>NC_091706.1:24660000-27060000 GCF_041296265.1 Equus caballus | reverse complement strand
AAGTGAGGACACAGGGCAAACTGCTGTCTCCCCAGTTGGAGAGAGAGATACGTGAACACAGAGAATCACAACTTACTGGAACAGAAACCATGAAAAAAACCTCCATGAGAACCAGTGCAGAGGTAGGAAAACCTAAATTGTAAGTGACAAATTGCTGGAGGCTCACAGTGCAGACAAGTCTGAGAATTAAAGACTCCAGGAGGACACGGTCATTGGGGAAGAGAAAAGGAATCATAATGAAATACACCAGAGCATTCTGTTCTTCTTAACAAGGGCTGCTCTCAAGAGAAATTATTTTACCAGAGTACAAACTTGGTTTAATCAGAGCTTATCAACTCCAGCCCACACTAGCCATTCTACCCTACCTAACAGTGGAGAATAACTGAGAAATTTATTGCATAGTTCAGAGCTCAGTGGCACAAGATCACTAAAGGACTGAGACCTAATCGTAGGACTATGGAATGCTTCCCCTCCCCATATCTTACCAACACAGTTCTAAAGACCTATTTACAGCAATACCTTTCACCCAGCACATCTTGGACAGCTATCAACAAAAAATTACAAGACATAGTAAAAGGCAAAAATACAGTTTGACAAAACAGAGCAACTGTCAAAACGAGACTCAGATATGGCAGGGAAATTGGAATTATCAGACTGGAAATTTAAAACAACTATGAATAATATGCTATGGGCTCTAATGGATAAAGTAGACAGTATGCAAGAACAGATGAGTAATGTAAGCAGAGAGATGGAAATTCTAAGAAAGAATGAAAAAGAAATGCTAGAGATCAAAAACACTGTAACAGAAATAAAGAACACCTTCGATTAGCAGAATGGACATGGCTGAGGGAAGAACGGCTGAGCTTGATAATATCTCAATAGAAACTTCCAAACTTGAAAGCAGAGAGAAAAACAGATTGAACCAGAACAGAATATCCAAGAACTGTGGGACAACTACAAAAGGTGTAATGTACTTGTAATGGGAGTATGAGAAGGAGAAAAAGGGAGAAAGAAACAGAAGAAATATTTGAAACAAGAATGACTGAGAATTTCACCCAAATAAATGTCAAACACCAAACCAAGCAGGGTAAATACCAAAAAGGCAGAAAAAAACAAATAAAAAAACTACACCTAGGCATATTATATTCACATTACAGAGGATCAAAGACAAAGAAAAAATCTTGAAAGAAGTCAGAGGAAAAAGATGCTCCCACAGGAGCAAAGAATGACATCTGACTTCTCAGAAACTATGCAAGCAAAAGAGTGCAGTGATATATTTAAAGTGTTGAGAGAAAAAAACGAACACCCTAGAATTTTGTACCCTATGAAATAATCCTTCAAAAGTGAAGGAAAAATTAAGACTTGGACAAACTAAAATTGAGGTAATCTGTTTCCAGTAGAAATGCTTTGCAAGAAATATTAAAAGAAGTTCTTTAGAGACAAGGAAAATGATGTTGCTCAGAAACTCAGATCAATATGAAGAAAGGGAGAGTATTGGAAAAGGAACAAGTGAAGGTAAAATAAAAACTTTGATTTTTCTTATTCTTAATTGATCTAACAGATAACAGTTTGTTCAAAATAATAATAGCATATTGTATTTGATTATGTGTACTTATGCACATATTATGTATTCTTAACATATAAGTGACATGAATGATAGCAATGACACAAGGGACAGAAGGGAGCAATTTGGACTACTTTTTTATTATAAGATACTCACACTACCCATGAAATGGTATACTGTTATCTGAAAGTGGACTTGTATTTATTGTAAACGTATATTGCAAACTCTAGTTTCAACCACTAAGATAAGTTTAAAAAAAGTATAACCAATATGCTAAGAAAGAAGAGAAAATGAAATCATACAAAATGTTCAATTAATACCACTAGAGGCAGAAAAAGAGTAGAAGACAAAAATAGGAACAAAGAACAAAGGCAATAAGTAGAAAACAGTATCAAATATGGCAGATATTAATCCAACTATATCAATAATCACTTTAAATGTTATTAGTCTAAATATATCAATTAAAAGACACAGATTGTAAGAGTGGATCAAAAAATAAAACCAACTATATGTTGTCTACAAGAAACTGACTTTAAATATGCAGACACATGTAGATTAAAAGTAAATGGATGGAGAAATATATACCAAGCTAACACTAATCAAAATAAAGCTGGAGTAGCTATATTAATTTCAGACAGAGCAGATTTCAGAGCAATAAAGTTATCACGGATAAAGAAGGGCATTACATAAAAATAAAGGGTCAATTCTCCAAGAAGACACAACAATCCTTAATGTATATGCACCTAAAAACAGAGTGTCACAATATGTGAGGCAAAAACTGATAGAACTGCAAGGAAAACAGATAATTCCACTATTATAGTTGGACACTTCAATATCCCTCTATCATAGATGGACAGATACAGCAGGCAAAAAGCCAGTAAAGACATAATTGAACTCAAAAGCAGTCAACTGGATATAATTGACGTCTATTGACTACTTCATCCAAGAACAGAGGTACATACATTCTTGTGAAGTTCACATGGAACATTCACCAAGACAGACCACATTCTGGTCGCAAAACACACCTTAATACATTAAAAAGAAGAGAAATTACACAATGTATCCTCTCAGACCGTAATGGAATTAAACTAGAAATCATTAACAGAAAGATGGCTGAAAAATCCCAAAATATGTGGAGATTAAAAATACACTTCAGGGGTAAAGAAGAAATTTCTAAAGAAATTTCAAAATATTTTGAACTAAACGAAAATGAAAATACAATTCATCACACTTTGTCAGATGCAAAGAATATTGTGCTTATGGGGAAATTTACAGCACTGAATGTATATATTAGAAAACAAGAAAGATCATATAAGATATTAGAGAGAAGAAAGATCAGTCATCTATGCTTCTACTCTAGGAAACTAGGAAAAGAAAAGCAAGTTAAATCCAAAGTAAGCAGAAGAAAAGAAATAATACAAATTAGGGCAGAAATCAATGAAATTGAAATCAGGAAATCAATGGAGGAAATCAACTAAACCACAAACTGGATCTTTGAAAAGATTAACAAAATCAATAAACTTCTGGCTGGCCTAACTAAGAAAAAAAGAGAAGACACAAATTACTAATATCAGAAATAAAAGAAGAGACATCACTACAGATCCCATGGACATTAAAAGGATAATAAAGGAATACTATGAACAACTCTATGCCCACAAATTTGATAATCTACAAGAAATGGATCAATTCCTTGAAAGACACAATCTGCTGAAACTCACACAAGAAGAAACAGAAGATGTGAATAGTCCTATATCTAGTAAAGAAATTGAATCAACAATTAATAACCTTTCAAATCAGAAAGCAAAAGGGCCAAATTGGTTCACTGGTGAATTCTACTGAACATTTAAGGAAGAAATTATACCAATTATCTACACTCTCTTCCAGGAGACAGAAGCAGAGGAAATACTTCTTAACTTATTCTATGAAACAACATTACCCTAACATCAAAACCAGACAAAGACATTACAAGAAAAGAAAACTATAGACCAATATCTCTCATGAACATAGATGCAAATATCCTCAACAAATATTAGCAAATTGAATGCATCAAGGTATAAAAAGAATTATATAACATGACCAAGTGGGATTTATTCCAGGTATGCAAGGATGCTTCAACATCTGAAAATCAATTAATGTAATCTGTCACATCAATGGGCTAAAAAAGAAATCACATGATCCTATCAACTGATACATAAAAGGCATTTGAAAAAAAATCCATCACCATTCATGATAAAAACTCTCAGAAAACTAGGAATATAAGGGAACTTCCTGAGCTTGATACAGAACACCTAAAAAAAGAAGGAAAAAAAATCCTAAAGCTAACATCATACTTAATGGTGAGAAACTAGAAGCTTTCAGGCTAAGACAAGGAACAAAGCAAGAATGTCCCCTCTCACCACTCCTTTTCAACATTGCACTGGAAGTCCTAGCTAATGCAATAAGACAAGAAAAGGAAAGAAAAGGTATACAATTTGAGAAGGAGTAACACAGTCCTCACTCATGGATGACACGATAATCTACGTAGAATATCCAAAAGGATGAAGGAAAAAACTCCTGGAACTAAGTGACTACAAGGCAAGTTGCAGGATACAATGTTTTTTGTTTTGTTTTGTTTTGTTTGTGGAAGATTAGCCCTGAGCTAACTACTGCCAATCCTCCTCTTTTTGCTGAGGAAGACTGGCCCTGAGCTAATATCCATGCCCATCTTCCTCTACTTTATACGTGGGACGCCTGCCACAGCATGGCTTTTGCCAAGTGGTGCCATGTCCACACCCGGGATCTGAACAAGTGAACCCCGGGCTGCCAAGAAGTGGAACGTGTGATCTTAACCGCTGCGCCACCAGGCCGGCCCCAGGATACAATGTTAATAAACAAAAGTCAATTGCTTTCCTATATACAAGCAACGAACAAGTGGAATTTGAAATCAAAAACACAGTATTCATATACATTAGCACACACAAAAAACAAAAACATAGGTATAAATCTAACAAAATATGTACAAGATCTATATGAGGAAAACTACAAAACTCTGATGAAACAAATCAAATAAGAACTAAACAGAGAGATATTCCACGTTCCCAGCTAGTAAGACTCAATAACGTCAAGACGTCAGTTTTTCCCAACTCAATCTATAGATTCAATACAATCCAAATCAAAATCACAGCAAGTTACTTCATAGATATTGACAAACTGATTCTAGAGTTTATATGAAGAGGCAAAAGACCCAGAATACACAACACAATACTGGAGAAGAATAAAGTTGGAGGACTGACATTACCTGACTTCAAGACTTACTATAAAGCTATAATAATCAAGACAGAATGGAAAGAGGAGACAAATGGAGAACCCAGAAATAGACCCACATAATTATAGTCAGCTGAACTTTGACAAAGGAGCAAAGACAATACAATGGAGAAAAGATAGTCTTTTCAACAAATAATGCTGCAACAAGTGGACATCCTTACACACACACACACACACACACACACACAAAATGAACCTAGACACAGACCCTACAACCTTCACAAAAATGAACTAAAAAATGGATCAGAGACCTGAACGTAAACCACAAAACTCCAAAACTCCTAGAACACAGGAGAAAATCTAGATGACCCTGGGGATGGCAATGTCTTTTTAGATACAACACCAAAGACACAATCCATGAAAAAAAAAATTGATAAACTGGATTTCATTAAAATTAAAGATTCTGTTCTGTGAAAGACAACGCCAAAAGAATGAGAAGACAAGCCACGGACTGAAAGAAAATATGTGAAAAAGATGTAACTGATAAAGGACTGTTATCCAAAATATACAAAGAACTCTTAAAACTCAACAATAAGAAAACTAATAACCAGTTAAAAAAAAATGGCCCAAATACCTGAACAGACACTTCACCAAAAAAGATATGCAAATGCAAAACAAGCATGAAAAGATGCTGCACATCATGTTATTAGGGAAATGCAAATTAAAACAACAAAGAGTTAATACTATACATCTATCAGCATGGCCAAAATCTGGAACACTGACAACACCAAATGCTGGCGAGAATGTGGAGCAACAGGAGTTTTCATTCATTGCTGGTGGGAATGCAACATGGTGCAGTCTCTTTGGAAGACAGTTTGGCAGCTTCTTACAAAACCTAACATCCTCTCATCAAATGATCATCTAGCAATTACACTCCTTGGTATTTACCCAAAGGAGTTGAAAACTTATGTCTACACAAAAACCTGCACACGGATGTTTACAGCAGCTTTATTCATAATTGCCAAAACTTGGAAGCAATCAAGATGTCCTTCAGCAGGTGAATAAAATAATAAACTGTGGTACATCCAGACAATGGAATAGTATTCAGTGCCAAGAAGAAATGAGCTATCAAGCCACAAAAAAGACATGAATGAGGCTTAAATGTATATTACTACGTGAAAGAAGCCAATCTGAAAAGGCTACACTCTGTATGATTCCAACTATATGACCTCCCAGAAAAGAAAAATTCTGGAGGCAGTAAAAAGATCAGTGTTGCCAGATGGCAGGAAGGAGGGAGGCGGGATGAAGAGGTGGAGCACAGAGGGTATCAGAGGAGTGAAACTATTCTGTATGATAACTATAATGGTGAACACACGTCATTATACGTTTGTCAAAATCCACAGAATGTACACAGAAAGAGTGAACCCTAAAGTAAACTGCAGACTTTGTCATGTGTGAATGCAGGTTCATTGATTGTAACAAATGTTACTGTAAACGAATGTTACTAAGTGTAACAAACAAATGTAACAAATCCCAAGGTAGGGGGAAGGTGTGGGGGAAGACAGTGTATGGGAACTCTGCACCTTCTGTTTAATTTCGCTATCAATCTAAAACCGTTCTAAAAAATAAAGTCTATTTTTATATAAAAAACAATTAGATGGTGATGTTTGTACATTTTGTGAATATACTGAAAATTCATTGAAGTGTATATTTTAAATGGGTGAATTTGATGATATATGAATTATATCTCAATAACCGTTAATTTAAAAACTCAATTTAGGGGCCGGCCCGGTGGCGCAGCGGTTAAGTTCGCACGGGTGCGGACATGGCACCACTTGGCATGCCATGCTGTGGTAGGCGTCCCATGTATAAAGTAGAGGAAGATGGGCACAGATGTTAGCTCAGGGCCAGGCTTCCTCAGCAAAATAAAAAAGAGGAGGACTGGCAGTAGTTAGCTCAGGGCTAATCTTCCTCAAAAAAAAAAAAAAAAGAGAGAAAGAAAAGAAAAACTCAATTTAATCTTTTCTACTTCCTATATGGCTAGACCTTCTGTTGCGACAGACTCTGCTTCTGAAACACTCTTTCCTTCCCAAGTTAGTCACGACCTGTTCAACTCACTCCTGCATATGCAGTCTGCCCACTGCTGCCCTCACCCTGCTGTGCCACCAGCTGCCTTCCTACTGCTCAGTCCCCACCTCTCAGGAAAACACACAGCCTTTTCTGTCGACTTACCCAGACTCAAAGGCAGGACGCTAGCACTTCTGGCTTGCCTCTTGCATAAGTGCTTTATTTCAGCGAAGAGCATTTTGACTTAAAAATCTTCTTGATGACAAAAAGAACAATTTATCAGAAATATATAAAAATTTCAAATATATAATTACATAATAATGAAGTCTCAAAAGTGTCGAATTAAAAAAATAGACAAGTTTACAACCAAAGTGGGAGATTTAAAAATAACTCAAGTCAGTGAGGGGGAAAAAAACCCTAAAAACCCACAGATTGTTTTTCAGATGGCTTTTCTTCCTCCCCCAAGAAGTGAGAGGACATTAATTTTTCTCTTTTCAGGGTTCATTTCTGCACACTTTGATGAGCTAACCAAGCTATACAAAATATTTTTATGATATAAGAACAGCAGAGTAATTTGATATATAGCATACAATGTATACAATTTTTTACATATAGTATTACAAATATTATTTTTGTTTTATTATAATTATCTAAATAAATATATACCTTGAATAAAAGTTTTATGTATTTCAATTTCTCCAATGTTCCCAAAATACATAAATGCATAATTCCTACCCAAATGATTTTAATATCAAAGGAAAATTACATGCCAGTGGTTATTTATGTTTATAATGTTAAAATGCTGGTGCAGTTAGTATTTCATTTTTAAATACATTTAGAACTGACAAAATTAAAAAAGATGAAACTATACAGGAACTATAATTCAAAAACAAGAAGTTTATAGCAAATATCATGTTAAAATGTCCATTTCCAAAATATAAATGGTATGCACTAACACTGCAGGGGAAGATACTTTAAGGAGGACATATAAAGGACAAGATTTAAATGACCAATAAATTGGGCCACACCAAAAGACATCCCTTAAGGTAGTAAAAAACCAAGTCATGGAGTGGCAGAGGTTATTTACAATAAAAATGACTTGTATTATATAAATGTCTTGTATCAAGAATATATAAAGAACTGTATATTAATAATGTTTTTTTCAAAGAAGGCAGATCAATAGAAAACTAACAGTAGGATTAAACAGGCACTTCAAGAGGAGGATATCCAATGGTAAAGAAATACACAAAGTACTCAGTCTCATTAAAATCAGGGAAATGCAAATTAACACCAACAATGAGATGCTACTACACACCCAATATGATGGCTAAAATTTATAAGCTGGCCATATCCATGTTGGCAAGGATATGGATCAACTGAACACACATCTACTGTTGATGGGAGTCTAAAGTGTTTCCAAACTTCAAACTAGCAGTGTAGTGGGTTGAATGACGACCTCCAAAAAGGTATGTGCACACCCTAACCCTCAGAACCCGTGAATGTGACCTTGTTTGGACAAAGAGTCTTTGCAGATGTAATTAAGAACCTTGAGATGGGGTCCTCCTGGATTATCTAGGTGGGCCCTAAACCCAGTGACAGGCGTCCTTACAAGAGAGGCGAAGACCTTACAAGCCAGAGGAGAAGACACAGACACAGAGAAGGTCATGTGAAGACAGAGACAGAGGCTGGAGTTAGGCAACCACAAGGAAGACCAGCATCACCAGAGCCTGGCACAGAAAAAGAAGGGATTCTGTCCCATGGCCTTCAGAGGGACTGCAGCTCTGCTGATACCTCGATTTCAGACTTCTGGTCTCCAGAACTGTGAGAGAACAAATTTCTATTGTAACCCCCCAAGTCTGTGGTGATTTGTTACAGCAGCCCTAAGAAACTAACACAGGCAGGATCTACTGCACTTGAACGTATCCATTCACTGTGAACTATCAATTCTACTCCCACCCAACAGAAAATCAGGCATGTAGAAGTCAAAAAACATGAAAAGAATATTCATAGCAGCATTATTCATAATAGTCCCGAAGTGAAAACCACTCAGATGTCCATCAAATACAGGATGGATAAATAAATTGTGGTATGTTCATTCAAGTGAATAACAGACAGTAATGAAAATGCAAAAGTGCAGCTACATACAACACGGATTTATCTAATAAACAGTATTATGAACATGGAAAGCTCACACAAATGAATGCATTTAATTTCATTTATTTGAAGTTCAAAAATAGGCAGAAGTAATTTAAGTCAAAATAGCAGTTACCCTTGGGGAAGAGGGGATGGGATGGTGACTGGAAGCGGGCACAGGGGAGCTTATGGGGTGCTGACAATGTCTATTTCTTGTGGCGAATGGTGATAACATGGATGTGTTCACTTTGTGAAAATTCATCAAACTGAACGCTTACAATTTATGCACTTTTCTATATGTGTATGTGTTAAAACATTATTAAAAATAATAAAACATAACTCAGTAATTGATCAAGCAGACAATAAATTAGTAAGGATAGAAGATGTGAATAATTCAACTAACGAGTTTGTTCTAACAGACATAATATAGAACCTTGCATCCAAAAAAATGACATCACAATTTCAAGCATATGTGAAACATTTATAAAAACTGACCACATACAAAGATATAAGCAATGTTCTAAATAACAAATGGTGAGCTATAGCATGTCATGTTTATGGATGGTAAAACTCAACACCGTAAAGATGAAAAACTAACCTCAAATGTATCTATATATTTATTAAAATTACAATTAAATCTGTCTTTTGGAATTTGATGGGCTTATCCTAAAATTCAAATGGAAGAGTAAAGGACCAAGAACAGCCAAGAAAATTCCAAAGAACAATCAAGTGGGTAGACTTCATGCACTAGATATCAAGGTTATTATAAAACTCGTGATTTGATAACTTTTATATTGGTACAGGAGTAGTAAACAGATCAGCCAAACAGCCCAGAGAAAGACCCAAGCATGTAATAAAACTTGGCACAAGTCACATGTGTCTTTAGTGTTAATGGGAAGGTGAACAACCAGAAGAGCTAAGAAAATAAAAAATATATTTGCTTGAAGCCTCAGAGAGCTAAAAAAGTGAAGAACTACCAGACCAGGATCTGGGAAAGGACAAGGGCAGAGAAGCGAGCCCTATCTGGGACGATTTCTCCCAGGGAGGTATCTGCTCATTCTGGAGGCGGCAGCTGAGAGGCCGAGGGGACGGGGCTCTAGCGAACCATCTCCGCTTTGTACTAGGCATGCGCACAAAGAGGGAGGGCGTGTCCAAGTAAACAGCACGTGCGGGGACTACAGCTCAGCTCTCCAGCCACCAGAACGGCTGAAATGAAGAAGACTGAGAAGACCAAGGGTGGCAAAGACAGGCAGTGACAGGAACTTTCAGATATTGCTGGTAGGAGTGTGAACTGGTACATTCACTTTGGAAAATACTTTCACCTTATCTATTAAAGTTGAAGATTTTCTCTATGTGCCCACAATTCTACTCCTAGGTATAGATCCAACAGAAATGTGTAGTAAGAGAAACTTACTTGAATAATCACAGTAGCATTATTTATAATATCTCCAAGCTAGAAATATACCAAAAGTCCATAAATAGTAGAATGAATAAACAGTGGTATTTTCATGTAAAAGAACACTATATGGAAATGTAAATGAATAAATTATATAGAGTATAGAATGTATATACCTTACAAATATAATGTTGAGTAAAAGCCAGACACAAAAGTTTAATAAATGGTACTGGGATACTGAACAGAAATATGGCAAGGAAATATTAAGTCCTTACTTCCTATCATACACAAAAATCAATTATAGGAGTATAAAAAGCCTACAAAAAGTGAAACATTGCAACTTTTAACAGAAAATAAAGGATATAGCTTCATATTCCTGGGGAAGCAGAAGAATTCCTGAAGAAAATACAACAATACAACCAATAAAGGAAATGAGTTGACCACATTAAAACCTTTCTGTAAGACAGACAAAACCAAAAGACAAACCATACACTGAGAGAAAATATGTATGCCTGCAAACAATAATATCCAGAAAACATTTAAAATTGTGTTTACATCAATTTTAAAAAGGACAACTCCACTGGGGGACAAGGACAGGAAAGGGAATCTGCTTTGGCTGAGAAGGAGAGCATATTCACATAATGGAGCTAGATGGGGGCCCAAATAAATGAATTAGAGTCACGTGTAGGAACACGAAAAAATCTCAAAAACAATGCCAAGTAAAAAAAAAAGATTGCAAGATGAAATCATTTTAATAAAATCTACAATCATGCATAATATTTAGAATCTAATATTACATATTGCTTATCAATACATATATATTTAGTAAAAAAGTGAAAAAAATGCTTAGGAATGATAAATGCCAATTTCAGGCTAGTGACTTCTGGGGAGGAAGAGAAATGAGTCAAAGAAGGTTACACAAGAGCTTTAATTGTATTTGTACCATTTTATCTCTATGAAAATAAAGATTTACAGCAAATATGTCAAAATTGTAAGTTCTCCCTAATTTCAAACTCTCCTGTATCACTGAAATAGTTTATAAAAACAGAAGTAAACAAAATTCTCTTCTCTAGCTAGTCTATGTTTTATTCTTGCACCCAGCTGTGTGCTTAGACCACACGGTATTGGTCCATCACAGACTTTGATGTTATGGCATGACTTACACTGAGGGAAGCTTAAGAAACAGCCCTTATGAATTCTCACACAGTATTTGGTTTCCTGGAGGGATGTTATCACAGATATAATTTTCTACCTCCCACAGCATCTCTTTCTGAGGTTGCAGAAGTCGCTCGGCTCATTACCAGGAGGAGAAACTTGTTTTTATGTCAAAGCCACAGTCATGTTGTAACAGACCATGAGTATCTCCTTTCATTGGTTGCTAAGAGATGCTCGACTAAATTTGTGGACCACCACTAGGAAAGGTACCTGGATGTGTGATTTGTATTTCAATTCTTAATTTCACCCTCTAATCTTTAGTGTCCTTTCATCCAGATTTTTCAGGTGATTTATTTTATCCTACTGTGTGTGCATATATGCAGATAAACACACACACAAACATGTAATAATAAAGGACAATTTTCATAAATTTTATTATATTAAAATTTTACAACTTCTGTTCATCCAAAGACACCAGTAAGAGAGTAAATGGCAAACTACAAAGTAGAAGATGATGTTTGCAATACACGTGACAAAAGGCTCACATCCAAAGAATACAAGGAACTCCTACAAATCAGTAAGAAAAAGACAATCCAAAGGAAAATCGAACAAAGCTGGTAAATGACAAGAGCCAAAATTCCAGTCTGAAATCATACTTTATTTTACCTTTGTTTTTGGTGAGGAAGATTCGCCCTGAGCTAACATCTGTTGCCAATCTTTCTCTCTCTCTTTTTTTTTTTTGCTTGAGGAAGATTAGCCCTGAGATAACATCTGCACCAGCGTTCCTTATTTTGTATGTGGGATGCCTCCACAGCATGGCCAATGAGTGGAGTAGGTCTGTGCCTGGATCCAAACTGGTGAACCTGGGCCAGCAAAGTGGAATGTGCAGAACTTTAACCACTCAGCCATGGGGCCAGCCCCTATTTTAACTTTGTTAAAAATGATTGTTTCAGTTATTACTTGTAACACTATCACCTAGCAACAACAATCACTGTTTACACCTTGGTTATGGTAGAAAATCTTCCAAATTCTCTTTTTTTGGGGGGGTACTAATAACCTTCCCTATAATAATTATATATATGTAATTACAAAAATCAAGCTATACTAAATATATTACTCTGCAATCTGTCTTTTTCATGTAAAATAATTCATTTTTTGAAAAACTACTGCATAGATTACACTGGTATGGGTTCACTGTAAAGTCTACAAGATTTCCACTCTACACTCACACAAACAGAGTCCACGTGTGCCTGCTTCCCCACACCCCTACCAGCACTAAGTGCAGGTTCTGGTTCAAACTCATAAATGGTGATCAGAAAACTTCCTTCTGGCTTCCGTGAAGCAATGCGAACAAAAACATTCAGAAGGAGTAAAATAATGAGGAAACAGAAAAGCTGAAGAATGAAGAGGTGAGGGAAGGAGTTTAAAAAAGGAACAAGTAGCTGAAAATGGACTAAGGAAAGAAGAAGCGGAAAAGGGGTTAAATATACAAAAGTAGGGCGTCTTTCAGGAATATCATCATTAATCAGGCCACGGATCTGAGCAGTAGGTCAAAGGCTGAAGACGACGGTGTAGCTTCTGATTTCATAATATGATTAAGAGTCGAAGAAGGGGGTTAGAGTCAATCCAGTTGACACCGGATATCTTAACCTACGCTCTCACTTTTACGACTTGGAAGTTTCCTTTAGAGCCTTCCTTTGGAGTTTGAATTTTTTCCTCTCAATTTTTAGTCAATTCCTCCCCCCCCCAAAGCAGAATTTTATCTGAAGGAAATTCTCAAAGCTCGCTTTGAGTTTTTAGAGCAGAACAAAGTACAGGTTTCACACTTTTAAAGAAAATGTTCAGACTTTGGTTGCAGTTGAATAACTTCAAAATGGCTTCATTTTAAAAGCTAGTAGAGGAGAAATATCCAAAGGAAATGCATATTTTAGACTATTTGTTTTAAGATGGTTAAAAATCAAATGAGCAGTACAAGGACTCTGAATTATCGGTGAAGGATCCCTGGCTGGTCCGCTGTACCTATGAGTGTAATACAAGCTTAGAGGTAGAGGAGAGCTATTGCAATTCCTTCTTGCAAGGGCAGGATTTTCATTTTACTTCCATGCTCTTGGCCACCTTTAATAGCTCTTCTTGCTCTTCCTCTGTGTCTCTAACTTCCGGAAGACACTGTGAAGGACAGGAAAGAAAGCTGATCTAGAAGGGCAGAGGATTGGCCCTTGGTGACCCCGGTCATGGGCCTTAATCTTCCCATTCCTGTATCCTCATTGTTACCAAGCATACCAGCAAACCTGGTCTTCTCACTTCAAAAGGAGGTCAGCTGGTGAGATCCAAATGAGTAACGGTTTAAGCAAGTTCTGAATAGGCACAAAGTGCTAAGGTATTATAAATGTCTACTCTCTCGTTTTGCTATTTTTTTAATCTACTAAGCAATTCCAAGAATCAAGTTTGAAGGATAAATATTTATGGGAACCAATGTTGGGGAATCTATCTTGGGTTCAAAGGAGGGCCTGGGGTATGCGGAATTATCTCAATATTTTAATAAAACTAAAACATAATTGGTCATGACCATTTCAAAAGGACTAAGATAAGTTAGAAGCACACATCCAAAAAAGAAGTAGAAGAAAGAAAGGTCGAAGTCTTTGAGATTCTATAAAGAGCTTGGTTTGTAAGAATAGTTCCTGAGTCAATAACACAAGCATCTTTGTGTTAGTGCTCAGATATTCATGTAACAGAAAACCAGAAAAATACAGACTAAAAGACAGAGTTTGGATACACATTGATAAGTTGAAATATGTTAGGAAGATGCCTTATTGTATGCTCTGGGCTTCCAGGGACAGTGAAATAACGTCTGCGTCAGAGGATTACAGCAGAATAGTCGGCTCCACGCTGATGTGTTATCAAGGAAAATAAGAGAGCAAAGGGAATATGCAAATCCACGTGGCTCTACAACCCTGATTATTCTTGTCCACTATTTGATAATATATTTCCTTCTTTGGAGAAAAAAAGCAAAGAAGGAAATTCATTCCCCAAACTCCAGGAAGGCTGAGAATCTAAACAGACAAAGCCAGATTTACACAAAATTTTGAAGATTAATACATAAAGTCTTAGAAATATGAAAAGCAAAAGCAATAATCTAAAGTACTTCCCTCAGCGACTTTGGCTGTGGTCTCCAATGCATTTTCCACGGCTCCCCAGGACAGAAAGGGAGGCTGTCTGTACCCACGCCCAGGTTGTTCTCACAAATATACAGCAAGGGACGTACAACAAGGTCTGCTTTGGATTAAAGTGATGAACTTCAGATTTCAGAACTAAGAATGAAATGTTTTAGGAGTTTATTTCAGTTTTGTCTCATCAAAACCAGAAATTTGGGAAAAAGTAGAATTCTATAGTAGTTCTGAATTTCCTTAATGATTTAAGAAAGTCTACAGGCAATGACATTTTTACATATTAGTACAACTGGAAAAAAACAAAAAAGCGTAAGGTGACTACATCCCAACAATAAAAACACCTTTGACGGTATTTCCTAATTACCAACAGAGATGGCTGTGGCTAACACAGATGAAGTCATTAATGGGCAGTATTTTCCTTATTATGCTTAAGATCATCTCCAATACTACCAGCAGGCTTGACTTGAAGTCTGAGAAAAGAAGATCATAAAACAACTTTTTTCTCATAGAATTACAAGGTAGGCTTTAAAAATATTCACATAAGGGAGTCCTAATGAAAAAATAACTGATATACTCTTTCGATTTATAGCACAATGCATCACTACAGGAACCAAAGAAACTGGGAAAATAGTTTTAGATGTACATAGTGCCTATACATTAAATGGCAAGTTACTGTGGAAACTAATTATCGTATCTGATAATCAAAACATCATGATCTTATTCTAATTAATATAAAACACTTTTACACAAACATCTGATCTCCACGATCAACGTCAGATGAAAAATGAAATAAATGATCTGTAATATGCAGATAATTGAAGAACTGGACTTATGTGCTAGAATTAGCTGATGAGCTACCTAATAAATCTACTTTCTTTTATGTTTTGCAAATTTTCAAGTGGTAAATTGACTAGCATTAAATCATAATATAGATTTCTTTAGATACAGTACATTTATCTCGTATAAAACATGTATTGATAAACACTTGTTTTCTTCTAGCTGTAAACAGTGACATAAGGAATAAAATTATGTATGCTTCTTACATCTGCTGTGTAGTTGATAAATGTCTTAAATTTTATTTTACTGGACAACAAACTAAAGAAGAGAAATGATGACCTATGTAACTAAATGGCTTCCTCCCCCTATATTCTCTGTTCTGACAAAATCATATCTCTTTTATGAGGTTTTTTAGGGCAAAGCATTTTTTTTGTTTTTGTTTTCTTCTCATTTTTGTATCTCTTTAGAGACCTTGGTACCCAGCATATAGTAGACAACCCATCAAAATATTTTCCGTCTTGATTCAACATTCAAAGAAATCAGAAATGCTGCCATACGTCTGCTTCCAAAATATGCAGTATGTTCAAAATACTACATCCACGGTAGTATCCCATCCTACACTCCATACTACTCCATCAAGGATTATGGAACAACCAACAACACAGATACAGATAAAGACAGAAATACATATAGAGATATCACAGCTAAAATTCTGATGCCATTTGCTTAACCTAGATTTTGATCATTGATTCTCATAGATTTTAGCATACTTTTCAGGCACTTTTGCATTACAGCTACAGAGGGCAAATTATTAGTAAACCTCACTCTTAAAAAGAAGTTCTTTGATTGATTCAAAAGCCCATATACTTGTAACCCAGGAAAGATTCTGAAACGCATGAACAGATAACTCAGCTCTATCTGGGATATTGGTTCATGAACTCTTTATCAATCCCACATGCAAAAGGAAATGCTGTGGAGGACTGAATATGTATTTTAATGGAGATGTTAATACTTGCAGAAAAATAAAATATTTAAAAGGATCAAGAAGCCAGAATTCTTGCATACCAAAAATTGCACAGTATTATAAGTATATTTTAATATGTCAGATCTTATTTTAATGAGCTAGTAGGGCTATTTCACTCACTTCTCTTTATTTTCTACCTTATTCAAAGGAAATTTAACGCTCACTATTGGCATGTCAGTCTGCAATCTCTGCCTCTAATAGGGCATCAGTGGTGTCTCCTCCATTCCCCCAACACACACACTGAACTCCAGCTCAAAGTCACAGTTTTCTATGCCCCTTAATCATCCTCTATAATCAACTCTGATTCATCATCGAGCTTTTATCATCCTCAAAATCCATATTTACACCTGTAAGAATTTCAGGTAATGGGGAGGAGATTATAATACTGAATCACTTCTCCAGACAGTCATATCAAGGATACTTTTTCAATCATTCACTGCTTAGTAGAGATCAAATTATGCAATAGCCTGTAGAATTCTCTAAGAGCAGAAAGGCCACATCACCAAGACACTTCTTGGCTCCACAATGAATTGATTTAGAGCCCAGCTGTGAAGTTACCCACATTTTTCAAGAGAGCTTTTGAGCACTCTTTGGGATCCACCCATCACACAAACAATGATTTAAACAAAATGAAAACAAAACTAAACAGGCTGACTCACTCCAACACTCCCAACTCCATCCTGCAGGAAGAAGGCTATAAAATGATGTGATGATTAGCCTAGGGATTTCCATGTTATTTTCATGTTCAGAGCCGCTGCACAGAGTTACAAGTATCAAATAGGGTCTAATTAGACCTGAACACACAGAACTAACTCATACACTTGACAAAAGAGCTAACTGTTCTGAGTATACCACATGGCACCATAGGGTTATTTTTGGCTATTTAAAAAAATCCCCAAATCAATAGTCAAGAAAGCAATGAAGTCAACTTGTCCCATACCCCACACCCTATCACTTATTTGTATCAGATATTAAAATGATAATCCAGCGCCTGTCCAGAGAGCACTCACCTCATTGTCCGACTCCACGAGGACTTGATCATATTCACTAAGCGCTACTAGAAACATGATAGAGGTGACATTTTCAAAGCAGTGTATCCATTTTCTTCTCTCTGACCTTTGGCCTCCTACATCGACCATTCTGCAAGGTTAACAATATTCATATTAATAACATATAAAGAAAAGGAAATCATATAAATATAACTTTACTTACAAACTTAGAAAGAATACTCGAAAAAGAATGGTCATCCAAGTCAATTCAATTAATTCTTATTAAACATCTACTAATTTTCTGTCACTTAATCAAAGTCAAGACATTCTGGGTAATACATCGTTGTGATTATTAGGAAGTTAATTATTATGTATAAAAATTATAATTTTGTTAAAAAAAAAATCCTGTGCCAAGCCAAGCAAAATGGTGTTTTATTTAATCAAGCACAGAAGAGTCCGAAACAAACGAGTTTTACTTGTGTTAAGCTCTAATGGCAAATACTGACTTGAGTTTCTCTTCCTATGAAATGAAAATGAAGATCCTCATGTATTTCTCAAGGATGCTAGAAATGACCACAAATGCACTTAAAAGATGTAAGATGCTATACATTTTAATATGGGTAAATAATATGCTACTCATTCACGTGAAATCCTCATTCCATGAATGCTTTTGATGGTGGCAGGAAATTACTCTTCTAAGTCATTACTTATACTGTAGTGGCAAAAATGTCCTTTAAAAGCTAGTGCATAAAATGTAGAAAAAAACCAGATGTAACAGTAACTCGGCTAGAGAATTCACTAATTATGAAGCAATGAGGAGATGAAAATCTCCATGAAATGCTACATGTTTTCTGAAAATATTCTGTAATATGGTTATAAAAGGAAGGAAATTTGGGTGTCTCAAATTAAAGATCTCTAAATACTATGAAGTCAAAACTTAAGTAATCCAGAATGCTTGAGCTATAAGGAATTTTGGTGATCCTTTAATGCAATCATTTTATAGATGAAAAAAATGAGAATCAGAAATATTTCCAAAACGTCACCCACTTTATGGATATGTCTATTAGAGTAGCGTATGGCAGCCAGATGCGACCACAGGTGCAGAGACTGATTACAATAAAACACACAGTACTTTGGCAGGGAGCGATGAGGGTATGCTCGTTAGAGTCACGTGGCAGAGTTACATAACTCCTACTTCACGAGCCTGTATTGTATGTGGTCTTCTTCAATGGGACGCGCTCTCCCAAGGAACTCGACTCTCTGCTCAAAGACATACTCACATGGCTTCAGTTCTCAAAGCACCATGTGGTTTCTATTCTAACTAAAAGCACAACTGAGTAATTGCGTAATAACAGATGAAATGAAAGTACATCAGCATTGTTTATTTGTTCTCATCTTCAAAAAAAATTAGAATACTTCTGCTGAAGTATTACCTGATGGAATAGCAGTAGTGAAAGAGGAAGTAATAAATTTCATTCTATTTTACTACACAAATTTAGACTAGGTTAATCAATCTATTTTCAAAATCATGTATTTTAAAATTTTTCAAGCAATTTATTTTAGGCATACAAAATATCCCATATTTTTATTGCTACTGAAAAATTCAGCATTGGTACCAGAGAACTAGGAGGAAAACATGAAAAGCTTCTGACAACATATAATTTCTATTATTAACAGGGTCCTAAGATCATTTATATCTTACAAAAATCTAAAAACAGATCCATTGTCCACGTAGTTAAAATCATTCCCCAAAAATTATAGTCAGGACCAACGTTTGAGTAACTGATTTTAATCAACCACCAGCAAACTAAGAATTCATTGATTTCTTGGTGATTTAATCTGAAATGAGAAAGCTGCCCATACATCTTTCCTCTTCTTCCTCTTTCAGGGATATATTATTTCATTTGTGTATCTAATGATAATAACCGGTAAAAAGGTAATATTGTTTTAAAGCCTACACATGATTTCAATATTTATAGAGTTCACCAAGTGTACTCAAGGCACAGGAGTGGGTTGGACAGACTCAGTTACTACCTGAAAATGACACTTTGTAAGTCAAAGGGGTATTCGATGATCCCTGTGGTGGGGACTCGAACTCTGAGCACGTCTTGTTGCGTAGGCAGGTAAGTAGGGTCGGCCACGCGGTCCAAGTCATTAAGATAGCTGGAGGAGGGGAGACACAACGAGAATGTCAGTGACACCATCACACCAAAGCTGCCTGCGGCAAGGCAAGGGCAAAAGCGAATCACAAGAGAGAAGTAGAGAAAAGAAAGAAAAATACCAGAAAATGGTAGAGAAGCTTGGGAAGTCGAAAGATAACGTCAGTCTTCCACAAAAGCAAAGTTATCCGTCTATGGATTACCTGGTTTACTGTATTTCTCATTTCTTCTCTTACTATCAGTTAGAACCCATACAAAAAGTAAAGGGGGAAAAGAAAAGAAATTAAACAAAGTCTCCTACTCTCCTCTTGTTTGGTGGGTAAAGCAGAAGTTTAAAGCAAATAGCTTTTGAATTATTTATACAAATTTTATTTGTACAAACAGATAACAGAGTTACACATAAGGTCAGGACGATTTTTTTTTTTTTTTTTTTTGCCTTCTGCAGAACATCAGAGCCTTTTTCGGGAATGTATTTCCTTATTCCCCTGAGAGAGGACAGCAGGATACCGTGTCCTAAATTCTGTCCAAAGCCTAAGTCATTCATGACTAATGTGAAACCATGAGATTTCTAGTTACAGAGGACACAATATCTAAGTCAGATAGTCCCAATGTTTAGAGTCACCACACCTAAACGTTAAATTTATCTGCTTAGATGATACTTTTCCATTCCTTTAAAAAAAAAAAACACTTTTTATTTTGAAATAACTTTAGACTCAAAAGAAGTTGCAAAATTACTACAGAGAATTCCCCTGTAGCCTTCACCCGGCTTTCCCCAATGATAACATCTTATGTAACCCATATACATTATCAAAACCAGGAAATTGATCCAATACTATTAACTGAACTACAGACGCTGTTCAGATTTCTCCAGGTTTCACATAGATACACACACGTTTGTTTTGAGTACACAGTTCTAAGAAATTTTATCACCTGTAGAGATCTGTGCAATCACACCACAATCAGGATACAGAATTGCTCTGTCACCACAAAGAAAGTGCCTTGTGCTACCCATCCCAACTCTAACCCCCGGCAACCACACACATTCCCCATCAGTGTAATTTTTCATTTCAAAAGTGTTATATTCCATTCGCTTTTCATTCTCTCAAATTGCAACAAATAATCTGCAACTTTGAGAATTACCTAATTTGATATAATTGATGACAAACAGGTGAAAATGACTGTTCCACGCAGCACCCTCATGATGTCAAAGAGTAACTATACTTTCTGTGGCCCTGGAGAGGATGGAGCACAGGTATGGTTTCAAAACATACAACTGCAAAGTGTACGCACAAAGTAACTAATGTGTGAATCAGATTTAAAGAAAAGGTGGAACCATTAATAGAATTGGAAGGAGTTAGAGCCTCAACACCTTTATGCCCACAAACAAGAGACAGTGAGTTCTGAGACACGTTATCAGGGACCGTCTGGGGCAGAGCATGCTACATCTTAGCAAGAGCACAAATACTCAGTTGACATGACCTACCTAGAGTAAGGACTTTGTCTCATCCATCATTCTTCCTGCCTTAATATCTAAAAGAGTGCCTGGCAAATAGTACTTTATTATTATTATTGGATGGATAGATCAAATTCTTATGCTGAGATTTAGTTTTAGCATTACTTAAATACCATTCTTACCAGTGGTGTTTCCATATTAATGATAATAATAAATTTGAAACTGAGTGTTGAAAAGAAACATTACATTAAGTCTCTAAGATTCATGGGATCATAAAATAGTAGAGCTAAGTCTGACTTTAACAAAGAAATAAAATTACTGCCTCTTTTGAAGGTGTTACCAATCCTTTAAGACAAAAAGTAGCAGCCTGGAAATTCCTACTACAAAGCAATTAATTAGTATTCTAGTGGCTTTATCCCAAACACATCAGTGATTCTCTAGCTGGCAATTAGCTCTCTACTGACTAATAGGAACCAGCCTGATATCTTTAATTATTATAAAACTGGCTGGAGGACAAAAAGGGGGAGAGTTTGGGAGAATATGGGCGTGAGAGGCAGGAAGGAAATGTAAAAATGGACGGGACTCAAAATTTTAGTTACTATCTTGGCATAGTCTTGGAGTTGCCTGATGAGGTTAACAAGCCCATGTTCTGGGAGTTGGTCCGTATCTCATTCTACAAATAAACCAACTCATTATGCCATAAATGCACAATCAACTGGCTACTCTATATAATGGCGTTCTTTGATTTATCAGCTCCTCGATTTGAAAAACTTGAAATCAATGTACATTTTGGAACCCACAAGATCACCAAATATTTATTTAACCATACTATATACAAAAATTTAATTCAGAGGAATCAGAGAACTTCCAATTTATATTGGCAAGCTTGCCTGGAAATATGCTGACCAATAAACCATTTCTACTTACTTAACCCAACAAACAGAGGTCAGAAGAGAGGGTGCCCAATTCTTGTACACAAGGTGCTGTTGTGTTCCTGTGGTGCAGAAAAACGGTGACTTTCTGTTTCTCGAAGATGAACTGAATAGACTGTTCGTTGCCACTCCATTTTTAAACATGGATGTGTATTTGCACAGGAGAGTTTGAAGAACCAGCACATGAAGTAGGCAATTACCTGTCACACTGCACAGTAGGAACACTGCTAGTCTCTCTCCAATTTAGAAGGGTGAACTGAGCCCCCTGCAAAGTATGCTCGGGTAAGATAGAATCAGGGTACACACCTATGACTGAAAAGCCACTTACAAGGGATTAGAGGCTGCCTCAAAATATTGTCAGTGGTGTCCTTCCGTGCACCCGGGGCACTACTGCCATATTAGCTGAATATCTGAAACATTCATACTTGCAAGAACATTTTTTCCTCTTCATCTTTCTCTTGCTCCTTTTCAGCGTCATTATAGTTGACACAGAGTAACAACAAGTGCGTGTTGTAACAACAATGAACTTATGCTGAGTGCTTGCTGCTTGCCGGGCTCAGTTCTGTCCGTTCACTGCCCAGGTAGCAACGCATTTCATGGCAAGGAAATGGTCATTAAAGATGTTTCATACATTTCCAATTAACTTGAAAATGAACTATTGTTTGTGCCTGACGTTCTTTTTCCTTGGCCTCACTTGGATGGTGGAAAGAAAGGCTCACTTCACTTGAAGTAAAAAAGTTAAATTAATCAAGTTTAACGAAAGAAAAAACGGAAAGGAACTGTTTCAAAGTTTGCTGGTTGCAACATACATTATCTAGAACCAAAACCAAACCAAACACACCCCAAAACAAGGCAAGGAAAACAAAACAAAACAACAAGAAACTCCTGGAACCAAACCAAAGACATACAAACTATTTTCTCCTAGAGGAAGGCCTAGGTGCCTCAGAAGCCAGTGTGTTGCAGACAACTCGTAAAGCAGTTAAAATGGGCTGGCAACCAAGGCCAGCATTTCTCACTGCCTAGGAGAGGCCAGTGTGCAGAGCTCCCGCCTGTGTAAGCCCCAACCCACGGACCCCCTCAATCTGGGCTTATGGAACTTGAACAGACTCACAGCGTTCTCTGCATTTCACATGTTAGGGGGGAAACCATTCCATTCCCTTAGAGATGGAGTTCTGGCACAATAAGACTAGTGCATCCTCATTTGTTGATTCTTATCACATTTTGAGAAAGTAATGGAATAATATCCTAACTGAATTGTCCTTTCCATTGAAGCATCTCATATTCTGAGGAAAAACTTTGGTCAAATTGGGGGTGGGGGGGGCGGGGAGGAATGAGTTCATGTTGGATTATTCCATTCATTTAACCTTTCACAAAGAAACACCGAGGTCTGAACAAATTTATATCGCAGAGTAAATTCAGAGAGTTCATTATAACTATAATTTGTTTTGTAGGAATGATTTTGAGTGGCTGCTGAGGTCATTCTCGGGGTGTTGCTATGGTGACAGGCACAAGGTACATTTCCAAGGCAATATATGTGTAACCAGTGGCTGGCAGTAACCTTCTCCTGATGTCAGGGAGAGAAAGCTCCTGTGGCATACATGGGCCTTATTTAACTGTCTAGGAGACAAGACATTTAAGACTATGCTAGAAAATTTGAGGTTTAGGAGATTAAACTCACCTTACTCCAATCCATTCATGGGAATTTAATGACTTGCCATTGCTTTGAGACATGTAATAACTGATAACTTCATAACTGATTTTAAAAAAACTCAACATTTTTCCACATTTGCCCAGTTAGTGCTCTCACACTACATGGGGTCAGGGACTATGACTACCTTTGTTCACAGCCGGTCACTAACACTTAGCCAAGGGCCTCAAACGCAGCAGGTGCTCAACATGTGACCTAGGTTAAATAAAAAACAACAACAGAGGCCAGCCCCGTGGCCTAGTGGTTATGTTTGGCATGCTCTGCTTCAGGAGCCTGGTTTCGGTTCCCCAGTGCTGACCTATACCACTCATTGGCGGCCATGCTGTGGCAGCAACCCACATACAAAACAGAGGAAAATTGGCACAGATGTTAGCTCGGGGCCAATCTTCCTCAGCAAAAAGAGGAAGATTGGCAACAGATGTTAGCTCATGGCGAATCCTCCTTAGCAAAAAACCCAGAAAACAAAAAAAACCACCACCACCACCTCACACAAAGACACAGAGAATAGACTGGTGGTTACCAGAGGGAAAGGGGGGAGGTGGGAGGGTGAAACAGGTAAAAAGGCACATGTGTATGGTGACAGATGGCAATTAGACTTTGGGTGGTGAACACGATGTAGTCAACACAGAAAGCGAAATAAAATGATGTCCACCTGAAATTTATATAATGTTATAAACCAACATTACCTTAACAAAAAAAAATGAATAAAATAAAAAGTCAAGGGAAAAAAAACTATTTTATGGAAAATGCTGAGTGGTTAGAAAGGCAGGTTACACCTTTTAGGAGAAAACAAAGGAGTAGAGGGGTTGTTAGCTATCCATCTTTACATAACTACCTCTCTGGGCCATTATTGGCCTGCATTATATAAGCACTAAATTCTGAATTAAAATGCCTCCGACGAATGTAAAGACAACACAGAAAGGAAAGGCAGCATTTGTTTAATTTCATTTAGTAGATGTGCTTCCTGCTCTTCTTTAGGTCCTGGCTGCAAAATGATATAGTTTGTATATGGGTTTTATGCCTATCAGCATCGAGCTTTCAGGCCTTGATATAGGGCTAATGGAGGGAGTGGTACCTTATTAACAGACAATTGTGACACAACTCTTTAATGGAAGAAACAGGTTTCTGATAGTTTTCAGTGGCAAGCACAGCACCAAAGGGACTCATGTAGTAAAATTTCAACGGTTCCCTTCCTACCATGAAACAAATGCAGGGTCATCTGGAATTCAACAACATATCTGACCATGACATTCTGGTAGGTGCTAAGGATACGAAGAGCCCCAGGAGGTGACCCCCACCTGCAAGGAGATTACCAGCCTGTGGGAAGAAAAGGGTTACATGAAGAGGAGAAATGGTGGGGTTTATTAGGGATGCAATGAACATTTGATGTTTTAGACAGAGTCATTTTCCAGGAACCTGTCTGAACTGTTTCTAATCCTTGGTGATTATCCACAAAACATCCTTCTGTAGCATGATTGATTTGCATGAGAGACTTAAGGAATTCACGCCCAGTAGTTTATAATTTTACACCTTGTAACTGCTAAACTCTTTATACATTTAACTTTCAGGATCATCTCTGGCTGCAGAAAAAAATAAAAAATTCAGAAATGGATATGATCCATAACTTTAGATTAAAAATATATGAGAGAAGCTTAAACATCACTCAAACAACATGCTCAAATCAAATTAAATATGGCATTTTCTCTCTTGAATATGTTTCTTTTTTTTCCCGAGGAAAATTCACCCTAAGATAACATCTGTGCCAATTTTCCTCTATTTTTTTTAGCCTGTGGGCCACCAGCACAGCATGGCCACTGACAGAGCAGTGTAGTTCCACACCCAGGAACCAAACCTGGGCCGCCGAAGCTGAGTGTGCCAAACTTACCTACTAGGCCACCAGGGCTGGCCCTTGAATATGCTTTTAAAAGAGACTCAATTGTTTTTCAGTCACGACAATAGTTTGTCAGTTCTCTTACCGCACAAAATTGAGGTTCTCCTACCTGATGAACATTAAAAAAAAAAGCCAATTATTACAGCCTCAGCTTTTAGGAAAAGAATGCAGCTTTATTGCAAGATGGATCTGTAAGGAGACAGGAGGCAACGTTGTCAAATCTGTCTCCCCAGTCTAGGGCTTGGGGCACAATTTATAGGATGAAGGGCAGGGTGGTCCGAAGTGTGGAGACAGATGACTGGAGGTGAGGAGAAGTAGGTAATTGATGCTCTGCACAAGTGTGGTCAAGCTTCTTGCCTCTTCACAGGACCCATGTTCACACAATGGTGGTGTTAGCAAGATTTGAGAGTAGGGTTTTCAGCCCTTTGACATAAAAAGGTCACTTATCAGGCATTTGTAAAGACCCAGTTGATGGATTGGTGGTCTCAGTTCCTGAAAAACCACTCTTAATTACTCTGTTGGTAAGATGGGGTCTGTTGAACTGGTCCTGGAGGGCCTGTGGTTACAGTTCTGAGCTGACCTTCAAATTTAATTCATGCTCCAATTTGACATATGAGAACATATTTTTTTAAAACTCTTTTTAAAATTAAAAAAAAAAAACAATCCCACCACCTATGATTGGAGGGGTAATAGAAATCTAAACCAAGAATAGCATAGAAATTAGAAATTCAAGTGGTTCTTTTTTTAATGGAGGAAACATGAATAAAATTTAGAGATGACCCAGCGAGTATACTGTATCACGTTACAGCTGGGGGTTAAAAAAATTTAATGAAAGTTATAGGCACATGACACTCAGCAATTATACCAAAAGAGGGAAAGTACCTGAGGGTGGTAAGTAGAAAAAGAAATCTCTCACATTTGGTATAAATCCAACCAAATGTAGTAAGATAAATGAATACAGCACCTTGGAGCACGTAATGTAGCATGATATGGGTGTGCGTTGGGGTTCTCCAACTCCTGTGTAAGGGCCTCCTGTCAAGAGGCTGCATTTATAACAGATTTGCCGTTCAAGTCAGATATTAAGATGAAGTTCTGGCACAGAAAATGACTCTGGGTAGAACTTCACATTTTTAATTATTGAAAAGAAGGTTAAAAAAAGTAGGTTGACTTCATTAAAAAAAATTAAGAAGACCTCATTGTAAGAGGAACAGTCTTGGGGGAATTGAAAGCTAGATCACGCCATGAGATCTTATTTGACACTGTCAAAAGCCGTGGAAGCTAAGGAGAAACCAGAAACACACGGTTGTTGTACAGTAGCTATGTGACCACAAGGATTCAAAGGAAAAAAGTAAAAGAAATTGTCAAAGTGAAGTTAAAATAAAAAAAAAAAAAAGGAGTGAAAGTAACAGTTCTGCAAAACTGTCATCCTGAGGAGAGGGTCAAGTATAGGCTTGGGCGCCAAGACCCACCCAAGTCCCTCCCTCATCTGGCAGATCCTGTTGCCGAAATGAGCCTGGCTGGCAATCTGGTTAGGCTGGTTGGCTGCACAGGATTACTCATTACACAAACACTTCCATCTCCTGAAAAGCTCATTTTGTAGAGGGCAAATCAACTTTCCTCTTTCCTTTTTAACACCTGGCACGCCATGATCAGAGCTCAAGGAGCAGCAGCATTTATTACAAGGACTTTGTCCTTAAGAAGCTAATTGTTTTCAAACCAAAATTCCAGGTTTAAAACAAAGGTCACCCAGTGGTGACAGGTAGGTGACAATCTTAAGGTTTATGAAAACTATTCAGAAGAGACTGTTCTGTGGGGATAAAAGAGAAGTCTAAGAGATCATGCATTTCCATTTTCCTTTTCCAAAGAACTAAACCAATCTGGAAAATCAAATTTTTAGAAGCAAATTAAATGTCTCATAAAAAGATCCTATCACTGCATTTGGTAAATAGTTTCAGTATCTTATGAATCTTACATATGGATAGTTGATTTGAAGGTCTAACAGAAAGAGACCACCGGTGTGAAATGAGGAATGGGCTGGGCAACCGTGTGTCTGCCAGGCAGACGCTGGGCTTGGGTCAGGGGGAGACTCTCAAGTCTGCTGCTCAAACAAATAAACCGACCTTGTAATTAAAAACAAAGCAACACAAAAGAGAGAGAGAGAGAGAGACAGAAACGGAGAGGGAGCAAAGGGAAGGGAGGAAGAGGACTTTTTCAGTTTGTTTGTTTGGCTTTAATTTATTCATCTTTCATATGATAACTTTTAAAGCTGTTAACTAATTTTGACACAATTTTTATACTTCTAAAACATATCAAAAAACATCGGAATGCTGCTTTTTTATCCTAGTCTGCCTGTCTTGAAATGTAATGGCAGTGCTTAATTCAGTTAACGTACACATATTTATTGAAAATCTGTTACATGTTAAATTCTAACGCACTGTGTGTGTTGGAGGGAGGGGAGTTGGCACAGGGAGCTGGTACAAAATACTCAAAATATATAAATTCTTTGCCTTTAGGGACCTCAAGCTACCTGGGAAGGAAAGATAGCACAGATGAATCAATTAAGAAATAATTAAGTGCCAAATTGTGAGCTGCTCACTCTGAAGGCAATAAGAAGGGAGAGATGATTATGTACTGTGGTCACTGGAGAATAGCGTAGAGAAGAAGTGGGGGATGAGTTACACCATGCAGACAGAATGGGATGTGAAAAGGCAGAAAAGAGAGAAAAGAGATGGGAAGAAATTAAGAAAGACACAGAGTTTACTTACTCTTTTATTATTCATTCATTCAACGACTTTCTCTGAGAACCTTCACTGAAAGCTAGGCACTGTGCACAGCACTGAGTGGGAACCTCAAGGAGCTTGTCCTCTGGCAATGGAAATGAATGTGCTATAAACAACCATACCACAATGCAGATAGGATGTGGGTCATCAGAGAGGGTCCAGTGACAGTAGCCAAGAGTCAGCCACGAGCACAAGGTCACTGATTCAAGCAGGCAGGTCTCTCCTGGTCATGTCACCTGAACTTGGATATTGGTTCTGTAGGATCAGAACTTTCATTTTGACAAGGATGATCAGGCCTGAGGGGCTGGTCATACTAAACTAACCGAACTAATTATAGATCAAAATTCAACTCATCACTTTAAATCAAGAAGCCATGGCAATAACGAAGAAGATCAGGGTCAGCCTATCAGAGTCCAAAGGCTGCCTCGCAGGTGGGGGGTCAAAATAAAGGAAGCTGAATGGCCTTAAGGGTTACCTGGAGACAACAAGGTTCCTGGGCTCACCTGTGACTGGAGGTGGGTTATCTTCTAGTCAGGTACATGTTCTATTAGCCCCCTGACCAAAGCCTGTCAGTCCTACCTCTGCTTCAGCTGACTGTTAAATCCTATCACACTCTTCTTAATGAGCTGCACGAGACACGAGACGAGACACACATGCTCTCAGAGCCAGATCAACTCAAAGAACGTTTCTGGTCATTTATACCATCTTTAATACTAGACATTCTTTGCATGGCATTTAGAGGTATTGCCAGGGTATACAATCTAGAACTCTCTGATGCTTACTTCCTCTCAAAAGTTTTGTTGCGCAAAGCAACATTCATGGAGTATGACTGAAGGAATGCACCCACTCTCTCAGAACCTAAAACTTCTCTCTGGGTTAATTCAGAGCATCAGACTCCTAAGCTGGGTTCTATCTAAATGGTGGGAGTGAAAGCAGAGTACCGCTGTCTTTCAATATTCAGTCATCTTCTATAGGAGGGGCTCACAATTGTTTATTATTTTTTGTAAAAATCAGATAAACATTTTAGGCTTTGTGGGCTGTACAGTCTCTGCTGCAACTGTTCGACTCTGTTGTTGGGAGCAAAACCAGCTATTGTCTATAGACAATAGATAAATGAGCTTGGCTGTGTTCCCGTAAAACTTTATTTATACAAACAGGCTGAATTTGGCCCATGGTTTTGCCAATCCCTGTTCTATAGTCATAGCGCCCCTGGTTTCAGCTAGGTACAACATCATCCTGAACAGACTGTGAAAGGACTATAAAGAAGAGGCCAAACTATTGAAGGTGTAAACATTCTGCCAAAACGGAGCAAGCAGCAAAGTGACGAAGTGAAATGTGTCTCTCACGTTCCCTGTGCCCTTCAGGCAGAGTGAATGAGTGGGCAAACTGGTACCAACTGGAGCCCTTTCCTTACTACATTTCCTTACTGCATCTCCCTAATGAAGGTTAAAAGGTGGTTAAATATATCTAAGCTTTATTTTTTTTGTCCCCCCAAGGAAGATTCACCCTAAGCTAACATCTGTTGCCAATCTACCTCTTTTTTTGTATGTGAGCTGCCACCACAGCATGGCCGCTGCGAGTGGTAGAGGTGCGTGCCCTGGAACCAAACCCAGGCCACCAAAGCAGAGCGTGCTGAACTTAACCACTAGGCCACCAGGGCTGACCCTCTAAGCTTCATTATCATCTCTAACAGCTCCAAGCATTCTGAAAAAGGAGAAATAAAGACTGCATCTTAGAATCATCAGAGTTCACTGTGGAAGACAAATACAGAGCTTTTTGTATGTTTTGCTTGTTTTATTTTCGCAGAAGGTTATTAGGAGATGTGGCTCATTTGATAACGATACAAAACAAAAATAGAAATGTCACTCAGTGAAAAACATGACACCCCACGTTATTATTGTCACTCTTCAAAAAAGAGCAAACACATTCAAGATCAATGTCCTCTTCTGAGCTCAAGACAGCATTTTTAGTAATTTAACCATGTAGAGAATAATTTCTCTGTTCATTACATTTCCAGGTAAATTTGGAGGTACCAGGTGTTTCATTGGACTGTATAGGACAATGGTTTCTCAGAGAAAGGCAGTCTACTGTAATATAATCAGAGGACTTCAGAATTTAGAAGAGAATTTAGAGATTACAGGTCACACACTGCATCTGAGGCAAACAAGGCTTTCTGAGTCAAAGCCCCAGGGTGGTGAGTGGCAGAGAGAATTCCATCAAAGGCTGGACCTTGACCCAACGTTCTCCCATATAAAGGTTTTGTCTGCTGCCAAAAGCCTGCAGGAGGCTTACATTTCGTTTTAAGCATCAGATAAAGAGCAAAGTCAGGATGACCGCAAGAGTCAGAGCCAATACACCCTGGATTTCAAGTATTTTTGGCTCACCAGTCAGGATCTTCAAGAAGTATTTGGCCCTACATCAGGTGAATGTGCTAACTTAACTCTGAAATTCCTTTGGCATTTTAAATTCAACATTCAAATTCCTTGTGCATTTTTAAATTAAATTTAAAATTTAAGCATGAAGTTAGAGGTAAACTCCAACATTGATTTATGCCCAACAGCTAATTTATTCATGTATTCTGGATTTGTGGGCTCTGGAGCATGTGGAAATTTCAAGAAGTTGTCTAATCTACTCAATTCCTTGGAGGGGACTTCAGTAAAGTGAGCCTAGGGATTATCTGGCCTCTTAAGGTGAACACTGATAGAGCAGTCTTTTGCCAGGAGTCCACAGTGTGGAGACTTTCCTCACTGTACGCCAATTGATGGAGATCTATGTTCTCTGGCTAGTGTTAGGGAGCTTTTGGTACTGTAGGCAGTGAACTCATTTGACCTGATGTCTCAGTATACTGAAGCAGGTGAAAAACTCCAGAAAAAAAGAAGTAAACCTACAGCCATCTGTTTACTGTGTTCTTTATCTAAAGATATTCAGAACCCTCAGGCTTTCTTATCAATAATAAAAAAGTTAATAAAGGAATCTACAAAACTCTCCAGCATCTTAGAATTCTTTTTATTCTTTCATTAAACAGAATTGGAATACACCAAATTAAAGCCAATTGCAAACTTATCCCAAACCGCCTATCCCTCATCAGCAATTTCCTATCTCCTTATTTCCACAGTGCTGCCTGTCCTTTGATCCATCTGATTGCTTATTATGATCAGCAAGTTGGCTAATCAAAGTAGAAAAAGGGAAGCTCCAATCATTTTTATCATGTCTTATTTATTGGCTCCAGCTTGACTCCAGTAAAAGCTATTGGGTAGAGTGCAGGGGGAGGGGTTAAGACTATAGGCTAAGTAAAGAAATAACATTATTGAATTATCTATGACTTAGAACATCTTCTATATTGTATGAATAATGGACTGGTTGTTAAACATGGCTAAGTTTTCTGGATGATAATCAAAACCCTGTTGGGTATGTTTTCTAGTAAACTCTATATAATTTTCCCTCTTACACATATGGAATTTATACACATGGACCTTATACATATGAAACTACCTATAGGCAAACATTGATAAAGATTAATAATTTGTATCTTTCATGGTAAGTGATTTATCTAATCATAGCTATATATCTATTAATCTATCATCTCTATATATATACATTTAACAATTGTCAATTATCTATCTATCTCTCAGCCATCCATCTACCCTCTGTGAGGTTTTATTTCACAGTGGTTAAAAACTTGGGCTCTGGAAGCAGCAAATCTGACTTTGTCAACTCCTGTTCCTATCACTTACTAATTGTATGACCTTGAACAAGCTACTCAACCTCTTTGAGACCTGGTTTCCCCTTCTGTTTGATGGGGATAAGAAATATCTACCACTTTGGGTGGCTTTGAGGATTAAATGAAATAATACACGTTAACGACTAAACACAGAATCTAACATCTAGTAAGCATCCAGCAAATAGCAGCTATTACTGTTTTTGAAAATAGTTTTCCAGATCTCAGACCTTCAAAATCAGTAGGAAAAAAGACTTGAATGCCTTCAGCTCTGAAACTTCATAGTTCATCTATAATGGCCAAAGACAGCACCTACATCGTGGTCACTGAAATAGTGGAAATGATCCACCTACTGTTTCATGGAAAAATCATTTGTGAAGGTCAAACGTGAACAGTCATTGTTATGCAGTGAGAGAGGAGGAGAGAGATGCTTCAGTAAACATGATAACAGTTACAAAAGAGATATGTACAAAGTGTTAAGATAGATGGCATAATGACTCACTAGCTTTGGTGTTGGGCAAGACCTTCTTTCAGAGGGTGTGACTACTGAATTGGGTCTTAAAGGATGAATAGGAGCTCACCAGACAGAAAAGAAGAGAGGCACGCTTGGCCTCTGCTCTCAGTATTCCTGGCAGGTGGCCTGCACTGAGTCTCACAAGCAGCAGGATCCTGGAGGGAACAGCTGTTATGCTGCAAACTGTAAGCAGATGTGTGTGGCAGGCCCCAATTCTTACACGGCTAGAGATTAGCTATCTACTTGTTCCCTAAATCTAAACTGAAGAACCACAACTACAGACAGTCAGTGCTGAGAGAAGCTGGTCCTAAATTCGGAAAGATTTCTGAAAGGTGATGATATTGTATAAGAAATTAGGTCTAGAATATCAATGAAGTATTTTTTATTTTAATTATAAAGATAGAAAGAACAAAATAGAAACCCCATGGGAAGTAAAGGAGGCAAGAAAAAATACTAAAGATGTATCAGGGGAACACACACACAAAAAAGCCAGAAAGGAAAAGATGTAATAACTCTCTCGAATACAGAGAAAGGAAGTATTTTGAGTTAGTCTGTGAAAATGAACTCAGTATGGGGAGTTTGTGATGCTCAAGATCTGGGACCTGCTGCCTCATCAGTGCTCTCCCTGCAGTTTACAGAGCATTCGCTTGGACTCCGCTGGAGAAACACATCGAACACAGCATCACATGGGTGAATCCAAAAAGCCACCAGTCTCATCTTTATGCTGGAAGGGTTTTCCTGGCTAAGGAAAAGGAAAAGCACCCAGGACTAAGATGGTGAAGAGTAAGGTGACTAACACTCAGGCCTCCTGGCACAGTGGGATTAAAGCAGGCCACCAGGCTGCTCGGGCACCGATCTATGAACAGCAGTGAAACATCCCAGGAAGACACCAGAAACATGGGCCAGCTAACTCAGGGTTCCACAGACAACGCCATATATAACTAGCAGGAATAAACTGGTTCTACTCCCCTTGAAATAAACAGAGTCGTCCAGAGAAAATAAAGGGGGAAAAAAACCCAAAATCGAAACCAAAACACCTCCCTGGCTTTCACTTAGCTAAAATGACCAAATTTCCCTGCTTGACCAGGAGATTCCCAGTTCACGCCTGCTAGTTCAGCGTAATTATTAATAGCAACCCCTTCCTTTTCAAAATGTCCTGGTTTGGATGATAAATTATACAGTCACCATCTATTTAGTCTATGTAACAAATTACTATAACAAAAAGGTTCACACATACACCTTTCAATAGGTAATGTATTTCAAGATAACGCAATAGCACCAGTTGAGGAGAAAACCTACTTCACAGAAGAATGCCAATGCAGACCAAGTGTAAAAGGAGATAATCATTCTTTTACAAATCCTAATGGTGTTATTAAATCAGATAAGAATTATCAACTGGAAGTAAAGCCATTAGGTGAAGAGTTGTTGGGAACCAGAGATCACTCAGTGACAAAGTAGCACCACACAGATTGCTTTTGGTGGCAGGAAGAAAAAATATAACTTTATAATGGAGGGTGCCAGAGCCCTAATACTCTGGTGAACCTTAACTTCACCAACGATGAGTAAACCAGTGCATAATATCACTTAAAATGCATTCTACTCTACTCAAGTTTAATTGGAATCTAATCAAGTCTTTCAACGTAACCTCTAGTTTACAGTAGATCCAAGAGACGGAGGAACAAGTTAAATCATACCACGAGGTGGCAATCAGGCCAATCCAGGCCAGTCACTCCACTATGCTAATGAAATGCAAAACAGGACTGTACTAAAGAGCCTTAATGGTCATAACAACCAAATAAAATGTGCAGTCCTAAAACTGCCCAGCTCTAAAGGACACGTTGGAAGAATGTGGCAAATCTGAATATGAACAGGGTATAGAACGATCAAAAGGAGAGCCCTTCAATAGCTCAGTTGGTACAGCGGAGGACTGTAGAACGATTAAAAGGATTGATGATTAATTTTAGGTGTAATATAGTATTATTTACTATATAGGAAAATGTCCTATTTTTTAAAAGAGATGCATACTGAAATGTGGGTATAAGGACAAGTTATACTTTATTACTTCTGCATAAAAATATGGTTAAAAAAAATTTTGGTGTATGTGCATATACATACAGCCACATACATATAGTTTAGAAAATCAATTTCTCCCCAGGCCCTTTAAGGGAAAGTAGAATTGCTTAAAGAATCACCATTTGAAAGGGTTTAGATCAGTCTGTCCCAGGTGCCCCCACATCTTTGTCTGGGTCTACCATAAGGGATGTGTCCAAAGAGCTTGCGTGTTACTATGGTAGACGCAGCCTGTACAACAGAATTCTACAGTGGCTTTCCCAGAATCAGAGCACCAACAGGAGTCTGGAGAAACTCTCTTCGATAGCTCTTTGCCCTAAAGCAAGTAGATGTGGCAGCATCCAATTCTCATGCTAACAAATGAGCACCTGTCTAGGAATCCACCCATCTAAAACTGAAGGCCATGGCTTCATCAGCCATGTTGGGGAGCTTTGTCCCAAGAACACAATCACTAGCTGATAATGGCTGTCCTCAGTGCAAACAGGAATTTCTCAAAGGGTCTATCCCAGGAGCAGGAGGCAAACCATTTCCTAAGGGGGAGCCCTAACCCTAGGGAGCGCATAATTATTAGACAATGATGCTCTGATGCCCCAATAACAAGACATCTGTGTAGGGAGAATAATTATAGGTAACAGGTAAAGGACACATGAGGAGAGGGAAAGACAAAATTTATGATAAAAGTAAAAAGACAGTGGTTAGAAATGATAAGAGGTGGAGGGTTCATTGGTAAATATAACTAAAATGGAGGATTTATTCATTAGTAAGGGGCAGGAGAGGCACCACAACAGCAAAATGAGAAGGAGAGAGGAGTTAAAAGAGAACCAGAGAGAATCAAAGATGAGGGCGGACGGGTAAACAGGCAGATAGGAGAAGACATAACGAGCAGGAACAGGGAACAGCAACATGGGGAGACTGATGAAATCTGAAATGGCAAAGGAAACAGAAGGACAGAGGGGGCAGGAAGTAAAGAAAGACAGCTGGTCAAAGGTTGAGGGGGTAGAATTTGGAACACACAAGAGCTGAATGCATCTTTTTCATCTCTGTACTCACAGAAACTTATATAGTAAGAGTTCAGGAGACAGGAAAAGAGGGAGGGAGGGAAGGAGAGAGAGAGGGAGAGAGGGAAGAGGAGTAGAGGGAGACAGGCAGATAGAAGAGAAAGAGTGAGAATAGGAAGAGTGAGTGAAGGCATGGAGGACGGACAGAGAAAACAAGGAACGAGCAAAGCACACATTTCAAAGGCACACAAGGAGGTTAACATTAGTTAAAATATGATAGACACAGGCATAATCCCAGAATTATGTAATTCAAATTTACCTTAAGAATACAAGAACTGTTTTGACCAGGCAACATTCCTGTGGCTGACCTGAATCCTAACTTATTTTATACAAATGCCCAGAACTAGGGTAAAAGCATGATCAACTTTATTGAAAAAACAGAGCTGAACAGCTCTTGGATATTCTATGTACTACTGAGTGATCCCAATCAGCCTACAGGGCTCCTTATTTGGCCATGGGCCTGCTCTTATCCAGCAGGTCATTTCATCATATGAACTGGCCCGAGGCTGCTGAATATTCTCCATCCATTCCTCTGTCTGCCCAGAACCAACATAAGAGGTGAATGCTGGGTTAACATAATTAATGTAGACAGAAATCTGGCTAAATACTACCAAAAAATCCACTTCTCAGACGCCTGATTATCTAGATTGATGACTACATTGATTACATTAATCCAATGATTGCCAAATCCTTACTGTCTTTCTGTTAGGCAAGATTTAATCTAGAGAACTAACAAATCTCTCTAGGATGCAAATCTCTCCCAAGATGCATGATTGTGATTGACAGCCCACAAAATAATTTTGGAATGCATGCAAAATTAGACTCACATGCAATTTGCATTCAAAGGCAAACCTATCCATCAACATAATAGTGGCTCCCAGAAAGCAGTCAAGGTTCTGTATCTGGAAACCGGAAACTAGCAAGTCTGATGTTTTAGAATCCAAAATCAAGCACATTTGTTTGCAGTTCTTAGTATGTGTAGGCGTTTTCTAGCACATGAATAAGATCAGAATTTGTATTAAAAATTATTACTACAAGATTTCAAATCACAACGGAGTATGTGTTTGAGAATTACTTGTTTGCAATTTAGGGGAAGAGACGGGTTGTTGAAATCAAATTCCTAGAGTCTTCAGTTTGTTTTTCAAACAGAAAACAGGAAAAGAAACACTCTCCCTGACTCAAGATGCCAGTCCCTTATAGTATAGTCTAACTTTATGAGGTTGGCACGAGTTTAATATGTACACTTCCTAACTCTGCAGTTTGAATCAGACACAAAGCACAGAACGCGGAAGTTGTCATTGCTGAGCATCTGCATGTGAAAGTAAAGAGAAAGATCTAAAGATCCAGGAGGATGAATACTCACTATTTGGTGGAGTCAGATAACTGATATTCTCGTCGTCTATCATAGCATTCCTGGATTCCAGGATCATTCCATAAACTCTTTATTGCGTCTACGTATGGATTCTCAAAAGCAGACACCTTCTCCACATCAACTTCTCGAACTAATTGTGCATGAGCCTGTTAAAAAAAAAAAAAGCAGCAGTTTTAAAATCCTTTCCATCACTGAAAATTGCTTTTGGTTTGCACATTACATTGTGCAAATTGAGGCCTTTCCTCATAGTCTGGTTTTCAAACTCGTTTATAATAAAGTAATGCTTCATTTTTGTTTTTCTCAGAGAGAGCTCAGTCCCAAACTTTTCCCTCTAGAGTAAACCTTGAGACTACTTAAAGTTGATTAGAGAGGAAAGCAAAGTGGTCAGCTCCCATCAGAAGAATGAGGATGTCATGCTACACATGTGACTGCTTTTAGGTGATGATCATAATCCTAAAACAAGTAATGTTATTAATGGGAAAAAAGACAGGAATAATTATTCCATTTATAGTTTATTATAATCAAATACGTAATACAGCCAGCCCAGGACTGTTACATCTTAGCAGAAACCGAATCAGCCTCCTCAAGTAATCAGGATTAGTTTCCAGAGGGCTCTTTTGGGATAGGTATGAAACCACTAGAACAGCAGCTAATATTAATGATTTACTTTCAACAACTGTAACTCTTCCCTCTCCTTTCCCATACATCCCAACTTCCAAAATATTTACTTTATATCTGCCTTAACTATATTATCAGATTGAGAATCCCACTCAATTTTTTAACAAGAAAAACAGACTTTGTTATTTTCATTATACAACATTTAGCAGGAAAGAGGTAAGGAGATTTAAAAGATTTTTTAATAAGATTGAAATCAAAACGTTGTATGGTCAACCCTCAAATTAACCACAGTATACCAGTGCCTAACAATTCCAATCAAAATAGGCTTCATGGATGTAACATATATGCAAATTGCACATATACATAAATATGCAAATAAACAAATATAACTAATTACCTTGGAAATTGGAGGCAGATGGCTGATAATTTATTGGAATAGTCTTGATTTTGTAGAGAAATACAAACTTTTGAATTAGGTTAGTGAATGGCTATTATGATCACATGATGACCTAATTATTCATTTTATAGAGTTTTAAGCAGATAGAATTTTAATACATTTAATCCATGTTAGGGCCTGTCTGGTTCCCAACCTGAACCTTCTTTCTCATCCCGTAAGTAGGAAGAGCCCTATGTCATTAGATTAATCTTGACTTAAATCAAGTGTTAGGAAGCCCAAAACCCTGAGACTGAGGAAATCACCTTTCCTGCTAGTTCTTCTCTGACCTTGACAGTCAGATCTAATAACCGAGAAGCCCCAACTCTGCCCTGGATGCCAATCTTGGAAAAGGCACCTCTATAGCTGGTTTCTGTACCTAGACCCCCATCCAGGCAATCGGCCTTGTTATCCCACCAGCGATATTACCAGCCTGGAGTCCTGTTCCCAAGTCCCGCTCCAGATGGGCTTACCTCAACCATAGTCCCCTATGAGACTCCCCCTTTGAAAGAATATCACTGGTTCCCACAATGAATCCCCAGTGCTGTGCTCCACTGGCTCCATAGCACCTATTAGTCCACGCCGAACCCCCTGTATACCAAGGAGGGTAGTGGACCCATCTGCTCTGCCTTCAAGCACCAAACACTGGATGTGTAGGCCGCCTCCACCATACCCAGCAGGTATGTCTTATACCTCAGCAGGTATGTCTAATGTCAAGTTTCAACCCCTGCCTTTCTGCCCTTGATCACTGAATATGAACAAGTTCTAACTCTTTGTATCCTGAGATATGACAACGATCACCCTTGGCATAATCCTAAATTAGAGTCCCTGTGGCTACATCTGTATTGTAGGGTTCTCTGGAGGCTTCTGTGGATCTTGGAGGGCAGCTGGAGGCAGAAGCGGGGATATACACAGTGGTTTCCTGCTGGATATACTCTAAAGACAGGGTTTTGAATCTGACTCTTCTTCTTACGACCTCGGGGAAGTTGCTTAACCTTTCCAAGCATTTTTTTCTGGTGGGGAACATACTGCCTCACCAGCCTCATGTGGCTTTGTATTGTGTTACAATACTGCAGGCCAGTGATTCTCAAAAGGTGGTCCACACATCAGAAGTATCACCTGGGAATTTGACAGAAATGCAAATTCTCCCATCCTACTCAAAACTTTTGAATCAGCAACTCTGGAAACGAGGCTCAGCAATCTGTTTTAAGATGCCCTCTGGATGATGCCGAGGCAGGCAAAAGTTTGAGAATCACTGCAAACTATGAAGTCCCAATAGATGCTAGTTGTTGTGATCATCATTAATTGCCTGGCTGGCCACAGAATTGCCATGGGAAACTAAACAGAAGAGGCTCAGAGGGGCAATAGTCACTCCAAAGCAGGGGTCATTAAAAGATGTTCCTACAGGCCAGGAAGCCACTAAAATGAGTAAAAGAGGCTGGATATAGGCAATAGGGAACGGTGGCACACTGAAAAACACGTGCCCTAGCTCAAGAGGGCAGCTGCTATTTAGCTCCAACCACTTGTTGCCATTGGTAATGTAGGCCTCTGGTCGCCAGATTTTCCAATTTTTCAAGGAAAGCCAAAAATCTAGATTTTTTGTGTGTGAAATATCCCTAATTTTAAATCTGGGCAACCTTATAAAAGATAAAGTGTATGTATGCCAGAGTTGGATTGGGGGCTACTCATTTGCAACATCTGTTCTAAAAGATTCTTCCCCTTTTGCTTCCCTAATAAGCCTGACCAGTAACACTCTGTCCTGCACAGAACCTGGCCATTAGTTAGCACATGCTAATGAAAAAGTAATTTTTCAGCACTTTTCTGCAATAATATTTAGACAAACTATTACACTATCCATAGGGAGAAATGGTTGAGACTTCTCTCTGAATTGGGTAAAAGCTACATGGTGACATAGGTTAGCGTAGGTAGTATTTAAAAAATGAATTTGATACTCACTACACTAGGCCAACCATATCATTTGGAAGGATTTCTGTTTCTGTTTCTAGAGAAGTGAGCTTACGCCAGAGAAAACAACTTCAACATACCAGACACTTTTCACTGTTATGATGAAATGTTTATTGGACCCCAATGAGATGCTAGGTAATCTAGCAACTAGAGAATTAGACGTAGTTCCCGTGGGGGGTTGGGGTGGCGGAACAGTCCATATAGATGGCAACCAAACAAAGTACAGGATTATGTGCTCCAGGAGTAGCAACAGGAAGAAATATTGCATTTCCATCCTTAATTTCAGTTGACTGTAAGGGCATTTAAATAAAGACAACGTTCTCAGCAGTGTCTAGATGTAACTTTCCATGAAGAGCCTGCTCCTGTAAAATGAGACCACTTTCTACTGCTGGAAAACTCCTATAATTTCCTATCTTGGTCTATCTCTGCTTGCTTTTTCTTACATCTGGAATGCCTTCCATCGTCTTTTCGTTCCTTCTTTAGCCGTTGTTCAGGGGCTGTATCATATGCCGTCTCTTATTGGAAGTTATTACTGATTTTCCTCCTCTCCAAAAAATGTGATCTTTGCATCCTTTGAACCTTGGAACTTCTACATTTTGCTTAATGTTAATAGTTACATCTTGACTTATCCCTCTTCTAGACTATACATCGAGGGAAGGAGCTGTAGTTTACTGACTCTAATTTCTTTTGAGGCCCAACACAGAGCGAGCAGACGACAAATATTTGTCTAATTTAATTGCATTCAAAAGTACATATAAACACAATGCCAGGTCTTATAAGTCAAAGTCAGTTTCTCAAGGAAATCTTCCATTACCTACCCTCACAGAAGTACATAATCTTTAACAGCACTTATCTCAATAGCTGGTGCACATCTATTTGTGTGATACTTGTTACTATCTTCCACCCTGATCAAGCATAAGTTCCAAGACAGGCTCAACCCTGCAGTATCAGGGCCTAGCAGAATGCTAGCCACCCAGCAGATGCGCAATAAATATTTGTTGAATGAAGGATGCAAGGAAGGAAGAGTGGAAATTGTACTAATCTGGAAATCAGGACATCCAACTTCTAGTCCTGGCTTTACCCCTAACACTAAGTAGCCATAGCCCTTAGGAGAAACTGCTTTACCTCTTTATAACTTCGTTTTCCTTGTTCGTAAGACGACACAATTGGACTGAATCCTTTCTCTAAGGTTTCACCTAGCCATAAACTGTATGACTGTAAATATATAATGAATACATTTACAATGCATAGAGCACCAAGGAGTTACGACGCTGTCCCTGTAGGAGCACATAATATCATTTATTGAAACAAGACCTCACCATTTCCAAGAGTGCCTGACAATACAGGGCAGAACATGGTTAGGTCTGCACAAGAGCTATGCTACATGGGGACTGAGCAAGTACAACTCAGTACAGACAGAGGAGGTCAAACAAGGTGTCAGAGAGCAGACAGGATTTAGCTGGCAGGTGGAGATGAAGACGCGTGACACTTCCAAGGAGGAGGAATAGATGAACAAAGGCTGGGGGGACAAAATAAACATGGCACTTGCTTTTAACTGTGAAAAGATCAGTCTAGTGAGGAAGTTTAATGCCGACTCTTAATTCAAATTAACCTCACAGTGAAAGCTATAATATTAGTCTCAGCTATGAACCATAACTCAGAAGTCAACCTCCACTATCTACGAAAACATACTGCCCTCAAAAAACACACAGATCACTGCTTTGCCTTCAACTGGGTCAGAATTTCTAAGTCATTTTTACTGTCTCCTAAGCTTCGTTGTTTAATTCCCTCCTTGCTGTTTTGGAAAATGACATTCAAATATAATCAACCACAATTTGCATTTCTGTAAGAGCCTTCATCTGAAGTTCTCTAAGTTACTTAGAAGTATGACAACATTTTACAAAATACACATAGAATTTTAAAACTGCCTATATAAATGTCCTCAATGAAAGTGCAATCCTCTCATTTTTTGTGTGAAAAATATTCTTGTACGTGGAAAGAATATTTTTTAGTATGTTAGAATAGGAATATAAATTAGATCCTTTTCTATTTGTCCAAATGTCAAACGTGAATAGTCGTAAAAATCCCAAGTCATCATGCAAAACTAAACAATCGCTAATGAAAAAAGACTATGATGAAAAGGAAAGAAGCCATTTCTTATAATATAAATAACAATTACAATTGATTACCCTTTTTATTTTGAACATTGTGCACAGAAAAGCAAAGCAGGCATGGGTCAATCACCTAAACAAAATATAAGATATAATTCTATTTCCTTTTAAGTTACAGTTGAGCACACTGGATGGAAACGTTTAATGATGAATGCTAGCTTTCAGTATTCTTAGCAAGCTGGTGGCAAGCCTTAGAGGGAACATTGTGAGAACTAAGTAGCTACTCTTAGGAACTCTGGCAGAATTCTAGGGAAAGACCACATGGAAACCACAGGATGTGCCAATGTGGTAATGTCTTGTTTCGTGATTCGGTGGTCATAAAATTCAGGTAAATCTTAGCCGTGTTGATATTTCCATGGTCGCTTTGGCAAAGGGAAGGAAGAAGTGAGTTCCCACCACAGTGGGTCTTACCTTGCCCAGAGAAGGCCAGGCCTTCAGATGAAATAAAAAAGATCTTATAGTCACTTTGGAAGGATTTTCAAAAACTCATTAACAGCTCAGGGTGGCTTTAGGCTGGAATGTCACACCTATTCCGGTTCCTACACTCCAGAAGCAGAAAACCAAATGGTAACTTCCACATTTGTTAAAGCTCTTAGACACAAATATTCAGCTCATTAGGCCTGCTCTGTTTGAAGGGATGCCCAATACACACAGAGGACCTCTGATTTAGAAAAAGTCTGAACCACTGTCCGAGTTGGCTTTAATACTGAACTGAGGCTCACATCTTCTCATTCTTCTTTTTCCTTGGTGCTTATTCCCTTTTTGGCATTTGACTCTAAAGAAAAAATTGCAGACTTCTAAATAAACTGTGAAAAAAAATACTCTAGACTTTTGTTTTGTTCAACAGAAGTACAGAGTAAAATGATGGACCCTGGGAGTTGAACGCTGTGCCATAATTCCACCTCCACCCTGTACTAGTTGAGCATGACTTTGGGCAAGCTATTTAACATCTCTAAACCTAATCTGTTAAATTAAATAAGAGCACTTATCTTAGAAGGTTAAAGGACAGATGCATGTACAACACGTAAAGGCAGAGCCCAACACCTACAGCTACTAGTTACTTAAAAGGCAAAAGAAAACAAAAATAGCACAGAAAACATAAACCATGGTGCACACATCCACTAGCTTCTGTGTGCTCTTGGCCAGTCACCAAGCCTTAATTTGCTCAAATATGAAATAACATTCTAGAAGTCATACTGGATATTGGATCTCTGAGTCCTCACATTTGCAAGGACCCCTTAGAATAAAATTTCCTACAGAAAACTTGGACAAGAACTATCACTTCTGAAACCACTGCATCTTCTCTGACTTCATCACAACTTGAACAGACGACCTTCATTAAGGTGCATTATACATACAGCAACAGCTGTTGTTGCTGCATCTTTTCATGAGCATTACTGCATAAATGACAAAGAACAGCCAAGTCACACTGAGCTGCCGCTGGGTTCACACAGCAGGGTGACTCACTCCCACAGAACGGCCTCTCCACACTTATGATTCAACTTGTGGCTCTGCAAAATTACCAATTACTACACAACTCAGCCTTCTGAAGGCCCGGATGAAAAATTCTAAATCCTCCGTGTGGAATCCTTCGGAGCAAGGCATCTACTGATTCTCCTTTGCTAAGCGGCCACATCCCACTCCACCCTGGTATCAGATGGAAGCCATTCAATCTGTCACTGAGTAATCCAGAGAACCAGAGTAGCAAAGAGGAAGAATTTGAACCACAGCTTGACACCAAACTGGGCTTTAATCACAATTCACACACCAGCCCTGTCACTCAACCTTCCCAAACCTCAGCTCCCTCAACTATAAAATGGGGAAAATAATTTAGTGTAGGGCTGTTAGGAAAAGTAAAATGCTTAGTATAAGTATTATAATTCTATGAAATCTTATGGCATCTCAAAATTACCATTAATAATTATTAATTATTTCAGGAAAGACTTATCTACCGTATGTCAGGCAATGCACTAGACAATGATAAAGCAGAGAATTTATGTTAAATAAAATGTTCCAGATGACAAAATATGACATAAGTTTATTAAACTGTCGCATATTGTTCTACTTTCTTTAAGATTTTACAAATAGATTTATCCCATTATTAAATTTGCTCTTCTATTAGATTTTTATTTTTAATCTCCATTAAGGTATTCGTCAAGGCAATCAACCACTACGAGACATATTACTTTTCCTAAAAAACACTTGCTGGAAACATATTTCTTTCTTTGGTTCTGCTTCACTCTAGGCTGTATTAGCTTATTCTAACACAGTGGATTCCTTCTTCAGTGGAGGAAATACTCCTCCTTTATTGTTTAAAGTATTCTTTTTCTTTTAAAGAAGTCAGTTCTCTTTCTTGGCTCTACCACTATAAACTCCATGTAATTACTGTTCTATTTAGTTTTCCTTTTCATGTCTGTCTGCCATGTCATAATCATGAGTATCATGACACTGTAGGTCAGACGCTTGATGCAGCATGGCGTAACATATACAAAGCAGTTCCAAAGAGTGTGTTGACTGATGTAATTATGTGGTTCCATTACAAACAATCTTGCCCTCAGGTCTGTAAAATCTTGGGATGCAATGTAAAATTTTGTAGTCTTTGAAATGCTTCTTACCTTCATGATTATGATGGTAATATCATAGTATGAGCATATATAGACATTATGAATACAAAAATTTATTTTCAAAGAGTTTATTCAAAGTCATAGTGATAAAAGAAATAAGAAAGGGAGATTCTTTTAATTATATGCATATTTATTAAGATTCAAAATAATTAGGTATACTTTTATCACTGCTTTCAAAAAATATTTGAAGAACATTAGGTATTTGGGATTTTAATGGCTGTTTATTTAAAAAATAAATTCTGAAGTCAAAATCAGCTAACTGTAAAGAATGATGGTTATAAAAGTTAAACAGGTGTCTATACTGTAAAACTTAGAACCTTTAAAATTGAAACGGTGCTAGGAATCCACAAGCACAAGGCAGAGTGGAGATACCTTGTATTTCCCAAACTTGTCTGACAGTGGCAGCTTTTTCCTCCTCAGATCAGTTGATGAGACTGGTGATCTCATGGATCACATTTTGAAAGATTCTTTTTTTGTCCCCTTCTTCTTCCCAAAGCCCCCCAGTACACAGTCATGTATTTTAGTTGTGGGTCTTTCTAGTTGTGGCATGTGGGATGCTGCCTCAACATGGCCTGATGAGTGGTGCCATGTCCGCGCCCAGGATCCGAACTGGCGAAACCCTGGGCCACTGAAGGGCAGCTCGTGAACTCACCCAGACAGGCGAGGGGCCGGCCCCTCATGGATCACATTTTGAAAAACAATGACTGGAGACTGAGACTCCCAACAACCATCTAAGGGTTGATTTTACACAAGCAAAACATTCAATTGGCTGATTTTCCCCAACTCCAGAATAACAGGCAAATGCCTGCTTTAAGAATTCACAACATGTTCATTTCTGAGATCACATTTTGCATGTGGTTCATTTCCTGATATTACATCTCAGAAAAAACCTAATCATCTTAGCCCTTTGCAATGTCTGTGCTCCTGCAATTTTATTAACCAGAGTAGTATGCTGCACCGGTTGGGGATTTTATTTTGTTTGACAACAGGAAAAACAGATAAAGAAGATTTCCCTGCTCAGCTTGGTAGACTTTCAAACAAAGCTGAAAGAATACAGACGAGTTCCTTAATGAAGGGAGGCCCAGATGCGCCTGGGAACGCCAGTCCTGCGCAACAGGATGTCATCTTTCTGGGGCGCGTCCACTGTGAAACCTGACCAGCGCCGCTTCACACACTGTGTTCAGGAGAACTGAAAGTGAAAGGCTCACAGTCCCAGAATCTCGTGTAAGAAAAGAAGCCTCTCAGAACACTTGTTTAAATACTCCTTCAACTCAGAGAGCAAGAATCGGTTCCAACAGTAAGAATGTAAAAAAGGACAACAGCAATGGTGTCTGCTTACTCCATAAAGAAGGCTAATGAAACATTTAGAATCTGAGTAGGAAGAGGGAAAGGGAAATAGAACCCCTATCTTACCAGGGTTCTTTTTTGTAAATAGTAAGTTACATAATTTGTCACTTGGAGTAAGGACCCAAATTTAAGGAAGGTTACAGGTAAGAATCAACTGTAAAAAGTTGGGGGGCTGGCCTGGTGGTGCAGTGGTTAAGTTTGCATGTTCTGCTTTGGTGGCCTGAGGTTCATGGGTTTGGATCCCGGGCTCAGACTTACACGCCAGTTGTCAGGCCATGCTGTTGTGGCATCCCACATACAAAATAGAGGAAGATTGGCACAGATGTTAGCTCAAGGACACTCTTTCTCACCAAAAAAAAAAAAAAAAAATTAACGTTATACATCTTCGAAATATTTATGGACCAACAAATGAGTTTTATTATATTGGTTTTAAAACATTTTAAAAAATAAAACTTTCTTATATTTGTGTAAAGTTAAAAAAAAAAATCCAAAAACGAGCCGGACTTTTCCTTGGTACTTTCATGTGCTTTAGTAGTGTTCTTAGCCATATCTGTTTCTAAGACCATGTCCCTGACATTTTTCAGAAGACTACATTTTTTTCAATATGGAAATATTATATATTTCACTATTTCATAAAACTGCCTGCAATATTCTTCAAAATTTCATTAACCACTTTAGGTTAGTAAATTTGAAATTGTTAACATTTTCAACTGGGTCCTTTTATATAGATCTTAATATTTTTAATTCAGAAATATTCTCTCTTCTGGGGGCTAAAATACTTGGTAAGCCCAAAAGAAATTCTGCAAATGGAAGGTATTCTTAACTCTATTATTTTCTAAAATGCAAAAACGTAAATATTTCAGTTCAAATATTTTCATAGGCACTACCTTTTTCTATCAGTTCATAATATTATCCTTTCACAAATACTTTTAGGAGACAAAACTCATGATTGGTAGATCACCACAGCTTGTTTGGACACAGTTATGATTTATGTGTAAGTCATAACTAATTCCAAGTACATTTTTGCTCCACAGGCTTCTTAATGTAATAAATGTTTTACCACGACACCGTGCTCCATCAAGAACTATATTCACAACATTATCACAAAACATTTTTATTTTCAACCCTTTTTAAAGAAGCAAAAGCATTTACCATAGTATTCAAAATAATGATAGACATTTCACTTTATCAGAATGAACCTTGAAAAGCTTCACCTTGATTCCATGAATTAAAGAAGGGAAAAAAATCAAACCATCAATTGTTTGCAAAAATTTTCTTCTGCTACGGGAGTTAACAGATTAACAGCTATTGCTTCATTTTTTTGTACATGCATAAGAAAACCTGGAATAAAAAATGAGCCAAATTAACTTGGAAGGAAAGTCACTTGGTCTAAATGAAAAGTGATGCTTCACCGAGTGATACAAAAATGCATCTTCTGCAGCTGCTAAAGTGTCACCTTTGAGCACAATCGTCTGAAAATAGCAGATAACTTCTGAAGTAGAGGCTGATACTTTTTCAGCAGATCTGTATCTTTTGAATTTTGTGCGGTGAAGATCACTACGGCTACAATGGTGGATGCTAAATACTGACAAATAATTTTGTACAAGTTACACATTATTGCTGACTTTCTTGAGAAACAAAAATTCAGTATTTAACTTTTTGTTAAACATGCATTTTCAGGATTTTTAAAAAAAAGGATGGCCAAAAGGATTCACTGCAAAATAAAAGCCTTACAAACAATAAGACAAATAGTAACAGATTTAAACCAAACAATAAATGATAAAACCATTGAAGCAAAAGCTTTCAGACCACCATGGCAACACTGCTCAGCTTTGATCTTCTACTTACATTTTGTATACACCTAACATAATTTCCCACTGGCTCTGCTCACGGAAGGTCTGGTGTCTTAGTGGACCTCACGGCCTATAAACCAGAGCACAGCTAATACTGGCTGTGCTAATGGTTGGCTAAGAACAAACAGATGGTAAAGGCAACAGCACCACATCCTTCTCTACCACCTTAGAGACTGGAAGGAATTGGCTGTCCCTAGTCAATCTTGTCCAGGTTTACTCCATATTAGCAGTGAGCACCCACATACTGTCTTTGAAAGGGAGATGCAGTTACACTGCATCTGAAAAGGATTCAGAAAAGAGTTGGAACATCTTTCAGATTTAACCAAGTGTTAAAGTGAGAAATCTGTTCAACTGCATGGGCAGAATCTGGAAATACAAGATGAAAGTCAATCAAATCCATCCTGGTTTATTTTAATGCAGTTATTAATAAGAATACTTCATTAGAAAATGAGAAACTGGAACAAACGTTAAAGTGGTGGGATGTCGGGATAACAAGTGCAAACTGCAAGTCTCGGGCAAACCAAAACTTAGGATCAACCTACGTCTGGGGAAGACTTGGGCTGGGGGAGTCAAGAAGCCTAGAAGTGAGCTGATGCTCTGCAGACCTATCTGGTCTAGTACAAACAATTTTTCTAAAAGGGTCAACATCTAAAATGGAAAGCTCTCCCATTAAAACAAACAAAGAGATTTCCCAGTTCTCTTGATAAACAGAAGATCCAGCAACACCATGCCCATATTCCAAGAGGACAAGAGGCCATAGCCAAATAGGCTACCACCTGCTCCTCATATTGTCAATAGGGGAGAGAGTATAATTCTTCACAGAAGTAAAGAATGTTCTAGGTCCTATAAAACTAACTAACTGTTGTGTCAAAGAACAGAACCTGACCAGCTTCACATCGCCTGCCTGGCACCCTGAAGAAATCTGCTGTCAACCCTACGCCCATCTCCCCTGCAGAGGTTGTGTAATTCTTCCGTTCCTTGTGTGGTAAGGAGGCTGGTGCACTCTGCATAATAGGAAATGAGAATCACACTGAATCTGACTCCCACCAGTGGGTACTTTCTCAGCTTCCTGGTCAGCAGCCATCACAAAATGTCGAGTACCTCGTATCTTCCCGGGTTTTCCCCTCACCAGCCCCTTGACTTATGCCCTAGAGCTATGGCTACACTGAACTTTGAATGAATGTGTTATGAGTTGCAATCCACCCTGGTCTAACAAAGGGGACAGGGGCACGCATTAGATAGCAAATGGGACCACATGGTTGGGGTAGTCAGTGGTGGTCATGACTATCTCAACGTGTAATGCACAGTGGCTAAGGGTCTGTGGCTTTGGAGTGAAACACTCTGTTTCACCCATGCTCCCACTTACTTGCTTTGGGGCCTCCCCAAGCCTCAATTTCCTTATCCCTAAACCGAGGTAATGATACCTTCTCAAAGCATTGTTACAAAGGTTAAATGTAAAAAAATACATAAAAGGACAAGCACACACTAATGACTCAGCAAGGAGAAGCAATCTTTAGTTTGACTTCAAGGATGATCCAAGGGGAATGACGGTGAAATATCCTCACCCAGTCCTGTTCTTATATTCAGTGAACCAACCCTTTTAGGGGTTTCAACTTTTGGGGATCTGTTCCAAAAATATAAAATAATTTCTATGATTCCTACCAACATGATATATAGCACTATCGGTTTTATATCTAAAGAAATACTGCTTTAAACTCTTACTTAAATTACAGGTTACAGACAATAATTATAGTGACCAATGGTGATTATTTTACAGGTATAATTGTTCTTACAATTAGAAGGATGTTGACTTTCAAGAACATATAAAAAGATTTTTTCTCCACAGGGAAGCCCAAATCTCATTATACTGCATTCATCTCAACGTCATGTTTTCAAAACATGCAGAGACCACAACCTGAGCAAAACCTTTTCTAAGACACCCAAATGCATATATATGAAGATTTTACCAGATATTATATATCCAGATGTGCTCTTCCCTTTAAATTCTGGTGAGCTTCCCGTGAAAAGCTTAAAGCGATTGGTAATGTAGCATGGGTCATGAAATAAAACCAAACCAAATCCATCTTTATATAACTCAAAAAGACTTAGCAATTTGCATTGCTTTTTCAGGAAGATAAAAATGCATATTGCCTCTTTTATGTGTTCTTAGCTATAAATCTATTTTTGAAAAGCTTTCACATAATTTCTAAATTTAGCTCCTACTTCCCTTTCAGTGTGCCATCCGAGCTACAGTCCGTCTCTGTTAACATTCTGATCTTCACTCCAAGGAAGCTATATACAAACTGACTCTCAGAAGGAAGATAACCTTTCACTAACCTCTTGTGTGCTTGTGGATAGTACAAGATGACCACTTTCTTCCCTTCTGCAGTTTCTTTGGGCATCATCTATATATATTTTAAATATTCTAAAATTTCCTTTACTTGGTGGTAGGAAATATCAACCTTTGTAGAGCTTCAACATCTTTTATTAAAATGATCTCTTGCTAGGAAAACGAGTTAAAGGAGGAAATTCATCTCTTTTAACCTAAGGCAGAAGACTGAGGTGAAAGAAAATAAAAAGAAGGTGGGGTAGAGACACAGTTGGTGCTAGAAGGAGGTTAAAAACAATGGTGCACACAGATACCAACACAAAGAGTCAAGGACAATGAAGAAGCAGGAAAATATATTCCAAACAAAAGAACAAGATAAATTTCCAGATACTGACTCTAGTTAAACATAGATATATGATTTACCTGACAGAATTCAAAACAACCATAATAAAGATGCTCAATAAGTGTTGGCAAGAATGTGGAGAAATTGGAACCCTCATGTACTATTGGTGGGAATGTAAAATGGTACAGCCACTGTAAAAAACAGTATAGTGGTTCCTCAAAAAATTAAAAATAGAATTGCCATATGATCTAGCAATTCCACTTCTGGGTATATACCCCAAAGAACTGAAAACATGGTCTCAAAGAGATATTTGTATACTCCTGTTCATAGCAGCATTATTCACAATAGCTAAAATGTGGAAGCAACCCAAGTATTCATCAATGTATGTGTGGATAAGCAAAATATGGTATGTACATACCATGGAATATTATTCAGGCTTAAAAAGCCTTAAAAAGGAAGGAAATTCTGCAATATGCTACAACATGGATGAACCTTCAGGACATTATGCTAAGTGAAATAAGCCAGTCACAAAAAGACAAATACTGTATGATTCCACTTATATGAGGTACTTAGAGTAGTCAAAATCATAGAGACAAAAGGTAGAATTGTGCTTGCCAGGTGCTAGGGGGAGGGGAGAACAGGGAGTTATTGTTTAACAGATATAGAATTTCAGTTTTACAAGATAAAAAGAGTTATGGGGGTGGATGGTGGTGACGATTGCACAAGAATGTGAATGGATTTAATACCACTGAATTGTACATTTAAAAATGGTTAGGATGGTAAATTTTATTTTATGTGTATTTTACCACAATACAAATAAATAAATCTTTTTAAAAATGCAAAAAAGAAAAAAAAAAAAACAATGGTGCACATATACAGAAATTTCAGAGTTGTTTATTTGGGTTAATTACCATTCTATGAAAATGCTCTTCTCTTTTTACTTTCCACTCATTAATATCACTTTTAAGAAGAATAAATTATATAGAGAGAAAGAAATTGGGGTATGAAAGGAAAACTTCAAGCAATATCAAAATTTCAAACAGAAACTATCTGAATGTGTACCCAGTAAACGTAGCACAGGAAGAGTCTTACACTTAGGAAGGAAATCCGTCACAAACAGCAGCAGCTCCTAATTAAAAAGCTAACCTGCAGATCTGGTGAAGAAAAGAGATGTAGTGGGGCCTCAGTCTTCAAAGAATCCTATCCATACTCCCACTTAAGCCTTTCCTAATTATTCTGATTTTCTCAGGGCATTTATATTCTTCATATAACACCCTGGGCACCAGGCTGCATATTGCCTGGCACTGCTATTTAACTCCTCTGTATCTGTATGTACAGAATTTCCAACAGTGCTGTAAGTTACTTTAGGGTAAGGACCGTCCCATATTTCTTATATTCTAGCACAATGCTAGGGCTACTCCATAAATATCTCTACAATGGAATGGAATTGTCTCCCTTTTCTGATGTCTTTGTCCAGAAATGTGATCTAACAAGACAGAGGATAAGAAGGAATAATGACCAATACTGGACAGAGGAATCAGCCCAGGAAGTTGGCAGGCCTGGCTGGGCCTCTGGTATGATCTTGGACTAGTCTCCTACTCTTTATAGGTTAAGTGTTGACTTCTGCAACTGAGTTATTGGATTAGAGGAGGGTCGAGATGCCTTGCCCTAATGATTACACATTCAAACACAAGCTGGGGTGAAATTTAAAATTTAACCAGTGGAATGGCATGGGCACTGGCCAAACAGAACAGAGCAGGCTCTCAACTTTCCCTGCCATACCTCACGTCAACCTTTCAGCTGCTGGACTGCAAAGAGGCCAGAGGCATCCCAGGGTAGGACTGGGACTGCTGAGGTCACTAAAGGAATTTGAGGCAGCAGCTGTAGGACAACGTTATCAGTGGGTAAGGACTGAATACCATCTCAGCCTATAAGTAATAACTTTGAGTCATAAATATGTTAATTTTATTCCAAAAGTTATTACTCTTATTTGATGGCGTAGGACTGCTTACAGAGCTGATAATAAAATGAAAACAGAACTCCTACCAACACTATCAATAATGTATCTTTTTGATTCTGGTCCTCCCCATACCCCCAAGTCAACATTTTTTGAGGTAGCCATTCAATAACTCCTGGCTTCTCTACAATAGTATTAACTCATCTTGCAATGAGGAGCTCAAACCATGCTACATTCTCTGCTTTGCTCAATAAATAAAGCAGAAGGCCAAGAACTGACCTATTACCTTATTTTCACAGATGAGGAAAGCCTTATTTTTTGTTCACATAAAATTCCCTGTGACATGTGACAGTAGTAATGGTCCTGTCTAGGACCTCTGGACACAGCTGCAGCTTGTGGCATGCCGGCAGCCTTGAGAGCCCAAGAGGATGAAATGAAGGGCAGCGGGGAGGCCAATGTAACCCGTGTACTAGGTGGTATTAAGTACTACTTAGTGGTACTTAGTGATACTAGGTCTTTGTTCTTGGCTGAACATTAGAATCACCTGGGGAGCTTTAAAAAACACTCATGTCTAAGTCCCACCCCTAGAGATTCTGATGTAATTGGCCTGGAAAGTGGCCAAGGTGTTTAACACTCCCTCGGTGGTCTAACGTACAGCCAGAGTTGAGAAACACTGGTGGAGGCCTTGGTGTCCAGAGCAGGCACACACAATCATCCACAGGGTGCAGGGAGAAACTATCAAGATATCAAGTTTTACTATATTTAATGTATGGAAAAATAATGGCACCCCCACCTGTCTGATGGTGTGTGTGGTGTCCAGGAATCCAGAGCAGTCCTTACTCCTTCATGGTGCTATGTATCTCCAGTAATGTGTCCCCAGTTTGAAATTTACAGATTCTATTACCTTAAAGAGTAGAATCCTGACATCAGTTTATAATGAGAAGGAGAATAATCAGGAAAACATTTTGGGCTACAAGAGGTTTCCTAACTATGTGATGACAGACTACTTACAAGAACTGTATAACTTAAAGATGAGATGCACGTTTTTCCTTTACAAAACAACTGTTTCAAATACGCTGACTTTTTTTTTCTTTTTGTCATGACAAAGGGCTGATAGAGCAGCTTATTTGGCTGATATTTTTATAAAAACAAACATATTTAATCTATCTCTTCAAGGCCAAAGAGCATTTTAACAATGAGCGAGAGAGAAATTGCTAGGAGACTTGTGCTGAGGAAAAAGCATTTTGAAACGTGGATTTGGAAATGCGTCCATTGTGATGTGATTTTGCTGTCAAAACCAAACTAAGGTGTTAACACTAGGGAAAAACTATCTTACGTATAAACTTTAAAAACTTGGGGAAAAAACCTTTCAAAGAAAGAGTTTCAGTGGGGTTTTTAACCCATTTGTTAACAATGAATAATGTAACACCTCTCAATTAGTTTGAAAGAACAGCTGATATATCAGCAAAGACAGAAATTTACTAGCAAATTTTCTATTGAAAACCCTTGCATAATTGGTCAATGGGATTGGAAATGAGCAGTGCGACTTAGTAAGCACAACTAATGATGTAGGTCCTTCCACTTACAGCCACTTATCTTGTGTGGTATCTTTTTACTTATGAGACATTAAAAATAAGCACTGAATTAAACTGAACTTAGAACCACTCCATTGAATCACTGTCACACAGAATTAATCAAATTTTCAAAAAATATTAAATGTTTTATATCACAAAGGATTCAAAGATTTACCAAGGATAATTTCAATAAAAGCCGAAATAACTGTTATCCATGGAGTGCATGATCAAAAAAGTTTGGACGATACTCGATTAAACAGACTACAGTGTGTATTCAGTCAGCCACTCCCAATCAGAGACTTACAGTGAGGAGAGAGAGAAAGAGGAACAGAGGAAGTTTGCATCGCATACTGTAGACGCAGCTTATCTACTGGGTTGGTAGTGTACAAGAGAGGTGAGGAAAGACTAGGACTTTTGTCCCAGAGAGTGAGTCATGAAGAAAGTTCTGGAACTCTGCTAAAGATTAGTTTGGAGATGAAGCATAATTACTTCAGCAGGCAAGCAGACATTTTACCAGTTCAACGAACCTGGGGAGAGATTGTATCTCATATTTTATTCTCTCAGCGTCTCATACTACGGTTTCACATTGTGGGGTACTTAACAGATGCTGTTGACAAAAGCCAATTATTTTTTGGTGAAAAAAATGGTACCTGAGCAGTATATCAGTAGGATCTGCTTCCACTAATGCAACATAAAATGACCATTCCTATAATTGATAATGTGTTTTGATATATTATCTACAATGGTCAGCCACTGGGAAGGGGGAAAATTATTAATTATTATCTCTGAATTATAAAAAGCCTCTGTTAAATACAGTACAATGGAAAACTACGAGACAGTGTTCTGAGCCCCAGAAGACACCCACTTTCAATGTGTCAGAATTATCTGTTTCACACTCCATGTATTAATATTTGGTTTAGTTGTTAGAATCATTAAACATCTTGATCTTAATATTATTGTGCCTGTGAAAATGCCCATGTGATATAATGGAAACTGTTCTATAGACATCACATCTCATACGATCACAGAAACACTGTTTCTGCTTTTGTAAAATCTTACCCTGAAAAGCAAATCTTTAAGGGAATGAATTAGCTATACACAGTAAGTATTCATGAACATTTTTATGTATTCATATACCTCCTCTTCGGTTTCTTTACAATGTCAGGGTCTCATGTGACCTAAACTAGTTGTATGCAACTGCCCTCGCCAGCTCGCCTCTCAGAATGCATTAAGTGGCAGAGGAATCCTCACTGGCTCAGGACCACGTGCTTCTCTCACCTGCGGTGCCTCTGCCCCGGGTAACTGAGGATATAGCACATGTAGGTCAAAGACATCCTTGGCAGAGATTTAAACCCACCCCACACCCCAGGCAGCATTTAGAGCACTTTTTTCCCCCTCTTCCACTGCTTCTCTATTTTTCAATATGGGGCACAAAAATCTGAATTTTACTAAGACAAAAATCTCATGCTTTTTAATGTTCTCCATGCAGTATATCCATCACATACAACTGTCCTACTCATTTTATTACAAGTGTCTTTGCTCCCTCCTCGCTGATTCACAATGGAAAGGAGTTGGAAAGGGAACAAAGTGAAGCCAGGCAAGGTTTCACCTACCAGGACATTTTATTTTTCCTGAAGCCCAGATGTCCAATAACAAAGCTCTTGTTCCAATTATTCACCACGTGACCTGGTTGAAAGTTACGATACAGACTAGACAGGCAGCACTGCAGAGCTATAGATATGCTACGCAGGGGTGCTGCACTAGGGGGTAGGAAGAAATGGATGTAGTGCACCTGGAAGCAGGATTCACGCAGCAGATGCCTGGAGTCCAAGATATGGTAACAAAATACTTCACTCGGATAGGTGAGAAACCACAGCATCCATAAAGTTAATATTAAAATATAAATTTAGAAAAGCACCAATGAAATCCCCCCAAAGCCAAACATGATCTTGAAAGAACCCAAGTCTATGATAATATCACCTGCCCCCCTCTTGTTGTTAAGGTTAAGTGAATGCATATTTCCTAGTCCTTCTAGGCTATTTTTCCTTTGACATTATTCCTCTCATCATTTATGAGGAATTATGTGTGAAATACTTTATTCTATTTAATATCTAAGTGCCTACTTTGTGCACAGCACTGTGACAGGTGCGTTAGGAGACATAAAGATGCAAATGATTAGAGAGACAATTATGAAGACAAATAATAAAACGAAGGAACCTGGAGAAGAATGAGGACGAAGCAGAGTTCAATTAAAAGGTATCCCCCAAATGCACATACTGGGGAAATATGCAGATCCTTCTGGGAGCTCTTCAGATGTCCATGCCCACACTTCAAGCCATGATGCCCCAGGGAAGGAAGCTGAGTGAGCATGGTCACCTTGTACAGTTGTCATGTTATTCACAGCACAAGGCCCTAAACCAGGGGGGCAGTGGGAACTGAAACCCTGCCCGCATGCTGCTGGCCGGGCACATAGTGTCCACGCACAGGAAAGCCTTTTCCATGGCACACGAAGGCACTGCCAGGATAAGGGCAAGCCTGCAGGAAAGGCACCAACTGGACCAGTCCACAAAGAGTTCTCTTTGCTTCCAAGCAGCATTTATGGCACGTGCTACACAATTAACAGCTCATTATATACTGCCTTGTGCTGCTCTTGCTTTATTTCGTATTTTTAAATATTATCTCCCTAGCTAGACTCCCCCTGAGGTGTAGTAGCATGTCTCTCCCTTGGGCTCCATTCCCTATGGGGGCTCCCTTCAGTGGTTCTGAAAGTCTACGATTATGTACCCATTTGGATCAGAACTACAAAGGAAACAACTAGTGGGTTGGTACCCAGCCATTTTAGATTCACGACAATTCCCCAAAGTGTGTGGTCTCACTGCTTTCTAGGTTATCTGGTTCATACCTCTGCTCTTGGCCATCTACACACATGAAACCACTCTTGAAAAGATAAGTGTATATCCAAGGCTTAAAGTTTAGTTTCCACTTCCTCAGACGCTCATGCTGAAAAACAACTGGGAATTGACCAGTTTTCCTGAGACTCTCTCTCCTGTGATACAACAATGGCTTTGGAGAGCAAGGAAGAAAGCAAGCTCCATTTCCTCTTTAGGCAGCAAGTCTGGTCACATACACACCTATTTCGAATCCTGCATTCTATTGCTAAGCCGGCAATTTGCTCCATAAGGCAAATTGCAAAGGTTTTATGTAAATCCTACAGTTGCCACTCTTTCTTTTGAAGAAACAGGCTCTACACAAGGAGAAGCTGATCCAATAGTTAAAGTATGAAAGACTTGGCTGTTGTAGAAAAAATATTTTGTTCCAACATCTAGGCAAAGACAGTTTCCAAAATTCCTACAGTCTGATAAAATTAAAACCACATGGAAAATGGTGTTGAGTTGTTTCTTGTGTGTTTTTTTTTTACACAGAGAAAAATATTTTAAAATATATAATAATACACTTAGAATTTAGGTATTGGGTACCAATGAACATTATATGATTAGTTTTTGAAATTTGTGTGTCAAAATTCTCAGTGTTAAAACAGAAAACCAGTAATAATGGTTGCACAACGATGACTTAGTGCCCCACTACAACTATGCATGTGCACCTGATGAACTAGCAAGAGCAGCTTGAGATTTCTGTCTCAGCCCTTAAACGCACAGCAGGAGAGCTTTGATGGAGGGAGCGCAGTCACATGCCCCACTTCTTCATCTTTGCTCCCCAGTAGTTTCAGGAAACACTGGCTATTGAGAGATTAATTATGACATACATTATGAACTGTTAAATAAAAGTGGTATATTGCTCTTCTATCCATTTGTTTAAGGTTTGTGATTCTCAGCAGATATGATTTTAGACCTTTAGGCCAACTACAATTGAGATTCCATGGCTTGGATGCTTTTGGCAAAGAATTTTTATGACTGGGGGACTGTTCTTTCAAATACACCATGACTCCACTTTTTTTTTTTTTTTTTTTTTTTTTAACAGAGCACTGCAGAGATCTACACTATTAGTCAAATTTAATGCACCACATTCTGCAACTCTGGTTGATTTTAGAAAGAATTGTAAATCTCACTTTGAGGACAAAGCCTGGCCCACATTCCTTTAAAATGTCCTGAGGCAATCTGATTCCTGGCAGGGACGCTGGGAGGACAAGGAGAGTCTGCAGGTACAGGAAAGGTAGTGACTTCCGAGATTTGGTGGTAAGGACAATGTTCGGAATGAACAAAAAGCCACACCCCACCTCCAATCTGCTTTTTTTTTTTTTTTTTTTAAAGATTGGCACCTGGGCTAACAACTGTTGCCAATCTTTTTTTTTTTTCTGCTTTATCTCCCCAAGCCCCCCCTGTACATAGTTGTATATCTTAGTTCCAGGTCCTTCTAGTTGTGGGATGTGGGACGCCGCCTCAACGTGGCCTGAGGAGCGGTGCCGCGTCCGCGCCCAGGATCCGAACCCCGGGCCGCTGCAGCAGAGCATGCGAACTCAACCACTCGGCCACGGAGCCGGCCCCTCCAATCTGCTTTTTTTAAACCTTACTAGGGAGGTGGGCAAAGTGAAGATCGACTTTCCTGTCATGGAGTTGATGAGTTTTGGGTTTTTTTTTAAGATTGGCACCTGAGCTAACAACTTGCCAATCTTTTTTTTTTTTTTTTTGCTTTTTCTCCCCAAATACCCCCAGTAGATAGTTGTATACTTTTAGCTGTGGCATGTGGGAAGCTGCCTCAGCATGGCCTGATGAGCGGTGCCATGTCCGCACCCAGGATCCGAACCGGTGAAGCCCTAGCCCGCGGCAGCAGAGCGCGCGAACTTAACCATTCGGCCGCGGGGCCGACCCCGGGTTGATACGTTTTAAGAGAACTACCTAGGCAGGTTCTGTCATGAGATTGACTATTTGGGTTTTCAACTTCAGGTGATCAGACACATTACTGGGTGAGGCAGTTCTTTCAGTGGTTAAGCAGCAAACTCCCCCCCAAACCAAAACAAACAACATATTTACACACTCATTACCAACGCCTCAGACTAGAAATGACCAGTGAGGAAATGAAATCTAACACTTAAAGTACCGAGATAGGAGTATAACTTTGATAGCGTCATTTTGAACCAAAGTAGAGAAAATTTGTATACAGTATAAAATTATGTATAACCATATATAGTAAGGACAGAAAAATGGCTATCTTTGAGCACTTACAGCGTGCTAGGCAGGCACAATTCTAAACACTTTATATGGAGTATGCATTCAAATCTTTACAACCACCACGGAAGGTAGGTACTATTCTTAGCTCCGTTTATTGAGAGAGTGAGGGGACTGTTAGATGGTGGCATCAAGATTCAACTCAGCAAGGCTGGCTCCAGAATGCCTGTATCATAACGATACATTAATAATGGAGACGCAAGCAAAAGTCATTTGTCTATGTATAGATAAAGAAGCTGAAGATAATAATTCTAGATTATTGGTATAGTGGGAATGTTTCCAAAAGTGAGTGCAAAATAGGCTTCCTAGTAAGATGATTTTAAGGTATCAAGGAAAAAGAAAAAGAAAAAAACCCTGAGATCTGAACATTCAGAATTGTAAACTTATGGCCAAAATAACCACTCTCAGCGGCTTTTACTTGAGGAAGCATGGTTGAAGACATGGGCTTAGATGGAAGCCATCAGATGGAGCAAATGAGGCCTGCCGAACCTTCTCCTGAACATCCCCCCAGATACCCTCACTTCCTGATCCCCAGGATTAGAGAGGCCTCCAGGAGCTATCAAAGCTCTCTTCTAACTCCAAGAAAATACAATATCCCTTCAGGTATTCCCTGACTACACTACTTGGTCAATTCTACAAATTAGGGGGAATAAGAAAGTGGTAGGATTTCTCTTTTTAACAGTGAGCTTCTGTGCCTGAAAATGTGGATATGCTCACACCATCACTGTTCAGGCAACGTTGTTCTGTTTGAAATAATCTGTTTCATTTCTTCTTTGAAATTATATAGCAAACCTCTACGCCAAAAAATCAAGTCAGCTTCAAGGGAAAAACCTCTTACTACTGTCCTCAGTCTTCCCCACAGTAATTCTCAATGCCAGAAGATACTGGAGCAACGGCTACAAAGCAAGGAGGGACTCAGCAAAGATTCTCAACAGACAAGAAGGCAGGGAAGCTAGTACCCGTGGAGTGTTCTTGAAATAATCAAAAACAAAACTGTACAACATTTAAATTCAGTCAACTTGAGAAAAGAACAGTGAATATTGTTCTATTAAGCCTGAAACTAAAATTAAATTGTGAAAATTATGTTTACAGAATATATTGTGAATATTATTCACTTTGACAATGTAAAAACAATACTAAAACATCACATATTGAAAAGTGAGTGAAGGAGAGAGAATATAAAGGTTTCCTAATTTCCTGTCTTTCACGGCAGCAAGCAAATAGATGAGGTCTACATTAAACGTACAGTTTAAAAACTCTACTAATTTTAAAATTACGATGTTTTCTATAATCTTCCACTTTCAGTTGTAGGAGGAACTATTAGGAACTAATTTCCTTTGTGAAGAAATATATGTCTGAAATTCAGTGACTTTTTTTCAGTGTCTCAAATTCTTTTTACTACTTTTAACTTCAAATAAAGTTAAATAATTATATATTTATAATATTTATATAGAAAGACATGATAAGTTAATTAGTCTTCCTCTCTATCCATCTGGAATGACGTTCACCAAATGCTGATGACAGCTGCTTCTCAGGGGTGGGATTCTGAGTAACTTTTTAAAGTTGTTTCTTCATAATGATTGACTTCAAAGAAGTAAGTGTATCATTTTTCAAAAAAGGTAGAAAATCATTATTCTACAAAAAGCACAGAAATTACTTCTAAATATATTAATTGACATGAAAAGATGCCAAAAATATAACATTGGAACTAAAAGGTAGATTGTAAAATAGCAAAATATTATTTTTGTTTTAAAAATCTTCATGCACAATTTCCCAAAAGAAATATAGAAAAATATTAAGAGTGATTATGCCCAGTGGGATACTTGGTGATTTTAATTTTTAAATTGATCTTTACCAGCATTTTCTAATTTGTTTACAAAGAACAGCATTACTCATGCAATTTAATATAAATAAATGTATACATTAAAAATAGAACCCTGACAATTTTCACTGAGGTGTAGCTGAGACTTTTAAGGGAAATTCTGAAGACAAGGTGATTTCTAGACAACTCTTGTGACTCTAATGAGAGAAAATAAAATCTACTGTGAAAGCAAGCTTTAAATTCTGAGCGGTGACTCTTTATAAGAGATGTGTGGGCTGAACTTAAATGGCACCCTCTTTATAATCATTGTCTTTGGGATCCATACTGGCTGGGCTGGAGACTGTCCTTCCCTCTTCTCTTGTTGCTCTAGAATTTCCATTTCTTTTCTCTTTTTTCTAAGGAAGATTAGCCCTGAGCTAACATCTGTGACCACCTTCCTCTATTTTAAATGTGGGACACCTGCCACAGCATGGCTCGATAAGTGGTGCATGGATCTGAACCAGTGAAGCCTGGGCCGCCAAAGCAGAGCGTGCAAACTTAACTGCTATGCCACTGGTAGAACTGCCATTTCTAGTTCTCAAGCTCTGTCTCTCCTGCCCCCTAGGCCTCCTGGTAGACAGAACTAAGTTATTAGCAGGTGAATAATCAAAGTTCTTTCTGAACATTGTTTTAACCCAAATTGGAAGTTAGACTTGATTGATCAAGACCCGAAGACCTCGACAAGAGTCTCCATTTTTACAGTAAAATAAGATGGCCATTCAACCATTGCTTTATTTCAGAAAATTTGTCATTAGCTTATTTGGGACTGAGATAATTAAAGAAGGATCGATAGGATAACTTCTGAATGGACTGAAATCTGCTCTCTGTAAATCATCACACCTCTCAACTTTATCGAGAGACTATGAGCTACAAGGCACCCAAAGTTCTGGCATATTTCAAGCAGATTGGAGTAAGAAGGGTAGGAATCTGACACTTCCAAATGAGAGCTTTCATACTCAGGCCAAACTCTACTTAGGATTCCTCATTTGAGTTTATCTTAAACACAGGTTTCCCGAAAAAGGTCAGTATCACTTTCCAGCATGTGCGGCCCTGTGGTTACTGAAATCATCCTGGGACTGCCAGAAATAGCAGGGACTCACGTGCCACAACCTAAACGAGGCTCCGTGAAGGGGAGAGAACCATGAGCAAGGAGGTACAGTTCTGATGACGAGAGTTGGCTCCACTTAGAGGAAACTCTGATTAGAGTTGGGTATAGCAAGCTTTCTATTTAAAAATAACTACCTTACTCTGAGTAGGGAGTTAATAAAACCTGAATATTATCCTTACCTTTCTGATAAAAGTGCTGAAAAATACACAAGAACTATGTATTTAATTAGAACATTAGCCAAAAGATGCCTTCCCTAATACTTTAGCATTCCTATGCCCAATTTGTAATGACAGAGAGCTTTGTTTTTTAATATTGCTGAGATTGCTGAGAGGGCCAAGTTCAACTTTTGACTGTCTGTTTTATTTTCTTCACCAGTAACTGGAGAGTATAACCTTTCCAAATGACTCAGTGATTCATCTTTAATTCATTTTTCCTGTCTGGGAACCTGGACATTTTTCTCTGCAAATGTTCAAGAAGCACATGTTTCATTTTTTAAAGAAAAATGTTACAGTTCTTCCTCTGCCATTTTGGATGCATAGTGCACTCAGTAAACAGTTGACTGCATAATGATTGTTAAAAAAATACATAGTCTAGTGATGAAAGAATTCATGTATAAAGAGAACATTTCCTCCTTAAAAAAAAAATGAATGGATTACCATGTGGGTAGGTGCAAGTTATTATCTGTGTTCTCATTCTTAGTTTGGTGCTTGATGCAGATGTGTGTATTTTATTATGTTTTATAACATATATGTTATGTATAGTCATGTCTGAATCAAATATTTTAAAACAAAAAAGAAAAAAGTGAATGGGTGAATGATTAGCCTTCCACTATTCATGTGAGAATCAAGGTCATGTCAACGTGCCAGTCTCAGCAGAGGGGTGACAGGGAGACGATGTGCTCAGGGACCTCGAGCTGGCAGCAGGAGTTCCTTTAGCTTTGAGCCCCAGGTCATAATTCAGACTCTTCCCTTCCTTTCAGGGACGGCACTGGAGGGAGAGGAACAAGGCGGCAGGCAGGGAAAGCAGGTCAGATGTAGCTACTTTGGAGCACCGTAAAAGGAATATCAACTGTCTTCTGGTGAGAGACACGGTGGAAGGAACATCCCCTCCTTCTGCAGTGGCTGAGCCCCAGCCTGTTACACACGCAGCCCAGACATCATGCCTCATGCATTCATGTTTTAAGAAACACTTGGCCCAACCAAAATGGACTGAAGCACAGGCACACATACAGAAGGAATTTTCAATAATATTTTCTGCCCCCCAAGAGTTTATGCTGACCTCGAAAAGAAAAAACAAATCTCTGTACACATAACACATATAATAGAGAAACTTTCTTAACTGCTTTGTGGTGAGAGACTGGCATTAAAAATAGACATTGGAAGCATTTAAATAAAAAATTATCTAGCATCTCACACTGGAGTCAAATTTTGCATTGACATTTCCTACAGGGGCAAATGAGAGGAAAAAAGCCCAAAGCTTTCAGCATATATTTAAAACAGCATGGCCACAGAGAAACGATTGGCAATGGAACAGCCATCATTCTGCAATTTTCACACAATAAATTGGGCAAAATCATGTCAATTTGGTATAAATGTTTCTTTCAGGTATACTTCTCAGAGCAGGCATTATATTTCATTCTAACGTTCCTTTTTCCTCCTTGCCTCTGACTTAGTTGCAGTCTAGAATTTTTATTTAAAACGAATCTAAGATAATCATTATTTGCTATTTGCTTTAGATTTATCAAGGATTGTACCCAACTATTAATAAGTAATTAAAGACAAATAAAACGGGTAAGTGAAACGAACTATATATAAATTATGCCAGTTTTAAAAAAGACAGTTTGACATTGGTAAAAGTCCTCTCACATATAACCTTCATCACATGAATGACTCTGACAAGGCATCATCCTTAACACTGAGATTTCATTTTTAAAAAACAAGGAGAAACTGAGTCGAACATAAATTCTTAGCAGCAATGCTCAGTGGTTTCTTGGTGGGGTAAAGAATTCTATTCTGTGTTTTAAAGTTGGAGTGTCTTCTACTGCCCAAAACCACAGCTTCAGTAACGTTATTCCAAAAGCTCTGCATGATGCAGGCAAAATCATTAAAAATGAGAATAGCCTTTTTACTCATCTGCAGATGTATAGCTTAGAAATCATTTAAGAACTACTTGACCTGGGAGTTTCATCTTCAGTAAATCAAATCCCCCTAGGGAACCTCTATGCTATGAGAAATGATAGTAAGTTGAACTCCTTGGCTATCTTGCCCCCCCACCAAGACAGATGTCATGGCAATTCGACACGGGAGGTGCAGCATCCCAACCCTGACCCTGGCTTTCCTCAGTTCTAGACTCAAGTGCTCTTAGGGAGGGATGGGAGTATCTTCTGCTAGCCTTGAACTGGGGCTAGAGCTAAAACCTGGACTCCAGTGCTTTCACTGTGGCAAGGAAAGCTGGACTGAAACCATTAAATGAGTTCCCTCGTTACGGTCTGATCAATCCCACAGCACAGTGTGAGCAGAAGGGCAGAGACTCAACAAACAACATTCCTTGGCTAAGAAAATGTATCCGGTTTTCATCAAGTCCAGTTCAGACACGCTATTGGGTGGCATGTAGGAAGAAACCTGATTAATATTTGGGAATGGAAAAACAACGTTGTTTTGGGGAAAAGAGATTTCTTTTTTCTTAATTCTGATTTCTATTTGCTATGTTTTGAAGATGTTTTGTTGAAGACGCCTAGAGAGACAGAACAGTTGAAAGATACACATCATCATGCTTATAGCATGCATCCCAAGGCTAGGGATGCTGGGGCACCAAGACATTCGCCTGGCTGCCCACATGCAGCTGACCCCTGGGCCCTGGGATTCTTTCAGTCTTGGCAGGACAGCTCCTCTGCTGCCTCAGAGATCCCCAGGTGTGTGGCCCAACTAAGCTGAGCTGGCTTTGGGGCTCCTGGGATACTCTGATGAGTTTATGCATCTTTTGCAAGGCTCCGATGGATATATGTGTCCTTCTTCCAGGCTCCTAGAATTCCATATGAACCTCAGGGCAAAGATATCCATTTTTGGAGGCACCACACTGACCCACAATTTCTATTACTGCAACGCCAGTAAAAAAGCTCCATCCCCATCCCCTCCAATCCCATGTCTCCATGCCTACCAAACGGGCTCAAACGACAGACCCTGATGTCTCTGAGCTCAAAGCTTTTATTATAGATATGCGTAGAAAGACACAAAAGTGAAAAAACACAGAGATTAAGGTATGAGTAATCTGATTATATTTTCCTTTAATGCATTATTGCCTTTTGAATAATACAATTTGAAAGACTTAAGAACTGGATTTTCCTAAGGTTAGATATCACTAACTAAGCTCACTGTAACCCATCCTTAAACATTAAGGTGGCACTGAAAAAAACCATGTGATCATCTCCCTGCCTCTTTCTGGCCTGTTCTCCTCCCTCTTGAAGGAGGTGAGGGAGTGAGCCATATGGATATCTGGGGGATGGGGTCCAGGCAGACTGATGGGAGCATTAGGTTGGGGGGAGGCTGAGTGAGTGAGGGGGGAGTGTTAAGGTGAGAGATGTGGCCCTTGCAGAGCTGGTCTGGTTTTACTGGGAGGTCAAGGCCCTTTCAAAGCTTTTTCTTTCTTCCTTTCACAGAGCCCACCACCATGACTATCAAATAACTGGGTGATGATTTTCTTGTTTACTGAGGGCACCAGGTGGAAGTCCAACTAGAGAAGAATTAGCAAAGGGGCTTTGAGCAGAAGCATGAGGAGGAAGGATGCCAACCTTCTGGACACAGTAGTTTGGCACATTTGCCCTATGAAGTCAGAGAAAATTCACCTCAGGGAAACCATTCATTCTGGAATTGGCTCTCCAGGTGGAGGCAAGAGGAAGTCTGAGGAAAACCTAACAGTTTGTTTGAAAATGTAACAAACACACCAACATGGGGTTGAACTTCCAAGTCACTGCATAATTACTTTACGGTAAAAGCTGAACAACCATTCCTGGGCATGTTTTCTGCATGAGGTCGTGCCATGACTTATTCATTAGACTTAAGCCACCGAAAACCCTTAGCTTCCATTTGCAACTCCAGCTCAAGGCCCTTAGATGAGGGCCTGGACAAGTGCGGCTGCATTATCATACCAGGACGTCCTTGTAACTCGGAAAATTCTTGCATTGACCACACGCCACAGTTTTGGCAGAATCCAATGGTGCCAAATTACTCTCCTGCAATCTGCTAAGGAGACAGTTAGGGACATTTCTCCCAGGTTTGGTCCTGATTCCTTTCAGAGGGAACTTACAAAGCTTCCAGGTATTTGGGTTCCCAAGGTATGAGAGAGAATACCAACGTCAGGTCACCAGGACAGCCTCTTCCCCGGGAGGTTATGGTACAGAAACAGACCAGTTAAGCCTTCACCTGACAGAAAACAAAGAAAAGTGCCAAAGGCTTCACCTCTAATACTGAGTCCAATCCTGGGCAAGAGTTCAAGACCACGGCAAACTGGAAGAGGCAAAGAAGGGGCTCCCCGTCCTCTTCCTCAACCACTCCATCCACTCTGACCCTCCCTTCCCCCATGAAAATAAAGTCTAGGAAAAAAAGTCCATTCAACTGATTGGATGGAGGTTTGTGTTATTCTTTATGTTATTTCTTCCAGGTACATATGCTTTAACCAGAAACAAATGCATAGGAAAAAATAAACCATCAGAATAAATTCAACTGGTGAGATTTCAGGCTTTAACCAGCTACCAAGCACAGGATGGATTCCTAATATTCTGAAAAATCACGAATTGTAGGAAAAAATTAAGAATGGAAGATGAGAGTTTGAATCTCAATATACTAGCTGCTCGCTGTGTGCCCTTGGGCAAAGTCATTTAACATCTCTGAATCTACCTATTTTAAATCTGCAAAATAAAATTAGGAATCTTTTAAAAGACTATTTTACCTACCTCATCATGAAACCATGGGGATTAAGCGAGATACTATATGTCTATGAAAGTGTTTCTAAACTGCAAAGTGCTACTTCACATGAAATCATTTTTTAGCATTTCAAGACTGTGACTGATCGGGAACATAACTCAAAGAACTAAAGATTTTAAAAATTCATTTTTGCATTAGTTCTTGGTTCCACTTTTTGTCAGAAAATCTACAGTGGTGTTGCATTTCACTTTCCTCGGTAATGTCTGCCGCTTGCTTCTTGTAATAAGCCAGTGGCCAGTGTCAGAAGCAACCGGTGAACCTCAGTTGGAGCTGGTTTTTTCTCTGGTGGTGAATTTCTACAGAGTATTATTTCCTTTTCAACCTGAGATGGAATAATGGAAATCCCTTACAATCCAGCCAGCATCAAGAAGAAATGTAGGTTAAATTGGTAAAAACACACAGAAAACATTAGAAAATCTACCAAATTCCTTTGTGGGCAGTATTTTAAAGTAGTTTCATCTGAGCAGGGTTATGTCCTCACATGAACCCCCAGAGTTGCTTAAGGGAAATAATTTCAAGTTCACCACATAATTGTAAGCTTGTATCCACCCTCTGCATCAAACCTTCTCGCAGTCTCACAGCCATCTCTTTATAATCAGAAAGATGGCCTCCTCAGCCAGAAACACTGAAAGAAGCCATATACTTACTGTAAAGTTTTACAAAGTGTAAGCAATTTGGAATGGATGTACAGTGATGGGTATGAGAGGTCACTCCACTAGAAAGAGGGTCTAGCACAGACCCCCAGGAGGGTGTAGCACAGGGAGACCCGAGAGCACAACAATCTAGGCTAGTATAGACAAGAAAGTCCTCAAAGAACATCACTGTCAATGAAAGAAAGAGCTGCTTGCGTGGAGTGGGAGCTATGTTACAGCAGATCAGAAAGAAATGTGGCGAAGCGAAACGACAGACAGGCAGAGGCAGGCAAGGAGGCTGATGCTCCAGCTGAACACAGCATTGGTGTACATTATTAGCCTTTGGGAAGTGCTAAAGACCTACGGAAGACCAAGCTAGAAGTCTGCTGGCGAAACACAGCTCACAAATGTGTTTGGCCACACTCTGTTGATTTGCATGAAGTTATTAAAAATACTGAAATAGGTCCTAATACTAAAAATGGAGAAATTTCCCATAGAAATCTTGATTTCTGCCTTCTCTTGAAAAATCAGGAGATGTGTGGCAAGTCCAGGCCCACAATTCCACAAGGCAAGGGCTGCCTGAAAGCAGGTGGCAGCCGCCCCTTCCAAGGGACATGACTCTCTGGTCTGACGATCTGTCAGTCCTTCTCACCCTGCCACTCCGCTCACTGAATTTACCTGAGGACCTGCAGGCATGTGAGTTGTTTTTGCCCAGCCAGAAGCACAAGCTGGTTGAGAGAGGTTGATTATGATAGAAAAAAAGACGAGTGAAGGGGCAAGATCCTGACAGGTGTGCAGTGGGTCAAAAGAGGCCTGGGTGACCCCAGGCAGGCCCAGAAGGCCTCTTCCAAAGTATGAGGCACACAGAGAACTAGTTAGAAGGGCCAGGTACGTCATCCAGGGAGCAGGGAGATGGCTGGACTGTGGATGGTCCTATTTTCTCCTTGCTGTGAGAAAATGCAGCTGAGAGGAAAGCCCATGTCCCTTTTAACCTAAATATAGTGAATAAGGTTCTCTCTTCGGCTAACCCTCCCGTGAACAAAAGCATCCCTAGAGCCTAATGGAAATAAATTTTTATAACGCTTTAGAGTTAGCAAAACACTGTTGCTTACATTTTCTTTCACGCGCCCCTCGACCACAATTTTGCGAGCCAGACTAGGCAAACAGTATTATCATATGTTATAGATGAGGAAACTGAGGCACAGGAACTTTGATGGAACTCAGACCGGGCTTTTTGCCGTAACAACCCACAGATTCACCAATCCTTGGCAATGACTGACCCTATCCTGCAAGGAACACTGGACTTCTTCAACCAGCCTGGAGCTGCGGTCGCTGAGATACCACCACTGCTGGCTGGTGATTTAGGAGGTTTTTCCCTTACTAGGGTAGTCTTTCCCTGAGCAAATCCATCCCCCAAAACTCAGACCGCCAAGAGTTTGCTCAGCCCACAAGGCAGTGGTCAGTTATGTCTAGAAACATCCCTTATTTGTTCACGAAAGCCCTGCAAATATTTTGGCAAATAAATTCAGAAAGCCGGAAACGCTAATTATTAGGCAGAGACAAACCCACAGTAATAACATAAACAACAAAGTGCCTTTTCAGCGTGGCTATTCAATGCGCCTTCCTGTTGCCAGTGCCACGAAAAACACGCCGGGAACGGCCCAGAGGAGAGGGAAGAGGAAATGACTCCTTTAAAGACCACGTCCTGTGGGCAGACGGCTGCCTTACCATTTGCTACAGCACATATCAGAAAGGAAGGGTGGGCAGCATAATTTTCAGGGAGAGAAAAATGGCTTAAAAAAACGAGGTCCTTAAGGATACAGTGAAGGTGGGGCACTTACAAGTCTTTAACAGACAAACCTCTTTGTTTTTAAAAGGTTGGGAATGAAGTGAGTGGGGAGACAAAGATTCTGGTCCACTGGTTGCAAATCTGTGTGAATTAGCCCTTTGTTAAGACAGAGGCTCACCTAGGTCCTCCAACTATGGTTGTGCGTTTGATGCCTTGTGCGAAGGTGCACATAGTGGGGTCAGCCTGGGGCCTGAAACCCTGCCATCGTTCTGCTCAGAAACTGTGTGCCTGTTCAGCCAGGAGGAAGCCCCGTTTTGTAAGTGGATGCCTTTTTTCATTGGCACAAAGGCTCTCCCCATGCTAGCAGCAGCCCTGAGCCTAGTAAAGGTTTGCCCATTTCAGCTTGCGGTCCTTCAAACCCATGTCACTTTACGTGTTAGGCAACATAGTCAAGTTGCATGTCCTGGATCTGAGTACCAGCTATGCAGAGCCTAACGCAAATCAGGCAAGTGAGTCTCTGCTTTACTGTCCCCACCTGCCCCTTTCTCCTTAAGGCCGTTGTGAAGCCACTGCCAAAAGTCTAATCACATTTCTTTCTCCAGAAATGTCTTCCACATAACTTTCCCATATATTAACATCACATTCTTCCTCCTCATTTAGGTTCAAAGTAAATAAAAGAATAAAGATTATAAGCTCAATGACGTGCTAAGTGGCAAAGGAACTCAGGCCCACTTGAATAGGATAGCTTCCGTTTCCCAAGCAAATCCCACACTTTGGCGTGTCTGAATTCCAACCACTCTCACAGATCTTCAAGTTATTTCACTAGAGTCTTACAGTGCAACTCTCTTAACAAGCAGCTCCATTGCTGGCATCTCTGAGGCAGCAAATCAAACCCCAAACTGGCTTGTGTGCCCCGACAAGACTGCTGAGATACAGATTCCTGGCCAATTGCAGAAGAGCTGGCAGCTCAGTACCTCTTCCAGAGCTGGCTTGGCCAGGGCGATGCCGAAACAATTGGTTTCATTGCCTTCTGAGATGACAATTAATTAGTGTCGGGGGAACAAGGAGTGGTCTATCCAGAGAGCCGAGCCTTTGCCATTCTGAGGGATGGGGCACTGGCCTCTCATCAGAGCCAACCTCTGCATCATAAGATGCACTGGGGATGGCTTCTGGCCCCTCTTAAGACAGTCTAGAGGGGCGCCAGAGACAACAGACCGTCCAAGGAGTTCCTTCTCGGGGAAAAAGAAAAAGGAAAGAACACCGGTAACATTAAAAATCCCAGAACCAGAGAGAAATACTCGGCAGCAAAATGCAACGATATGTTAGAAAACACACCATTCTAGACATAATAAAGGAAAAAGGACAAAGGTTTCATTGAGAAGTGCCTCAGAGTGTGGCATGAAGAAGAATGTGTGGTGACAGGAATCCAGCCCCATTGAGGAAAATTTGAGCTCAGTGACAACATCCTCAGCAGGCTTTATTAGGTACTCGTACCAAGTGCATTGCTCAACACGCCGTGAATGAGAACACATGAGTCACAGGATAGCACCCTCCTGACTCGAGCCGACACCAAAGACATCACTGATTTAACTGTAGAACAGGATGACTGATGACTCCCAAGGGCTTTCCAGAGAGGAACATAACATCGCATTGCAGGGATGGGTGAATTAAAACGTGACACTCAAAGCAAGCATCCTAAAACTATTTAAAAAAAATAGAATTATTTAGAAATAATGAATAGACTTTTATCAAAGATTTTTATATGCTTCATAGTGGTGAACTATTCCTACTTGGGGCCAAGCCTCGATATTGGGGTGGGGTGAGGAGTTCAATTAGTAGCCATGTGGAGTCTAAAAATGAAGCCTTGGTTTAACCCTGACCCCCTGGATCCCTTTGCTCTTTCTGTTTCTTCTCTCAGCCAAACTAAATTAAAATGGACGTCCATACCAGCTTTTTAACCTGTCCCCTGTCCCTGGGCTCCCTGCTGCGGTAATTTTCCTTCCGCCTCCACCACTCCATTGAAACTGCACTGGTCAAGATGATCAAATCTAGTGGGCCCTTTTCCATTCTTTTCTTACTTGTCTTGTATTCAGTATTTGATAATACTGACCACTCTGTCTGAAAGTGTGTTCTTCTGAGATTTTCTGATACCACATTCTCCATTTTCTATAACACCAGCAGCACCTTACCTTTCCAGCTGGCTTTCCACCTGAGTCCCAGGCCAGTACTACTTCTAAATGTCTGCTAGGCACTCCACCGATGTCTGTAGGCACCTTGTATTCCAACGAGTCCCAAACACACCCCTCATCTGTGTCCTCCAAACCCCCCAAAGCTGGTCTTCCTCTTGTCTATCTGTCAGAGTTAATGGTGCCCCATTTACCTAGTCACCTCAGCCAGAAACTCTAAACAACCTTGGCTTCTCCCTGCCTCCTGAATCCCTCACTTTCAATTAATCACTAAATATTATTTGATCAACTTCTTGCCCATTGCTCATGCTGTTTGTCTCTTCCCCACCTCCACTTCCACTGCCCTGGGTCTGGACCTCACTCTCTCCCACTGGGACCACAGCAATAGCTCCTATACTTGTCTCCCCGCATTCAGGAAGCTCTCTTTGAAATCCTTTCTCCACACTGCTATTGGATGATTTCTTGTGAACACAAACCCAATCACATCACTCGCCTACATAAAATCCCCCACTCGAAACCTGGTCCCACCTTCTACAGGACAAAGCATTTCCAACATGAACCCCACAGAACATCCTGGTCTCCTCACCTCCCACGCTACACCTCTAATTTTAGCCAAGCAGACCTCCTTTCAGTTCCCCAAAACTGGCAAGGCCATTCATACTGCCATGCCTTCTCTCTTGAGGTTCTCCTTGCCCTGCACACCCTTGGTCCATCCTTAAAAACTGCTACTTGTCCTTCAAAACTCAATTCCAACACTTCTGTTCTCTGAAGCCCTTCCTGACCCACCCATCCACGCCCATTCCCAGGCAGTCTCCTGTCTCCTTACCCCCCACAGCAAATGTGCACCTCCATGCCCGTCTGTCTCACACAGGGTCTAGGAGCGCCCTAGGAACAAAGAGCACCACTTTTCTTTTCTCCCTCTGCAGCTCCTAAATAAAGTGCTTAGCACCTTGTAAATGATCAATTAACATTTACTGAAAAAAAACAGAAGATGTCACTCTTTTCTAGACCTTCACAGATATGTGGAATTTCATATCCCTTCTTCCCAAGCAAACCTGTGTTTGGGAAAGCACACATATATATTTATATTTACTTCGCCCAACAAGGACATTTCTAAGATGGGGAAAGAGCAGCGAAGTCATATGGCTTGCCTAAAATCTGAGAGTCACAGATTCAGAGACCCAGGTTTTCAGATAAAAGATCTACTTTTTCTCTATGGTCAACAGAAAGTTTCTGTAATAAACCTCCCTCCAAACAGGATGCCTATTGTGCAGGACATGCCTCCCTCCCCAGCCTACCCGCCACAGAATTTTAAATGTTCAATGATAAAGCCATTACCTGGATATTCTGGGTATTTTTGTGTGGGGAGATAAGATCTGTGCTTCCCTTGAAGGTAGAGAGAAGGTAGATAGAAGGTAGACGCTCTGAGGTCATTCTTGTCCTTATATAGGTCGTTGAAAAGGACCCAAATTCAGTGAAACAGACAGGGAGATGACATCAAGCCAATCTTAACATCACTGTTCTAATCATTCCGCTTTTGTTTCTATCTCCAAGCTTTTATTAAGTACCTCTGCTGTAGTAACTGGGTCCCCATGTGGTCTCTCCCATCAGTCTCCTACTTGATAACCCCCCTTCCAGTCCTGTCCCACTCCAGAGGTTATTACAAATGCTGGGAGCAGCTGACAGTGGGAAGCTTGCTCTGCCCATTTGCCTTGTTGCTGCCCTACTTCCACTTGCCACAAAGACCCCCTTCCTTTCCATGCCATCAGTTTCCAGCCTTATACAATGCACACCATTATACAAACTGAGCTGTCACCTCCCCTTCGATGTATTGTTTCAGAGGAAGGTTATTTTTTTTGGCTTATGGAGACTTTCTCTTCCAGCTCTGGGTGAAAATCAGCAAAGATTCCTGTTCTTATCAACTGAGTGCTTAGGTAAACAGAGCAGGTGCCAGAGTCAATAGGATATGGAAAAGGAGATTTTGCTGAAGATTATTTGTAATGGGACTCTACTGCTGACAAAGAATCAGGAGTTCACACTTTGTGAAAAAGAGCACAAAAGGGGAAAGAGCCAGAACATCAAAAGGGGGCAGGGCTGGTTTACCTGCACCAAAGTGGTCAGGTAAGGTGCACACTTTCGGGTAACTGGACAGTTTCTTCCTCTCACTGGAAGAATGCTCTAGTTTGTATACACAGAGAAAAAACACTCCATTCTGCCCCGCCCTCATTTCAACAGATTCCCAGTGTCTACTGTGCCACCTGACCACTTCACCCACTTAGGACAGTGCCTCCTTTGCCTGGACTCAGAGCTCGGGCACAAGGGCTTTGGCAGAGTGATGAGGAAAGGGGATGGAGTGCAACTGTGCATGGACAGAATAACCATAGCAACCACGGTCTGCCAACCTGCTCTGCCCTGCCAAGGCCCAGGAGCCGCATGCCCGCTGCACAGGGTGTGCTGCTCCCGGCTCTCACGCCCTCCCCCACAGCAGGATTTAAACAGTTGGCTCTTCCAGTCCTTCAATGCCACGTGAATTTACACCCGCCTTCCAGGTATGTATATTTCATCTCCAGGAAGCCCTGCTGCTCAATTCTGGGGCTATGGGAAGACCCACAGCACAGTGCTCTTTCTCTCACTCTTCTCCATTGTCCTTTAAAACAGCACCTTGTGTAGGCTGCTCAGCTATCTCATTATCTCATGAGGAAACCTCACAGTTTTATATTTGCAATTATATCCCCGGACTTGCATTTACAATTACACTTTCTCTAAGGAGCAGAAAGAACTTGACATCAATTCCCCATTAGTACTTCGAGAGCAAGGCAGAGGCGATTTTATCTCCATTTTACCAGGGGGGAAACTGAGACGAAATCAGATGGAAGAATTTACACCCTGGCAGTAAGTGTCAAGGCTCTCACAGCTGTGGTGCTTTTAGCATATATCTTCAAGCACGCACAGACGGAGAAAAGACTTTCCAGTAGGCCATATATTTCCCCTTTTCTCTTTTAATAAACATTGATGGTATTTTAGAAAAGGAAAAGAGAGAGACAAAAGTGGTAGGAATTGTTATCAACCAAACTATGCCAATAGGAAGAAAATTTTAGAAGACTACACTACACGGCACTTACCTGCTCATGGTCTCCCACCCAGAAAAGTAAAGAGTGCTTGTCAGTAGCAGTCGAGTCAGATCTGAGCCGGAGTTACACTACTGTGGGCCTCTTTGAGCATATTTTAAACTTCTTAACTTCTCATCGGAAAATGAGAACAGGAGTATTTATCTCAAAGGGATATTAGGGGAATTACAAGAAACGATGTACATTAATAACATTAACAGGGCCTAGCACAAGGCTAATGGTTAGGAAGGTTAATTAGGACTATTACTTATACTACTGAATGAAGAGCAATCCTGACTTTGGTAATTGTGATCATAACATCTTATTTTCAAAACCATTTCCCAGGAAAGCTAATCATGGAAACCATTCTCTTGACCGAGAACTTGACAGTCTTTCTGACAGTACAGACAGATCAGCAGAGCCACAGTAATTCTAGCTTTTGCGTCAAACCCTGAGAAATCTTGATCAATTGGCAGTTTGAGAAATAAACCTATGATACGCACAAGCACAAGCCACAGACACAGACACGCTTGGTCTAATAGAGAGCAGCACACACTGGCTCCTCCTGCGTGTCCTATTATTCCATTAAACTTCAATTTAGGATCTTAGGTTTTTTTGTCGTAATTTCACAGAGGCACTATTTCATTAGGGAAAAGCAATTACCTTATATCCACTCTGTCCCATTTCTAAGAATCTTTCCACTATTACATAAACCACCTAAATGAATTTTGGAGCGCCTCTAGGCTAGAGGACAGTGCCTGCTGAAATCTGTTGATATGATAATCACAAGTCATTGGTAAGGGAAAAAATGAGTTGGGGGTTCAAACTATTTTTCATACTAAATTGGAAAAGTCTCTTTCTGATTTTTATCCTACAACCCAAATACAGAGCCACTTTCATAGGGGTCACATGGCTCCCTTACAGACTATATATTTTTAAAGTTCTAAAATGGAGACCCACAGAACGCAGTATAGTGGATCGTTGAGTTAGCTTCTGGAAAAGTACTGAGTTTAGATGTTTGTTTTTTAAACACTTTTAGCCCAGAGATGAATGTGTTTAAAAGATTATTAAAGATGCAATGGCTAATGAACACTGTCTCATGAGAAATAAGAATTGATCAACTTTGAGGTTAGATGTAACGCAACCGCTGGCCCCCACTTACTTCTTAGGAATCATGTCACCGATTTCAATACTTGCTGTGGAAATTATCAGGAGACGTTCACAAGAAATCAAATCAGGGAAGATTCCTCGTGGTCTAGACTGAACACAGGTTAAGTGGCGGTGATATGCATGCCTGGGGAGTTCTCTGTTCATTCACACCTTCAGCTTTGGTTTGTTCCTGCTTACTCCTTCTTTTTAAATGGCCCCTAAAGCCAGAAACAAACCAGCAAGATGTGAAGACGTCCTATTTTCTCTGCCCTGGACTGCTCTACTCATTCATGAACAAATGTCTGAATGCCTTTTAAGGAGATGAGGCCACGGCAAGCATTTTTCCCCTCTCTCTCTACTAAACCAGTGCGATCGTGCAACACGAGCTCTGTTGGGAGCCCTGCGCCTACCAGAGTCTATAGGGACACAGGTGCAGACAGTGTAATTTACAGGTTGGCATGGTAAGCAGGATAACAGTATCGATTCTGCTTTTCTATAAAGAGAGTATAATTACAACATGTAAGATTTGCTCACCTAGAAATTCAATGCTTTGCGTGCAAGATAAGAGTTTCGTTTAATTGAATTAAAAAAAAACTCCACGTTTTCACAGAACAAATAAACAGTCTTTCTGGGAAATGGGTACTTCAAAAATAGGAAAAGAGAGTATTTGATAAAGGTCTGCAAATAGCGTACTGGTTACTGCCTCTCGTCCCAGAAATGACTTCAATGACATAATATGAAAGTACCCTCGTGCCCCTGTCCCAGCCTAATTACATGCACTTGTATCCTAACAATGGTCAGATAACATCTTAGTAAAGAAATGTCTCTGAAGTGCGTTTCAGAGATATATTCAGAAATAAGGAAGGAAACAAGAATATGAAAATTGGTATAAGGAAAGAGGCGGAAGCAGGAAAAACGAGGATTAAGAAAGCAAAAGTAATTACAGAGGAAATAAACTAAAGGAAGCACAGAGAATCTCGGCAAAGACTAACAAATAGTTTTTTTGTAAAAAGTACCCTTTCATAAAAAATAAAAATTGATAAAAGCAAACTAAAATTTCTGTGGCTTCTTGGCTGGAGATGGAAGCTATGTTTTATTTTTTTTAATTTGTTTTTTATTTTTTGAGGAAGATTAGCCCTGAGCTAACATCTGCTGCCAATCCTCCTCTTTTTGCTGAGGAAGACTGGCCCTGAGCTAACATCCATGCCCATCTTCCTCTACTTTATATGTGGGACGCCTGCCACAATATGGCTTGACAAGTGGTGCCATGTCCACACCCAGGATCTGAACCGGCGAATCCCAGGACGCCAAAGTTGGAACATGTGAACTTAACCACTATGCCACCGGGCCAGCCCCTGGAAGCTATGTGTTAAACCACAGCCCCCTAAGAATGATTTTCCAAGCTTATATTTTGACAATGCTTGATAGACCTGTAAAACTAGCTCATTATCTCATCTTTTTTTTTTCCTCTTTGTTGGCTGAAATGAGGTCTATTTTGTATGAAAAGATAAAACATGTCTATCATTGGTATAAAAATCCCATAATTAAACATGCAGAAACAAATATGATTATCTACAGCAAGTCATCAAATGCCATGACTGGTAATGTTAATCTGTTAAAACAGTTAAGGGCAAAGATGCTGAGTTTTAATTTCCTGGTGAAAGTTAGTTCCACTAGCAACCCAAAAAAATGCAATGAAAGGAACTCTAAAGAAAAGCCCTCTGCTCGTTTGCTAGAAATGTCATGACTGACGATAATATGAGAACTGAAAAGGAGGTGAATCAATCAGAAGCATCTATTGATACTTTATGACTGCATTAAACACAAAAAACATTTAATTCAGTTCCAATATTTAATACATGCTCTGGTCAAAACATACAGATAGTAAACTTTCTAGTAAAAGAAATGCAAAAATAATACAAGCTGTAGCTAAATTCCTGGCACAGGGCTTGGCTCACGGGTTTTGCTCACCAACTATTTGTTGAATGAATAAATAACCTAAATTTCATTTATATTTGCTTTATATTTTGGCATGGGTAGTATCAACTTTTCAATGAAAGGAATTTCTGGGCTCATGCATGTATTTTCATTCTGTGGCTGGTGTCAGCAGAGGCTATGATTTATGGATATGGTTTACCCTATAGTGAACCTCCAATTCTAGAGGAACTGAAGAGGTGTCTAGGCTCCGAATCTTGTGACTTCAGACTCAGCTTCTCCCTATGAAAGCCAAGTACAATAGCCCAGAGCAGGGGAGCTAAACATTTTATATCCAAATGATTGGTATGTTGCATAGAAAGGATTGGGGGATTTAGAAATATATATACATTTATATATATATTTCTAAATATATATATATAGGAAGGAAGGATATATATATATGTATGTATATAAACTATTACTAACAAGTAATTAAATAGATCAGCTCAATCTTCTAATAAACTGGAAACTAAGATTTTTTCTGGAGTAAATAAACATCAGTATTTCATACACACATATTTTACACCTGACAGCATGTAACATCCAAGTGATTATTTTCTGATGGAGAACTAAGATTACTTTAGAAACACAAATTAAATTCTTTCAACATGATTATGACAGAAGGCAAAGGACAAAAACTACCAAAATTAAGGAGACTTATTTATATGATTACTTTAAACTGTTTTTATGATATACACTGTGAGTACTTTCTAACTGGGTTTGCTCAGCAGGCAATTGAAAATTATTCCTGGACTAGTCAGGCTGTGTATCAATTAAGTCTTTGTTACTTTTTCATTATTTTACCTTGAAAACCAGTAACATGAAATAAATAGGGGAGTTAAATATGACCTCTTACTAGCAGTTCTTTTAAATATTCGTTTAGTTGAAAGGGAATTTTGTGAAAAGGGTGAAAATAACCTATGGCATCAAGAGGTGCGCGCACCATTGGATCCACACCTCTTCCAAATTCCCATGTCGCTAAGCCCTCCCTTCCATCATCATGGAAAATAGAGAGCTGATCTTCTTGGTAATATGATGACTGCCACTTCTCAAACCACAGAAAAGCTGAGAATTTAAGCAGGACAGCCAGGCAAGGCAAGAGAGTGAAATTCAGACCCATCCAGGTCCAAGAGGGGTGGAAAACCCAAACATGGAATTGGCTGGGTTCTCTTCATCACTGTTGTCATTAGCATCTTGCTACCTCAGGCCCTTTTCTTTACCAAACATGGCATTCTCTGTTGCAAAATTCAATCACTTTCAAAAGACATCTAGAACTTGCCCTACATCTCTTGGCTTTGTGAGATCAGTTGTGCAGCGCTCCCTAAAATACCATTTTTAACAGTATCACACTTCTCTAGATCTCTGTGTGACCTGCAGGGATCCAGCTCCTCTGTAGTACACACTTCCAACCCAAGGGCTGTCAAGGGAGGGAGGAAGGGACGGATCCACCTAAACTCCTGCCCTGAATGTTAACGCCTGTTAATAATAAAAGCAAAGACCTGTATACTCTCTGTAAAAGGCCATTTTATTTTCTGCTATTTAACTTAATGAAAAAACAATTTATAGGTAAAGCATGGTGAGAAGGCAACAAAGGCTCCTCTTTGTCAGTTCTGAATTTAGGTTACATGTTTCACATAGCATTAGCCTTCTTTTTATTTCCTCACAAACTCCCCAAAAGCTTTTTTAAAACAGAGCTGTCAGCTCTGTTTGTTCCAGCCTCTGATTTACAAAGAGCCCGTGGATGAGAGCAAGTGCCAAGTCAGAAAGTTGTGGCACTTCCATTACAGTCTTGCCTTTGAACCTATGAGCAGGAATCTACCCTTCCTGCTTTTCACAATTGTACTCTCTGCTCACCCCCATTCTGGCAAGTGGCACACAAGGGAGATCTAAGACTTTGGGTAAGGACCATTGCTCTAAATCCACAGTAATGAGCGAATCAAAGAAGGTACGCTGTTATGCTGCTATAAATCAGGCCCCCTCAGGCACTTGGAGTGATCGCTATTACATTTCCCCACCAGACCAAGGACTGGTGTCTTCACCTCTCACTATTCCCTAATCCCCTCTTCAATCAATCTTCTGCTCTCAATGGGCGGCTGACATGGCCCTTTCAGGTCTCCAAAGGCCTACTTTTGGCCTGTCTCAGTTTTCATTCTCCACTGTAACATTTGACACCATCAGTCAGTTCTTCCATCTTGAAATTGCTAGCTGGTTCTTGCCAACTTCTCTAGCCATGTCTCCTTTCTCTCCCTGGCCACTTCTCTTCTGACTGACCCCCATGTGCAATGATTCCTCCAGAACTCCATGCCTAACCCACTATTTTTCTCTCCACCCTTGACCACCTTGGCCATTCTTGAGCTGCAGCCATCATCTGTGTGCAGCTCGTGTCCAAGCCTCGTTTGCCCAGCCTACTCCCTCTTCAAAGCTCCTGAACCTGCTCTGAAATAGCCTGCAAGCGTTTTTACTCCTCTGACCTGACGAGGGTTGTGTGCACCTCAGGTCAATTAACTCCTTCCCTTGACCACCTCCTGATTTTCCTGTTTCTATTACCATCTTTCCCTCTCTACCCTCGGGTCCCCTCACATCAGCTATAAATCTCAGCTTCTTGGACTGGTTTTGCTCCTTTGCCGACACACCAATCATAGTAACAGAATCCTGCCTCTTGCTCCCCGAGACGGCCTCCCCGTGCCGACTCCCTAATTTCACATCACCTGTGTGAGTGCCCACACCTGCTTAAACGCTAACTCCCAGAAGTAGTTTTCTCCAGTCCCCGCTGAACACAAGGCCTCTCTTCTTGAGATTACTATTCTGTAACACAAGTGTGACACTTCACATACTGCTGATGAATAACAAAACGAAACGTAGGAACGAAGAGCTACGAAAGGTATATCCTTAGCATATATTCAGAAGAATGATCCTATTCATTCCTTTAATGCTTTGGTTTGTTTTGTTTTCACTACAGAAGAAAGTAGATGTGAAATAATGGTAAACTTAATAATTTCAGTAAATCAACCCCACACTTTGATCCATTTATCTGTTTGGCTATACTGTGTATAATAAAAAGCATATCAAGTTTATTAAGCCACTAGAATAAAACCTGAAAACAATTAAAAAATCACCTCCATTTGTGTAATTTAGCAATCTTTGCTTTAAAGAAGCAATGGTTGCTTTTTAACATACAGATATCTACTGTCAGCCTTGGCAACCATAAATTCCAGAGTTATACGATCCAAAGTTCAACAAAATTAGCTCCATTCTGGATGTTCACGTGTTTATACATTTAGACAGACTGCATAATAGCACTTTGTCAATGGAAGGCAAGATTTTAAAATTCTATTTTAAAGTACTGTTAGACTGGCCCTGACACAGAGAACACAGTATGGGGCCCACTGTGCAGGATGAAGAGTAACGGCGTGAACCTACCTGGCAGCTATTCTGGGTCTTAAAGAGGGCAGCTCTTGTCCACCTCAGCAAGCCACTTGTGAGCTCACAAAATTATAACTTTTAATGCTGGATTTAGTAAAGTATGTATGTAAAAACATCTAACTGGTTGAGCAAAGAAAAAATCCCTAAATAAATGTGCAGACAGACATCTATAATTTATCCTCTATATTAGGGAGGCCAAGAAAGGAATGATTAAGTTAAGTGCGGTTCATGCAAAAATGTTCAAAGGAGGCTGACTTTCTATCCTTCTACATTTAACAAAAACCATAAAATATCCCCAGGCTGAGATTTCACATCAAGGTTGCCCTGGAACAGAACTGCCATTTCTCAGCATAGCCCACGGCCCCTGGGGCACCTGCAGGCCAGCTAGGCGAGGGAGCAAATGGAGCCTGGCTAGCGTCTGGTTTCCCTGTTCAGTCTCAACCCTGATGCTCAGGGAGCCCACCTCTCTCACTGGTTTCCTTGCCAAACAATGCCCGGGAGGCACTTAGCATATATTGTCACTAACGCTGCCAGTGAGCTGGGGAAGCAGATATTATTACTCTTGATTTATAGATGGAGAAACTAACTTTAGGAGAAGGTAAGTAATATGCCCAAGACTGGGGAGGTTGGTTTGACTCTACAGACTACCCTTTCCACTGCCAGTGGTCCTCTATGGAGGCTGACTGCTCCCATGGGGTATTTTAGTGGCTACAATGACTGTGGGACACTACTGGCATTGAGTGAGTGGGGACCAGGAATTTTAAAGGTTCTGTAAAATGCTGGATAGTCCTCCCCAAGGAAGAATTATCCTTCCCCACATGCAATAGGGCTCCATCAAGGAACCTGTGCTTTGATGCTCCTGGAGTTTGAAGGGAGAGAAAGTACCTTGAAAGGCCTCACCAATTAATGTCGTCAATAGGCTGGAGTGACATGAGGGTGGCAGGGAACTTCCACTAACACTGGTGCCTAAGTGAACACACTTAAACCTGTTCTTAATTAACAGCATGTAGCTAACAAAAGTGGAAACAGTTAAAGACTTTACTAAATACTTGAGGATAAAAGGGAAATGAACGCAGGCTGAAACGTGATACTAAATAATACAGCTTCTCCTATTCTAGCTTCTAGCCTTCAAGATGGGCACCTCATTAGAACTGACTGCTCAAGAAACTATACCAAGACAAACAGTCCTCTGGAAGTCAAGACCTAGGATGCCTAGAGTTCCTGTGTGGGACAGCTTCAGTTTGCCTTTCCTGGTCCCTCCTTCTCTGCCCCCGTTCCCTGGACGGACTACACTGCATCAACAGTGCCCCTGCCTCCTCTGGCTTTCAAGTAGGTTCAGCCAATGGGGAGCCCTGGTAGGAGACTGGAAGGCAGAACATTTATTTCCCTGGTTCCTTCCGCAAGAGGCTACCACAGGCTGGAAGTGTTCCCAACTGAACTTCATGGCTCCGCTGAAGGTAACATACTCTACACACCTCTCACTCCCTATAGTAGGAAGAATAACGAACGGCTCCCCAAAAGACATCCACGTCCTACTCCCCAGAACCTGTGAATATGTTACCTTACATGGCAAAAGGAAATTAAGGTTACAAATGAAATTAAAGTTGCTAATCAGCTGACCTTCAGATTATCTGGGTGGACCCAATGTAATCACAAGGGTCCTTAAAAGCGCACAAGGCAGGCAGAAGAGGACAGAGTGATGCCCTGCGAGGACTTGATGCGTTGCTGCTGGCTGTGAAGATGGAGGAAGGTGGCTACAAGCCAGGGAACGCAGGAGACCTCTAGAAGCTGGAAAAGGTGAAGGGACAGATTCTCCCCTCAAGCCTCCAGCGAGGAAAGCAGCCCTGCTGACACTGATTTTGGCTTTTACATCCATTTCAGACTTCTGATCTTGTGTTGTTTTAAGCCACTGAGTTTTTGGTAATTTGTTGTAGCAGCGGTAAGAAACTAACACACTCTCTTCAGATTCTGGTAACTACTCATTCTCCTTTCAGGCCCAGATCACTGTCTCTCCTTGGTGGCTCCTAGCCTCTTTATAAAGAAACCCTACTCTACCCATTCAATTGGGCCCCTATTGGGCACATATTGGGTTCCTATTGGAACCCAGAGTATATAATCCCACCTTATCATTTGGCTTTTTCCTGCTAAAAGAAAATTAATACCTTTTCACTCTGAGCTCCAAATTAAGCCAAACTTATGTAAATGCATGATTCCTCTACCTTTGTCAGTAATCTATTATTTCTCTTAACAAACAGCTCACTTTGCCATTCCACATTTCCTTCCCTACATGAAAGGCCACTGAGGTCAACCAATAAGTCAAGAGTCAGTACAAGTCAATTCAAAATGATGACACCTGGCACACACTTTTTCCCAGTATCATTTCAAGTAACTGCATGTAATTTATAATATCACGAGAATAAAAGAGTCCTTCTCTCATTCTTACCTACGCATTTTTGTGAAGTTATTAAACTTAGATAGTAAGAAAGCTATTTGCTTCATACAGTCTGTAGCCTGGAACTTCAGGAACTTTCTGGCTGTATTAGATGTCAGCCTTGGTCAGAAAAATGTTATTTCAGGGTAACCCAATTAGACACTGTAAATACCAAGGAGTAAAGTCCTTTGGAGCAGTACGTGTAGAAAGCAGAATTACTGACCATGTAAGACATTTAACTGTTGGGGAGAGATGGCTGAGTGGTCAGCGGGCAGCGAAAGGAGTGTCATGGGAACAAGGTCTGACCACAAGGCACCCAGAGTTCTAGGCTCTCCTTTGCCAGTCACTGGCTCTGTGTCCTTTGGCAAGTCACTTTTTTCTCTGGATCTCAGCTTTTTTCTGTCCATAATAACAGGAATCAGATCACGTTTAATAATCATTCCAGCTCTTGTGTTCTATGAGTCTATGAAATACTGAATCGGAAAGTGCTACAAAATGATAATAAAGAGTTGAGTCACATTGATTATAACCAGCCTTAGCAATGCTCATTAATTCATTCGGTCAGTCAACAGTTACTGAAGATTCACTCTGTGCCAGGTACTATTTCAGGTGCTGAGAATAAAATGATGATGAAGACACCTATCCCTACCCTTGAAGCGCTTGCTGTTTACAAAGTAACATATATCGAACTGTTAAAATTGCTGTATCAGAACTTTACATGAGGTTCAATGGGAACACAGACAATTGTGTTTGATTCTAATATTCCTGGAAGGAGAGGGAACAACCACGCTTTATGATAATTATTTACCACTAGCTGGTAAAACAAAGTTGGACAGTGATTAAAAGCAACAACAAAAACAAAACCAGATCACACAGCCAAAATGGCTAGTTGTGGTATCTTGTCAATCTTTACTGACTGCTAGGGATGAGCCTATGATCCAATCATCAGTTGTATATACCAACAAGATCAATGGACAAAATAATCCGATCAGTAACACCTCTCTAGAAATTTCACACAGTAACTTCATAATTGCATACAGCAATGAGTTATAAAAGAAATATAAAGATGAAAACTGAGTAGTTCTTAAAATGTAAATTAAGCATCACTATCTTGAGTTAAAAATTAATATAAGCTGAGAAATTAGCTGATCTAAAATTTAGTCAATATTTTATCTAAATTAAAATAAAAACTTTTATGAACACATAAAGTTGTCTCTTACTGAAAGATGGTAGTAGTCTAGAATTTATTTTTTCTAAAGTTAATTAATACATTGTTTTTAAGGAAATACATTTATGCTTTGCATCTTAAACTGAGAATTAAAAGACGTCCTCTATATTAGATTTTCAGACAGGGAGTTATTGAGCTTGAAGAGCATGCCAGTTGAAAGCAGAGCTCCTTGGATACGTCAGAACGCATTCCAAACATCCTTTCTATCTCTCTCCTATGCAGACACGGGCCTTTACCATCCTCCCCAAGCCCCATTTCAAGACCCAGCTCAAATCCCACGTCTTCTGTAAACCCTTGCCTGAGCATCCTAGCTCCCTAGGAACTCTACACTTAGATAGCACTGGCTGTGCCACTCACCTGACCCCTCAACATGTAAGGAATTTTTTTGTTGGTTTAACTATTCATTTGTATTCCCTCAACTAAACTGAAAATTCCATAGAAGCCAGCACCAGATTCCAAAATTCCTTGCATCACAAATATTATTTTCCTTTTCTAAACTACTTCCAATTTATGTTATTTTACTCCTTGTAAACCATCTAAAATCCTTTTTGGATCAAGGCCGAGTACAAAGAAAGAAAGAAAGAATCCCCAATAAGGACCAGAACTGTGCCCTAGATATGGTAGGGTCTTAATAAAACATTCCTAATCAAATGACTGATTTAAAATGTTACAGTCAAATCATCATATATTAAGATTATATATTCTTCTGAAACAAACCCCAAAGTGTGCAAGTGGAGAAATATCAAGCAGAAGGAGAGCACCCTTAGGCTCAAGCCCATGGTGCAAATCTATCTCTAGGTGGCCTTCAGGAAGACAAAGGCAGTCTTCCTTTGTGAACTGCAAGAAGAGTGACAACTGGATGTGGAAACATCACATGCAAGAGCACGCATTCAGGAAAATAATTCTGATTCTTAGCTACATTCTTTTCTATGAATTAAAGTTGTATGCCATTGAAAACTGGCTCACTCAATCTGGATTATTCCTAAATACAGTATTAAGGAAGAGGACTAAAGACAGGTCTAAAAGCCAGGAAGGAATAAATATAAAGCCTTTCAAACATCCCATTATCATTAAGCCCCTTTAGAAAGATTCAAGTAGGCTAGGGGCACAAATCACTTGTCAACCTGGACCAATAATTTAGCCTTGCAGTATAAATCTATGTAAAATCTACCAGCCCTCAAGCATAAATATCAGCCCTTTCAAACCTTGATAGAGCCACCTTTGCTTAAGGGTAGTCAATAGTTGTAAGTTACCCATACCCTGACCTCTTCTATTGTCACAGACGCAATAAGAAGCATTAGCATATATTACGATATACTTTCATCTTTGTAAGCATATATCCTAGCATATTGAATATGAATATATAATACTACGTATATTACTTGGCAATAGAAATAGCAGCAAATTATATTACTAAACCAATTCAATCTCAGGACAGTTCTATGGTTATGCTTTTCAAAGTAACCCACTCCATCCAAACCAAATGTTTTTGAAGTTCAATGTTGACAGTCATGTATTTTTTCCATCTGCAATAATGCTTTTCAAACACAAAGTCAACCCTCAATGGAATAGACCAAACATTATGAATTATAAATGAGAGGATACTTAATGATTTGTGGCATAGTTTGATTAACAGACTCACTTTTAATGAGGAAACAAGTTTATTAAGTTTCTTCTTAAATGATGATATTTCCCAAAATCAGCTTTAAATATACAATTCTAAATATCAGGAGACAAGCTGTATTTATTGACCTAGCCATATATTTCATTTAATGAACAATATTACTTTCAACTGTCTCCCCACTGTCTTTGTCAGTATTTACTGACATAAAATTTTATTTCTAAATAAACTACTAATCATCTAAGCATTCATTCTATCATCATTTTGACAGGAAAAAACACGAAGAATTGACATTCAGGAGAGGAAATTTAGTTGTATAATTTGTAGGACAAGCCTGATTAAATGAAATCAGAAAATCCTATTGTCTACTCTTCAATGTTAAATTGTTTTCTTCCACAGTGGGAATAACAAACCCCAATCCTATGTGCTTCAGGAGAAAACATCGGAGGAAGAATGACAAAATTAATAGTTTACGGTTCCCTGTGTTTATCACAGCATGTTGGGGACATATAAAATATTTATAAAAGAAGACTGGATGTATAGGAACATAATCAAATGGATCAAGAAGGCTAAATAAATGTAATCAGCTTATGGAGAATTTTGAATTACTCCCTCTTGGGATAATTTAGTTACCTGAATTGGTAAACAAGCATATTTGCTACAAATAAATGTAGAGAATAAGACAGAAGTTAAATCTTCTTAAATACTACTTTAATGACATCACTGCCTTGCTGAAAAATTCATAACTGCTCTCAAATGCTTCTAGGATAAAATCCAAACTTCACCGTGCAGCCTATAAAATGCTCCCTAATTTGGCCACTTCCTAAGCATATAATTTTATGAACTACTACCCCGCAACAGGGCTGTGATTGCACTCTCCTCTGAATGGACCTTACTGCCCTGTCTATGCTCAAACCCACTCCCTTCCTGGAATGCCCTCCCCACTCCCCATCACTCAGGGTCTGACACAAGATCCCCCTTTGCCACTGGGCTCTTCGGACCATGTAAGCCACAGAGAACACTGAAAATATTTAGAATTTTTAATCAGGTAGGTAGGTAGACAGACAGACAGATAGATGGATGATGGGTGTGTCAAAAACTTATAATTTATGTATCCATTTTATATAGAGATAGTCTCTTCTAAGTAGGGTCTTGATAGTAGGACTTAGTCTTGGAGAACTCTGAATCACCTGCAATCAGAAACAGCTAGAACAGGATAATGACTGCTTCCCCTCATCACGGGGTTCTTTTCAATAGCTCCTGAAAGGATTATGCTGATATGACAGTTTTTAAAATGAGGATAAAAAACGATCTTCTGGGTCAAGAAGGCTAGGAGAGCTTAATCAGCTAACAGGAAATCTTCGAATAGTTTCCTTTGGGGGTGTTTCAGCTGTGTGATATTGATAAACACATTTGTTACAGATAAACATGGTCAGAGGAAGCAGTTTGAAATGGATATTTGAAACGCAAGACAACAACTGGTGCCTTTTTGCGGGCTAGCTTTTTACCCACCAATGGCATAGTCTTTAGCAACTCCTAACACCTCACGTTGTATATTACAAATGGGCATGAACGTAAATTATATCTCAAAGTTAATTTTTTTTTTTAAATTTTAAAAGCTTAGGTTTGACTCTCCCTACAACAGATAGCATATTATAGGTTACAAATGGTAGCTAAAGAACTAAAAATTAGTCAACAAAAGACAATTCCTTTTCTTTTTTCTTGTGCTATCATTCTATTTTCTGAAGGCACAGCCCTCTGGGTTCCTCAGAAGAGAATTTCAGCCCTTTATACAGCCTTATAGTCTTCCCAAATCACAAGCACTACTCACTCCCAGGATTAAGCTTGGGGTACCAGGGATGAGAGGAGCCAGCCCAGCGGTCTGTTCAGATGAGATGGGTTAAATGTAGAGCTCAGAAAAATTATTTTTTATTTTATTTATTTATTTATTTGGTAAGGATTGGCCCTGAACTAACATCTCTTGCCAATCTTCCTCTTTTTTTTCTTCTCCCCAAAGCCCCCCAGTACATAGTTATATATTCTAGTCATAGGTCCTTCTAGTTCTGCTATGCGGGACGCTACCTCAGAATGTCCTGACAAGCGGTGCCACATTTGCGCCCAGGATCCGAAATGGTGAAAACTGGGGTTCCCAAAGCGGAGGGCGTGAACTTAACCACTCGGCCACGGGGCCGGCGCCCAGAAAAATTATTTTTAAAACACCCAGACTGCCTTAAATTTCTCCCTGCTTCACTAAAGCACAATCAGGGTTTTGGGGTTTTTTTTGGGGGAGGGCGGTATGTTGGGGGAGATTTGTTATGAAACCTCAGAAGATTCAATGCAGTGGGCTTTTCTGATCCCTTTTAGTGTTTTCTTCAAAGGCAAGATATTCAAATGTTGGTTCTTGGTGGCTTCCTCCCTGCATACCCTCACCGTGCTTTGCTCCCAAGTTCTGACTCCATGATCAGTTCCCAGATGGAGTGACAAAGCTGCGTCAGTTGTCCAAAGTGCACTGTAAAAATGCCGCTCTTTTCTGCTCTATAATAGAACTGCAGAATTTTACTACCTGAGTGGACAAATGGTTCTTTAACCTTGCAAACCAGTTGCCACAACAGAAAAAGTTCTCCTATAGAACAACTTGCGATTTTCTGATCATCTGAGCAACATTGGACTTCCTCCAGGGTGTGTGTGTGTACAAACGGCCATATGCAAGGGGCAAGAGTGAAGACTGCAAGTTTGGACAAAACACTGCTATGTCCTAAATTATCATCTCACGCATGCTGAAGTTAAAGTTTCCTTTTATTCCAGGGCTAATAAGGAATGCATTTTAGTAGTTCCTCCAAATCAAATAATAGGGAGCGTGAGTATCCAAAATTTCCTGAAGGGCAAATGCTATTACTTGTTTGTCAAAGTCTTATAAATTCTTGATATATTATATATTACTCAATATTTCTTGAGCATCCACTCAGCACTGGGCTCGGTAATTGGAACTACTTTGAAACAGAATGCAAATGCAAGGGGGTCTGGTTATAAAGTCTACACTGAATGTAAAAATTACATATGGTCAAAATTACCTGTGAAAATTCCTAAAATTACTGTCAAATTACCCTTATACTACTAGGAGCTGAGTTCTTGGAAACTTAAAGCCAAAAAATAATTTCTTTTGTCTCTATTAGCATTTCAGCTGCGGCCTTCCCTCCCCTGGAGCAATGGAGGCAAAGGCTTTGCTGCGGAGGGGGCACTGGCTGTCAGCGGAGCCTGCCACATGCGAACTGTGCATATGATACAGCTCTGCCGTGTAAGACACTGGTTCTGACTTTAGAAAACTCACACTACAAACACATATTTCACACGAGGTACAGATTACAAAGCACATTTTAACCCACTTTAGCGAACTGAGTTCTACCACAAACCTGTGTGACTGGCACGGAAGAAATTATCCTTAAGATAATCCCAGAGAAACAGAGACAAAGGCCAGGGCCGCGAACACAAAGACTCTGGGGATTTCTCGTTCCTGGTCCTGTGCTTTTTACAGTATACTAGGCTCTGTGTATGGACCATGCACAGACACATGAAAGGGGCTCATGTATAATATATATAGTAAGCAATACATTACACTTGGAGGCGGTGCAAACAGACAGTGCTCTCTCCCTCGGAGGTAAGGATTAACGCAAAAAGAAGAACAGAAAATCCAAGGTGGAATCTGCCAGAAGGAAGACCTGGCTTAGAGAAGAGTAAGAGGATATTCCAGGTCATGAGAATGTTCCCACAAAGGCACTGGAGAGAGGGAACAGCAAGCAAGTTTGCTTCACTTCAAGGAAGAATGCATTGGAAAGTACAATAGAATACGGTTTTGTATTCCCTTGGGGTCTAATCCTGAGGCTGTTACAAGACTCAAAGACACCACTTAGCTGAAGCTAGTTGAAGAACAGAAACGGAACTGCAGGAAAAGTGGTGAGCAGATGTGTGCCGGCACAATGAAGCATCTCTATCTGTTTTCACATGCAAGGTATAACAGCTGATACCTACTTGTGGTTGGGTACAAAAAGGAAATGAACCTTATTATATTTATTCTTTTTGAGGCTTGACTTTACCCCCAAGGGAAATAAATGTTTATGTATTCTCTAACAGGGCTAATGGCAGAGATGCCTATTTATTTTATATTTATTTGCAGTGCTCCCAGGAGTTGAAAATTTCTTCCCTAAATGAAAGCATATGTAGCAATCAAATCACTAAGCTCCTCTTCTCTTACTATAAATAATGCATTTAGGAGTCCTTTGGCAGGTGTTTCTGTTTCAGTGGCATTTCCTGCGACACAGGAATAAGGAAGGGGTGGAAAGATCCAGGAGGAAGGAGCTGGGGAAGAAGAAATGATGTCTTGGAGGAAGACAATGAAAGGCAGTCACAAACACTGCTATTGGGCCCGGGGGCAAGGAGATACAAAATATTTAAAAGAAGCTCTGTGCCTAGACATCAAACAATTAAGGACCTAAAACCTCTTTTGCATTGGTGTTCAGATTTCATGATCATGGGTTGTTCACATGAACGTATCTAAAGTCTTCCATCATTCCTTTTTCTTAAGTACAGAAAACAGCTAGGCACTTCATACAGTATATCAGGCTCAGACTTGCCTTAGGTAAGTCCATAAAGAAGGTAAAATGAGTCTTTCTTCATGGTCCCCCTTCTCTTCTCTGGAACCTTCTACCTACTTCTGGCCTAGACATGAACTCTTGGGGAGGTTCCAAGGTGCTCTCCTCCCACCTCCTATCACCCACCCCATCAGAATCTATTCCACCTTAACCCACAGCCTAGGGATTTGAGATTAGACTGGACACCAGAAGCCTCAAAAGAAAGGAGCTGGTCATTTCAAGGAGTGTGGAGGCAGGGCAGGGGGCAGGGGGCTTTCCCCATGTCCCTCAAAGCCCCTTGAACTTTGGGAACCACCATTTCTACTTAGCATTCAGGGTGGCTGGGCGAAGCAACCCAGCTCAAGTTTAAAGTTCAGTGTGATTTAATTTGACCCACTGAGACTCTAAAAACCAAATTCTCTGGTTAGGCTTAAGTACCTAGTAAAGGAAAGAATAGAAGATGACTTCATCCTTGCTTCAGATAACTAACGCTCCTCACATCCTTCAAAGCTCGAAAAGTTAAGCTGATTGTGCTACGTCCTAGAACTACTTCCATTTGTGTTAGAAATTACATCCTCTACACACCCTACACGAATCTCTTCAGTCAAAGGGCGAGGGGGGACATTAACCCACATCTTTGCTGTTAGAATAAGTGTAAACACAAATATAATTTAACTTTTTACCAGGCTCAGCAACAGTCGGCTGTGCTAACTATCCCCAGAGAAGCAGGAACTGCCAACCAGGCTGACAAGCTATTAGGTTAAGAGCCTGAGTGTCCACTACAGACAGGTTGGTCTACCCATCTGCTAATTACTTTATGCATTTGCTTCCCGCAAATATGATCTCCATGGAGCTCTCAGGAATGGGGAAACGCCTTGGAAAATGTCCACTTTCATAGATCAGAGCCAATTTTAATGTCAATAAAGAGCCTGAGAAGCTGAGCTCATAAACCGGCTACCCTTTCCCCGGTAATTAGAGGAGAATCAGAGAAGCCACAATGCTGAAGGCATCACTTTACGCTTCAATCACGTAGACAATGGGAACCTCTCAGAGGGATAAAAGATGAAGGCCACACCAGATAGGGAGCAGAATTCATGGACGCCAAATAAAATAAGAACCTTAACCCCAATCTACCCACCTGCTGTCCACACCACAAGCAGACTGACTAGTTTAACTCACCAATGTTATTTTTCAGGAGGAGTGGGGAGGAGAGTTTGGCTGAAAAGAGGAAGAAAATAAAGAGAGAACATATACATATAGAGAGGTGCATGATATGCAGCAGTTTCCCCAAATCCAGTGGCCCACACAATTTTCTGCCATATCTGCATTTTTGTTGTTAGTGCCATGGAGTCAATGCTGACTCCTAGCACCCCTGTGTACAGCAGAGCGGAACCTTGTCAAGTCTTTTTGCGCCATCCTCTCACCTTCCAGCGCTGTATCAGACAATGCTCTGCTGCTATTCACAGGGTTTTCGTGGCCAGTGTTTTCGGAAGCAGATGGCCAGGTCTTTCTTCCTAGCCTGTCTTATTAGTCTACAAGCTCCGCTGAAACCCGTCCACCATGGTTGACCCTGCTGGTATTTGAAATACTGGTGGCACAGCTTTCAGCATCACAGCAACACGCAGCCACCATTGTATGACAACCAACACATGGTGTGGTTCCCTGACCTGCATCCCACCAGGATTATTTACTTCATATTTTAAAAACACACCTTATATCACAGCTACAATTGAAAAACAAATACCACATTCCACATACACCTCCCAATAAAGTATAACTACTGATTTTTTTAAAACATCCCCTGAAGTGGAAAGAGAACAGGCATGGACCTGGAGAACAGCAGCCAGCAAGGCACAGATGGGCACAAAAGGCAGAGTCTGGTCTCCTCCCCAGCGCTTCCCAGGACAGGATGCAGAACCTCTGCCTGCATGGGCGGCAATGTGATCTACTCACTGAGGAAGAGGACTTTTCAGACAGCCCTGGGTTAAATTCCAAGCACCAACCACAGGACAATCTGGGTGAGTTTAGGCAAGTTACTTACTCACTCTATTCCACAGAAGGGCGACAAACCTGCTATTCACAGTGGTTGTAAAGAGCAAATGAAAGAATGTACTAGCACTTAGCACTTCTGCTCAATAAAAGGTATCTATTATAGTTGTTGCTGCTGCGGTTGTTTCAGCTCTACAATGAGGATAAGCAGTAAGCTCCTGAACAGGACTGTCCTAAACCCATTGTTTTCAGCTAATGTTTATTAAGGGATTTGCTTACTTAGCTGCCAGGCATTATGCTAAGCTCTGGACGTTGATTCCCATTTGATCCTTATCTCTTTTCAGCCTCCCAATGACCCTATAAGGTAAGTATTATTAGTATCTCTATTTTACAAAAGAAAAAAGTGCAACTTGCCCCAGGTCACTCAGTAATAAATCAGTGAGCTGGCTTCCACTCCAGTCTCTGTGAAAGCAATTAAACGCTGTGGAAAGCTGTAGGAGTGAGAGCTATCTACAGCGGCAATACCTTCAACTCAACTTTCATTACCTCTTGACCACAAGATAGGGCCTTAAAAGGCCAAAATTCTCCACACAGAGTAACGGAGGAAAAATCAATTAAAACAGATTTTCATGTCTATTATATTATTACGTTAAATGCAATAAATCCTTTCAACTAAATTTATTTTCAATATACTTGCCAAAAAGCCCATACTTGGAAGCTCCTGAGATTGACCATTTTCCATACTGACATTCCCAAGAATGATGAGAAAGTCCCACAAATGAATGGGTGGCTGCAACTACCCTGCAACATTTTTCTCCATCTAATAATGCTTCTAATGCTTGTCTTGCAGACCAACTCTCTCCAAAGAATATTCTGTGGAAGCTATTCAAATATTCTGTACTCTCATATAATTTGTTTATATTCCCTATTCCATTTCATAGGGATGTCGTTACAAAGATTATTATTATCGGTTTTTCATGAAATTTGTTTTAGCATCATGAATATCAAGGACAACGGCCTCAGCAACGGAAATAGCTCCTTCAACATCCCAAGTGACGATGAAGGCAGGTAAAAAACCCATCAGCTCTTTTCAAAGGACACCTGAAATCTGGAGCTGAACTGCTAGCTGACAAGTTAATACACAGTTCCAGCACGGATTCTATACGTTGTTGAGAGACTGCTGTATTATTTTTCAAATTAGGAGACTCAGCCAAGTGGGAAAAAACAGAGATACATAATAAATGTCTATCCTCCCCAAAAGAAACTTGCTATTTGAGGAGAGGTGTGATACAATTATAGGAACCTGCTTTAATTAAAAATTTTCATATAAAACTATTATGATTCCATTTTGTACTTAAACAATCAAACAAGAATAACACATTCTTATTGAGACAAAGGCAGAAGAAAATGGGCTTAAACTGCCCTGCAAACAACACAGCCTCGTCTGCAAGCCCCACTTCTGTTACCATAATTCTTTATCTATGGCCCCAAAGCTCAAGTTCTATGAGCTCCAATAAATGTGTCCCAACTCCTCCCCTCCTGGAACGTCCACCGTGTTTTCAGTCCAGCTCCCTGACTAAAGCTTACTTTCTAACTCTCCCCACACACCCACTGCCCCCCAGTGTGCTGGTCACCACACTCTAGGTGACCGTGTCCCCCTTTCCCAGGAGCCTGGGTGCCCTGTGAGGACAGAAGCGGGGAAAGTCCCATTCCCCTCTCTAACCCGGCAGCTAGCACAGCTTTTAGAACATGGGGTTACGATCGATAAATATTTGTTGAATGAATGACTGTTTCTGTTTAGTCTCTAACTTGACTGCCAGTTCCCAGGAATATTAGGTAGATAAAGTTCTGGCTCTCTGATAGGAATTATGCAAAGCAGTAGAGGACTGTTTTTTTTTAAACCCTTCCAAGCACAAAAAACCAACAATCTAACTCAAAATTTTTATATTTGATCTAGGGAGAATGGCTCAGGGTAACGGCAGAAATGGGAGGAGAAAGAGACAACTGAAAATCTATGTTCTTTTAACTCAGAAAGGCGAGGTCTGGACACTACCTCTGTGCCTCGCAGGCTACGTGACTCGGGCAATTTCATCTTCACGAGCTGTGTTCTTCTTTTCTAAAATGGGGATCATAACACCTACTACATAGGATTTTGGGGATTTAAATGCACTGTATATAAAACACTAGCACACTTCCTGGGCCATAAAATTCATGGAACATGCTGGCTTCCTTGCTTTTCTCAGGGTCACTTTTCAACCTCTAATTATTTTTTAAAGAAAGCATGATAATCAAGCTAATATTTTAAAAAGGGAGGAGAGGGTGTAAAAATTAATCTTATTAAGCTAAATATTTGAGAGAGAAATTTTAAAGTTTATAAGCGATTTTGTGTATATTTTCATTTAAGATGCACAAAACAATGAGTCTTAAAAGTAATGACAAACTAACAGCATCTGAAAAATCTGGAAAAGATATGGGAAAACATTGCAGCTTCAGGTGCAATTCTAAAATGCCTATTTTTCTTTTTTCGGTGTCCAGTCATCCTTAAGTTCTTAGTGGATGCTGAATTGCTCTTATTGGACACACGCCTTTGAGTAGTATCTCTTCAAATCTACTAGAAGGGCAAAGGCTAGCTTTGATGATTATTTTCTTGACAAACAACCACTCAATGTCTAACGGACATCGGTGGACAAGGCCTAACATATTTTAAAAGTTATATATTATGGCTTGATTAAAACATGTATTCTTGCAAAGTAGCCACTCGAGGGGCAGACGTGACAGAGTGAGGTTCAATAGCAAGATTTAGGTTTGTCTATTAAACAAATCAGATCAGATCTGAAAAACCGCATCTAACCAGTTCATTGAGGTTGAACTTAAACTCTACCCTGTGGGATCTGCTACGTTGCTGGGCTTGAAAAATCCCAGTGAGATGTATTCTACCGGCCCCGTCTGGTTTTCACCATGTGTACATTACATTTTCCTTCAAGGAAAATACAAAGTTCAGTAATTCATTCCAAGTCCAAGCATGCCACCCAGCATATTAATGAGCAGAAACTGATTATCACCACAAGGAAAGGTGAGAGGGAAGCATCTCCTAATTGATTTTACTTAGAAATGAATTTATCAATCAGTCCTTCTAATGAACAAGGAAGCTTGATGGAAACCCAGTTGCCTTGGCAGAGACCTGCCATGGGAAAGAGAGAGTGCAGCTTTGTGGACCAGGCTCGTAGCAACTCAAGAGCTCATTCATACCAGCTTGAGAACAGGTCCCGGAACTGCCTGTGCCTCAGTTTCTTCCACTGTAAAATGGCAGAGAGTTGAGAAGGATATCCTGGCTAACCCTTTAGTATTTAGGGATTCACAATAATTTTTAGAGTCCCACTGAACTCCAGATGGCATTATTTGTACCTTTTCTCACATAGTTTAGATTACCACCAATCAGCCCAGATATTTCACTGGACCATATTTTCATTTTAGAAAGCCTACTTCATTCATTTCATGGCATCCTACATTTTGTTTAGCTGTGAAAAAGAATTGGTATTCATCGTGGAGAATTTTATTTTTTTGCTGAGGAAGACTAGCCCTGAGCTAACATCAGTTGCCAATCTTCCTCTTTTTTTGCTTAAGAAAGATTAGCCTTAAGCTAACATCTGCGTCAACCTTCCTCTGTTTTATAAGTGGGCTGTCACCACAGCATGGCTGACAAGTGGTGTAGGTCTGCACTTGGGATCCGAGCCCATGACCCTGGGCTGCCAAAGAAGAGTACGCCAAACTTAACCACCACAAGGCCGTGGGGCTGGCCCCCATCATGGAGAATTTTTTGTTCCTTCTGAGACCAATTCATTTTCTGTTAGTTTACACTGGCTACCCAGGTATACATCAAGTGTTTTTTGCATCTTTTTTTGCATGAAAAGGACATGCGTCCCAGGGTCTGCCCTGTAGGACAGGCCTGCGCCTAAAGACAGTGCTCTAGAGGACCACGAGTAAGGTAGGAATGCGGCCTGAATACATTCTGGGTTTGTGCATATGGGTGTGCAACAACTCTTCTAATCCTTGAAGTCCTGGACCATGGCACATCTCTGCCTCGGGGCCTTGATTCTGATACGTCCCTGCTAGGCAGTGGTCACCATGCTGGACCTCTCTCTCCTGCAAATTTCTTGGCCCAAATGTCAGCGTCTCAGTGAGGCCAACATCTTCCTTCATTCTGTATAGCGTGTCGCATTTCCCTTACACTATCTATTTTGTTCCCATGACATTGATCACCTGCTAACATACTATGTAAATTACTGTGTTACACTATGTATTAAATTACAAAAATTACATATGTAAATTATTGTGTTCTCTTCTGCCCTACCGCCTCCCCCATACACACACCCACACAGACACACTACAATGTCAAGTGCACAAGGACAGGGGCTGCTATCTCGTCTGTTCACTGAGGTATCCTGGGCTTCCAGAACACTGCATGACACACAGGAGGGGCTCAAAATCTCTTTGGTGAATAAATAAATGATGTCCCTCTGGCTGATTATTTTTTAACAGAATGGAATAGTTGGTTGACCCTTTCAGTCGTGGCCTGTTCTCTGTGTAATTATTGGCTTTCAATGAGTTTTTATGGACACTAACCAAAGGTCATCAAACACCAAAGGTGTACAGAAGATTCTTACTCTGAGAACTACTGCTGGCCAAATCAGCTACCAAGAATTATTTTAAATGGTATGAATTTACTGCCATGTCTTCACACATAGTTTTATGAAAAATAGACCCTGCTAGAACATGAGTCAACCTGAAGTTCTTTTCTCTTTCTCCAAATGATACACAAAATGGGAGAGCAGAAATGCTATTGTAGATCTTGTATTTAACTGGTCCAAACTGAACCCAGAATCACAGAAAAATAAGCCATCCTGGAGGGTAATATGGCAAAAGCTTCTGACCCAGCAAACAGCACTTCTAGGAATTTATCTAAAAGCTGCAATCAAGCAAATACAAGAGGCTTTCAAGAATTTCACTGCAGCATTGCTTCCATTAGTGAAAGACTAGAAACAACGGCAATGTTCAAAGATTGGAGTTGAGTACGCAAGCTGTTGATAGCCATACAATGGCATATTGCACAGCCACTAATGCCACACTAAGAGAAGATGGCCAAATGACGTGGAAAGGCACTCACAATGAGGCTCGTGAAAATGATGTGCTGAGATACAATTTTTGCTAAGAGAGAGAAAAAGGAAAAGCATGAGAAAAAAGACTGGAAGGCTATATTCCACAAGTATTCATGATGAGCCTTTTGGGATGTGACACTTCACGGAAATTTTTCTTCTTTTTCACCAGTCTGTATTTTCGAATTATTTTTGTAATAAAGGAAAACTATTTTTAAAGTGCCCATGTGCAGATGTGATACAAAGGCACATGACACTGAATCAGAGTGAAGCTATCTGAACACTTAACTTATTAATGATTTGTACTCCAGTAAGTCTATTGTTCTTATCAAACACACATATCAAAGGCATGCTTAACAGAGTTAGGACCCATCTAAGGAAAAAGTAAATTCTTGAAATTCAATGCAAACATTTTAGTTTACGGCTTATTAACCCATATCAAGATGTTTCAGTGACTGGGAAAACATAGGAGCTAGAAGTAGAAGGGGACATTTTTTCCCCATGTGAAACGCAATTAATATCCCTGTCTATCCACCTCTCAATAGAAACAACACAGCCTTTACTCTGACTCTCCCCACATCGTGCCTCCAGCCCCTGCCTAGTGTGCTAGCCTGGCCTCTGTCAGTGGCCTGGAAAGAGACACTGTGCTATATGTATGAGGGTCTTATGCCCGTTTCAGTAGCATCTAAAATACCCGGATGCTTCTCTCACCTGAATGCTCAGTGCCTAGTTCACAGAGAGGAAACAAAGCATCGAGGTAGCCATACCATCGAGGCAGCCTCTTCTAGGCAGGCTGAGGAACAGTGGTGCCTTCTCATTCACAGAAAAAAGGGGCTGGTTCTTTTCGTCCTTGGGTTTTAATATACTGACCTCTGCACTGAGTCTCTGGATCACTTGTGAACCACGGTATGAATAGTCTTTAGTCTCTGAGGAAAATTCACTCCCCCCCATCTTTGCTTCCTTAGCTCACTCTAATCCCAAACTGTCCAATTCCTGCTCCCTGCCTAGGCCCCCAAAATAGTTACAATAATTTGTGAAGCAGAAACTACCAAGTTTGTTTAACACCGTCATAGGCTCTCAAATTCTTCTCAAGATTTTGGTGTTTCAGGAAAACGGATTTAGGCACACACAAAAGGACGTCTTTGACCTGCCAATATGCTCTCAAAACAGACGTGGTAGGAGACTTCCCTGAAGACAAATAAATTCTCTGAATGGATGGCTGCTCTAGATGAGAAGCAAATGTGCAACAACTGCCAAAAGACACAGCCAGCCCAAGAACACGCTCAAAGTGACTAACATTTCTGTAGCTTCAGAAATACTGTCAGGGTTGGAATGGGGGGAGAAAAAAATATATATTCCCTCTGCTAAGTTGTGTAGGTGATTCTTCTCGCACTTGCTTCTGGCAAGTTCCTACGGGGGTGTGAAGCCTTTTTCTCCTCCAATCTGCCTGGAGAGTCAGCTGCTTCAGTCCGCTCCATACCAGCTGTCTCTAATCAGTGTGCTGGCCATTTTGCCCAATGTCTCCATTCTGCTATACTTCAGAGGAAGAGAAAAGGCAAACGATTATGAAACCAAAGGGGGATTTATTGGAAGTAGAGAAAAAATTTAAAGCACAAAAGAAAACAGTAAATGAAGCAAGCTGCAACAAAACCGAAACTTTCCATTAATGGTGAATGAGGAGTTAGGAATCTCAGTTCTTCCCCTTTGCAAAGACTAGACGTGCCCGGAGAGTATCTTCTCCGCCTCCCCCACCACCATGCCCTAAACTGAAGCTGAAACTCCAGCCTATACCTCCCGCGGTCAATGAGTGCTCTGAGGGGAGCACATCCTTTCCCAACAAGGCAGGCTGTGGCTGTTCAGTCTCGAGGAATGGCTGGCATCCCTAGCGGTCGGTCTCCCGCTAATACCCCCTCAGATTCTGTCCGCAGTCCCTGAACTGTCGTCTCCTTTGACTAGGGAAGGGCACTGTGCATTAAGAAACTTGTCAGAAATCAGCAAGCCCTAGCAGGGGTCAGGGGTCAGGGTTCAGGGAGAGAGATTCTGAGGAGGAAGTACTGATCTCCCGTTCGGGGCTCTGTGTCACAGTTTAGTTCTCAAATGAACAATGACTGTGAAGATTCCTCAAAAAGAAAGCCAGAGACGCTCATGGTCTTATAACATTGGCTACCATTTATGCGTCATCCTGGGTTCTGTTTTCTTTAAGGGCAAAAGATTGTAGTTCATTTCTGTTTTCTAGGCTGTTCAGAGAGTAAAAGTTACAGCAGCTGCTTCCAGGAAGGGAGAACATTTTTAAACGGGAGGAACTCTGTCAAGATTTCTTCCTCTTGACTCAGCCCTCTGAAGGACGTGTACGCTAATACACCACTGACGTGGACCTCGTTGTGGAGGAGTGGCAGGTGTTTTACAATTAGGGCATTCATTGACATGATGATATGCTGCGTGTTCAACAGGGAAGCACAAAAGCAACATTTTCAAAACCTCAATTTTGAAGATTTGGCCCTTTACTCACGTTCTTGTCTTGTGGCTAGCCACACGGCTGAGAAGAGAGTAGTGCCTGCTCTGGTGCAGAGGCCCTCAACCTTGAGCCTGCATCAGAATCACCTGAAGGCTTGTTAAAACACAGATTCTTGGGCCCCCTCCCCATGTTCCTGATCCAGAGGGTCTGGGATACAGTCAGAAAATTTGCATTTCTCACAAAGTTCTCAAGTGATGCTGATGCTTACGGTCTTGGGGCCATAATTTGAGAACCACTACTCTGGTGCAATTTTACAATGCTGGGTCCATCTAATTTAACCGATATGCCATCAAAGTGGTCCTGGCAAGAAATATACTCAAGGACCTGCTCCTTATTCTGTCCAGAGATATAGCTGGTGATTAACTTCCAGTCCCTAACATTAGGTCAACGCTTCATTCTTGTCCATCGTTGCCTTTCTGCATGCAATGTCTCCATTCTGATCCAGAAGCACAGATGCTTTAGGAGCAGCTGCAGCCCAGAATCACAAAAGCTGACAAGACAAATACGTCCCTCCCATTCCTTTTCCTCTTTCCGCAACCAAACCTTCATAAACTGGAATCCCTCAAGGGCACATAAGAGCAGAAGCTTTATAATAGACAGATTTTGATTCAAATCTTTCCTTACCGTTTACGTGGTTGTTTCTTGGACAAGTTTATTACTCTGAGCCTCAATTTCCTTATCTATAAAATTGAGATAATAACATTTACATCATAGGACTCTTTACAAAGTACCTAGCACACTGCTCGGCATATTGCAAGCCCTCAATAAAAATGGCAGCCATTTCACTTTTCCCTTTTTTGGAAGCAGCAGGCATACTGGAGAAAAGCACTGATGTCACACAGCCATGGACTGAAACTCCAGCTCTACTATTCCTTAACTCTGTGATCTGGGGAAAATCCACCAATTTCTCAAAGCCTTATCTATAAAATGGAGAAAACAGTGTTATCTATCTGTTGGGTTTCTAAAGACTAAAGACCACACAGATTCCTGGCCCGTAATAAGCTGTCCAAAGTTAGGGGTTATTATTGCTACTGTAACCATGGACCTCTAGGACCAGTCCACACTGACCCCATCTTATCAACAGAGTAATTAAGAGTTGTTTTTCAGGAACTGAGATTCCTTGTCCTGTTTAGGCCAGTTAAAACCACCAACCCATCAACTGGGCCTGTGCAGATACCCAATAAGTGACCCTTTTGACGTCAATGAGCTGAAAACTCCACCCTCAGATCATAGTAAGGAGGCCATCTTGTGAACATGCGTCCTATAAAGAGGCAGGAAGCTTCAGTGCGCTTGCGCAGATCATCAAGACCTCGTTTCTCCTCACCTCCAATCATGTATCGCCATGCTTCCGACCACCCTGCCTTTCATCCCATAAATTGTATCCCAAGTCCTGGATGGGGGAGACAGATTTCAGAGCACTGCCTCTGTCTCCCTACAGATCAATCTCAAAATAAAGCTATATTCTTTTCCCAAAAGCTGAGGATGTAATAATTGGATCTTTATGTGCATCAGGCAAGAGAACCCCAATTTTGTGCGGCAACATTATAATAACAACAGAGTTGGGATGAATTTGAGAGATATTTTAGCTCCACATCTTTATTTTATAACCAAGAAAACTGAGCTCAGGGAAATAAGAATGTGCCCAAGGTCTTGGCCTGTTTCTGGACTTCCCAGTGCTCACACGTGTGAGTACACTGACAGAAGTGTAAGTTCTGCTCATTCTCAGGAAGTCAGCCTGCTCATAGGACCAGGGATACCCAACAAGCCAGGTACACAGCAAAATAAAGATGAAGATGAGAACAAAATCCCAAGAACAAACTGCAATTCTAAGAGAGCTTAGCTGAAAAGTAAGGGTGCGGCAGGCTTTAATGAACCATTGTCTTTCTCCTTGTTGGGGGAGGGTAAAGCAAACCACCACCACCAGGGTCTTCCCTCTCCAGCACAACTCTCCTGAGGGCTGTGTTTTAGTAACTGAGTTTGGAAAGCATAAATTAGATTTTAAACTTTCCCAGGAGCTATAGTATTCTGCATTTACAGCCCACAATGACTATCCTTTGCCTTTATGATTTTGAAAATACCAGTCCACAAATCTGAGGTTATTGTCTCACTAGCAATGGAACAAAAAAGCCTGTTTTCAGGCGCCAGCCCTGTGGCCGAGTGGTTAAGTTCTCACATTCTGCTTCGGTGGCCCAGGGTTTCACCAGTTTGAATCCTAGACGCGGACACGGCACCGCTCATCAGGCCATGTTGAAGCGGCATCCCACATGCCACAACTAGAAGGACCCACAATTAAAAATACACAACTATGTACCGGGGAGCTTTGGGGAGAAAAAGGAAAAATAAAATCTTAAAAAAAAGAAAGAAAAGCCTGTTTTCAAACTCACTAAAAATCATTCATGATTTTGGACAGCTTACATTTCCCTAAAATGATTTTTTTTTTAAATCAGAGTGAAAAAGAATTTCTAGGAAGAGGAAGAGAAAGAAAAAGAAAAAGATGAGGACAGAGATATTATGATTTAAAATAAGAAATATATATTTGGTTTCCATCCCTGTTTCTGGTACAGAGCTCCTAAAGCCCTTGGAATTTCCAAAGTGATAACAGCCATAAAGGCGAAAGGAGAGACTTTTGTTATTCATAACGAGCCCTTTTCAACCACACCAGAGTTTATGTTAATAAGTGATTTTTGGAAAGTCCCTAGATAACCACAGGATGGGGGCCAGTTGCTACAAGGAGCTTTCAGCCCCTCAACTGATTTAGTTTCCAAGGGCCAATGACTTAATCAATCGTACCTACATAATGAATCCTCCATAAAAATCCCTAAAGTACAGGGTTCAAAGAGCTTCCGGGTTGGTGAAGGCATGGAGGTGCTGGGAGGCATACCTGGAGGGGGCATGGAAGCACTGTGCCCTTCTGCCCTTCCCACATACCTTGCCCTATGCATTGCTTGCATCTGGCTGTTCCCAAATTATATCCTTTTATAATAAATCAGTAATCTGATAAGTAAACTGACCTCAAGTTCTGCGAATAGCTCTAGGAAATTATGCAACCCCAGGAGGGGGTCGTGGGAACCTCTGATTTACAGCCAGCTGCTCAGAAGCCTAAGTAACAACCTGGATTTGTGATTGGCATCAGAAGTGGGGGTAGGGGGGCACTCTTGTGGGACTGAACCCTTAACCCTTGGGCTGGGACACTAACTCCAGGTAGCTGGCATCAGAATTGAAAGGAATTGTAGAACATCCAGCTAGTGTCACAGAATTGGGGGGGGGGGGGGGCGGCCAGGCCGGGGCAGGCGGGGCCATGACCCACATCTGCTGGCCAGAAGTATTGTGTGTAAACTGAGTATACAGAAGAAGAACAAGAGTTTTTCCTTTAAGGGCAAAAAAAAGTATTATTATCATCTTGACAATATGTCTTTTGTTGAAACTAGATTCAAATTCAATAAACGTTGATATTAAAAGAACATAAAAATCTTCCCCTTAAGATTTAAACTTTTAATATGATTTAGTGACCTACTAAAATGCTCTCATATAGTGTCCTCAGCATTTAAAAAGAAAGGCAGTGCCATTTTTTTATTTGTAAAATTAAATCTGAAGAAATCTGCCAAAAAATATATTTATACAACTTAATTAAATTGAATTTTTTAGCAGTGACTATGCTCTTCAGGGAAAAAAGAAGCATCTTAGTAACTAATTTCTAATATTCCAACCATTTCTCCCAGACAAGGGGAGAATTATGAATCGCTTCAGTTTAGAAAAAAGCCTGACAGACTCCTGGAAGAAATTTTGAATTCTTTTTAAAAATGGATTGTGTCGGCTTAAAACAAAAGGGGCTAGCTAGCAGGAAAAATTTTAGTGGGACATTCAAATTTAGACCGTCTGACAATAGGGTGTTTACAAGACAGATGAAAGAGTAAACTACGTAAGAGAAACTTTATGGAGAACTGAGTACTCTGGCTGTAGAGTCCATCACAAGGAAAGAGCCTTAGAGAAGCTACTGCTGCGTGAACTCACTTTGAAGCCATGGGTGAAGCTTAGAAAAGCTCCCACTCCAGCCGTCCAAATAAATAGAGACAAGCGATCACCTAGAAAAGCTGAGTGGGGGAAACAGCTTCAAGATTGCTTTGACTGATGATCTAACAAATAAACAAATCATCATTCCTAGCTACTGGCAGATACACTCAATGTTATTAAAAACTGAAAATATTTCCTACATTTCAAGGTAAAGATCTTAAAGCAAATTTACTATTCTTTCAGTCTATAATTTTAAGCCAAAATGGATTTAATACTTTTCTTTTCCTTTATCAAAGAAAATAAAGAGTGTTTAGGGCTCAGTCATAGACTGATTATTAGGCTTGAAATAAATCAAGACTGTTTCTTATTCACTTGCTTCACTCCCTAAACTTCTATCTGCCCCAAAGACAACAAGACCAGTTTTGCAACTTTATACTATGGTTTGTGCTCATGGACACAGGGAAGGAATGCCAGCCAACCGGGGCACATGTAGCTGGGGTGCACTCAGCCTGTTATAGTGCTCACTGCTAGAGACTCAGAAAATCTTCATCCTATAATCCTCCCAGTCAAGACAGAACATTCATATTACTATTAACAACATAATATATTTTTAATAATAATCTAGAATATTAATATACAATGTTATACATATTATATTAGTACATAAGTATAATATATAATCATATATGTCATATACACACACATTTAATATTATTCTCAAGGACTTCGTTTGTATTTTCACTGAGTTTTATATCTATAATCATATATACACACACTTATTATTCTCAAGGACTTCTTTTGTACTTTCACTGAATTTTATATCATAACTAGTATTGTTTCACCCACATCCTTTCAACCAGCATTTACTAAGGACTTACTATGAGCCAAAGAGTGGCTCATGTAATCATTCTCTTCCTTGGCAATTATTCTAGATCAGTAGTTCTCAAAGCATGATCTGGGCACCCCAGGAGGTTGCTGAGACCTTGGAGAAGGCCCAGGAGACCTGACGACTTTCACAATAACACGAAGACATGTAGTGCCTTTCTTGCTCACGTTCTCTCATGACCGTGCAGTGGAGGCTTCCAGAGGCTACAAGACGTGACGATGCCACTGTTCTGATGGCTAATGGGATGCATGTTTGTGGTGTTGACAGTGCCTCAATTTTAATTTCTAGTAAGATAAATATCAATAGACTTAGCCCATATAAACAGAAGCCCACATTGGAGTCTGCAGTAATTTTTAAGAATGTAAAGAAGTACTGAGACTTAAAAGTTTGAGGATATTCATTCTAGATAGCCAGCAATAAATCCTCCTGCTACTTTACAGGCTTCAGAACACGAATTCTTGAGTGACTTCTGGAACTCTTATCCTTCAAAATTAGTGCTCCCAGAGAAAAGATCTAATGAAGAAAGCACAGCAATAATAGCTCAGCTCAACAACCTTACTGGGTGTTTGAGGGTAAAGGCAGGAAGGAGGCAAGTGGTTAGCTACAACAGTGAACACATTTTAAATGTCACCAATCCCCTAATGCCTCAGTATAAGACGACGCTTTATAATTTAGCCCTAAAATATACTTTTCTGGGGTTATCCTGTAGTTGGGGTTCTGCCTGCCTTAAAAAAAAAAAAGAACACCTGAATCTAAAAAGAATCAACACTGAGTCTGTTTACTCTGCACACGGGGCACTGGTTGAGAAGAATGTCAACTTTTGGAAAGAAGTCTTTGGCTTAGGTTTACGAGAAAGATGAGGAAAATAATCATTCCTGTAAATGAGAACAGCAGAGTGGGAGCCTCCAGATTATTCACAAGTAGCCCAGCAAAATCCCTTAAGTGTCGGATGCATCAAAGCACTATAGCCCTTTTCTCCTGCAGACAGTATAGCAGACTGCATAGAAGAGATTCCACTTTCAGCATGGAGTAGAGAATCAAATTAGAAAACTAGACAAATTTTCTATTCTGCCCACAAGCCGAAACTCCCCTTTGTCACTCTGAACCACCTTCGAAACACCATGTATCATCTCTTAAACTAAACACTTCAAGACAATTTTTGATTCCTTCCACTTTAGTCAAAATATACCTATTGTATTAAACATTTCAAAAATTGATTTCATCCTATCTAATCTTTCATAAGGCTATTAATTCATTTCTGATCTGTTTCTAGCATCTTGCCTTTGTCTCTAAATATGGCATTCCAGGCGTTTTCAGAATATTTTCAAAGAAGGATCATTACCCCAGTGCTCACTGACACAATGTTGATCCTTCCATACCCCATGTGATGCTGCAAATTCATTTTCAATTTGCTGTCTACGCTAGAGCTTTGACACTACGCAGAAACGTTTCTTGCTTTTTTTCTCTTCCCTCTATTATCATAGTCTCTAATGATCTCTGCTTACTGTATTAAATTAGTTTGCTTCTCTCTGTCAAAATAAATCATTGTTTATTTCTTATCCAATGCACCACTACCCTTTATCAATTCTTTTCTTATTTTTCCCCCAGAATCTTAAGTTACCATAGTCTAGAAATTTTAATAAATTGCCATTTCATCTCATTTTGGAGCTTGTGTCTTGATCTTTAGAATAATTTTCCAGTTACGAGGCAATGTTTCTGTCAAAGTCAATTTGTATTAATTTTACACACAGAAATTCTGTAAGATGCCAAATCATACATACTGACCTCAAACAAGCAAAACTACAAATTAGCTGCTCCTTTTATTTACTCACTTACAAAACATATCAAAACCTCCAAATAGTCACTGGGTTTTTTTGCTTGGCATGTTTTATACTTTTTCAGTTTTTATTAAAATTTTTATTCAAAATGGTTTTTTCATTCCAACACACACAATATTCTCACGGAAATAATGTATCTTAATTCTGTTCCAAAGGCAACTGCCTATTTGCACAAATCTTTGCACAGGTTATTTGGGTCGCTGGGCAGAACATCAGCCTTCTAGAATCCTCCACAGCCCTCCGGTCAGGCCCCTAATAAACACGTGATTTGGCCGTAAAGACTTCATAGATTCACCCAGCCCATTCAGCATTACTTTAGCCGTGCCTGGGGAAGCTTGAAGAACGGTAATTTCCTAAATGCTCTTATTTCATCCCAAACACTGGGGGGTGGGGGAGAAATACGAGAATTAGAAATGTGTCACAAAACAGCACTGCACTAGTAAGAAAAATTCTAACAAAAATGCATGCAGGAGGGTGATCAGGACATTCACACTCAGTTTTCAAAAGAGCTGACATCTTTGTGCTGGAATCATCTGCCCGGAGAATGGTCAGAAGAGAATATCTCATTCCAAAATCACGGTAGAAGAGAATGCTTTCATTTCCATAATCTGTTTACATTATTGGTCCCTATTTCAGAGCTTCTTTAACTTTCTAATTCATTAATATAATGTTCAAAGATAAAACACACTTCAGCAAAAATCAGCAGCTTTAATTCTCCTTATTTTGATTTTTTTTACAGTAACCACGGTGCCATGTTTTTCATCCTCATACATATTCTCCACTAAGTTATTGTTATCTTGCCTAACCTCACTGGCCAACCCATCACAGTTCTCGCTCTCTATCTCTTGCTATCGTGTGTAGCAGCAATTCTTTATCTTTTCTTTGAAAGTTTAAAGAATTTGGTATATTTTTGTTGGATTCTTTCCCTTGCCCAAAATAGGGGATGGGGTGGGTAGGAGGTAGGGAAATGGTTATTTTAATTTTAAATCTTAAAAATCTGGCAACTTACTCACCTTGCCCCAGTACATATATTCGGGGGAAATTCAGAGATTAAGTTCATTTTGCAAAGCTCCGTGCATCTTGCCATTGCTCTGGCTTTATGTGAGTGCCACCTGTGTGCCTTCGTGGGTGCTCTGGCCTCAGGGCCCTGCCTCTGCCGCTCCTGGGAGGCCCATTCACTGCCTCCAAGTACAGGAGAAAGGGGCACTCTCCTTCCACTCTGCACGCCCTACTGGATGCATGAGGTCAGAGCAATGAAAAGCACACTAGTTCTTATATAACAGGAACCTCTAAGCCAGTAATACAGAACATGCCCACACGTGCAGTGCTGTTCACACTTCCAGTGTGACTTGGTTAGAGCATCTTCCAAAATTCCCTTCCTCTCATTTCTCAGTTGCTCGTTTTCTTCAAGAACATTTCAGACTGAGCAACTGAGCCCTGTGGACAAACCCCTTTGAATTAGAGCTTTGAAGCCAGGTCACTACCCCAGGCATGAAGTAAGATGAGAAATAAGTCTTTGATTACTAATTTCACCAAATGCTTGCCTTTTATTCAGAAGCCAAGGTTGTGTACCCAGAGAGCCCCCTTTTTTGTTTTCTTTCCAATAGGTCTTGAGCATCAAATTCCTTATTTAAAAACTTGCTGGATTCCAGTTTCACTTGTCCTTCTTCGGCATCTAGGGAATCTTAAATCCAGCCTTGTAAATGGATTTCAAGTGCACTGAGTTATCTAAAATGTTATCTGACACACTGGAGGCCTCTGTTCTCACCTCTTTTTCATAGTCAGGCCTGCCAACCTATGGTCAGTCCCCACCCCTCCTCTCTCTCTAGCTCCTCTGCAGCACTCCACGCAGGAAGCACACCTTCCTTCCGCCACTCCAGACGCCATGTAGATTCTTAGGTTCAATACCGGTTTCCATTCCATCCACGCTGGTTTCTTCTCGGTCAATGCCCGTTTTCATGAACAGTGTTCAGAGTGATACGATATTCTAACTTACAAGAGCGAATTTCGTAATCACAGCCTATTCAGTGATATGAAGTCCCTCAGTGTTGCAAAGAGTGATTTTTAACAATAGTCATGAGCAATGTTTTGTTAAAAAACAAAGCTGAAGAGCATTAACTGAATATCAACGTGACCTAGGTTTTATTCACTGGCATTACTGGTGTGGAAATCCAACATATGCTAGCCATTCTTACTGGATAATGCTTCATTTATAGGGCACAGATAAGAATCTACAAGTGGATTAAAAACATTGAACAATCCCTTTTGGAAATAATACAATTATTTAGTTAATAATACAGGTTTTGAAAAGAAAGAAAACACCTTGTCATATTTTGTGAAGTTTTTTCTTAACTTCTTAAATAGGAAAAAATTAAGGAGAAGTGGATAGAACATACAGATATTTGAACACAGTATACAAGAGAATTCCACTGAAATGTCAAACAGTTTTACTGTTCCGTTCCATTCCTAACAATCTGAGGGTAAAGGGCCCACTTTACAGATAATCTATGAAGCGTGGAAACCTCAGACTGCCCCAGCTGGGCCATGAGGTGAACTACGAGGTCATACAAGTACTTATGGTACAAGCTTTAAGTAAATTTCTGGGTTCTTGTATATTTGCCACCTTGAGAAGAATTCAAAGAAATCAGGTCCTTGCATTTGAGCCATTCAATTTCGCAGCCTCAGCATTCAGCAGAGGTGAGGTGTGGTCTCCCCGCAGGGGCTCCCACTCCCGTCTGTCGCCTTCTCCTCCCCACTCTCAGCTCAGTACACCGTGCTAAACTGTCGTAACCCCGGGCACACCTACATCCCGAGACCTGTGTGAGGGCTTCCTGGCTCTCCTAATCCCCACGGCAGCCTTTCTGAGTAGGCATCATGTTCTCCCATTTCCAAGTTGAAAATGTGGCCTGGAGAAACTATCCTGCACAGGAAATAAGCAACAAAGCTAGCATTTTAATTCAGGGATGTCTAGTTCCTAAGCTCGTGCTATTTCTGGAATGCCACACCATTCACGCTATTTCTCTACATTAACTGTACCACACAGATAAGGGTGTTACTAAATCCTTAAAATATCAATTAAATTTTTAAAGGTTTAATTTAAAAACAAAGAGTAAAAAGCAGTATTGATAATAATCTACTGATTTAATAGAATTATTTTGAATGGATCTGCTTGTATTTTGTGATAAGATGGGGGAAATAAATAACAATTACTTTTTTCATTGATCACAAGCATTGTATTCCAAAAATGTTTATTTATATGCTAAACTTAAGAAGAATGGCAACAAACATTTTATCAGTTCTTACTCTGTGCAAGGCACTCTGGTGACTGCTTCATGCGTATTATTTCATTTCCTCTCACCCTGTGAGCCAGTGATTTACCATCATCATTCACCTTTAACAGAGGAGGAAACCAAAGCACAGACAACGAAACTGATTTGCCCAAGATCACAGCTCGTAAGTGGCAGTGCTGAGATTCAAATCTTAGTAATTGGGGAACCTGACCTTTGGGCCACCTGGTCACTAACTGACATTCAGGGAACCGCCTCAGTTACATGAACAGTGAGTGAGAAGAGGCCTCAGAGCTGAGCGGGGAGGTGGAGACACTCCTGAGAGAACCTCCCCTGGTCTCCAGGTCTCTGAGTCTCAGGCCCTCAGAAGGGGAGGGACCGGCCGGCATGGCCGTTTGGCAGGAATAGACTCTGGATACCCTCCCTTCATCCTTGTGAGAGACCACAGGAACAAAGAGGACTGGGCAAAGATTACAAACAGAAAACACCCAAATTAGAAAATACATCAATCTGTCCGTTTACGAATGGCAGGAGGTAGGATGGGGCAGTGAGGCACCCTGGGTAGAAACCCGCTCACAGCTCTCATATAAAAAATGGAGGGTGGGGAGGCAGTTTATTGGAGTTTATTTAGTCAATCCATTATCCCCATTTTAAAACACAGGAAATTACAACCAAAGAAGCTGAACTGAAGTATTTGTAAATTATTGAATAAAACTCAGTAGCTATTTCCTTCTAAAGAACTTAGAACTCACTTTTTGGGGGACAATTACTCATTTATTCAGATTTTCTCTTTTCTTCTTGAGTCCATTTTTAAAATTTTGCATTTTTTCTAGAAAATTGTCCTTTTCATCTAAATTTTCAAATTCATTGACATTGTATTCAAATTTATTCTGTAACTATAGTTTTGTTCTACTTTCCTTTCTAACATTGCTTTTTAAATACCTTTTCTCTTTTTTTGGGATTTGTATATTCGTCATCTTTTGACGTTATTGGTCCTCTACAGTTGCTTTCTTTCCTATCTTATTGATTTCTGGTATTTGTTTCCTTTTTTCTATTTTCTCAGGCTTTATTTTCCAGTTCCTTGAAAATTAACTTATTTCTAATGTTTCAGAAGTAGCTATTTCCTTCTAAAGAACTTAGAATTCAGTCACTTTAAAACAACCACGATGAAAAACTTCAAACACACATAAAAGTCTGGAGAACGGTAAAACGAATGCCCACAAACCCTTCAACAGTCATCAGGATTTTGCCATACCGTACAATTTGCTTCACTTATTCCACCCTTCAATATTTTTCCAACAGAAATTTCGGGGCCAATCCCATTTGTCCTAAAGTTGTCATTTACCCCTACCTGCTTTAACATGCATCTCTAAAAAAGGTGGATATTTTCTTATAAACCACAATGTTACTGTCAAGCCTGACAAAATTAAGAAGAATTTCTTGGTATCACGCCTGGTCCACATTCACATTTCGCTGATTAACTAAAAACTATCTTTCTTTCTTTTTTTCTACTTCTTTTGTTCAAAACAGGATCCAAACAAGAAACACACATTGCATTTCATCTCTTTAGTTCCTTTTAATCTAGAACAGCCTCTCCTGAACTTCTCCTTTTTATCATGCCATCAACTTAAGGAAGAAACTAGCTCAATTCTAACCATTTCTATTTATTTCATGCCCCCAATTATTTACTATGCACATCAGACCAAAGTGGACCTGACACACTTTCCAGCCTCTGCGTGGCTTTTTCAGTTGCCTTACTTTTTGTCTTCACAGAGGAAAACAACTACATATGACACATCATACAGGCAGCTGTGTTTTGTCTTCCAGAAGTTATCTACATTACTAACAAGCAAACATGTCTGTTATTACAGTGATACTTAATTACAACGGGAAGCACACTGAAGTCCTGTTTGAGAGATTGGTAGGATCCCAGCCAGCCCACCCCTTTGCCCCATTACAAAGGAGGCACCCGCGCCAAACCTGGGTAATTCTCTCCAGAACAGAGCTGCCCATTGTTAATTATGGAGTTAGGGGCATTAGTAGGCTAACAGACAACTGTGATGCAGGGGGAAAATCAGTTTGCTGTATCACAGAATGTGCTCAGCTCATTTTCTTTGTCAGGGGTTTTTAATTATTTATGATGAAGCTTCATTGCATGTTTTGCAACAATAATGAAGTCTTAGTAACACGAAACCTCGCTGCAGCAGGGCCCAGCATTAGATCTTTGTGGAGAGCAGGCTAAGGGAGCCAGGGCTTCTCACCAGCTTTCTGAGACCTGTAACGACTGTCAGGTCTAGAGACAGCAAAGCGAAAAGTGGCCAACTCTGAATGGCCAATTTTGTCAGTGAGGCCACCAGGGACAAAGCAACTCTGGAGTGGCCTTTTGCTCCCTCGGCTGCAGCTCGTCCTGCTCTGCCCTCACTTGGCTTGCCCTTCAGCGCTGGGCTTCGGCCAGGAGTTGATGAGCCCCAACAGCGGCCAAGCAGAGCTTTCTGTGGGTGTGTCCCCCGAGAGCCTCATTAAGATGAGCTCCTTTTACACTCCTGGTTTATGTCTATGAATTGAAACCCAAAAAACATATCTGTGAATGGAGTGAGGCCACTCAGGCCCTGGGTGGCTACTGTGAGAGCCCAGGCAGGCCGGGTCCACAAAGGGAGGCTGGAAGGCGCTGGGCCTCCTCCTTCCCACCACCCTCCCAACCCCACACTCCACAGTTACTCATTCAAACCCATTATTTTATTTCAGAAATTACTGTGATTAAAGAAAAAATTAGTGAACCGCTCAAAAGACTTTCTCTGGAAAAAAAAGCTTCAATCCAAGACACGCTTCATTTAAAATAAAGCAAATGAATGGTAAGAAGGGCCAAGAAGGTGGGATGGGAAAAATCACTCAGAATTATCATGTACCCTAAATCTATAGGAGAGTGACATCTTTAAAGGCATAAAATACAGCCACTCTTAATTACCTAGAGGCCAACTGTTCTGTCACTGGATAACCAAGGCCATTCTCCTTCTTTCTCTCCAATCTGAGGTTATTCCCTCCAATGCTGTGCACTTCAGTTACGTAATGCTAATAAAAGGCACAATACATCACACACTCGCTATCGCTCCTCTCCAATAGCTGCGGGTTCCTGGGGGACAGCCCAGAAGTTTGCATACAGTAGGCACTCAATAAATGAGAGCATTAGCAAAAACGTCTCAGGGAGCCTCTCTGTCCTCCTCGCCCACCCAGGCTACTGCCTGTCCAGGTGCCCGCAGTTCTTCCTATTAAAACACTTGTCACACTACATCCTAAGTTGGCCACATACTTGCTTGTGCCCCAAGCTAGCAGTTTAGCCACTCAGGTGCAGCTTATTTGGTAGAAATATATACATAATGCTTAGTACAGTGTGCTTGGCTGTTCATTAAATATCTTGAATGAATGAATGAAGAGGGCAGAAAATGAAACTGATAATCAAAAAAGCTACTTTATTTTCAAATAAACTATATACAAAAAAAAAAAGAAATAAAAATTGAGACTTGATTCCAGAATTCAGAAAAAAAGCTATTAAGAGTTTACTGTGTATCCATCTAGTCGTCTTTCTATTTACTTACAATAGATACATTTTGGGGTTATTTCTTTCTTTTATATATTTTTTATAAAAATAGGATGATATTACGCATGAGTTTGCAACCTGTTTTTCAAAAAACATGATAATAAATATGTCGCACATGACTTCCCAGATCAGTACATCCAGTTCTACTTCAGTGTTTACTTCAACTGCATAGAATTCCAAAGAGTAGCAATACCATAATTTATCTATTTCTTTATCGATAGATATTTGGGTCATTTCCAAGTTTTCACTATTATAAACAATGCTGTACAGAACCTCACTCAGTAGTAATTAATGTACGTGTGTGTGTATGTGTGTGTGTGCACATGTATAGACCCTGCTTTGTACCAGGCATGGTACTGGCCAGGCCTAGGGATACAATGATGAGAAAATACTATCCTGCTCTCAGGAAGATCAGAGCTTTATGAGAGAGATGAACATTATTCAAAGAATCACATTAACACATACACAATTACCAAATGAGATAAATGCTAAGAAAGGAATACGATTGTATGAAAGCATCTCATAAAAGAACCCGGAAGAATGGGAAGGTAGGCAGCATGTGCAAAGGCCCAGTGCAGGAAGGACCGTGGCAGAAGCACAGGAGGGAAAGACTATCTGGCTCGACCTTACAGAACACTGGGGGAGAATAGTGTGTTTGCACAATTTTATGAGCATTTCAGTCACAAATTTATTTAACAAACATATACTGAGCACATATTATATGCACGGAACTGTGATAGGTGCTGTCGATTCAGTGGGAACAAAACACATAGGATCTCTGCCATCTCATTCTAGCAGAGCAAATTCTGCAAAGAGGAACTACCAGTCAAAAGAAAAGACAGAGTTTACATTTTGTTACATGCTGCCAAACTGCCCACTCTGAGGTTTGTTCAGCCCTTCCAGGGCCTCTTGTTCCCTGGGTTAGCAGACTCTTCAAAGCCACTTCTTGACTGAATCTGTTTCCTTGGCTCAACACGGTTCTTTACTAAGTCAATCAGTGGTCCGGGGTCACCACGCCATCTCAGGCCAGAGGGATTCCACATTCTGCCAGAACCACGTGTACAAAACCACAATCAAAAAAGCTGCTCCTGACCCTGCATCAGGGGACACTAAGATATTTACTGCAAAAGAAGCTTATTGCTAAAGGAAATGTCGGGCCTCTCTGGAGATCTAAATTATTCATGTTATACCTGTTCTCGCTTGTCATGGAAAATTGAGGGATAGCCATATGGAATCTTGCTGCCCAACAGGGCAGGCTGATAACATCTACTTGTAGTTAGATACAGGGCACACAGCTCTCCTCAGCAATTCACCTCAGGGTCACTCTCGTCACCAATTCCCAATTATCTGCACCCCAAGCAATTTTTCCCACAATCCTGACCCCCTGCCTCACTCACACCCCTCTTTCTCAGCAGATGATCTTGCCCACAGGTTCTGACGACATTCATTAGGACTGTCTGTTAAAAGCTGCCTTCTTCTCTACCTCAAAATTTCTAACTTCACCAGTTCTGTTTTCGCTTCCAACAGTTTCAGAGCAATGGGCAGCCTGCTTCTCCAGAGCTTTGCTTTTCTTCTCTGTAGGGTCCACAGTTTCCCTCTTTACCAGCAAATTTCCCCTGACCTATACACACACTCAGGTCTCTTCTTAAGTTAAAAAAAAACTCTCCCCCTCAAGCTGCCCTTTCTCCCCATGTCCACCCCCTCAGTCCTGGTTGTGCTTCTTGTCACCTCATTTCCCAGGTGTTCCTCCGGCTCCAGACAGCACCACCTGTCACACTCTGGCCTCACCTGTATTCTGAAAACAGACTCCCATGACCTCCTTCTCCTGCCCCTAGGCTCTGGGCAACTGCCTGGGCAGCTGGAATCAATGCTGGGAGTGTGGAATGAGGCTCCTCCCAGTCTGATCCCCCCCTACCTTTCCTCCAAACTGCCCACCTTGTGGTCTCCGGTCCTTCAAATTACTCGCCTTTCCCCAGAAGTGCCCTGTGCTCTCTTATTCTGCGCCTTTGCTCCTCACCTGCCCCCAGTGCCACTCATCTGTCAGAACCCGCCCCCCTTTTGTCAGGACCCAGTGCAAGCAACACCTGGCAGAACCTTTCCGGCAGAGCCACTCTCTTCGTCTTCACTCCCCCTCCCGGGATCTGGTAAACCTCTGTGCCCCTCACCGAACGGCCCTGAGACTACACCTGACTCACCCCTGTATTCCTCACACAGCTGGCCTAGAAATCCGGGTTTTGAATCCATCCTCCCTGTACTTTTGCAATTTCAGCTTAGTTACCTAGGTTTTCTGAATTCAGTTTCTTTATCAGGAAATGGGATTAATAATACCCACTTTTTAGCATTAGATTTAAATTAAATTTATTATAAGTCACTGGGTGAAGCAAAATGAAAGTCTCAGAATTTTCTGATACCTAGGGCAAGTTCCAAATATACTGAAAACATATCTTGTTTGCTTTCTACTTGCTGTCATCACAATTAATTTCCAAACACTATACTTCACCTGATGAAAAATATCCTTTTCTCATACTTATGGTCTAAGTTTCATCAAGCATGCTTTTCAATAATATTACTTTGGCTATTATGCATTATCACCTTCCTAATTAACATCTCATCCTTGTTGCAGACTTCATAATAAAAAGTGATGTGCGAACAGAGTTGAGAGGAATACCTTAACAAGTTATGATAGTAACAGATGAGAGGGATACTCGGTCTGACATGGGACATCAGCCAAAATGCTTACTTTTAAATGACAAGAAATTAAAAAAGGAAAGCAAGAATGTTAAAAATAATAAAGGAAAGCAGATCTAAATTGTTTGTAAAAAATCAATAATCCTGGGGCTGGCGCCGTGACCAAGTGGTTAAGTTCGCGTGCTCCGCTGCAGGCGGGCCGTGTTTTGTTGGTTTGAATCCTGGGCACGGACATGGCACTGCTCATCAAACCACGCTGAGGCAGCGTCCCACATGCCACAACTAGAAGGACCCACAGTGAAGAACACACAACTATGTACCGGGAGGCTTTGGGGAGAAAATGGAAAAAAATAAAATCTTAAAAAAAAAAATAATCAATAATCCACAAAATGTCATTGATGATGTGTTCTCATCTCAGATTTAAGAAGGAGGTTTACAAAATCTAAACTAGGGTAGAAAAATGAACACCAATTTGTTTCTGGATGAATCAGGACTAACTTGAATGGAGACTGAGATTTCACCTAGCTCTGTCCCTGGTGACCCTAGATGGTGTACAAGTGCTTCCAGATCAGCCAGCCCAGCTTCCTTAACCACGAGCCACAGTAACCGAGTTCACTTATTTCACAGCCCTCTTTGGCTTCACTTACCACCTCAACATGCAATCCGAGAGTTTCTGCTTTAATAATTTTGCAAGTTGGCCCAGTCCTCCATATCACATACAGCTCATAACCATAGGAGGAAGTAAAATTCGTAGCTGTCACCAATCTCCAGGCAGATATCACGGTCTGTGAGGTGGAAATCTGGGCAAGGCCAAGAAGGAGTGGCTGGTATCTGAGCTAGTCATGTCAGGAGTTGGAAGGCAGCATGAGCAATGTGGGTCAGAGGCCGTAAGGACAAACGTCAACTCAGAGTGGTAGGATCAGGCACTTAGGGATGAGAAGCAGACTGGACACAAAAGATTACGGTCGGAGGAAGTCCAGGTCTGACTCCACCTAAGTGGGCTTAGTCACAGGCACAGGACTCAGGCGGCAAGGATGGAGCCTGACAGCCAAGGCTGCCTGAGGAGAGCCAGCTGGGGAGCCAGGCAGCCTGCGTGCAAGGTTCATCAAGAGATGCCACACACCTGCTTTGCAACTCTGAATATTATTTCACCTCGCAAAGTCTCAGTTTCGGATTTAAGGAAGGGAGAGGCTAGTAGGAGGGCGTGTGACGAATAAAATGGGATACCTAGAGGAAGCTCCTAGGACATCTCCTATGTAGTGGGGACAAACAGCCCCAGGGGCTAAAGGTGATCTTCCACTCAGGCTCAGTCTGGTTTACAGGTAGGCAAGTGACCCGCCCCAGGAGAAGCTGGGAGGGAAAAGGAGGGGAAGCAAAATAATTTCTGAAACTGGACTTTCTAGTCCAAACCTATCATTAAAGCAGATGTGAGATACCTCACTTTTAAAGAGAGAGAAAAAAATGTCCAAAAGCAAGTTGTCATTTTTCAAACTGCAGCTCCAGGGTTGTAGGACTTCTGGGAGGTCACCTAAAAATTTGTTTCCTCACACCGAACAGCCAGGCTACATATGCCTTGCATGGTTTAGAGAAACAACAAAACAAAAACTCCTGTCAAATCATTTTCAAATTAATGGTAAAATGTCAATGCCCTTACAAGGACAGTGATAGATGACTTTTTGACTTTCCACATCTATTTGGATAATTTGGCAAGCCAGATATGACTTGCTGACCTAACATAAAGCCGAGCCCCTTCCCATGCGGGGCTGAACACTTGCTGGAGCAAGTTCATGGACGATGAATGATGCATCCCGCTTCATAGGGACCACGCAAGAGACGGAAAGCCTGGTCTCTCGTATCCCATTTTGCATACCTTGCTCTTAGTTAACAGATGACTGTGGAAACCATAAATAATCAATTTCCAGAACACAAAGGGATCTGGGTGATGGGGTTGACAGCAGTTCACATTTGCTTATGTTTTAAGAACAAGGCTCACAAAATAATTAGTGCTTAGGTCAAATAATTAGCAAGTCTTCAGAGCTGACCCAAATTAAAGTTGGCGTAGGCTAACATTCTTTTACATTTCTTTGACTCCAGAAAGCTGAACTGCATGAACACGTTTGAACATGATGCAAACGTGTTCTGCTTTCCTGCATCAATTGCTCAGAACAGTGTTTGTGATACGATCGCCAAGGAAGTAGCTAGATTCTATACAGACTCATGTCAAAAGAGACACACAAAGGAAGATAAACACACACACACACTGTAAGGAAATGAAATGCAAACTATAATAAAATATAGAACAGAGAGATACTGTTGATAAGAAATTTTCTAGCTTGGCTGTAGTATTCTATTCATTGACTAAAAAAATTAATCTCTTTCTGAAAATGATTCCTTTCTCAGAAAAAAAAGCTGCACATATTTGTTTTCTCCATGTCTATATTAAGAATGGCCCTTATTTCAAGTACTTATTCTCTATTACCAAGAAATAAAACTCAATCAGATATTAAAGGATAATAAAATCAAAATCCCTCATTCATTTAACATAGAACTTTGACTAACTGAATTAACAGATATATTTAAAACACTCATAACAGTATCATTAAATAAGAACTTTCATGATTATGCGTATTGCTATTCTAATAACAATACCTGTATTTACAAATACAAAATCACTTCTCTGATTATGACTATTGCTACAACAACCTGATTAAAATCAGAGCTGGGCTACCTTTCTCAAGGCAGTCCCAGACCTGCTGAACTAGGTTCTCTGTTGCCTGGGCGACTCCAGACTTTTCCAACATCAAAGAACCACTACCTCGGGCTTAGAGGAAATCTGTTCAGACCCTACAGAATGAAAGGATAAAACATCAAATTCCTCTTTTAGAATAAGTCTAGCCGTGTCCTTGGACAGTTGTCGGAAAATTGTATGAAGTAACTGCACACGGCCACTGGGCACAGGTGGGCTCTCTCTCACCTACAGGCTGATGATGCCCACGGAGAGATCTCAAACCAAACTCTTCAGGGGTGAACACCATTCAACACCCCTTTTGTATTCAGGAAACTTCTGTCCAAACAATCCTTGAAGGAGTCCCACTGGAGGTACTACCACACTTGTCCATGTTAAAAGAACCAAGGGGACACTGCTGAGCCACATCTGAGAAGGAGCAAGCAGGCCAGCCAGGGATTAAACACCTCGCTGGGCGATAGCTCGAGACACCTACGGAGACATCTGCTCTTCACCGAAACTCACTTTTTAAATGAAATAACCCATGCCAAGTGACCGTAACTGACATATAATTAGTATCCCCCAAAACATCAGAGGAGAACAGCCCCAGTTTAATGACTTGAGAATGTCACAATCTCTGAAGCGAATCTGGAAGGAAGTCTGTGGCCAACACTCAGGAGAAGAACCACATCACGAGCGTTAAAAAATGGAAACGGCAGTAGGAGTCTCACCTCTGAGACTGCAAAGACTTGACACTCAGAGTTGACAAGGACGTGGTAAAAATACTCAGACCCTACACTGAAATTTGGTATGATCTTTCAGGATGGCAATTTAGCAATCTTTATCAAAAGCTTTAAAAATACGTACACATTTCGAACCAGCAATTCCTTTTCCAGCAATTTATCCTGCAAGGATGTTCGTTATGGCACAAGGGAGAAAGTAAGTTTAAAAAAAAAAAAAAAAGAATTTGTGGTATATAGCCAATAAAAACAATCAGTATTTACACACAGGTCCACACTCCCTTATCTATAATCCGAAATCTCAAAAGTTCCCAGAACTGAAAGATGTTTTGTGTGATTCATTTATGGGAAACCGGGACCTAGTGCAAGGCTATTTACAGTCTTTATTCCACTAGCTATAAATATTAATATATTTTGCTGCTGAAATGTTAACATAATTTGATTACAGGAGACAACCCCATACCTCAATGGAGGTTTTATAAAATAGATAGTATATTTCTCATACTATCTTTCTAAAATCTAAAAAGAAAAACTTTGAAATGAGAAACAGTCAGCCCATGGAGTTTTGCTATGGGATAGTGAACCTATGTTTACATGCACATACCTAAATCTTAGTATGTTTGTATGTCATAATGTTCACAGTGGCTTTCTCACATGGTAAAATTACAAGCGATTTTTATATTCTTCTTTTGCTTTTATATGTTGTCTGAATTTCCCTTTTACAATGAGCACATTTATCTTTATATTTATAAAAATCAATGTATTTCCATTTGGGAAAAAGAAAAAAAAAATCTAGCCCTTATGAAAACACCCAACCAAATTCCTCAATTTCACATATTATAGCTACGCTTACATTACATAACTATGTATTCTATAATTTATAGTCAAGTGATTTTTCTGCTGAATAAGCTTTCCAGTCACTTCCTTGATTTGTGATTAAGTTTATCACAGAGTTGTGTCTTTACGTCATTTATAACAGTTGAGATTAAGACCCATGGGAAGTCCCAGAGGGCAGCAGGAGCTCAGACGCCAGCCCTGGCTCCCAGTAAAGATCTCTCCACGGGCAATTGTCGGACAACAGACAGACGCCCCACAGCGCCAACGTGTCACTGCGTGTACCACCCTTTATGGGGGAAGGAGGACAAAGAAAGGGAAATTACAAAAGGAAGAAAGAACATATATGCTTTCGTGCAGAAATCTCCACTGTGACTACAAATTTAAAAATTAAACAACTTTGTTGAGTATCTTATCTCTCCCCAATGAGACTACAAGTCCCCATAAGCAAAACACATGTTTCATACTACCTCTGGCCCTAACAGACATGAAAAATGCCTAGCTTTTTTATTTAACTAGATGTTAAATAATCATATTATTAATGGAAATATAAAGAAATAAAACGAGTGTGTAGTGAGGAAGCAGTAGTCAAATGATGGTGGTAAGAACTAAGAGTTTAAACGGCCCACGATAATCGCAGTATCACACAATCAGCTCTCTGATGAAATTCTGATTCCTTCATTCTGTAATATTCACTGCACCTGACCGTCGGTCAGGCACTGTGCTAGGTACTGGGACACAGTAGTGAGCTGGGCTGAAATGGTGGAAAAGAGGTGGAGGGGCCGCAGAGAACTCCACTTACTCTTTCTAAGGAGGAAATTAAATATGGGTGTCTGGGCGCCAAAGGTGTTCACAGAGTCAAGCACATGAGTTGCCTTTTGGGAATTATTAAGCCCAACTCTGGTTTTAAAATGCAGCCCCATAAACTTACAAGTGAGCGATCTGGGACACACATTTTAAACACTTTTCATCTGTGAAATTAGAATACTACTATGTATACCTCACACTTTCAAGCATATTAAATACCCGACATTGTGTTGGGTCCAGAAGCTAGACAAAGGTTATTTCTCCCCCCTTTCTTCCCCTCCCTTCCCTCCTCCTCACTGGACTAGCTGCCCCCTCTTAGTTGCAAACACCCAGGAGTCGAGATAACAAGACACCATGACCATTAGAGTCAGTGCTCCTTGATCCCAGCACTCCCAACAACCTATGAACCCCTTTAGGGTCCCCACCATCACTTACATTCTAGACCAGCTGTCTTAGGTCTTAGGGCCTATCAGAGGCCAGGCCACTGCTTCCTGGAAACCACTGGTGTACCCGATAATGGGAACCCATGCCTCATTCTTGGATCACAGCCTCTTCAGTATTTTCAAACAATCAGCAATTTCTCTTCCCACATTCTGTGCTTTCCCCAAAGGCCCATAGGTTTCTCCTGACCCAGCACTTTCAGGGAAGAATTTGACAACAACGATTCAGTGGACGCTTACTATGCTGATGTTATTATCCTAAAAGTTGTGCATCTATATTCTCTCATTAATGCCTACATTGACTATACGAAGTGGGTACCATTATCATCTCACTTTTCAGATAAGGAAGACACAGCTTAGAAAGTTTAAGTAACTTGCTGAATGTCCTTTGGTAAAATCCTATTGAAATATAAGTTCTGGAACCTTCTCTCCAAAAGTTAGCCCACTGATGATTTCATATTGCCTCTGGGAGTGGAGAGTCACTTATTTCAAAGATGGCTCTACTTCAGGCAACTTCCACATCACCTGGGGAACTTGCTGGGAAAGCAGAATCTCGGGCCTACACAAGGTCCCCTGAAACACAATCTGCATTTTAACAAGATTTCCACATGATTTATACACACAGTAAAGTTTGAGAAGCACTGTTCTAGAACATAAAATCAGTGTTCCCAACCTCATATTCAGTTAGAATGATCCAAAGCTGCCATTGGACTATACAGCACCTTTTACGCAAATTAGAAAAAGGCATCCTATTTGCATATAGCATTTGGCAAAATGATAGTGTTATTGTACAAAGAAAAGGGCAACTCTTCCTTGGGGCCAAACTTCTCCCCCATGGCTGGGCTCAAACTGCATAGTATCTACAGAGACCATCCACAAAGTAGCCGGTATTGGCCATTTTATGCCAATATCGTACTCTCTGAAGCGAAGAAGGATCTTCATACCGCACATATTGCACTTGGCCCTGCTAAGACCTAAATTCCTAAAACTCTGACAGCATTGCTAACACTGAATTTTCAATTACAATACGAAATACAGGACTGAAGTCAATTGAAGGATAATGAAGTCCAAAAGCACTTTAACACCTAACTCTAGCGAGGGTTTGCCTGCAGTGTACTATAACCGAACAGCTCCACACTCGCATCCCTTTGTCCTGGGCACAGCCTATTAACAGGGAGTAAAATGGTTAAAAAAAGGTCTAGAGAGTAAAAACCAGGCTAGTGCCCTCAAGAACGCACAAAGAGAACAATCACCTGAAGAGCCAAACTCCCACCCCAGACTCACTGACTGTAAGGACGGCTCACCGTCTCCCAGACATGCCAACACCTACTACAGTTAGACTCTTCTTTTTAGATCAAAACTGTTATACTTTTTACCACAGAGGATGTGTGTATATTCAAAGAAGCAGAAAACATACCAACCAATCTAACTCTTGTACATTCAGAAGTAATATCAAGTGTCTTGATATATGCTGGTAATACCCTTCCTCTAAACCATTTTTCATTTTAAATAAATAAAACAGGATTGTAGAAAATTGCATGATTGTGCAAAGCAGTGGTAGCAGCAACTTAGAGGTACCTTCTTAGCACATTCACTTTGGGAAACATAAAATCAGGAAAATAAACGCGTTCAAAGTCTTAAGTCTACCATGTATCAGCCAAAATTAGTAATCATAACTCTTAATGAAACACTTTTTTATCCTTTGAAAAGGAAGTGTCATAATATACCACGACATTATTTTTTAAAGTGCATTTTCTTGCCGATATTCATGTTTGGATGCACGCATGTGTACTCAGGAAGATCAGGCGTATATTAACAATATACTCCTTAAAAGCACAATTATGTAGCAGGTGTAAGCGATTTTGAGCAAAACAATATAGTGAAGAATAAAAGTACAGTTTCTTCTAGAAACTAAGATTTCAGGCCTTGATACATGGGACTTAGATAAGCAAAACCGTTGCTTTGCCAAATCCTAAGCAAGCCCTGCCCCAAATGTCCACAATAGCGAAAGTCAATCCAGAGCTGAAGATATTTCCTCAGTGGGGTGAGAATGAGAAGGGAAAGTACGAGCATTTCTCACACCCTCAATAAACCCCTTCAGACTTCTTAGGCTTTCACTTTCCTTAGTTCCAACAAATATATTTGCCTCTCTAATTGAAAATACATGCATTGTTTTAAAATTACAGGGGAAAATCATGCATTACTTGGTTTAAAAGAACAAGGAAAGTATTTATGTGATGCTTTGCCAGGAGTTAATTAAAAACAGCCAAATGACCAGATTCACAACTTCCTACTAAAATGTATTAAACTATGCCACATGTATTTTATACAGCAGCTGTCAGTCCCTGGACGTGCAAGCTCTGAGCAGCCGAGAGAGGTTTAGAGGGAGATTACTGAAGCAGAGGTCTCTCGTGTGTTTGGACAAATTGGTGATGTTCCTTAGAGCCCTCACTATTTTCTTTTTGAAAAACAGCTAAATTGGTTTATGCTAACTAGCACACAGGAGATATTTAGTAAATGTATGTTGAATGACTAAATGAGAGAACATCATCTCCATTTAACAATGGACAACATTTCAACTTTTTCATAGAGTCTATAATTTAATTCTCACAACACATTGTGAAGCAGGCATTACACTCACCACTATTTTATAGATAAGGAAACTGGAATGCAGACAGATTAATCTGCTCAATATCACAGTGATTCTACTGTAGTGCTAGCTTCCAAACCAAGTTGTGTCTGACTCTGACCAGTGTGTTCTCACACAGTATATACATAGAACATAAAAGTCCATCATATAGTAAACGAATGTTCATTCATTCATTCATTCATTCAACAAACAGTAGAACTATGTGCCAACTACTCTGCTAGGTTTAAATAATTAAAGCCCTATCTCGGACCTCAAGTGTGAATTTTCTTCCTTTCATCCAATTTTAAACAATGTGGATTAGCTGAGACACGAGATGAGTTATTTCCAGATGAGATGGGCCGCAGAGCAGACTGGGCACTGGTAAGCTGAGGAAACATTATCTGAAGACAGTCATCACATAAGTACAACATGGAGAGGATGCTGGTCTTTTAGCTATTTCATCCCCACATATATAAACAGTGTCCAAAGGTCATTTCTAATGCACAAGTCAACAATCACATATGAGTGTGTGCATACCTATGTGTGTGGGGATACCTATGTCTACAGTTCTGTCTGTGCTTAAAACCCCTACACTTCACCAAAATGAGCTGATTCTCAATATCCTCATTAAAACATAAATGATTAAAAATTTTACATAACAGGATTAAAATACTATTGTTAACAAAAAGGCAAAACCAGCCTGCACTACCTTCTTCCCTAACTATAGCTCCCATATCGAGCCACACTAGATGGTCTATTTCCAAGACAGCTAGAGACCACGGAACAAAAAAAAGAAATCCAGGTAAGCCTGTTCAATCCTTCTAACAAGCTATGGATAGTGAAGATATGAAATAATAAGGGATTCTGGTGCCAAATCAGCCAAATCTGAGTGGTGCAGAGCAACGCTGGCCCAAAAAGGCATTAGTGGAAGGGGAACTTGGTAGAACCCCACTGCACTCATAGGTCAGCTCCCACTCTTGTTAAAAGAATGCTAAAGCGAGAAGAACATGACCCCACTGAATGATGACGAAGTCACACAGCAGCTCCATCACCCTTTGTAAATGAGGTAATTAATAATAAAAATGTCATGTTACTAATCTAGGGAAAATAGACATCCTTGTACTGTGCTGTGCAGCCAACATAGGCTGAACAAGGAAATAAACTGAGATGCCAAAGAAGGGGAGGATGTTTGTGTTATAGACAATTATATTTGGATTCAGCCTGGGAAACCTACCCATTAGTGAAAGAAATGTTTTTCCTTAAAGGTACCTGTAATTACAAGTGAATATATTCAGCTCTTGTACAACTTTGAAGAAGAAAATTAAAGCAGAATGACTTATACTGTCAAATACTAAACTCACTGCAAAGCTTAGTCATTAATAGAGTGTAGTATTCACACAAAGACATACAAAATAGACGAATGGATCAGAATAGAGAGCTCAGAAACAAACACACATATACCTTCACTTGATTTGTAACAAAGGTGACAAAACACTGCATTGTACTGGGTAAAGTATGGTCTTTTCAATAAACGACTTGGGTTAATTACATATCTATACAAAAAAAAATAAAACTTGACCCCCCAGGAAGTTTATGTTGGCATTATTTATAATAGCCAGAAATACCCAAATTTATATTAACAATAGGATAAATAAATATATAAACAAACTGCAGCATATTTATAAAATGGAGTATTACACAACTGTGTTGTCTAATAGCGTAGCCACTAGTCACATATAAATGTAAACGTAAATTAAAAAGATTAAATAAAAGTAAAAATTCAGTTCTTCAGTCACACTGGCCACATTTCACGGGCTCAAGAGTCACGTGTGACTGGTGACTACTGTATTGTATAGCACAAAAAATCTTCATAAAGCTCTATGGGCACTGCTATTACACAGCAAGGAGAAAAAATGAATTACAAGTAACACCATGGGGGAATTCCACAAATGCAATGTTGAACAAAATAAATGAGATACAAATGAATATATACTATATGCTTCCATTCATACAAAGTTCAAATACTAATCTACCTTATTAGAAGTTAGGACAGTGGTGACCCCTCGGGAGCTGGGAGTATTGACTGGAAGGGAGCAAGAGAAGGCTTCTGAATTTCTGGTCATGTTCATGCAGATCAACAGATCTAGATGTCAATGTGTTCACAACGGAAAAATACAGGGGCCTCAATACTGATGATGTGTGTACTTCTCTGTATGTAAAAATTACTCCCCCCTCCCCCCAAAGCAAAGAAAAGAGAAATCAGCCTCAGTCTATTGTTGAAGACTTTATTTTAGCTTCAGAGTCCTCCTCTGATGAAACTGAACTCAAGATACTCACCCTGGATAAATGATATGGCATGCTTCGGGGTTATGGATTCATTTTAGCCAAGAAGAAGGGATTTAAAAAATCGCATATTCATCTGTTTTTACATGGCCATCACTGAAATAAAATGAATAAAGAACTGCAATGCAATGACACATAGAGAGAGTAAGAAGAAGAAAATGTGGGCAGGTAGTATTTGGAAGATACTAAAAGAGAAAAGAAAGTATACAAAGGGATTTTGAAAGCTGATACAGGTACCGGGGAATCAATGGTGATTCAACTCCAGCAAGGGTCTTAGAGAGAAGGGAGAAAGTGGGACATCAACCTCAGCAAAGGAGGTGGTTGATGGATCAAGTCGGTCATGAAAAGTCTCTAGATTCCTTCAGACTAGTTATCAGAAATTCTCAAAGGTTTGTAGAAGCAGGGGTAGAAAGTTTCCCTATGAAAAAGGGCAGGCTGTCTTTGGTGGCCAGTAGCCAACAAGCCAATTAAAATAACTATCACTAACAATACCCACAAAACCTGCAACGGATTTTAGACTGTGAACGCTGTTAAAGAACAAAACAAAACAAAAAAACTTACATAGATATAAATATCGTAATCACTCACGGGATTCAGACGCAGAGAATGAAAAATCTCCACTTGGTTAGACTACTGTCAAAAGAAATCTGTTTTAATTTTCATAAGTGGTCTAGAACAGACAAAGTTCAAGAAAAGGTAGGAGCTTTAAATTATAACAACGGCACTTTAACAAGAGCTTCATGTCTTTGTTAAAGGGTCTTGGACTCGGAGAATCAGCAGGAGGAAAAACAGCGTCAGGAAGGATTTCAGAGGCTGTTTAGTCCATCCCTTGTCTTATTTCAGCAAAATTGCCTTAAAGAATTTCGCATGTTAAAAATACATTCTATTTTTGAACACATCCAGATAAGGAGATTTCTCTACCTCCCTTTGGTATCCCATTTCAATGACTGTCACTCTGAGGGAAGTTCTCCTTAGATACCTCCTAAATCTGGTCACGCTGTAAGTTATTTGCTGTTTGTTTTATTTTTAGTAAAGATGGAAGATCAGTAGTATTTGTTCTCTCTATGAAGACAATTCATCCTTTAATAACTTCCGAACTCTTTATCATTTGCAACATATTTTCACACACATTGTATTTAACACTTGAAACAACACTATTATTATCTGTCCCATTTTACAGATGAGGAAATTCAGACTCAGAGAGTAAAGATGCTCAGGCATAGGGAGGAAATGTGACAATCCCAGGGTTACTCAGCCACTCAGTGGTTGGGCTCACATTCAGCTACTTACTTCCTGTCTAAGTATTACTAGGTCACTAACCCCTCAGCCTTCCCCCACCCTGAACAGGTCCAGAATGAGAAATTGTGTTTTAGGACAGACTTAGCAAATGCTGAGCAAGAGTGGAGGCATCTATAGAGAATCTATGTGTTATTTCATTTTCTAAATTGATGGTGCGATTTTGCAGTGGATAATGTGCTTTGCACCAGCGTCACTTCCCTTTCTTCTATTAACTGTACCCAGAACCTCAGGGACTGTCAATCAAATTGCCCAGCCTCGTCCAAAGAGCTAGCACAGAATCCAGGCTAGACCAGTCAGGCAAGTTTTCCCAGGAATTTGACTCCTGCGTGGAGTGACAGATGACTGAAAACGGCCAGAGTTCATCCTTCTCACAGAGGAGTTTCCCAACTTGCTCTGGTTTCTAAGAGCTGGTCCTTCAGCTTCTCCTCATTATTCCCATAAGCTCTTTCTCCACTTAATGAGTTAGCTGCCGTTGGCTTCTGTTGTTTGCAAGCAGAGAACCTTGACTGATAGAACTCTTCAGAGGAATAGATTAAAATAAATACTTATTAAGCTCTGCTTTTACAATGTGTTTATTATACAGGTGAGAAATATTAAAATGAAATCAGTCAGCATTTTGTAAACTAAGAAAATTCCCTCATGTTGAAAAAAGTAATCCAGTAATTTCTTGTTCAACTGATCAAAGGCAAGAATAAACTGCCAAGTTCTCCAGGATCTTGGCTATATTTTTCTTTTGAAAAATGGCTTCTGGAATCTTAGATTTCTCAGGAAGTACAGAAAATTCAGAAAGCTGTAAACGTGTTTAATGAGGCACTTTCCCTGTGACAAGTCATTTCTTAGAAGAGTTCAGGGAGGACAAGAGGTACTATAGCGACATGTCCTCTTAGAGCCTCTCCTCCCAGGAGAAAGGAAACACAGGTGCCAGGCTTGGAAATGCCTGGCTAAGTCAGTCCAAGGCAGCTGCAGCCTCGCTGCTATGTAAGCCCTGGTCATCAGGACTTCCAAGTCTAAAAGTAGAAACCAGAACAGAAGAAAAGGTGAAACGTCCACCCAAAACCCGCGTGCAGCTGGGTTCTACTCAATAACCGTCTTGAGTTCACTACCTGAAGAAGCATTGCATCTGATTCTTTTCTCTTCCTGGGATTGGCAGAGGGAACAAAGCCTGTCAATTGTTTGAAATTGCCATAAGAATCCCTTGATTTTTCTGTTCACAGAAATTACAAGCCGACAATAAACGGATACCAGGATCTACCATCTGGAGTAATCCACTCAATGAACAAAAGCTCCTACAACATTCATGGCATGTTGTGGAGGAGACAACAAATTATAAATCAAGAAGCTTGCTTACTGTAAGGTAATTTGCAATCTGACTGAGAAAATAAGGCATGCACATATGAAATAACAACCACAGGCGATGCAGCAAGAATGCCAACTGCCAGGTAGACACAATAAGTACGTGAAAATCAGGGCTTCCAAACCCCAGGATCTACTTCCCCAGCTGTAATTCAAGACAGTTCTTAGTCATGTCAGCACAGAAACTTATCTGTTCCTTTTTATTAAGAGCTGATTTCAGCATCAATGCAAAGAATAATCAAAGGAGTATGTCTGTACAAGATAGGAAACCATAAATAATAGTGATGAAAATTCTCCCTTTTGGAAAGTAAGAAATGATGGAGTCATCTCACAGTTGAATGCCTTGCACCTAGTGAAAACAAATGTATCTTTTGATTTGACTAAGCAAATATTTAATCCCTTTTAACACCAGCTATCAACAGTTGTGTTTAGGGAAACGGCAAAGTACTACTTAGGAATAAACCAACCCGAGCTCACAGTACATTCAGAAGTCCTCAAGCGTTTTCTCTCACCTGGGCTGAGTCCAAGCAGCTCACCTATAAACATTACTTGTCTGGCAAAGAAAGTCCAAGAATAGGATAGCAGATACACATGCAACCAAGAATTCATCTCTATTTTGGTAAAAGTTTGAAATTTACTACAAGCTACTCCCCAACTGGCAATTCCTGGAACACTGCATAAGATCTACAAAGAGACATGATGCCACGCCATTATCTCGGCAGACACTGTGGCCTGGGCTTCCCCTGACCACTGCACTGGCCCCCAAGCTAACCAGCAGGACTCCCGATTCAACGCAAAACACTAACACAGAAGCAAAGGAAATTTCAGTATTCAGACAGGGCATTCCCATAGCTAGAACCAACTTCACAGCAAACGAATCTGTAAACGATTTCCCAGTTAAGAACAGGCCATATCATTTGTAAGTTATGTTTTGCTTTATAAAATACATGAACTCAGAAGCAAGTACAAAGTTAGGCTGGACAATACTGGAAAGTGTTTGTTTTTATTTATGCTAATACTACCATAGATTATGGCTAATGTGACAATAGGAGCAAAGAAGCTTTTTAAAAAACTAAATGGTTATTTATTTTATATCTTTAGTGTCACAGAATAATATAAATCATAATGCACTGTTTCCAAGTAATTGCTAACAAAACATATACCAAGTCCTTTAAACTATTTGAAAAATACTGGAGCATACTGTAACCAGAAACTTCTGTAGAAAATTCTAACCAAAACAAAATATTATTAAATAAGTATCATAAATACAAGAAAATAAAATTCAAACTTCTTAGCCTGGATTCAAAATCTTTCAGAAGCACATTCTAAACCATTTTTTGGTTCTTGTTTTCCAGTTCTCTTCTATAAGAACTCTTTTCAAGTTAAACTGTAAGATTTACACATTGCATGCACACTACTTCTCCTGAAAATTTACTCCAGCCATCTTCCTCCTAAAAGTGCCCTGCCCTCAGCTATGCCCTTGCCGCATTCTGGACTGTAAATTTCTGCCTAACCCTGATTAAACTTCTCTGTATCCCTGACAGCCCATTGCATTTATTTCCTTATGGATATACAACAATTTCAACAGCTATCTGTTGATTCGAATAATCATTTCAACAACTTGAGGGCAGAAGAGACTTCCAGTTGTTTAAGCTTATAAATGATTTACCTATTTTAACAAGTATTTTTTGAGCACCAAGTATGTACAAACTACAATGCCAGGGACATTGAAGAATACCAAAATGGAACTGACGCAAGATTTACTGTCAAAGAACTTCACGTCTAGTCAGGAAAACAAGATCAATACCCAAATCATCATAATTAATACAAGCCAGACAATTATAAATACTCCACTGTGGGTTCTGCTAAAGGAGGGTGGGATTACTTAGTACTGGGGGGAGCAGAGAAGAACTCTAGGAGGAAGCGGCAGTGGGTGGAACAGGAAGGAGAAGACATTATTTCCTTAATCAGCGTTAACAAAAGCAAGGAGTAGGCAGAGCTCAGGAAGTTAGTTAACGGATGAAACAGGGGTGATGCTTTAGAATATGTATATGTTGGACAGAAAATGGAACAAATGTGAAAGTAATCTATATTATGAATTAAAGGGGATTAGACATATTAAAGAATTCAGAGGTCAGCACACACATTAGGCAGTACATTAGGCAACCAAAAGACGTGGGAAGACTTCACAGGACAATCATGATATCTGAGAAAAATTGTATATTATAACTCTCTATGATGTTGATTTTTAACTGAATGGTATTCATCACTGTAAAGTCTACTGAACTAGAATTGATACAAAGAGCTCAAATAACATACATTATTAAATATTCTTCAGTGTATTATGTGAATAAGGCCTAAATTCCATTCCAACTTCTACATCTATATAAACTGTACAATAAATGATCTTCATATGAAAATCTAACATCAAGGCAAGATCCTGAAGGATTCTTCTGGAGCATCCAAGAAAGGTGATTTCTGGGATAATTTAGGGAGATTGTATTATATTGTAATGTAAACTGGCAATACATGTGTGTATTATATATACACATATACATGTATCAACCACACCACACATGTGGTAACTCAGCCAAAATTCATCAGATCATCATATTATCAACGAACTGTTGGTTGGGAAAGTCATTAGCATAAAAAAAAATTCCTTCAATGGAATTGTCTCACAAGTGCAACAAAACAAGCATGCTGCCTGCTTCAGAAACTCATTACATTAAGATTTGTTAAGGGGGCAAAACCCTGATCCTTTTAAATTCAGACTGCTTAGACATGGACACAGCCTCATCTGGTTCCATGTTCCCAGGCTCACAACTGCCCGGGTCTTTGCCGCTCTTGAGAGCAGAAGTAGGAAGGAGCATTTGTGGAGGGTCTCTCTGTGATCTGTGGAGATTCTCTTGTTGCCATCCAAAAACTAAGTGTGAGAGTATCAGTTAGATAAGAAACAGTTAGTTAATTTCAAGGAACCATCCAAGAAAAAGAAATGCCTGATTTTAAGATGATCTGTACAATATTTAGAACCTTCTAGATGGTTACAGAAGTGGAGATACACAGAATTGCTTTATTTACCTATGATTCATTTTTGTGAGTTAAATGTCAGTCTATGAGTCACAGCGGGCATGCTAACTTGTTGCTATTATCTATTGATCCTGGTATATGGAAATATCCTTAAGAGCAGATGATGAAAAGTACTGAAAGAGTGAAAGTTCTGATGGAAGGCCCTAAAAAATCATAGGTACAAATGTAGTGTTTTGTCAACAAGAGATGAAGTTTTACCAGCTTACATAAGATCAGCACCTAGAAGCCCCAGGGAGCAGAGACTGCACCCATCACTGGATGCACTGATTAACAGCAAGGGAAGAAAGCAGACTATGAGACATTTCCACAAATCCCAAATAGATCTCCCTTCCCTCGGCGGGGGCCCTGCACTGCCTGTCACTCCCTGACGTTTGCCCAGGAGCTAAATGCAGGACAAATGCAGCGTAACTGAATCTGGAGCCGCCCTCGGACGCACCACCCCTGTTTGGCATCACGGAGCTATGATATTGGGAGGATGAGCAATTACAGCATTTGTTTTCACTTGAATAAGAAACCTGGTTTTCTATTCCAACTGAGAGATAATCCTGGATATTGGGAAAGTTTGCTTACTTTCTAAAAAGCTGAATATTTAGATTTTTTTCCCCTAACCCTTTCTCAAGTGATTTTTAGAAGTTTCCATTACTTTAACACAATTGCAGGGAAACGTATTTGAAAGGTTATTGGAAGTGACAGATGGACTTATTTTGAAATAAAATTCAGTCTGTGGTACTACTGAAAGGAAGTCACGAAATCCAAAATTAAACTGGACAGAATGGTCTGAAGCTGTTTTCGTTCTTCATGCAAGGAAGCACAAAGAGTGGGAGGTTGAAGCAAGGCCACTGCCTCTTCTCTGAGTTCCCTCACTCTGGTCTATTTCTCTTGAATTATAAACTTTTTTTTTTTTCCTTTGCTGAGGAAGATTAGCCCTGAGCTAACATCCTTGCCAATCTTTATTTATTTTTTTTTCTTTTAGTATGTGGGCTGCCAGCATAGCATGGCTGCTAACAGAGTGGTATAGGTCCACACCCAGGGACCAAACCCAGGCTGCTGAAGCAGAGCGCACTGAACTTAATCACTAGGCCACCAGGGATGGCCCCATAAACTGTCTTCTTAATGTAATGTGTGCCCCTAAATTTTACACCTTGATTTATCAACAAACATCCAAATATGTGTTTCACTGATATCACTAAGAACACAACTCCAATTTTTTATAGATGTGACTTCAAAGACTTAAAGAAAAAAAAATTTATAAACTTATCGAACCGTTCAAAGTCCCATTTAGGATGAGATGAAAAACGTACATTTCAAAAACCCACTATGCATCCCAGAAGCATGAAGAGACCATGTGCACCATGAATGGCTTTGCCAGCAGTTCCCATGAGGAGCCACACCTACCTTATTGTGCTCGTACTTGTAGGGGATCTTGAGCGTGTCCATGGCTCTGATCATGGCCTGCATGGCTGTGAAGATGTTCTGGTACACCAGTTTGGTGAAGCCCCTTTTGTCTTCATCAGAGTATCCTGACCCGTGGATGATTCTCATCTGCTTGATAAACGTACTCTTGCCACTCTCTCCAGTCCCTGAAAGATGGACAACAGCAGCTCATCAGACCATGACACCTTCTCACTGTCTCCCAGTCAACGAAACCAGAAAAGGCAGCTGGGACTCGACATTCCCCAACGGCCTGCTGAGGGGAGCATCTCAGGAGCACGGCATTGCTACAGGTGGAAACACCACCTCCAGTGAATGATCAGCAAAGTCGGAGGGTGAGAGTCCATTTCAGAGGCAGATGGGCTTAAAAAATAATGTCACCTCTTTGGAAGCCATTCAGCTTGGAATTTTGACAGTGATTTGTAACCACATCATCTTATAAGAAACACAACGAAAACAGCATCAAGGCTGGGATGTGTAGCCAGCATTTGGATCTGGAAATGACAATGTGCTTATGCCAGTGCTGTTCAGAGAGCAGTAAGAGAAAACTGCCTGAAAATGTCTCGACATCTTCTCTTATTTTAAAATGGGGTATACCAGGAGCATAGTATCCAGATGAGATAAGAATCAGGATTTTTCTGGACAGCAAATATCAACTGGATTTATTTCTGCGGGGTTTGGTCGGCTGAGTTATTTCAAGGAATCACCTAATTCAGAGAATACCGAGTGACTCGTTCCTTCTGCCCATTCTTGACCAATAACAGGATACAGAAATTTACTGTTACTGGATTTCTTCCTTCTGCGCTGTCTCATTTTTCCCTTCTTCAGTACTATTTTTCTGTTACCATAAGCCTGAAGGTAATCCTAACAAAACTGTGAATGTCCGTGGGAAGCAGGAAAGATGGAAAGATGAGATCATTTCACTGAGTGACAACATAGTTCTTCCACAAGAAACCTCAAACTATAAATCTAAAAATCTCATTTTTCTAAATATATGTGGCTTTTTTCATATATTACTTCACTTCTGAATATTTCTCACCCACTTTCAAATTTCCTTGTGATTTCCAAAACAATAAATATCTTTATGTTCCCCTAAACAAGGTGGGGAAAAAAACTAAAAGTATCTATTTGGATATTAAATATAGAAGAATATAATAATAAAACACAGGATGACCACAGCCTCCTTACTGCCATTTCCTGTCTATAAGGCACTAAGAAGAAAAAAAAGCAGAAAACTAAAAACTAGGAATACAACATCTGTCCTAATTTCGTTTTGTTTTTCTGGTGGTTGGATTTCATTACTAGCTCTATAAACAATCACAAAAATTCAAATCAGTATCACAGTTTTCATAGAAGCACTCCTAAGTGACTGCAGATGTCCTGGTAAACACAGAAGGCTCACTCAGCCCCAGAGCCCTGCGGTCGCCAACTCCTTTATCACTTTCATATGACTTTTAACAGAGATCTGGAATTCCCTGAAGTAGAAAGTTAACACTGCAGTGTGAAGCTATCAACCCATTTCAACAAGAGTAATCCAAAGAATTTTAAATGGACATTTCATAATCCCAACCATGAATACTGGAAAAAAACAAAAGGATCTAAATAGCAGAATCTCTAATAGAAATAAAGCTATGAATTTGCATCTCATTATCAATCAACAATTTATAGAAAGAACCTAGTATCTTTACTCTCCCAAGCAATTGAAAGTACTTAAGATCCAGATGGCTTCTCTGTTTATTACCCTATCTCAGAGCCAAGGGCTTGCTCTGAGGGCCCAACTACAGACAGAATCAACAAATCAGAATCTCTGCCAGTTTTTTCCACAACAAAAACAAGAAGAAATCTTAGTATGTGAGGTTGACCGTATGAGAAGAAAAGGAAAGCGAATCAGGCAATAGAGCTTCTATCTTCTGGCTCTTTAAGAAGCTTTTATATACTCACCCCCTAAAAATAAAAACAAGGAAGCAAGGGACGAAGTATAAACTCCATTGGCTTGTGTTTCACTTAAGTCACGTTAGGCAAGAGCAGACAACACTTGCCACCTCTCTGGATTGACCCTAAGGCCCTGGGCATCCACTAATGAAGAATCCAAACAGGCAGAAGACAGGACGAGGAATGAATGGGGAGACGTTAAGAGGGAAGAAAAAGAAATCCAAAAGTCAACCCCAAAGTAAGATATTTTCCTGTTGCCCCATGACACACCCAGGGATCCTCTCTGTATTTCCTCATCTTGCTTGGTGCCCCAGGGCCGGACCAGTAAGGATTCCATATGAACAGCTCTCTTGTCCTCAGTCTTCTGCGGTGTTTAGTCCACAGGAGACACCAGGAGACCAGAGAGCAGGAGAACAAGGAAGCGGCATTTATCCCCCCAGCTCCTTCCCTGCAAGGGCACCACTGATGCACTGTGTTCCCTCCAAAAGGCCCCAGCTCCTGCTGGGTGGCCCCCTCCAGACAGCTGCCCTCTCTGGGCTCCTCTAACTGCTCCCGCCCCCTGCCGGCCCCTGGTTACCCGATAGCCCTCAATGGTAACCTATACCTGGCCCACACCTTCGTGAACATCAGTGTACAAAACTCTCCTCAGTCACTCAGTTGGAGGGTGCCGTTTGTTTCCTGCTGGGACCTTGACGGGTACAAATATCAAAAGGACAGCAGGGCAGCTTAGTAAAATGAAGAGCTGGAAGGCAAGGGAATGGAGGTCCTCTGCATCTTCTTCCTCTGCCCCTTCTCTATAAATCTTATTTATAAGGTCCTCTCTAGTTTATAAAGTGCTTCTGGTCACTAACTCACTCTTCTAACACTCTGCTGGAGGCCAATCAGTGAAGGAATGACAGAGCCCAAACTAGAACCAGGGCTCCTGGCTCTCCCCTAAAAGTACTACTAAATCCAGTACTTGTCCCCCAAAGCGTGCAGACGTGCGCCTTCCCGCCCTCCCACACACTTTCAGACCAATCTCCGACACAGACAGGAGAAACAGCGGTCTCCGGCTCCTGAGCATGCTTCCTCTGGTAAAGGAAGCCAAAAGAAAGGCGTGCTCTATCCTTTATACTTTACCACTTTGAAACACACAGTCACTTTATCCTCTCAAAACTCAGCGAGACAGATGTCTTCACCCTCGTTTCATGGAAAAGAAAAGGCCCTGGAGAGGTGAGACATGAGGGCTCAGATGACGGCCAGGAACGGGCAGCACAAGGGCTCGAGCCCAGCACTCAGCTGCCCAGCGTGGCTTCGGCACTACGTTCACAGTCACGGCTGCCCCAGATCCAGAATGACTAACTTCCACAGCCCAGAGGCTAAAAATGTCTCACACTGGCTTCAACTGCACCCAACTTTTATCCATTTAACCTACTTGTGAATTTTTGAATACTACTTCAAGTAAGGGGGACTCGTTTTGAATCTTGGTGCTATCTTCCAACTGACTGACCACCGCTCCCGGGTAAACTTCACCCATGGATTTAATGCTCACACTTTGATGTTATATAAATGCAGCAAATTCAAAGAGAAGGCAGAGTTTCACGAAAGAGAAAAATCTGTGTGATGCAAATGCTGCAGGTACAATGATAAAAGCAGTCAAAGCATTATGATGGAGTAACACTAGATTTAGTCAAAAAGAAAGTACAGGGACTAAAACAACTGAGCAAAACACTTAGCTTCTTTGTTCCGTAGAAAGAGTTCTATCATGAAGACAAACAAACTACTCTTAACAAATGTGTAAGCCAAATTTCACGTTCTTCTCCTATTTTTAAAGACTTACACAATATTCTCAGGGTTTGAAATGGACACTTTAAGAATCTACTCATGATTATTATGAAAAAAATGTTTGGTACAATTAAAAAAAAAAACAGCTGCACCCAAATTTTATAAAATGATATTGTTTCCTAAGGCCACATGAAAGTATAATGAGAGACTTCACAATTCCTTATCTTTGAAAGAAAGAAAGCAAGCTTCTCCACTAGCAGATTCAGTGATGGCTAATCTCTTCCCACAGCACGGGGCATAAGTAACTCTTGACTTACCTAAAGAAATACAAGTCTCCTGTCTCCAAAGCCATTGGTAAAATAAAATCCAGCTATGATCCCTTATAAAAATGCCCACGTGGTGGCGGAATCTCATTTTTACTAATTTGAATATATCTCCAATCAAATCATTGAATAACTTTAACAAGCATATCAGGAGCCGGCCCAGTGGTGCAGTGGTTAAGTTTGCATGCTCTGCTTCAGCAGCCCAAGATTTGCTGGTTTGGATCCTGAGTGCAGACCTACACACTGCTCATCAAGCCACGCTGCAGCAGCATCCCACATAGAAGAACTAGAAGGACTTACAACTAGGCTACACAACTATGTACTGAGACTTTGGAGAGAAAAAAAACCAAACACATCAACACACACAGGGGTGTGAGTCCCACAAAACTGCTTTTCTCCTTTAGCAGTCCCTATAAACTTGGCTGAAAATTTTCCCCAGAAAATTTATTTGTACCTTTGGACAAGCGCTCTGCCTTTCCTTATCTCAGCTCATCAAAACACCCAGAAAGGACACTATTTAAGAATCATGCTATTAAAAAGGCCACTTTATCCAGCATGCATAATTGGCTTTGAGGGATACTTAACTTTTTTCCTTCCCTACCCACTGGATCAGGATAAAGCAGAGAGCAATCTCCAGTTCACTTCACATGTCCTTCCACCAGAACAAACACCAAATATGAATTTAATATCCTACTGTGGAGTGCATCACTTTATAAGCTGTTAGGATATAGTATATGAGACATACACAGTCTCACACACACATACTATGATGCTTCCATTTTAGGCTTTGCCAAGATCTTTCTTTCAACACAGGCGGATTTCCACATACAGCCTCTGCCACAAATCCACACTGACTCTATGTATCTACTCACACTAAGCAGCTATGTGTTTATACTGATTATTCTGCCCATTTGCATGATGGCGTATATACATAGTTATGTCTAATCTCTAAAGGGAGGACAGTCTTTCTTATCCCATATCCTACCTGAATGACAGTTTTAGATCCAGTAATACACTAACTTCTCAATGGCAACGAATTATCATTATTGTTGAAAGCAATCATGGACTCACTGGTTCCTTCTCTCACAAGTCAGGTGCTTTCTTGGACTACACGTTTATCAAAAGAGCTGTGAAGCACAATCCACGTATACACAAGAATTGTTCAGTGCCCTACAAATGTCAGTTCCTACTGTCACTGCTCTGAAAAACGCTGGTGTCCCCAGTCCCCACACCAGGGCCCTGGAAAACAACCACTCGGCACTGCACGTCAGGAACTTCAAGGGTCCTCCCGGTTCATTCCCTTTATCCACAAAGAAAGGCAGAAAACGCACCCCCTTCCCAAGGCCTCTCGCAGGCTCAGAGACCCACACCACTGCCACATTTTTCAGGCTCCCAGGAAAAAGAAGAAATGCCAAAACAGAGTTATAAAAACTGTGGCATTTAAAGCTGTATGATGAATATATTCGTTTCATCCTGGCAGTGCCTTTCATGACTGTATTTGGAGATATTGTCAAACCATCAGAAGTCTACATCTGAAGCCTTTAATTAACGTGAAGGCTCAGGCCAAGTGCCCCTGCTCTGCCCTCTTGATTGGCCAGCACCCAGATAAAGGGCGGCTAAGAACAAACCCAAGTCTCATGGAGCTCAATTACAATTCAAGTAACTGTACTTAAAGGCCATCGGTTTAGGCCAAGAGTCTAAAATACAGAGTCTCAGCACCACCAAAGCTGAACTTGGGCTACTTCCACATAAACTCGGATAAAGGAGAACCGGAAATTTCAAGGAGGAATTTTCTACCCACAAGCACATCATCTACCCACACCTGCAAAGAATTAATAGCACTGAGATAAAAGTGATTTAATGACAGAGTCAAAACACAATCCATGTGTTGTCCACATTCCGGGCCGTATACCATGTAATACACACATCCTGCCTTCTGCACATTATCCTCCACTTAACTTGGAAACTTGCATTTGAAACTGAGCAGCTCTAATACCAAAGTCACCATAACCACCTGTCCTTTAAAGACTGTTCTTCGAGGGCAAGGGTTGGGAATACTTAATCCTTTATCCCCAGCAGGGTCATGGAAGGTACTAGATAGTTTTTCAAATATACCATAGAAACTAACTGAACTTAGCATCAACTGTGAGTGGAAAATGAATAGATGGGTAAGTTAGTAGTAACCAGGACTATTAATAACTCATCTAGTTAAGTTGTTTTTAAAGGAAAGACAAACAAAATGCACTGAAAATGCAATTTATTGAAAATGTCTGGAGGATCACCTAGTCCCAGACTTCTCAAAGCAGTCCCGGGAAAGGCACCTGCTGTTGCTTCCACGCTTACTCAAAGGCACAAGAGCCTTTCCTTGGAGTGCCTTTCCTTGGAGCGTGCATTTTTCCATGGAGCGTCCATGGTAAACAACTGCACATTAAGCACCAGCAGCAGTCGGTTGCCCAATCTTCTGAATACACTAAACGCCATTTCAACGTACGCTTTAAAATAGTGAGTTTTGGGGCCAGCCCAGTGGCCTAGTGGTTAAGTTTGCAGCCCCACTTTGGTGGCCCAGGGTTCACTGCTTCAGATACTGGACATGGACCTACACTCCACTCATCAAGCCATGCTGTGGCGGCCTCCCACATAGAAGAACCAGAAGGACTTACAACTAGGATATGTAACTATGTACTGGAGCTTTGGGGAGAATAAAAAGAAAAAAGAGGAAGATTGGCAACAGATGTTAGTTCAGGGCCAATCTTCCTCACCAAAACAAAAAAGCGCACCTTTAAAAAAAAATAGTGAGCTTTATGGAATAGGAACTATAGTTCATATTAAAATTTTAAAAATGTTAAAACTAAGTATAGTTTGGAGAAGAACAGGAAGTCTACATGAATTTTCATGTTCACTTTTTTAGGAGGTGACTTGGAGTCAACCTGCTCAATTCCCCCCATCCCTTCCTCCTCTAGGAGTGCATGTTCACTCTCTTCTACCTCTGCAACTATTTCGGAGAAAAAGTTTGAGAAGCCCTGAACTCACCTATTTCACAAAAGAGGGGAAGTGACTCGTTCAAGGATTCTGCCGGTTGACAACTAGTTAGGAAGAAGATGAACTAGAGTCTACCACGGTCTCCTGTCTGTCCAGGGCTCCTGGGCTTATGCCCTCATAAACGTTATTTTTATAAAAGCTATAAATATTTATTATAGAAAATCCAGAAAAACGGAAGAGTTTTCAAAATTGCTAAAATTTGAGCATTCTGGTATATTTCTTTCCAGTCTCCTTTTCCAGGTAAATGTACTTTTTCTGCTCTTGTTCTAAAATAAAACTGGAATAATACCGTACAGTTATTTTTCACTTATCATATTATGATAATTATTCCAAGATACTAATTATTTTTCAGAAATAGTTAACAATGATTGTGTGAAAGGCCATCATAAGGATGTGTGAGAATTTAACAATTCCCCTGTTGTAACACATTTTGAGTATTTCTAATTTTTCACTTTTATAAATAATGTGATAAACATCCCTGAAGAAGAATCTTCACCTGAATCTCTACTTCCTTAGGAAAACAGCTCAGAAATGTGGTGAGGTCAAAGAGTTGTAAGGGCTCTGGCCATCCTCCACTTCTACCATTTGACACACCATCAGAGCCTTCTTTACCCCGTTTTTTATTTACCAACACTACACTTTTTTAATACCTACAACTTGAGAAACATAAATCTTTGTTTGGATTTACATCTTTACTTATGAGAAGTTGTTCCATGCTTCTTTGTCTGCATTTCTTCTATGAACTTGCATTTTTTTAAATTTGAGGACTTATTGTTTTTCTTATTGATTTCTTAGAACAATTTCACTCTTCAAACAAAATTGATCTTTGGTTACAAATATTTCCCCAATTTTTCATTTTCTTTTCAGCTGCTGACAAAATTTGACACATACATTTAAAATTTGTCTTGATCTATCTGTTTTCCTCTCTGATTTCTTTAATTGGTTTATGTTTTTTAAAAGTCCCAAACATATACGTATTTATTCTAGCTCTTATGGTTTTACATTTTACACTTAACTCTCTCTATACTTCGTTTGATGTGTGCTGTGCAGTGATTTTTTTTTTAATAACTCGAGAACTTTTCCCCCAAATCTTTCCACACTTTAATGTTGTCACAGGAGTATTTCTAAATATAATGGCGTGTTTGATCCAAACAGGCGAGTTTTTTCTCATGTTTCCTAACGTGCTCCCAGTGGTGATCAATAAAATACACAGGACCTACTGAGTCTCCTAAAGCAGCTCAGTGACACAACCCTTCTGTTCCCTCTTGCTCCCCTTCCCTACCCATCTGGCAGATCAACCTTCCCCTTCCCAAGCCTTAGAGTCCGGCTCACTGAACATTTCTGTAAAGGTCTCTTGAGAACAGTCAAGAAAATATGCCAAGACATTAAAGATCCTAATTTCTCTCTCCCACTTTGTAAGTCTGTTTCTAACCATACGACATATTCTGCACATGCTGCCTCTCCCGGTTCCTCCTCTTACAGCTCTGTGACCCAGAGCTGTAAGTGAGCTATAAGTTACCTGTCTTCTCAAAGCCCGTTTCCTCACCTGTAAATACCGCTACCCACTTAGAGCTCCGTGTAAGTGCTCAGTGAGTTAAACAAGTAAAGCACAGAACGATACATAAGAAGGGCTCAATAAATACTGGCTGTAATTTACAATGCAAAAATTAAGTGGGGGAAAATGAGAGACTAGTCTAACACAGGGCTGGAGAGGGGCATGAAAACTTAGTAATCAAGAGAAATAATATTTTAGTGCAGTATTTAAAGAAATAAAAATTAACGCCAAAAAATCCATGATGAACAAAATATCACAATTTTAAATAAAGACAGGATGATTAACAGTGCTGTGCTGTGCCATACTGGCATCCGAGAAGCTTCCCTAAGTTCTGCATCCGAGACAAGTACCTTAGTCACCTTACCCTAGTCTCGGTCCTGATTCTAATTCTCCATTTCCCAAAATAACTGAGATAATCATCTCCAGTATTTCAATATTTAAAGCCACAGTGTTTGGAGATTTTTATCTTCAACTGTTCATAATTTTATTGGGCGTATACTACATGCCAGACAATCTTCCAGGAGTCAAGGATACACAACAGACATAGGCCTTCCTTTCACAAAGGCAATATGCAAGTATGAGTGGCAGATGACATAGAGATAGATATGAATAATAAAACATCAGGTCGAAATGGGTGCTATGCATTAAAGAATTAAAGAATAATGAAATACTGAGTGATCTAGCAGTTACTTTAATTTAGGAGGCCGAGGAAAGCCTTTCTAAGAAGGTGGACTTATGCTGGTATCTGAATATTCAAGATCCAGCCACAAGAAAATTAGAAGGCAACAGCATTCCAGGCTGTGGACCAAGTGACACAGAGGTCAAGGTGGGAACAAGCTTGGCTGGCATGCTGGAGGTACAAGAGGACCAATGTGGCCAGGGCGTAGGGGGTGGTGGGGAAAGAGGTAAGAGAGAATGCAGGAGCAATGGCTACAGAGGCAGAGGCTAACCCACGTGGGGCGTTGTATTTCAGGAAACAAGTCTGGATGTATTCTAAGTGCACTGGACAGCTCTGGAGAATTTTAATCAAAGAAACGATATGGTTTGATTTATGCTAAGTAGATTGTCAGGACAAGCTAGGAGGGTATTTCAGAATTCCCAGCAAAAGATAATGGTGGTTTGGACCGATGGCAGGAGACATGATGGAGAGAAGAAGACTGATTCAGATCTAGTCTGGAGATGGATGAGAAGTGGGTGGTAAGGAAAGGAGATGAAATAGGGATAACTGCTGGATTTTTGGCTTGAGTGACCAGACGGATGGAGGTCCTGGATTCCTAGTTAGGGAAGTCTAAAGAGGAAAAGGATTGGGTAGAGAGGCACATTCAGTTTGAAATGCTCATTCATTCCAACAAGAAGCACTATTTGTACACCTACAAGGTCCACTGCATTGATGTGGAGGAGACCCATGAAAAAGAAGATTCAATCTGTGTCATCCTAGTTCTCTGGGCCTCCAGCAAAGGGAAGGACACAGCCATGACTAAGGTCCTTAGGCTAACGGATAAGTCAGAGCAGACCTCAAAATCGGGGATATATTTCACTTCCTATGAGATAAATCTCCTTAGTAAAAAGATATGAAACTTTTTAGCCTCTAAGTTATAAACATGCACACATTTATTGATGTTTATAAAGTGGTGACATTGCTACATGCACATTTCTTGAGAGAAAATCGCACTGAATATTATTTAGAATGCATGAAGATACCATAAAAATACCAAGTCATAATAATAACATTTTTAAGAAGTAGGAACCCTTCAGAATAAATATCCACCTACAGATTTTTAACACGATTATTTCAGATGATAAAAAGTGTAAATGTAAGCAGTCCCGATTTTTAGGTTACACATAACCATAAACGGCACGCTTTAAAAACACAGCCGGTGGAAGATGACGAGATGTGCTTCGGCAGGCATTCTGAAGGGTTCATTAAACAGCAAATACTTCCTCAGGATACAATGGCTCATGTGGCCCTCCCTCATGGGGAGCAACAAATTAAATCTGTAGTGGAGGGAAAGGGCCAGGACGGACGTGAAATGCCATGTTCCCCTTTGTTTCATATTCATCAGGAGATGATGTACAGGCAGGTGTGCGGCGTGTAAAGCACATCAGTGGAAGTCAGGGGCTCTCTGAGGCAATCTGCACACACTCACTTGACCCCTGGGTGCTGAAGGTGAGGAAGTTGCCCAGGACAACCTCAAGAGTTCCCTCCAGCTTTCAGATTTTACAATTATTTTCCTTCTCTGTATGTTCAGCATTAAAAACCATTCATGGGGCCGGCCCCGTGGCCGAGTGGTTAAGTTCGCACGTTCTGTTTCGGCGGCCTGGGGTTTCGCCGGTTCGGATCCTGGGCATGGACATGGCACAGCTCATCAGGCCATGCTGAGGCGGCATCCCACACAGCACAACCAGAGGGACCTACAACTACAATATACAACTATGTCCTGGGAGGCTCTGGAGAGAAGAAAAGAAAAAAAAGACAAAGATTGGCAACAGATGTTAGCTCAAAGCCAATATAAAGGAGAAAACAAAAGAAAACCCATTCATTACATTTCTCACGAGGCAGAAAAAAAACCTGACTTATTATTTACTATGTATTCAAATATTAATTCAAATGAGTTGACTAAAAACTGTGGTAGTCTTCTTTCAAGGTTAATATGTTAGGATTTTATTTTTTTTGCTTTTACTCATGTGGCTCTTTACTTTGAGCCTCTAAAAATAATCATCTTTAGAGGTAGGGGAATTAAGGTGCTGGAGGGAGTGAGCACGCACTGCTCCAGTTAAGAGAAGCAATGACCTGCGCTGTCTCACACAATACACGGGTATTCAGATTGCAGAATGCCGCATGCTTTCTGAGTTAATATCACCCCAGTATTTCAAATAATGACCACAGGAATACTAAGAAGGACTTGTGTATGTTCCAAGTCTGCCTAGTAAGCACAAAACTATGACAGGATCTCTAAGAGAGAATGTATTATGGAAAACAAGAGTTAGTGAATCTGCTCCTGTAGAGGTGTTATGAAGCTAGCGGGGAAGTTCACTGTTCATGTAGCAACTGAGATTTGATTAAAATGAAAACAAAACTCAGAGAAATGTTTCCCTTTTCTTAAAGGAAGAGAAAGAACACAATCAAAAAACACACATACAAGCAAACCAAACTTATGCATTGTTCACATTTCTAAAATTCTTTCTTGGGGCGAAATATTGATGTTGACTGAAAACACAGTACCTGCTGGGGGGGTGGCTCTCATTATCAGCACCAATACCACCCAGCAAGGACTCTTAAAACTAATCATTTCCAAATGGCTAATCTGGGAGGATTCGACAACCACACGTGGAGAGATGCATTAGGAAATCATCTGGGTTCTCACTTCCCCTAGAAGCATAAACCAGAAATAATTTTTAAGATTCAGCTTTTTTAAAAAGCTGGAACATTTACCATTGGAGGGTGGACGTGGTCCCTTTGTCAGGGACCATGCTCAGGGAACTTTGAAGACGCCCCTGCTCTTTTGGATTTGACTTACTCCAAAGTGACCCAGTGGTGCACCTTGGGCATTCCCATTTGCTGTCCAAGGAGAGGGGCAACCTCGAGCACCACCAATTGATGTCAAGACAATTTCCCCAGTCCATTAAAGAGTTGCCTTACGATTTGTTTCGTTAGTGTAAATTTTGCCCTCTAATTTATTTTGCCCGATGGCCTTATGTTTCTCCAGCGTTCAAGCCAGCAACAATAACAGACATGCAACAGAACGGTAATGGAGGAGGGCTCTCCCTTCCTCTTTCTGCCCTCCAGGAGGGCCTTTTTCCTCACTCTGAAGTAAGCTGCACATGGAGACGAGCTTTCTTCCTGAAAAAAGAACACCACACACTCTGTGCTCAGGAGGATCACACCTAGAAACATATTGCCAGCGGTCTGCAAATAAGAAAGAAAGAGTAGTCTTACAACCAAATTTGCTCCGTGAGGAAGTAAAAGCAGAGAAAAGCACACTGGTGCATTTTATAAATGTTTTGTAAGGCTTGCACATGATGACTTCCTATCATTTGACTGATAAAAGGAGAATTGGAACTAATTACTCTCCTAATTTAAAGAGCCTCTCCTCTTGCTAAACAATCCAGGGAATTGTTCCAAGAAACAAAAATTGAAGGGAAAGAAACTCATAATCCGAGATAATGTATGGCTCTTGGAAAGGATCTTGGTTTTAGGCCCCGTGACCCAACAAATGTCCAAATTATACGAGTATGCGCTCAGATGTGATTTCTTACAATCTGACCCAATGATACATTAATATAATATTTGAGGCTGTGTAATAATAGTAGTTTGAGTAAAAATGAAACAACCAGAAACCAACTGTTTTATGTGCAGCCTTTTCTCTGAAATATTTCATCACAGAAAAGGCAAAAAAGTCACTAAGCATCTAAGGAAAGCTTGCATCACCTAGACAGTGCTTGCTTACTTGAACCAATAAAGACGTTGGCAGAAATTAAACCAATTGAATGAAAAATATTAAAGCAAATTTTTATTTTTATTTTATTTTTTTTAAGGAAGATTGGCCCTGAGCTAATATCCGCTGGCAATCCTCCCCTTTTTGCTGATGAAAATTGGCCCTGAGCTAACATCGATGCCCATCTTCCTCTATTTTTTATATGTGGGACACCTGCCACAGCATGGCTTGATAAGCAGCGTTAGGTCCATGCCCAGGATCCAAACCAGCAAACCTCGGGCTGCTGAAGCAGAGCATGTGAACTTAACGCCTATGCACCAGGCATGCCCTAAAGCAAACTTTTAAAAAAAGGAACAGTGAATCACTAAGCCTTGCTAAATGGAGTGATATTTCCAGGCATGTGTAAAATCACACACTTAAACACACATGCATGCATGTGCACACACATACACTCACACACAGAGTTGGGACAGGGCTTCAAGAGCCAAATGCTTTAACCTAATGCTGACACTAGAATAATGACTTGTTTATCCTGTTCTCTACCTAGGGCTTTCCCAAGTATGCCCACCATTGACTTTTTTTAAAAGCCTGTTAAAATGCTACATATTAAATGGAATGACTGTTACAATATTCTAGACATTCCCACACACAAAAGTTGAGAAGATAGGTGGAGAAACTTCCCCCCGCCATGCATTCTTCTTAATAAGCATTACTGCCAAGATGATTAAGTCATTCCATGTTGCTTGTATGGTACTATAACAGGTGCCATAGGAAAAGTATGGGTAATAAACTTTTCTAATAATACTTTATTGAGACATATTTCATATACCCTACAATTCACCCAATTAAAGTGTACAATTCAATGGTTTTTAGTATACTCACAGACACATGCAAACATCACCACAATCAATTCTAGAACATTTTCATCTCGGGCAATGAAACTTCAATGAGTTGCCAAACATCTAACTAGCCAAAATATCAGACTTCATTAGAAAAGCTTGCTGTTAAATGCATTCCCTCTCGTTTTAAAGTATATATTTATATTTGGGTTTTGTTGTAGTTGCTTTGTTCTTTTTCCACTTAACACATGCCACAGAGTTTGGATTTGATTGAATGGCTTATGAGGAGCCATTGAAAATATCTGAGGAGGTGTAAACTCCATCACAGGAATCCATTAAGAAGACAGAGGCATGTCATGAACGGATAGCTCAGATTTTATGAACAGAAACTGTTTTTAAATGGAACCCAAAAAAGCTATTACAAAAATCCAGGTAGGAGGTACAAGCCTGAATTTGTTGATGAAAATGGATAAGAAAGAAGGGCTTGAACAATACTGGAAGGGCAGAACAGGCGGGTGTGGCTCTGGTCTGTGATGGAGTAGAAGAAAGAGTCGTCATGGAAGACACCATGGCTCATATATGGAGACTGGGGAAACAGGAGAGCCTTTAGCTCAAATGTGGATCCAGAGGGAAAAGCCGATTTCAGGGTGAAGCTGATGGGCCACTTTAGATGCAGTATGTCGGCAAATGCATTTGCAGGGCATGGTAGAGGCTAGAAGTGCAGTTCCAGAAATCATCCTGCTGGGCCTATGGAAGGAAAATGATGCTAAGATGCAGAGCCAAATGTTCAAGACAGGGAACAAGAGCATCTCTGACACTGGTTGGTGCAAGAGGGCTTCTGATGTGGCGGAAAGAGCAGTGGGCACCAGGAAGATGCGACTGAGATGGCCCACTCTCCCTCTACGTGCAAATGGCTACAGGAAGGAGGAAAGGGCAGCCTAGAGAAGAGCTGGGTGTGAGCTCCTGCCTAGGCTACTCTGGGAGAGACAAGAAAGAGTACAAATTGAGCCCATCATGCCTTACAGCATCACATCGTTCCCACTGTTGCTTCACTAACAGGTGTGCCTCTATGCCTTCCTAATGCAGTATAAGGAAGGTTCTAGAAATATTGAATAAATACAGACATTTAGGGCCTTTTATGACAACAGCCATTGTACACCACCTCAGAAGCACCACGGGGCCAGAAGTAAATTTCCAAATTCTATTAATGCATGCAACGGCTAGGCTTAAGCTATGTACCTTCAGTTTGTCAGCAAATTGTGATCCTGCATCATGAGCATCTGAACATGTTTCCTCAAAGCTCCCCAGGAATATTTCAGTCACCTTATTGAAAGTTCATTTATTTTTACTAAAACTTTAAAACAGTATAATTGATGTGCCAAACTACTGTTCATTGCAAGGTCTTAAAAATTTTACCACTTTGGGGCAGTATAAAGTGTAAGTAATTTCAAAATATTAAATTCCCTTTTCTCTCTCAACTCATTCCCAGAAACCAATAACGTAAACCACTGAGATACAGCAAAGGAGAAAATTTTAAAAGTCCAAACCACAAACCATTAGCCATCACAATCAACTGGGGCGAAAAAATGATCCTGAAACTTCAATTTCAACCTAATTTTAAAGTGAGTAATTACTCTTTCCAACTAGAATTAGTAAATCTTCAAAATCAAATAGATAATGCCATACAGAGAATATTTTATAACCACTGAATGCTGACTATTTCAAGACACGGCCACAGAACTCTCTTACACAATAAGAACAAAACACCATGTGGCAAGTTTAATTACTTTGTTTTTTTACCAAAACAAAGGAGTGATACTGATTGAAATACCCCAATGTTATGTACTCACTGATATCCTGATACTTAAAGATTACGGTGACCATATAATTTATCATCCCAAGTGAGTAACTTTTGAGAGAGAAAGGGGTACTATTAAACATTATGCTAGGATAACATGTGTAACCACGATAGTCACAGTTGAATTGAGACACGAGGTGACAATTTACAGGTATTCTGGAATAGAAGAGGGTTGTAACCCAGCATTAAAAAAGCTGAAGAGATGCTCTAAAGGTGAAGAATATAGGACATGGAATAAAAACGAATATCAGGGCTAGTACATTACCTAATACCCCGTAAGTGCACACTACAGAGTGAAGAGGTAGATATGTTACCCCCCAGAAGTGGTATTTGTCTCACAGACTCTAGACTGGAAGCTTCACTGTCGCCCACTAGAGAGAGAGTCAGGAAAGGGGATGGTATCGGATAGCTATGCCCTTTTTTAGGTAATGCCTTATAAAGTTATCACAAAAGAAAATGAGAAGACTAACTCCATGCCGGATGATTGATAAGGTCATTTTATAAACTTATAAAACTTTATAAAGGTATTAAAAAGTAAAATAGTCCCACAGAAATGGGAGACCTCATAACCTTGCTTTTGTCCTTTGGATTAGTTCATGCCATGGAAGCAATTCTACGAAGGGTATCAACTCCTAGAATACACAGTGCATTAAAAATAGGATCTAACACACTGGGAGAAAATATTTGCAAAAAATTGCAAAGGGTTCACAGTAAAATGTGTAAAAAGCATTTGCAAATCATATTTAAAAAGAAGAAAATCTCCCAATAAAGAAAAGAGATACCAGGGCCAGCCCAGTGGTGCAACGGTTAAATTCGCACGTTCCAATTCGGGGGCCCAGGGTTCACCGGTTCGGATCCCGGGTGCAGACCTATGCACCACTTATGAAGCCATGCTGTGGCAGGCATCCCACACATAAAACAGAGGAATATGAGCACGGATGTTAGCTCAGGGCTAATCTTTCTCAAAAAAAAGGAAAGAAAAGAGATACTAGGAAAAAAAGCTTTAATTAATTAAAAAGTAATTTAGCCTCACTAGTATTAAAAGAATCACAAATTCAAAAGACAATGATGTAATATTTTTCACATATTAAATTGGCAAAGATTGCTTTTAAATGATCATATTCAGGACTCAGAAATCTAGTGGAAAACTGGCATTCTGTATACCTATGGGGAAACGCAAACAGCTACAGCTTTTCAGGGAAATTCAGCAACAGCCGTCATGCCTTACAATGCTGCATAGACTCCTGCCCCAGTGATTCTATTCTTAGGGACTTTTCCCAAGGAAATAATTATGAATTTGCAAATATTAGCTATATAGGATATGTATCCTATAATTGGGTAAAAACAACAAAAATTAAAATCTAAACATCCAACAACAGGGGATAGTTAAAATCATGCAGCCATGAAAAATGGTCTTTTATCTTTAATTAAATATGAAAATGTTCATGATAAATGAACACAGAAATGGAAAACGTAGATTACAAATCCATATGTAAACATCATACCAGTTCTTGAAAATTTACACACAAGCACATACACACACAAATCTACAGAAAGGGAAAGGCAGGGTGGAAAGACTTATAGCAAAGTGTTACAAGTGATCAGCTCTGGGTGGTGGGATGAGCAACTTTTCTTTTTTTCTTTTTGTCAAGTTATATTTTCTCAATTTAACGAATGGAATGGGTGTCATTTTGTAAAAAGAAAAAATTTGTTAAAAAAAATGTATCTTACACCCCTTTACAAAGGACTTTACATCACAGATACAACAGAGTCAGTGAGAGGGCTGAAAGAGAATAGTCTTTAAGTCAGAAGTAAAAAATGAGGTGGTTTAAAGCCCTATTTGGACTTCCCCAAGATCCAGTCATATGAGGATAAAAATGAGATAAAATACACAAGCAAATCTCACAGGGTGTTCAAGTATTACATAAGGAAGGATTCTACTTGACGGCCTGCCATGGGCAGAACATGAACTTTGGGCTGAGCTGTTTTTCTTGTTAAGTCTGCAGCGAGCCATCACTGTACTTTATGAGTATCAGGATGCATTTACAAAATGCCTGGCTGGACAGAGTTATACAGTGAGCAGGCACGCTGGATTAAAACCATACCTCTCACTTCATCAGCCCCTGTTCTAATCAAAGGAAGAAAAAACAACAGGACATTCCCAACAGGCTTCCTAGGAAAGTCACCCAAAAAATAGGAAATGAATTAATCCCCGCTAAATATATTACTAATAGTCCTTGATTTCAGGACTGTGAACACAGTAGGTGTTTAAAGAAAAAAAGTTGATCAATAATTACTTTACCAAAAAAAAAAAATCCATGCATCCACTTTCAAAATTAAACACTGAAATTTACCAAAAATGTTACCAATAGCTGTGTTTGGGTTGTGAGAACACAGGTGATGTTTATGTTTTTCTCTCTATTCTATAAATTTCAAATGAGCATTTATTAAATTAAATTTTAAGCAGTCTTTGCAAATTCCAGGAATCTACTGCACTCGGATCCCATCACTAACGAGCTGGTTATGTGACTGGGAACAAGTCAGTTACCTCTCTGGGTTTCAGGTTCTTCCAGCTGATCCAGGAAAGGCTGGAACACATGGGACTGCTGATTAAAGACATTTAAAATATCTAGCACGAGAGTAGATAAGGCTTTAAGAGTGATGACTTTTTAATGGATAGAAACAAAATCTATGAATAAAACATTATTTGTAGTAGTTCCACCAGTTCCAGTTGGCACATAAGGCTAATAACCTTAAATGGCAGTTATTCGGCATTGTAGAATCCATTTCTGACCTCAAAAGCTCTCAAGCCAACCCAGACTTGAAGATTATTCTAACCTGTAGAACCAAAGAAAGGGCTACTTTTCGAGGTTTTCGGTTCATGAGTCAAATTTGAGCCTAAAGATCATTTTAAAGCCAAGCTACAAACCACAAAAGAAACCCAGAGATGTTAACTACAGGATACACTGTCACATATTCAACGTGTCTTGAGAAAAGCAAAGTACGATATATTTATCCAGTATGATATAATATAATGGGCAAAGAACACTTGGAATGCTAGTCCCTTTTCTGCCATTAAAATGTTTGACTTTGAGCAGTGACATAAATAATACCAGCCATAATTCCATTATACATACAGTAAGAGAGTCAAGGAGATAAACTCAAAAGTCCCTTGTATTTCCATCAAGATATAAATCTCTAATACCTACATTCATACAAGGCCACCTTTAATTAAAACTTGATTTTTCCCCACAATGCAAACTGGGAAAAAAAAATCAAGAACCTTTGTCACGAGAGTGACTAATGTCTTCTTTTAAGATTGTCCCACATCATGTTAGGCAACTATCAAAGCAATGCTTCAGAAAAAGGTTTAACAGCAAGAGAATATGTTCATCATATATTAGAGAAGAAAGGAGGCAGTATGAACCAACCATACTTGTTCAAAATCTACTGACACACACAGAAGACACACATAATATTAACAATATGATATCTGCTTGGTGGCAATACTAGTGATTCCTTTTTCTTATTCTTTTCTGTATTTTCTAAATTTGGTACACTTGGACATACATTATTTTTTCAATCAGAAACTGTAATAATAAACAGCATTTTAGAATAATTCTAATAGGGCTCACAAATCTTTAGTCGAACAAGGTAATCTGGCTCCATTCCTCTTTTTTCTAAATTCATTCAGAAACCAAACAACATATAACAGTGATAGAGGCTACTTTATACAGCTTTACATAAGATGCAGGTTATCACCATTCTTCCAGGGCACCCAGTCATCTACGTGCCATCAAGCTGCCTCACCCCACCTATCCTCTTTAGATCAGACACGAAACCATTCTTATTCCCTCCCCTATTAAACATAACCATTTGGCAACCCATTCTCTGAGCCCTCTTCTGGTTGGCCCAATGGGGAAGATGTTTGAAGGCAAGTGGAGTTTCATGGGCCCTCTTATTAACCCTTGTCAACTACCATTTCTTTGCTGAGGTATTGCTCCAACTTCTGTCATTCACTGTAACACAAGGACAGATCTGGTCTGCTATTTCGACACCAACTTATCCAGCGTGGGATTAACCCTATGAAGTGCAGTCAAATAATCCATGAACGTAATCGGACACATTGCCTCTTTAAAGCAGCTGTGCTTTCATAATACCTGCTCATGACTGGAGAGACAAGGACCCCTGAATAATTCAGGTATTCAAAGTCTGAAGACTCCATTCTGCACCCAATTCCTGGGAAGACACAAATCAGAAGACAACCCAGGAAAAAGAGGGAGAGCCATTTGGCTCGGGAGGGATGTTTCATCCCAGAACACTGAGGGTCTTGACCCACCACAGGGCAGAATTAAGCAAAGCAGCTGGGAACGGACAAAGGTCTGTCAGCTTTCCAGTTCCTTCTGAGTCTGTCTTCACCGTGGGACTTCCTTATTTGTTTGAAGTACTGTAAATTCCCAGAATATCAGGCACACCCATACTCAAATGTAAGCACAAAAACACACTGCAAAGCCAAATACGAATGGTTCCTTGGCTATTAATTGGAGGCCATCCATCAGATAAGGGTGATTTTCTTTTACATGTTTAATGTGGCACCTTCACAAAAGAGATAAGAACACTTTAACGAAAATCTGCTTGCCAGCTTTGAAAAGTTAGCTCTCAAAACAGATAATGAAGTGGCTGTAAAGTTGCTCTACACAAAAAGTAGGAAAATAAGTAGCAAACAGAAAACAGATTTTCTTAAATTCCACACTGCTTTGTTACCCACTAAACTAAATTTACTGCCTTAGGTCATGTCGTCTGGGTTATGATTACATGCAAAACCTAGACCAAAATTGCTCTCCATATTTTATGCATGAGGCTTTTCAAGAAAGTGCAAATTGATCTTTAGGTTTATTAAAAAGATAGAAAAAGCTTTCCTACTTTGGAAAATGCTTAATTACCTAGGTTAGAGGTAAGCTGTATACTCAGGAACGAAAAATAAATCCTCTTAGGGGAAAAGAAATGGTTGTCCTAATTATATATGGATGATCTAATTAAACTGTCATTCACAATTCATTACAGCTATTAATAAATTGTAAATGGGAAAAATGGATAATATAGTTAAATTTACAGGAGTGTTAAAACCTACTAAACATAAAGACAGCCAAGAACTGGTGGTGACATCTCATGAAAGTACATGAGCTTTAGACCCCACCTAAGGACTCCTTAAAGCCCTCTTCTGAAGGCCCCAGACCTACCTCTTTGCTTACAAATGAGGAAACTGAGATCTACTGAAGTTCAGTGAATTGCCCAAGTTTACATCCTCTAACTAATTTCCCCCCACTTATATGGTTGCCACACTTTCTGAATTGCATGTGTTTCTTGGTTCCAAACAGAAAATGCTAGCATGCTTCTGTCAGTGCAGAGGAGGCGCAGGAATCCTGGAGCAGTTCACAGAACAAGACATTAGAAGGAAAGTTAACTGATGCAGAGGAGAGAAGACCAAGAGGAGAGATGCTGAGGTGATAACATGACCAAGTACAGATTAACAACCTCGCTGCTAGCTGATAGTGCATGAAGGGAGAAGCAGCAGAAACTAAAGAAAACAGAAAATCTTCATTCAATCTGATGTGTCTAGAAAAACAGAGTTCCTAGGAATTTCAAGGTGAAGAAAATATCCTTAGTGCAAATCTCCCTATTTACAGAAGAATATTTTCACTTACAACAAGATAGTATCACACCATCAACCAAATGGGAAAAACCACCACTATGTCAGTAGAGGATTTAGAATAAGCAGAAAAAACTTCTTTTCCAGCTCTAAGAATCAGGTTTTCCTTCTTAAGATTCCACATCTTAGGGGCCAGCCACATGGCCGAGTGGTTAAGTTCGCACCCTCCCCTGCGGCGGCCCAGGGTTTCGCCGGTTCGGATCCTGGGCATGGACATGGCGCTGCTCATCAAGCCATGCTGAGCGCAGCGTCCCACATAGCACAACTAGAAGGACCCACAACTAAAAATATACAACTACGGACCAGGGGACTTTGGGAAGAAAAAGGAAAAATTTAAAAATCTTTAAAAAAAAAAAAGATTCCACATCTTAAGCCCCCAAACTACCTACGCCAAGGAAACCCCATCAAATACAGGCCACGCTGCAGTAGTAGTAAGCGGCTCAACCCCAAACTCTGTATGCAAACCCCAGCCACATGAACCCACACGCTCCACCACGGGACTGCTGGAAAACCAGTCTCCGAAAACGACTCAGACTCAAACAAAAATATAAAACATGCTCTGTATTAGTGGCAACCGTACTCATTGCACACTACACTAGCAGTCTATTTTTTATGATGACTTTTAAAGTACTTGCTAAATATATTGTGGGTCTCACATTGGGAAGCACAGTGACTAAAGCCCAGGTTCTCAGGACAGACAGATCTGGGCAATGATCAGCAGTGTGGCTTGGGGCAAGTTATCTAACCTCTGCTGTGAGTTTCATCACCTGCAAAATGAAGAAAATGATGCCTATCTCAAAAGGCATTTTTGCAGATGAAATGCATGTCAAGCCCTTAGCAAACTGGCTGCCACAAAGAAAATTCTGTAACTATATAATGGCAAATAAAGGCTAAACCTGTTCACTATGCAGCCTCCTCTCCCATCTCTGCCCTCCCATCTCCACCCGCCCACAGGCCATGCTCTGGGCTACACCCAGTTCTCTACCAGTTACGACGACACTTTCTCAGACCTCCAGGCTATTTGATGCCGCATCCTTTTCCCCACATACCCTTCTCTGCTTGGCAAAAATCTCCCTCGTCCTGTCCTTTAAGATGGCCAACTCCCCTGAGGACAGTTGGCTGCTCCATCTATGTTTATTATGTGATTACATTTGGATTATAACTACTTATATAACAAGAAAAAAATGATTTACTGGAATGGGGGGCGGGGGGCGAGAACCAGCCTCTCAGGGCTGTTTCCATGAGGCATTGGGTCAAGGCAGGGCCCGGATGCACCTCCCAGGGAGCACAGGCTTTGGGGAGGGTCTCAATGAAAGGAAGAGACAAGAAGCAAAAAGCCAGAAGCATGAGATATGACTCTGCCCTGCGCTAGTAACATCCTTGTATCTTCTCCAAAGTCACTAAACCTCACAGAAAGTCAAACGTGAGTGGATGTGGATGTGTTTGAGGTTGTGTGCACACGCACAGAGAAAGACAAGAGGCAAAGGATGTGCCAGGAGGATGTGTGGGATGGGCTTTGAAATGCCTGAAGCACTAAATTCGCATTCAGGATAAGTTTTACCAAAACATCAGAAGGGCAGGAAGTTGCCAAGTACTCCACAAGTTATAAATGTTTAAAAGCCCATTTATTTTCCCCATGACACTGACCCCCATTATGAAGTTCTCATGGCCGGGGAAACAGTAAGGCAGAGCAGTTTGGAGCAGTGCTTCTCAAACTTGACTGTGCATTCAAATCACCTGGGAATATTATTAAAATGCATGTCTGATTCCACAGTGTTGGGGTGGAGCCTGAGAGTCTGCTTGTCTAACCAGCTCCCTGGTGATGCCTACACTGCAGGATCACGTAAGGAGCAAGGACTCAGAGCACAGATGCTGGAGCCAGACCACCTGTGTTCACAATCTGGCTCTGCTACCTAATAGCTGTATGACCTTAAGCAAATTACTTAAGCTCTCTGGGCCTCTCTGTCCTCCCATCTGTACATAAAAGAACCTGCTTCATAGGGTAATTATTGAAGATGAATGAGTGAACATACCTAGAAGATTACCTGGCACAGAGAAAGTGCTAGACACATGTTAGCTATTGTTGTTATTAATATTCATTTCTGACTATCTCCTGCACCTACCATAACAGTAGCAATTTTAAAAAGCAGAAATTAATGTTTATGAATGAACTGTAATTTTTTAATAAATTAACATGCTTCTCAGATAGTATGAGCAATAAATAGAACAGTATCTACATTAAAATCCCCAGAGGACATTACTGTAATAAAACATGGAGGATATTTAAAACTAGTCATTTTAAACTGATAAGCTGTCGCATCCGTATCTTCCCTCTCTCGGAATCTCAGACTCTGCTTCAGCACACTGTCCCAACTCCAGGACACAAACTGTTGGTACTCACTGGTGAGGTGTGGCCTTTTTCACCCTTTTCCAGCTGGGGAGGGAGGCTGAGGCCTGACACGGGGCTACCCAGGAAGGTGAGGACCAGAGGGGTCGGAATTGAGGAGGACATGGAGGTGAAGGTCTGGAGCGGGGGCAGCTGACTTGGGGTTCAGCCAGGAGGGCAGCCTAGGCCCCCTGGGCTATAGCAATCTCTAAGTGATGGTTGAGGCCCCACAGATACGACAATTAGCACAGGGTCCTAACAAGTGGGCCAAGCACAAAAAAAAGAATGATGGCCGCTACTGAGCATCCATTACGTGTCAGGCCCCAATTATCCCCTTCATCCTTACAGTGACCCTATGAGGTTCAGTTTTATTATCCCCAGGGTGTAGTCTAGGAGGCTTCCTAGCGCACAAATCTGGAATTCACATCGGAAATCAGTGTTTGTTCCTCTGCCCACATGTCTTGATACAGATGGCACCCCTCTCCCAAATGACTGTGACCTCTCTAAGGTGCCGCAGGGTCTACCCAAGTGGACTTCGCATATGCCTCAAAGCCTGTGCTTTCAGTCAATCCCTCCACATTTACTTTAGCAGCCGTCTTCTTGGGATGAAATGACAGACATGCAGACAGAAAGTCTTATTATTAAAATAGGAAATGAGGACACTGACATCGAGAGGTTAAGTCACTTGACTGAACCCACAGAAATACCCAGTGGCAAAGCTGGTATTGGAACCCAGGTCTGCATGACTCAAGGCATATGGCATGTGCGCCACAGGTCACAGAGCAACAGCCTCAAGCCATGAGGCTGGAAGGAAAGATGTGAGGAGAACAGGTCATGGATAGCTCCACCCAGGCTTGGGGATGAGGTTCTAGGGTGGGGCGGAAGTGAGGAAGAGTTCAGCAGGACCACAGGACTCAGAGGCCGTTGGGGAGTGAGGAAGATTGTTACAGCAGTGTCCTACAGTGGGAACCACACAGAATTCAAATTCTGAAACTCTTGGGAACGGCTCAGGCTTAGATGCTCTCGCCCTATGAGGTGAAGGAGGCTGCCACAGGGTACAAGCTGCGACCCAGGGAGCAGGGCAGGAGCCCAAGGTCAGAACGGACCACATCGCTGATCAGCAGCAGTGAGGGCCACTCAAGTCTAAAAACCCTGGATGGAGCAAGGAGGGGACAGCAGCTGAGGCGAGCCACCACCAATCACAGCTCTGGGAAGTGGTTTTAGGTGAGCTGCAGGAGGAGCAGTCTGTTGCTCCAACTGTAGGGAACGTGGGGCGTTAATACTAGGCCCAACAGAGCTGGGAGCTTCACCATATTTTTAAAGAAAAACATTAAGAGACTCATGCCAAGTTTCCTTATGGACAGGTAACTTTTCTGTATTTTCTAAGTCTGTATTCATATTCAAACTCAAAGAAAGGTCCACTTGGGTTCAGAATCCTATTCGCCAACTCCCTGTTGAATTCCCTGCAATCTGGCTTTTGTCTTAAGCTCTAGGAAGAAACTACTCTCAGAAAAGATTCCAGATTCATGTGGCCACGTCTTGCCCCATCTGGTACAGAGCAACGCCTCTCTCCACCACTGCTTCTTCCTGTACTTTTATTTCCTACAGATGTACCGTCCCATTTACCCCGAGTCTTCCTGTATGAAAAAAACCTCATCATATCTGGTTTAAACTACATACTGTAATGTTCTCACCAGGGTCCTGTCCTGAAACGATGCTCCTCTGTAGACAATCATAAACGATTCCATTAAGCTCATATCCATGTGTTGGTCAGCTCTAAACTTGTCAACAAATTCTCTATTCCCTACAAAGAGAATTTCCCACTTGAGGGAACTACATCATTCCCTATCTGCAGGAGGTTAAGCTTGCTTACTTCTTCTCTGCGCTGATTCTTGCTTGATTTGTTGCTGTGCCTCCACTGTAAATGGTCGTCGGTACGTGATGCAGGCAAACACAGTATAACATACATAAATTCCATCTTTGAAATCCATACCAGCAGCCATTTGCTCCAGCAAGTCTTCCCTACAAGGCACACAGCTACACTCCGAGGCTCATTTCTGCACCCTATTGTCCATCCATTCAACATCTTGGTTATTTCAATATCTGCTTTCTCATGTATTAAAAACCAAAAGCATCTATAGAGATAAACAAGAAAATGTTGAGAAGTGATTATCTCTAGGAAAGGAATGAGGAAAGAGAAGATAGTCTTTCCCCTCATTTTACACATCTCTGTGCTATTTGAAATTTTTTACCATATGCATGCACTGCACTTATTTTTCACTAAATACTTTTTATAAAAGAACCAGTTAACTAGTAAAAAGACGTATGCACAGGGACAGTCATTGCAATGTTCTCATGGCTGGAGAAAAAAGTAAGGGTAAAATATAATAGGTAGAAACTGAATACAATTAAGTCGATCGATAAATAGGGTCTCGGTGCAATAAATCAGATTACATTCATAAAACAGAATTCTGAGGAGCTACTAAAAATACTACATTGTCATTGGAAACATCTACAATATATTAAAAACAGGTTATAAAACAACACTTTTAATTTTAAAACAAAATCTGCATTCTTTAGATAAGATTAAAAGCACTTTGAAGGTAAGATTTATATCCTTTATCTTCACACCAGTATACTTTGTTTAAGGCACATCTATAAAATATGAATGCTGAACATAGTCAACTTTTACCAGAATCATCTTCATTCACTTACTGTAATCAATCGGCCATTGTTAAAGATACATTTGGACTCATCTTTCACAAATACCTTCACAGTCAGTTTACGAGCTAGGCAAGACGAATTAGTCTCTAGGCCTTATATTCTATTTATTTAGCTGTTTATCTAAAGTGTTACCATCTAGATGGTCAACCTCTTTATGTAAAGGCCAATCTGTTCTCAGTCGACAGATGGAATGAGCCCCTCACCTGGATACCAGAGAAAGGGTTCCTTTATGGAGGAGAGGCTGCGAGGATGAACTCCAAGGCCCTTTCTACCACCCAACCTTATGATCCTCCACATTCAATTTGTGGGAAAGACCCTTCAGGGTGTCATCTCTATGAGTTATCAGGTCCAAGAGATCTGAATGATCTTAAAGAAAGGTTATATTGCAGAGATTCCTAAATAAGCTTTTTCAGCATTCCCTCTGCCCCAAGGATCAGTCAACGTGACATATGGCAGGTCTACTGATCCAGGCCAAGACGGACAGCAGTGAATCCAGGTGTGGCCTTTATACTACAGAGAAGCTCTGCTCCTCACCCCCGCTCCTTCCAGCTACCTGCGTAAAGGCATTTTGATGATCGTTAGGATAATCATGAGTGGGCAAAAAGAATCAAATACATCCAGTTTTCTATTTGTCAAAAAGCTTCTCAGAGAGGCCGAAATTAGGCAATATCTTTATTTTGTATTTCTCTATCCTACTTAATAAAGTGAAAAAATATGCCTAAAGGTGAGTTGGTTCAAGCAGGAAATATACTCATTTTTGTATTTAAGAAGCATTTTTTGTGGTGTTGTTCTAAAAGCTACACTGGGGTAGAATAAGACCTAAGAGTTCTACGAAACAAGGGAAAATAAAGAAACCTTTTAAACTGCACTTCCAAAGAACTTTCCCTGCCTATGTCAAATCCAAAATAAAAATGAAAACAGCCCACAGGATATTTGTTTTATAAGAAATTCTCTTTTTTATCTCCCAAGTTTTAGTCATGCTATAACAAAAATATTGATGACACAAAAATTTTTTTAAAAACTAAGTATACTAGCAGTATTCAACTGTGCCTTTATTCCAAAGTTGAATACATTTATTCCAAAGTTCCAAAGGACTCTTAAGTTTATTATATTTTATTTTCAGATGATTAACTTAGAACAGTTAGGAAATGAAGAATAATTAGGATTGCAGAAAAAATTAAGTTTTAGCTTTTATAAAGTTATTCTTCATCAAATTTCAGTACAAAATAACCATTATTATAGCATTTAATTTATATAGTGTCTTCCAAATTCAGTTTGCCATGCTAAATCAGAAATGTGTCACTTGATTACTAAACTCAACATTTGTTTCATTCTATCTATTGCTGAATAATTCATAGATAAATGTCTAAGAAGCCCATTAATAAATAATAAGCAAAACAAAAGCGCAGATGTCACGCTAGTGACTCATACCAAAAGACAAGGCTAAGACTAGGAAAACATGAAAAACACTTCCAATGGGGAAAGCAGAGAAACATTAAGTATATACATATTTTTTAAAGATTTTATTTTTTCCTTTTTCTCCCCAAAGCCACTCCGGTACATAGTTGTATATTCTTCGTTGTGGGTCCTTCTAGTTGTGGCATGTGGGACGCTGCCTCAGCGTGGTTTGATGAGCAGTGCCATGTCCGCGCCCAGGATTCAAACCGACGAAACACTGGGCCGCCTGCAGCGGAGCGTGTGAACTTAACCACTCGGCCACGGGGCCAGCCCCACATTAAGTATATTTTTAAGAACCCTATCAAAATGAGCAATTCTCTGTAATTCGCTATATAGAGGTTTTAATAAAAATGAAAAATTATTTTTAAGTTAGATTATGGACAAAATCATACACTTCAGTAACAGCTGCATCATTTTGAGTTCCCAAATACACCATCTCCGTGAAACCTACCAGATGGAAATCCTCGCTAACAATCTGGAGGGGAGCCTGGGGGAGGCAGAGCGCTCCTAAGCGGCTGCTCTGGGCACCACCCCAGCCTGCGGTGTGCTCTCAGCGGGGCAGCTCCCTGGAGGTGTGGAGCCAGGTGTGTGCTGACAAATTCTTGAGATGCTTCTGATGTGCATCAAAGTTCAAGAACCCCTAATTACTCCCTGCTGTCTCTCAACAAAATCATCTCTGGGTGTTTATTGTTATTTCCATGTTTATGGTATCAAAAAAAATAATAATTTGTACGCTTTGAAAACAGTTCAGTGTTTTTAACGCAAAAATTCACAAGTTGGAGTAAATTCGACTAGAAAACTGCGGGGAGGAGAGGCGTGTTTTCCTCTCTTCCCTCTCCCAGAAGGAAATCTAACATGGGTTAGCCCTGCAGTGTGCACATTCAAAAGGGATGAGCCGGAATCAGAAACTGCATCAAGGGCCTGTCTCCCAACAGGCCTTACCACCCGGTGAATTCCTGCACACCTAAACCAGCGCAGGCCTTCTTAAAACAAAAACAAAAACAAAACATGGGCAGATAGTTCATGTGTGACTGCTTTGTTAAGTAAAGTAATCCTCTTATGGCATTTAATCTGCCTATGTTTAAACAGATAACAAATGTTGTGGCTATCAAAACTAAGGAAGTAAATCGAATACAGCTGGCTGGCAATGAGACCGAACCAAGTAACAATTAAACTCATGCACCAGCGACCTAGCTTGATACCTGCTGGCACAGGCCTTCCCTTAAAATCCAATTTGGCCCTTGGAATCTACCCTCCCCTGATACATACTGTTAAAGAAACAACTGATTAAAATTAGCCCTCAGTGTCACAAATACTTGTTTAATTCTCTATTCTCATCAAACTCAAAAATCTAGTCACAAATATTTTGTATCCCACTTAACTGAGTGGCATAAAAATGTTCTGCTTTCTTCCAGAAAAAGGCTTAAACGTCTTTGAAACTACATAATGAAAATTGTTTCATTTCCATAGCACCTTAGTTGATCATGAGATCTTGAAAAGTTCAGTTTCAACCTTTCCTTGCATTTGATTCCAGCAAACAGTAGTGTTACCATTGAGACACAGTTGATTGAGACAGGGTTCAGCTGGGTTTCAATGAAAGAGGCACTGTAACTAGATTTCCATCCTTTCTAGAACATTTTCTTTTTTTCTTCGTAATTCATTCAGCTCAGCCACATGCCAAATGGTTTTAGAGAATTCCAGTCTAATGGGAAGTCATCTTCCTTTCATTCAGTAAGTGTCAACGCAAACAAAAGTGTGTCTCACACATTGTCAGCTTGTCCACAGTGCCGCCATAGTAGGGCTTAAGGAACAGAACTGAGAGCACTTGAATTTTCAGACTTGTGTTTCAAAAGCATCCTGAAGCTTGATAAAACAGGAGAAAGAAACCAAGAGTCAGGCTCAATAACACTGTTGAGCGTACCAGCTGTGTGACTTCTCCCATGTCTCAGAATTTCCTGGATGGTTTGACATCAAATCCTAATTAACCCAGATTAGCACTCAAAAAGCTTGTCATATTTCAAAGAATGTTAGAGCTAAAAGGACACAAAATCAGGATCCCAGAGTTGCAAAAGGCCTTCAAGATCCTCTATATCAAACCCCTCATTTATTGCAGACATATAACCTTGAGGCACAGAGCAAGTAAGAGACCAGACTAATCCAGAGCAGGCTAATGGCAAAACCATGCCTGACAACAAGGTCTCTTTGATTCTTGCCACAACGCTAATAAGTTGACAAAATGTCCCCAGTCATTCCTGTGTTAACCATCAATACAATAACAAAGCCCTTCTAAGGAAGGCAATAGCGGTGTCCAGAGAAAACTCTCTATTAGCACTCTGGGTAACAAGCTCAATTTTCATTAAATTTGGCCCTGAACATTACATGATTTCTGTTAAACCGGGCCTCTCCTCCATAACCACAGTATAATAGCTGGCCAGATAGTAAGCCCGACATAGTGACAATGCAGGCATGACACACTTCACACTATCAACACTGAAAATGTTCAAAATCTGCAGCAATTCCTCCATGTACTGGGGGAAAGAGAAGGCTTTCTAGAATCTTTAATCTTTACCAACGTAATAACAGAAAAACATTCGTTATACTTTGTATTCATATGCAAAGCAAATTTAAGTAACTATAAGTCATAATAAATAAGAGTAAGTTCTTTTACCGCAAAATTTGGTAAACCATTCAAGAATTTTGCTCAGTAATTCTCAAAAAGCTTAAATGAATTTGCTAAAAGTCTGACTCGTTTAAATATGAAAAGGTTAAAACAGGTATTTAATTTGCCTACTTCAAATCACTTAATAGATGAATTTTATGGACTCATCTACACTCTTTTTATAGGTATTATAAACCTCTAGATTTACAGGGTCATTAAATCTAAACCTTTAGATTTATGGGACATAAAGGAAGTACTCTGTAGTAATAACTTTAACTAAAATATTCAGCAGACTTTTGATTTAGATTTGTCCAAAGTCATCATCACATAAAGCTGTTTGACATGGTGATGACAGGTCATCACCGTTTCCACTCAAAATCAGGAGGTGACGTTTCCCTGGTCCCGATGACAATTCCTCAGCTACCTTCAGTGGGTCCATGAATAAGCCGCATCCATGGTAAACACAGAACTTCATGTGAAATGCTTTTGATTCTACTTTTTTTAACCAAACGTTATCATTTTTCAGTATTAAATAGTAACAACGTGTGTATTGAGCACGTTCTATTTACCAGGGCTGTTCTAAAGTACTTTACCTCTGTTCTCTAATTTACCCTCCCAACAAGCTTATAAAAGGTAATGTTACTATTTTACATAGAAAGCTAGCATCATTCCATCTTAAACTTACTAGACCCCAAAACTGAAGGAGAAATTTATAGTCCTCAAAGACAGGGAATTTGAAGATAACACACTGGAAAAAGAGTTGATTACTCGTGCAAATTTAAATCCCCACCATCCTGCTACGACCCTGTCGTGATCCTGTTAGACACTACAAATGCCCAGTTTCCTTTCTCATTTCCTTGGAATGCAGGAAGAGCTGAGAAAATGACTTGGAACTCAGAAGATTACTGTTTTCCTTTTAGTACAAAGATTTCTTACTTTCGAACCCACACATCCTATGAGAAGATCAATTTCTAGGGCAGAGATTGTAACCCTCTTGGATTACCACTGCTCAATTACAGAGTCTCTTCTCAGCATTCTAAGTGCCAGTTTCAACCTCTCTCAATCCAGTGGTGAGTACAGAACCCCATGAGAAGTGAGGAAGGGAAACACCCTCTCACCCAACTCTCAGCCAAAGGAAGAGAACGTGTAAACTCACCACAGGCATGGAAGGGGAGGGGACCATCTCTCTGCAATGCGATATGCATTCAACTGTATACAACATTAAATGAGAGCTCCTCCATGCTCACTGCTGGGCACCACAGACACACTGTCTCTTTCCTCAAAGACAGCAGGGGAAAGAGTTATGGAACACCTGAATTACACAACAGGAACTGGATGAAACAGGAGCATGGTACAACAAGTCACACAGGGAGGCACCATTTATTCTGAGTTTTCAAATAGGAATAGACATTTCCCAAGTGGTCTGGGTGGACAGGCAAATGGAATAGCAAGGGTATCAGTCACACCCACGTACGATCACATTCCGATGCAGTTCTCTGAATAAGGATGACAGCTAACAAGGTAACCTCATTTGAAGGTATTGCTGGGGACAGGATGATAGAAATAAAGGCTGGCAGCGTAGAAATAAAATAATAATAATATCCACAACAGATAAAGCCCTTGTCCCTGTCCCTGGGGACATGCATCATGTAACTATTTGTACTACACACAGGAAAGAGCAGAGTCACTCTTGCATGGGAAGCAATTAATGAGAAGTGAATGCTCTGATGGCTGGGGAGAGCACTGGGAATTTGCTTGTTCTTTTCCAACTAGGTCAGATTCACGAGTAATTTGAATGAAAGAAAGGTCAGATATCCACAAGCTGAAGAGGTAAAAGAGGAGGAAGTTGCAGGCATAGGCAAGCCCACCCTAATTAATATGGTGTTAGTCTGGACCCTCCATCACATGATGAAGGAGGAACAGTGTATGTCCCGCACCTACTGGAGGGAGCAAACTGTGGGAGCCCAGGGGCAAAGTCCAATCAGAACGAGAGAGGACAGGATTCGTTTAGGCACACGCTCGTTGCCACCTAAACATTTCTGCTGGCCATGGTGCCTATGCGATATGTCAACTGCATGGCATCTTATGTAGTGCAGTGTCCTAAAGAAAAGCCACATTTTAACTGGCAGGCATCTTCTTATAAGATCAACCACCACATTATTAGTCTATGGTTAACTTTACAAATGTGTCTTTGAAAAGACATATTTTGCCATTATAAAGGCAACATGGACAAAGTACTTAATATTTCTGAGCACCAGTTTCTTCATATTTATAACAGGAACAGTAGAGTAGGTATTAACTGATAAACCTGGTGGGAGGGTTAAAAGTACAAATAACTGTATTTAGCTTAGTATCTAGAACATAGTAAACTTTCAGTAAATGTTGGCTGCTGCATTTTTTTCCCTCCCTTATTTCTCAAAATCCCTTCAAGGGTCAGAATTTAAGACTTTATGTATTGATCTACCTTCTTCATGATCAGTTATAGGCTATGTCTCCATTGCATTCTACTGCCAATACAAAGAGAATAAAGATTAGCGTTAACAATTGACTAAATAAAACGTAACTAAAAAAGTACATCTGTAGCACCAAACTAGAAAATACATTGCTAAAACAACACTAAATGGCTTTCAGATTGTGCAATATTGTAGATTACTTCAGCCTATTCACTAACGTGAAAAATTCAGGACTTCCTTTGGAGGTTAAAGAATTAACAAAATGTAAGAATGGTTATTTGTAATTATTTGCTACAGTTACGGATATGTTTTTTAACTGAGCCATCATTTCTTGGCCAAGATATTTGTCACTAAGTTCCTCTAAACTCAGTCACAATCTAATACTATTAACAACTGGCTAGGTGAGGGAAATGCAGGAAACCATGGGCGCAGGGCAACAGGGAGCAGTAGGGACTGTGGCCAAGCAGACAGTTTGCCTACTTAAAGGAAATCAAATGCAAAGGAAGGGGGCGGGACCACCAAGTATGCAAAACACAATATACCTGCAGGCTGATTTCAACTCATAGACCAGCAGTTTGCAATCCCTGATAAACCCTCAGTTCTCTGATGATTTCCCTTTTCCCAACTCAAAGGTACTCCAAATTGTTATCAGTACTTAGTATAGTTCACTGAAAAGAGAAATAGAGACAAATGATCACTCTGTTGGAGATGTAATATAAGCCTCAATGTCACTGTTTTTCAAAGGTGTGGTACACAAACACCTGCATCAGAATCAGGCAGGAAGAGTGTCCCAGAGAATTCAAGATTCACTAAGCTTCCAGGTGATTCTTCACACAGAGAAGAGAATCCTCTCCATAAGAATTAAATTACTGTGCAAAATTTTTCCATTCTATTCACATTGCTAGTTGGGTTCTGCCATTTCACAGTCTCCTGCCTCATTTAAATTTTCCAACGTTCATTCTATAATAAAATATTTTCTTTTCTTCTGGTATATTTTAAGTTGAAGAACCATTAGCTTGAAATCATCTGTTTTATTTCATTTTCTATATATAATTTTTACAGGTCTTATTACATCTTTTATACTTAGAGATAATGTGAAATTTGTAAGTATTAAATGTGTGAAACTCAAAATCTCCATAAAATATAAACACATTTTTAAATAAAAATAGAGACTACCATCACAAATCAGGATTTTATAGAAATAGTTCTGCAGATAAATTTTTTTTTGGTGAGGAAGATTGGCTCTAAGCTAACACCTATTGCCAATCTTCCTCGTTTTGCTTGAGGCAGCTTGTCGCTGAGCTAACATCTCTGCCAATCCTCCTTACTTTATGTGGGACATCACCACAGCATGGCTCAACAAGCAGTGCTAGGTCCACGCTCAGGATCTAAACCTGCAAGCCCTGGGCCTCCAAAGCGGAGCATGCGAACTCAACCACTACACCATCAGGCTGGCCCCCAATAAACTTTTACACTACCGCTTGCAAATCTTCATCTGCCTGAAAGTATGCTTTTGAGGAAATGGCACAAGTCAGTTTTAAATGTTTATCAAAACATTATAGCACAGCATATAATGAGCATCCAGGAAGCATCCTTCACTCACTGCTTTATTCCCTCACTTATTTTTTATTTCTGTAATTACTAAGAATCACTAACTTTTTTCTACCTTCCTCCTCCCCACAATATTTAGTATTTCACAATTATTCAAAGGAAAGTATTTTAAAAAAACGGCAAAGAAGTCTCTCCTTTCCAAGTAACTGCTGACAAATCCAACCATATGCTAATCAATCTTTCTATGGCAAAATTCTTGGAAACTAAGAATTCAGACCCAAAGAAAGGGTGGCACCACAGTTCTGAGAATCCTGTATATTCAGCCCAGACCTCACCCCCTCGGGTTGTAGAACCAGCAGGTGCAAGCTCAATGGGACCTGCTGGGCAGCCTCCACCCCCAAAAAGCTGAGCAAAGGTGGATAAATGGATTCCTTGCTTCTTCATTCAATACCGTTTATTTTCTCTTTTACTCATGTAGGAATAGCAGAACTGAACGTGATCATTATCTTTAGGCTTCTGCGTATTAGAGAAGAGAATGAGTGCGGCTTTGGTTTTGTTTATTATTAGGAATAAGGAAGCTTTGTTTCTACTTAAAATGTTCTACTGAATCATCCTAACCTTTCTTTTCAAGTTCTTCTTTTCCTTCATTTTCTCTACTCCCTTCATTTCCTTCTCTTCCAAATCCCTCAAAAGCAGGAGACTAGCAAAAGAACTGACATTGGTTGGTTACGAAAGCCATCCTTTCTTTTTCTACTTTGAGTCCTACCTTTATTTTAATACATTTGGCTTGATTGTTCTAAAAAGTGAATTTTAATACTTTTGAATATAATTTCCAAATATGTTTTAAATGTACCTGGGATTTGGTCTTTATTTAGGCATGGTGAGGCCAACAGATCAGGAAACAGCTGCCAGTGAAAAGAGAGTTTGTTAGGGCCGGTCCTGTGACTGAGTAGTTAAGTTCACATGTTCCACTTCGGCGGCCCAGGGTTTCGCCAGTTTGGATCATGGGCGTGGACATGGAACCGCTCATCAGGCCATGCTGGGGCAGCATCCCACATAGCACAACCAGGAACACAACTACAATATACAACTATGTACTGGGGGGCTTTAGGGAGAAAAAGAAGAAGGAAAAATAAAAAAAAGATTGCCAACAGATGTTAGCTCGGGTGCCAATCAAAAAAAAAAAAGAAAGAAAAGACAGTTTGTCACAGTTCCCAAGAAGAGGGGCACACCACACCACGCAGGACCATTTGGGAAAGCACCCGGGTCAGTCAGAAGGCAGAGGGAACAAGGGGACACCACGAGCCAGGGATATCTTTAATATATCTAATATATTAATATATGTATGAGATATCTTAAATATATTCCATTATTTGAAATTATTCAGGATCAAACAATTTAAAATTCTCTTCCCTTCTATGCATACCTAACAAAAATAAAATACTCTTTCCTTTAAAATATTTCTATATATAAAATTAAAATAACAAAAAAATTCTTTCAGAACCTAATTGATTACACAAGAGTTTAAATTCATACTCCTTGTTACTAAAAACAAACAATAGGAAACAAGTAGGAAATCAAATAAGATATACAAAACAATTGTTTTAAGACATTGGATAACAGGCAACACAGGGGCACAAGCAAGGTAAGTCCTATGAATGCCCCCAGATAACTGGCCGAAAGCAGTTTCTACACAACAACATGGCAAGGACAGAGATGGGAGCTCAGGGAGGCTGAGAAGGCTAAAATTTGCACGACAGAAAGCTAGAAGGAGAGAGCTGCACAGAGAGAGAGGGCCCTAGAGCTATGCAAAGGGCCATCCTTGAATCTTTAGCTAAATAACGACCTACAAATGAGTAGCGTAATACTCAGTGAGGCTTGGGAAAGAAATACTGGAAAGCATAGTTCGAACAATTCCCAAAGTTCACATATGTTCATGTTCCCACCAGTCAGAAAGGAGAATACATGGGTCATAAGTCATCAGGAGTGAAGTTTAAGTAATCATAGCAAAGGCTGCTCTAAGCTCGCCCTAACAAAGCTTAAAAGCAAGTCGAAAAACTATCAAACTAATTCCAAGTGAACTAGCTACATGACAGAATAAAGTCCATCACTATTTAAAGGAATCCAAAAAAAGCCAGCAACCAACGATATAGGATTCACAATGTCTGGCATCTAATCCAAAACTACCAGGCAAATAAAGAAACAGGAAAAGATGACCTATAAGTAGGAGAGAACTCAATAAAATTAGATCCAGAAAAGATAAGAATGTTGGAATTAGCAGACAAGGATTTTTTTTAAGCTATGCTAATTATGTTCCACAAGCTTAAGAATGTAGAAGAAAATATAAACATGATGAAGAGAGAAAAGAATATAGAAAAAGATCCAAATGGAACTTCTAGTGATTAAAAGTACAATATCTAAAATGAAAATGAAACAGACGGAAATAACAGCGGATGCAAAACTGAAAACATACATAAGTGAACCTGAAGACACAGCAATGGAAATTATAAAAAATGAAGCAGAGAGAGAGAAAAGACTGGAAAAAACGTACAGTCTCAGTGATGTGTGGGGCAATACTGAGTTATCTAACATGCTTAGAATTTGAGTCCTAGAAGAACAGGAGAGAAAGGTGGGAAACACACACAAAAAAACACATTTGAAGAAACAAGGGAAAAGGCACATTACATATAGAGACCCAACTATTCACTGCTTTCAAGAAACACTTCAAATATAAAGATAAAAATGGTTTAAAAGTAAAAGGATGAGAAAAGATACACCATACTAACACTAGTCAGGAAAAAAACTACCATGTATATATTAATATCAAAGCAGATTTTAAAGCAAATAATATTATCAGGAATAAAAGAGATCATTTTATAATGATAAAAGGGTCAATTTATCAAAAGGACATAACAATCCTAAATATTTATGTACCTAATAACAGAGCTTCAAAATTTAAGAAGCAAACAACAGAACTGCAGAGAGAAATAGACAAGCCTACAATTATATTCAGAGATTTCAATATCCCTTTCTCAAAAACAGAATAGAGAGAAAAGCATGAAAGATCTAAAAGATTTGAACAATAGGGGCTGGCCCCATGGCCGAGTGGTTAAGTTCGCGCGCTCCGCTGCAGGCGGCCCAGTGTTTCGTTAGTTCGAATCCTGGGCGCGGACATGACACTGCTCTTCAGACCACGCTGAGGCAGCGTCCCATATGCCACAACTAGAAGAACCCACAACGAAGAATACACAACTATGTACCGGGGGGATTTGGGGAGAAAAAGGAAAAAATTAAAAAAAAATCTTTAAAAAAAAAAAAAAAGATTTGAACACTAACTATTAACCAATTTACCTAATTGACATTTATAGAACACTTCTCCCAACCACAACGGAATAAACATTATTTTCAAGTGCACACAAAACATTTATCAAGATACACCATATTCCAGCCTATAAAATCAGTCTTAATAAATTTTAAAAGATTCACACAAAATATATTCTCTGACTACAATGGAATTAAAAATCAACAATGGGACAATATCTAGAGAAATCCCCCCAAATTTGCAAACTAAAAAGCACACTGATAAATAACACACAAGAAAAAATCAAAAGGGAAATTAGAAAGTAATAGGAAGTGAATGATCATAAAAACATGACAAGTTAAATGTGAAATGCCACTAAAGCAGTACTTAGAATTTAATAGCACCAAACACGTATATTAAGGAAAAAAAAGTCTCAAATCAATATCTTCAGTTTCTACCCTTTGAAAAATAAAAAGCAAATTAAACCCAAATTATATAGAAGAAAGGACATTTAAAGATGAGAGCAGAAATCAATAGTTCATCACTTGACAAACTAATAAAGATAAAACACATGATCATCTCGATAGACACAAAAGCATTTGAGAAAACCCCACATCCATTCCTCATAAAAACTCTCGTTAAACTAAGAGTAGAAGGAACTTCCTCCACCTGATCAAGAGAATCTATGGAAAACCTAGCTCACAAAACACTTACTGGGAAAGACTGAAAGCTTTCACCCTAAGACAAAGAATAAGACAAAGATGTCTCTGTTAGCACTTCTACTCACAATGTACTGGAAGTTCTAGTCAATGCGATAAGGCAAGAAAAAGAAATAAAAGGCATCCAGAATGGAAATGAAGAAGTCTCTATTCACAGATACTATGATCTAAGATCAGTATTCAAAAATCAATTCTAGGGCTGCCCCCTGGCCGAGTGGTTAAGTTTGCGCACTCCACTCTGGCGGCCCAGGGTTTCACTGGTTCAATCCTGGGCGCGGACATGGCACTTCTTGTCAGGCCATGCTGAGGTGGCATCCCACATGCCACAACTAGAAGGACCCACAACAAAAATATACAGCTATGTACTGGGGGATTTTGAGGAGAAAAAGGAAAAATAAAATCCTTAAAAAAAAAAATCAATTCTATTTTTATATACTAGCAACAAACAAATGAATATTAAATTATTAAAAATACCATTTATAATAGCATCAAAACTATGAAATACTTAGGGATAAATATGACAACAGATGTGCAAGACATGTACAAAACACTACCGAAAGAAATTCTTAAAATCTTCATAAACGGGGAGATATATTGTGTTTTTCTTAAAAATTGTTAAGATGCCAGTTCTCCTATATTGAACTAAAGATTTAATTTAATTCTTATCAGAACCCCAGAGGGTTGTTTTGTAGAAATTGATAAGCTGATAAAAAATTCATAGGAGAATACAAGGACTTGGAAGACCCAAAACAAATTTCAAAAAGAAAAAAGTTAGAGAGCTAATATCTGATTTTAAGACTTAATAAAAAGCTATACTAATCAAGATTGTGGTAATGGCATCAAGATAAACAAACAGATCAAAGGAATATAGAGGCCAGAAAGAGACATACACACACCTGATTACTGACAAAGGTACAAAGGGAATTTGGGGAGAAAAGATCATCTTTTCAACAAACGGTGCTGGAATCACTGGACAGCCATATGCATAAAAAACAAATTTTGATGCATACTTGCATCTAGAAAAATTAACTCAAAAGATTTTCTCTTATGTTTTCTCATAGAATTTTTATAGTTATAGGTTTTACATTAGATCTAGAAGGAAAGAGAAGAAAATCTGTAACCTTGGGTTAGGCAAAGATATCTTAGCTATGACATCAACCGCGTAGTCCAGGAACACATGAAAAAAAACTGATAAAATGGATTTCATCAAAATTAAAAACTGCTTTTCAGAAGACACAGTTGGGGGGGGGGAAGACAAGCCACAAAGAGAAGATATTTATAAATCATATATCTGGACTTGTACCTAGAAAATATTAAGAACTCTCAAAACTCAATAAGAAAATAAGTAATCCAAAGAACAAAATGGGCAAAATACGTGCACATTTCACCAACGAGTTATACAGATGGCAAACAAGCACATGGAAAGCTACTCAACGTCACTCACTAGGGAAACGCAAAGTAAAACCACAGGGAGACACCACTGTACACCTACCAAAATGACAAAAGTAAAAAGGACTGACCACACCAAGTGCTGGCATGGCTATGGAGCAATGGGACTTCCCATACACTGCTACTGGGAATGTACAATCTTAGAACCACTTTGAAAAACAGTTTGGTAGTTTCTTAAAAAGCTAAATATACGCCTACCATGTGTTCCAGCCATGCTACTCTTAGGTATTTACTCAAGAGGAAAACAAAAGCAGACGAATGTTCATAGCAGCTTTACTTGTGCTAACCAAAAACCGGAAACAATCCAAGTATCCATCAAGAGGTGAATGGATAAAGAAAATGTGGCATATCCATACAACAGAGTAAGTCTCATGAAAAAAGGAGCAATTGAGACATGCAACAATATTGAATGAGTCTCAAAATATCTAAGTGAAAAAAGACAAAAATGGATATACTCCATAATCCCATAGCTGTAAAACTCTACTAAATGCAAATTAGTCTGTAGTGACACGAATGAGATCAGTTGTTGCCCCAGGGAGAAAAGGGCTGGGAGAATGGGAAAAGGCAACCGTTGGGTATGAAGAATATGTTCATTATCCTGATGGTGGTGATGTGTATAAATGACAAAATTTATCGAATCTTACATGCTGAATATGTGCAGATTCCTGTATACCAATTACAACTCAAAAAAGCTGTTAGAAAGTGTTAAAACAAACTACAAGGGCCTACCTAAAGTGTATTTTACTGGGATCTTATACAGGCAGAATATTCTGCTATATGTTTTTCTTTATCATAGGATTTTACTAAGTTGGAAAGCACGCTTTAAACTTTTTTAAGGTAATTATGATTCCCCAAAGGAATGAAATTCATTTTCCTTAGGCGTGGTTCACTGCAGCAACGTCTCACCACAGCAGAGACACTGAATCTCATTACTAGCCAAGACCTCCCCCGGGGGAAAGTGAATAGGGCATTAATAAACATTAAAACAAAGTTTACTCATCACGCAGTCAGGAAACTCAAAGCTAAGAGACCCATGAGGGGGAAGAGGTAATGAATTTGCAGAAAATAATGATATTCAGTCTGTGACTGCAAAACTGCCTCCTGAAATGTCGGTTTTACAATTCTAATCCTTGACCGGGGATGGACTACGGACCCACCACGCTCCTAAACTCTGCGTTCCTTCTCGGGTCTGGACGCACTTTCTCAGCAGAGCTCAAAGGCCTCCTCCTCCTCCTCCCATGCGGCCTGACTTGCCCACTGCCTCCGCCATGGTCAACACTGATTCCTTCCTTGCCCTGGTTTTCATCAGTCCGTCACTGCCACTTGCTTCCCTCTTTCACAGCCTCTTTCAGATACTCATCTTTCATCATTCTCCCTATGGACTCTTCTTTCTCAGTTCTTTTTTTTTTTTTTTAATTTCATCTACTTTTCAAAACTTCTACCTTTGTGGAAAATCTAAAATAAAAGTGAGCAGCCTTTTTTAAGCCTAAGTGCCTCTTGGGAAGAGGATGCACCCCAGGGGTTGCCAAGTGGGAAGTTGCCCTGGTGATCGAATTACAACAGCTGCTCAGGTGGAGGGAAGGACTCTATTCCCCAGGTCAAAGCCAGCCATCGTCACTCTACCCCAACGGACTAGGTCTCCCCGCTGCAGCTTTTTATCTGAATGTAACCCACACAACTATTAGGCTTCAGCCACCTGCTGTGCTTAGAACCAGACCTCTTCATCAAAATGTAGGTTCTGGTATTGTTGGCAGATGCCTGTTCCATGTTCTCCATGCTCAAAGGAGCCCCTCGTTCCCCCTCTTAGCCACCAGGAAAAGGTGTGAAGTACTGATACCTGCTATGACGTGGATAAGCCTTAAAATCAGTACGGTAAGTGAACGGAGGCAGACACAAAAGGCCCCATACTGTATGCCTCCATTTATATGAAAAGTCCAGGACAGACAAATCCATCGGCACAGAAAGTAGATTAGTGGTCACCAGGGGCTGGGGGAGGGAGGAATGTCAAGGGACTCCTGACATGTACGAGTTTCTTTTCGGGATGACAAAGATACTCTAGAATTAGACGGTGGTTACGGTTGTACAACCCTGTGAATATACTAAAAACCACTGAACCGTAGGTTTTTTTTAAAATGGTGAATTTTATGTTATGCAAATTACATCTCAACTAAAAAAATATACCTAAAGAACTGAAACTGTAGAAAGGCAGAAACAAAGACAGCAAGGATGTCACTTGCTTAGTATAAAGTATTTTAGGGCCACTTTGGATAAAATTAAGTCCCTACAGGCTAAATGAACCACTAAATTCAAACGGTAAATTATTTCCCTCTTTTCTCTGCAGAAGAATCAAAAAGTAAGGATTTCCTTTAAGAGTTTTCCAATTCTTAGATCAATTATAATAAATACATCAGGATGCCTAAGTGTTCATTTGCCATACAGTTTCCTTCCTCTTGGACTCTGAAGTCTATCTGGGACAACCTAATGCAATAGCAAAGGAAAAAATCATTTCAATTAGGCTATTAGACAAGGCAGTGACATTCGATGCATTTAATGTATTTCCCAGACACTATCTCAAATGCTTTCCATTTCCCAATCAACAACACTGCTCTGTTCTAATAGATCTGGCCATCAGATGTAATTGGCCTTCAATTACATTTCATTCTAAATTAATCTTCATAAGTGAACCAAACCAAAGGAAAGAAAATGCTGTTTGTGAAAGCAGAGATACTAATATGCCGGGCCTCTTAAAGACAACTCAGGGAGAAACCCAGAGCCAGTGTTGACCATGTGAGTAATTCCTAAGTGCAGGGATTTTATGGGAAATCACCTTTCATGGGCAAGTTTATTCCACTCTCAGAGAGCCTGAAGGAAGTGATGCCACCAGCATCTGCACCTACACGAGGACAGCACTCTCCTCCCCAGTGATGCGTGACTGCAGAACACAGGAGTTTACACCAAATAAAAGTATTTGGCACAGATCCTAATAGGACAGCACTTCATCCCTGAAGAAATTAACGTATATTCACTTTTTGAGGCTCGCTCCTAGTCTGCATACACTGCCTAGGTCTGTTTTTCCTACGTGCTGGGAAATACAGTAATTCCTTCATAAGGCGGTCAAGCTGCCTGTTCAGTCTTATTCAGCCCCCAGTGCTCCCTTTGGCCCTGCCTCCTGCAGGTGGGAAACACAACTGTGGCTCTCTTAACGATTTCACACTCCTGTGATTCCCTGTAATTTCGTAACACACCCGAATCACCATCCAGGGCCCCAAAGTAGCAATTTAAGAATTTCTGCTGGCCTGAAAATGAATGCAACCATCAAAGTTTCCAATTTAAACTCAGGAATTAACTTGTTTACTGCCCAAGATCTTCCCTCCCTATACAATTAGTCTGATACACCGGTTTAACCCTGCCTGGTACTGAAGGATCAAATTAAAGCCAACTTATAAATAGAAAAGTCATAAAATGCAGATGTCCACATGAGGCAATAAATAACTGAGATGTCCAAGACTCCATTCAGTGCAGGAGAAAAGCGGTGAAGAGAAGGGGGTGTGTGTGTGTGAGAGAGAATATACCACACATTTTACTAATATACTAAGAGTTTTAAAAATCACACAGCAAAATGTTTTCCAGTACTTTCAGCAGCACTGGAAAACATCCCAGCTTACTTTCTAGCCACATCAGCAGTTCAGTCCCATGGATTTTCCTGGAAATCTGATGCGGTTCTTTGTTTAAATACATGAAGGCATCACATTCACATATTGAGCACCTACTACATATAAGGCAAAGAAGCAGTGCGTTCTCAGTCTCAGGCATGCGTTCCACAGACGCAAAGAACCAGCACCCCCGTTGACCCAGCTCGCTGTCAAGTTCTTCATGAGCAACTGGATGCTAAAGATTTGAATTGTTACAAAAGCTGCAATGGTCCAAACCCTTCTTCTCCACTCTCCCCCAGCTCAGTTACCTACTGCCAACCCGCATCACCTCTGCCTTGAACACGAGTTCCCTTGCCCAGTTTTACTCACCAGACAGCTATCAAAAGGCCCAAATGCACACGCCAGTAGGATAAGCACTCGCAGCCTCTCGAAGGCGGTGGGTATGGGCTACAGCCGAACTGTGGGATGTGTCTGTCTCCCGTTCTGCTGGTTTTATATACATACAGTAGGAAAAGAAATACATCACCTTAACTTCTTTCAAGAAAAGACAAGAGAGGAAGCACACTCTTGTTCCGGATGTTCCACGTTCAGACCCATCCAAACCACAGTGAATACATTTCCTAAAACATCTGTATCACAATCTCAGCAGACGGCTGAAAACGTAGCAGGTGATCAATAATTCATTGCTAAATTCTGGACTTAGCAGGCTTGCCCTATTTCTTAAACAAGCTGGTTTTTTAGGGCCATCTTTGTAAATCTAGAATGTAAGAATCTACTAAATGTGCTAGCACAGAGCTTTAAAAAAAAAAAGCCCTATACTCATGATTTTTCAGATTTCAGTGATTCCATCTTTGTCAAGTAGAACTTTCTACCATGATGCAAATGGTCTTTATCTAGGTTCTTCAGTAGGGACTATCCACATGTGCCTACTGAGCATTTGAAACACAGAGCAATTGAGGAATTGAATTTTTAATTTGTTTAATTTTAATTAACTTAAATTTAAACTGCCACATGTGACTAATGGTCACCGTACTAACTCAGATTTAGACAGACAGGTCTGGTCCCTGAAACAGGGGAATGAGCATCATGGAAACAGATCTGGACCCAAATCCCAGCTCTGCCACTTTTGACCTACTGATCTTCAGCAAGCTATCTAACCCCTCTCATAGTTCCCCACGTGTGAAATAGCATGTTAGTGGGAGAAGTGTCGTGAAATTAAGTATGGTGAAGTAAAAGCAAAGCCCCTTTTCAGTCCATGTCAGTGTCCCCGCTGTCAGGGGTTAGAAGGTAAGAACACATCTCCCCCTAGTTTATGCTCCTGCAGAGAAAACAACACGACCAAAGCCTGAAACAATAAACACTAAATTGTAAATGGCAGTTTGTTTCTGGAAGTGGGGTTAAAAATTTCCATCTCTGTTTTATACACTTCAATACTCCTTGGAACTTTTTTTCTTATATAACAAATTTTACTTTGATCAAAATAATGACTTTTAAAGTGCTGCTTCAAGGTTTTGGCTTTTTCTTCTGTTATTCCCAAAGCAGGAATGATGGCAAGGCAGACCCAATAAATGCTGGTTCACAGCCCTTGAGCAGGTGAAAGGGACAGGACGGTGGAACTGGTCGCCAGTCTCCAAGCCTCTGGGGCCTGGCACTTCAGTGCCAGCACCACGAGCACCCTGAGCTCCCAAGGCTCCTCAATGCAAGGCAGTAAATTAGATGAAGCGGGGTAACGTCAGTGCCTGCAATGCTTGGGGGTTGCTCCTTCATTCCAGTGAAGGAGATGAGCCTGCCTGCAGTCACATGCCCAATTATCATCACGTAATCTTCTTTTACAAATAGATCTGTGATAGGCAAAAGTAAATGACACCCTCACACACTAAACTGGACATTTCTGGAAAGTAATACAACAAAATATGTACTCAAAACATATTTACTACCTTTTGACCCAGTAATTACACTTGTAGGAATTTGCCACAGGGGAAAGAATCAGATAATTAAGCAAAGATGTCTATAGAGGAATGAATGCTCAACATTTTAGATAGCAAAGAGTGGGAACATTCTAAATATTTAGTCATAGAGAACTGGCAAGACTAATTATCATAGATTGATATCATGAAATGCTATGCAACCCATAAAAATGATGCAGATTAATTCTGATGTGAAAAGATGTTCAAAATGTTACAAAATAACATGTGGAATAACATTTGCTAAAACAACCTATGTAATTTTTATATACTTGTGTGTTTTTATGCATAGGAAAAATGTATAGAAGGACACAAACCAAAAGGTTTTCAAGTGTTTTCCACGGAAGGTAGGAATTCAGGTGGTTGGTCTACTTACTGGTGATCTGCCACATTCTACATTTTTAAGTTATTTAATACATGCACAGCATTAAATAATAAGAAAGAAGAAAGAATAAATACCAGGCTGCTACTGGTGTCAGTTTTACAGGTGAATTCTGCCAAACCTTCAAGGACCAGATAATTCCTACACGATTTAAATTCTATCACAGCACAGGGGAAAAAAAAGAAAAAATGTTTTAATTCATTTCAATCAGGCTATCACAACAAACAAAAAATACTAAAGAAAATCTAACTTATGACTACAGACATAAAATCATAAGAAAAAACAGCAAATTTAATTCAGTATTATTAGAATAAGAGGGATTATTCTAGTAATTCAAGAATACTTTAATATTAGCATTTATAGAGAAATAAGTTATCACATTAAGTCAAAGTTGCACAATCAAATAATTCTCTCTCTATATATGTATTGATCCTATTCTTGATTTTAAAACAAAATAACCCTAGTTAACCAGGAACAGAAGTAACTGTCTCTAATGCAATAAAAAAAAGTCTTTCTCAAACTCCGACAGTAAAACACTAAAGGTATTCCCATTAAATTCAGAGCCAAAATAAGGATGCCTACTATGGGGACTGTCACTGACCACTGCACTGGAAGTTCTAGGCAAAAGACTAAGATTGAAAGTGAAAGAAGCAAATACTAAAAAGGAGACAAAATTATTATTCAGGAATGCTATAATTAATAATTTTCTTTAAAAAAGACAAGAGAAACAACTGAAAGACTATTACAGAATTAAGAAAGTTAAGAAATATTCCACCATATTTATTGAGAATGGACCACAGCAAATCCTGAGGGAGGTGCCAGGGTTATAACAGTGAATAAAAAGAGAGGCCCAGGGCACATTTTAGAGTCTGACAGAACAAAATAAAAATATAAGCTCCTCATACTCCTTTTTTTCCTGTGTTCATGAACAGAACAAACACAGGCCACATCAGTTCCCATTTTCAGGTAATTCAGTAAATGGGCTTCGTAAGCCCACTTATAAATGTACAAAAATCAACAGCTTTTCTATAATCAGAAAACACCACTTACAAGATATAATTTAAGAACAGTCTATTCACTACAGCCACCAAAAACAAAATATAAAATATCTTGAAATAAATTTAACAGGAAACATGTAGAACCAATATAAATAAAAGTACAAGACTTCATTTACGGAGGTAAAAAAACTAAAGAGAAGGCGATTAAAAAAAAAAGGAGACATATATGTTCCTGGATTGTAAAAGTGTAAATTTTCCCCAAATTAGTCTATATACTTAGTGCAATCACATTCGAAATACCAATGGGATTCTTTTTAAGAAGGTAACAAAACGATTCTAAATTTCATTTGAAGAATACATGTGTGAGCATGGCCAAAAATTTTTCTTTAAGGAAGAGGAAAACAGGAACTGAACTGCTCCGAAGAAGTCCTGACATCCTCCACGCGTTCTCAGACTCCGCGGGCCGCGGGCCTGGCTCTGCTGCAAAATGGCACGCTCCGACCCGCACACAGCTCTGCAGGATGGCGTGTGCCATTATGTGCAGCCAGCGTCCGGCTTTCTCTCTACACAGGCCCTCATGGCAGAGCAACTCCCCCAGAAAGGAGGCCTCAGAAGCCAGCTGTGTGTGAAGCCACCAACGTGTGTGTGAGGAAGAAGACGTGTGTCGGCACAAAGCATTCACGAGGAAGGGTTCAAAATCACACTGAGACTCAAATCAATTCTTTGCTGGAAAAGAGGAGGAACCCAGGGAATGCATTTCTGGGTCTTCATGCTCAATATTAAAGATTTCCAGGAAACACAAAAACTGAGCAATCAATGGAAGTCTTTATTGGGGTATTATAAAAATAATAAGGTAAAATTTAATTTTCTCATATGATGAATACTGTCTATTTGGATTCCTATGAAAACCTGAAGCCATATCACTAATATTTAGTAGTTACATTTACACCTCCTTTAATTTTTAATAGCATTTTAGAATATAACTCATTCACCCACCCATTTCCCACCCTTTACCTCCCCCAAATGTTTTCCAAGTGGGTGAAAATTCAGTACGCATCAAGAGTGAGAGGTCAGGCCAGTTGTACACAAGCAGATAAGACACTGTAAGACACTGAGAACTCGCCATCCGTCACAAAGCAAGTGAGCTGCAGCTGAGGCTGGGCTGAGCTTTCAACTTCTGGGTCCGAAACAGGGACCCTCCCAGTGCCCCCTTCTGTCTGCTAATGAGGTCCAGAGTGCTGCAAAGTTATCAGCTTCTATGCCCATGTGCACAGTCAGCTGTAGTCTCTTCTGAAACTACAGGCTGCATGCCCAAGCCTGACCAGAGGCAGTCATTAAAATTTTAATACTGATTGATCCAAGAGGAACCATTGATAGTAACTAACACATGCTGTGCTTACAACTTGCCGGACACTGTTCTAAGGACTTCAAAGGCACTTACTCATGTACTCTTTACAGCATGTCCTACGAAGTAGACGCTAGTACAATCATACCCCAATTTACAGATGACAAAACTGAGGCAAAGAAAGGCCACCTAGCTTCCCAAAGGCCACAGGGGCCGCTAATGGAGGAGCTCAGGGGTTCTGCTCCAGGGCCTGCACCACACATGCTAACACAGATCTCCACCTCTCTGTACACCCTAAGGCCCTCTCTGTAATGACAAAATACGCACGGGATGGCCCAACCTAAATTACCCAAGAGAAGGTTTAATTAACACATTGTAAAGCATGGCTGTTCTTCCACTCTCTCCTAGAATGATCTTCCTCTGCTCTCAGCCCACTGTGGCACGCCCTCTCTATAGCTTACAGCCTGGCTGGGATGGCCCTTGGTGCTCCCCATCTTGTACAGCTCATGCATATTTATCTTTTTAACCAAAATACGAGTTTCCTGAGAGCAGGGGCCATCCCACAGAATCTTGCAAAACACTTTGTACACAGATACTTAACACATTTTTGGTGACCAGGAATTAAGTGAAATAAATTTTCTTAGTGCGGCAAACAAACAAAAATACTATTCCTGTAAGTAAAGCTTGAACAGCCACATTTAATCATTTTGACAAGTTGCCACTGCTAACAGTTTCTCTAATTCATCACATTTGTGGAAGTGCTTGCTGGGTACCAAGAACTGCAATGAGTGCTTTATTTGAACTAAACCAGTTAAGCCACATAATTGTCTTGTGAGAGTGATCCCATTATATAATCATTCCCATTTGATAGACGAGGAAACTGAGGTTTAAAAAATAAAGCAACTTACCCAAGGTTCCACCTCTAGTAACAGATGGTGCCGGGATTCAAACCTGAGCCCTCTGCTTCCTAACTACCTGTCTGCCTAACTATCGCATTCCCTACCTCCACTTCTCTCCCCACCAGCTTAAGTTAGAACACTAGAAGATTCTTACCTGCAGCTGAGCCCTCCTCACGATCTCATTTCCCAAACTACACTTTAGTGTAAATGTCATCAGTATTCTCATGAAGAGCAATAGAATAGTCAATATTCAATATACAGCAATAGCAACAGTCCTATAAAACTCACACTGCCATGAGGGTCTTGCCTCGCCTATGATTCAGTATGTTCCTCTGAAGACCCTTCTGAAAGCATCCTCTGATCCTGCCATCAGGAAGAGCCATCCCTCTGTTAAATGGTTTGTTTTAAGAGCACTACAAATTGTATATCTGATAAGACTTCTGTGTTAAGCAAGTTTCTAGAAAGGTCAGTGCCCAACTTGAGGCCCACTGAAATGTGCATATACATGTACATAATTTCATTCTGGTTCCACTGATTATCCTATAATTGTTTTGACTTTTTCACCTAACTCCTAATTTATATTTTCTTATATATAATGAGAGCATCTTTAACACGCTTTGGGACAAGAAGGAATACAGGTTAAGTGCCCAGATGCTGAGCTCGTTTTCGAGGATCAAGGCGGAAGAACATTTGGGAGACAGGAGTTAGAGTCCTGACCAGAGGAAAAAACTGGCGGCTCATGGACTTTATCCACCAACAGGCTTGTTTTTAAAGTCTAGACAGTAGTTGTAAGAACCTTTTAATTAGCTGGCAGCACTTAAAATCCAAGGAATTTCACATTCTGTGCTTTTCTTGAAAAACTGGAAGCTCTGACAACCCTAAACCTGTTCTCCATACATGGCACCATTTGAAGCTGAACAACGGTGTCAACAAGCATGAGATTTTTGTGAGCCAGAGTCCCCACCGGGTGGCACGGTTCATTAAAACCGCCCGCCCCAAGTGCCCTGGCACTTGACTTTGCAGCCCTGGACTAAATCAACAGCAAACCGATTCCTGATAGCCAAATCTGCAACTACCATTAGGCAGGACTTCCCAGATGCTGGAAGAGTACCCCACTTTATCTCCTTTATCTCAAAAATAGGATTATTTAGAAATTTGGCTGGAGAGAGGCAAAAAGGGACACAGCGAATAAAGGCATCTACTTACACAACCTCCTCCCAGAGTGCATCCTTGAGCTGTCGGCATTAACTCCCTAAGAGGTTCCTTCCCCAGCCCTTTCCTGGACTCCATTCCCCACCTAAACCCCCTCACTGAACTACTGCCCCCAGGACCACAGAGACTAAGACTAAGAGCAAAGATGGCACAATCAAATCTCGGTTCTCCCAGGGCTCTTACCCCACCAAGACGCCCTTCCTCGACTGCCCACCTGGAGGCGCCATGAACACAACAGTCCAAGCTTCTCAGGGTCAAAACAAAAGCAAGTCCCTTCTTGAAAAACAACTTCTGAGGCCATTGTTCAACACACAGGCATTTGGAGTGTTCATGCAGAAAAGTCAAGATTTCCCCTTGCAGGAAGTTCCTGGAAGGAAGTCGGTGGCCTGAAGCTCAGCCACTCCTCAAACCAGAGAAAACAAAGGCAAGACAAGCATCTATTCTCCAGAGCGGCTACAGCATCCTAGAATAGGAAGCAGGACCCTGAGGCAGCAGCAGGGAAAGCGAGCTCCTGTGTTGGGCTTTCCAGACAGGCTCTAGTCACGGCAGCATTTCACTCTGCACGTTTAGGGCAGGGTGGTAGGTTTTCTGCCCCATTTTGATCAGGATCCAACCATGAAACCAGCTGAAGATGTGAATGAGACCATGGGTCTAAGTCATTTCTCACCCTACACCGACTTGCCATTGTCCTCATTCTTTGAAACTAGAGCCCTCCGCCACTGGCAATAGCAGTCCCTGGTAGCCTGGTCACAGCAGCAGTGTAATAGTGCACACGAAAAGTTATTCTTGACACTGCATGTCCACAGTTGTTGAAATTCTTCTTTTTTCTTAAATTACTTTAAAAGTAATGCATGTGCAGTTAAATTTTTCCAAACAGAACCAAATGCCTAATAAAGTAAGTAACTGTCTCTGGGTCCATATTCCCATTTCCACTCGCCTCTATGATGATTGTCTTTACAGTCCTTCTGTGGTTATCAGCTTAACTAACAGGCTTCTATCTCCTCTTGATTTGCCAACCTCAAACAGAACCTATTGCCTGCCTGCCTCCCTCATATCTAACTCATTCACACTTCCTTCGCCTCTGATTCTTTCCTAGTTTTCCTGATTATGCTCTTTAGTTCTCCAATTGGTTAGTTCTGTTTCTTGTTTCAACCGCATGATACAGAATTTCCTGACATCCCACCATGTCAGAGAAGGAAATTAGCATCCCCACGGATCCCTCTATCGCCTCTTCTCCTCCTGCCATCTGGCCACCGACTCTGTCAGCTCTTCCACTCTTCGCCCTGCCAGGTTGTTAAGCCTTGATTTTTTTTCTGTAGTTTTAACTACCTCTTCCTTGTCTTGTGCAGTGATTAACCAATAAACTATTTATCTACCTTTACAATATTATGATTACGCAAATATGACTTCTGCAGAACCAACAGCAGCATTCAACTCCAGGAGAAGGAAATATAATCCTATGTCAGTGAATCTGGCTGCACCTCAGGGTCAAATGGGTTTTCTTTTCTTACACTCCATTAAATGCTCAAAACTATAACCAGGCTTTCATTTGCTTTAATTTTCACATTTTTTAAAGACATATGAAGTGACTATTTGACTTTACACCAGTCCTAGTCAATATCTGTATCCATGTGTTTCATTTTTTTTTAATCACAACTACATTCATATGACCTCAATACTATCTGGTGTTCATCCCTAAGAGAGAAGTGTCCATGCCCGCGAAAGCCCAAGGGAACAGTTATTGAGCTAAACAATTAAGACAATAAAAAGGACCCCTGAGACCCACATACTCCAAGGTGGATTCCCAAGGAGGGAGCTGACACCAGTGAAGAAATGACTCACTTAGCATGGCGACTTTTTCCTTTTTTTCCTATGTGCTGGTGAGCTATGTGATTTAGCTTCTTGGCTATCTGATTTTTCTTATTGTTTAGACAAACAATAAAAAACAAGCATAGTCTCAAACTACGTACTTGGCAATGTTACAAAACAGAAATGGGCCATAACACCTAGCAAAGAGAAAAGTGCTTGTTCCAGGCAAAGTTACAGGAGAAGCAATGTTGCACAGTAGAAAGAGCCATGGTTTGGGGGGAAGACAAAGCTGAGGTTAAATCCTGGGTAAACTACTTTCCTTGCCGCCCTCGAGAGAGTTACTGAAGCTCCCTGAACTCTGATTCCAAATCTGTAAACAGGCCTAACACCAACTCTTTTGCAGGGGTCCTGTGAATACAAAATAAGATGATGTGTATAACGTAACCAGCATAGTCCCTGGTGCCTACTAGCACTAGATCTTACATGTCCAGGTTCAAGAGTCTCTCAAGCTAGCTATAATAAATGAAGACCAGGCATCAAGCTGTATCTATTCTGGTCCTAGGAAGGAATAGGAGAGTGGGGTATTGGGCAGGCACTATTAAGAATCTAGTTATAAAACTGAAGGATATGTACAAAACAAAGCCAAGACATACAATGCTTAACAAAAATTTGGTCAAGGATAACATTACTATAAAATTCTTTCATAATTAGACTCTGGAAGATTTTGTGTTTTTTTTTTGGTTGAAGAAGACTGACCCTGAGCTAACATCTGTGCCGATATTCCTCCATCTTGCATGTAGGACACCGCCACAGCACTGCTTGGTGAGCGGTGTGTAGGTCTGTGCTGGGGACCTGAATCTGCGAACCCCGGCTGGCTGAAGCTGGGTGCGCAATCTTAACCACTACACCTACGTCACTGGGCTAGCCCCTGGAAGATTTTTTTTTTTTTTAAAGCTCCTTCTCTGATTATAATTCTGAACTAGACTTTAGTATATTACGATGTTTTGACAAGCAACATACATCTTACCATGGACAATTAAGTACTCCAAAAGACACCCCTTTACTAAATAAAAAAAATTCAGGGCCGGCCTGGTGGCACAGCACTTAAGTGCGCACATTCAGCTTCGGCGGCCTGGGGTTCGCTGGTTCAAATCCCGGGTGCGGACATGGCACCGCTCGGCAAGCCATGCTGTGGTAGACGTCCCACATATGGGGTAGAGGAAGATGAGCATGGATGTTAGCTCAGGGCCTGTCTTCCTCAGCAAGAAGAGGAGGATTGGCAGCAGATGTTAGCTCAGGGCTAATCTTCCTCAAAAAAAAGAAAAAAAAATCCATAATTCACAATTTATCCAAATGTATGGTTTTAAAAAACGGTTTAAAGAAAGGCTTTGGGGGCCAGTCCCGTGGCCAAGCGGTTAAGTTCGCACACTCCACTTTGGCAGCCCAGGGTTTTGCCTGTTCAGATCCCAGGTGAGGACATGGCACTGCTCATCAGGCCATGCTGAGGCGGCGTCCCACATACCACAACTAGGACCCACAACTAGAATATACAACTATGCACTGGGGGGATTTGGGGAGGGAAAAAAAAAAGCTTTGCATGAATCACTCTATAAGTTGATTACAAAATTATGAATTCTAGCATTCTGGACGATGAATACTCCCACAGATTTTACATATGTAAGAATCATGTACAGAGACACAGTGTCACTAAAACTTCTTCCCCCAAACGGTGGCAATATTTCAAGCTCCACCTCCCACAGATACGTATATAGATTTTACTCTCTGAAATCTGAACAGCCTCTTCTTTAATTTGCTCGCTTCTGCTTAATCCATGTTATATCAGTGATGTAAACTTAAAATGATTTCTAGCCAAAATCACATTACTAGACTCCTACATGCCCACAAAAATAGCTTCCGTTTGAAAGTGAATGGTGAGGTGTTAGGATCTAGACCACCATCTAAATGCATGAATTTTCCAGATTTATTTAATTATATTAGTATGAAATATTATTACCAAGCCTTTTCTTTCATTATTTCATTGGTCTTCCACTGTTTCTCCATAAGGTTAATGTTAAACCTGCTTTGTATTTCTACTCACCGCCAATATTCTGCCATGTAACAGTATTTCCTTTAATCAGTCAAGACAGAAGAAAAATGGTGGATACTCAAAATTCTCTCTTTTAATCATCAAAAAAAAGAGAGGGGACATACAACTCAGTAGCAAAAAAACAAACAATCCTACTAAAACATGGGCAGAGGACCTAAATAGACATTTTTCGAAAGAAGACATACAGATGGCCAACAAGTACACAAAAAGATGCAAAACATCAGTAATCATCAGGGAAATACAGACCAAAATCATAATGAGATAGGCCCTCACATCTGTCACAATGGCAGGTGTCTATTACCAAAAAGACAAGAAGTAATAAGTGTCGGTGAGGATGTGGAGAAAAGGGACCCGTTGTGCACTGTTGCTGGGAATGCAAATTGGTACAGCCACTACGGAAAACAGTGTGGAGGGTCCTCAAAAAATTAAAAATTATCCAGTAATTCTACTTCTGGGTATTTATCTGAAGAAAATAAAAACACTAACTCAAAAAGATATATGTACCTCCATGTTCATTACAGCATTATTTATAATCACCAAGATAGGGAAATAACCTAAGAATCTATCGATGAACAAATAGACAAAGAAAATGTGGTGTGTATATATATTTATAAAGAAATATTCAGTCATAAAAAAAGAATGAAATCTTGCCATTTGCAACAACATAGATGGACCTTGAGGGCATTACGCTAAGTGAAATACGTCAGAGAAAGACAAACACCATATGATCTCACTTACACGTGGAATCCAAAAAAAAAAACAAAACACACACAAAAAACCAAGCTCACAGATATAGAGAACAGACTGGTGGCTGCCAGAGGTGGGGGCTCGGGGTGGGCAAAACGGGTGAAAGAGTCAAAAGGTACAAACTTCCAGTTACAGAATAAATAAGCCCTGGGGATATAATGGACAGCATGGAGACTATAGTTAATAATACTGTATTGCTTATTTGAAAGTTGCTAAGAGAGTAGATCTTAAAGTTCTCATCACCAGAAAAAAGAAAATTCTGTAACTTTGTGTGAGGACAGATGTCAGACTTACTGTGATCATTTTGCAATATATACAAATATCAAATCATTATGTTGTACACCTGAAACTAATATAACGTTGTTGTCAATTACACCTTAATTTAAAAAAAAAAACAAGGAAAGGGAGGGAAGAGATCAGTCCTTTTGTTCATGAAGGTGATACTTGCAACTAGTTCAGAAATTCACTTTGACATGTACCTTCTGAGCACTTCCTCTCTAGGAGGCAAGTGACAAAATCCTATTCTACAGGAAGGCACAGCCAGAAGCCTTGGTGGCAGGAGGTGGGACGGCTACTGTACCCCAGGGCAAGTTAGAGGGAGGTAGGTGTAAAGGTAGAGGCATAAAAATAACATTTACTGGGACTCAAGTAAATTCACAGTTGGTTGTCTGCTCGCAGGCTATATGTTCTGTTTTGCAGCCAACTCAAAGCCCAGTGGGCTGAAGTGGTTTTAAAATACTCTTCCCTTTTGTCAACCGTATCTTAAATCTCCTTTCTCTCATATTTCATGGTTATTTCTCGCATCCTGATCTCAAGAAAAGCTGTTAGGCACTTCTCAATAACTTACTAACCAGGTATTCATCGCTGCTCCAGAACCCTTTTTCCCATAGCACAGAAACCACAAAGATGCTGGATTGTTACTCTGCTGCTCAAGTTTACCTTGATTATAATTCCACATCACTTCCATATGGCTAGTTAACTGCCTAACCATCCATAAGAGTGATTACAAATTATGGAATTAGAAACCTAACAATTACCTGACTGGATAGGTTTGAGGAGGGTGTTATGCTTCTGTGTTTAACCTTCTGAGGCAGGGAAGTCTCTTGATATTTGATTCAGGTTCCTACCTGGAGGCTGGGCCATATCTAAACCATCCCAGGCCAAGGACTCGCAAACCTACTGTTCACTCTTGGCACAGAAAGATTACACAGCCTCTGCAAAATGTGACCACAGCCACTGGTAGCATTTCATACACACTCATCATGTTTGTCTACGTGCTTAGGAAAAGTCTTCTCTACAGAACATTTTTAGCAAAGCAGTATCACTATTCTCAGAAAGAGTTTTATAAAAAGGAAATGATTCTGGTCTTGGGAAGGAGGTGTGGGCTCCAATTTCACTTCTGACACACACTGTTTAAAAGAAATAGGGAACCATTTGACTGCTGACGTGGGGAAAAGGAAAAAAAGAGTGAACCCTTTTAGCTAAATGGGCAGGTTAAAGACCAGTCAATTATGGGAATGGCATTATGGGCTCCTGAAACTTCACAGCAATTTTTCACGTGGATACTTTACACCTTTTCAAGAGGCTGGCAGAATCTAAGAGAGAGACATATATGACACAGGGAGGGGAAGATGACAGCCACGCCTTTCAATTATTATAAAGACAAACAGCCTTTTCAGCGAAGTAACATGAGCTTACTGAAAAGCTTTTGCGAAGGTATTGACAGCACCTTAATGTTTCAAGGGAACAAAAATGCCATCAAATATTCATTGCACAGTAGTGAAAATGCATTCCCATTAATGAATCCTCTACCTAGATCCAACGTTTGATTCTGTATTCAAACAAACAAAAGCCACAACCAATACAAATGTTAGGAAGATAAACGTTTTTAGAAGAATGATAAAGAAAATACATAACTGAGTCTCTAATTGGCCTACATAATGTACCAATGCTTGAATTCTTCAAATACTTACACCACCCAGCACTCCGCTGTACCGACGTAGGAAAAAAACGAAGAAACTGTACAAACACTTCCTACATAGAAATAGGAGTTATGTTTTTAACTTAGCGCTAGTTCCACGTAACAGCATGAACTCACGTACGGTACTAAGATTTATGGAGGATATATTCACGGAGTGCTGAACATCAACATCATACTTTCACAGAAAGTAACTATATCATTTTTTGAAGGTTCTTATGTAAGAGGGCCAATCTATTAGTAGCCAGTTCGTGCTGCTAAAAATCTGTAAGAGAATATGTGGCTGTGCCTCCGTTTATTCCTTTCAGAATCCTTCTCTGGGTAGCCTCAGGGTACCTCGACAAGCTTTCAGTTCTCTGCCTGCTGGGAGACTCCCCGGCAATGCCGCGCCCTGCCCCCCCTACCAGTGGACCCTGAGAGAACGGGTGTGGCCTTGGGCCTCTCCAAAGAGCTGTTTGCCTCTCTCCTCATATTTGGAGGCTGTGCACTGTGCTTCTTTCTCTCAAGGCCTGTGGCGCTGGGTTTGGCTGATTTACGAGCAGATGATTCGTGCTCACTTTCTTGCATTTTATGGAAACCCAGCAAACGTATTAGCAGCTTATGCATGTAAAATTAGCATCACTGGCATGTCTGGCCTCCGATCTGGCATCATCAGTAGGAGAATTTGGTGACTCAAATGCCCGTTCACCCTATTCCACTCTCTTATAGGCACGTAGGTCCTTTCCTGGGAAGTCACAGTCTGAACTTCCCGTATCCTAGAGAAAGTCCACTCCAAGACACCTCGGGGACAGCAGGACTGACTGGGGTCCTGCTCATTTTGCCCAGCATCAGGGGATACAGAAATAGAAGAGCTAACCTTTTAGCCTTTATTCACAGACTATTTCCCTCCCCTCAAAAGCCACCCTGGATCATGGCCATATTGTAAGCAGAATTTTGCAGGAAAAAAACAGCAGCAGCAGCAGGTAGACCAAGTAGTTGTTGGTCCAACAACAGGAAGTTGTTGGGCCTCAGGCGTACTACCTGTATAACTGTGATTAGCAGGAAGTGCCTTACAGGGCTGATGAAATAACCAACCAGGTCCTTGGAAAATATAAGATTATTAAAAGGATAAATTCATTTTATTTTTATTTTCTTTAGAACTCTTGGAAATTTATATGCCTTTATTGTCAAAATATCTTTTTTTTTTTTAAAACATCACGAAAAAATTCTCTTCCTATAAGATTGCTTCTCTCCAACTTGGCTCACGGAGAATGCACAGGTAAATTATTAGGTCTATTCTGAAAAGAAATTGGGTCAAAACTTGAAAAAGCCCAGCTGTGAGTAACTTTTTAGGTAATATTTATAAGTATAGGCTAGAGCCCTAGAGTGGACTTGTTTAAGCTCCTGCTGCTCCCTGCCAATAGAGAATTATCACAATAATGTTCAAATGTGTGGGATGAAGTCATGATAATTATGGAGTCCCGAGGACCTGTGGGAACCCAGCTGCAATGATAATCCCCATCTGGATCCTAGAGCTGCACACTCAGCAGCTCTGGGCTTGGACCCAGGAACCTGCAGTTTGAATAGAAGCACCCCAGGGGATTCTGGTGCAGGTGTTCTGACGAAGGGGCTCCTTCCACACTTGCAAAAGCTCTGCTTTGGAGGGCACAGAGTACAGCCAGAGAGAGAAACTCCCTGATTTACCAGGGGAATCGACAAAGGGACCAAGTTCCCGAGTCAATAACGGAACAATCCTCAAACACATATTCAGATATTTAAAAGCTGAAGGGAGAAGGCTGAGAATTACAAAATTAAGGTGAACTATCATTTAAAGATCCCAACACTATGGCAGAGAAATGGTAACTCTATGGCATGGACATATACTACTTGCTCTGAAATGGTTTTCAAAAGAGTCTGTGGAGTTTTGTTTTGGTGTGGTTTGGTTTTCCTCCTATGGAAACCCGTATCACATTATACCATGGAAGGAGCTGAAGAAACTAATCATGAGCAGTCATTTTTGCAAGAACTCATATTCCACAGAGTAAAGGATAGTTGTGTGCCAATCTTTAAACTATGACATACTGTTAACAAGTACAAAGGGTCAACCTTCACAGTGCAAAACGCTATAAGCAACTGGCTGTTGCTAGATTAGTGCAAGTAGGGTTTTTAAAAACCAGCTGTCATTTCGATCCACATTTAAATGAACTTTGATCTTGTTACAGCACGAACATGAAGACATTTTTGTCTATTATTTTTTTCTGGAACAGTTAGACTTTATACAGCCTTACTCTCCGCAGCACAAAGACATCTTAACCAAAAAGTATACTAACCTCTAACGCTGCTATTTCCTAGCATTGCCACAGTTTAAAGTCCCACATCAATATTTGCTTATTCTTCAGCCATGTAGATTACAGCCACCACCACCCTTTACCTTGTCACATAGCTGCTGCCTAGATATCCTGGTCCTACGTGCTATTTGCACACACACTCTCCAACCGACAGAATCCCATTGCTCTAAGCAACACTGTTAGCCTAATATAAACAGCCATTCTCTTTCTAAGTAACCTTTGAATCTTACTAAACTTCCCAATACTGTGTCCTCTGTTCCAGAGATCTCGATCTGACAGCTGAGGCTGACTGTGACCGTTGCCAGTGAAATGATAAAACCACCTCCTAAATGCAGGACGCTCACACCTACTCAAAGGTGAAACCTTAGGCGTAAGTTTCTAGGCAAGGTTCACCCTGACCCCTCCCACAATTACTGCCTCTCACACTGCCTGGGTTTTTTCCTTCAGAGTTTTGATCACGGTTTTTTAAATTACTTATTTATGCCTGTACTGGTTAAACGTCTGTTTTCCCTCCTTGTTTGGAAGCTCCATGAGGATAGGGAGCTACCTCCTTCTGTTATTTATCAGCATATTCCTAGCACCGAGCACAGTACCTGGGCACATCATCAAAGAAATATTTAAGTGATGGAAACTATTCAAGTCATCAAAATGGAAAGGCCTAATGCCTCAAAGCCGGTTTCTACCACCACCACATGCATCTTCAGTCTGGTCCGGAATGTGAGGGTCACTCGTTCTCCTTCCTTGCTGAACACATTGGTTAGCCTGACTTAGTTTTCTACTCTTTACCCGTCATCATGCTGTTGGGGTAGCAAAAACAATACCAATTCCATAGGAAGTTGTGCCTTCATTTGGCTTATCATCTGAAAGTGCACCACGCAGACTACAAAAGTGTCAATATTATCTCGAGTGTCTCTCTGGATCTGCAGAGTCATTTGCACAGGGAAGATTCTGGGTGACAGCCTTCAAGACTTCTAAAATGCTTGAAGTCAGTTAGGCTGGAAAATTTTTCTTGCAGGGGTCACTCACTCACTCATTCATCTGGTCAACAATATTTACTAAGCCTCTGTTGTGCCGGGTTGTGCCGGGTCCTATTCCCGGCACTTGGGGTCTAGCAATGCACAGAACAGACAAAACCTCTCGTGGAGCGTCTAGGAGAGGGAGACAAATATCAGGCAAATAAATGTACAGGCTGTAAAGTAGTGAAAACTCCTAAGGAAAAAAACGAGAAAGCAAGGGGTTCAGGTGTGTTTTGAAGAGTGGTGGTGAGGCAAGGCCTCATTGACGACCCAGTGAAGGCTTGAAAGAGAGGAGGGAATGAGTTATGCTGATTCCCGGTTGAGGAGCAGTCTGAGATGGACACACCCCAAAGGCAAAGTCCTGGAAACAGAAAAGAGCCTGGTGGGTCCGAGGAACAGCAAGGAGGATGGAGTAAGGAGCAGAGTAAAGGAAGAGAAGAGGAGAAGGAGATGATGTCGGAGCATGGAGGGAAGCAGGAACAGAGAGGGTGGAGGACCAGCCTACAATTTTAGCTTCTACTTAGGGTGAGACAGGAAGCCCCCAGACAGCTCTCAGCAGAGCAGTAACATAGCTGCTTTATGCTTTAACAGCTAGCCCTGGTGGTCCAGGGATTAAGATTCAGTGCTCTTACCACTGAGGCTCAGGTTCATTTCCCAGTCAGGGAACCACAGAATCCATCTGTCGGTTGTCATACTGTGGCAGTTGTGCGTTTCTCTGATGCTGAAAGCCATGCCACCAGTATTTCAAATACCAGCACAGTCACCCCTGGTGGACAGGTCTCAGAGGACCTTCCAGACTAAGACAGACTAGGAAGAAGGACCTGGGCACCCACTTCCGAAAAAATTGACCATGATCAAAAAATGGGCAGGGGACATGAACAGACATTTCTCCAAAGACATATGGATGGCAGACACATGAAAAGATGCTCCTCATCACTAATCATCAGGAAAATGCAAATCAAAACTACCCTAAGATATCACCTTACACCCATTAGAACGGCAAAAATAACCAAAACAAAAAGTGACAAATGTTGGAGAGATTGTGGAGAAAAAGGAACCCCCATACACTGCTGGTGGGAATGCAAACTGGTGCAGCCACTATGGAAAACAGTGTGGAGATTTCTCAAAAAATTAAAAATGGAGATACCATATGACCCAGCCATCCCACTACTGGGTATCTATCCAAAGAACCTGAAATCAGCAATTCCAAAAGTCCCATGCACCCCTATGTTCACTGCAGCATTATTTACAACAGCCAAGACATGGAAGCAACCTAAGTGCCCATCAACTGATGATAGGATAAAGAAGACATGCTATATATATATATATATATATATATATATATATATACACAATGGACTACTACTCAGCCATAAAAAAGGATAAAATCATCCCATTCACAACAACATGGATGGACCCTGAGGGTATTATGTTAAGTGAAATAAGCCAGATAGAGAAAGACAAACACCACCGTATGCTTTCACTCATATGTGGAAGATAAACAAACACATGGACAAAGAGAACAGATAAGTGGTTATCAGAGGGAAAAGAGATCGAGGGGTGGGCATAAGGAGTAAACAGGCACATACATATGGCGGCTGACAAATAATAATGTACAACCGAAATTTCACAAGGCTGTAAACTATCATAATCTTAATAAAAAGTAAAAAAAAAAAAAAAAAATTGACCATGAAAACCCAAAACGTTATGAACAGCAGCAGAGCATTGTCTGATATAGCACCAGAAGGTAAGAGGATGATGCAAAAGGACCAGGCAGGGTTCCGCTCTGCTGTACATAGGGGCACGAGGAGTCAGAATCAACTCAATGGCACTAACAACATGCCTTAACAGGCTAACTGACTGCTGTGGGAAGACTAAACTGGGAGGGAGGCAGGACAAGAGAGCTACCACAGTGGAAATAGTATAGCTTTTGTTCAACGCTGCAACCGAAAGGCATTTGGGGGCATATTGATTAATCTGCCAAACAATCTGATCCAGCATCTTCCCATCAATAGAGGTCAGAATTTATGCTTTCTCATCTTTCTTCTTTTGAAGAAGTATGACATTGAAAATATGGGCTCAGGACCACACAGATCTGGTTTCGATTCCCATCTGCTCCACTTGTAGGATGAGGAGCATAGGCCAAGTTATGTTTTCTCTTTTTAAAAAAAAAAAGGATGGACACTATCTATTGAGCATGGAGCCTGGCAGAGAGTGTAGTGATGAATAAAGGATTGCTGTTACCGTTATCACTGTAATGACGATGATCAGAGACCCCAAGGCTTTGTGAAAAATGCACATGCTGTAGAAGGTCTAGGAAGACATAGTAGCATCTTCCTCATTTACTAATCTCAACTGCCAAACCCTCTTTAAAGCATAATACTAGGGACATTTTCGAAAGCTGGTGGAAGTCTAAATACTTGCATTTTGTTAGGATATTTCTTCATGAGATTTAGCAAGGAGGCAGTAGTTATCCCTAAAAAGATCAAAGCTGAGTGTCAGCTCTGGACTTAGAACTCCACTTGATTCTTGGAGATGAGGATAAAATGATATTCCATCCCAACCCTATGCCAGATGCCACGTTAAGAATTCCTGGATAATTGCTCTATTCAGAAAATTTTAATAAATAAATTCTTACTATTTAGCAAAATGCAGCTTCTCTTTACAAAAGCACAAGTATGTTACTGTTTTAAAGTAATCTATAAAACCAAAGGTTTCATTTGACAGACACATTTTATAATGTCTTTTAAAAATTCATTCTTTTCCATCATTTTCTGTTTACAAAAGCAGATACCTCCGGTTGCCTACCCAACATCCACTCCCCCTTAACCCTTGCTAGCAAAGTCTCAAATCTGTTAGGGTGTTCCTCTCTCCCTCACACACTGCAAGGCATGGTGGGTGGCCCTGACCTCAGTTCAGACGTGAATCCTGAATCCTGAATGAGACCATCACTGTGTGCAGGGTCTAGTTCCCCTTGGGATTGGGCTGATCCTGCAAGACAGGTCTGACTCAGAGACTCAGCGAAGGACTGACTGCTGATATTGGCAGTGGCTACGTGTCAAAGGGACCTTGGGGAAGTTTGCCTTGCTCCCAAGAAGGAAAAGCCGGAAGAAAGAGACCTTTCTCTGTCTCTAGTTGCTGCATCTGGATATGGAGCTGGAAGCCCTGTGGCTGGCTTGCTAAGCACCAAAGGCAGAAGAATCCCAGAGACGCCAGAGCCCTGGGCTGAGACATTTGAAGCCTTCCCCACCTCTGGACTGCTTGCCACATGAAAGAATTAATTTCCTCTTTGCTGAAGCCAACGAGAATGGGGTGTTTCTGCTACCAGCAGCCTGCTAAAATAGTGCTTTAGTAAATGATTACTAATTTTCTTTTCATCCAGGATCACTGCAATACTGGACAGCTGAAAATGTATTTTGATAAATGACATCACATTTGTACAAACGAATAAACAGATGACCTTTCTCCTCTTATTTACTCCTTTTCATCATAAGTGTAATATACATTTCCCTCTGAAAATCATATTTAAATTTCATAAATGAATTGAGAAAGTGAGATTTTTAAAAAATAGTATCTTTATTTTTATTAAACTTACATGTATCCTGGTTTGGTTATTTACAAAAGCCAATGAAAACTGTGTGCCCACATATGCTCATGGTATTTTGATAACTAGAAGGGTGGAAAGATTTACTGCAACCCCGAAGCTCTGCTTTTATCCGGTAGGTACTCAGTGCCTTATGGAATTACAGGTTTTTGCTGAAAATCAGTCTCTTTTGAGGCTTTTCCAGGGTCCTTCCCAAAGGCATCAGCCTTTTCACACTTCTCCCTGCACCAGTGTCTCAAGAATCCCATGGGGTGACGTCTGTGTATGCGTGCATACATACAAACACGTGTGTGTTAATCTAACATTATCAGAAGTTTTGTCTCTGAAGACAGCTAAAGTATAAAAAGGTGTTGGAATCTAAAATTTGGCCTAAGCATTTCAAGATGATGGCCTTCCTGCAAAATGGATTTACAAAAGCTGAGCGTAGTTACGATATGCCAATAAACAGCATTTCCTCCCTTTCCGCACACAAAGAGAAGATGTTTATTTGCTGCTTTCATAGACACACATGACCAAAGAATGCATTCCTTGCATAACACCACGTTGACCTCTTTTCTATGTACAAAAGAAAATCTCTACTGGAGTCACTTATCTCAATGCCAAATGAACTTCCTTCAAAATGTATTTAATAGAGAGCCCTATTAACTTCAGATTTCAAGGCAACTTACATACCCACAACTATAGAAACTGCTTTCAATATTCAACACAGAAGCTGCACAAAAAGAAACAAAAGATCTTGGCAGCAAAACTGCTTCTACACTAGTGTGAGAATATTTGCCATTTATAGTTGACATATCACTTGTTCAGTCAGAGAACCCTTCAAAGCAAAGCAGGTGGTTTGAAATGGAATTTGGACGTTCAGGTGAATTATGTGGCTCTTCAGGCTCAGTCAGTCACTTCTACAGATGTACACCAAGAGTTGACCTAATTCTGCTTTACTCTTCTTCTTTCAGTGATGTTTCTCACCACAGCAGAAAGAATATATTAAGGGTTAGAAACCACTGTGGAATGGAAATGGCCTCAAACACCAGAAAAGGCCTAAAGTTGGTCATATTTCAACTACAGATATCACAGTCCTTAACTGGGACCAGCACACCAACGAGAGGCAGGAGACAGAATCAGTGAGAGAATCGCCTTTCCAATATTGCATCTTCACACCTCCACTGCCCTGCCTGTTACCTTTTCAACTCCTTTCAGAATTCTCTACTTCTTGGTTTATCTCTGTCCTCAATTTTTTCCATCCTCTTCCTCTGCAAAGTGGAACCATGCAAGTAACACTTAAAATTTGCTAGCCAATTACTTTAATTTCTACAAGAAAGTAAAAGTTTTCTATTGAGCTTCTGGCATTTATGTCACATACCAGTTAGTCATGGATTGGAAAAACTAAAGTCATCAAATGCTGTCTTGCCTTATAGGCATGATTTTCATTCTGAAAAGGAAGAACAAGAAATATTGAAATTTGTTTTTTATTTTTTATTTTATTTTTTGAGGAAGATTAGCCCTGAGCTAACATCTGCTGCCAATCCTCCTCTTTTTGCTGAGGAAGACTGGCCCTGAGCTAACATCCATGCCCATCTTCCTCTACTTTATATGTGGGACGCCTACCACAGCATGGCTTGCCAAGTGCTGCCATGTCTACACCCAGGATCCGAACCGGCCAACCCCGGGCCGCTGAAGCAGAACGTGCGAACTTAACCACTCCACCACACGGCCGGCCCCTGTTTTCTAATTTTTTTAAGCCTCTGGGACTTTTGAATGACAAGAGGACAGTGATCTAGCCCAAGGCCCAAAAGTATAAGAAAAAGTCCCAAAAAGTAAAGATGGAAAACTCTTGATCTATGTAACCTCTACAAATGGTATGGAAATAATTTATTTTGTCTCTGTAACTTTTCAAAAGCTAACAGATTTGAAAGAAAAAGAGGGAATAGATAAATTTTAGGTGGAATTTTTATTATTTTTCTATTCTAATTTCAAAACATTCCTTATCTTCTACAAAACATATTCCAATATTGTTAGTTTCAAATCCAGCTATCTTAATGGCAGACTTATATATAAAACATAATGTCTTCATTTGGATTAGAAGCTCATTAAATTCAGTGCAAGTCAACTTAATTTAGCCCTAAATACACTCTGAAAGTCTAAACCACAAAATTTAGGGTTTGCCTTCTCTCTAATGGAGAAATATGCTTTGGTATTCAAGTTTTTTAATTAGTTGTCAGAAAATGCTAATAATAGTTGATATATAAAAGTAGACTATATCAGATATTCCAGATTTGTCTTTAGTATAAGCAAAGCAAATAAACACACTCTTGATCTATGTATGTACTGATCTAAGGAGAAAAAAATTAAACAAATTTATAATTTATTATCAGGTATTCATCTTTATAATATCATTTGAAATCTTTCAACAGAAAAAAGAAAAAGTAATATTTCAAGACTAGTTTAGTTATGAAATATCACTGAAATGATTTATGTAGAATTAAAGTTAGTTCATAAAATCATGTTTTAAACTAGTAAGATATGAAAAAACTATGGTAAAATCCTTATGAAGTGAGGAAACATTTATAATTTTCCCTTAATGAAGCAGCTCTGTAAACGCAAATATGTTGAGTTTGTTTTAGACAAGGTATATCTGTAGTTATTTCTGGACACCAGGAATATGTTAAAACTCTTTAAGGACTTAATTTGCCCTATTATTCTGCTTGCTTCTTTATGATAAGAAATCTATGCATCTGCTACTCTCCCTTCAGAACTGTGTGGGACATTCCATCCATCCTTCCTAACAGGCTACTGTCACCTCGGAGTCATCTGCTGCATGATGTGTTCTTGGTTTCCGGAACCCATACTAACTTCATTTTTACCAACTCCTACTTCTGTCTCCACTTACAACACACCTCAATCACCAACACCACTCCACACTCGGAAGTCTCCTTTTATCCCTGTGCTCAACATGAACCACATGTTCTTGTCTAGACTGAGTTACTTCTTTGTTTTCCTGCATTCGAACTTACGTTTACTTCCTTCCCCCTTTCCAAAATCACTGACTTACCTCCTATAAGGACTTTCATAAAACTCTACCTGAAAAAAATCGAAGGCATTCTCACAGTATAATTACATCTTTATTAGCAGCTTCTTGGTTCTAGGTCTAAGTATGGACCATATACAACTAAGCCTAAGATTAGCTGAAATTTCTCCTCTTTCAAGGTAGATATATTCCATCATTTGAATATTCTTATTAGTAATAGGTGTCATTTGGTTTGGTAGGTCCCCAACTATCAATAAAACCCATTTTAGACTTTAAATAAATGAGAAATAACATGCTACTGAATTAGTCACTGACATATGGGATATGTTTCTTACAGCACCTCATATCACTCTATGACAATGCTCTAAAGTAAAAGTTAACAGTTACATGGTGCTTACTATGTGCCAGACAAATTCTAAGTATTCTATATACATGAACTCGTGATTTAATCCTCACAGCAATGATAGTACAGATGAGCTAGCATTACTGACATCTCCATTTACAGACGAAGAAACTGGGGCAGAGAGAAGCCATGCAACCTGTCCAAGATGCTATAGCTATTTAGTGGAGATCCAGATGCAAACTCTGGTTCTATGGTTCTAGAGTCCATGCTATTAACTGCTGTGTTATGCTGCTTCTCCTAATTTTTTTTTTTTAAAGATTTTATTTTTTTCCTTTTTCTCCCCAAAGCCCCCGGTACATAGTTGTATATTCTTCGTTGTGGGTTGTACATTCTTTGTTGTGGGTCCTTCTAGTTGTGGCATCTGGGACGCTGCCTCAGCGTGGTTTGATGAGCAGTGCCATGTCCGCGCCCAGGATTCGAACCAACGAAACACTGGGTCGTCTGCAGCGGAGTGCGCGAACTTAACCACTCGGCCACGGAGCCAGCCCCAGCTTCTCCTAATTTTTATAATTCAGAAGAGTATTACGACAAACAATGGTACATCTGGGGTGGAGGATGAAGGCTGGGGAAAGGCATCACCAAGAACTCTTCAGGATATAAAATTAAGGTGGGAGGGCGGAAGTGTAAGGATATCATTAACACAGTATTCTCAAATGAAAATCTAAACTTGCTGTGCTATAGGGAATTTTCATTTGTAGAATTCATTCGAGACTTCAGTTTCGTAAAATGAGAGTTTGTTTTCATTTAGAAGATATGGGTTGATAAATTTAATTCCTTAGAAGTAAAAAAACTAAGGAATCTATGGGACTAGTCTTTGCCACACTTTCGATTTGGATATAGACAGAAGACTACATAAAGGATTTCTTATTTATAAAGGAAGTGTCATCTTATTCACATCTGGCATTCCTCTGGCTACCAGCACACCATCAGGACTCCACACACAACGGCCCCCTTCAGAGGAGTGGAGCACAGCATGGCGCCTGGAAGGCTGTAGGCTCGAGGACAGTGAGGACACAAGAACTTCCCAACACGTACCAAAAAACTCTGCGTTCCCAAGACTATTTTCTACTACTTCCCCTGAATTACCTGGGACTTGAGGTGATTTCGGGCTTTCTTTTATTTTATTCTCTTTTTCGATAAGTTTACAACTAAATGAGAGTACAGTATAAACAAAAATGTACCACTTTTCACTGAAAATATGACAACAAGCACAAATATTGTCACTGAAGTCATTGGTAACCAGTTACCAGAAATAGGCAACGGTCAGATAAAGATTTTAAGATGTCTTTCCTTTGCTTACACACTTTTGTACCCCTTATATGTCACAGAATAAATTTTGCAACCTTTGTATTTCAACAGAAAGAATCAAGCCTACACTTTCTTCTGACCTCATTAAACTAGCAAACAAGCAGTGTTTTTCATAACTGTTAATTCCTCTTCCTTCCAAGGACATTGGTCAGACACCGATCAACAACAGGTGTATAGGAATAAAAACAACAGCTAACTTTTATTGAGTATTGACTACTGCGAGGAGAGGTACAAAATATTTAACACATACTATCTTATTTATTCTTTACAAAATCTCTGTGATCATCCTCCATTCTATAGATGAGGCAACTGAGACTTAGAAAGATAAAGTGACCTTCATCTTTTATCACATAGATAACAAATGTTGGAGTCAAGATTCAAACCCCGGTGGGGTGAGGCTGGAGCACACACCGTTAGCCACCATACTCCATTCAGCCTAAAAAACGGTTAAAAAACGGTCTGATGTTGTCTTATCCAAGCACATAACAGTAATATCGAAGGAGCATGTGTGGGTCTTGCCAAGGTCTCCAGATTATGTAGCTAACCTTTTCTATAAAATGTGACGCGCCTGAGTTCCCCTCCCACATTCAACCAGCATGCCCAGCTGAGCCTCTCCTATCTCCAGAGATTCTCGTGGACTTCGCTGCTCTGCAACCTCCAGCTCCAACTTCCTGCTGCCACGGAATTCTATCTTGGGGCTGCCTCTGGCAAGCAGGCTGCCGTGCTCTCTCCCCACCAGGGCCTGGAGTCTCACCTCACCAGGTAACACAGCTCAGTATAGGATCTCCCTCCCGTGGTCAAGAGCTACCCCAGCCTGATATTCCCTGCACAAGGGCCTCGAGCAGGAGGCAGCTCTGCCAAATCAGTAAAGGCAGGACCTGCCAGAGGACGGTGCAACTCAAGGCTGGAGTTGGCCTACATCCTCACTCGAGACCCAGATTCGCACTGTAATCACGCCAAGCCATTAACCACGGGCACCCGTGCGCAAGGGCCATCCCCAGGCACCACCGTGTCGCCTCCCAAAGGGCATCTCCAGAGGAGAGTTTGAAGAGGCTCGTGCAAAGGATCATTATATGGCTCGCTAATAAGTATGGTTAGTGACTTCCTTAGAAAGAGATGAGCCACATCAGGTGACCCAGGCCAAGGAACTGGCTGAAGGGAAGACCTGCAGCATTTCCTGACGTGAAGGCATTAACAACAGCTAGCAGAATCACAGAATCTCTCAATCTCCCCCTCTCTCTCTCTCACAAACACAAATACACACACACACACACACACACACACACACACACACACAGGCCAGGGCCCAGAACCAGAGCACCAAGCACCCCCTCCGGTGCCTGTGTACGAGCCAGTGGCCCTCTACTAGGCAGGAAGGGCAGGGTCGACGGCCGGCTTCCTGCAGCGGCCCAGGGCTCCGCCCACCGCCGACACAGAGCACACGCAGGGCTCCAGCAGAGCAGACGGCCCGTGGCACCTCTCCTGCCTCTTTTGTCTGCAGCAATTTTTTTTTTTAAATAATTTATATGGTACCTACTTTGAAAACAGAGTTGAATTGAGAATCTGGTGTCTATGAAATATCCCAAATACGAATTGCATACACCACTGCCTCACGCTGAATGCCGCTCCGTCATTCTTGGTAAATCTGTGCTCCATATCCAAGAAAAAAGTGACAATATCCCTGTTCTCCAGGCTCCCTTTGCTGTCTGCATCTGGAATGTCATTGCCAACAGCTCCCTGTCACAGAAGCCCAGAGCACCAGACCTGAATCTGACTTTACAGAAAATACACGTTTACCGCCACCCTTATGGGAATGTCCTCAAATTCTCTGATGAATGTCGTCAGGATTATTTTCTGCTACGTCGACTTATATAAAGAACACACAACATAAGATAATATACACCAACATATTAATGAGGATCATAGAACCACTGCTGAATAAAATTATCAGTTATTACTTTGTACTCTATGAAACCAAAGACAAAAGTGTTTAGTAACTGTATTTAAGAACCACTGCAATAAGACTTGAAGAAAAAGATAAATGTATGTGCAGAGAGCCGTTAATCTGGCACAAGTGTGGACTACCGTAGATGTTTAGAATTATCTCCTCTGCTAAAATGCAAACAGGATCAGCAAAATAATTTTGGCTTACAAGATTCAATTCCAATCTAACAAAAGAATTTACTCCATCCGGGAAGTTATGGCCAGCCTGCATGGCTAAGGAGGATCTGAAATAGAAAGAAATGTTTCTGATTTAAATACTTCCCCTCTCTTCCGTTAAACAATCTCTTTCGGCTTGACAGACAAATGTTTCTGCATTTTTCTAAACCCAAACTCTGTATTTCAACAGCTGATAGAGAAATTCATTCACCCAAAAGAGTCTACTGTCACAGAAAATGCTCTCCAACAGGGGAGAGATTACATAATGCCAATGTGCACAAGAACTAAGGAATCAGGCCTCCAAAGACAAAACTGGTATAAAGACCTCATTTTCCTGCCAGGTGACCGAACAGAAGAACAGACGCCAGCAAGCCTTTGGGGAGCTGTTTACTTCAACAAATATTTATTGATTGTCTCTTCTGGGCCTAGCATTGTGCTAAAAGCTGAGGATACACAGATTAAAAGGAGTAACAAAGAAATGATTTGTTCTTATTGAAGCTCTAAGCCAACTCTAAAATCAAATTTCACACACTACCCTACCAAAAATCACCAAATATGGAAAATCTGAAGTCAATACAAATAAAGAAAGAACTTCCCATAAGTGAGTGAGTTCCCTAGTTGGAAAAAATACATATAAAATTTATTAAAGCTCTAATATGAGGTAACACTTAGTAAATGAGTATCCAGGCTTCCTTGAACCAAACCATTAATCTTTCATCAGTTTTAGATCATAACATAAGAAAATAGTAAGTAAAAATGCTTGGAAAGTACTATAAGCACACATTAATGGAGAAAATTGCTTGTAGAATAAGACGTTTTATTTTAGGAAACCATCTAATAAAGGTCCAAATATTAGAGAACATAAACTATTAATAACCAAAATCTAATAGATCACCTTAAACAACAATTGAGAGAAGTAAAAAGAGGGTAATTAACATCAACAATTCATTTTTTTCCTAGCTTGAAAACTATAGGATGATTTAAAGGGAAATCTAACGTAGACAGATAAAAAATAGGCCCACAATTTTATGCCAGCACAAGTTGGAGAAACACATCAGTCCACTGGTAAATCTGCTAATGATCCAAGAATTCAGGCACAGAAACAAAAGGAGCTTTAAGGCGTCCACATACGTATCATTAGAAAAGATTATACAGCAGATGCTATATCACATTCACGTCTCAGGAAAGACCATGTGGTCCAGGGATAAGGGATGGTTTTTGAGTCAATTCAAGTGAAAGTGGTTACCACTAAAATAACCACAACTGTAATAAAGAAAGCTTGTTTGATGATACATGCAGAAGACGAAGAGTAAGCAAAAATGAATAATATATAATTATAATGTGTCACCTTGCTGACCCAGATTATACCAACAAGCACAATAATTTGCTAAGATTACAGACCAATAATTAGCCTTCCAATGTGGGGCTGATCGTACATAGTTCCATTAGCATTAACTTAAGATTATTTTAGAAAATAACTATAAATGCTTGCTCAGATACAGCCGTAAACAGGAAACTAGCAAATTCTTATTACTCATCTTTTAATTCTGTGGAATTTACCAATATAATCTTTTCTCTTAAAAGACACATCCTAAAACCCACACAGAAAAAATGTTTAAGAGCACGTAATGTCCAGTGAAATTCAAAATACTTAACAACCAACCAGTTTACACCTACCAATCAGAACAGAAACACCAACCAACAGAACAGACACAGCAACCGATTACCAATCAGAATAAACAGAGGGTTAAAAAACAACAAAATGATGTTGCAGTAGCTTTGTGACTAGTTAAGTATCAGATGAGCATGTACTGTCAGAATACAGTAAGTAATAAAGAAATCAAATAAAGGCATTTATGTCTTGACAACTATTTCTACAAAACAAGGAACTAAGGGTCTTGGGTTTGGGTGAAAAATAGAAATATCCCCCAAATAGTGGATTATTAGAATGCACTTAGTAAGCAGAGCTGCTATCAGTGATCATGAGCTAATCACAGTCAGTTGAATTATAAAAATAAATATTACTTTGAATTTTCATACTTCTTTGTACTTTTTTTTTTTCCAAGAAGCTATGGACTGAGCTGGAAGACCTAACTTTTCCTCTGGCCCCAGCTTCTATTAATTGGAAGCTGAGACGAGAGGAGAAAGGAAGAAACATTTACTAAGATGCCCTCATGTGCTCAGCCTCATCAAAAACCCATAGAAGAAGATACTACTATCCTTAGTGTACAAACAAAGAAGGCGTAACTCCAAGGTCTTAAGAACTTAACCAACTTCACGAGACTTCCAGTAAGTAGTCAGACTAAGATTCAAACGTGGAGGCTTCTACTCCACAAGGCCACATAACCTCTCCAGGCCACTCAAGATGAGGACTAGGAGTTTATTTCATCACAATTTTCTGTTTCAAATGAAATCACACATGTGGCATCATAAAGTATAATGGTTATATATTTATCCAGAAGACAAGGATTTGTCAATATGGAAAAACTTGACACCATTTTTCAGTAATCTGCACTTTTTTGCATTCTTTTTACTTTGGCTGTCAACCATTCCATATGATATTATTCAGTAAGCGATGAGAATGAATCAGAGGAAGACATGTTTCTTCCCCAAATGTACTGTCTAACTGAGAAGCCACTCCCTTGTCACTTACTCCTTCCTCTAAGCCACCTCACAGAAAGGATCTAAGGAAAGAGATCACACCAGTTGTCAAAGGCCAGAAGAGACCAAAGTGAACAGGATTATGAAATGAATACTCAAAATATTTATGGACTCTGAGAAGAACCCAAGAGAAGAATACAAGAAAGACATGCCGAAAAAGAATCAAGAATTCTGATTTGGTTGCTGGTTTTACTGGAAGACAGAGGCATCTTCCTTAACTTTAGGCCCCTCTAGACACCAGACCAGACCTTGGGCATCGAGGCAAACGACGGCTGAACTGTCCTTGATCTCCTTGCGGCGTCTTCTACACTGGCCCACTTTCCAAGATGAGCAGGCATACTGCACATTCTGTGTGATATTCTCTAACCACACCAGCCTACAATCCTGCCTGTGGATACATTCCTATATCTGACAGGATTATACCTTTTCAACTAGGAATGTGAACATACAATTTATACAATCTGCCAACAAAAGGAAATATAGGAAATTAGGACTGAATGGGGAAAAAAACCCAAGATACTCAATTGTCACTGGACAGCCTAAACACTTGTAATGGTTTTCTATCTTTCACACTATCTTTTACCCCCACCTAAATGATCAACTGAGGGCCAAGAGAAAGTCTTCCATTTCCTGCCAAACAACTGCAGAACTAGATGCATAGGAGGTCTTAAATAAATACCTAGTGGTTATTTCACATAAAACATCAGAAAAGTTCCATAGCATAGAAAATTTTTAAATGCTGGATTTTATGAGTCAAAGGAAAAATAAAATTTGGGAAAGGATATTCAAAAGAAAAAAGGTTTCAATAATTTAGAGGAAATTTAGCATCCAAGTCAAAGATTTGTTTTAACATTTAGCATTAGAAAACCAAATTTTTGTCCCTCATATAGGAAATCTACAGAAATATGAAGCAACATGTAAAACAAAAGAACAGAAATCCCTCAAGAAATGAAAAGAAGGGCCAGCCCGGTGGTGCAGTGGTTAAGTTCACACATTCTGCTTTGGCGGCCTGGGGTTCGCCGGTTCGGATCCCGGGTGCGGACATGGCACAGCTTGGCTAGCCATGCTGTGGTAGGCGTCCCACATATAAAGTAGAGGAAGATGGGCAAGGATGTTAGCTCAGGGCTAATCTTCCTCAAAAGAAAAAAAAAAAGGAATGAAAAGTGCCTTCAGGAGGGAAAATCAGATGAGGCAGCACTAGCTACCCCAAAACTTTCCCACCCGAATTCTTCTCTTGAGCCGTTTTCTCTGTTTTCACTTTAAAATTGCTTTTGAAGTCCTTGAAGGAGAAATTTTTGTCTTCTTCCAGGGCAGGCCCCTCTCTTGTACCTGTTAACTCTGGCCCACGAGGACCAGGTCACTGTTATGTTCAGAGATGCAGACCTGGAAAGGAGGCTCTTTCCAACAGATCTTTATCTTAGACCCTGAAATCAGGAATGACAAACTAGGGTTTGTCACTGGACTGCACCATCAACTGCACTTGCAATACTTTACCAAAGTAGACGGCAGCAGCAATCCACTCATTCACTGCACAAATACAAATGCGTAACGTGTGCTAGATGCTGCTCAGGAAGGAAATGAGCGACAAATCCTACCCTCAGGGAGCTGACAGTCTGGCACAGCGGAAGAAAAGTGTATAAATAACCGTAATTACCAGATGGAGCCCACTCTGTCTGAACTACCCAAAGCAGACGTCCAACTGCAAGTATCTGTACCTCTGCCTGAGGGCTTTCTCCAAGCCAGGGTCAGCCACTTGAAAGGCCAAAGGTGGCAGGAGAGCCCCCAACTAATGACCATCCAGAGTTGGCATACGAATAATCTGGCTTCCTCACCCTTCAGGTGGGACAACTTTATAGCATCACTGTTCTCCAAAATGTGGTCTGTGGACCCATGCCAGAAGCATCATCATCACCCAGGAGCTTGTGAAACACAGACTCTCAGGTTTCAACCTAGATTAGAGTCCGACTCTGCACTCTAACAGGCAAGTCTCATGCATATTAAAGTTTGTGAACCCCTGCTCAATACCATCAACCAGGGCTTCTCCCCAGGCTTGAGCTCCAGCTGCCCACTGCGATGGCTGGTTTAATAACACACCTTTATTGGCTGTCTTCCCTCAGCCAGCTCACTTCTCCACTCTCCCATCAATGCTTCCTGCACATCCCCAACAAAAGCAGGCATACAACAAAGAAAAAATGTCAAGGGAGTTCAAGAGAGACTCCAACTAGCACAGGGAGCGGAGCTGTTGAGAAAGAGGTAGCATTTGAGATGGGCTTTACAAAGGCAGAGATGGGAGAAAAAACACAACCTGAGGGAAGGGGGAGAGGAAAGGGTAAAGGAGGAGAGCAACAAAGGTGTGAAGATGGGAAGGGAAGGACAAGAATTAACGCCAAGAGTTTAGCCAGAGCGTCAGATGCATGAAGGCGAGCAGTAAGAAAGAAGGCTAGAAAGGGAGGGTGGGATCAGATGAAGATAACTGGCCTTTATCTTCCAATGAATGGGAAGTAATTATTGGTGTGAACAGAAGACAATCATAATGAATATAATTTAAGAAAAGGCACCTGAGAACAATGCGAAAACTGTGGGGAGGGTGGGGAGTTCGTCTGTCACTCTTGTAAGCTCAGCCCCCTGGGGAACTGGGGGTCTGCCTGGTCAGTCTGGAGAAAGAGGCCTACGACTTCTGAAGGGTAAATAACTGATTGTTCTATGTGTACTCAATAATGTCTGACTCGCGGCCGTGACCAAAACATATGACGGAAGAAGAAAATAACAATAATACCCCTGTGCATTTATTTGGATAGTGATTTGGTGCTTTCAAGGGCCTTACACAAAGATCATCCCATGTGCTCCTCCCGATGCCCAGCGCAGCGCCTGGCACACAGGCCAGGCTGTGAGGCGAATACCCTGACCCAGAGCACGTTAACCAGGCTGAGACCTTCAGGAACTGAGGACGGAGTCTGTGTCAGGGGTCCCCAGGACCACCCCCAGGTTCGACGGTTCACTTGGACTCAGAGGACTCAGCGTGCAGTCACGTTCACAGCTGTGCTTCATTCCAACAAAGCAAAATCAGCAAAGGGAAAAGACGCATGGAGCGAAGTGTGGAAGGAACCAGGCACAGGCTTCCGAGGGTCCTTTCGCAGTGGAGTCACACAGGATGCACTTAATTCCCCCAGCAACAAGTTGTGACAACACATGTGTAATGCCATCAACCAGGGAAGCTCGCCTGAGCCTAGGAGTCCAGGGTTTTTATCGAGGGTCAGGCACGCAGGCACCATCTGCCTAGCACCTGCCAAAATTCCAAACTCGCCAAAGGAAAGCAGGTGTTCAACATAAAGCACATTGTTTGCACAAACAGTGTAGGTACCATGAGCTACTCTAATCAGTTCTGAGAGTGGTGGGAACTCTCTCGAAACCCAGGTTCCCAGATGCCAGCCAAAGGCCAACCCTGCAAGCAGGCCTTTCAAAGGAGAACAGACAGACCTTAACTCTTTCCTGTACAGGGTCCCAAATGCATTCCTGGAGCCTGAGTTCTAATCATGCTACTGATTTAAAGCTCTGACTCCTTACCAGAGGCAAACTGTCATAGATAGATATGGGGGAGTCTGGGAGGCGGGTATATTAAATCCACGGATATAGGGACCTATGCCAGTTCCACTCAGATAAATCTGTTCTAACCTGTCGGCTAATTTCAGGAAGTAGTAGGATATAAAACAAACCCATTATGTGTGCATAATAAGACAAGTAATTACACATTTCCATCTGGCTGTAATTATGTCAATAAAAAAGAAATATATAGCTCCTGTCCCACAAGATCCCAATTCATTAGGACCATCTTCTTCCACTGAGATACGAAACCAACAACAACAACAAAAATTGTTGCCTTTTAAACACAAAAAAACATCTTAGAAGAAAAAACTCTCCCAGATAATCAGGAATAAACCTACTGTTCCTTTTCTCCCCTGTTCTCGGCATGTATCTAATTAATACCCCCCAAAAAATAAATCATCTGAAATCCTAGCACTAAAGCATCCTGAAGCATCATTTAAAATGGGACAGCGCTTTTCCCCTTTCATTTTATGACACTTTCAGAAACGATACTTATCCGAAGGTCTCCTGAAATTTGCCGTTTATAAATTTACTGCTAAGTGGTGGTGGAAGTTGAGATGTTTACATATGTGTGCTAACTTAAAACTATCTCAAGTAACAAAGTCAGGCTTGAGATTGTCCTTCTAACGCACAAGGAGAAGATTTTGCAATGTAATGAACAATTTTCTTAACCTCAGAGATACGGCCTTGGCTGGATGGCATAAAAGATCACATGAGGTGACTGGATGCCTTTCTTGGCCTGCCAGGAGTAAATTTCAGTTCTTTGCTAGTGAGGCTTAGTACTGTGTGTGTGATGTTATTCCTCATGAAAACGAGAGAGGAGCCAAGCGTTTGCAACCTGGATTGTGCGGCTCTGCCAGCATACTCAGCCAATGCAGCTGCTCCCTGCTGTGCAGTCAGGACTGACTTTACATTCAGAGGCCAGAGTGTATTTGTACCTAAAAAGCAATGGTACAGAAACTAAGTCTCTATGGTTTCAAGATAAGTGAAGTCTGCCTCTAACCTATTCATCACCCAGGGACCTAAGAGGAAAGGAACAATCCTAAGGGAAAAAACACGCCAATAAAAGAATTAATACTAATATTTGTTCCTTATCTTTCATTTTCAGCTGGAGAAGAACACTTGAAAGTAAAGAGCAATTCAAAAGATGATTGTTTTTTTTGCAAAGAACACATGAAAATGAAAACAAGCCTTTAGATCAAAATATTTAATTTTTAATAAAAGAAATAACATAATTATATAAATACAGATTCTGATGCTGATAAATTTATTCACTGCATTCCCTTGCTCAAGCAAGCCACCCACTGGAAAACAGGGAGGACAGGAAAAAAAAAAAACCAAACAGCCTCTGCACCATCTGATATACCATGGGTTCTAAAAATTTATATGTAAAAACATACAAAGCGGGCTGGAGACAGCACTCATGTAGCCATGCATTATTAATTTAGATTTCAAGAGATATGAACTACGCTTCATTTGCTCAAAGTAAATGTCAGCACAACCACATTTTTTCTTAAAAGGAATCTTGATCATTGAAATTACACAAGAAGCACACTTACAATGGGGCAGCTCGTAAGATAGCACAGTGGTAAATCAGGGAGACTTCTAGATGCAATCCTTACCTTGTGGATTCCACACATCTTGGAGCACAGCCATAATTTATCCATACATAGTCAGCACCTTTTTAAAAACTCAGGTTTTGCTTCCAAGGCCGAAATCTCCAAAAAGGTATATAATACCTTGTTAACCTTAACTGGATTTAGGACAGCGTGTCCTGTTGTAAATCCAGGTATAGAACAATTCTAAAGTGTTAAAGGCCAAAACTTTTTAGAATAATTCTCATGGATAAAAGAAAAGGAAACAAAAATGACTTTAGGCAATTCAACAGGCTATAATATTCAGGGTTAGAATAGAACACATTCTTGTAAATTACCAAATTAATGAGGAAATAAACTTACTCTTGACAGCACTGTTTACAATTAATGGGCCATTTTTCCAACAAGGAGAGACTCAAAACAATGACACTAAGGTGTGTTTGAGCAGCCTAAAGACCCCCCATACATACTCATGGACACGGAGAAAGACTGCCCCTCTAAAGGTGACATGCATTAAATGTATTTAATCTTAACACAGTTTCCTTTTCTGTTAAAAGTTCCAGAAAGAGGAGCCAGCCCAGTGGCATAGTGGTTAAGTTCATGCATACTGCTTCAGATCCCAGGTGCACACCTATGTACCATTCATCCAGCCGTGGTGTGGTGGCATCCCACATACAAAACAGAGGAAGATTGGCACAGATCACAGATGTTAGCTCAGGGCCTACCTTCCACATGAAAAAGAAAGTTCTAGAAAGAGGCAATATTGTATGGTGACCACTGTCCAAAAATCAATATCCACCCAACATCGACCCATGGTTGACAGCCACATGGGCATAGGCCAGACTGAATTAAGAGTCAGGGGGCAAGGGAAGATAAGATCTCATCTGAATTTTTTGCTAAAGAAATAGAATTATTTACTACCAACTTCTCTCTCACCATGACCACCACCATTCAACTGGAATGACTGAATTTATTTCATACTAAATAATCATATATATATAGTCACTGAACAAAAAAAAACTTCCATTGAACTATCAAATTGCCTAAATGAGAAAATTTAATGTAATTGCTAAAAATGTGAGCATGATGTCAAATTCTGTAAATTAAAGTATACAGAATTGTAAGCTTGCTTTCTCTCTTTAAAAACCACTTGACTTATGGAGAGAAAGAGCGATTAAACCAGTATAGCCGAAAAGCAAATAAGCACCAAATGAAATTTGCTTCTCCAAAAATACACTTTTTTTTCTATGTGGAAATTAGAACTCACACAGAACAAGGAATAAGAAAAGGCTCCTTCCCTCTGTAAAGATCGTGGCCGTTATAAATTGGTCGGCAAGCTAAACTTCAGGATGTAAGAGAGATTAAAGCAGACCACCCACAATGTGCAATGCCAAGGGTGTTTCCGCCCTCCACCCCACACAAGGCCATGATGTGTGAGGGGCCACTTAGGCAGAGCAACCTCATATCCTTCTGTGATAGGAGACGAGGTCACAGTCAAGGAAGGAAGAGCACATTTACCTTCTCTTAATTTCTCATTCCCTTTTATACCAACACAAATTAAATACAAAGGTCAAATTCAGGGAGCATATTTGTGGCTTTACATCTTTTAGGCAAGTAAACAAAAAAGTAATAAAAAGACGCAGAATCAACTGGAGATTCATATTGAATGACAGACCATGGGTATCTGTCCTGAAATCTACTATCTTCCATATCTTTACTGACAGTATTAACAAAAATACTTCTTTTTCCTGAGGTAATTCTTCAAGAATCTTATTGTAATAGGTTCATCCACTTTCCTCTGAGAATGAACTGAATAGGACTACAAATGCTAGAATTTGGAACAAAAGTTTAAATGATCTTGACCTTGGAAGGATGTTCCCACAGAATCAGGATGAAATTCAATAGGAATAAGTACTCTTGGCAATTGAAAAAAGAAATCCATACAAATAAAGACATGATAAAGGGAAACGCAAAAATGTAGAGGACCATATGCAGATCATAGACAACCACAGGTCAAAAACAAGGCTAGAAATATAACACTGCATTGAAAAAAGCAAATTAGAACAATCAAGGTACTGGTAGAGAAAAGTCATAGAAGCCCTCTGCTATATTTCTTAGGTTGATTTATTTAGAAATGACAGATTTCTGGAGTCACGTGTATCTGAGTTAAGGACAAGATACAGAAATATTATCTTCTCTGACTTCATAAAACCACACCTCAAGTGCTAGGCTCCATTATGGCTATTTTTTTTTTTTAAAGAAGAAAACAAGTAGGATGATAAAGGTCAAGATTTTATTCCTGCCCTATGACAAATGATGGAAAGAACTCACAGTGTTTCAGAAAAAGAAGAAAGCCAGCCCCAGGAGTGTCATGAGGCCAACTTCAATTATTTGGAAAAGTAGATGTGTTCCAGTGTGTCCCAGTGTCCCCAAGGGATGGAACCTGAAACTAGTTTCAGGACAGACTTCAGCTTAATATACGACAATTTTCTAACAAACATAGATGACCAAAGAGAATAAATTCCTCTCAGGGGATGATGTTCCCACCACTGAATGTAGAGGCGAAAAAACTGACAATAAATTGGGGGATGTTACAGAAGTGACTCAAGTATAAGGTGCAAGCCTGGCCTTTAAAGCCCATTCTTAACTGAGGTTTTATAATTATAACTCTCTATGAAAGACTTCACATGTGTTAATTACAGTCATCCAGACTCATAAAGCAGACTTCCTGGAAAGCAGGCAAAGTGCTCTAAACAACAACAATAATAAATTCCTTTCTACCCCTCAAAATGTACAAAAAGAAAAAAAGTAGAGAGAAAACCTCATCTACGTTAATAATAGCAAAGGCCTTATCAACCAGGAGCAATACAAATGGACCAAACAGAGGACCTCCTGTGGGTCTATACACAGCTCTTTGGTTTGTAAAATAGTTCAGTGATGAGGGAAGCAAGAGGCAAAGGTTCTCAAAGACTCCCTGACATCCCCCAACGTGGAAGAATAAGTAACATCGTATCGGAACACACATTCCTACCTATACTAGTAGTGGAGGGGCTGAAAAGAGACCATACAGCCAACCGATCCCGCTTTTCCCTCTGACCTGGCAGGGCTGAGGGCCAAAGGCACACCTACTTTGCAAGGTGGTCTAAAGAATGCAGAGAAATATACTCAATAAATGCACAGAACAAAAATTCCATAAACAGCAAGGCACCGTTCTGAACAATTTCTCATCAAAGTGGCTGGCTCACCCAAAAGAGGACAAGTGGAACCAGCAGTATAAAACAACAAAATTAAGAAGCAGCAAGCCTCATAGACTGAAGCTGCCCACTGCCACAGAGCCCTCCCTACCACCCTACAAAGACAACAGAATAGCTCAAAATAGAATATATACCATCACCTTCCAGTCCTCCAGCTTAAGCGCTAAGGGAAAGACACAAACAGACCCATGACAGATAGGGAAGGAAGTCAATGAGTTTCCACCCACACTATTTTTGTAGGGTCAGACAAAATTTGGAACACTTCTAAGAAAAAATAAAGGCACAGAACATGCAAAAAGAAAAATGAGAAGACTACTTTGGAAGATTTACTCTAGGAAACAGAAGAAAAAATTAGAGTACCATTGCTTTGTACCATAAGAAAATGTGGACTGTGTGAAATAGGAAATTAAAAAATAGAATGAGGTAGAAAGAAACTGTCAGAGCTAAGAAAGGAAATAAGGAGAAAAAAATAATGGTATTGCAGAACTTAAAAGCGAATTTGAAGCATCAAAAATGTACAGCAGGCACCTCAGTCATTCAAAACCTGTTTGTTAGCACTTGACATTTATATGCCTACCACTGCCAAATCAATGCTGCAGATAAGAAATTGGAGAAAATCACACAAGAAAAAGAATGGAGACATTTTTCTGCTATTAGAGGGAAGTTGACAGTTTGGGTAGAGAAACGACAGAAATCCAATAAATGAATGATTGGTGTTCCCAGAGAAGAAAAAAATTCCTGGAACAGAGAAAATATTCAGTGATAAACTGGGGGAAATCCTTAAAATGAAAGAATAAATATACAGATGGAATTAGTTCAGAGTGCTTCAGGACAAATAATAAAGAATATAAAACACTGAAGCATAACTTGGTGAAGTTATTAAGCTTCCACGTTAAAGAAAGAAACATCCAAATAGAAAAAGCAAATCACTAAGAAAAAATATTCAGGCTGACTGCAGACTTCTCATCGAACTAAGACGTCAGGAAACAATGGAACAACATCCACCACTGCGCAAGCAACGCAGACAGAAAAGAGCTGTAATCAGAGAATTCTATATCCACGCACATTGTTGTTAACATGTGAATGCCACAGAAAGGCATTCTCAAAGACACAAGAACTCAGAAAACATATCCTCCAAGTCCCTTTGTGAAAAATCGATCTGAAGGTATAATTCAGTCAATTCATAGGCAAATGAAAAAGAAGAGCATACAATTAAAGAAACTGAGAGAAGAAATATCTGGCAATAAGCATTTTTTTAAACACAGAATTAATGCTAAATATGTAGTTTTAACTGCAGGCACAAGTATATATAATACTAAAATTTTGGAAAGAAAACTGAATAATAAATAAGCAATACACATAACAAAATACTTGGAAGAGTTTCTTTAGGCTTGACTAGAAATGATTCCCTGGGATCGTCCCAGGTATCAAATATGAAATCAAAGGATGAAGAGTTTTTAAAAGTGTGAAAATAACTTAGCTCTATGTATGAAGTCTGCAAAAACTATAGAACCAACTTTGAAATGCTGAAGATCACACAGGCTGCAAGATCAAACGCTAACTTGATGCCAGCAAAGATGAACAGAAAAAGAGCAAACCATCCCAGGATTAAGAGAGTAGATAGGCTGCATCAGAGGAGTCAGTGAGCTGCGACCCGAGGGAAGAGCAGGGCAGAGGAAACGTGGCTTAAAACGATGAGCATGGAAAAGATCTTGAATGCCATGCACACTTCTCATTCCATCTGACACAAATGTCCTTTTTATAGTCAAACTAAGATAATTTGAGTTTTCTACATGTTTAACCTTTCAATGACCACCAGTAAGTTACAGGGACAGACCTGAACCTTCAGAAAAATGTCCTTAGCTGTGGGACAAGTCTAGCTTAAAAGTTTTATCATTCAAAACGCTCAGTGTTGTCTCTGAGAAGACAGTTAAAGAAAATAAAATCTGTATAAAATAAAACATTAATATTATTACTAACCGTTAAGATCTAAAGAACTATTTTAAGTCTGGCATGGCTAAGTTGTCTATTACAGACACGAGTGAAACAAGTTCAGAACATGCAAATAAAACACCAGGGAAAGCAGAGAATGGAAGTAATATAGATCAGGGGTTGATAAATTACAGCCAGAGAGCCAAATCCAGTTTGCTGGCTGTTTCGGTAAATAAAATTTTATTTGAACATAGCCAGATTTGTTCATTAACAAAGTGTTTACGGCAGAGTTGAGTAGTTGCAACAGAGACTATATGGGCCAAAAAGCCAAAAATATTTACCATCTGACCCTTTACATAAAAAGTTTCCCAACCCCTGTTAATAGATGAACAGATTTCTCCACTGTGCATGGGAGGGACACGATAAATACCAGTGCACAGTCTGAAGCTGATAAACTGAAAAACATAACTTGAAGAATACTACTAAAAGTTATATAGACAACCAATAGTAAAATTAATAGCAGACTACATACCTTTCAAATTACCAGAGACAGAAAACACAATAAGAAATCCAATACAAACCAAATATCAGAGGAGGGAGAGAGGGAAAGAGGGAGGAAGGAAGGGGGAGGGAGAGGGAACGGCCAGAAATCAATAAAAGACGACAGGAATGAGATGCAAAAAAATAACCACATCTATTATCTCAACAAGTGTAAGTAAAATAACATGACCTATCTAAGGAAAAAGACTCTTAGGCTGAGGTTAAAAAAACAAAAACAGGGGCCACCTCCGTGGCCAAGTGGTTAAGTTCGTGCGCTCCACTTCGGCGGCCCAGGGTTTCACCAGTTCGGATCCTGGGCGCGGACGTGGCACCACTCGTCTGGCCATGCTGAGGCGGCGTCCCACATGCCACAACAAAAAATACACAACTATGTACTGGGGGGATTTGGGTGAAAAAGCAAGAAAAAATAAAAAAGAAGAAGATTGGCAACAGTTGTTAGCTCAGGTGCCAATCTTTAAAAAGAAAAAAAACTCAAAGAGGAACAACAACAAAGAGATTAAGAATAGTTGAAAATAAGTGGAGAAACACACCAAGCAAATAGGAACAAAAGAACCACGTTAATACCCAACAAAGCTGAATTCAAGATACAACAGCATTAACTGTTGAAAAGGTAATGTTATAATGCTGAAAATTTAATTCTCAAGGACATTTTTTAGGTACCTCAAAACAGAGTAGTACTTACATATATAATGCTAAATTTTCTGGAAATAGGAGAAATTGCCAAAAACACCGAGAATAATGAACGACTTCAGCTCAATTCTCAGTACTTGGCGGACTCACAATATAAACAGATTCACCACAAATAAAACAATAAAGTTAAATAACACATATTTATGTCTTACTATATATACACATGTATATATTCTATGTACCCATAGAACAAAAATTGACTATATGTTAGGCTACAATAAATTCCAAAAAGTAAAAACAGTTCAGACCGCATTCTCCTATCAAAATTGATGTAAGACTGGGAATAAATAACAAAGGCGGGGAAAAAAATCACAACCACTTGGAAAATTTTAAAGTACCTTAACCCTGGTTCAGAGATCAAAATCAAAATCATAATTTAAGAATGTATGTAAAAGAATGCTATGAACACTACATAGCAACAAGTAGAAAAATTCAAAGCTTTAAACACTTTTAATTCAAATCAAGAAAATACTAAAATAATCTAAGAACTTTAATTCAAGAAAATAGAAAAGGTACAACCAAATAAGCCTAGAGAATTGCAAGAAACAAAGTAATAAAGGCAAAAATAAATAAAAAACAAGATGTCAAGACCATGAAGTGGAGAAAGAATTTGTCTTTCCGGCAAATGGTGCTGGGACATTCTCGACTTCTACAGGGATGATGTCGGAACCCTGCCGCACAACACATACAAAAATCAAGTCAGGGTGGGTCAAGGACCTAAATTTAAGACCTAAAACTACAAAACTCAGAAGAAAACAGAGAGGTAATCTTTGTGACCTTGGATTTAGCAATGGTTTCTTATATACAACACCAAAAGCATGAGCAACAAAAGAAGAAACAGATAAACTGGACTTCATCAAAATTAAAAACTTTTGCGTTTCAGAACAATTTTGCACAGTCAAACCTGTCATATAATCTTATCGGTTCTATTTCCTTTTTCCCTTAGAGACAGTCTTCCTAGGGCATTCCATCCTTCCATAGATAAAATGGTCAATTTTCTAGAAATATCTAAGTTAATAAAGCTGAAAATAAAAGTGATTTTTAAAAACCTAAATAATAAATTGAGGCATTTGTTAATTACTTTTCTAAATAGGCAGTTCAGAAAAGAAAATAAAGACTATAATAGAAATGAAGTCAATACAATACAAATAAATAGATCGTTTTTTTTCTAGATTGACAAAAATCTAATAATAGCTAAGATGTGCCAAAATAGTCACTAACACAAACTAGAGGTGGAAAGTAAACCAATACCACCTTTCTGAAAGGTAGGGTAGTGACGTGTGTCAAAAATTAAAATGAGCCTGTCATTTGGCTGACGTGCCAACTCTGAGAACTTATCTGAAGGGTCAATCACACATGTGTACAAAGATGGATTCCCTACAATAGTCACTGGAGCATTGATTCTACGATTTTTTTAATGAAATTAAACTCAATATCCATCAATCAGGATCAGGTATAAATGGTGGTGCAGTGGCAAATATTTAACAACTAGTTCTGCCAGGGTGGGGGGGAAAGCCCTGATTCATAGCATTTGCCAATTTCTATGGTGTAAATACTACCACCATGGCTGATTTCAAGCTACCAAAATGAAGTCACTGAACACAGAGTTGAGAAGAAAGGTGTACAGCTGGCTTTCAAGAGCAGGTGCAAGCTACCTGCAGCACACCACTGTATGATTCAAAACACAGTGGAACCAAAAACATACACTGGAACACTAAAAAGCCATAAATATGACATAAAAGATTAATATTAACACGGCAAGATATCCACTACATATCACAGGATAAAAAATCCACTACATACAGAACAGCTTATGTTGTATAATCTGTGATCATGTGAACTTACATGCGTGTCTGTATTTCAGTTTCCTTTTAAAAGAAAAATCATACAACAGTCATGTGTAAACACTACATTCAGTCAAGTTTCGCCCATAACAATAGCAGTAAATCTGGCTTTCAGGGAGTATCTAAACCAGATATCGATTTTTATTTTAAAAGAGATTAGCAAAAGATCAACAGATTTGGCTTCAAAGTAATTAAAAACTTCTGTTTTAAATTACACAAAACAAAGAAAAAGAAAAACAACAGACCGGGGTTAAGTTATTTGCAGTAAATATGAAAAAGGCTAATTTCATTTGTACGTTCAGAGCTCAAAAACAGGCAAAGGAAATGAAGAGACAACTTACAAAATAAGAAATTCAACTAGGAACAAACATATGGGAAAATGATCACTCTTACTAGTGATCAAATACATGAAATTTTTTTAATTACGTACCATTTTTTGCCTACTAACTTATTGATATTCTCATAACATTGCTCATGATGTTGCAAATTGTATACAATCATTTCAGAATATGTTTTAGGCGTGTGTAGTCACGAGTAATAAAATTTTTCATATCCTCTGACCTAGAAATAACATTTCTATTAATCTATTCTAACAGAAGTATGTGCTTAAAAAAATGCTATCTTCACCAAGAACTTCATCACAGCATTATTTTCAAATTGAAACACTGGGAGAAGCCTGAATGTCCTTAAAAAAACGGAGTAAGCAAACAAATTAATAAATATCCTCTACTAGAAAATTATACAGCAATTCCAAATTTTAACATGAAGTGTATAAAGCCACAGAGAAAATGCTTACAGCATAATGTTAAATTGTACAGTATGATTACACCTATGCAAGAAAGATACAAAAATAAAACTAGAAAAGAACATACAAAAAAAATCAGGGGCTGGCCCAGTGGCGCAGCAGTTAAGGGCACACGTTCCACTTCGGCGGCCTGGGGTTTGCCAGTTCGGATACCAGGTGCGGACATGGCACCGCCTGGCAAGCCATGCTGTGGTAGGCATCCCACATATAAAAAAGTAGAGGAAGATGGGCACAGATGTTAGCTCAGGGCCGGTCTTCCTCAGCAAAAAGAGGAAGATTGGCAGCAGTTAGCTCAGGGCTAATCTTCCTCAAAAAAAAAAAAAACCCATGTTTCTTATACTAGATTGGTACATTTTGGATAAATTTATGAATAAATTTTAAAACCTTTGTCTAAAAACATATTGCATTATTTGTAAAATTTCAAAATCACTGAAAAACAAAACATAAAAAGTGTTATTAACATAGAATGGACTGTTATTCTTTTGAAGGCCAACATAAAACAATATAATTTATTTCTTAAGAATGTAAGAAAATTCTTACGTGGAAGAAAATATACACTTCTTGACTCAAACTTTGTCTATTACATATAATAGTTTTTCTCACCATTAAACTTTACTATTTTAAAAAGTAACCATACCACCAGAGGATATATATCTCAAGCGCTCTCCTTTATTTCATTCCAAAAAGAGAATACAATATAAATTCAGGCAGTAGCATACTGCTTGAAGATATATTATATTAATATAAAAGAAGAATATTTTTTAATAGAAAAAATAAATCACTGTGTGACCCAGTGATTCAGTACTAAGGATGCACAATGCATTAATTAATTCTGGAAAGAAAACACTGTAATGTGAGTAGCAATTCACAGATAGACTCTAGCGACTAGAAAAACTCTAGAGAAGAACCTCTGTTCCTACAGTAAGTATGACCTGGAACAGAAAGCCTTATAGAAAAGGTGTTTCTCAAAGGACATAGCTGGTGATTTTTGTGAAAATATATGTGGAGTCAAGATTTCCCCTAAAGAAATCATTTCTCCTATGATTTCCTTCACTAAATGCAATGTTTTGCCAAGAACTGCATGGATGGAGAAATAAAAATTGTTTATCAGAAACTGATCAAGCAACACACAGGTTATCTTCTCTCACAGCAGATGGGAAACTTGGGGGACTCGTTATAAGAGATGGTATGTGTCTAAAATTTTTCAGTTATTTCTAATGTGCTTTGGATAACATCTTCGACAGTGACCCAACACATAATAGGAGAAACTAGGATGTTCAGAGGACATCCCATTCAAGTCCTTGAACACATCAAGGCCCTTCCATGCCCAGAAGCCATGTCTGATCCAAGCTTGGCTCCAAGAGGAGCCAGTAGTATGGCAATTCATTCGTTTCTTACCCATTAAGAAGTAACTAGGAATAAAAATAGAGATTGATTGCAACTATCTTTTGTTTCAGCATTCCCTAGTTCTGCTCACAAATTATTCAAATTATTCAAAACCTATTTGCCTACATTGTGAGTCAAGAAATCCTCTTACGTCAATTCTATCATGGACAAACGCAGCTCATTTTGAATGTTGGTCATAATTGGAAATAGCCTTGAATAATCTACTCCCCAGGCGTGGATATGATAGCCCAGAATGTGAACGGCTCGGCTCGTAAGAGAACATATCCAATTGATAACTGCCTTTCTCAGCTAAAAATTACAAAGTTACTTCTATATTACATGCCTCCATCTGAGCATGAACCCACTTGGCAAGAATATCTCATGATGCTACTTAGATACTTATTGCCTTGGGCGAGTGAAAGATGCTCTATTGTAGGAAAGCAAGCCAGGGAAAAGCAGATTTCCTGGACAAGGATCTGTCAAGAGACATCCTACTAACCTATCACCAGATTAGCAGAGTTCTCAATACAGTAATAGATGCTTTTCTATCACCTTAAACAGCTGACTGGAAAAAACAGAGAGCAGCCATGTAAATTTTCTTAACATGTGAATGGTTCTTCTCAAGACACTGCGTGACATGAGGTCTGAGCTTGGTCTACCTAACCACCCCCGGGGTCAAAAGCACAGGAGAGGGCATGCAACAAAAACTCCCATACAACCCACACTTCTACACTTGCTCATCTCTCAACCCACGATCTAGGAGAAGAAGGACACAGCAGACGTGACAATAATGAAGAAATGCAGTAGGGCAGGGTTGCTGACAAGAGGAAGTCGCGTTGGCCTGGCTCTTCCTGATCAAAGACGTCAAGCAAACGCGCAGGGCACCTCTCCTTCACTCTCCTTTCCTTCGCTCCAGAGCCTAGCGAAGACCCGGCTGCACCACCCCTACCAGCAACAACACCCTCTGCCCTGCCAAGCCCCAGATCCCCCATTACTCTCCTTCGCAGGACCGCTCCCTGTACCTGTCTAACTCCAAATCCGAGATCAAGGTAGGTGAGCCAGAAGCTGATAAGATAATAAGCAGAAGGCCATGGGCCAGGAGGAAAGTCGAGGTGAGGAATGCCAAACAGCTGCCTGGCACCTCCAGGGAAACTGGGCTCCTGGAACAGAGCTTCTCCAGACCCAGGGTGAGAGTCTGGCTATTCCTTCTTTGCTCCTAGAGCGCTTTCTCTAGAATGCAGACAAGGGACACAAGAAGTTGCTTTCTTCAAGTCTCTCCGATCATTCCCATGACAACTGAGGGCAGTTCCAAGGCCACTTTAATATATCGGTACATATAAATATCTTGTAAAGCAAAAAAGTATGGAATTCCTTACATCATGTTATGGATGTGCCCACCATTACCTGCTCTTCTGGTTTCAATGAAATCCCCAAGGAAAAAAATGGACACAGCAATGGAAGAGGAAATGAACACAAACGGTCTATCCAAGGGTTAATTCTAAATCTTCCCTGGAAGGTCTGGAAAAGGGACCTGCTGACTCCAAATACAAACAGTGCCCCAGACAAGCTCCGCCAAGGCGTCTGGGGCACGCCCAGGGCCCAGGCTCAAACGGCCAACCTGTTCTCGCTGCAAAGGCAGAAACGGGCTTGGGCAGCAGAGATTATCTGTAAGCAAATGAAAACCATTGCTTAAAGCCCAATGAAGCAAAGAAAAAAAAAAACAGTAGCATTAGTGAGTCACAGGTAGCTGCCTAAGGGTATCTAAGAAAACACCCAGGCCTGAGCAGGGCAGCCTGGAACACTGCCTCTCAGGCTCCACCTCTGCGCCTCCCAGGATATCGCCCTTCCTGCAGGAAGCAAAAGCCCCACGCTGATATGACAGGAGGCTTTTGATACCATGCCTTGTGAAGGCAGTGAAACTATCAGCAGCATGCCAGGCGCATGAGGGACGGCTCGCTGATGCCTCCTCACTCCAGCCCTCCTCACGGCTCTTCCCCAGGACTGTGAGCTGCCTGCAGGGCGCTGGGAGTTATTCCAAAGGGGAAGAAGAGAGAGTGAGGGCCACCAGGAGTCCACCAGACCTGGCAATGCCTCCTGGGATAGCCCATCGCTCCTGGAGAGGCCCCTCGTCCAGGGGCGAGCTTGCCAAAACTGCAGAGCAAAAGCAGAGAAAGTTTCAACCTTTGAACGGCCCTCTGATGTGGTCCAATCTCTTCCTTCTTCAAGTTTCTATAGAAACAGTAAAGGAGCAAAGGAACGAAACACCCTCAGGTTAGTTCAGAGAGGCAGGGCAGGAGTAGCTGACTGCCTTTCAGTTACAGGCTTTGGAAAAGATACACATGACTAAAGCAAGAGGCAGAGCCATAAGGAGTATTTCATTATCCAGCCGAATAAACTTTCACAAAGCCAGTCTGCCATTGTTTTTGCATGATTTACCAATTTTCAAAAATACATCATGAGATTTCGAGAGCTAAATGCTTAACACGTACCCTGGCATTCTTTTAAGGCCAAACCAGGAACAAGAATTAAAGTCATCCTGTATTATTAGAACAAGTCACAGGAAATGGGTCAGCTCTTTAGGACAAGAGGAAAACTGCATCTGCCTTCTGCAGAAAGAACATACAATGAAGGAGCTCTGAAGAGTGCAGGGCCTAAAATATCAACTCACACGGCAAGAAAATATCATGACACCTTTACCTTAAAAAAACAAATAAATCAAAAAACCTACTTAGACTGACTGGGCATAACAAAAGCCACGGCCACTGCTAATGGCACCTTCCCTAACTATCTAGAGAGAAATGCAGTTAGAAAGAGATCTTTTAAGGCCCTCAAGTAACCGAGATGGGGACTTCAAATCATTAAATGAGGAAGATGCACTGTTGCTCAAGACAGGCCGACAGCACTTTCTCCCCTTCTAGCAAATGTGCTGCATCCTATTTTGAAATCCAGCAGCCCATGAGAGATTATCCAGCACTGGCTCACTAAGTCTCTGCTGGTGATCATGAACCAATCTCAAGTCTCTGCCCTCTGGAAAAGGAAGGAGAATTTCACATTTTGTTCAATAACAACATACTTGGTTTTGCAGACCTAAGTGTTGCTAAAGAAAGTTAATCATCTCCCAGAAGCACATTCACAAGTGTCTTTCTTTTAAAGTATAGTACCCGACTTCCCCTCGCACCAGCTCACAGCCACATGATGGCTGAAGGAGGCACCAACTTGGAAGTTCCCTAAATCTTACAGAAATGCACACACCAGAGAATCTAAGGAACCCCTCCCAGCACTTGTCTAAGGGAGCTGTGATGAGAGAGTGAGTAGGTAGGTGGTATTCACATGGAAGGGGTTTTTGGGGGGCCTGCAGCAAATACAAGCTGGATGAATGAATAATGGGTGGGTAAGACACGGAAGCAACTCTCTCTAGAAAGAACTAGTCAGCTGCAGTCACCAGGAAATACAGGGAAGACGCCACCAATCTCCTGGCTGTCTCTCCAGCAAAAGGAAATGTAAAATAAAAAAGACAAAAAAAATTTTTTTAACATAAAAAAGAAGCAAAACAAAAAATCTATTTCAATTTCTTAGCAAGTGATGGTGATCAAAAAAGTCAAAGTCTGGGAAGAGATCATTAATTCACAATTTCATTTCTCCAAAGGGAAAAAGGAGAGGTTCTCTCTTAGAAATATACACGAATGTTTCTAAACATCACTATTCACTTCCTGTAGCAGAGCCAAAAAGTCTCACTCTAGCTTTTTCTTTAATTTGTGGATCAATTATTGTTCCCTCCTGTGGGGTTTCAGAAATATAATGGCATTAATAACATTCTTCTTCCCCACTGCACCACAATCCATTATACACTTCCCTGAAACAAGTACTTTGTTTCTAAAGTAGTCAAACTGCTCACAATCCAAGATTAATCTTGTAATAAAGGTGCATGGAATTTCCAAATTCCAAATGACTTGTGTATGTGACAGTTTTTCATTCAAACTGCTGGATAAACTGCTATTGGCTTTTCAACCTGAAACAATATGAGAATGTTCAACCGAATCACTCTCGCTGAAGAATGAATGAGAAGCAGGAAAGGAGACAAAGACTACTGCGTCCTTAAAACAGAATTCCTTTTACTGTGCCCCAGGTGGTCCACAGAAGAGCAAAGAGGAGTGGCAAATGGATGGCACCCTTTAGAAGAAAGCAAGAAGTTTAAATTCCCTTCCTTCAATTGCTCTCCTTTCTTTCGGGAATCCAGCTACCCATCCTACTCCCAACCCCCTATGCCCACAGCCCCAGTTACTGACAACAGAATCACTGTAAATTGAGCAAGGAATTGTGCTACATTGAGACACACAGAAACAACAGCCACTACCTTTGCCCTCATGGAGCTTCCAATCCACTTAGAGAAACAGAGCAAGTGGTCACAGTTTCTCATAGTTTAAGGCAAAAAGATTATACGCTCCAAGGAAATAATATACCTAACTCAGGAGTTCAAATTCTCAAGATCATCTGCTTTCTCCAGTTGTGTAATCCCCGGAAAGCTTCCACAATGGCCTTCAGATGATTTTGTCTTTTTCTTTGTATTTACAGCCAGTAGAAAAGCCAAAGCCAGGCAGGATAACACACAGGACATGTCAGCCCCAGGGCGTTGACTGTGAAACAAGAACTGTGAAGAGCTTGTAGTCTTTCCTGCCTGCAAATAAGAAATAAGGAGGGACTCACATAGCACATTATTTTGCACACAGTAGGTGCTTAATATTTGTTCATTCGATAGGCATTCTCTATGCAACTATTCTTTCCTAAGGTATGCCTGGTAAAAAATTTGGAGGTAACGTTTATTTTCCAATAACTGGCAAGTGTTTGTTGAGTAAATGAACTTGAAACATCCTAACTTTATTTTTAAATAATACTAATTTTACTCTTAACATTGAGCCACAAAGGTTTTTAACAAAATACTCAGCACTGATTTCAGAAATTATGGCTAGGTATAAAGGTCAAACCCAGAGCTATTTAGCGAATTCAACTTTTGGTTCTCGGTATCGCAATACAGATGTTTATTTTTGTTCGTAAAGTTCAGATTCATGACCACCTAGGATTTATGAACTCATTTCCGACAGCATGTTTAGGTCCTTTTTTCTTTTTATTACATGTTAGATGAGAAATCAAGACAGATTTTTACGTATCAGTAACATTAACAAATCAAAGCTGATCGTCGAACGGCTTCCTATAATTTTATTAGTAACAGCTGTTCGCACAAAATCATGTTTGGGTCTGAGAACAGCTCTTTCTTTAATGTTACTCCATTCGGTAGAACAAGAGAAAACATTCACTGTTTACTGTAGTCCAGTTACTGCCACAGATTTAATTACCAACAATCACACATTCTACCTTCTATTGCTATTTCACACTTCCCTAAGACTAATTCTGCAGAGATTTTAACATTGCTTAAAAGCCATTATAAAAGTTTCCTTTTAAAAACGTCACCACCCTCCCCCTTCAACCAGGAAACTAGACTTTATTTGTCGCTACAAATACTTGTATTTCCCTTAACCCAAAACATAGAGTCTGGAGGAAACAGAGTCTCTCCACCTTCTCAGGGAGAAAGCAATCCTAACCTTCTTAAAATGGCTTCTCTCTCTTCCCTTTCAGCTCCCTATTTTCCCTCTACAGCACCCAATCAACATTTCCACTAATATGCAACAGAACTAATAACCTCTCCTTAAAGAAAAATTAACATGAAGGCTGGAATCAGAATCATCCTTGGAAAATCCTGTTCATTTCTTTTCAAGCATAAGTTTGTCTGGATCATGAAGAAAAATCTGTTCCTTTTTTCCTGCTAAGTTTAGCATAGCACGCAGTCTCATAACTGCAAAAGCTGTTTCAGGTCCTTAAAAATTCATCTGTAATAAAAATCATAACTATATTTAATAGGCATCTCTGAAAAGTGAACATAAGCCATCTCCTATAAAGCATAGCGGGGGTTCTGTTTTGGTTTTTCTTATGAAAAAGAGGCTATCAAATCTATTTCTAATAAACAAAATGGCTACTAAATTACTCTTCTTGTTCTCCTTTCTAAACTTACCTAAAAAGATTTGAATAGATATCACAGGATAATTTTACTATTCAGTAGGGTTTTCATAGAAGCCAAGTTCCCATATGAAGAAATGACATGTAAATACAGGATTGACAGTTATATGGCAGACCTAGACAATGAACCTACACGGTTCAATGCAAAAATCTTACTCTGAAGTCTCTGTTATATATTCAGAACTACAGTTTTTAATTATTATGAGGGATGCTCCACTTTACTCTTCAGATATAAACTAGAAGTACTTCATTTCAAAAAAAAGAGGAAATGCACTCAAATAAATCTTGACATTTAGAAACATAATCAACACTTGGAAGCTAAGAGTAGCAAAAATAAAACTGGTTGGTCTTAAAGCAGCTTCATAAACACCATATTTTGGTATTTCCAGGGAGCTGTTGTTATTAGGGCTGCTTAGAGAGATGCCCCCATTCTGTGGTTCTGAGCAGCCATCCTAGACAGCCAGTAACCTCACGGTTAATTCAGGCAAGCAGCATCCCCATTCTTCCTGCAGTGAACTCTAGGAGGGGTAGAGGGGCAGGTACTTTTATCCAGACCTGTGTGAATGAACTCTCCATACAGTCTAAATATGCCAGAGCATTCCCAGCGTTCCAGGTCCCTTCTTGCTCTGTAACTGTACAGTTTTCAGTAATGTATGCCTCTCAAATTGAAAATGTTCTATCTGCAATTCCTAAAATTCTATCTTTAATCATTGTGGTTGTCCTCATGTAATCACATAGGGAAATCATAAAAATCTGTTACCACCTGTGCTCTAGAGAATTTTAAAATCCCCTCTGAGGGAGTATATCATGGAGAAACGCTTATGGCAAAAGATGACAGAGTTAAACGAGCTTCTAGAGGATAAAAAGTAATCAAGATATGGAATGGTTTCTTTTTTTTTTCCTTTAAACTTTCATACTTTAAGCATGACTATTATCATTCCCAAATGCACGCAGCGCAGAACTGTAACCCACTGGTTCAATATGTGATCTAACATCTTACAGCAACACTTCCGACCCTGGAAGGCATTTGTATTCAACCCGCTCCAAGAGTTACATACAGTTTTTTAAAGAAGATCATGATTTTATCTGCCACAGATTACAAACATTACCTATTTCCATGTCTCTATTCATTATTTTAAGGTCCCAATTGCTACCAGAAGGGTCATAAACTTACTCAACAAATATTTATTGAGAGCCTTCTACGAGTTAGGCGTTATGCTAGGACCTGCTGGGATTTCATAGTGAACGACACAGACACAATCCCCACCCTCGTAAGCTGCCAGTCTAAAAGAGGAAGAAAATCTATCATCACATATCTAATTCAGTTAGAAGATCAAGAACATACATTCTTCCATCTAAGATTGGCCTCAACTTTGCCTGTTTTCAATAGGTGGAATCTAATCAATAAACAAGGTTTGCTAAATCTTCCTATTTGACAATTAAAATCTGAAGAGTAAAGATTTCAAAAACATGCAAAATAAAAACAGGTTAATTGGGAAGACATGTATCTTCAAGGAACTGAAAAAGATTTCAGGATGAGTCCCTGTGACTGGAAGCAGACATTCAAAACCACTTGTTTTATACAGATTTAAACACATATTAATATTAAACAGTGTGGTCCATGTAGCACCAATAGAAATATTTAATTAATATTAATGAATATTAATTATTTAAAGAAAACATAATGTACTTTACAACTGAGAAGTATACAAAAACATCAACCAAGTTAACATATTCTCTTGCATACATGTAGAGTACAAAGTTTTCTTTGTGGTATCAAAAGAAATAAACACTAAAAAAATAAATTCAGAGATGAATAAGTTAAAGACGACAAGAAAAGAATTCAGAATTTAAGGGGGAAGGTGTCTGGGTTCTTTTTTAAAAAAAGAATAAAAATTAAAATATATAAGTACTGTGGAATATGGAACACATTGCTGGATATGTATCAAAACGATCCAAATTTTACTGCCATACTTTCATCTAAGCAGGTAACTACTATTTGCCCTTTCTAATTTCTCCATATTATCAATATATAAAATTAAATAATTATGTGAACAAACACAAGGGTCCACACTTTTATCCCTGCCAGATAAATCCATTTCCATTAAAATGGCGTCATGCTTTGAACTAAAATCTACTTGGATAAGAATTCCATACTGAATTTCATTTCAATATTAAGGTGATTCCTCAATTTAAAGAAAGTAGTTAAAAATAGTGGTAAAACTTTCAACTGTGAAAGGAGACATCCTGTGACCTCCTTTGGACAGGCATGGTTTCAATGAATGAAGGAACCAGAAGAGTCAGGGCACTCATCAAAGGAGCACATCAGGAGTTCCTCCAACCCCTCGCCAACACCTTCCCTGCCTCCAATCAACCAGCATTTCCCTCCTGGACTCAAGAAATCACGCAATCACATGCTCATGCACACACACAAATCTACTATTAGCATACAGCATCTACTACATAGATAGTGTCGATATTGCAGGAGCTTTGTTACAAAAGCAACATACCCAGAACACGAAGCTGTAGCAATTCTTACATGATGTCTAGGGATCAGGTTTCTAACAGAAAGCTACATAAATTTTAAGTGTTACTAATGAATGTAGGTGCTAAATTAACGCCATCTTTTCTTACCACTTCTAACAGGCCATATTTGGGGGTTGGGGCAGAGCTGTATTAAACCCTAGTGAAATCTAATAAGAGAAAAACAAAGCTCCCCAACTACCACCGCTTTAGCAGTAAAACTGATTGACTTTAATTTTTTTCCTCATAAAATTATCTCCAAGCTCATTTTTCAAAGCACAGTATGTGATTTAAATACACAATAGGTAGTTAAGCAACCATATATGTCTATTTCCGCAAAAGTCCTCCTCCCAGACATTCAAACCTGGGCCCTCAGACTGACAAAGACCCCAGGGCTGTAACTCACAGCTGCTTGGAACCCAGAGCTGTCACATTGCAGGCAATAGAGTTGGCTAGGGAGACCTCAAATATCCTATTCCCAGCAAAACAGAAAACAGAAACAAATAAGACTGTGAACAGGGCCAAAGAAAAACAGAAACTGTTCTTAAGTCTCTCTAAAACACATGCTTTTCCCCTTAATTGTGCACTTACACACTCTATACATTTCTCTTGCCCTTTCTACTTCTCAATCTTGAGCATTCAGAAAACATTCAACTACACGTTTTTAGCCATTAGAAGCAGCCCAAAATGAAAATAAAAATTAAAAATAAAAAGATCTTCATTTTCCAATGGCAGTTTTCCCCTCCCCTGGCTTCACTCCCTAAAGCCTACTTCTTTATCCAGCATTTTGCCTTCTGCTCTTTATAAACATGTGCACATTTACTGAATCTGGTCAAAATGAAGACACAGAGCATGGCATGTGAATTAACCATTTATAACTATTCGTGATCACTGTATTTTGTTCCTTCTTATAAATGATCCAGTTCATAAGCAGTTCAGTCCCAAAGGCAATTGGTTCCTTGAACCAGGAGATGGAACGCTCAAGATAAGAAAGAAAATACAGGCTTCTCAAATCCTGACAACACAATACCCTTTTCTTACAGAAATGTCTGAGGAACGTATTTATTACACACACAAATATCCAGAACACAAGTGTAGACATTTTTCAGGCCTGTTACTGCAAAGCTGTTTGCTCTTCCTACCACAATAGCTCAGAGTTATGTCACACTGGCTTGTTTGTGAACCCTGATCTTGATTCTGAACACTCTCTCAGAGATCATAATCAATCGAATTCCTACTTGAGAAATGGCATTTTCTTGCTAACTTGGTGTTAAGGCAGAATAAGGGGTTGGTTTTTTTAGAGATAAAAGGGAAATTTTTGCTGTACACTTCCCGTTTTCCTCCTAACCCAGATTCCAAAGATATTAAAATGTTGTCCGTTTTAAACAAAAGGTTTCTATTTGTCTCCATGAGAGTACATGAGAGGCTGCACTGGTTTTCAGGAGTAACTATTGTGAATTCAGGCCTACATCTGGGTTGCCTCATTAAACAAAAGATACCCGTGGCTGTCAACACACAACACAACGCTCCCCTATCGCTCATCTTTATCTGGAAGGAATGGTGCAGACGAGAAACACGCCTGTCACCATCCACTGGTCAAGAAACTCTTCTGAGTCCCTCCTTTCGGTGGTCTGGTGGCTAGAGAACAGCACTTGTGTGACACCTTCGGGCTTGCCTCCCCGCCCCCCGAATACATAAGCCTCCTTTCTTTGGAGGGCCAACCACTCGGCTCCCTCATCATCACTCCTTGGAGAATCCAGCCGCGAGTGTGCCCACCATTCCACCATTCCCTCCTGACCCCAGAAAGCACTGACAACGAATGCACACAGGCCACCCCACCGCACGCCATCCCCCAACGTACCCTGGCTCCGCTCGCCACCCTCGGGCCACACACACACAGCTCCCCACTCCACCACCCCGCCGGGCGCTGCGGCCGCCACAGTGGAAGTTCAAGCCCTCTGCCCACCTTCCCACCGCGCGCCTCGCCCCCGAAATGATTTGCCATTTAGCAGATGCACAGCACATAAACGCGCACCCCGAACGCACAGCCCTCCGCGACACCGAAAGGCACACGCCGAGGCGCGGGGCAAGGCCAACCCGACCCGTGTGTGTGTGTGTGTGTGTGTGTGTGTGTGTGTGTGTGTGTACACGCGCGCGCGCGCCCGCGCCGGTGCGGGTATCGGCTGGGGGCGCGCCCCGGGAGGGTAGGGGCGAGGGCCGCGGAGGGCAGTTGCCCTGGGGGACCGAGGGTGGCGGGCGGAGGTTGCCACGGCCCGGCGGGAGGGCCCGCGGCGGCCGGCCCCGGGCCGCACTCACCGAGCAGCAGCAGCTTGAGCTCCCGGCGGGCGTCCCGCTTGTCCCTGCGGAGCTGCCGCTCGATCTCGTCGTTGATCCGCCGGGCTTCCTTGGCCTCCTCGCTCAGGCAGCACGCCATGATGGACTCCAGAGTCATTCTTCCAAAGTGCCTCCGCTGCAGCCCGCCGGCACCCCTGCTCACACGCGCGCACACACACCCTCCCGCCCTCGCTCCCCCGAGGCAGTGGCGGCCGCCGAGCCCCGCCGCCCGGGCGCGCGTCCGGGACGAGCTCGGGGGACGGCCGCGGAGGCCGCGGCCAGGGCCGGGGCCACCGGGGGGGCCGGGGGACCGGCGGGAGCGGGCTGCTCGGGCCGCGGGAGGCGCGAGGCGGGCGCGGGAGGCGGCCGCGGGCGCTGGCTCGGGGGGCGCGAGGGAAGGCCGCGGCGCCCGGCCTCGCTCAGACGCCCGCGCCTCCTTCCCCGGGAACGGGCGGCCCGCCTCGCCCCCCGCGCCGCCGCCGCCGCCGCCGCCGAGGCTCCCCTACGCCCTGCGCCCGGCGGCGAGAGCACATCCACCGGGGCGTCCCCGCAGAGAGCGGCCGCCGACGGCTGCTGGCCGCCGCCTGGCACGGCTGGCTCGGGCGCTCTCGGCCCTGCCCGCGCCCACCGCCCCGCGCGCTCTCCGCCCCCGCCCCCGCCTCCGCCCGGCGCCCACCCGGCCCGACTGCCAGGCGCGCAGCGCGGCTCAGCGCGCGCCCTCCCCCTCGCCACACACACACATTTTCTTCTTTCTCTCAACTGGAGCACAGATCCGGGAGGGAGGCGGCGGCGGCGGCGGCGGCGGGAGGAGGAGGAGGGGGAGGGAGTGGGCGCGGAGGAGGGAGCGGGGAGGCGGGGCCGCCCGCCCCTCCTGGGAGGCTTTCCTGGGCTCGCCGCCGCCGCCGCCGCGCGCCTCCCCGGGTGCCTCCCGCCTCGCCCGCGCTGCTCCCCGCCGCGGCCGGCCCTCGGGCTGGGGGTGCCTCCCGCGCCCTCGCCGGGCCCGCGGGCGCAGCGGTCACGGCCGCCCCCGGCGGCGACGGGGCGGGGGTCGGGCCGCCGCGGCGCAGCGCGAGCCGGCGGCCACTGCCGCGAGCGGGGCCGCCGCCAACCTGCTGCTGCCGGCGGCCGCCCGGGCGTGGTGAGCAGGAATATGGCGGCCTCGGCCTGCCTCGCGGCCCACCAGCCCGGCCCTCCGCGAAGTCGCGGGCCTCGGCCCCGCGCGCCCCTGCCCCACCTGGCGTCGCGCCCCCCTGCCCGGTGCCCCCGCGGGGCCGCCCGCAGCCGCTGCAGGATTGCCTCCCGAGCCTATTTCCAAAGCGCCCTGCGGTTCGAAAGTCTGTCGCGGCCCCTCTGACCCCAGTTCAGTCGTGGAAAATAAGATACCCTCGTGAAGTGCGACTGGGGCAAAGGAATTGTCACTGGTTGCCCGAGGGGTGGGGGAGACGAAGAGGCAAAACTGACCACAAAGTTACTGGAGAGAGAAATCGAAATCCTGGGCAGAAAAATGAAGCTGCCCAGGTTTCCAAGAGCCTCCTGAGAGCTTCCAACTTTTCATGTCATTGACGGTGTTTTTGTTTTGCTTTGGTTTTTAAAAGCTCTCCTCTTGTTTTTGAAAAGGTGCACGATGTTTAGCAGCCAAGTAATCGAATGGACCCTTCTAGACCGAGATTGAATTATGGATGACTTCTGGGAAAATGCAAAATAATGTGGAATAAAAGAAAAGGAAAAAACAAAATAGAAAAATGGGAAAACCGAGATCACCCCAGCAAGATTTCATTCTAGTATTTTGTTTTTCCGCTTCGGATTGAGGCAGTTTACTTAAAACTGTTGTTTGCTTGTTTTGTTGTGATGTACGAGTGATACATGGCCAGAAAAATCTCCTTGCTCATTCAGGTTTTGTTTGATCTAATAGTTACAAGAGGTGAAACTCATATTGCTTTCCACCTTAATGGAAACTGAGATCTTGAGAGTAAATTATATGTTAAGAAGGGAATCCCTTTTACACATTTTCTGTTTTCTCTGAGATGTCTCTGGTGCAACCTGCTGATCCGGAGTGTAAAGTCAAGTCATGATTGTCCTATGTCACAGGTCAAGAATGCACACAGGGTTCCTGGGTGACAGGTGTGTGACTATCTTCTTTCATTTGCCATTACCTCTAACCCTTCACACACACACACACAAAACTCTGTCTCTAAGCCAGGATTTAGATAAAACAAGTCATCAAGACATAAGATCTATATTTTAGGCTCCCTTTTTAAAAGGATATTTGGTCTAGAAAATAATCAAATTTCACCTTGGCCGAGAGAGAACAGAGAAGACAAACATCACCCCCTTTCTGTCCACGCCTAGGAAAAGCCACTAGACTTGCTGTGAAGTCAAAATTTAAAATTAAATGACCAATGAAATTAAAGATTGAAATTCAATATGGAGAAATTTTAGATGGCTTCAGGGGAAAAACAATTATAAGTTTGCATCCTCTAAAATATGTATATACATGAGTTTCAGAGAGATAGAAAACATGAGAAAATCAAATGACAATCAGAAAGCTTCAAGAGTCTGGTTTCCTGGGAGGAAAGGGTCCTCTGAGATTTTTGAAAATGTCTCTCAAATGGTGCCATCAAGCACTCAGGTAATCCATTTTAACTGAATTGACCTATTTTTTGATGAAAGGAATTGAACTGTTTCAATAGATTGTAGATACAATCAATGTCTCTTCTGTCACCAGTGTATCCCCAGCATCAGGGACATTCCTTGGAACTTAGCTATTTGAATGGATAAGACAAATCAATAGGAGGATGTTCCTTCGAGTGTTGAGAAGAAATCAAGAAGTAAGGAAAAGTAGGGAAAATCAATACTTGACAGCGATAAAGCCATGCGTGGGTTTCAAGAAGAACACAGAAAAAGAAAATTCCAAGTCTGAGCCCAGATTCATCCAGAAACCTTTGCATACATATCTAGAAGGCATTTGCCAAGCAAATATACAACCTAAGTCAAGCAAACAAAATCTACGTGGAAACTACTGCACTTGTCAACCATGTTTTAGAAGCAAATACTCTATGCAACTAAACACGGATCATGTGACAAAGTCCCAGTTAATTAAATCAACAAATATTCACTGCCTACTATGTGTAAATAACTAAGGCAAAAGAGGGTTACTAAGATGAAGACAATATGGTTCTTGCCCTCAAGAGGCTTATGGTCTTAAGTCATTATGAGGCTTGCACTGCTATAGTAAAATGGAAGCAATTTGTATGAAAGTTGAGATAAAAGTAACAATACAGAGGTGTAAAAAGGAAGGAATAATTCATTCTGTTCAGGAGAACTGGATAAGACTTCACAGGAAAGGGAACATTGGGATGTATCTTAAAGATGAAAAGGTATTCAATAAATATGTATCTCCGCCACTAAACAGTGCATCATTAATTCCGTATGCCCCCCAGACAGTGAGATGACAGACCCTTTTGAGAATTCAAGGGCAATTACTAGATAGCTGAAAAACAAACCACAAAATACTAGAAGCATGAACACTAGAGGAAAATGGAAAGACTGTCACCTCTTCTGTGGTATCCTGAGACAGATGCCCTCATGATCCTATCACCCTGTCCTTTAGGTACTGGAAAAGAAAAGCAGCAAAAGGCATAGTTGAGTCTCTAAGAGTGATCCTCGAGTTAAAGAGTGGAAAGGCCACCCTCTTGTACAAGTTGCTTGTGGAGACGGAAAAGCCTGCACTTCTGTTCCCGGAGTCACTTAGCATGGCTGCTCACAGCATGCACTGCGCCAGTGTAATTGTCAATTTCTCTCTCCCTCCCTTCCTCTCTCTCTCGTGAGATTAGGAGCCGCTTGAGAGCAAGGACCTTGTTTTTCATAACTGTTTTCAGGGCACCCAAAAGAGTGCCTAGGCCAGAACAGATGCTCAGTGAGTGATGAATAAACAAAAGACACCAGAACCTATATCCACAGCACACATGCTCACAGACTGCCTGTCCCAGGCAGTGCACTATGCCAGGTGTTTGAGGCATACAAAGCCCTTAAAGGCTTAATAGTCTATTTGGGCAGACAGTTCACATGCATAAAAGAATAAACAACAATGTGAAATGAGAAGCACTCGCTGCTAACACACAGTATAGAGAATGGACGGCTCGAGGAGTTCAGGAGAAGGAACAGTTATCCCTCCAAAGCAACCTGAAGGAGTAGGGGGTCACCTGAAAGACCAATTAGAAGTCAGCCTGAAGCACTGCAGATCCTACAAGAGCTGGGAATGAGCTGCTCTGTGCAGAGCTTCCTGGCACAGCTGTCAGGCCAAGGAACAAAGTTGCCTTGCTGGTGGGGAAGTCAGGCAAGCAGGCCCAGGGAGACTCAGAGAGCTGCAAATGGCGCCACCTAGAGGACAGTTTTCATAGACGAAAGACTATGATTGTTAGTTGAAAGAGGATTTTAGGGTCAAAATGTTGCAGATGAAAAACCAGGCATGAAACAGAATCCCTTCTTCTGAAAGAGAAAATACCCACGCTGCAAAGCCACCAAACATATTCGAGATAAGGCAGAGTCCCTCAGTGACATCTCTCCAGAAATGCAGCCAAGTGATGCTCTGACCCATCAAATGTACCTATTCTGTGCGCATCCAAGGTTAGCATTATCACAGGAAGCATTGCACCTCCCAGTGTAAAGGCCGTCGAAGTCCCATCAGACTGGAAGTCCCTAAAAAGTTGGCCAGATGGGAGCTATTTTTAAGCTGAGTAGACTAGTGTTTCAGCCAGAGAAGGCGTTTATTAATGTTTGATGAATGAATGAATGAACGAGCAAATGAATGACTATGTACTAAAATCAGAAAGTGAGATCTCAGGTCACCCTAAATCATGATCCTTCTGGCACCCAAAGGATCAAGGATGACTTAGCTGGTATAGGAGTTTACTTCCTCCCTGCCATTACTACGGGCTGAGCCACCTGTCCCCTGAGACTCTCTGCCTTTGCTGGAATCCCACCTAAGACCCAGGGTGCAAACTGGTAGTCTTTGGACTGAAGAAGTGTTCTTTTTAGCTCAACAGTGCTACTGAAAATTTTGAATTAGCCTCCAGAACCTAAACATCAAGAGATTTGCACAAAATCTGGATTTCAGTTCCTAGTCAAGATCTGACAAATCGCAGGCCTATACTCCCAGAGGGCAACCATTCCCACCACCTGGTTCACTCCTCATTGCTGTATAACCTGGACCAGTTTGTATTTCCAGTTTGGTAACACCGTACCCATGGGCATGCCAGGTGGGCCCTCAAAGGCAGTTAGCAGGATGGGGTTTGGATTTAGGAATTAATCAGGTAGTTGATCCAGCAATTGATTTTCCCCCCATTCTTTGTTTCCATGTTTATAAATCAAAGAATCACTTATCACATTATACTCATGTCCGTTTGATGATTTCTCATGTAAAGCTTAATAAGGGCAGGGATTCTTGTCTGTTTTGTTCACTCCTGAATCCAGTACCTAGAATAGTGCCCAGGTTGTAGTAGATGCTTAATAAACATTTGTTGAATGGCTGAAAAAGAGATACTCCAATCAAAGAGGCAACGTATTGGCCACATGCAATCTGCTTTTGTTTTTTCTTAGCCAGACGGTGCCCGCCAAAGCTTGGCTCCCTCTGTAAAACATTCTTTGGCCCCGTGCTTCAAAATCTTGCCTCAGATGAGTTCACCAAGGAAAATTTCCCATCACTAGGATTGGGATGCAACATTTTTATTCAAAACCAAGATGGAAACATGTATTAATTCCACCTAAATCAACTTTATAGGAAAGTTGATATTTCTGACACAAAGTCATTTCCAGTAATGTGCATGTTATATATTGGAGATCATGACATAATATATAGTCAAACTTGTTAATTGCTCAACATGTGATAAATTAAAGAAAAACAGCACATGTTGATGAAAAATACATAAGTAATTAAATTGTCTGTGGTGTTGTCTTCTAAGTGATTGAACTGGTCTTAATATTAACCTTTCAATCAGTTACTATCCTTGTAAATTTTTCAATCTTCCATTCTAAATTTTATCAAGATGTAAGAAAGCTAATAGCTTTTGAATTTTAGATAAGAATATAAAACTTCTCTTCTTGACCACAAAATTAGATATAAAGGTATCTTGTTTGTTTTATTTTTTCTTTCCTTTCCTATCTCTTAGGCCTACCAAAATCTATGTGAGCCACAAAAATTTCCAAAGACTCCTTCCAAATTCATCAATGTACTTCCATCTTTCTATCCTTATACAAATTCTTAAGAGCCAGATTTGGGGTGCTTTGGACAATGTGGAATGGGGCCCAGGACAGGGTGAGGTGAGTGAGGCAATTTTTTTGCCTGAGGCTCCAGTATGGCTTGGCACAGAACTATTAGTAATTCTCCCTTTATTTAAAAATATTTTTTTTTAGAAATCAAATTTTCTTTTTTTTAAAAGATTTTGTTTTTCCTTTTTCTCCCAAAGTCACCCAGTACATAGTTGTGGGTCCTTCCAGTTGTGGCATGTGGGATGCCGCCTCAGCATGGCCTGATGAGCCGTGCCATGTCTGCGCCCAGGATTCAAACCGGTGAAACCCTGGGCCACCGAAGCAAGGTGCACGAACTTAACCACTCGGCCATGGGGCCAGCCCCATATTTAAAATTTGTATAATTTGTTCTTCATGGATTTTCATTATTTTTTTAAAATATTACCTTAAAATATGATTTATCTTGATTACTGAGATTTTTGGTGCTCTCTTCAATTTTGTACCCAAGGCATATGCCGCGTTGCCACGCCCTGTCCTGGCCCTGGTATAGAGGTTGTATGTGAGTCGGCATACAAGTGGAGAATTTGTCCCTCTAGGGGAGGAAGGAGCTGAGGAGGATCATCGGCTCTTTACAACTTAAAAATGTACATGGTTTCTGCCTGTGGAACTGGAACAAAAGAACTGGGTTGAAAAGCCATTGATTGTCCAAATGGAAGCAATAGAAGCTTCCACAGCCTCCCCCGAAACACATGCTATCAGGAAACTCAAACCCCAAAAATGATGAGAAAAATGCAGAAAATATTACATATGTTAGGCTCACTATTTTGCTGACATTAAGAAGCAAAGACTGTAGAATGAAAAAACCTAAAAAGCCCTGGGACCCAGGGAGTTTGTTTTAAATCCAGGGATCATTCCTTTTACATAAAGTGTACTGGAAAGCCAAGCTATAAAAGGGCTAAGGGACAGATGCACTGATTAGGGTGGAGTGACACGGAATCCCCACACTTCTTCCTCTTCCCGCATGCTGTTTTCAAAACCTGAGCTAATCCAATGGGCACATGTTACAGCAGGGTCATACCTAGAGGGTCTAGAAATTGATCCAGGGTCTGCAGCCTGTAAGAGGCAAAGCAGAACTAGCCCTTGGGTTTTCTCACTCTCAATTGTCTATTCCAGACGCCCCTTTCCTTAAAACTGAACGCGTGCTGGAGGAAATTATATTTGGCCTCCCGCTTTCCTGGTCTCAGAATTTGTCCTCGTCTCTTTGGGAAGGATCAATGTTTCATTTAACCTTTCACCTGTTCTCAGGAAGACCGGAACCCAGGATAATAAATCTCAGCACCCCTGCAGGAGTGTTTGCATTTTCGACCAGAGCAAAGCCCCAGGTTAGAGCATGGTTTTGACCCTGGGCTGCACAGCAGAATCACCTGGGGAGGCCTGAAATCATGCTGGATGCTGGAGTCTCACCCCAAATACTTGAATTTAATTGGCTGGGATGGGGCTTGGTATAGTTTTAGTATTTTTTCATGCCTCCAGGTATTCCAATGTGCAGCCAAGAGTGAGAACAACTGAGTGAGAGTAATAAAACTAATTACATACGTGCAGGCCTCAGCCAGTGGTGGATAATGCAGCCGTAATTGCCTTCTCCAGCTGGGAAGGAAGGCCAGTCCTGCCTGTCACAGGGCTGGTAGGTACAAGGCTCAAGGATCACCAAGCTAGCCTCTTCCCCAACCCACTGTCCCATGGTACCTTTAGATATTTTTTTTATTTCCCCTCATTATATTCTTAAAATTTTTATCAATGTTGATTGTCCAGGGTTGGGAGTGGGGGTGGAGGGGGGCAGGCTCCAAAAGTGCAGGAAAACACATAGAAGAAAATGAACACTATCTACAGTCCTACCACCCAAACATAACTCTTGTTTACATTTTGTAGTTTGGTTTTGAGTCTTTTCTATTCAAATAGATAGATATGAAATTATTTACAGATTAAAATCATAGTGTACATGCTGGCATTTATTTATTTTTTAAGTTGTACAGGCCTATGGAAAAATGCTTAAATAGAACAAAATTATACACATGGAGCAAGTCTTCCTGCAACTGCCAAGCCACCCCTCACCTCCCCAGAAGCAACCAGTGTTACTAGGTTTTTGGCAGACTTCCAGAAATATCTATGCGTGTGTGTGTGTGTATGAAGTACATATATATCATTTAGTTAGAAAAATGGTTGCATGCTATATAACCTGTTCTGTCATTTGCTTTTCTACTGACAATGTGTCTCAGGGATGGGTCCATATTACACACTTTTTCTTTTTGACACTGCACAGTTTTCCATTGCAGATGCCCCACAATTTCTTTCCCAGTCCGTTATTGATGGGTATTTGTTTCCAGCGTTGTGCTACTTTTATAATAAATATTTATGTATTTAGTTCCTCGTTCTTCCCCTGAATTTTTTTCATTAACTAAACATGCTTCAAAAATTATTCTCACGGCTGCTTGGTGTTCCATGGTATGAATGTATAATAATATGTTCAAATAATACTGAATCGTTAGACATTTATGTTGTTTCCAATTGTTTATCATTATGAATGATGCTGCAATGAACAACCATTGTATATAAATCTTTGTATGTATATCCATAGCCCTAGAATAAATTTGGCAAAGTAGAATTATTGGTCCAAAGGACATACTCTTTTTAAGCCTTTTGATATATCATCCCAATATTCTTCAGAAAGTTGATAGCAACTTATATCCCCACCAGCAATGTATGAAGAGTCTCATTCCCCCATCTTTGTTAAACTATAAGTACTGATTTAAAAATTATAGGATTGGTTTGGGATCAAAATACTTGTGATTTTTTTCTAACTGTAATCATTTTTCTTTCTTTCTTTTTTTTGCTGAGGAAGATTAGCCCTAAGCTAACATCTATTGCCAATCTTCCTCTACTTTATATGTGAGTCACTGCCACAGCATGGCTGATGAGTGGTGTATGTCCACTCCCAGGATCCGAACCCACAAACCTGGGCTGCCAACACAGAGAACACCAAATTTAAGCACTAGGCCATGGGGCCAGCCCCATCTTTTTTCTAATTGTAATCTTTCTTCATCATTATGAACCACTCTGAGGCTTTAATAATTTCAGAGATTTTTATAAACATATGCATCTACAAATCATCTTAAACAGTATTTTAACTGAATAATAAGCCATATAGATAAAGCTAAGTTTTAAAAAGTTGAAAGTGATTTTATTTTACAGAGTTCACATAAAACCCATAATTCAGTGAAAAGTCTACTTGGTAGTACACCTAAAATATTCCAGATTTCCTTTTAACATAAATCCACCAGACCCATAGTTTGGATACATCTTGAGTTTGTTCTATATGTATTTCCAAAACTTCATTCTGAAGATGCTAAAACAGGCTTTTAACTCTTTGCATCTAGGGGTGTTGCTTGCCCAAAGCAAATAACAATTCTACTGGCTCAGCCTTCCCCTTCTCTCACAGGGAATCTGAGGGAAGGATCAGCTGGTTCAGCTTCATGAGGATTCGACCTCAACAGTGACATTTTGCAGGGAACAGGGGAAGGATGTTGCCAATTACTCAGGAAACAAATTGCTTCCCAGGAAGATAGGAAGTCCGATTTATAATCTATCTTGTCAAGCCACAGGTTACGTGCTACGCTTTTGCTACTGCACTTGTAGGGAAAATCTCCAAATATGGTACATTTCCATTGATTTTAAAAACTAAGAGCCAGAATAAGGAAGGGTAAAGTAATTTACAGGAACCCCTTCAAACCATTCACTGCTTCAATCTTTTTAAAGTCATCACACACCATTTCTCTTGGACTCTATGTCCTGCCAAGTGATTAATATCTAAAGGTCTGGAATCACTCAAATGCGCCTAACTTATGGTTAGAATTTACCTGAAGTACATGCCTTGCAAGATTTTTCAGTCGGGGCTGCTGGAGAATTTTGAGGCACGTGGTGGAATGTCAATGAGATGGCAGATTGCTCAGATGCCGGTTGTTGGCTCTGAAATGCCACCTAAGCCATGTCATTGTGCCAAAGGTATTTATTTCAGTGTACATCTTTCCACAGGGATGGACGCAAGGCTGCCAATTCCACTGACTGCAATTCCAACACTACAGATTCTAAACTTCTTCAAGGCAGGAATAGAAACAGAAAGGTTATCTGAGGATTCTAGAATCATTCCCTTCTCCTCTCCACGAGGAATACTTCAGTGCCAGGTTGATCCATGGGGGCTTGGCGCCCTGACTATATGGAAGGCAGAATATTGGTAAAATGGCAGGAAAATAATTTATGTCTCCTCAATGCATCATATTCAAATGATTTTATTTATTCTCAGGTCACATTTATCAGCTTAGTAAAATAGGCATCTCTTGCTAAGGCTGCTGTTATGTCACTGAATGACATAATCTCAAACCCTTTGAGCTAACTAGGGGGACCACTCATGACATGTCTCAGGATTGGAGTTGGCAGGCATAGTGTTTGGGTGATAGGGGGAGGGTTGGGCAGGAAGAGGGGAGAGTCATGCTAGTTTGCCTACTGAGGCCTGACAAGACAGATGCTCCTGTAGCTTCTGTCCAAGGCAGTTCAATATCACTGTGTCCAAAGATTATAGCTGTAAGAGCTTGCAGTTCAAATAACTCCATTCATCCATCATTTTTATTCATTCATGTACTCATCCAATTCCTAGTTTGCAGTAGGGCAGGACACAGAAAGAAGAAAGAGTCTGTGATTGAAAGGACTGGAGTCGGCACCAGGAAAGTTGGCCACGAGGCAAGAAGGCTGGAATCTGCCTCTAGTTCCCGGGACAGACCAAGTTCCCTGGGAAATTAGGTTCAAGGGAGGTTAGCAGAACAGAACTCAGGGGCAGGGCCCCAATGTGGTGCACAGCCTCAAAGGGAGATTTGTCACAGAGTGACCTGATGCTGACCCCCAGAAAGTCGGGCTCAACTGGAAGTCCTGGATTGGTCCTGGGAGCTGGAGACGAGCCATTGCTGCGCTGGGCACCAAATGGGCCTATGTGCTGTTTGGAGGAAGCGGACAAAAGCAGCCTGCGCTTGACAATTGTTTTCTTCCCTTTCCAGGCAGGATCTGCTTAACAAGCTCCAGTTCTGGACTTCGTAAAAACCAGTTTTCAACAACTTTAGATTTTTTCAAAGTTAATCATTCGTAATTTTTTGTCTATTCCTCAAAGACTTTTCTGGGCTTGAAAAAATAATCCAAATGGATGTATTATTCCAAAACTTCATTCACAGGTGGGTTTTGTTTTGTTTTGGTTTTTGCTGGGGAAGATTTGCCCTGAGCAGACATCAGTGCCAATCTTCCTATATTTTTTAGTATGTGGGCCACCAGCACAGCATGGCCACTAACAGAGCAGTGTAGGTGCATACCCAGGAACTGAACCCTAGGCAGTGAAAGTGGAGCGTGCTGAACCCAACCACTAGGCCACCAGGACTGGCCCCCACAGGTGGGGTTTTTTTAAAGAAAATAGCCATGAAATTTCAAAATGATTAATATTGCTCCTGCAATTATATAATATGCATCTCCTGATAAACATTTCCAGAACCCTCCATATTTTGTTCTGTATGGTAATTGTTAGTAATTTTGTTAAATTTTTTTGTGATTAACAGAGCAAGACAAAGAAAGAAACCCATTATGAAACCTGAGATCCTCAATTGCAAAGAAAGGACAAGGAATAGTCATCTTAGGGTGTCAACATAGTAGTTTAGACCATGTCCAAAGCAGAAACCATGCTTCTTATCATACTTCTTAACATTATTCTCTGATTAGAAAATAATACATGCTTATTACAGAAAATTTGGGAAATACAAACAAGTATAAAGGAGGAAAATAAAATTACTCTGAAACCCAGCATGGTAAATATTTTGCTATATACCATTTGTCTATTTCCTATGCAAATATAAATGTGAATCTTTTTAACATAGGATTAGGTAGCACATCCCATTTTGAATTTCTGCTCTTTTTACTTATTAATCTATTATGTTTTTTCTTATCCTTACATATTTTATAACATGTTATTTCATCATTGAGCATTTAATAATTTATATTCCCTCTTCCTCCCGCTGGTGCACATTTTCGTACTGACATTTTCTCTTCACTATCATAAATAGCTCTATCAGAAACATGCTTGTCTTAAATCTTTATGAGCATCTCTGAATTGCCATCCCAGGCAGAAAGGTAATGACTGGGACAGAGGATTCAAATCACATTATAGACTATTCTTATGGACACATTTGAAAACTAGAAAATTACCAAAACAAAGAGAAGAGATAGTCCTGTTTCTTCATCTTAAATAAAGAATTACTCCCTAATTCTTACCACGTGTCAGACCCTGCTCTGTTAGTCTTCACGTCTCATTCCTCCCGCCTGACCACTACTGATCACATGGTGTTTACTCTGGAAGGAATGCTACCTGGTAGCATGGAGCAAGCAGAGCAGAAAGAGCCCAGACCCAGGCCTGGAACCACGGGAGGACACTGGGTGTGCAGTGCAGGAGCTGTTCCAGCTGTAGGACTGACTGAGAAGGCACAGCTGTGGATCGCATACAACATCCATGGGGTCCAGCAGGATCTGTGACTATTCAGGGCTACAGAACGGAGAGCTGGCAAATGGAAGGAGCCAGCTGTGTGGTATCCAGAATGAGTGCTACTGAAGGATTAGGTAAGAAGGAATTACACAGAAGATCTGTCCATTGGGTTAGCCGAGGCTAGAGTTCAAAGGCAGGAATCCATCTGGTCTGCAAGATCAGGAAGGCACAAGAGTTAGACAAGGAAGCAGAGAAACAAGTCCTGGCCTGGGACCATACTTACAGAATGAGAAAGAATTCTGATTTGGGGTATAAATAAGTGAATAAATGATCTGGAGCACAAATCCCATTTAGGGGAAGGTGTGTCAGTTCAATTAGGCTAAATTATGCTGCAGTAACAAACAACTCCTAAATCTGAACGGATTAAAGCAAAATTTTATTTCTTCCTCATGCTTCATGTCCGTTGCACGTCAGCAGGAAGCTCCAGCCTACATTGTGCTCAGTCTGGAATCCCAGGTTAATGATCTGTATCACCTATAATTGTGGCAGTGGGGCAAGACGACTGGACAGTCCAGCATCAGTAATTAAATGGTTCCACTCACATTTCCTTGGCTAGAGCAAGTCACATGGCCACAACTAACTTCAAGGGACCTGGTGCCTAGAAGGTGAACTGGAAATCTTGGTGAGCATTGGCACTGATTGCCAGATAATGACCAAAGCTAAATTCTAAAAAGGAGGCATTATGAAGGGAGGGAAGATTCAAGACATTTAACTACAGCTTCCTTGGAGCCCCAACTTCTCTTTAGCCTTCAGCAGACTGGGACTCCTGTTCCAACTGACCTTGAGAAGAAGCAGCAGAGACCTGGAGGGCGCTGAGTCTGGGGGATAGTGTAGTTAGAGAAATTCCACATCAGCTGCACCTGGAGCTCTTGACCAAATAGGATGAATTCTAGTATGTCCAGGCTATCTGGATCACCACCTTACCTGTTCCTCAAATTTGTACTTTCAGATAGTTGGTGGCAAATTGATACCCCGCAAGCAGAGTTGTCATGAGGCAGCTCTCCTGGAAAAAAGAGAAAAGCATCTGCATGCATCCAGACATGTAGTGGTAAATGTCAAACAGCTGAATGACATCATAAGCCATGTTTATCTCAGGCACATTTGGGGACATTTGTTTAAAGTTAGTAAAATGCCACCAGGCATCTCATTCTGGTGATGATGACAAAATGATTGAATCGTAGTTTTTAGAGGGGCTTCTTAGGCTCTTTACAAGCCCCAGGTATTTCTAGAACACCTGCTGTGCCCTTGGGTCTGTGCAGGGCGCGGCTCCTGACCTTCAGCAATTATCAGGAGAAAGTAAGTGCTCACTTGGTATTCATTTCAAACATAGCTCAAATTTTGGAGGATCTTATGAAGCTTCAGAAAATGCTAATTTCATATTCATTAACAAGAAAAAAGTGTGTGGTTTTTCTCTTCATAATAAGCTTTTCTAAAAGAAGAGATTTCTGACTTAATGTAGTTCATCCAGTCTAAGGTAGGAGGAGGGGAATAATCAAGTAAACTGTGGAAATCATTTATTTTACTATATGCAAATGTCATGTCAGTGAAAACAGAAAGTGTGAGTCATAAACATTCTGCAACATGGGATATGTTTTTGCTAATGAATAGTATGTGGTCTACAAGTCAAGCTTCCTAATTGATTTGCGAAAGGTTAGGGTTATCAGAAGAGGCTTCATAGTCAACTCCACGCTTCATTCTTGTATGGATTTTGGTGAAGGGCATGACCTGAATAAGCGTGTAGCTCAATTTCTGTCTACATAGGCTCGTTTAAATAGCTGTGCACCCAGTAATAAGTGTTGCGCATTTTTGTTTGTTTGGGTTTTTTTCTTTTAAGGAAGATTAGCCCTGAGCTAACATCTGTAGCCAATTCTCCTCTTTTTGCTGAGGAAGACTGGCCCTGAGCTAACATCTGTGCCCATCTTCCTCTACTTTATATATGGGACGCCTGCCACAGCATGGCTTACCAAGCGGTGCCATGTCCGCACCCGGGATCCAAACCAGTGAACCCCGGGCCACCAAAGCGGAACATGCACACTTAACTGCTGCGCCAACGGGCCGGCCCCTAGGTGTTGCACATTTTAACACTGTGTGACAAGGAAGATCCTAGAAGTGTACTTAGGTTTCTTACAATGTTTTATTCCCTTTGCAAAAATAAAAAATGCTCAACTACAAGAACCATTGTAAATTCTCTCCCTTCAAAAGAGGATGTATATCTTATAAATAAAATATTTGACATTTATGGAAAATTTAAAATGTTAAAAAAATGTATTCCCAGGAAAGAAAACTTTTGTGATTAATTTCTTGCAAATCTTTGGAAGTCTTTGAAATAATTTTTAAAAAAATGTCCTCAGAGGTAGTCTTCTACCTGTTGGTGGACAATTTAATTAATTTGACCAAAAGTAGGAAGTCTTGTAATTTATAATTTACTTTGGTGATTTATCCAATCTTCATGTGACAAATATTGTTCATACTAGAAAAATAACCCCTCTCATCATTTAAGAAGACTCACACAGGGATTGAAAATGATGGTACAGCCATGCTACGACTGTTGCAAAACTGAAGACAGTATAAAGTCTTGTCCTATGTATCCTTATGTCCTTATGCCCAATCCATTGAGAATATAGTTGTAGTTAGAACCTTCAACAAGTTAAAAAGGTAGAAACTGACATTCCATGTGGCTTGGTCCTTTAATGGCTCAGTGGTTTTGGAGAAAAAGATACAGCTTAAAACGCTGGAGATTTTGGGGCCGGCCAGGTGGTGCAGCAGTTAAGTTCATACGTTCTGCTTCGGAGGCCCAGGGTTGGCTGGTTCAGATCCCGGGTGCGGACATGGCATCGCTTGGCACGCCATGCTGTGGTAGGCATCCCATGTATAAAGCAGAGGAAGATGGGCACGGATGTTAGCTCAGGGCCAGGCTTCCTCAGCAAAAAGAGGAGGATTGGCAGCAGTTAGCTCAGGGCTAATCTTTCTCAAGAAAAAAAAAAAAAAGAAGAAGAAGAAGAAGAACGTTGGAGATTTTGAAACAAGTTAATTCTAGCCAACAAGTTCAAACCGGGGTACTTTTAACAGACTAATGCAATAAGGCTTTCCTTAAAAATATGTTATTATTTAAACGAGATGGTTCTTGTTTCTTGTATTCTCAGCTGAGCTTCTAAATTTCTTCCAGTTTTGGTGGTTTGAGAAAGTATTTTAGTTTTGATCTCCAGGTTGCTGTGTATAACCCGTCCCGTATTGCAAACTGTATCGATGCATTTTGTTTGGTGGAGATTTATTTTTCATTTTCAATTGTCAAGCGTTGGCAAGAGTGTAAAGAAATGGGCATGTTCTTATCCTATAAATTGGCATCACTTTTCTGGAGAGCAGTTTGGTGACAGTAAAAAAAAAAAAAAAAAGCCTGAAAAATATGCATATCCTTTGACCTGCTAAAGACATTTCTCTGAAGGATGTAGTCACAATGTGAATAACTAATTATTTGTGAGATTATTTATCACAGTTAAAACAGGCTGCAGAAAATACAGAAAGAATCCAAGAGTCAAATATTAGGGAATTGGCTAAATACATTACGCTATATTCACATGATAAAATATGAAGTAACCATGAATAAAAAACTACACAAAAAAATACCTAATGATAGTAGAAAATGTAATGTCAAATAAAACACATTCTTGGGGGGTTGGCCCAGTGGCATACTGGTTAAGTTCGGCACACTCTGCGTCAGTGGCTTGGGCTCGCAGGTTCATCTCCTGGGCATGGACCTATACCACTCATCAAGCCATGCTGTGGTGGTGACCCACAAACAAAATAGAGGGAGAGGTGCACAGATGTTAGCTCAGGGCCACTCTTCCTCACCAAAGCAAAACAAAACAAAAAATAGATTCTATCGTTAAAAAAAAAATTCTTAAATAAAAAAGCAGGTTATTAAATAAATAGAATGATCCTAATTATGTTTTTTACAATTTTATATATACATAACAGGAGTGTGTGTGTGGGGGGGGGGTGGTTCAGAAGGCTGTGCACCAAAACAGCAATAGCTATATCTCTGGAAAGGGGGATTGTGGGTGATTTTTGCTTTATATTTTCTCCTCTTCTGTATTTTTAAAGCTTTGAAATGGACCTATTTTACCTTTGAAATTTTAAAAAAACAACAAATATATCTTTAAAAATGTATTTATTAGATGCACAACACTGTGAATGTACTTAATGCCATTGGACTGTACACTTGAAAATGGTTAAAATGGTAAATTTTATGTTATATATATTTTACCACTATAAAAAAGATACATTTATTAGAAAGTCTTGGTGCCCTAGGTTTTGGCAATGACTTGTTAGATGTAACACTAGAAGTATGATCCATGGAAGAAGTTGAACTTTATTAAACTCAAAAACTGCTCTAAGAAAGATACTCTTAAGAGAATGAAAAGACAAGCCACAGATTGGGAGAAAATATTTACAAAATGTGTATCTGATGAAAGACTGGTATCCAAAATATATAAAGAATTCTTAAAACTTAAGAAAAAGAAAACAGACAACCCAATTTACAAATGGGCAAGAGATCTGAATAGATACCTCACCAAAGAAGATATATAGATGGCGAATAAGCATGTGAAAAGATGCTCAACATCATATGTCTTTGGAGAATTGCAATTTTTTTTCTTTTGCTGAGGAAGATGTGCCCTAAGCTAACAACTGCTGCCAATCTTCCCCTGTTTGTATGTGAGCCACTGCCACAGCATGGCCACTGACAGACGAGTGGTATAGGTCCACACCCAGGAACCGAACCCAGGCTGCTGAAGTGCAGTGTGCCGAACTTAACCACTAGGCCACCGGGGCTGGCCCTAGAGAATTGCAGATTTAAAACAACAGTGAGATACAACCATCTACCTATTAGAATGATTAAAATCCAAAACACTGACAGCTCCAAAGCTGATGCGGATGTGGAGCAACAGGAACTCTCATTCATTGCTCGTGGGAATGCAAAATGGTACAGTCACTTTGGAGGACAGTTTGTCAGTTTCTTGTAAAGCTAAACTTGCTCTTACCATACAATTCAGTAATCGCACTCCTTATTATTTACCCAAAGGAGTTGAAAACATATGTCCACACAAAAACCTGCACACAATGTTTATAGCAGCTTGATTCATAATTGCCAAAACATAGAAGCAACCGAGATGTCCTTCAGTAGGTAAATGAGTGAATAAACTGTGATACATCCAGACAATGAAAAGAAATGAGCTATCAAGCCACAAAACAACACAGCGGAAATTTAAATACATATTGTCAAGTGAAAGAAGCCAATCTGAAAAGGCTACATCCTGTGTGATTCCAACTTTATGACATTCTGGAAAAGGCAAAACTATGGAGACAGTAAAAAGATGAGTGGTTGCCTGGGGTGTGGGGGAAGGACGGAGGGATGAATGTGTGAAGCACAGGGGGTTTTTTAGGGCAGTGAAATTATTCTGTATAATAGTGTAATGGTGGATAAATGTCACTATACATTTGTCCAACCCACAGAATGCATAACACAAAGAATGAAGCCTAATGTAAACTATAGATGTTAGTCAATAATAATGTATCAATATTGTCTCATAAAAATAAACAAAAATTATATTAAAATATTATTTACCTTGAAGAAAATACACTTATTAATCAAAATAAAGGTCATGTTTCCAGTCACAATTCTGCTTTTAAAATATTCATTTCCATAATTACCCCTTGGTTACTTAATGCTGCACAGTAATTTATGGTGTGTGACAGCAACCTCTAGAAATTTTCGAGCAGATCATTTTCATATTATGTAACAGTGATTTGATCACTGATTCAGTAAGAGTCCCAAGGCCCATCGTTTTTACATTTTGATTAAATAATTTCACTATCTTGAATAAATAATCCATATGCAGTTTGGGGATCTAATTTCTCAAGACTCTGATAAATGTTTCAATAGAAACCAGGGGCAAAACACTCACATGCCTGAACCTTAAGAGTTCTGTCATTTCTGAGGATGATACAGCATTAGGAAAAAGGAAAAATAAGATGCCAACGGTAACATATCAAGCAATTTAAATATATTTCTTATTCTCTGTGAAGACACACACGCATGTAGTTTTCAGAACATGGATGGCTTAGCTTGGAAGCATGTTGGGACTTAGTACTGGGATGGGACTGAGAAGGACTTTTCTGCCCAATAATAGAGGCAAATAGCATGAATAGCAGTGTCAAGAGTGATGTGATTAATTCAGTCTTGAGTCAGACTTGCTCACGCCAAGCGATCTGCTCAGGTGGGTAGAATATAACTGAAGGGGCCTCTGGCACCGCTATTACTCAAAGTTATATGGGCTCATGAGGCGTCTGAGTTTTAATAGAATATTATTCATCAGCTGGAAATATGAGTGTTGGAGTTGACTTTTGAGGCGAGGAAGCTGGACAGAGCTGGGTACTTTGGGATGATCCCAAGCATACAGCATGAAGTAGAGCCGAGGACCCCAGGCCCCTCCAGGAACCTGGAGTGGAATCAGGTACCAAAGCAGAAAGCCAGTCCTTTCTCTAGAGCAAACACACTAACTCAGGGTCCCACTACTGATATGGATGGGACCAGAGTGAATTCACTGTTGTGGTCCAGACCGACTTAGGAACCACATGGATCCTGGCTATTTGGGCCTTGACAACTGCTAGAAACCAGGGAATGACACAAATGTGAACTTGATTATCATGCATCTTTTTTTGTCTGATGTTAAAATACTAATTTAATCAATAGAATAAAACACAGTAGCCAGCCTCGCATACTGTCATAAGAACAATTATTCTCCTTAGCCATCAGTCCTCAGGATTCAGCCTTGCCTGGAGCTATGCATTTAGAAATGTCAGGTACTTTCTCATATAAGTTGGCAAGTCACCCAACTTGCTGTCTGATGTTGTAATCAGGTAGCTGATGTTATAGATCAGTAGATACTCAAATCTGTCTCCTACAGGGAGTGCTGACATTGGCATGAAAGAGCTTGTTAAATCTGGCACTCTTTACTGCACATTTGGCCCGCTGAACAAGAACTATACAAAGGGAAGATGCATTGTAGCTTTCAATTACAGAATCGTGGAGCTGAAAGAGATGCTAAACATCTGACCTTGCAGTCCCATTTTACATATATTTTCCTAAACCCTGCAAACTCCTGGAGAGCAGCGACAATGTCTTTCTTATTTCCACCCAATCAACACGACCCTTTGTACTTGGCATGCAAAATAATTTAGATTATTTACATTACAGCCCCTCTGAGAAGGAGACTCTCCTGTTTATTGCAAGCAAGTCTTTGCTCCCCGAGTCCTTCATGCTGAGGCCAAGGCCCCCAGGGGTGTGGTGCTTACTGTGTCTGAGGGGTCAATCTTGCTTACTATTGCCTCAAAGAGTAGAGAGGGAAAATTATTTCCCTGGTGGGTCTTTTCATTGCCCCATAATGTCATTGTGGAAACAGGAAGTACAGCGGGTCCAGGAAAGGCCCCAGTCGTCACACCCGCCTTCCCTGGCCCTCTGCAAGCGCTGGGTGCAGAGGGTAGGTCAGAATTCCTAATGTTAAAGCCCCTTTAGGGATACTTTATACACCTAGGAAGAACCATTTCCCTCTAAAATGTTCAGGAAGTGTTTTCAGAGTACCCTAAAGTACACATAGAATGAGCTTCCACCAATCCCCTCTATTTTTATCCTGATGATACTTTTTTTTTTTTTTTTTGGTGAGGAAGATTCACTTAGCTAACGTCTGTTGCCGATCCGCTTTTTTTGCTTGAGGAAAATTAGCCCTGACCTAAAACCTGTGCCAGTCTTCCTCTATCTTGTACATGGGTCAACGACACAGCATGGCTTGATGAGTGGTATAGGTCCACGCCTGGGATCCAAACCCACAAACCCCAGCTGCCGAAGTAGAGTGTGCTGGACTTAATCACTACACCACGGGGCCAGCACCCTGATGATGATTTTTCATATCAGGGGGATTTTTGCCCCTCCTTGCCCCTAGCCTTGGTTAGGACCATCCCAGTCCCTCCCAACAATGCTTTAATAATTCCAAAACTCCCAGAGCAGAAGCCTGACTTTCATTCCCCCTTTCCCAGAAGGATCCCGTGCTTTAGGAAAATCTGCCCACCATTCAGGCTACTTGTGGTAGCAGCATCATTTGCTCACAGTCCTCCGCCCCTCCCTTCTTTTGTTATGTGGGGCATGGAGTATCCTGCCATCCCCAAGGATGTTGAATTTGGCTGTGACTTGTTCTGGCCAATGGAATAAGAGTAGCAGTGTCAGTTTCAGCTTAGTTGGGGTCTTATCATTCATGCCAGCCCTCTTATACTTCTTCTATCCACTCATAGGAATAACGTGTCCTAAGAAGCTGTTACTCCTTACGGTAGGTTCTAGAATAAAAGACCAGCAGATTAGACCTGAAACTAAGCTGTGGCCTGGAGTCATGCCCAGCTGAATCCAGTTAGGATCAACAACCTCACCAGACGCTAACTGACCTGCAGACCGACGAGCAAGAACTCTTTGTTGTTATATGCCACTGAGATCTGGGGGGTTGCGTGCTGTTCAGCATTAATGCAGTGATAGCCGACTGATGCACTTCACACACCAGTGAGTATGGAGGAAAGACTAAGGCACCTGATGGAGTTTAGAGTGCAGGATGCTTGTTAGAGAGTCCCCTTGAGATCAAGACCTGTGGATAGGATGGAAGGAAACAGGACTGGGCACTGGGAGAAGTTGAACTGAAATGCCTGCCTGACAACAGCCTGGGCTGACCCCAGGGGAGCTCTGGAGATAAAATGGACTGTAAGTGATGTTTCACATTGGGCCAAATGACCAAGCCTTTATCCACCTGCCACTGTGTTGCCATGGCAACATAGGAGATGGCTGCCCAAGAAAGGGTGTGACCCAGAGTGAGGTGGCTCTTTGCAGTCCCTGAAAGGGCCGACAGCAGAACACTGACAACAGCACCCACAGCAGCTGGAGCAGCAAGTCTTTCCTTGAAAGAATCCTCATCACCTCCACCGCACCTCCCTCTACCTGGTGAGCTACCACCAGGGGCCCTTGCTGTGGCAGAACATTTCTGGATTATTCCTTCCCTCAGGGCAGTGAACGGGCATGTACATCTACATAGCAAAAAGGACTCATTCTGGTGACTTTCCCTATGCAAAGACAAAGCCGGTGTAATTTTCATTATTTCAAAACTTGGACCGGACAATTCTGTGATGATCTGGCTGGAGTAAACGGTGAGACTCGGAGGGCTGGGGCCAGGGCAACGCAGGAGATGGCTGAACTGCAGGATGTGAAAAAAAGGAGAGACGTTTACTTTTATTCTTGAGAGAGAGGGAGCAGACAGGGGAGTGCAGAGAGAGGAGCCAACCCGGTGTCAGAATGTGGGCACTTCTTGAGGTGAAAGGACAATGAGACAGCCTGGTGGCTGACTTCTGATGATCACAAATTCACTCCATGGTGACTTGAGGTCCCCATTGCTTGAAGCAAACTGTGAGCAGCTTTTTTTTTTTTTTTTTGAGGAAGATCAGCCCTGAGCTGACATCTGCCGCCAATCCTCCTCTTTTTCCTGAGGAAGACTGGCCCTGAGCTAACATCTGTGCTCATCTTCCTCTACTTTCTATGGGGGATGCCTACCACAGGATGGCTTGATGAGCGGTGCCATGTCCGCAGCTGGGATCTGAACTGGCGAACCCTGGGCCATCAAGAAATGAATGTGTGAACTTAACCGCTGCACCACTGGGCTGGCCCCAACAGCAACTTTTTGAAAAATACCACTTGAACATTCCCAGAACAGAAAAGTATAGAAGAATATTAAATGCACGTGTTTGGCCACAATCCAGAATTAACAACTGTCAACATCTAGCCATATTTTCTTTTGATCTTTTAATATTTTTAATAAATAAATTTTTACAGATGTAATGGAAGCCCACTTGGTGCACCTTCCTGAGCCCATTTTCCTCCCTCACCAGACGTAACCAGCAAGCTGAACTTGGTGTATATTCTCCCCTTCCATATTTTTATGCCTTTACTAGAAATGTATGGGTTCAGTTCTGTATGTTTTAACATTTACAGAAGTAGTATTGTGCTGTATGTGTCGTTCTGCAAATTGTTTTTCTTTCAACTTTATATTTTCAAGACAGAGTCATGTTCATATATGTACACATATTTCATTCATTTTACCTCCTATGGAGTATTCCACTGCATGATTGAACCTCTGTGTATCAGGTCCTATAATGATAAACCATGAGATTGTTTTAATTTTCTTCTCTCACAACCAATTCTGCACTAAGCATCCTTGAAGAGTTTCCCCAGGGCAGATACCTTGAGGTGAAATTGCTGGGTTCATGGAACATTACTCCTTCAACTTTTTAACAAGATTAAAATGGCAGCGTCCTAGCTTAAACCTCTTCAATGCCGCCACACTGGACCCTCCGTTGCATTTCTCTGCAGAGCCCCTCGCACGGTGACTGACACAGAGTAGTGAGGTAATAAATGTCAGTTGAGTGAATGGATTACAGATGAAGAAACTAAGGCCTAGAGAGATAAAGTGACTATCACAGCCATACGACTGGTGACAAGGCCATCTCTAGAACCCACATTTTCTGGTTCCAGGGATGCCCCTTTAAGGCCCAATTAGAAGTAAAGATGCTTCAGTTTAACTCCACTCTCAACTGGAGACTGAAGAGAGTGTCGTTTGATGACCAGTTGTCCTCCTGTTCGGTAGTTGTTTCCACAAAATATTTTGGGAGGTTATGAATTACGAACAGTTCAAGTTAAACAATAAGAATGAGAACAAGTAAACTTTCGTCTTCAGGACAGACTTTCATGGGGTCTGTTTGGGCCGAGATCTGTCATCTCCATCTCAGCTGGTGGTGTATTTATTTACCTTGTGTTTTAAAAGGCAAACCTGGGATTGAACAATAAGTAAATGGATAGCGGAGGGTAGGAGTTGGAATGAGAGATTACAGTTAAGCAAGAGGGAAAGGCTAGAATAAACCATACGGGACTGAATTAGAGTTTAAGACATCAGTATGAACTCGTGTTTACCTTACTATAGATACAGACGGATAAAGATAGAAATAATTACAGGTATGTGTGTGTACACAAGTTAGCATACATATATGTATTTTCAAGTTCTGTCCGCTGAGAGGGCCTAGAAATAAAAACACCACAATAGCAACACGCACACGCAGGGCCCAGCCTTGGAATTTAATACCATCCTGCAATGAAAGGAACCACACATCCTTGGAGAAATGACTGATTCTGGGGCTGGGGCAGGGAATGTACAGACAAGCCTGAAGCATCTTGTCGTGCCAGAGAGTAAGGCAGTGCTCAAAACAACAACAACAAAATGATGGGTGCAGGGTATGTCAAAGGAACAAAAGAGCCAACCGAAAGAGCTGCCAATGGCCGAAGCTGGAACAATGTGAGGAACGAATAGAAATAAGGCAGTACTGGACTGTAATCCAAAGTATAAAATAAATATCCATGAGTCCATACTCATATAAATAAATGCTTGAATAAATAAATAAATGAGGAAGAATAACCAAATCTCCTGTACAGAGGAATCTCAAAGGATTAATGTAGACACTGCCCCCTTGAGAAGGGAGAGCATAACTCCCCACCCCTTTAGTATGGGCTGTGAATAGTGATATCTTTTGAAAAATTACAGTATGAGACGAGAGGAAAAAGAGTAACTTTACAGTGGAAAAACCTAACAAACACTACCTCAGCCATATAAATAAGTTTCATATCATCAGTGATAAATCACGCTGAGAGTATGTACTCCTGAAATGATGTAATGAGAATGGTACCTTATCTCTATGGTTTTCCTCCCCAAAACCCTAACTTCCTTATAACCATGAGAAAAAACATCGGACAAACCAAGTCGAGAGACATTCTACCTGATACCTGACCAGTACTCCTCGAGACTGTCAAGGTCATTGAAAACCAGGAAAGTCTGAACAACTCAGCCTTGAGCACCCTGAGGAGACATGACAACTAACTGTAATGTGGTATGCTTGCGGGATCCTGGGACAGAAAAAGAATATTAGGTAAAAAACTAAGAAAATCTGATAAAAATTGACTTTAGTAGATAACAATACCGTATCGATTTTGCTTCATCAGTTGTGATAAACGTAACATCCTGATGTAAATTGTTAACAATAGGGGAAACCGGAGCAGAGTATAGGGAAGTCGCTACCATCCTGCAACTTTTCTGTAAATCTAAAACTATTCTAAAACAAAAAGTTTATTTTAAAAACGCTAGGACTTAGAAAGGAAAGGAGGGGACTAGCTTTGTTTTCTATCTGTTTTTGTACTATTTTGTGCTCTACTAGGTAAAAAAGTAACTTGTACCTATTTCTGTTTTGTAAGATTGGTCACTGCAGTAAAAGGGTCCCTGTATACAGCCAGAGAGAGGATTCTGGGTCCCCTGGATAGAACGTTACCTATTTTCTCTTCTAGTGCGCGCCTCTCTGGCTCTTTAGCATGCAGCTGCCTTTGGCCTGTGAATTGGCTGCCTTCCTGAGGGTGACAGATTGCCAGCTCTCCCAGGCCAATTCACCGCCTGAAGATCTCTTAGCTAAATGGAGGAGAAATGTTGATGTAGGCTTGCCAGTCACTGTTTTGAGTCCCACTGATGCTTTGGGAATATTAAAGGAGCAGGGCCTCATCAGAGGAGCCTTCCCTTATTTTTAAAAGAATATTCTCTCATAGACACTTCTGGGTGTGTGCCCCTCTCACAATGATTTCCACATCTCTAAGTCTATTTTCTTTTGCATTAACTGGTCCTAGAGGGGGCACCTGTGTCATTTTCACAGTACGTGCCCTGTCCCCCTGGCCATCGCTGACTGGATGGATCACTCCTGGGCACAGTGGACCACTCAGGATTCCTTCCTGAGAATTTTGAATTGGGGCTGAGATTTCCATCTCAGAACTGAATTGGCTTCTCGAGTTGAGGGGATGAAAACTCTTGGGAGCTGTGGCACAGTTATCTTTAGCCATGTTGGTTTCCTGATGTTTGTAACTGAAGTATTCTCACTAACGAGAGAGCAAATCTATTTCTAGTGAGTATAGAAGAGGGCGAGAAAGGAAGCTAACATAATGATGTGCCGAGTCTGGTGCGAGGCAATTTGTATGAATTACCCTGAGAGTATTTGTGTCTTAGTAAAATAAAAATTGACTCAATAACACGTCACAGGATCTATGTCTTCAACAGATTCTTGATACCTCAAGACTTACATATCAATGTGCCCATCAAATATACTGATAGAGTATGAGTTCTATTGCTCTCATTCTAAACCCTGTCTGGAATATTTACTGTCATAGACATACATTGTTTTGGGCTCCCCAGCATCCGTTCACTGATCTTCTAGTACCCAAATCCCTGATTTGCCTTGGGGAAACTATCTCCCCTGAACTTAATCATGCTTAAAGATGATCTGCCCCGAGAGTTTCCGGTTACATGAACCAATAAAATCCCTTTCGCTGAAGCCAGTTTGAGCTTGCCACTTGCAATTGAATGAGTCCTGTTTAACATACTTACTAAAAGCACATCTCCGTTTTATCAGTGGACTCAATTATCTCCTCTGTAAGCACTCTAACTCTGCTCTAGGCATCCCCTACTTTCCTAGTCTCCCCCTCCCCACCCCAAACCAGCCTCCTATCTCTGTGCGTATGTTTGTGTGTGTATGTGTGTGTCTCTTCCAGCAGGGTCTTGGTTTAAAAAACCACATCATTTAAGAGACAACATGGCTGGTCATTTTTCAGGCTTGGTTAACAAAAAAGGTGTTTTAATGCTTGGCTGAAAATCCATCTTCTTTATTTCTCTCTCTCTCTTTCCTGAGAGTAGAAAGTACTGTCAAACATATTTCAGGGCATGAATCTTGGCATGCAATCAAAATGATAATCCACATTTCCAGAAAAAATACAGTTTACAGCGCACTTTATTGTTTCATTTAATCCTTAACATGTAAAGGAGGTGTTGCCTTCATTGCTATGATTCACAGAAGTTAAAGGACTCACTCACAGATCTACAAAAATAGCTAAGAGTTACGTAGCAGAGGGCTGCCAATGTGCCAGACGTCTTTCGTGTTTTAACCCCAAGTTGGAGGTATTATATTACATTTACACTTTATAGATGTAGGAACTGAGACGAAATTATCAAAGAACACACCTAAGTTCATATCACAGGCACGTGCTCTTCCGTATCTGCTAATCGGCAAATCCAGAGCTTGCATTCTTCTGATCTAAGTCAAATGACTTGTGTACAACATCATTAAATGTAGCAACGTGGCAAACCCGAACAACAAGAATGAACTTGAGCACATGAGGAGACGATCAAACTAGCATCTGGAAGCATTATTTTTTCTTAACACTCTAATAACGATGCATGAGAATTTATGTATTTTGCATTAAATTTTCACTATTTTAACTAACTGAAACTAACATAATTTATGGAATAGCACATACAATTGAAATATTTTGAAATTGTCAGATGGAGTACTTAGCTCTTTTTATTTTCCAGTTCTCAAAAATCAGTTCATGTGTTGTATCCCCTAGTCCTGCCATCTTCACATCTAATTTTAAATCATTGAGCATTTAAAATCATTATTAAGCTTACCTTCGGAGAAATAATATGTCATGAATAACATATGACATATGTATAGATAATAAAAAATATAATGGTACATTTCAAAGAGTAAAAACATATCCTTAACAAGGTTAATTGGACCAGAGGGGTGTGTGTATGTGTGTGTGCGTGTGTGTGTGTGTGTGTGTATGAAACTGTGCAGATTTAAATTCTATTGATCAGCAGCTGCCCTTAAGGAGGAGATCTGGGTTTTGACTGATTTTTAAAAATAGGATTATAAATGATACCTGCCGGTGAGAGCAAGTTGACTTATAGTATCAACATCTCCAAAGAATTATTTGTTATCTTCAATGAAGTTTTTTATTATTACTTTTTTGCTATGTTTCTCCATTTTCCTATTTATAAAACAAAAATAATGATAGCGATTTTTGCGCAATTATTCAAGAAAGCAAATTTGTCGTAAAAATCCCTGTGGCGGTCCATGGGAATCCCAGCATCCCAGAAAGAAAAGACTGGTGACCACCAGCTCACTTCAGTTAAACTTGGTACTTTCCGACTTCTGTCCCAAATAGTAGAAGCCAGAGTGCTGGGAGATCTGAGACCCAGGGCTAAGCTCCGACTCAGGCCAGAGAGAAAGTCAACCCAATGAACCGGGCAAGGAAGTAAAGGCAGTAGGAGACAAGAGAATTGGAGCAGGGACACCAAAACTGAGTGAGCACGTTCCAGATGGATGCTGCAAGGCTGAACTGTCACGGACGGAAAAGGGCTTCCCTGGGGCGCGAACCCTCAGGGGCCTTTCTCAGGAAGAGGAAAAGCTAGAGAGGGCGTAGGTCATGACATTGTTCTATAGTGGAATTTTGCCTGAAAACAAATAAGGAAATCTTTGTTTCCCATTTTCAAAAACATTGTAGTTTGGAAAATTTCAGACACTCACAAGAGTGAAGAGAAGAGAATGATAAATCCTCATGTGCCATCTCCCTATTGCTACATTTTTGCCAATCGTCTTTCATTCATCCTCCCCCCACTTATTCATTTATTATACTTGCCAGAATATTTTAAATCACATTCTAGACACCGGGCATTTCATATTCTTCTTTATCCATCTCTAACTGGTCCTTCAAGAAGCATCTTTAATTGATAAGTAAATTGAAAAATTAACAAGTCTTTAATCTTATGTAATACCACGTTTATATTAAAAATTCCTTGATTGTCTCAAGGGTGTTTAGCTTAGACCAGGATCCAAACAAGATTCACATGTTGATTTGGGTTGTTTTGTCTCAAGTTTTTTTATTCTACAGCAGTCCCCCTTGCCCAACTGCCCTTTTTCCATGTCTTTGCCTCGTTGAAGAAACTGGGTCATTTGCCCTGTAGTGCGATGTCCCACATCTTGGATCATGTCAGTTAACTTGCTCTTCCATCTCTCTTATTTCCCCTAAACTGGAATATAGATACAGATACTTGATTAAATTGATATTAATTTTTTTTTAGGCCAAGAATATGTCATAGGAGGTGCTATAAATAAAGTATTTATAACTCAAGGGCCAAATCTGACCTGTAGGCATGGTTTTATTTGGCCCATACAGTTTTTTATGCTTTATTTGGCCGATATAGTTAAAAAAGAAAAAGTTGAATTAGTGTCTGAATCAATCTGGGTTTTGGCAGGAAACAGATGGCACTCTCAAACGAACTCTTTAGAAGTGTACGGACAGAGTGAGGGGAAAACAACAAAGATTGGCAAGCCTTTCTGTGCTTGTAGCCGCAGGGCCATTCCACATACCCAGAAGGGCTCTGGACAGGAGCCTTTGGTGGAGGACAGCACCCATGGTTAGTTCAAGCCAACAGAGGGAGATGGAGAAGACACTCCTCCCTAAGTGTCCTCCCTCCCGCTGTGACCCACGGGCTGGTGACTCCCACTGGCTGAGCCCAATTAGGAAGTGGAGGGCAAAAAAGCCCATTGATACCGTCCCTAAGGGCCAGCCTCCCGGCACAGAGCCGGGTCAACAAGGGCGCAGAGTGGATCTGGAGGGGCAAATACTTGCTGATACTTACAAATTGAAAGATTTTTATATAAAATTTTGGATTTCTAGCCTTTCTCATCATATGAGATGATCTGGTAGCCTTGAGTCCCAGTGTTGTCTGTTGCCTGGAGCTGACCAGTGCGACATAGAAATGGTGCTGTGGCTCTCAGACCCTCCCCAGAAAGAACAGGAGGGGAGAGAGGAGATAAGCCTGGAACTGGACTGATTATCCCCCTAGCAGAAGGTAAGTAGATTTTAATCCAGAAGGAGCTGAGTTTACTTTGAATTGCTAGATTACATTTTCTGCTATTAGATGAAACAGAAGCTCATGTGAATTTAGCTCAGTTTGATTAGAGAAAAATAAAGAAAGAGCATTTCTGCACACTTGAGTATTACATTAATATGAAGCATTATTATCATTGTGGCAACAAGAAAAAGCATACAGAAAAGAAAAATCTCATATATTTAGAGGTGTCCTGAATACTCATTTTGGCTGTTTGCTAAACGACCATGTGTTAAAATGGATATTCTGCTGAAGACAGTAATCATATTTCAGAATGAACTTCTAGCCTACAGGAATAAATCTGAAAATATTTACTTAAAAGCAATTATTATGAAAATTTTATTCTTGAAAATCTTAGTAACCAAAGTAAAATCTTTGACATTACAGTTCAGGGATGGTCATTTCTCAGCACTGCCGGCTCCTAGGCTGTTACTACACTATTCTGAGCATTGCTGACACTGAATATATAAGGCCACCATATACAGTACCTCAGGTTGTACACTGCACAGTGGTAAGTAGTGCCATTTATTTTGTGGGCTCTGTAAACAGGCATTTTTCTGTTGCTTTCTCCTCTTCTTTATGTTATTTATTACTTCTGAATTAAAGTTGATTAATCATGGATGTTATTATATGTAATTTAAAATTATTCTTCCTTGTGAAATGTTGAAGTGTAAAATGAGTATTCTGCTTTCCTCTATCATGAGAAGAATTCATAAACAAGAATTTTCCTTTATATACTCATGGCCCAGATAGAAACTGATAAGATTAAATACAATTCTTAAGAATTTAAGAATGTAATAACAAGGTTATTGTGTGTAAAATTACAAATGAAAAATTATTAAACAATTTTGCAGATGTTATGATATTATCTAATCTGGAATATTCTACCTTTTATGACTTAAATTTATATAGGATTTGTTGGCTCAAAAACTATATAATACTTTTCCTAAATGTTTCTAGCTAATGCACTTTCTTAGATTGATACTTAACAAAAATATTATTTTCCTATGCATCTAATTATTTGAAAATTCCCTACGTGATTTTGTACATAATTTTAGTAACCTTAAAAATCACCATTAATTATCATAGCATCATAGCATGTAGTGTACAGTAATAAATCTGCATTTATTTCAATTAATAGAATTTCAATATATAAAGCACATAAGGGTATTTTTCACTTTAAGTTACCTGCAGAATGAAAGCAAATATTTGGGCAATCACAGAAAATTTGAGCAACAGGCCTTATTCCCATAACTGAAGTTGCTATGCTGATCATGTGTGATGGTGACCACCTGAATACCTGCTCGCTGGCCAAGGCCAAGTTCAAGGATGTGAGAAATGAGAGAGAAAAGGGCAATCAGCTCTTCAGGCTTCCAAAGGCAAAGACTGAAGCCAGAGCCAAAAAGCAGATTTGGGCAGAATATCAAGCAGAAGCCTACAGAGGTGCAGCCCTACTTGTTATCTGAAAATATTATTCCTTTGCGTGAACTTAAAAATAAATGAATGACTCTGTGAAAACTCCTAGATGTCAGGACAGAAGAAGCAGCTAACATGGATTGAGAACTTACTATCCTGCTGGTTACTGTGCCATAAACTCTACCTTCATCGTCCAGTTTAATCCTCCTGACAACCATGAGGTCAGTGCCATTGTTGTGCCCAGCTCAGTGACAAGAAACTGAAAAAGAATTTTTAAAAAAATTATACTCCTTGCGGGAGATCCACACCCAGAACCTACTTTAGTTTAATATTTGTGCAGTTCAGGTCAAGAAGTTGCCGTGATCCCTCCGCGTTCATAGAGAGGAAGGGAGAGAAAGGAGAATGTGTGTCTATCCCAGATACCTGAGTATCCTAGGGGCCCACCGCCTGACCCAAAGCTAGCAAATGATGGGCAGCTTGAAGGTATGGAGAATGTGGGTCAAAAGCAAGGGTGGGAATGATGAGACTAGTGACCAGGAGACAAACAGGAGCCTTGGGTCCCGCTCTCCACATCTCTCTCCTGGACTATGATACAAGACGGGAGATGAGAATCTTAAACTTCAGTTAAGAGGATAGAGACAGCCATAAAGCAAGGTTTCAGAGTGTCAAAAATGACTCTTAAACATTTCCCACAAAGCAAAGCATATATGATTTTGTGTACACAATCGAACTATTTCATGCACATGGAAATTTGAGAACCGCTGAGCAAACATAAAAAAGGTAGAAAAAACATGGTCATGCGTCTAAGCAGTCAAACCAGGCTTTCTTTAAGATGACTATCAACTTCCTTGTGTTAATGGTAAATGGGTGGGAAATTCCAAAGTGTTCACTCAGTTTCATTAATATTAAGGCTCTGTAACTTTAATGTATGCTAAGAGATTTTCCTTTCCTGTTGTTACTGTAAGGATTTAAGAAGTCACAACCTACAGGGGTTTTCAGTTCTACAGTCAGTGTAAATTAAAGTTACAGTTCTTTCAACTGTTCTGTTTTCTTTCTAGAATGCAGATCTGATCACATCTCACTCCTTTATAAAATCCTCCCGTAGACTGAGCTGCTGATCTCTGATTTCATTGTCAATAATTACAGGAGACAATAGGTGAGCCGAAAAGCAACCCTTATCCCCGATGGAGACACATTCCACGGCCCATTCTCCCCCACACACAAACATGAGACCCATGGAGACACAGGTCAGAGTTTGGAGTTTATTGTTAAACTTGATTTGGTTCACCACTACATTGGTATGGTTAAGCCACACTGGGCAGTGTCACCTAATGGTTGCAGCCTCTATCACCATAGATGGCATAATCCAAGGCCGCTCAGACATCAGGAAAAGTATATGAATTTCTAGCAGGCGTATTGAAACGAGAGTGTGCCATTCCAAGTATTTGTACACTTAGGAGGGAGGAGGGAGGTGCACATTCAGGAGGTGCTACTGATGGTGTCAGGCATGAGCCTTTTCAAAATCTGGCCCCCATCAACCTTCCGGCTTCATCCTCTGGCACCACCGATGTGTATCCCATATTCTCACCCCATTGAGTGACTTGGGCCCCATATAGTACCTCCATTCCTTTGCACATTCAGCACCTCTTGTCTGCAATTCCCTTCCCTCAGCCGTGCTTTCTAGAAATTTTCTTTGACGATTCTCTCAAATGACTTCTATAGAAATGATTCCCTCCTGATCCACTACCCCTCTAGAGTACCGTTCTTCTTTTGACATCTCATTTAAGTCAACTATCACTTTTCTTAACTGTAACGTAATTAATTATTTACATAAAAAAGGAAAAAGGAAGGGAGGGATGAAGGGAAGGCAAAGGAGGGAGAGAAAGAAGAATAAAGGGAGGAAAGGAGATAGGCAAGGAGGGGGGAGGCAGTTTAGGATGGAGGATATAGATTATTATAAATGTTATATATGAGGCAGGGTCAGAATACCAAAAATATTCTTTCTTCAGCTATAGCTCCTTACTCTCCAGGAGTCCACAAAATCTCTTCCAGAACATCTAAAACTCCGTACTTCGCACTTCTCAAAGTATACTACCAACTTGTTCCCATGTCCAGTCAGGTTTACCTGACAAATTCATCTTTCTCTTGACTCTATTCTCTGTGAACTCTTACCCTGGCCTTATCACGATGAGAGCTCTCGATGTGCCCCGCCCTGAGTCACACATAAGCATCCTACATTAATTTGATTATGAAGGTCCCCATGCTCTTCCTCTTCCTCTTCATCTCCAGGAGTGGGCAACAAGAGGGTTTCTTTGGCACAGAAAATGAATATTTGCTTATTTATTAATTCATTCATCCCCCGCCCCTCCCATCCATTCACTCACTCAGCAAACCTTTGCTGGGTTGTACTAAATGGAAGATCCTTGCCAGGAGCTACATAATCTACTTAGACTACAGATATGAATCACTCTGCGACTCTTCTTTTGAAAGGCTTTTCTTTTGCTCTCTTCCTCTCACAAAAACCCACATAACTGTTCTTATCGTATTTCCTTTGCTAGTCTCTATCTTATTCTTTTGCAACGATTTCTGATTTTAAAAAACATTTAACCATACAGCAACGGTCAAGCAGTCAGCAGCCACCTCAGTTCTGGGAGCATCTTTGTGATACTGAGTTTACTTTTCAACCCTTCAGGCAAAATTTTGCAAAGAAGACTTCTCTTGTCCAGGTTCCTTAGAAACACTTTGCCTCACCCAACTGGCTGGGGTGCTTTCCTCTCAGGTTTCTATTTTTGCCTTTGTCCCCCAGAAAAAGCCCCGACACGAGATGTGAGTTAGGGACCCTGTTTGGGGTGGTTTCCACACAGTAGCCAGGAGCGACCTTAAGGGGTGTTGGGCATTACTGTGACCTGGTTTGGGAGCAGACGGAGAACAACCACATTATCCTGATAGACACTGGAGGAGGGAAGATAGCCACCTGGAGTAAACTTATATTACCTGCTTTCAGCTTCAGTTATTTCTTAAATGAATGCAAGTCAACAATTTAAGTATGAACCAGAAATGGTTCAAGAGGTAGTTCTTTCAATGGGAGTCCTTTCAGAATTCTACTTAAGTCGGAAAAGAAAGAGGGGTGGTGGTAGTATTTTGACTCTTATTAGCTTTGGTTTGCTTACCACGGTGGTCTAAGCTGTGCTTTGAAGCATCCCAGGGGTGCTGTCAGGGAGCCCAGGCCTTTGGGACAGCGGGAATGGCCTGGCTCCAAAGCCCGCTCAGCCCTCCCATTACCATGTTATTCCCGTTTTGTCACTGTGCTGCTGCTGCCCATGGACTATTGTTCTAAAAGTAGAAACATATAGGTTCTTTGTACAGCTTTTCTCTGTTTATAAAAGCCAAGAATGTTTACTGTAGAAAACTCAAAAAAGAGAGCGACGTTAGCAACACAGCGGAGCAAGCTGTTCCCTTTGTCTCTCCCCCTTCGAACTCTAACGAAATGGGCATTCATCGATCAGAGGATACCCAAACAGCACAACAGGATGCCTGAGAAAACTCGAAAAAGGCAAAAAGAATAAAATTCAAATATTCTAATGTCACTTAGAGATAATCACTTTTAACATTTTGGTGTCTATCCTGCCTATGTATATATAGAAATATAGAAATTATATCCATTTTCATACAAAATTAACATCACATTATACATCTTAATGTGTAACTTTGTTTTTATACCTATTAGGTGTGAAGTGTTTCTTTTAAGCATTGATTTTTAAAGATTTCAGTTTACAAACCGTACAATGTTTTATTAATGCTATTCGACAAATGCAAATAAAACTATTTTATAAAAACGCAAGGCACTAATTTACCTTGTTTTGATGGATATAGTCCTACGTAAACGCACCAGTCAATATTTTCTGGACATCAAAAATTTTCTCTAGCTTAAGAATTAGAAAATAGCATTTTTTTTTAAATACAAGAATTTCTCAGCAGTTGTATCTGAAGATTATTAGCCTTTTAGGCTGTGAACATTTTAAGGATTTGATTCATAAGAACATTTGCATTGACCTTTTGCTCAGTTTGCTTTGGAAATGTACAAGATGTGACGGATCTAAGCATCAGTAAATGCTTTTAATAAAAAATAAGTTCCATCTCTCCTGGGAAGAAGAGGTCATATTCTTTATTTGAACAATGTTAGGTAGCTATAAGTGAAAAGAAAATCAGAGAAATTACTGATTAAGAAGAACTTACATTCTCTTCTCCTAAATAAATGTACCAGTTCACCTTTATAGCCCCCTCCATCCCCCAAGGAAATGCTGTCCTGAGACAGTCACAATGTATTCTCTGTTGAAAATTCCTCACTTTTGTACAATGATAGACATCTTGAAACATAGTCAAACATACCAGCTTATTGAATTTTCATAAAAAGCCTGTGAGTTGGGCAGGCTGGGGTTAATGTTCCATTTTATAGGGGAGTTGGTTAAGCCAACTGCTAAGATGGCTCCCAAGAACACCCACGTGGTATTCATGCCCTTGTGTAATCCTTGCCTCTTGAGTGTCGGCTGGATCTAGTGACTTGCTCCTAATCAATAGCATGTAGCAATGGTGATGGGATGTCCCTTTGGGATTAGGTTAGAAAAGACTGTGATTTCTGTTTTACAAGCAGATGCTCTCTTGCTTCTCAGTTTGCAAGCTGCCATGCTGGGGAGGCCCATGTGACAAGGAACTGAATCCTACCAACAACCAGGTGAGCCTGGAAACGGATCCCTCTCCAGTCAAGCCTTCAGATGATGACAGCCCAGCCAACTCCTGACTGCAGCTTGTGGGAGGCTCCCTCTGTGCACACACACTCTCTTCCTTTCCTCATAAGAAAACAAGTCCTATTGGATTAGGGCCCTGCCCTTATGACCTCATTTAACCTTAATAACTTTGTTAAAGACCCTATCTCTGAATATAATCACACTGGAAGTTCTGGCTTCAACATATGGATTTGGGGGGGTCACAATTCAGTCTGTAACGCTGGGTAATCACAAAATGTCTACTAAATTGAATTTACATTTTAAAGAACGCATGCAGTATCTGCTCAAACATGTAGGTTTTTTTGTTGTTCTGGTTTGTTTTTGTCACCTCAGATGCATGTTTACAGTACCGTTACAGTTCAATCCCAGGCCTTTCTATTCTGTAGCACCAACATTTTCATAGTTTATCTCTGTTCTTTCCAAGTTATTTCCAGGGAACAAGATATTTGCCAATGAAGACATTGTTACAACCAAGCACATTTGTCATTTTTTCCCATGAGCTGTTATAAACACATCATGGTGAGATCAAAGCAGTTAATTTATCCTTGCTAAAAAAAAAAGTCATTATGCTATCATTTTAAGCAACTCATTTTTAAATCCAAGCTGGTGATTTATTTACTTACTATCTTTTCTTTGTGGGGGATCTTTGATCTGCAAAAGTAATTAATTGCAAACAATTCAAATAACACAGAAATATTTTAAAAATGTCATCCTTCTTCATCATTCTCATTCCACCCCAACCAAATTCCCTCCCTTGAATTAACCACTATTAACAATTAGTGTGTATTCTTCCAGATTTTTTCTGTGCATGGATAAATGATTGATAGAAAGATGGAGAGATTAGATCCATCCATCCATACATACATACATATAGTTTTCTTTTGCATCTTTTTTTTATGGTCATCCTATACTTGTTGTTCTGTAACTTCCTTTTATTGATTACCAATACACCAAGGTGCTGCTTCCTGTCATCGCGTACAGATCTGCAGAGCAGGTTGTCTGAACTAGCCCTAAGCAAATGCCCAAGGCTTCTACCCACCTACACGCTTCTTTTCCAAACTCTGAGAACGTGTGAACAAGACCTGCAAGGGAGAAAAATCTCTTAGAAATTAGAGTTCTCAGGGCTGGCCCCGTGGCCGAGTGGTTAAGTTCACACGTTCCGCTTCAGTGGCCCAGGGTTTTGCTGGTTCGAATCCTGGGCGTGGACCTAGCACCACTCATCAGGCCATGCTGAGGCAGTGTCCCATGTAGCACAACAAGAAGGATCTGCAACTAGAATACACAACTAGGTACTGGGGGCTTTGAGGAGAAGAAGAAGAAGAAAAACAAAGATTGGCAACAGATGTTAGCTCAGGTGCCAATCTTTAAAAAAAGAAAAGAAGGAAATTAGGGTTCTCATAAACTTAAAATCAAATTGTTGCTTTATCCTGCCCCCCAACACCTCTTCCAAATCTTCCATGTATTTAATTATTTGTGGTTTATGTGTATATGTATGTATTTAGGCTTTGCTTGCTTCACAAATGATTTTTTTTTTTTTTTTGAGGAAGATCAGCCCTGAGCTAACATCTGCTGCCAATCCTCCTCTTTTTGCTGAGGAAAACTGGCCCTGAGCTAACATCCATGCCTATCTTCCTCCACTTTATATGTGGGACACCTGCCATAGCATGGTTTGACAAGTGGTGCCATGTCCGCACCCGGGATCCGAACCCTCGAACCCAGGGCCGCCAAATCGGAACGTGAGAACTCAATTGCTGTGCCACGGGGCCGGCCCCACACAAATGATTTTTGATTTATACAAATATTATCATGAAGCTTGTTCTTGCCTATCACTGAGAGCAGGGTAATTCCAGATTCCAGAGCAATTCCACCTTCTGAATTATATACCACTGTGGAAGGAGGTGCAATGCTGAGCAATAAGAATGTAAAAGCATTCATTTATCACAGCGACATCCCCCTTAATTTGATTGCTGCAGAGCTGTCAGAGAAACTGCCTGGAAAATGGGAAATGAACTCAGCATAGGTAGAAAGCTGAAAGGCATCAACAGATCATGGCATCTCATCTCTGCATAACAGCCAGACAGTGAGTCATTATCGGGAATAGCCAACCAGTTCCCTGTCTTTCCTCTGCCTGCCCGCCCCGTCTTGTGGAACTGTAGCTGTATGGCAAGTTCACGGAAGAGGAACTGATGAACAGAAATGAAAGTGGCAGCCACCAAGAGCAGAATACTGCCATCAACTTTAGAGTAGATGTTGATGGATTACTACATTTTATAAATTACTAAATTGTGTGCATCTACTCCAAGGTGGCCATATCAAGCCATCAACACGCCGTGGAAGGATGCCTCCCTCTCTGCAGGGGGTGCATTGAGGTGTTGCCTCTTACACATTGATTTTTCTTTGCTTCTGCTGCTGCTCCTTCTCTATGTCTGTAAATGTCCACAAAATTCAATGTTCTGTTGAAGTTCACCTACCTCAAGTCCACTCCCTCTCATGGAGGTATTTCCCTTTTCTAAACTCATAGCGGAAGTTAGCTATACCAAGCACTTGCCAAAATTTAAGCATTTTTTGGACATATTTTATATTGTTGTCTTGTAATGTGATTTAATTTTCACAGTTTTACTTCTCAATTCCCTAACGATGATGTAAACATTCTTAAGGCTTTATAGTGTATGTGTTTTAGAAACTTCTGACAGTTTGCAACAGGCTTCCTCCAGGACCAGCTCAAAAAGTACCTTTTCTATGAAGATTTGCCCAAGCATTACGGTGAGATTTATTTCTTAGCATTTTTTTCAGTGTGAACTTGGACAGTTCCTGCAAAGTAGGAAATGAGAAGGCATGGTGTTTTTCTTAAATGCTTAAAGAAGAAACGAAAGCTTGAGGTTGGCAAATTCTTGGACACAATTTAAGACTAACACCTAGCAAAAGCGTGTTGCAAAAGGCAGATTCTGATTTAATGTGCAGCAAGTCCGAGAAACATACAGACCTGCAGAGTTAGAACTGGAGGATAAACATAGAATTAACGTATGCCGTTAGCACATGCACACAGGCGGTGTCCTCTAAAAAGAGAACGTGCTGTTTATCTCAGGGCCATGTTCCCGTGAACAGCAATCCATTTACAATTAGAACCATTATGTGGTTCAGCCATGTCTCAGCTAGTACAGGATAATTTTTCCAGTTTTTTTTTAAAGATTTTATTTTTCCTTTTTCTCCCCAAAGCCCCCCGGTCCATAGTTGGGTATTCTTAGTTGTGAGTCCTTCTAGTTGTGGCATGTGGAACGCCACCTCAGCATGGCTTGATGAGCAGTGCCATGTCTGCGCCCAGGATTTGAACTGGCAAAACCCTGGGCCGCAGCAGTGGAGCAGGTGAACTTAACCACTTGGCCATGAGACCAGCCCTAATTTTTTCCAGTTTGGATCCCTCCTCGTATTTCTTCATGGTACATAAAATATATAAGCTTAGAAATACACATGCATGCACATACACACATATACATAAACATTCTAAATAATCGTGTGATTTAATCAAATTGAGATGGAGTTTCTGTTATAATACCACCTTTCTCCCCTTAAAGTGCGTTAATTCAGCACTTAAGTTTCAACATGACTTCACAGTTCTCTACTTATTATGATTGCCCTGTGTGATAAGTCCTGTTAGGTGGGATAGTAATGCTTCCAAAATCCAGGGCATCTTAGATTTCAAGGCTCTCCTTTCTCTTGTTACTGGAGGTTAAGTCCCTTTAGAGTGAACACAACAAGTCTTAGCACTATTGTAACTCCTGGCGTTTAGCACGTTGCGCGGCATATTCACGTTGGAAAGGTAATCTTCTGCCTCCTGAAAACTCACACATGGTTGTGCTCATGTGTACATTCATGTACACACATACACACACATAATTTATATATAATAGAATTATGATTTTAAAATAATCTGCTCTTTTGGATTCTCTATGCCTCTGCCTCATTCCATTAGGATAAGTATTGATTTGATCATCACCAGATGTGCTCTTTTCCATTGATCAGCATGTTGGTGCAGTGTAGTGTATCTCAAATGTGGCTATTTGTTAGAACCATCTAGGAAGTTTTGTAAAAATCCTGATACTGGAGCCGGCCCCGTGGCCGAGTGGTTAAGTTCGCGCACTCTGCTTCGGCGGCCCAGGGTTTCACTGGTTTGGATCCTGGGTGCGGACATGGCATCGCTCATCAGGCCATGCTGAGGCGGCGTCCCACATGCCACAACTAGAAGGACCCACAACTATAATATAGAACTATGTACTGGCGGGGATTGGGGGAGAAAAAGCAGAAAAAAAAATCCTGAGGATTAGGCTGCACCCCAGACCAGTCGGTCAGCACCTGTGAGGTCGGGACGCAGACATCAGTATTTTTAATGCTTCCCTAGTGATTCCTACGTGCTGCCAAACTGGACCACTGCTGCAGTAGAGAATTCTCGCCAAACAAGTGAAAAGAAACGTAAACATCCTAGATAAAAAGGCAACATCTGGAGTGGTGGAAAGAATGCTGAAGTAAGAGTCGGAAAACTTGGATCCAAGTTCCAGCTCTACCACTTACAAGCTGTGCGACATTGGGCAGCATTCCAGCTGCCTGTTACAGTGCAGCAAACCACCCCCAAATCAGTAGAGTGAAATAACATTTGTGAGCATTTCATTATGCTCAGAAAGCCCATAGTTAGGAATTAAAGAAGTGGATGGTGGGCATGAGTTGTCTCTGCTTCATAGTGTTTGGAGACTCCATTGGGAAGACTTGAGTGGCTGGGAATCCTCTGGAAGCTTCTTTACTTACTTGTCTGCCACCTGGGCTGGGATTAGTAGGCTCGACTGTGACTGTGGACTGGAGTGCCTACATGAGGCCTTTCCAAGTGGGTTGGGCTTCCTCACAACACGGCAGCCTTGGGGTAGTCGAACTTCTTACCCAGCAGCTCAGGGCGTCAAAGGTGAGTGTTTCATTAATCAAAGTAGATGCTGCATCACCTTTTCCAACTCAGCCTTGGAAGTCATATAGCATCACTTCCAGTGTACTCTATGGAGGGAAGCAATCACAGGCCTGCCAGATGCAAGTAGAGGGGACATGGAACTCACCTCTGGATGTCAAGAGTGTCAAAGACTTTGTGGCTCTATTTTACTATTTCCACAGACAGGTTACATTCAGCCTCAGTTTACCCCTGGTATTAATTATCTATTGCTGTGTAACAAATTGCCACAAAGCTGCTTAAAACAATACACATTTATTATTTCATAGTTTCTGTGGCTCAAGAATCCAGGAAGTAAGAGTCAGAAAACTGACTCTTAGGCTCAGCTGGCTCGTGGCTTAGCTCGTTCTTCCGAGCTCTCATGATGCAAATCCTGTTGCCGACAACCAATAACACGGCTGAAGCTGCAGATACTTAGTATGTTTGATCTATCTGTATGTGCAATCAGCTCAGTAAAATTTTGTGCCTCAATTGGATCAATTTCCAACCACTTTACTCTAGTTCAGGGCCACCACATTGCACAACTTCAGGGGGCACTATTCACATTTTATTCAATTATAACTCATTGTAGGTGATGAGAATGGGGCCTCTTTGAATTGTACTGCCTAGTTTCCCTGCCACAGGTCACAAAAATTACAAATGGAAAATGTATATCAAGAAATCTCAAGTTACTGAAGTCTTTCACTTTTAACAAAATCAGTCTTTCAAAGGCCAGAATATTTTGGAAAAAGAGATCCTGTCTTAGATGTTTTGTTGTAGTTTGGTTCCTTTTCCTTCCCAGCATTCTTTTTTTTGGGGACAAAGGCTCTTCTCCCACTTGAAGCAATTTTGGTGACTCTCTCAATGACCAGTGATTACAGGGGTGGGCACAGCATCCAGCCCTGACCAATGATGGCACTGCATTATCTGGATAATAGTGATTGGCCCAAGGGTAAGCATGTGATACTAGCAGGGCCAATCAGAGCTCTTCCATGAGATTTGATATGTGGACAGAGAGCTGTGATGATAAAAGCCTGGGAATGTTGGCAGCCATTTTCCCCACTCAAGGGAAATCCTGCCATGTAAAAGTAGATAGAGAGATTAAAGCCACATAGAGAATAAAAGTAAAGGGATGAGCAGTGGAGAAAAACATTCGTGAGAACATCTACTTGAGTCCCTCGATTTACCTCTGATCTCCCAGTTATATATGCAAATAACTTGTCATGTTTTGTTCAGTGTAGATTGAAATTAGTTTCTGTGGCTTACATTCAAAGGAGCTTTGATTACAAGAGCCCATGATTGCAAGTTTTTCATTCTTCTCAGGAAACTTCTCTCAGTTGAGTCAGTTTAAAGCCATATTGCTCTGTTATTTTTTTTTTTTTTTTGAGGAAGATTAGCCCTGAGCTAACATCTGCCGCCAATCCTCTTTTTGCTGAGGAAGACTGGCCCTGAGCTAACATCCATGCCCATCTTCCTCCACTTTATATGCGGGACACCTACCACAGCATGGCTTGCCAAGCTGTGCCACTGGGCTGGCCCCAAAAAGCCATATAGTTCTATATTCTCTCTCAGAAACAGAAAGGTTTTCTTTATTTTAAACACTAGATCTCTGGCGTCATTAACTCACTTGACTCATGATATTAAGACAACATTTCCAGTCAATTCTTAAGGTTAAAAACAATATATAGCAAATGAAGTGGAATTTTAAAAATATCATCTTCATTATAAAACCTTTCAGGACACAGTTATTGGGAATAAGATAAGGGACACTTGTGTCACTACCACCAAATGTTACCAGATCTTCACACTTTGCCACATTAAGCAAATGGAATTTGATGAAGATCAAGGCTGCCCCAGGGAGAGAAGCCCAAGGCATCCTGGCCTACATGTCAATCTATACCACCCTCCGGGAAGTAAAGGACGTCATGACCTGGTTCACATCTAAAGTTATATGACCACACAACCCCACCTGCACTGATACCATTTTAATGGCTTTTTTACATGATCTTTCCTTTGTCATGTAAAAAAAAAAATAATTCACATAACTATGCCTAATAAATTTAGCTCTACCCTCAACCCATTGCAGCCCTCCACTGCCCATGGGTCCTGTCCCCACCCCTGCAGCTCTTACTGCCCATGGGTCCTGTCCCCATGCTATTCTCTGAATAAAAGAGCACTACCACCAGACCTCGAGAGTCCGAGAAATCTTTCTTTCGACTCCTCAGCTCACCGAGCCGGCATGAGAATTCACCTCACCTTTTACCATGGCATAAATTCTTTCTTACATTAAGTGAATGACCAGAGAAAAAGCCAAGATGTGAGCATTAGTTCTCATACTAGTTCAGTCAATAATTTATTGGGTGAACTTGGACAAATTACGTAAACTCTTTGAGCCTCAGTTTCCTCATTGTCAAAATGGAGACATTAAAAAAAAAATCTGTGTTTAGCTTTTCTGTTTCTTGTATTTGACTGCTTCTTATTCATCATGTATTCTGATGCCTCACACAAAGCCTGGCACAGAACGGACATTTAACAAATAATTGTTAGGAAAACTGGAAGAGTTAATGAACACATATTTACCTCATGGGTTGTCATGAAGAATATATAAGATAACACAATGTACACATTATAATACCTAATACATCAGAGTTGCTCATAAATATTAGTTCTCTTCTCTCCTTTCATCTCCCTGGTGTTGAGACACAAACCTTTTACTGTGTCTGATGCTTTGCTCACCATTTCTCACACTAAACCTTCTTTATTCAAACCTTCCAGAATTCTCTGTAAGACGTCTGTGATGATTAACCCACTAGCTGCAGAGGCGTCTTCACTGTGTGTGGCGTAGCAGTGTTCCAGAAGGCCTTGCTCTGCTTTGCGTGTCCCTCTGTGTTTCTTCCTATTTGCCGTCCTCTCTCCTGATTAGGTCTCCTTTCCCACAGCGTCTAACACAGTCTATTCATTAAATGGGACAATAATGATTCTTGGACTTAAAAAAATTTACCTGCTTGGAGCAAAGTGGAGTCTCCCCCACCATGTTACTTCGGGTAAACCAACTTAAGGCACAGGCCTTTTTATTTTGAATTTGCTTTCTTCTGCACATGTGGGGCTGATTCTGAACTTCCTGTTTCACTTGAGGATAAACCACTTTTTAAATCTGAATAATGATTGCTAGTAATACTGTACAAGTTTACAGTTAAAATGGCTTTTCATATCTATTTCACTGGATCTTCACAACATATTAGTTTAGCATGGCTTTTGGAGTCCAGCTGAATTAGGGTGGAATCTTACTGTATCACTTAGTAGCTGTGTGATTTTAAGTTAGTAACTGTAAGGGAGGAAGACTTTTCCTCTACCTAATGTGGATTCATCTGGCCGGAGAACGAATTAAATTCACAGGAGACAGAATAGCAAGAGAAAATTAAACAAAGCTTTATGAGGACCATGGCCCGGGGCCTTTCTTCCAGAAGGAAGAAAGGGCACTGAAGAAGTGGGGTGCACATAGTGGTTATATACCCCCAAACAGGGTGTTTCACATATGATTAAAATGTCCCTCCCACAATAGTCACAAGATTGCCCTTTCGGCACAGCGCTTGATGGACACAGCAGGTAGTGGGTCTGCTATCTTGGAGGGCCTAGCAGGAGGCAAGTCTATTGTCTCAAGCTGGGTGATCACAGGTGAGCCCAGCAATCAGTTCCTAGCCTAAGGAAAGATGCTTAATCCTTAAAGAAATGCCAACGTTGGGAGGGGGAGGGAAGTCAGTTACAAGAGGTTACAATAACCAAATGCAGATTTAAGTCCTTGCCTTCCTCATTGAGTAAGAGTTTCTAGAGATAGGGTCATCTCCCCTTCTTCCTGGTACAGAAGGAGATATCTTTTACAGATGGAGATTTCCTTCACAATGTAAACGTCTCCTAACAAAGGGCAAGCAAGTTCAACTTTTCAGTTGCTTTCCTGTCTGCAAAGTAACAAGCCACAAATAATCATCATGCCAAAGAGACATATCTTGGAGTGGCCAATTCCAGGCTCCCACATTACTTAACCTCTTTGACCCTCAGTTTCCTCATTGTAAACTTGAAGAAAAACAGAATCTTGCGCCTTAGGATGATTGTGAAAGTCAAATGATATATATAAATCATGTACCGTGGTCAGAATTTAATCAATGGGATTGAAGCTGTCAACTGCGAAATAACCAACAACCATACTATAGATGAGAGATAAGGCAAGTTTTACTTGAGCCAGGGTGCGGATCATAACCCAGGAAGGCAGTTTCCATAAAGAAAGTGTTCAGGAGGAGCATGGTTTTCAGTACAGTCTCTGTCTTTTTAGAACAAAGAACATACCATAAACACGCCCAGGAAAGTATTCCTCAGAGTTTCAAAGAGGTATTCAGTTGCAAATTAGCAGGTCAACATGACCTTGATGTTGGGAAAGACTGTAATATGGGCGTTACCCATAGGGCGTAGGAGGGGAAGTATGCATTCTTATCTTGAGAGAGTGCATTCTTTACTTTAATGGTTAAAGCAGATGGACTTCGTGTCTCATAGGCCATAAGGCAGGCTTCTTCACTTCCAGCCAAATCAGTTTTGAATCAGCGTTGTTACTCCATATACCTCAATATGTGAAAATCTTTTGTCAACACCAACTACTGAATGGGAGTTATAATTATTTTATAAACAAGGAAACCAAGACACGAAGTGCAACAGAAGCAACGAGAAGACTGTGAATAAAGAAGAATTTAGATTCTAAATGCCACATTCTCTGCCATCCCAGCAAAGCAGCCTGCAAAAATCTTCTTCACACTTTAATTTGATCTTTATAACAACTCGAAGAGGTTTATGCAGAAAATTACTCTTTAGCTGTGTGGGGAAGTGGATTTTAATGGATGAGTTTTGATGGCTGTTCAAGCTAATTGAAAAGGTTGGCCAGCATCACAACCCCAACAAGAAGAGAAGGAGAGCAGAAATACAAAGGAATAATGCATATGTAAACGGAGAGGATCTGGCCTAGAGAAGAGGAGGCGATGCTAACCGGAGCAGACGCCTTCAACAGTGACTCACAGAAACCAGAGTCTAAACTCTCTCACACCTGATACTCAAAGGCGGGTCTCTTATTTTTTGGTTATTTTAGTTAATTGTCCAAAAAGGTGAAAAGAGACTCCAGAGAAAGGCAAAGAAAGATTTTTCTTCCTCCCTCAACCCTCTGCATGCTCAGGAGGCCAGATTGCTCTTATTATTATTTCAGGAATTGAAATATTTAATACAATAGGGAGCACTCACTGAGTGCCTAATGTGTGCTAAACACTACGAAAGGTAGTTTAGCTCTAATTCTTTAATCAATCTTTCAGTGTAAGTATTATTATTCCTTTATTATAGAAGAGAAAGAGTAGAAAAGTTTTCTGGTTATGAAGCAGTGAGTGAGGGTCATAGGTAGAAAAGAATTTCTGGCAAAAGAGAAGCTCCAGCTCACCCAGCTGGAATTCCCCTCTCCCCCCTTCCTCTTCTTCCCCCTTCTCCCCCTCTTCTCTTCTTCCCCCTTCCTCCCTGTCCTCTTCTCTCCCTCATTCCCCCTCCTCCCCCACCTCTCCCTCATCTCCTCTCCCTCTCCCTCCTTCCTCCTCCTCCTCCTCCCTCTCTTTCTCCCTCCCCCTCTCTCGGCAGGAGACAGCTATTTAGTTATTTATTTTGCACTGCTGTGGAATGAGACAAGTATGTAATTAGCAAGAGTTCTGCCTCAAAGTACAATCGTCATCCTAACTGCTGTTTTGTGTTCTTACCCAGACAAATGTCCTCAGTTTCTCCAGTCAGCCCAGGTAAACTTTGGTTATATTTGAGGCCTTTTCCTGAATAGTGGCAACAAGTCTCATACCTTCTGTGATTCTGGGGAGTGATTCCCAGGGTGTTGTACTCACATTTCCTTCTGGACTGCTGCTCTGGTCTCCCCTGCCTGTCCTCTGCTGGCTTCTGAGCACCTCGTATGTTTCCATGACCTTCCACTCTCTCTCCTTCATGCTCTAAGGCACTCCTATTGCAATACTCTTGAGTGGTTCAGATTTTACTAAAAGTTAGGGATAATGGAAGTGAATTATACCTCAGGATAAGAGACAACCAAAAGTTGAGAGCAGACATCACTGGTCTTAAAATCCTTGCCCTTCTTAGCCACAGAGAATCTATTTCATACTGCCACTCTTCATAGCCCTGTCAACCACTGGGTTAGCTATGTGGTGGGACCCGTCATTCCCACGTCCCAATTATTTCCCTCAAAGTACCAGAAGTCAAGCTAAAAATCACTGTTGCCTTATCATGCAGAGGAACTGAGTCCCCTTTTATTCAATATCTTCCATCCCCGCTAGCCTCGGCCCTCTCTTCTGTAGGGGAGGAAGACATTTCCTCTACCCTCTCTGGGTTCATCTGGCCAGAGAATGAATTAAATTCACATGAGACAGAATAGCAGGAGAAAATTAAACAAAGCTTTATAACATGTACACAGGGGAGAGGTCAGGCAAGCTGAGCAACTCGCCAAAATGGCTGAAGCCACCACCTTAAATATCATATCCAGCTAAAGACAAAGGAGGATGTTGGGGGTGGGGGGAGTCAGTTACAGGAGGTTACCAGACAAGCACAATAAACAAATGCAGATTTAAGTCCTTGCCTTCCCCATTGATTAAGAGTTTCTAGAGATAAGGTCATCCCCCCTTCTTCCTGGTACAGAGAGGGAGACATCTTTACAGATGGAGATTTCCTTTACAATGTAAATGTCTCCTAACAAAGGGCAAGCAAGTTCCACTCCTCAGAGCCTCCTTCCCATCTGCAGTTTATTAAAAGTAACCAGCCCCAAATAATCCTCATGCCAAAGAGACATATCTTGGGGTGGCCAATGCCAGTCCCCCACACTTCCATCACCAGTAGGCATATTGAAGCATTTTCCAAAAAAGAAATTTTTCCCTGAGATAGTTTCTATTTTGACCTTTGGAGCGTATAAGCTGCTATCAGTTTTTCTCTTTTTTAATTGCATCTGGTTGTTCCTGCTATACTTAGATTATCTCTTAAGCATAAAGACCAGAGATCTCATTCTACTGTAAAAACTAACACTGTAATGAAGGAGCCAGGAAGGAAACATCACATCATGTTCTTCCCAAAGGCAGGGAGCATACCCCTCCTGGCATATCTTTCATGAGCTCTCAGTAATATCTGGGCAGCTTCAAGGCACTGATGCTGGTGGCTGTGAGGGAAAAGACATATTTGAAAGTTGAGGTGAGATCACCTTCCATCTTGAAATCTCCATCAATCTAACAGGCTCAGCCATCATTCCTGAATAGGCACACAGCATTCGTTTACCAAGTATTCACTGAGCATTATGAAAACATCACAGGCACCATTAAGCACCATTAACCTAATGGTCAACAAAGGATTAAAAGCCCTTGTGATGAAATACAGAGTTCTGTTCTATGGGCTATGGGAAGATGAAAGAGGGAAGTTACAAACTGGCTGAAAGGTTCAATGAAAAGTTCAACTTCATATTATCAAATTCCTTTCTCTTTTTTTTTTTAAGATTGGCACCAGAGCTAACATCTTTTGCCAATCTTTTCATCTTCTTCTTCTCCCCAAAGCCCGCCAGTACATAGTTGTATATTCTAGTTGTAGGTCCTTCTGGTTGTGGCATGTGGGATGCCACCTCAGCATGGACCGATGAGCAGTGCATGTCCGAGCCCGGGATCCGAACTGGCAAAACCCCAGGCGGACAACGGGGAGTGCGCCAACTTAACCACTCGGCCACAGGGCCGGCCCTGGTCCCTCCTTTTTCTTCTTTATCCCATTGTTTTGCCCCAGATGGTTACCCCACACTGTGGTTTGAAGGATGCTTCAGCTAAACTTGAAATTCACATGTATTAGTGTTCTGGTTCTTGCAGTTTTGGGAGAGAAGAGAAGGAAATGTGCTCCATGGAGTTGGGCAGCATGGTGGCCCCAGGATTCCACCCCAGGGACGTTTCCTTATATTATCTGTTTTCCACAGATAATTGGAGTCAAGGACCATACGATGTTGTGGAAGAGGCTGTGTTGGTTTGGTGGGAAGATTCTAGCGTTGACCCTCTGGAGACCTGGATTTTAGAACTCCCGAGCCATTCACTGACTAGATAACAAAATGAAGCTCAGTTTTCTCACTAGTATAATAACAGATTTTACTCATTGGATGATTTTAAAGATCCAACAGATTGGATGATTTTGAAGGTCTGTTTCAGATAGCAGATTGTGAATCATTACAGCTGTGAACATCATCTACGTTCTTCATTTCGAGCACCTGTAAAATGAAGATATTGGACTCAATACTCTTTGAAAGGCCTTATCTTACTCTAAAATTCCACGCTCCTATGACTACTTTTTAACTTGTACATAAACACATTTTGAGAGGAAATGCTTTTTGTATTACCAAGTCAATAAACTGAAAAGCAATATACAGCATCATCATACTGGCATTTAACTATGATTTTGCAATTAGTACAGGATGTCACAATGAGAAAGACCAGGAAATTAGATAACACATCCTAGCATCTTTTATAACGTTCCGTTTGAACTGTCAGAAAAATGGGTGCTTGACACTGCAGATCCAAAAAGATTAGATGAATTGTTCTAATTAGAATTGAAGTTGATAAGCAAATTTCTATGAATAGTGAAACAGACTAAAAAGCTGATTGGTGAAAAAAAACGCATGGGAGAGAGAAACAAGCAAGGTCTTTTTTTTTTCCTACAGTGTGTTTGCAAAAAAATTATTGATTGCTGTGGTTTCAAGCACTTGATTTATCTTTCATGACACTTGAAACCCAGTGTTTGCTCTACAGTTTTAAGTTTATTTGGTGTGCTAATAAAGGCCCTGGAGAATCTGAGGGAGAAGATGAAAGCAAATGAGGATTTGAACTGAAAACCAGGCCAGATGGTCATCGAGTCCTCCTCAAGCTGAACTTGAACCATTATTTAGAAGTCTTTTTGAACAAGAACTGAATGATGAAAAGATTTTCAGAGATAATCTGATAGAAGCCATTCGGAAGGGGACTGATAGGTTACTGGAGTTCTTCTGACCCAAAAAACTTATGGAGCTAAACAACATTGTGATTCAACTCTCCCATCTTCTGGTAGAGTGTTGGGAGCAAATATTTTGCATCATAAATACCATGTTTGGAGTTAGTTCTCATTATTTAGTTGGGCCTACAGAAAATCATTAGAAGATATTTTATCAAAAATTCAAAATGCAGGGGCCAGACCCGTGGCTGAGCGGTTAAGTTTGCGTGCTCTGATTTGGCAGCCCAGGGTTTCGCTGCTTTGAATCCTGGGTGCGGACCTGGCACCGCTCATCAAGCCGTGCTGAGGCAGTGTCCCAAATAACACAACTAAAAGGACCCACAACTAAAATATACAACCATGTACCAGGGGGCTTTGGGAGAAAAAGGAAAAATAAAATCTTGAAAAAAGAACATAATGCCTATGTTTAAAAAAAAAAATTCAGAATGCATATTAATTTAGATGAAACTCAAGTTGGGAAGAGGGGAACATTTACACCTTGCCAGACAGCATCTTAAAAATAATCAGCAAATTTAGTTCCAAGTAGTTTTTTCTCCTCTTATTGCACCTAATTGTGTAAATAATCATTACAAACCATATTAGTAACTCTGATTTTCTTGGGGGAAGGAAGGGAATCTGTGGTCTAGCCTCACTGTGACAGTCTGTCATGTAATATTACCGAGTTCTATTTGAAGGGCGATGGGATTTATCTAAGGGCTAGATGAATCTGATAAACCTTCCAATCTCACAATAATCATCACAAATAATATTATCTTTATCTCTTCATTGAATAATGGAATACTGACTCATATTCTTCCCTGATTTAAATCTAAACCAGAGAATTACCTCTTCCCAAAAGATATTCTCAAATAATCCTTTCTGTTGTGCAGCTACAAATCTAATTTAATTCTTTTCAATGTTTTGAAGTATAGATCAAATATTTTCTAACAAATGCTACCACAATGTAAATTTACTTAAATATTTATGTAATTTTAGATATCTTATTCCAGGGCAATAAATGAATTCAGATAACTCCAGGATTAATGAACCAGGTTAGACTTAACTTGAATAATAATGCTTTACATAATTTTGCTGATGTCATACTCAATTGATTTTGTCTCTGTTTTATTATAATCCTCTACAGGCAAGGACAGTGCTTATTTTTCAAAATGTGTTTCAAGTATTCACTGGAATTTTCAGTCACTCTTGGTACCCAAATCAAGAAGAGTTGGCTGGGGGCCGGCCCCGTGGCAGAGTGGTTAAGTTCACACGTTCTGCTTCTCGGCGGCCCAGGCTTCGCTGGTTATGATCCTGGGTGTGGACATGGTACTGCTTGGCAAGCCATGCTGTGGTAGGCTTCCCACGTATAAAGTAGAGGAAGATGGGCATGGATGCTAGCTCAGGGCCAGGCTTCCTCAGCAAAAAGAGGAGGATTGGCAGTAGTTAGCTCAGGGCTAATCTTCCTCAAAAAAAAAAAAAAAAAAATAGTTGGCTCAGGTTGGGTATCCATGTAGGTGCCTTCATGCCAGGGGTCTGGGATAGAGGAACAAACTAGAATTGAAGATGCTTCCTGAACTGACAAGGAAGGGAGAGGACCAGAAGTGCGAGTCCAAACTCAAGTCATCAGAGAATATAGAGGGCAAATCTGGGAAATGGAGGTAAGTGAATGAGTGCAAGGGCAAGAACAAGGAACAAGACGAAAAAGAGACGCAAGTGGAGGGTCAAGAGCTGAGGTGAACCGGAAGCAGGCGGGAGCCAAGGGCGGGACCCTGAACACCATTGTTCTGTTGTGACTACAGCCCCGTGCAAGGCTCCATGGGCTCTGTCCTTATGGACTCATAGGTAGGCCAGGCTGGACTCTGCAGGAGCCACACGACATTTTTCCTGGCCTAGAGCAGTCCTAAATCGCTTGTAGGCCCAACTTTGATGCCTACTTTGCCTTCAAAGGTTGAGGGCACCTCCTTTCAAGCAGAAAACGAGGTCAGGGAGCATCTATCTTTATGAGTTCAGAGAAAGGGGAAAGAGCATGAAGCGCTCCCACAGAAGGCCAAGAGTGTTTTTGTTTCACTTCTATTTTAATTATAATCTCTTCCTTCCTCCAACCAGAACTCTGCTCCCTAGCACAGTGGCTTAAATTTATCCTCGGTGTCCATTTGTCCGTGACCTGTGGGCTCGTCCTAAGGGAGGATAGTGAGGTGGTGAGGGAAGACACAAAGCCCTGAGTGTCCCCTAGGGGTTTGCACGTGAGGCTAACATCCCTTCCAATTTGATCTTTCCTGGATTAACCCAGTTACACTGTAGACCAACCAGAGATGACATGGTCGCTCCCCCCTCCACAAAGGCACATCAGCAGAGTGTTAGAGGAAACAGCCTTTCTAATCTGTGCCATCAGTGCTCTCACTTATCTGGGACCAACAACATGGACAACTCAGGCCCTCAAGTCCATATGTGAATAATGCTTTAATGTAGCTGCAGAATCCTCTAAAATGTGAAAGAACCTCACTTCAAGCCACATTACACCCTAGACAAAGGAACCTCCTCTAGTCTCTTTCTCATCTATTAAGTGATGCCGAAAAAGCAAAACAAAACAAAGCAAAAAATCTTAACTGATTGCATTTTACAGCAAGATCCAGGTGATAATAATATATTAACATAATGTGATGTTATGGTATTAAGATAGCTCAGTAAAACACACACACACAGACCCCTCTCATTATCAGTTCAATCCTTTTTATCACAGAGAAATTAAAGCCCTAAAAAAACCCAGAGGGGTCCCATTTAAATGCCAAATTCTCTTCTTTTACAGCCGTAGCCAGGGGTGCTTCCATTAGGATCAAGTAGCTCTTCAGAATCTCCAGAGTTAGAGAATCCAGCTTAAAGTCTCTCACGTGTATCACTTTTCCAAAAGCATCAAATGAACACATAAAATATCAGAGCTACAGACCCATACCCATATCTATACAATTTAGACAAGAAGATGGGTCACTGTCTAAGTATCAATTTCCTTAGACCGAAATGTTTCAAAACATGATCTATAGAAATTAAGGAGTTGCTTAGCAAGGACGGGGATAGAGGGCACAAGCAGAGAGGCATCCCCACAAAACTAATGCAGCTCCATTTTTAAAAACATTTTTAATATATTGGGGCTCTTCAGAATATTGCATTTGAAAAATAGGTTCTGATCTTTCTGCAACAATTTTGAAAGCTAATGCCTTATAAAATAGTGTTTTCCAAGCTGATAGTCTTCCCAGACACCAATAAATGTCTCATAATCTAGAATCACAGTGCTGGCCCAGCTGTTGATCTCGGCGGAACTAGGGGGCAGGGAGGCTGGGAAGGAAGAGGCAGGGAAAATCGAAGAGAAAAAATGAAAAGCTTTATTATGGTTTCTATTCACCAAGCACAATCAATCAATCGATGCCAGTTGCCCAGTGACCATCACCTGTGAACTTAAAACTCCAGCGGCCACCCAGGAATTTGACTCCTAGATATATATTTAAGGGAAGAGAAGGACTAAGTCCACAAAAAGGCTTGTATAGGAATGTTCATAGCAAACTTATTCATCATAGCCCCAAACTGGAATCAACCCAAACATCCATCAGAAGGACAAACCGTGGTACGTCCATGCAGTGGGACCACTCAGCAACAAAAATGAGTGAACTACTGACACAGGCAACCACAGGAAGAAATCTCAAAGCTTTTGAGCTGCAAAAAGCCAGACCAGACACTAAAGCATACACACTGTATGACTCCACTCTTAGGAAGTTCTAGAAAAGGCAAACCTAATCTACGGCAGAAAAAAAATCAGAACAGTGGTAGCTTCAGGGAAGCGGGTTGACTGGGAAGGGGCACAGGGAAGTTTTCAGAGTCATGGGATGTTCTGTATTTTGGCTGAGGTATGGGTTCCATGAGTATATTTGTCAAAATTGATCAAACCATACACTTAAGAGTTGTGCATTTCACTGTATGGAAACTTCATCTCAATAGACTTAACTTGGGGGAAAAACATTCAACTGAAAAATTAGATATGGAAAAAATATAAGAAAACATAGCAAAATATCATTATGAGCTCGGAGTAGAAAACAATTTCTTAAGCAAGATATGCAACATTCTATATAGAAAATATTGACAAATGTCTTTATTGAAATTAAAAACTTATGTGATGAGGAGACATACAAAAAAGCCAATTCAGAAATGACCAATAAACCTTTAAAAGGATGCTTGACCTCATGAGTAACCAGGTGAATGCAAATTGTTAAAAAAGAAACTATTGTAGACCTATCATATTGGCAACAATTTCAGAGTCTTGTGATCTGGCGAAGCTGCGGGACTGCAAATCATACTGTGCTGTGAGATTGTCCATCACTTCAGCCATTTTAGTAAAAAAGCACTTTCTAGTATCTAGTAATTGAATTTCTGATATACACCCTAGAGATATTGGTACACGGGCACAAAGAGCATGTGCAAGGAGGGTTACTGTAGCAGTGTACATACTAGTGAAAAAATGGATTCTACTTTAATGTCCATTAATAAAGAGATGGATAAGTAAAAGGTGGTATACTCAAATAATGCAATATTACATGGCACTTGGAAAGAATAAACTATATTGACATGTATCAAGATGATAGATCTCAAAAACGTGTTAAAATAAATATAATACCATATATTGTTTATAAAGATATATTTATATCTAAATATGTAAAAACCGGATCTGATGGATACCTACAAAAATCTTGATATTGGCTACATCTGGGGAGCAAAGAAAGAAAAAACAAGTAAAGCAACGGTCGAAAAGGACTTTATCTGAAGTGCGATATTTAAAAATATCAGGAAGAAGCATCCATACGCAAATAAATGAATCTTGATTCATTTCTCACACCTTATACAAAGATTAATTCAAAATGGATCATAAAAATTTAGGTGTTGATTCTAGTCTGTGACCTTGGGTTAGGCAAATTAGTTCTTAGATATGATACCTAAAGCAAAGGCATAAAGAAAAAATTTTTGATAAATTAGACTTCCTCAAAATGCAAAACTTTTGCTCTGTGAAAGACACTACAAAAGCACAAAAAGACAAGTCACAGGCTGGGAGAAAATACTTGAAAATCACTTATCTGACAAAAAGTTCTTTAGATATTCTGGATATTCTGGTCAAAATTCAACGATAAGAAAATGAACAACCAGGGGCTGGCCCAGTGGTGCAGCAGTTAAGTTCACGTGCTCTGCTTTGGCGGCCCAGGGTTCACCAGTTTGGATCCTGGGCATGGACCTACCCATTGCTTATCAAGCCATGCTGTGGCAGGCATCCCACATATAAAGTAGAGGAAGATGGGCACAGATGCTAGCTCAGGGCCAATCTTCCTCAGCAAAAAAGAAGAGGATTGGTGGCAAATGTTAGTTCAGGGCTAATCTTCTGCAAAAAATAAATAAATAAACTAAATAAAAAAAGAAAATGAACAACCAAATTTTTAATAAAATGAGCAAAGATTTGAACAGACACTTCACTAAAGGAGATGTACGGATAGTGAATAAGTACATGAAAGATGCCCAGCATCATTAGTCATTAGGGAAATGCAAATTAAAACCATGATGAGACAACACGACATCAATCAGAATAGCTAAAATTAAAAAAAAGAACCTGACAATTCCAAGTGCTGACAGGGATAAGGGGCAACTGGAATCCCAGAGATGGCTGCTGGAAATGCACAGTGATACAGTCACTTTGGAACATCTCAGGCAAAGCAAGGTAGGTGCTACAGCTGCACTCAGGCCGCCTATGAGGAAGTGGTAGGCTGAGAGAATATGGGTGGGGTACCCACAATGTCTGTTCCCACCCCCATGTAACTCTCCTTCAGTTCCCAATTTACTGAGGGCTCTGTGGGGTTCTTGAAAGTAGGCCAGTCCAAGCATAAAGACTCAGCATCTCGCATATACCACAACGCTTTTACCGCAACCCTGACTAAGAAACACAATAAAGGGGAGAAAACACAGGGTGCTTGCCACCCATGCCAGATACAGTCAAACCAACAGCTCACACATCAGCACCCTGCGTCTTCTGAGGTGAGCTTGTCCTGTCCCTAGGGAGGATGGCTAGGGTGGCCAACACCAGATTCCACTCACTCCATGTGGAACGTCACTCATCAGAGACGAAAAATGCTTCTGTAGGGTGAGGTTCCTGGTTGAATCTAGTGAAGAAGGAGTAGGAAGAGGGGAAGGAACGGGAAGAGCAAAAGCCCCTACATTACCGCCAGTGCCCCATCCAGCTTACTGGGTCCTCTCCCAGGGCAGCCCTGCAGGTCTCTCCATATGGAATGAAGCCCAGAAGTGTCAATCTCCACGCAGTTTGAAGTCCCCTGGGAACTTGTGTCCACATCTATATCTCCTTTATCAACTCATCTGGATCTGCTGTCCTGTGCCAAATGTTATTTATACGTCTAGCAGATTTCAATATGGTCACGATGCTTATGAATCTTGAAATCCCGAATCCTGGGCTGCCACCTACGACAGTAGACAGGGATAGGCAAAAAGAAACTCTAGGCAAGGGCCCCCTTGATTTCATCTCTTTTCTCAGGCAACCCTATTAGGTCACTTTTAAAAATCAACTTTATTAGATAAAATCTGCATACAGTAAAATGCACTCATTTAAAATATACAACTTGATGAGTTTTAACAACTGTATATCCCCACATCTAAGCAGCACTACAGTTGAGATAGAGAGCATTTCCTTCAGCCCCAGATGGGTTGTCAAGCCCTTTGCAGCCAATCTCTGCCCCCAGGAAACCACCGCTCTGCTTTCTGTTACTATAGTCTTGCCTTTCCTAAAATTTCTTATAAATGGTATCGTACAGTATTACACTTTTGCGTCTGACTTGTTTAGTCTAACTTTGAAATTCATTCATTCTATTGCACACGTTAATAGTTTACTCCTTTTTATTGCTGAATAATATTCTAGATCATTTTTTAATATAAGGACAACTTTTTCATCTCTGGATTAAGAGCTAGACCACAGATAGCCAGCTTAGACGCCTAGAGAAGCCAGGTAAGTAACGTAAGCGACAGAAAGGGTCTGCTGTAAGAAAATTTATTCTCGAAACACTAGACCCTCATGTTATAACCTTATTTTCCAAAGAAATATTTCCCTTTCCTCAGCTTTAGGAAAACATATGTAAATATAATGATAAATGGCAACTGCCACTTGGCCTTGATTTTTGGAGGGACGATAAGGAATGAAGGGGGTAGCGGAAAATTACAGAGTTCACACCCATCTAGGAGAAGCAGCTTTGCTACATGGGGACTCGAGACCAGGTTTCATATTTTCCTATTGCCCTGGAGAAGGAGAAAACTTGGGTTTGTATGTGAAATCTCCTGAGTCTTATATGCTGGAAATAAATTCAAATTTTAATAAGAGCACTGGACAGGCCAACTCTGTTCAGGTCAAAAAAAAAAAAAAAAAAATGTAGGGGCCAGATGTGGACGGGGAGCCACCACACTGTGTCCTCTGATGGGGAGTAAAACCCAGCCCAAGCCACCCACCTCAGGCTGCTTTCTGTGGAACCGTCCTCCTCCTGCTAGGACCTCCCAGCCTAGAGGGAGCCCCAGGGCTGGCTTGCCTCATTGGCTGCAAGGAAGAGAAAGGAAAAAAGAGAAGCAAAATCATTCTAAAGTCCCAAGAAGACAAGAGGAAGTGAGTATTTGCTACAGGCCAGTTATTATTTTTTCTCCCACACTGCAGCAGTGTGGGAATACATACACTGGAATCACTGGGGGTAGAAAATACAGATTTCCAGGTACCCTCCCAATTTACTTAACTACAATCTGTGGTGGTTAGGCCTGCTGTGGATCTTCATTTCAACAAGCTCCTCAGGCTATTCTTATCCACATTGAAGTCTGACACCCACTGCATTGGATTCTTCCACTTTTACTACAAAACCTCAGTTGCCATTGGGAGTCCATTTTGTCCTACCTCTAAATTTGACGTCTCTGTTGTGGGAAAAAGTAATAGGGAAGAAAGGAAGGCCTTGAGCTCCCCCTAGGGGTTATCTTGGAGACTGAACAGGTTTATAAGTGATTTTCCAGAGGTGTCAGGAATACAAATAGGTAGTATTTTTGAGTCCTTGCTAGCATCAGGCATTGTGATTGGTCATTCACACAAATTATCTCATTTAGTCTATGAGGTAAGTGCTATTATTACTTGAATTTTACAGAGGAGGAAATTCACCTGCAAATCCAATGGCACGGTTGATCAGTCCCCCGTCAGTATATTTTCTTCACTTGGCTTCCAGGACGCCTTACTCCTTTTCATTTGCCTCCTCTCTCACTGGTTATTTCTTCTCAGTCTTCATTTTAGACCCCGCTCTTCTCCAAGATCTATTAATTTTGGAGCGCCCCAGGGAGCAGTCCTTGATTTTCTTCTTTCCTTGTACCAACTTTCTCAACGAACGCCTTTACCGATATGACAACGACTCCCAAATTTCTATCTTGTGACCCACCTCTCTCTCGAACTTTAGACTCATATAGGCAGCTGCCTACTTGACATGCCCACTTGGTGCCTCACAGGCATCTCAAACTTAACATGTCTAAAAATTAAGTTCTCATCTTCTCCCACAAACCTACCCCATCAGAGGTTGTTCCCATTTGAGTCGATGGAAACTCCACCCTTCCAATTGCTCATACCAAAAACGCTGGTATCCCTGTCGACTCCTCTCACTCACACCCCTTCCCTCCAGCCCCCAGCTACCACTCTGGCTTGAGTCATCATCATCTCTCAGCTAGATTATTGCTACAGTCTCCTACTTGGTCTTCTTGCTCCCAAACCAGCCTTTCAAGAGACTATTCCCAGTACAGAAACCAGAATGACCTTCCTAAAATGTAACTCAGAGCATATCATTCCTCTGCTTAAAATCCTCCCAAAGCTTCCCATTTCACTCAGACCAAATGCCGAAGTCCTTAAATGGCCAGTGAGGCCCTCTACAAGCAGGGCCTCATCGCCTCTCTGACCTCACCTCCTGTTACTCTCTCCCTCATTCATCCCACACCCGCCATACTGGTCTCCATGCTTTCCTCACACTGTCCTGCCTTGTTTCTGCCTGAAGGCTTGCGCCCTGGCTCTTCCATCTGCCCGACACATTCTTTCCCCAGGAGTCCACTAACTACTTCACCTCCTGCAAATCTTTACTCAAATGTCACCCTCTCAGTGAGGCTCACCTTATCTCCTCTGTCAAAAACTGCAAGCGGTCCCTCCCTCCCCCTGCATGCCCAAATCTCTTAGCACCCTCTACTTTTCCACAGCATTTTATGGGCTTCCAACATATTATATAATTTAACTATTTATTATGTTTTTAGTTATTTTTTCTCCCCCCCCACTAGAATGTAAGCTCCAAGAAGGCGGAGACTTTTAGATGTTTTGTTTACTAACATAGCCCAAACACATAGATCAGCGCCTGAAATTGAACAGAAATATTTCTTGAATGAGTAAGACACAAAGCGGTTACATACCCAGTCCTAAGTATTTCAGTAACCCATTTGAGAAGTAAATCTGAATAACAAAGAATTGTTTTCTCCTTATAGAAAAGCAGAATATAGCTCTCTGCAGTCTGTTCGGCAGCTTCCAAGGGAAGGAGTGCTGAGCCCCAGCACATACAGCCGCTCTTAGTTACAGAAGCAACCGATAGCCATGTGCTGTGTGGATCATCTACCTCCCCTGCAGCAAAGTCCAGGCTCCGTCGGTTGTATCACCCACAGAGCTAGGCATTGTCTTCTTTACCCAACAGATTTGGAGAATATAATGCTGAGGTACAAGTTGTATTTTTCCTTACATTGAGAAGCAAGACACAGTCTGTGGCAAATGTTTCTTCTATACTATTTGGGGTTTCAAAATGAGTTCCCGGAAGCTGTAATTCACAAAAAGCAGCAATGTAAAATTCTGTGAAATGTATTTTCTATAACTGGGTTACTGAGTAAGGCTGACGTACCATTAGATATACCTTGAGAAGAGATGCAACAAATGCCTCAGCCCGGAGCATTCTGAATTGCCAGCAACGGTCAGCGTCATGGAGCAGCGAGCGACGGCTTCCTACAGCAAGAATTGCAGTGCGTTCCCGCTGTGCCTGCAGTTGTATGTCACTGTGATGAGCAGCTGAGGTCCGGGCCGCGTTCTCCACGTCCTCGACATGGCTCGTCAAACTCAAGCTGACCAACTGCAGAACCCATCTGTTCACCCTGATGGTAGACTGCCCCCCAAGGGTTCAGGCTTCTGAAGGAAATCCAGATTCTGTTCTCCCTGCTTTGTCACCAATCCCAAATCCTGCCCTGGTCTCACCCTAGTCTTGCCAAGTCTCCCAGCATTACAACCATATGGCTACTCCCAACCTGTTGACCAATAGGTCGAGGTCAGTTTAAAAATGTAAATCAGATCATCATCACTTCTGCCCTCAAAATCCTCTGGTGGCTTTCCAGTTCACTAGAATAGGAGCCGAGTCCTCACGGCGGCCCACAGGGCCCACTGTGATCGCTTTCCCACTCCCAGCGTGTCTGTAACCACCCCTCTGTTCTTCTTTCACTCACTTTGCTGGGGCTGTTCTGGCCTCTGCTTTGCCTCAGGGCCTTTGCACCAGCTGTCCTGTCTGCCTGGAACACCCTCCTTTCCTCCTCCCACATAACCACACGCCCCTCTCCCCCCTCCCCCCTCCTTCTGGTCTCTGCTCAAACGTCAGTTCATCAGAGGGATTTTCCCAGCTATCATATTTAAAATAACAAGCCCCCTTCCTACCCCACTCCCTGTGCCTTTACTCCGCATTTTTTCCCATAATGCCCATCACAACCTGGCATAGGCTACACTGTGCTTGCTTGTTTGTTCAATGGTCATGGCGCCTCCCAAGAATATACAATCCAAGAGGCAGGGATCTGTGCCTGTTGTGTTTATTGTTGTAGTGCCAGAGCCTGGAACAACGCTGGCATATGGTAGGGGCTCCATAATTATTTGTTGAATAAGTGAATATCTAAATAAATGATGGTCAAAGCATCCCTCTGGGGAGGCGATACATTTATTCCAATGATACTGCCATTGCTCAAAATACACCAAGGGCAATAGTGGAAACAGGGAAGCCAGTTAGGAGGGGCTATTTGAATGCTCCTGGAGAAAGACGCTAATGGCTTCGATTTGAACAGGTGGTAGCAGGAGGCAGTGAGAAGCAACTGGCTTCTGGACACAATTTAAACATAGATCCAACAGGTCAAGGTCAGTCTGTAAATCACACACTTATGGAAACTAGTCTCGGTATTTAAAAGACAACCTCCCTTTAAAGAAAGTAAAAAATACAACTGCTCAGTTTTATCACATACATCATTTACTGGTCCCAGAATCTTACGATATATGGCTATTGCAGAAACCAAATTCCCCCTTGAAAAGGGAAATGAGAATCACTGAAGACATTCAGGGGCTCTGAATTAAATTCCCTGTATGAAGAAAGAATAATTCTGATTTTTATTGAGCACATTTTTGTATTATCCTCACAGCGATCCTCTGAGGTCCTTGTTATTAACCCCATTTTTTGCATGAAGAAAATGAGGCTCAGAGAGGCGAGCTAATGTCCTCAAGAGCTCCCAGCTGCGGAGCCGGAGGATTTAAATCCAGCCCGGGGCCACGCGTTTCCCGGTGAGTAAGCGCAACGTGCTGGGACCCGATGGAGATGCTGCCCAGAAGAGAACGCTCATTTAGGCATTTCAGTATGTCTTATTTCCCTCTCTTTCTCGACTTTATACTCACATCTTATAAGCATAACTTCCTGGGAGGGGCAGAGCCCTGCAGCAAAAACAAGACGTAGCCAGGACGAGGGCGCAGCTCTGTTTTCCTGCTCTTCGGGCTGGAACGGAGCCTCCTCTCCAGGGCTGAGGGCCTGGGTCCAGCGGTGCGGCTCCTCCAGACACTGTTTCCAGTGTCCCTGGGAGAAAGCGTTGCCATCGCCATGGGAATTTGATGCTTTCCAGGGCTATGCAGCCAGTATTGTCTCGGCACAAGGAACTATTGTTCGGGCAGAAACAGAGGGTGTTTCTCACGGCGGGGGAGTGGGGCTTGACTAAGGATCCACATTTCAACAATGCCTCCTTTTGTAAAAACGGCTGATTTTGTTTCAGGCTTATGTGATTTTTTTCAGACTCAGATCACAGCTCCTAACAACTGTCTCTCCTACAGTCTTTCTTAAGAATGTCAGGTATGCGTTCCTGGATGTGATGCACTCACGGGATAAACATCTCGTTGCATGTTAACAGAACGGCTCCGTGCAGTCCTGAGCAGACTCGGCGACGGCCGTGGCGGAAAGGCCGGAGCGTGGGCAGGGACGGTCCCCGGTGGGCGCGGGCGCGTGTGGAGAGCAGCGCCTAACGCAGCAGGCCCTTTAGATGCTTATTCCAATTAATCCCCACGGTCACCCGAGCAGATACTATGTAAACTTTACAAATGGGGAAGGTAATTAGGTAACTGGAGCAAAACCACACAGCTGGTGAGAGGGGAATCTGGGACGGGGTCCCAGGCCTCACTCCAAACCTGTTCACTTTCCATTTCCTGTTCCGTGCTCCCTCACTGACCTTTTCAACTTCAGTTTGCTCAGGTGAGCCACCTGGCAGGAAGAGCGCATGAGCTGGCCGGTGAGAGGTGCTCCCGAACGTCTCTACCACAGGGCATGTCACAAAATAGGTACTCACTAAAATCCAATTTTCTCTTCTCTGTCTTCCTTCTGCATCATTTCATCTTTGCTTTTTTCTTTCTCCAATTCTTTCAACTCCTGCTTTCTTTTCATTCTCATATTCTTTTCTCTGTGGAAAACTAAAACCTAAAGATCCCATTCCCAATGGCAACATAAACTTAAAAAAAATCCCCTAGGAATAAACCAACAAGAATGGTGCAAGGCGCTCTGCTTGGGCAGCCCAGGTTCAGTTCCCAAGTGCAGACCTACACCACCCGTCTGTCAGTGGCTGTGCTGTGGAGGTGCCTCACATCCAAAAAAAAAAAAAAAAAAAAGAGGAAGATTGGCTTGGCAGCAGATGTCAACTCAGGATGAATCTTCCTCAGCAAAAAAAAAGAAAAAAAAAAAAAGAATGGTGCAAGGTCCACATGAAGGAAACTTAAATTTTATCAAAGACATAAAAGAAGACCTGAATAGATGAAAAGCTATATGTGTTTCTGGATGAAAGACTCAATATTCTAAAGATGTCAGCCTTCTCAAATTAATCCATAAATTCAATACAATCTGAATAAAAATCCTGACCAGAGATTTATTGAACTTGATAAACTGATTTCATAGTTCATATGGAAGAGAAAATGCACAAGAACAAGCAACAAAATTAAAGGGAAAGAAAAGGAACAATGAGGAAGGACCTGACTTTTCAGTTATCAAAATATACTGGTTATGTCAATTAAACAATGTTGTGTTCAGAATAAAGACACAGATAAATGGAACCAAAAAGGACAATTCAGGGACAAAGGGACATTTAGAATATAAAAAGGGAGCACTTTAAATCAGAGCAAAAAGGACAGACTGTTCAAAAATGATATTGAGAAGGTTGGAAATCCTGAAAAAATTAATAGAGATGCTTGTATCACGTCATACACACAAAATCCAAATGGATTAAATTCTAAACACTAAATTAAAAATGAGATTAAAAAGGAGCTAGAGTGAAATATAGTATATTAGTTTTTACAATTTTGGGGGTTCCTAAAGAAGGCCTTCCTAAGAAAGACACAAATCCCAGGACCCATTAATAAAAAGGTCTTAATTAAAAAAAATTAAAAGATCTGTATGACAAAAAACGTCCAAATAAAAGGGCCTAGTGAAAGTCTTTGCAAAATATATAAAACCAAGTATAACATACAAAATATATTAAAAGTTCCCAAAATTATTATGAAAAGATATAAAACATAAAACTGGGCAAAAGAAATATAGAGACTTCACAAAAATGATTGATAAAATATAAAAGGATGCTTAATCTCAAAAATAATAAAGGAGGGGCTGGCCCAGCGGTGCAGCGGTTAAGTGAGCACGTTCTGCTTCAGCGGCCCCAGGTTTGCCAGTTTGAATCCCAGGTGTGGACATGGCACCGCTTGGCAAGCCATGCTGTGGTAGGCGTCCCACATAGAAAGTAGAGGAAGATGGGCATGGATGTGAGCTCAGGGTCAGTCTTCCTCAGCAAAAAAAGGAGGATTGGCAGCAGATGTTAACTCAGGGCTAATCTTCCTCAAAAAAAAAATAATAATAATAAAGGAAATGCAAAATAAACAATGAAGTACACTTTATAACTAATTGGGTTGTTAAAAATTCAATAGATTGATACCAGTGTTATCAGGGGGAAAAGACAATTTCATTCACAGTTTGTAAGAGTGTAAATTGCTACAAATTTTTTATGACAACTTGGAAATATCTATCAAATTTAAAATAAGCATATCCTTGAAATTTTTAATTCCACTTTTAAGAAACTATTATTCTGAAATATTCACACATGCTCATAAAATATATAAACATGGATAGTCATTGCAGCTTTATTTATAATGAAAAATTGGAAAAGGGCAGAAATATCCCTCAATTAGAGAATAGTTAAATGAAATATGGTCCATTTATATTATGGAATACTACACGATAATTGAAAAGATGAGGTAGATTTATATTTACTACATAAAAGAGTTCTAAGACATATGGTTAAGTGAAAAAAGCAAGACACCACATGCTGTGGGCAAAGAGCCCTTGGTTTTTTACTCTAACATTTTCATCGTATTGTATTGATTTGAATCTGTATTATCTGTAGTAGGCACATTTTGCTTATGTAAAGAAAATAAAAGGAATCTTAACTTGATCCCAGTAACCGTAACAGTACTATTAGTGTTCTCACGTATACAGCATGTTTTCTGGGCTGTGCCCTCCCAGGTCAGGGGTGGGTTGGTGACACGAAGGGCAAGAGGCTGGAGGCCCAAGGTGATGCTGAGCCAGCACAAGAAAGCAATGCTTCTGCTTGGCTCCCAGTTTGATGTTCCAGCTGTCGGCAGGAATCACTCCCTCGCTTCCCTCTCCTGCTTTGAGCTTCAGCGGAAGTCCTTCCGGCAGTGGGAACCGTGTCACCCACGACCCTCCAAGGTGGCTGCCATCTTCTATTTCTTGATAAACTCTCTCCTGTCACAGGGAAAAGGCAGCACTAGGTGTCCGTCCTCCTTTTGTTCCAAACCTTTCATTCTTGTTTAGCTGAAACATTTAGGGAAAAAAAAAATCTTTAAAATTTTTTGGTAATATACACAAATACAGATGTGTAAAGAGTATATATTAGACTTTACATCAAACATGATTTTTCCTGGCAAAACTCCTTTAGAAAATTAAAAGAAAACTATCATCATTCATAACAAAGTCATTCTTCTCCTACAATATTTCTTTGCATATGTATTTCTTCTAATTATTTTGTACTATTTTTGCACTATTTTCAAAACATTTTTCTTCCAATTAGGTTTTTCACCTTCTAATTATTTTGCTCTGTTTTCATGTTTTTTTTCAGACGACTATAGTGGTTAGCCTAAAGTTCACATGACAGCAAGCTGGAACTAGAATTGTAAGTGATTAGAAAAACATCAAAGCAAGAGGAATAATTCTGCACCTACTGAGGAACAATGAAAGGACTTGAAATAGCAGAATGAACTCTGGTCTGAAAATCCAGAGACCTCACCTTCTGCTGTTCTGTGTGAGTCAGTCCACGCAACCTTGCACAAATGTGTGGTCTCTTAGATATTTTACAGATAGATGAATTTCTTTATCTGTAAACTAAGTGGATTGGATGACAAAATTTTAAAACTCCCTTCCAGTGATAAGATTCAGAGATTCCATTGATTGTTGGGAGTGCAGAACAATGGGCAGGCAGAACTTCTCATTAGAAACTACAGTAGCAACAACATTAATAGCTACCGTTTCATGAGCTGTTACTGTGTGCTGAGAACTAGCTATGTGGTTTCCATGTGTTATCTTTGATTCTTATAACAACTACTGGAGGTAGAGATTACGTCCTCCATTCTGTAGATGAAGAAACTGAGGCTCAGAGAGTCAATTTTCCCCAGGGCATACAACCAAAAGCGGGGCCTCTGGATTTGAATCCAGGTCTAATTCTGAAGTTTGTCTTCTTAAGCCAAGAGCTAACTATCACCTTTGTACAGATTTTATAGGCTACCTTTGTGTTATTGCTGCTGTGGAGGGGGAGAGGTTAGCAATTTGGTGCCTTTAAGAGTCCCATATTGTTTCAGAAAGTGACTATAACCAAAAGCTTCTTCCATTCTCTAGAATGATTAGTTGTGGATGGGGCACCGCGTTCCCAATACCAGGCCGGAAATTTCTAGCTGTGAGGGCATCCTGAAAATTTCCACTAAAATGAGAAATGATTTGAGCAAAAGACAGTTGAATCTCCCAAACAAGCCTTAGACAAGACACTTCCGGGTCAGGTTCCCAGCGAGCCTGGATGCCAGCGATTCACTCATTATGTGATTAAGTGACGGGCTTATGTTTCCAGAGCTCATGATTTAAAAGCTTTCTGTGGTATTAAACGGAGGCACATGAAAACACAAAAGGCAATTACAAGCAATCAAAGCATTCAGAAATTAAGATTCAATTTCTGCGTTTGCTAAACTCTTCATCAAGGAAATCAGTAAATTTTTTAAGGGGCCATGAATATGATATACACAGAGAATTTAAAAAGCAATCAGTTTTCAAATGTACACATGCTTCCAAGAATGCCTAGGACATTCAGGATGGAGCCGGTTTTCACTTGTCTCATTACATTGCATTTGTTAGACATGTGCCTTTGAACGCTCTCTTGAGTAACATTTCTCTTTCAGTTTGACAGATGAATGGGTATGCAATTCCCTGAGTGCCAGAAAAACCCTTATGAGCATCAAAGAATAAAAGGCACATTGAGCTATTTACCCCAGAACTTCCAGCACACTGCAGTGGGCATGCTTCTCTTATTTGGGTTTTGGTGCATAAGATGTTGGAAAATCCCTTAAGCCACACTCAACCAGGTGGATCTTAAGGTTTGTGACTGTCCTTTCATACTCAGCCTCTAAGAACCTACCAGGTGACACAGAAGACAGGGTTAGAAATCATTAGCTTTCTATCCAAGCAACCCTTTGGCGTCTTCAATTAGTACTTTCATCTTCCTCAGGGCCAAATTCAATACCTTTCAGAATTTGAAGTAGCTATTTTACTTCCAGTCCAACATCCCTCACCCTCCCAACCCATGAGTCATTGACGTTTTTCTCTTCTCTTAGTGTGGCTCAAACACACCTTTCCCAACTTCTCTAATTCATCAAGTTTTTCCTGCCCGGAGCCTTTGCACCTATTGTTATCTCAGCCTGAAACACCCCCACGTGCCCTCTCCCAGCTGGCTCATTCTTCAGGTTTCACTTAAACGTCACCCCTCAGGAGAGGTCTTCCTTACTACCCCTTAAGTACATCCCCCTCCGCCATCTCCATTTGGTTCCATTACTTTAAAAAATCATAGAACGTTATTTCCTTATTTTAGAGCAATCACAAGTGTAATTGTATATGTAAAAATCACTTGTTTTCTTTTATTATTTCTGACTTTTCCAACAGAACTGTGAAGTCCATGAGAGTAGAGATCACTTTTATACACACACACACACACACACACACACATATAATTCATTGTTGTATTTGTGACCTTAAGGTATACACATACAATATTGTTCCCAAGTCAAAAATGATACTTATATAAACACATCATAAGAAAAGGAAACTACAGATCAACATCCCTCATGATGATAGAGAGAAAAATCCTTAACAATATAGAGGTAAACGCAGCTCAGCAACATATAAAAGCAATTATATGTCATGACCAAGTGGAGTTTAACCCAGAAATACAAAGTTAGTTTAACATCTGAAAATCAATTAATGTAACACACTATAATAGAGTGATGAAGAAAAACCATATTACCATCTCAGTCGATGCAGGAAAAGCACTTGACCAAATTCAATAGCTACTTATGAGAAAAGCTCTCAACAAGGGGCCGGCCGGGTGGCGCAGTGGTTAAGCACGCATGTTCTGCTTCAGCGGCCCGGGGTTCGCCAGTTCGGATCCCAGGTGTGGACATGGCACTGCTTGGCAAGCTATGCTGTGGTAGGCATCCCACATATAAAGTAGAGGAAGATGGGCACGGATGTTAGCTCAGGGCCGGTCTTCCTCAGCAAAAAGAGGAGGATAGGCAGCAGCTGTTAGCTCAGGGCTAATCTTCCTCAAAAAAAAAAAAAAAACAAAAGCATACCTAAAAAAAAAAGAAACCTGAGAACTTTTCTTCCTCAAAGGACAACATTAAGAAAATGAACTGACAAGCTATAGACTGTGAGAAAACATTTGCAAAACACACACTGTTAAGGGACTTGTATCCAAAATATATGTTTAAAAAAACCTTTTTTTATAAACAAACAGCCCAACAGCAAAATGGGCAAAATATTTGACTAGAGACTTCACCAAAGAAGATACACAGCTTGCAGATAAGTATATGAAAAGATGTTCAATACTACTAATCACTAGGGAAATGCAAATGAAAACCATAATGAGATGCCCCTACACACCCACTAGAAAGGCTAAAAGCAAAAAGGCTGACAATACCCAGTATCGGCAGAGATGTGGAAGGACACTGTTTTCGAGGGAATTCACATGAGAGGAAGATAAATGAGTGCCAAGTGAATAATGAAGCATCATGGAAGAGATGTGGCTTACACTTTGTTATTTGGGCAAGTCTCCAAATGGTTATTCTAGGCTACAGGTTCTCAATTTAACATTTTTTTTCTGCTTTTTCTCCCCAAATCCCCCCAGTACATAGTTGCATATTCTAGTTGTGGGTCCTTCTAGTTGTGGCATGTGGGATGCCACCTCAGCATGGCTTGATGAGCGGTGCCACGTCCGAGCCCAGGATCCTAACCGGCAAAACCCTGGGCTGCCGAAGCGGAGTGCACGAACTTAACCACTCGGCCACGGGGCCGGCCCTGAGAAGAAAGGCAGGTGCTCAATTTAAAATGAGAGAATTGTATTAGAGGAGCCACACAGTTCCTTCCTCCAAAATGTAAGTGGAAAGAGGGGAAACGTAACCGCAGGCGAGGGAGAGACATACCTGGAGCTGTAAGTGGCTGCGCTGACGGTGTGTGACCTTGAGGCCAGGCTGAGTGGGGACAGGCGGCAGGCAGATGAATGCAGGAACCAAATTTGGGGAGAATAACATCAAATTTTGGTTGTCCTTGAAACCCCAGGAAAACCGGATTTGAAAAAAGTACAGAGCAATATAAAATGTAGAAAAAAATATTTTTTACTCTAACTTCTTACTTTCTTCACTCATTTGGATGTTGTGTTAGCAGGCATGAGAACAACATTAATCTCATTGTACATCTCCATCAGAGATTTTGGGTGACCAGGTGCATTGTCAATGAGCAGCAGTATTTTGAAAGGAGTGTTTTATTTTCAGGAGTAGGTCTCAACAGTGGGCTTTAAATATTCAGTAAACCATGTTGCAAACCAATGTACTATCATCCAGGCTTTACTGTTCCATTTATAGAGCACAGGCAGAGTAGATGTAGCATAATTCCTAAGGGCTCTAGGATTTTCAGAATGGTAAGTAAGCACTGGCTTCAACGTAAACCAGCTGCATTAGCCCCTAACAAGAGAGTCAGCCTGTCCTTTGCAGCTTTGAAGCCAGGCATTGACTTCTCCTCTCTAGCTATGAAAGTCCTACCTGGCATCTTCTTCCAACAGAAGTCTGTTTCACCTACATTGGAAATCTGTTGTTTAGTGTGGCCACCTTCATTAACAATCTCAGCTAGATCTTCTGGAAAACTTGCTGCAGCTTCCACATAGGCGCTTGCTCCACCTGCACTTTCATGTTATGGAGACGGCTTCTTTCCTTAAACCTCATGAACCAACCTCTGTTGGCTTCAGACTTTTCTTCTGCAGCTTCCTCACCTCTCTCAGCCTTCACAGATTTGAAGAGAGTTAGGGCCTTGCTCTGGATTAGGCTTTGGCTTCAGGGAACATTGTGGCTGGTTTGATCTTCTATCCAGACCAATAAAACTTTCTCCATATCAGCAATAAGGCTGTTTTGCTCTCCTATCATTCACGCGTTCACTGGAGTGGTACTTTTAATTTCCTTCAAGAACTTCTCCTTTGCGTTCACAACTGGGCTAACTGTTTGGCACAGGAGGCCTAGCTTTCGGCCTATCTCAGCTTTTGACATGCTTTCGTCACTAAACTTAAACATTTCTAGACTTTGATTTAAAGGAAGAGAACTGTGACTCTTCCTGTCACTTGAAAACTTAGAGGACATTGTAGGGTTATCAACTGGCTTAATTTCAATATTGTTGCGTCTCAGGGAATTGGCAGGCCAGAGGAGAGGGAGAGAGACAGAAGAAGCTGGAAACATTATACTATTTCATGCTTAAGTATTCTAGCATGACAACATGTGTCTCCTAAGAACAAGGACATTGTCTTCAAAACCACAATTTCATTATTCCACTTAAGAAAATCAACAGCAATTTAATAAATTTAATAACACGTTATGTACAGACCATATAAAATTTCCCTATTATTCAAGTAATGCTTTTTTAGCTGTTTTTTTCTTAATCTAGATCAAATAAAAGTTTGATTGCATTTACATTCTATTTAAATGTATTTAATTTACATTGCATTTGGTTTTCATAACCCTTTAGTCTCCTTTAATCTAGACTAGTCCCTCCAACTTTGTGTGAATTTCATGACATTGCTCAAGTTAAAGTTTTAATCCAGCCATCCTGATCAACCTCAACCTGACAAGCCAGAGCCCACAACCTCCTCCAGATATAGACAGACAAAAACAATTGAGAGGAAGATTAATACCTCTTTTCCTTTGACAGCTTTTTTAGCAGCTGCAATAGACCGTTGGCTCCTGTGGTCAAACAGACCATACCTCAGCCCCGTTTTCTTTTTCTTTTTTAAGGTTTTATTCTATATTGGGGCCAGCCTGTGGCCGAGTGGTTAAGTTCACGCACTCCACTTCAGTGGCCCCAGGTTTCACTGGTTCGGATTCTGGGCACAGACATGGCACCATTCATCAGGCCATGTTGAGGTGGCATCCACATAGCACAACCAGAGGCACTCACAACTAGAATATACAGCTATATACCGGGGGGCTTTGGGGAGAAGGAAAAAAACAAAGATTGGCAACAGATGTTAGCTCAGGTGCCAATCTTAAAAAAAAATGTTTAATAAAAAAATTCTATTCTATACATTTATTTAATTGAGGTCACATTGGTTTATAACATAATGTAAATTTCAGGTGTACATCATTATGTTTCAGCTTCTTCATAGACTGCATCATGTTCGCCACCAAAAGTCTAGTGGCCATCCGTCACCATACACCTGCACCCCTTTACCCCTTTTGCCCTTACCCCCACCCTCTTCTCCTCTGGTAACCACCAATCTGTTCTCCACATCTATGTGTTTGCTTGTCTTTCTCTATCTGACTTATTTCACTTAGCATAATACCCTCAAGGTTCCAGGCCCATTTCTTATGAACACCTGTCAGGTTTCTTAAGAACATCCCATCTTGGAGTCATGAAATTCTATTTTTGAGCTTGTCTACAAAATCTTCCTGGTGGATTCTTTCCTATTGGTTTAGATCACTCACGAAAAACAGCTGGGATCATTTTGAAGGCTGAGTCTCCCTTTCGTTCATACCATCTGTCACTGTGATCTGTGACTGCCCACATGTGATGAGCACAGCTTCCCACCAGGAGAGAAGACCCGGGCACAGGAGTTACCCACTTGGGGAGGACCAGCACAGGACAGATTGACTGCATGTTGAGAAAATTGCACAGTCTTGGGTTGGCAAGTAAAGAATGGTGACTTGGGTCCCAACAATGTCTGTTTTGTTCCAGGCAAAGGGCAGCAAGGGGTGGGAGAGAGAAGATTCCAAGATGGTAATGATGTCTTCAAAAGCAAGAAGTGGACCTAAAAGGGAGTCTAATGTGGGACACTGAGAATCAGGAGGCAGAGAGTGGAAGGGAAATTCATGCCTGAGGACACAGGGCCCTTGACCCCAAGCAAAGGTTCAGGGGCAGATTCCTATACCCAGAAAGGGAGCTGCACAAAGCAAAGCAAGGCTGCAATGGAGAATTTATTGAAATAGTGGGCTAGAACTGGCTTTTCTAATGGAGACAGAAACAGCAAGTGGGTCAGCAGTAGAGCACTATTTCTTGAGTCCTACATCCAAAAGACTGTATCCAAAACCAAAGGCGCTTTCAGGGACTACGTGTGCATTTGTCACCACTGAATCTTCTTCCGCAATGAAGTCAGCTTAATCCTCACTTTACCTTTTGGCTCAGAACCTAGCTGAAAAACAGAACCAAAAAACCAAAATCTCAAAATCCCCTCAAACCCTCTTCATTAATACAACCTCTATTTTACTAGATGTCATCAGTCCGTTGTATTTTCAGATGGAGTAAAAACCTAATAATATCCTTGCTATTCCAGGGGATTTCTTATGTTCTGCTCTCTCCAGCCAATATTCAACATTTATCTTGGCTCCTGAGCTTCTGGGAGCTGCCCTGGTTCTTCTTATAATACTCTGCCACTGCGGTCCCCTGATGCCTGTAGATTCCTCCTGGTGACCAGAAATGCTCTGCTCTCATCCCCAATGCTATTGATCTTGCAGCCTGTAGGAGTCAGGAGAGGAGCGGTTATGCTGCAGTAACGTCACCATGGTTGGTAACACCAAGACTGGTTTCCCATCGCACTTCATGTTTGGTCATGGCAGCTTTGCTCCTATTGCTTTTCCCCTGGAACAGCCTCTACCTGGAACATTGCCAGTCTCGTGGTTGACAAAAAGGAGAAATGCAAACCACACACTGGGTCTAAAAGCAACCGTTTGGAAATGACACGTGCCACTTCTGCTTACACTTCATTGGCCGGAGGAAATCTCATGGACTGGCCTGACATCAGTGGTATAGGAAGTGTAATCTTCCCCTAGGATGCAAGTGTTCAAGAATAAGGATTCAGTTCACCGTATGGGTTGTTGCTATAAGGATATATGATGCTGTCTATCAGGGTTCATGGGTCTATCAGGATATATCTGCTTTTCTATCATATATGCCATTGCATGGGGACAAGAAGCTTCCGGTCATTGGCTAGGAGTGAGTTTCTGCCAGGTGTACTGTCCCCCTCGTTCCTCCCTGGGCCAGGTTTCCAGCTTTTCTCCTTCTCATCACATCATAGAACTAACCCGTCGTGAGTTCTGGGCCTGCCTTAGGACCAGGCTTAGGTCAAGAGTGACAAGCCAAGAACGAGGATGGGCTGCCTCCTTTTCTCCTCCTACTAGCAGCTGGGTCACAGGCCTTCCCTGAGCTTCCTTTTTGGCAGATGCAGCTTCTTCCTGAAACACTGTTTTTGTTTTACTATTATTATTTTTTCATCCTGGCCAACCATTTCACAGCACACTGCCAGCAGATTCAATCTGTCTTGTGTTTCTTTCTGAAATGATTTTTCTTTCCTTTAGCACTTTTTTAAAACCCCAGTTCATTCTAGGTTTTGGCCTGCCTAGCACTATTGTGACAGGTTTCTGTCATTCTTTTCTCTGTAACTCAAATTTCCCCAGGCCTCTCAAGGCTATGGGTACAAATGAGATCGCGTTTACAGTAATAACTCAGATTTCCTTAACTCATCTTGCCCACTTGCTCATATAAGACCTCCTGCCCTCACCAAAGCTCTCTCCAGTTATTTCTGGAGTGAGGGCTGGAGTCAGGAGTCCTCTCACATTCTTCTGTCTAGGCTTCTACCCCACGAATGTCCACTGTCAGTGGACCCAACTTGACATGAGTTATTTAGGATTCTTCGGTTGCAAGTCATAGAAAACAACACGAGCTAACAATCAAAATGGAGAGTTTATGATAAGAACTCTAGGCCACCTCTCAGAATACGTGAATATAGCTAGCCCTCAAGAAAGTTCTATTAGACTAGACAAAGAAAACCTTTAAGAATTTTCCCTCTCTTACCTGCTCGTTTCTGGGTGTCTACTTTATCCGCTTGCTTTTGCAGACTGGATCTTTCTGCCCTGGAGCCCACACTGGGGAGAGTCACTAGTTTTCCATGAATCCCATGGAAATCCAATTTCCATCTGAGAGGCTGCCCTCCTCTAATACTGTGTTCAATAAAAGTGGTGAGAGTGGGCATGTTTGTCTTATTCCTTAGCAATTTTTGACTGGATGCTGGACTTTGTGAATTTTATATTGTTTTGGGATGAATGTTGTATTCCTTTAAAAAATGTTGAATATTTTCTGGCTGGTAGGTACATTACTGGCAGGTCATTTTGATCCTTTTGAGGCTGTTAAAAAGCCTTTTTTAGGATGAGTCTAGAAGAGCCCTTTTCTGGAGCTAACTTGAGTCCCATTTCTAAGGTGTATCCTTTTGGGGTCTCTACTGAATGCCCTTTGTCCTCAGTGAAGTCTCTCCAGTTTGGCTGGAAGAAATTGTAACGATTAATGTGTGAGCCTGTGGACTCGTCATCTCACAGCTGCCCAGTAATTGTTCCTTCCTCAGAACCTGTTCTTTTCTAGCTTCATGGGGTCTCATCACACGCATTGCAGGTTAACATTTTGTTAAGACATGAGGGAACCTCAACACAGACTTCTGGACTTCTTCCTCTCTGCAGCGCTGTCCTATCTGGTACTCTGTCCGCAAATTCCAGTTGCCTGAAATCTAATCTGTCGCCTTAATTCAAGAAGATTCCTGTGTCACAGTCCAAGGATTATCCCAGGAGAGAAAACCTAGCCAATGGGAGAGCTCACCTCTTTTCTTTCTCTTTTCTCAGGGATAAATCCACTGTTGCCCTTTGTCTAATGTTTAAAAATAGGTATTTCCTATATTTTGTCCATTTTTGTAATTGTTTATGGTGGGAGGGTAATTGCACATTCTTATTCTCTCATGACTGGAAGAAAAAATGGGCAGAATATTTTAATAACTAATCAAAACACTTAAACTAAGGAGTTTAGCTACTTCGACTGTGTACTAATCAATGTCCAAGCTTCCTGGAATTCAAAGATTAAAAGGGCAATAAATTCTGCACATATTCTTTTTTTCTTTTTTGGTGAGGAAGATTAGCTCTGAGCTAACTGCTGCCAATCCTCCTCTTTTTTTGCTGAGGAAGCCTGGCTCTGAGCTAACATCCGTGCCCATCTTCCTCTACTTTATATGTGGGACGCCTACCACAGCATGGCTTGCCACGTGGTGCCATGTCCACACCCGGGATCTGAACCAGCGAACCCCGGGCCACCGAGAAGCAGAACGTGAGAACTTAACCACTGCACCACCAGGCTGGCCCCTGTACATATTCTTAAAGATTTAATTTTTTTCCTTTTTTTCCCCAAAGCCCTGTGGTACATAGTTGTATATTTTTAGTTGTGGGTCCTTCTGGTTGTGCTATGTGGGACGCTGCCTCAGCATGGCTTGATGAGTTGTGCCATGTCCATGTCCAGGATTCCAACTGGCGAAACCCTGGGCGGCCACAGCAGAGTGCACAAATTTAACCACTCGGCCACGGGGCCGGCCCCTGTACATATTCTTTAAAAATACAAACTCACAATTGGCTTTCTATATCATCAAGTACATTGAAGAACGTTTTTCTGCATTAGAAACATTCCCAATTGAAGAGAAAGAATTTTATTTATAGAACCCCTTTCTCCCTGGCCATTTAATTATCCTTTTTTTTTGTTTTTTTAAAAACCGCTTTCCTGTAGTCTAGAGTAGATGTATGATTATTTGTCAGCTTTCCCTTCCTTCATTCTGACAGTCTCCATGTTGGTAATACTCAGAAGCCTATCATTTCCACACTGTTACCATTTCTTCATTCTTCTTTAGAATTAGGACCAAGTCTGGAGTTCCCTTCACTCCTTCCACACCCATTTTCAGGGAAAGTGATTATCAGGGCAGAATTTACCAGTGCTCTGTTTTTAGAAGAATGAGGCTTTGAGCAGACATCTGTCTGTTTAGGGGAAGTTCCTCATCCTTAACATATCTTGTCTCTAGGCCCATCTTGTAATCTGCACGAGGAAAGCATTTTTGAGGCAGTTTGTAAAATATATCCTCTTACAACGTTCACCCCATCCATACCCATCTTTGCTTCATTTCATCCAAATGGCCTCTGAATCCATTTTACTGAGGGGGTGGATTGTGTAATTGGTTTTAGCATAGAATATAGCTCTTTCTAGATAACAATGTCTCATAGATGATGGTAATTATCTGTTATTTTCCCCCAGAATCCTTGCCCTCTGTTATTTTGCATAGCAAGATACAGGCAACATTGTCAACAGCCATCAAAGCCCCAGGTCAGGAGGCAAGAGTCTCAGGCTCAGGGAAAGATGGTTTGATAATGTGAAAGGAGGGGATGAGAAGCGGAAGCAGCTGTATCTATTATTTTGGGTGGTCTGGTAAATATAAATAGGCTCTGTGCCTTTGTTATTGATTACAATTTTGTAAGGCTGAATTATTTTTGAAAACTACAATCTATTCTCCATGACCATAATTCAGCATCATACACATATCGACTCCTTCTGGGAGTGTTCATAAAATTTATGGAAATGGAATATGCGCACTCAAGTGAAGAAATAGCTGTGTGTGCCCTGAATATCAAATGTGAAAGGACCAAGTACTGACAAGCAGATTAGAATACTGACATATACAAAAAGCAGTTAGAGCAGAAAACAGAAGTAGCTTCAAAAATATAGATTTTTTTTAAGTACCTAAGCCCAGCAGTATTTATACCCCTCACAAGACATAATTAATATCAGTATCTTAGCATCCTGGATGACTAATGCAGATATTGAAACGATAAACAGGGTCTTTAGTTTGTCTTTAGATTTTTTGCTGAAACCCAGAAACAGGTGCAGTTTAATGGAAGGTTCTCTGTGTTGTGAGCAAGATAGGGGAATCAAGGTTTACCACGCCCAGATCGGTAAAACCAAGTTCATGACTCCTTTTAACTACTGAGTGTAATTCTTTTTAGGTAAAAATCAATTTTCCCCCCGATGTTAAATGAAGTTCATTTTCTCCCTCTTCAAGGAACCTGAACATTATTTCCATGAAGCCATAACACAGATGTGGGATGATTGATTATCTACATGTTCTGGCTACATTCAAATTGTTCAATAGCATTTCGCCAAACCATTATGCATATGTAACAGAGACAGAGAGACAGAGAGAGAGAGAGAGAGAGAGAAAACAATGGCTTATTAAATTAGAGACTAAACTAACTCCATACCAGAAATAAGAGTGAATTATGTGAATATCATCCTAGTGTTCAAAAAGTATTGACATATTATCTTGGGAAAATGCTTATGAAAAATAATACATAAAAAGTAGAATACTAAATTATATTCTTCAATAAGATCCATCACATAAACTAAATCCAAAAGCATGTGGACTATTAGCTGTGACTGCTGGTTAAACACTACAGGCTGAATGCAAGCATGTCCCTGCTGACTCCTAAAACTACAGCAAAATGACAACAAAAGAGCTGTTAAAAAACAAACAGAAGAAACTCAAGAGGTCAAAGAAAATGTTGTTAGAGATGCCAGCAGATGAGAGATGTCATTTAAATTTTAGATCCCTGAAAGTAGATATACAAGTGGTAACTGACTTGGGAAATCAGAGAAAGCTAAAGAAATAAGGGAGAAACAAAGAAGAACGCCAATTGATCAAAGGGACACTCCACCAAGAAGAAATAACACTTAGAAATATCTATGCACCCAACACAGGAGCACCAAAGTACATAAAGCAACTATAACAAACCTAAAAGAAGACCTTAATAATAACACAATAATAGTAGGGGACCTCAACACTCCACTCACATCATTGGATAGATCTTCCAGACAGAAGATGAATAAGGAAACAGTGGAATTAAATGAAAAGCTAGAATAGTTGGACTATGAATATAGGTTTCTGATGGATTCTTTAGGGTATTTTTTTTTTTTTTGAGGAAGATTAGCCCTGAGCTAACATCTGCCACCAACCCTCCAATATTTTGTTGAGGATTTTTGCATCTATGTTCATAAGCGATATTGGCCTGTCGTTTTCCTTTTTTGTGTTGTCCTTGTCAGGCTTTGGTGTCAGGGTGATGTTGGCCTCATAGAATGTGTTAGGAAGCATTCCATCTTCCCTAATTTTCTGGAATAGCTTGAGAAGGACAGGTATTAAATCCTCTCTGAAAGTGTGGTAGAATTCCCCAGGGAAGCCACCTGGTCCTGGACTTTCATTTTTTGGGATGTTTTTGATTACTGTTTCAATCTCTTTCCTTGTGATTGGTCTATTCAGATTCCCTATTTCTTCTTGATTCAGCTTTGAGAGGTTGTAACAGTCTAAGAATTTATCCATTTCCTCTAGATTGTCCATTTTATTGGCATGTAGTTTTTCATAGTATTATTTTATAATCCACTGTATTTCTGTGGTATCCATTGTTATTTCTCCTCTTTCATTTCTGATTTTGTTTATCTGAGCTTTCTCTCCTTTTTTTCTTTGAAAATCTGGCTAGCGGTTTGTCAATTTTATTTATCTTCTCAAAGAAGCAGCTCTGTTTCATTGATATTTTCTACTGCCTTTTTTGTTTCCATTGCATTTATTTCTGCTCTGATTTTTATTATTTCCCTCCTTCTGCTGACTTTGGGCTTTGTTTGTTCTTTTTCTAATTCAGTTAGGTGTAGTTTGAGATTGCTTATTTGGGCTTTTTCTTCTTTGTTAAGGTGAGCCTGTGTTGTGATGAATTTCCCTGTAAGTATCACTTTTGCTGCATCCCATATGAGTTGGTATGGTATGTTTTCATTTTCATTTGTCTCAAGATATTTTTTGATTTCTCCTTTAATTCCTTCAATGATCCATTGGTTGTTCAATAGCATGTTGTTTAGTCTCCATGTCTTTGTCCCTTTCTCAGCTTTTTTCTTGTAATTAATTTCTAGCTTCATAGCATTGTGGTGGAAAAGACACTTGTTATAATTTCAATCTTCTTAAATTTACTGAGGCTTGCCTTATTTCCCAACATATGGTCTATCCTTGAGAATGTTCTGTGTGCACTTGAGAAGAATGTGTATTCTGCTGTTTTCGGATAGAGTGTTCTATATCAATCTATAAGTCCATCTGGTCTAGTTTTTCATTTAGTTCCACTGTTTCCTTGTTGATTTTCTGTCTGGATGATCTATCCATTGATGTGAACGGAGCGTTAATGTCCCCTACTGTTATTGTGTTAATGTCTCCTTTTAGGTTTGTTAATAGTTGCTTTATGTACTTTGGTGCTCCCATGTTGGGTACATAGATATTTATAAGTGTTATTTCTTCTTGGTGGAATGTCCCTTTAATCATTATACACTGCCCTTCTTTGTCTCTCTTTACCTGTCTTATCTTGAAGTCTACTTTGTCTGATATAAGTATTGCAAGATCTGCTTTCTTTTGTTTTCCATTAGCTTGGAGTATCGTCTTCCATCCCTTCACTTCTGAACCTGTGTTTGTCATTGGAGCTGAGATATGTTTCCTGGAGGCAGCATATTGTTGGATCTTGTTCTTTAATCCATCTCGCCACTTTGTGTCTTTTATTGGAGAATTTAATCCATTTACTTTGAGTGACTATTGATATATGAGGGCTTAATGTGCCATTTTATTGCTCATTTTGTGGTTCTCTTGCATTCCCTTTGTTTCTTGTCCCATGTATTTCTGACCACCAATTTGGTTATGTAGTTTTTTATGCTGGATTTCTTAGTTTTCTCCTTATTTATTATTTCTGTCTGTTGAGTTTTTTTTTTTTCCCAGTGGTTACTATGAGGTTTTTATGCAAAATCTCATAGATAAGATAGTCCATTTTCTGCTGACCTCTTCTTTTTAGACTAAACTGATTCAGTCTCTTTCCTCTTCCCCTCCTATGTTGTTTTCTGTCACATCTTATTCCATCTTGTGTTGTAAGTTTGTGGTTAGAATGACAAGATTATCTTTGTTCTTGGTGTTTTCCTTCCCTTTATCTTTAATGTTTTACTTGATTATTTGCTAAGCTGTTCTGATGGATAGCTACAATTTTCTGATTTTTTCTACCTATTTATCTCTTTACTCTGGGCACTTTGCAACCCATTTCTCCCCTTTTTTTCCAGGTATGAGGCCCTTCTTGAGGATTTCTTGTAGTGGGGGTCTTGTGGCTATGAACTCCCTTAGCTTTTGTTTATCTGGGAAAGTTTTTATTTCTCCATAATATCTGAAGGATATTTTCGCTAGATAGAGTATTCTTGGCTGAAACATTTTGTCTTTCAAAGATTTGAATATATCATTCCACTCTCTCCTAGCCTATAAGGTTTCTGTTGAGAAATCTGCTGAAAGTCTGATAAGGGTTCCTTTGTAAGTTATTTTCTTTTTCTGCCTTGCAGCCCTTAGTATTTTTTCTTTGTGACTGACTTTTGCCAGCTTCACTACTATACACTTTGATTAGGTCTTTTCGCATTGACATAGTTAGGAGATCTGGTAGCCTCTTCCACATGGATTTCCCTCTCCTTCCCCAGGTTTGGAAAGTTCTCTGCTGTTATTTCTTTTAACAGGCTTTCTGTTCCATTCTCCTTCTCGTCTCCCTCTGGAATATCTATAACTCTTACGCTGCCTTTCCCAATTGAGTTGGATACTTCTTGGAGACTTTCTTCATTTCTTTTTAGTCTTACTTCTCTCTCCTCCATCGGGAGCATTTCTATATTTCTGTCTTCAATGTTGCTTATTTGTTCCTGCATTATATCAGCTCTAGTTTTCAAGGAGTCCACATTTTGTTTTATCTCATCCATTGTGCTTTTCATCTTCAATATTTCTGATGGGTTCTTCATTATAGATTCTTTTGGAAGTAGTTCCTGAAATCATTGTATTGTCCATTTACATTCTCTTTTAAATTGCTGAGTCTTTAGATCATAGCTATTTTAAATTATCTATTATCTGTCATTTAGATTATAGATTTCTGCATCTTCAGGATTGATTTCTGGGTACTTGTCATTTTCCTTCCAGTCTGGAAATCTAATATATTTTTTTATACTACTAGATGGCATGTCTCTGTTCTTCCACATTGTGGTATTAGTTGATCACCATTTCTACCTATTACCAATGGGAGGTGGTCAAGAGCTGCATATTCTGAGCCCTCTGCATTCCACCAGGATCCCGGGTGCCGGACTCTGGGGATGGGTGTGGGGGAGGGGTGCTTTCTTTCCCCTTCATGCTCTCAGGGGCTTCTTGCTCTGCCCTCACTGTTTTCTCTCTTGGGGTGTGGGCTTGATTAAGTCACCCCTGTGATAGCCAGTCACCACTGTATGGGGCATTCCCCCAGGCTGTGAGGGACCTGTTCCCATGAAGGGGCGTCCCCTCCCCCTTCCCTCTGGGAGGACATGCGCAATCCCCAGATCACTGTCCTTTGGGGAGAGAGCAAAGCTTTCTTTTACCCAGTTCTACCTCCCAGTTGGGAGGGGGTCCAGCACCTCCACCTTAAGAAGTATGGCTGTGTGGGTCTCTCCGATGTCTTTTGTGTTGTGTGGATGTCCTCTGTTGGAATATGAATGTCTTTTTCATTGTATCATAGAGGGGAGACTTCACTGGGAGAGCTCATACTGCCATGATGCTGACGTCACCTCCCCACAACTCCTTTATTTAAACCATTGAAACAACACAAATATGGAAACAAACTATTCACAGGTAGCAAGCACAATCCTCTTGAACCTAGGGATTGATACAAAAACTTCCAAGATCTCTTTCATCTTTCAAAACACCATTAAGATTAAGCAAATTTAAAGTGAAAATACATTCAGCCTAATCAGCTTTGAGATCAACCATATTTACCTCCACTTTTATCAGTGCGTAGTGATGCTCTTTGTCTACCTGTGTAAGCTGGTTGTGGCTTTTCCCTGAAAGAAGCATCTCTAGGTGTAGGATTGTTGTGAGGTGAAAGTGCTCAGGAGGGGAAGGTGGCAAAAATGGTCTGGTCCCTTGAGGTTTCCATTTCCTCATCTGTAAAATAAATCCAATGATTCCTCCCTTAAATGAGTAAGAGAAGTGATAGATTGAAATCACCTGCCACAGAGCCTGACTTACATAGTAAGCATGTACTACATACTTTTCTTCCCTCATCACACTGTCATATTTTTAAAAGCACCCAGGATAATGCTTTTTATATGACACTGAGTAGCTATCTGTGGTACAAAAATGTCATACTTTCAGAGTGAGTCATTAATCTGACTATTAGCTTTCTTTTCTTCAGGCTAAGAAATCTTTAGGTTTTTATAAAGGATTTTATAAAGAACTTAATACTTTTGGATATATTTTCTGGACTTCCTCCAAGTTCTCCATTACGCAGACACTCCTGGTTGCCTGTCCCATAGCCATGTGCCCACAATGCCTCTTAGTGGAAAGAGACCACTTTCATCCACAAACTGAAGTTTCCCAGCAACCCTTGCTGCCAGAGAATGGGCAAGTGACCCAATCCTGGCCAATGAGACTTGAAAGGAATGTACTGGGAAAGCTTCTAGGAAAGATTTTCTTCCTTGATAAAACAAAAACCCCTCCTTCTTGCTTTTCTCACTGGAAAGCATGGTGCTTGGAACTATAGCAGCCATTTTGTGATCATGAGGAGAGGCCAAAAGAATTATAGAGAAGCTGAACCCAGTGCTACCTATCTACAAGTTCTAGTTATGTGAGAAGAATAATTAAGCTACTTTTATTCAGATGTTCTATTCCTTGTAGCCATAAGTATCTTTTGAATACATCCATGATAAGCTTAAATTGTGCAGCATTATAATAGATACTGCATTCTAATAACAAATGCTGGTAAAGTGGGCAAATTAATACCTGCTTTTCTGTTTTATCTTTACACACTAGCTAATCAAGAAATCTTCTTTTTGCAAATCAGCATATTACCCATTCTCGGCATTGAGTTGGGTAGTGGGGTTGCCTTCAAACTTGAGACAGCTTTGATTCTAAACTAAACCTTTTATTGTCAAAAAAAAAAAGGTCATGCAGTTCATAAAGGTATAAAAAAAGAAGTAAAAATCATTCTTAGTTCTACTTCTTTGAAAACCGTAGTTAATATTTTGCTGTTTCCTTCCAGACTCTTTCTATCTGCAATAACTTTAGTTACTATTCCTATTAGCTTATGTTATGACAGAATCAGATTACTCCACAGAACAAATTGGTGGTGCCAGGTGGCTGTCAGAATCCTGGAGTTCTTCTTTTTACACAGTCAGAGGAGCAGCAGCTTGTTAGCGTACCCGGAAGCCCTAATTGTCCAGCTCATTTCAAGAGGTAATCCAGCTTACACTAGATGGACTGGTTTTTTCTTTCTCTGATCCAATCAAATAAATCTATTCTCAGCACCCAAGGGAGCAGATGTTCACCAGGGGCCTGGAAGTTCCCATAGAAAAGGACATCTGTATTGGCTCAATGTATGAACAGTCTGCAGGTGGCTGGGAAAGGAAAGCTACTCTCTAATACACATGGAGCCAAACTGGTAAATCAACAAAGAGCCAAACTGGTAAATCAACAAACAGCAACAAGTCAGAATCGCAGAATCTTAGAGGAAGAAAGTCCCAAAATGTGGGGAAAGAGCCAGGAGGGTAAGGTTGCCTGGGAGAAAACACCAAGAGATGTTCAAGGACCATGGCCTGAGAGAAATGTTGTTTGGTTTTTTTTGTTTTTTGTTTTTTGTTTTCTTCTTCTTTTTTTTCCCCCCTTTCTTTTTTTTTTTTATTAAGGTTATGAAAGTTAACATTCTTGTGAAATTACAGTTGTACATCATTATTAGTCATGTTGTAGGTACACCACTTCACCCCTAGTGCCCTCCCCCCACGCCCCTTTCCCCTGGCAACCACTGATCAGTTCTCTTTGTCCATATGTTAACTACCACCTATGAGTGGAGTCATACAGAGTTAGTCTTTCTCTGTCTGGCTTATTTCACTCAACATAATACCCTCAAGCTCTATCCATGTTGTTCTGAATGGGATGACTTTGTCCTTTTTTATGGCTGAGTAGTATTCCATTGCATATATATGCCACATCTTCTTTATCCAATCATCAGTTGCTGGGCACTTAGGTTGGTTCCATGACTTGGCTATTGTGAATAATGCTGCGATGAACATAGGGGTGCATGGAACTTTTGGAATTGCTGATTTCAGGTTCTTGGGATAGATACCCAGTAGTGGGATGGCTGGGTCATAAGGTATTTCTATTCTTAACTTTTTGAGGAATCTCCATACTGTTTTCCATAGTGGCTGCACTAGTTTGCATTCCCACCAACAGTGTATGAGGGTTCCCTTTTCTCCACAGCCTCTCCAACATTTGTCAGTCTTGATTTTGGATATTTTTGCCATTCTAACAGGTATAAGGTGATATCTTAGTGTAGTTTTGATTTGCATTTCCCTGATGATTAGTGATGATGAGCATCTTTTCATGTGTCTATTGGCCATCCGTATATCTTCTTTGGAGAAATGTCTGTTCATGTCCCCTGCCCATTTTGTAATTGGGTTGTTTGATTTTTTATTGTTGAGTTGTGTGAGTTCTTTGTATATTATGGAGATTAACCCTTTGTCAGATAAATAACTTGTGAATATTTTTTCCCACTTAGTGGGCTGTTTTTCTGTTTCAATCCTGTTTTCCCTTGCCTTGAAGAAGCTCTTTAGTCTGATGAAGTCCCATTTGTTTATTCTTCCTATTGTTTCCCTTATGTGAAGGGTTATGGTGTCCGAAAAGATTCTTTTGAAGATGATGTCAAAGAGTGTACTGCCGATATTCTCTTCTAGAAGACTTATTGTTTCAGGCCTAATCTTTAGGTCTTTGATCCATTTTGAGTTTATTTTAGTAAATGGTGAAAAAGAATAGTCGATTTTCATTCTTTTACATGTGGCTGTCCAGTTTTCCCAGCACCATTTGTTGAAGAGACTTTCCTTCCTCCATTGTAGGCCCTCAGCTCCTTTGTTGAAGATTAGCCGTCCATAGATGTGTTTTTTCACTTCTGGGCTTTCAATTCTGTTCCATTGATCTGTGCACCTGTTTTTGTACTAGTACCATGCTGTTTTGATTACTGTAGCTTTGTAGTATGTTTTGAAGTCAGAGATTGTGATGCCTCCAGCTTTGTTCTTCTTTCTCAGGATTGCTTTAGCAATTCGGGGTCTTTGGTTGCCCCATATGAATTTTAGGATTCTTTGTTCAATTTCTGTAAAGAATGACATTGGAATTCTGATTGGGATAGCGTTGAATCTGTAGATTGCTTTAGGTAGTATGGACATTTTAACTATGTTTATTCTTCCAATCCATGTGCATGGAATGTCTTTCCATCTCTTTATGTCGTCGTCGATTTCTTTCAAGAAGGTCTTGTAGTTTTCGTTGTATAGATCTTTCACTTCCTTGGTTAAATTTATCCCAAGGTATTTTATTCTTTTTGTTGTGATCATGAATGGGATTGAGTTCTTGAGATCTTTTTCTGTTAGTTCATTGTTAGCATATAGAAATGCTACTGATTTATGTATGTTGATTTTATACCCTGCAACTTTGCTGTAGTTGTTGATTGTTTCTAATAGTTTTTCTATGGATTCTTTGGGGTTTTCTATATATAAGAAATATATGTCATCTGCAAACAGCGAGAGTTTTACTTCTTCGTTGCCTATTTGGATTCCTTTTATTTCTTTTTCCTGCCAAATTGCTCTGGCCAAAACCTGCAGTACTATGTTGAATAAGAGTGGTGAAAGTGGGCACCCTTGTCTTGTTCCTGTTCTGAGAGGGATGGGTTTTGGTTTTTGTCCATTGAGTATGATGTTGGCTGTGGCAAATGCTGTTTGTTTTAATTGAGATCACAATAGTGAAAACATTGTGAAATTTCAGTTGTACATTATTATTTGTCAGCCGCCATATCTATGTGTCCCTTTACCCCTTATGTCCACCCCTCAATCTCTTTCCCCTCTGGTAACCACTGATCTGTTCTCTTTGTCCATGTGTTTGTTTATCTTCCACATATGAGTGAAATCATATGGTATTTGTCTTTCTCTATCTGGCTTATTTTGCTTAACATCATACCCTCAAGGTCCATCCATGTTATTGCAAATGGGAAGACTTTGTCCTTTTTATGGCTGAGTAGTATTCCATTGTATATACATACCACATCTCCTTTATCCATTCAGTTGATGGGCACTTGGGTTGCTTCCATATCTTGGCTATTGTGAATAATGGTGCAATGAACATAGGGGTGCATAAGTCTCTTTGCTGATTTCAAGTTCTTTGGACAAATACCCAGTAGTGGGACAGCTGAGTTGTATGGTATTTCTCCTTTTAATTTTTTGAGAAATCTCCATACTGTTTTCCATAGTGGCTGCACCAGTTTGCATTCCCACAAACAATGTATGAGAGTCCCCTTTTCTCAAAATCCTCTCCAACATTTGTTATCTTTTGTCTTGGTAATTATAGCCGTTCTAACAGGTATAAGGTGATATCTTAGTGTAGTTTTTGATTTGCATTTCCCTAATGATTAGCAATGTTTAAAACCTTTTCACATGCCTGTTGGCCATCTGTATATCTTCTTTGGAAATATGTCTGTTCAATCCTCCACCCATTTTTGATCAGGGTTGTTTGCTTTTTGGCTGTTGAGTTGTATGAGTTCTTTATATACTTTGGAGATTAACCCTTTGTCAGATATATGATTTGCAAATATTTTCTCTTAGTTGGTGGGTCGTCTTTTCATTTTGTTCAGTTTCCTTTGGCTTATAGAAGTTCTTTAGTCTGATGTAGTCCTATTTGTTTATTTTTTCTTTTGTTTCCTATGCCTGAGTAGACATGGTATTCAAAAAGATGCTTCTAAGACTGATGTCAAAGAGGGTACTGCCTATATTTTTTCTAGGAGGTTTATGGTTTTAGGTATTACCTTCTTTATTTCCATTTTGAGTTAATTTTTGTGTATGGCAAAAGATAATGGTCTACTTTCATTCTTTTGCATGTGACTGTCCAGTTTTCCCAATATCATTTATTGAAGAGACTTTCCTTTCTCCATTGTATGTTCTTGGCTCCTGTGTTGAAGATTAGCTGTCCATAGATGTGCAGTTTTATTTCCGGGCTTTCAGTTCTGTTCCACTGAGCTGTGTGCCTGTTTTTCTACCAGTACGATGCTGTTTTGATTACTATGGCTTTGTAGTACATATTGAAATCAGGGATTGTGATGCCTCCAGCTTTGTTTTTTTTCTCAGGATTGCTTTAGCTATTCAGGGTCTTTTATTGCCCCATGTGAATTTTAGGATTCTTTGTTCTATTTCTATGAAGAATGTCATTGGGATTCTGATTGGGATTGCACTGAATCTGTAGATTGCTTTAGGTAGTATGGACATTTTAACTATGTTTATTCTTCCAATCCATGTGCATGGTATATCATTCCGTTTCTTTATGTCGTCATCAACTTCTTTCAATAATGTCTTATAATTTTCACCGTACAGGTCTTTCACCTCTTTGGTTAAATTTATTCCTAGATATTTTGTCCTTCTTTTGTGACTGTAAATGGGATTGTATTCTTGACTTCTTTTTCTGTTAGTTCATTATTAGAGTATAGAAATACAACTGATTTTTGTAAATTGACTTTGTACCCTGAAACTTTGCTGTAGTTGTTGATTATTTCTAATAATTTTTCGATGGATTCTTTAGGGTTTTCTATATGTAGAATCATCTGCAAACAGTGACACAAGATAATGCACAAAGGAGTATGGAGAAGAGGTTTACTGTATCCCATCTAAAGTTCACATTGTGCATAAACATATAAAAGGCTCGGAGAAGAAAGATTTTATGAAAGGCATTTGTCCATAAGTAGCCCTCCCCCCTTTTTTCTGTTAACACGAGAGTTTCAAAGAATGCACTTTGGGAAACAATTCTGCTGACACAGTAAAAATTGTAAATTAAAGAAAGTGCATTGTAACACCTGCCATCTGTATATGTAACCACAGAATTTTGAGAAATGCTTGGGAACAAGGAAATAATCTGGTGGAGAGGTTTTCAAACTTTATTTCAAACCAAATATTACATAGAACCCCATACCCCAACTACATAAAACTGAGAGAAACAGAGCTGTTCTGGTTTTCTAGGCCTGAGAAGACTAGAGCCCCACCTTTGTTGGCCCTCAATGCCACCCCTTCCCCCTCTGACCCTGAGAAAGCTCAATGGAACCTTAGGAATTGGGGAGACATTGGCTGAAAACCCATCAACCAAGACAAGTCTCTCATTCTTGGATGGGGGACAACAGCTTAGAGAGTTACACAACGAGAGGCACACGTGGGTCTGCAGCGTAGGTCTCTAGTCCTACCAAGCAGAGTGTGTTTTCTACGACATTATGCTGCCTTATGTCTTTGTCCTTCTACCACTTGCGTATCTCCTTGTGATTACTCCGTTTCACTGCTGATTCCTAATAACACAGCATCAGAGAACATAATGAACTCTGTTCCTCTTAAGAATCTCCCTGGGAATAGGCATTACATGGAGAATCATTTATAGCATCCTACTGGCATGAACAAGTTAATGTTTCTACCCAAGTGTCAAACGTACTAACAGAAGGTGATTTGGTCATGTGCCAGATTCTGTCTTAAAGACTAATAGCCTTTTAAAAAACTTTCTGAACACAGTTTATCCCAACCTCTAGAATAAGATAAAAATGATTTTGAGAACAAAATTCCCAGCAGATTCAACTTTTAAAGATCTGCATATGAATGTGCTTGAAAGATTTCAGAAACATTCATGTAGGTATTGAAAAAGAACTAACAACCTTCAAGCTTGTGCATTATCTCTTTGCTAAGCCTCATCTACTTATCAGTGTGCCCTTGGGGAATGGTATTACTCTAAAAGCCAAAACTTGAATGTTATAGTTTATAAATAATGGAAGAAAGCCAATGGGACAGCAAAGCCAATAGCAGACAGTATACTGCTCACAGCCTCCTGCAAGCTCCCATGTCGTAATGTAGGAATTACCTCAATAAATGGACCCACTTAACAGCAATGTTTCTCTTTTACAGGCATTTATAAGGGTTTCCTTGCTTACAAGGGGCAGGATTGTTTGGCTTTTACAAAAATGAAGTCATACTACGCTTATTATTCTGAAACAGGCTTTTTTTCATTTAAAAATATCAGAATTTCCAAATAGGTAGAAATTTAACTCATTCTTTTAATTACTGCATAACATTTTATAGCATGAATCTACCCCAGTTTATTGAACAATTTCCCTTTTTATAGATAGTGAGGTTGCTTTCTTGTTCTGTGACAGCATCAGATGTTTCCAATCTTTACAATCTTTCTTATTATGAGGAAAAATACCTTGTTGCATTAATTGGCATTTCCCTGATCAACAGCAAGGCTGAACTAATTTCACCAGTTCCTTACCCATTTAGAATTCTCTCTTCTCTAAATTGATTGTGCAAATGTTTGTCTATATTTCTATTGCATTGCTTAGTTTTTCTTATCAATGAGTAGGAATAATTTGTATTTAGAGATTAGCCACAGCCTATCTTTTAAATTTATTTATATTTTCCTTTACCATTAAGCAGTTAAAGTTTAATGTCAAATTTTTCAACCTTTTCCTTTATGATTTTTGTTTCTGTGTCTTGTTTAGAAATCCCTTCTGATCTAGAGACCATAAGATTTTTTTTCTTAAATGTTTTTGAAATTTTGTTTTATCACCTTTATGTCTTTGATCCATTTGGCATTTATATTTATGGATGGTGCGAGGTAGCGATCTGGTGTTTTTTTCCATACAGAAAACCAATTTTCCTTGAATCTTGATTCTCTTCCATCCTGAATGGATTTTCCTCAAACGCATGTTCAAAGCTAGGGTGTAGGCATGTCCATATTACAGCTCACAGAAAAGGGGAAAATAACCAAGGCAAGTGAAGCTGATGTTGCCCACATCACTTTTACTCCTATTCCGAAGGCCAGAACTTAACCACGAGGCCACATGTAGCAATAAGGGAGGCTAGGACAGCGGGTTTTAGCTAAACAGTCCAGGATGAAAGTGAGATTAGATTTGAGTCAACAGCCAGAAGTCTCCATCAATATCCATTTCTCCCATCTTCCTTAGCAAAAGAAGCAAATTTTATTTCGGAGAGCAACAGGTTCAACTAAAAAACAAAGATGACTGTAAGTAGAAATTAATGGGTGAGACTTCTGGAACAGATCCTTCAAATAAGGACAGCAAGCTTGGTGTATCTTTTTATCCCTCCCACCCTCTACCTTCCTATTACCAAGAATGTAGACATTACTGTTGCTTCTTTGAAGAAGAGAAATATTAAGGATGAAAATGAAGCACTTAGGATGGCAAAACCCAAAGTCCAGGGAATCTCGGTGGCTGATGACATCTCAGAACTGCCGACCAGCCCTGGATGGCCCATCTCTGATTTTCTTTTACATGAGAGAAAAATAACTCCCTATCTTGTTTAAATTGCTCGTTATTTTAAAATTTCTGTAATATGCAGTCAAACCACTTATAAATTTACTGTCAGTTCTTATTCCTCTTTTCCTAGTTATCTTATTGAACAGGCTCTTTTTGTGTAATGATAAACAGAGGGGTGAAAACATGACATCTTGTCTCATGCCTGATTTTAAAGAGGACACATCTAAATTTTCTATATTAAGACGGATGTTAGCTGTGATATTTTGACACATACCTTTTTGTCTTTTAAGTGGAAGGAAATCCTCTTCCATTCCTAATTTGCAAAGAGTTTTTAATCATTAAAGGGTGATGCGGGCTCAGTGAGCCAAGGAGTCGAAAGAAAGATTTCTTGGACTCTCAAGGTCTGGCAGTAGTGCTCCTTTATTCAGAGAATAGCATGGAGTAGCACGGGGACAGGACCTATGGGCAGTAAGAGCTGCCGGCATGGGGACAGGACCCATGGGCAGTGAAGAGGGTAGGGCTAAATTTATAAGGCACAGGTATGTGAGTTATTTCTTTACAAGACAAAGGAAGGATCATGTAAAAAGTTGTTAAAATGGTATCAGTGCAGGTGGGGTCTGGTTATTGGGTGGTCCTATAACTTTGGATAGAATCAGGTCGGATCAGGTCAGGACGTCCTATGCTTCCCGGAGGATGATAGAGATCGGTATGTAGGCCAGGACGCCTTGAGCTTCTCTTCCTGGGGCAGCCTTGATCCTCATCAAAGGGTATTATATTTCAGTGAATAATTTTTTCTCTATCTTATTAAGATGCTCATATGGTTCTTCTCTCTTTAATCTGTTAATGTGGTGTTTGCTGTGGAAAGATTTTTCTAAAAATTTCTACAACACGCTAAGTGCTGTAATGCCTGTCTCAACCTCTTCCCTAACGTCCAGACTCATTTATCCAACTACATCTTTGAGACTCCTCTTGAATATCTAATAGGTATCTCAATATTAAAATGTTTAATACATAGTTCTTAATAAACTCCATACCTTTTCTCTCCCAGCGATTCTCCCATTTGGTGCATCACATCTCCATTCACTTAACTCAGCCTCAAATTGGAATCAACTTTATCTATTCCCTCCCATCACATCCCACATCGAATCCATCAGGAAATCAGACTGGCACTGCTTCAGATATATAGCTGGATTTTCACTCTTCAACACCTCTCTCTTCTGTACTGGCACATGAGGCTTAGGTTAAGTTCTTGGAAACTAATTCTGAGATGGAGACTTGCATGCAGAAAGTTTACTCAGGAACTCTTTCAGGATAAACAACTGTGAAGGAGAAAAGGAAGTAGGACTGGGCAGCGAGAACTGAATTGGGATGGAGTTGCAGCAAAGGCCTCAGGAGTTCTGGAGCTGGGATGGCCTTGAGAGCTGTCCTGCCTTAGGCAAGAGGACTAGACTTCAGATCTCAGCATCGAGATTCTAATTGGAAGCGAGCTGCCCCTGCAGAGCGGTGTTACATTGAGCAAAGCAGGCTCTTTTTGACAAAAGGCAACTCCTCGTGAGGATTCCATTGAGATCCATCAGGTACCAATATTCCCAGCGTGTGGGGGAATCACTTCCTCAGTCCTGAAGGGGGATCTGGGCGGCACACCACAGCATCCACCACAGCATCTCGCATCAATTCTCTCAGTCCTACTGCAATAGTTTCTAAATGATCTCCTGCTCTCCCCCCTCCATCAGACGTGAAGATTATGAAAATGATAGCAATCAACGAGAGAGGTGACATTGGCACACAGACAGAAGCACGTAGAGCAGAATAGAAAGCCAAGAAACAGACCTACGCAAATATGGTTACACGATTTATGACAAAAGGTGGACTTTTCAATAAATAGTGAGGAGTCGATATCTGTATGGGAAAAAAAAATCCTGGCCACTATATCATACCATATAAGAAGTCAGTTCTAAATGAGTTGAAGATCTAAATCTCAAAAGTAAAACTATAATATTTCTAAAAGAAAACATAGCTTCATAAGCTTGAGGTGGGCAAAAATTACAATTTATAAATGAAAACACTGATTACGGCACCAAATTAAAATAAAGAACTTCTGCTCATGCAAAGTGTGTAAAGCTCACAGAGATGGGTAAAAACACTCCTCTGGTTGCAGCTGGTGATGGCCAGTGATGACTCAGGAATAAAATACGGACCATCGAACACAGGAAACCAGTATTCTTTTGTCGGGTAATGAAAACCCCGAAAGAATCATCAGCTTGTCAGCCCCACTGCGAGCAGGAGCACGTCGCTAACGGGAGTGCACTTGTTTTGTTTTCTGTTCTACATTAACTCAAAAGTTCCAGGCCTAAAATTGGGTTGTAATAACAGAAAACAGTTAATAATACCTCCAGATATAGAAATGTGACTTGTATTGACATCACCTGGACACCTACATACCCTCCATCCACACGTGAACCAAAGCAGAACAGAGAAAAGAAAAGAGAAAATTGGCTGGGGCCCAAGTCAAATTTTTATTACTCTCTTGTGAAACCGCTGACCGATTCCCTGAATTTAGTATAAACCAAAGGTACAGAAATTTGGTCTCTTAACAAACTTTAGAGAAGTCAGCCCCTAATTCACAAAGAAAAATTCTGTCATTTAAACTGAAATCCCCTCTTTCCTTGATAAATCCTGGCTTTCTGCAGGATTTGTCATTACACCTAAAAGACATCAACTAAATTTTCTGCAGCCTTACATACAAATGATATTTCGTTTGCAAGCTCAATAATCATTTCCTTGAGATACTTTGCTACGTAAACTCTTTTGGAATAAAATTTGATGAACAGTCATAGGTACACAAACCTGAGATCCCATGCACTGAAACCAATTCACAATGATGGAACTTTCCACCAGCTCTCCCTGTACACTCAATTCCCTCCACAGGGTTACCCAGAGACTATAATTTCTGGCCATTCTAAAGGCCTCTCTCTCTTTATGCAACTTGCAACCTGGAATCTAAAGCTGACCCTCATTTTTGTCCCCAAGCTTTGAAATCTTTGGAAATAGACAAAATGGGACAGTATGACAGCTTCCTCCCTAAACTTATCCCAGTCAAACTGTGAGAAACCTGAGTCTGGGAGAGAAGCTGGAGGACATCGCTCACTTTCCCTTTTCTGCTAATTTTGTAGGCTGTCTAGCACTTGGCATGAATAAAGATGTAATTCTAGGTTAACTGATCCAGTCCTGCAGGAAGACACTGTCACCCCCTTCTTTCTTTCTTTTTTTCTAAAGATTGGCACCTGAGCTAACAACTGTTGCCAACCTTCCTTTTCTTTTTTTCTGCTTTCTCTCCCCAACCCTCCCCAACACATAGTTGCATATTTTTAGTTGTGGGTCCTTCTAGCTGTGGCATGTGGGACGCTGCCTTGGCATGGCCTGATGAGCGGTGCCTTGTCTGCATCCGGGATTTGAACTAGCGAAACGCTGGGCCGCCGCAGTGGAACGCACAAACTTAACCACTTTGCCACAGGGCCAGCTCCCAACCCCTTACTGCTGTTTCTTACTTAAATCTGTTCTCAAAATAACAATAAACAGAGCCTCCAATCACGTGTGAATGGTGTGGATCGTACTGTAGAATCAGGAAGACTTGCGGTCACTCGTGACCTGCTACCTAATAATAATTCTGTAACTCGGGACCATTTACTGAGCCACTCTGGGACTCAGTTTCCTCAGCTGGAATGTAAAGATGACATTTAGTTTACTGAGTGGTTGCAAGAATTTGATGTAATGCATATAAAGTGCCTGGTATATGATAGGCTCCCAGCGACAACAGTCATCAAGATTTATTGAGATAAACAACCTACCATCCCAGAAGAATTCAGAAGGATCTCTTTCTGAGTTTATACTAGCATTTGATGAATCTCCATTTAATTAAGCTAACTTTTCTTCTATGTTCCTAAATTTTAATAGTATGTTTTTTAGTTTCTCTAGCAGATTAACAAAATGGCATTTTCAACACCTTGGTATAATTCTGCTGAGTGAAATAATAATGCTCTAAGATCTGTCAAAAAGCTCTGATTTCAACAAGCTGATGGTGTAAGGGCAAGCCACATGGGCAAGGAAAGAACTGTCTATGCCTCTGTGCTGGTGACAAATCCTCTATCTGTGGGAAGATCCTCCCTCCTGATGGTCGGTCACTGACGGGACGTTGCAGAGGACGGTGAAATGTTCTTTGGTTTGATATCGGAGTGATTTATAGCACCAACTGTTAGAACAGAGGCTGCGAGCCCACTTACTGAACCAAACTGCCAGACTGGAGTGGTTCTGAAACGCATCTAAACTGTTCAGGGATCTGCAGAGTTCTCACCCCAAAAGCCAGCAGCTGAACCCTCAGACAGGCAACAAAAACACCTGGTTGCATCTCTGTTATTACTATTATTCTAAATCACAGCATTTTTCTCTCATTTTTTTTTTCCTGTTAAATACAAAGAATTAAAATGATGCTTTTCTACATGCTTATTGAAGAAGCATATTTTAAACAAGCGTTTTCAACGTTTAGCTTTAATTTTAAAATTTAATAAAAATCAGTGAGCGTTATAGATTCTAGAATTTTTAAGTAAATGTTATTCTATCTATTTTAGAAACTCCTGGTTTATTACGCCAAGTCCTAGCAGTCTAATTATTAGACACGAATAGTAAAAAATATTTTTCAAAAACCTTACACACTACCCACAGACAAAGGAAAAGATCAACTAAGATGAACAGAAATCTATTACAAAAATTTTGGAGGTATTTCAAATAACCCTATGGCTGATGTAACTGGAAAGAGAAAAGTAACTTTTAACTTTCCCATACTTGATAGTAAGAAAGTAAAGCTGGCTTGCCACCTAAAGGAAAGTAGAGGAGGAAGAAGGGAACAAAAACTCCCCAAACCCTAAGCCTTGTTTCCTCATCTGTCTGCTGAATTAAAGACCCAAGATACTCATGGGCTAAAGTAGGCACACAATCCTCTACTAGACGAGTCTCCTTTTATATTTTCAAGGCAGCCCAAGCATTAACTCTGATCTCTCTCCTGTCCCTATTTTCAGACTCTCCACTCCCAGAAACTATGGCAGGAAATAGGGGCTAGATCCAACATTCTTCTTCATTGCCCCCTCTACTCTATATGTTGGGGTGCCAAAATCGTGTCTTCCCAGACTCCCCAATAGTGAGGGGCGCACATGAGATGGAGTCTGACTAATAAGCAGAGAGTCTGCTGGGCATTTTGAGAAAGCCTTTGCTTTCCTGCTACAGGCATTCCCGAATCCTCTTTCCTTCCTTCCCTCCTCCTTTTACCTGAATGTGGATGTGATGGCTGGAGCTGCAGCAGCCATTAAGAAAAGAACAAGAGAATAACAAAGACTTTGGCCTTGGTAGCCCTGAGCTTCTGAACCAACATCTTGACGTGTGGATTTCCTGTGGTACCAGCCACACTTTCCTGCTACTGAACACAATTCCTGAAAGATGTATCTCTTAAAGTACAGAGTGTTAGATACCATTTACTGATCACTCACTGTGTGCCAGGGACACTGTGAAAAGTACTCTATATTCATTGTTTCACTTATTTCTCATGACGATCCTGGGAGACAGGTACTATTATTACTTTCATTACCAAAACACGGACGTCAAAGCACAGAAAGCTGAATGGTCCTGCTCGGGGTCACATGCTTAGCAAGAGCTGAAACTGGCCACAGGGAGTTTGAGCCCAGAGCCCTGGCTCGGATCCACCCCAGCACCATGTCCTGGCCTGGAGGAGGGGCCCCGAGGGGAAGTCAGGTCAGCAGTCTTGTAGGGACTGGCCGGCAGCCTCCAGTTTCAACAGAAGGGTTAGAAATGATCCTGTCCTCCCCCAGCAGACTCACTTTAGCAGGATCTCTGCCTGGCTCTCAGAGTTGACGGGGGGCTGTCCATCACCCCACCCTGCAATGGCAGACTAGAGCAGGTCTGTGCTGGGATGTGAGTGGGGAGAGCATCACCCTCTTTCTGAAGCCAGAGTTTCTCACTGAGGATGAATAATTTAAAAAAAAGCCAAGCATGGAAACAAAGGAAGAAAAAAGAAAAAACAGTAGAAGAAACATAAGAGGAAAGTACGAGAGAAAAAAGGAAGAGAAAGAAAAAGAAGAGAGCAGAGAAGAAAGACAACAATAATATGGAGCTATGGAAAAGACAGTGCAGAAAAAAGGAAGCAATCAGTAAAGCTGAGATGTCAACAGAGAAGCCGAGAGAAAGACAGACTACAAGGAACAATCAGTGGGATTAGCAAAAGAAAGTCTGCGCTGGAGGGAGTCAGTGGATATGGATATTGTGGAATTGATCTTGTGGAGAACTGAGCTAATGATGCTGAACGCAAATGTGCGAACTTCCTGCCTGTTTTGTAGGAAGATAATGAAGAGACGATGAGGAAAGACAAGATGCTCGATCTGGAGGACAGGAACCAGAGCCCACTTCAGGATGCCAGCCCTGCCCTCCTCTGAGGACGAACATCTAGTGGGTCTTCACCGTGTCCTCAGCAGCTGCCCTACTGCGCTTCACACACAGTACTGCACTTCGCGCCCACATGCAAAATCGTCTGTTGCAGAAATCCTGATTATGACATTAAAGGTGGAGAAATGAGTATAAATGAAAGCAGTGAAGTAAGTGTAAACCAAATTTCTATAACAAAAAGTCGAAGGGCATAACACCCCCGTTACAAGATATATTTATTTTTAAATATCAGCTTTTACTTAAAAAGTCAACATTTTAAAATTATTAAAATTATTTTAAAATGAACTTTTTACCTAAAAACATGAAATAAAAACTAAAAATTAAAGACTAGGCAGAAATTTTCCCACAAAACATACAAAAATGTATGGATGGCGGGGCCTGCCTGTGGCACAGTGCTTAAGTTCGCATGTTCTGCTTTGGCGGCCCGGGGTTCACTGGTTTGAATCCTGCATGTGGACAGGGCACCGCTTGGCAAGCCATGCTGTGGTAGGCATCCCACATATAAGATAGAGGAAGATGGGCACGGATGTTAGCTCAGGGCCCATCTTCCTCAGCAAAAAGAGGAGGATTGGCAGATGTTAGCTCAGGGCTAGTCTTCCTCAAAAAAAAAAAAAAAAAAAAGTATGGATGGCAAAATCAGTTGCAAACAACATAACACTTTAGACAAGAAATATTGAAAAGGCAAAGAAGTACAATTTAGCTGAAAGATAAGATGCTGTCTATAACAAACATCTTACAGCATGAAATTTTTGCATCAAAATGTATGGATCAGGACTAGCCCTGGTGGTCTAGTGATTAAGTTCAGCACACTCTGCTTTGGCGGCCCCAATTCAGCACCCAGGCACAGACCTACACCGCTCTGTTAGTGGCCATGCTGTGCTGGTGGCCCACATAACAAAAAATAGAGGAAGATTGGCGTGGATGTCAGCTCAAGTCGATGGAACCACACTAGGGTTCACATAATTTAATCTACTTATTTCAGGAAAAAGAATAGAGGATTGTGTTTACATAATAGATATAATTTAATCTTACTAAAATATATGCCCTACAGAGTAATTTTTTTCTTATGAATTCATGGATCAACTAAAGAGCTCTGAAAGAAAATTTGAAGGGGTCAGTCCCATGGCCGAGTGGCTAAGTTCGTGCACTCTGCTTTGGCAGCCCAGGGTTCGCTGGTTTGGATCCTGGGTGTGGACCTATGCACCTTTCATCAAGCCACGCTGTGGCAGCATCAGACATAGAAGAACTAGAATGACTTACAACTAGACTATGCAACCTGGTACTGGGGCTTGGGGGAGGGAAAAAAAAGAGGAAGATTGGCAACAGATGTTAGCTCAGGGCCAATTTTCCTCACCGAAAAAAAAATAAGAAAGAAAGAAAAGTTGAAGATTTATTGGCTCAAAAGGAAATCTCAACAATTGCCCTAAGGGAAAACAATACCTCACAAACCACTAGTGTGGTTGATTATCCAACCACAATGCAGTGAAAAAAAAGGTCAATAATAAATCTCAATAGAGACAAGTTTTGTAAAACACTTGAATGTATGATTCTCAATCGTCATTGTATCAAAAAAGCAGCCAAAACATCATTAGAAAATCATGACAGTCAGCAAAAATGTGTTCAGAGCTAAATGTGCATCTTCAAAATTCGTATTAATGTAAAAGGAAAAATAAATGAACCATGATTCAACAATAAGATTCACAAAAGAACAAAGAATGATCCTAAGGACAGGAAAGATATTAACAAAATTAAAAAAGGACAGAGGAAAAACAACATTACTGCTCAACGAATCCAAGTACTGGCCTTTTGAAGAAAAAATAAAATATTTTTCATAATATTTTATAATATATATAAAAATATATATATAATAAAATAAATAAATATTAAAGCAGTCATAAAAACCAACACAAGGGGGTGGGCCCTGTGGCTGAGCGGTTAAGGTCGCGCGCTCCACTTTGGCAGCCCAGGGTTTCGTTGGTTCGGATCCTGGGCACAGACATGGCACCACCCATCAGGCCATGCTGAGGTGGCGTCCCACATGCCACAACTAGAAGGACCCACAACCAGAATATACAACTATGTACTGGGGGGATTTGGGGAGAAAATGAAAAAAAAAAAGATTGGCAACGGTTGTTAGCTCAGGTGCCAATCTTTAAAAAAAAAATCACCAACACAAGGGATTTTTATAGTATTAGGAAACCTATATCTAATCTGTATCCATTTAATTATATAATAATTGTACTCTATACAATTATATTACAGTTATAGATATATATAATTGCATATAAAAACTGGCCAATAAATTTGAAAATCTTATGAAATGGACACAGTTCTGGAGACCATAAATGAAAAAAATTAAAATTTGAAAAATGTATCAAAGAATTACCTCTTCAAACCTTCAAAATTCTCCATTGTACGTTCTTGGCTCCCTTGTTGATAATTAGCTGTCCATAGATGTGTGGGTTTATGTCTGGGCTCTGTTCTGTTCCATTGATCTGTGTGTCTGTTTTTCTGCCAGTAACATGCTGTTTTGATTGCTGTAGCTTTGTAGTATATTTTGAAGTCAGGGATTGTGATGCCTCCAGCTTTGTTCTTTTTTCTCAGGATTGCTTGGTTATTCAGGGTCTTTTATTGCTCCATATAAATTTTAGGATTCTTCCGTATCTGTGAAAAATGTCGTTGGGACTTTGGTAGGGATTGTATTGACTCTGTAGATTGCCTTAGGAAGTATGGACATTCTAACTATGTTAATTCTTCCAATATAAGAGCATGGAATATCTTCCCACGAAATAAATAAGAATTTAAAAGAGTCTGTTTATCTGCGTTAAGTATATGATTAATGCTAGCTAGCTGCTGTATCAATAATATAGAACACACACACACATTCACATTCAGTAAAAGAAAGTATAAATCTCACTCAAGAAAATCAACACAAAGGCATAAATAAAATATTCTAAAACTAAACCAATAATGTATTAAAGAAATAAATTTGGGGCCGGCCCCGTGGCCGAGTGTTTAAGTTCACCCACTCCGCTGTGGCGGCCCAGGGTTCGGATCCTGGGCGCGGACACGGCACTGCTCATCAGGCCACCTTGAGGCGGTGTCCCATATGCCACAACTAGAAGGACCTGCAACTAAGATATACAACTATTTACCAGGGGGGATTTGGAGAGATAAAGCAGAAAAAAAAAAAAAAGATTGGCCACAGTTGTTAGCTCAGGTGCCAACATTTAAAAAAAAAAATCAACCTTATTGAAGTATAATTACATGTAATAAAATGCATCTAGTTAAATTCAGTGGTTTTAAAAAAAGAAAAGAAATAAATTTAATTCCTGAATATAAGCAGAGAATATATTAAGAGGTTATTCTAATAAATCGTATCAGCAATCCTAGTATGAGAAACTATATATGAATCTCTAAACACACACTGAGAAAACACCTAAATCCCATTCTCAACAAAACCTTTATAAAACCAAAAATGCGAGCCGGCTTGGTGGTGCAGCAGTTAAGTGCACACCTTCCACTTCGGCAGCCCAGGGTTCACCAGTTCGGATCCCGGGTGTGGACATGGCACCGCTTGGCAAGCCATGCTGTGGTAGGCATCCTACATATAAAGTAGAGGAAGATGGACACGGATGTTAGCTCAGGGCCAGTCTTCCTCAGCAAAAAGAGGAGGATTGGCAACAGATGTTGGCCCAGGGCTAATTTTCCTCAAAGATAATAATAATAATAATAATAATAATAAAAACACAAAATCCTGCATGGCCTCAACGAAGAAAAGCAAACATCAACAAAAAGTGAAACAAAAGGTAAAAAAAAAAAAGAATTCACAGAAAATCAGGAGCTAGACATGAAAGTTTACTGTCATTCTTGATATTCAACAGTTTTGCATGGTTAGCTAAATACCACAGAAATAATATTAATTGCGACGACCTCAGCTTCCATGTTGTTAATACATTCCATATGTCTAAATTTATGTAAGTCTAAGCAATAGTCTGGTGATTCTGGGTTGTTACCCCAAATTTCAGATGAGGAAATCGAAACTCAACAAGATTAAGAAACATAATTGCACCTGCTCAAGGCCACCCAGGTGATAATGGCGTAGAGGCAGGACTGGAACTGAAGTCAGCCTGACTCCAAAACCTGAACTCACAATGCCCAGTTTGTGTCACCCTCCAATAAGAACAAACAAGAAAAATAAATGAACAGAGACGAGTATTACTACCGTCAGGCGCATGTATATATCCCCAAAACCAAACAAGGTAATGAGTTATAGCATAATGTGAATTGAACAGGTTAAAGATAAAACACACAAAAGAAAAACATACAACAACAATAGCTCTGTTATAAATACGCGATAACCAGTTAAAGGTATAATGGTAACAGCAAAATAGACAAATACTTACTATTCCTAAAAATAAATCTGAACCAAAAAGTATAGAACTGAAGACACATCTCAAACTTTATTATGGCAATAAAAAGAAGATCTGAATAATTCAGAGACAGATTGTCTTGAATGAGAAAAACCAACTGTTATATAAAGAAGCCAACATTCATACAAGTGTCCTAAGTTGTCACTGGATTGTTTTCAGAACATGGCAAAACGGTTCTAAATTTTATCTGGAAAAATCAACAAGTAAGAATGTTTCAGAAAATGTTTTAAAAATAGAGTGATGCTGTAATGTCAAAAGAACTGACAATAAGAGTACAGAAAACTCTAAAAGAGACCTTTACAAATGCAATAACTTAAAGAATGCAAAACAGGTTTTGGAGGAGATGGGTTACTTCCACGACACTGGGCAAGTGGGACCCCTAGAAAATTGAATTTAGATCCTCGTACTGAACGCCAAAATAAATTCCAGTTGGCTACACATTAACACTAAAAATGAAACAAGAAAACACTAGATGAAAATGTAAGCTGGTAATTAACAGACTGTGAGAGAGGAAGGGACTTTCTAACGTGGGGTCCATGGATGACCCCATGGTACAGCAAATCCCTGCCGTGTGCGGATTTGGCTCGTTTTAGGGGCAAGTGTACATAGTTTTCATCAGCATCCGTAAAATTCTCCAGGAGGTACAAAACACAAGGTATGACTAAATGAAGAATTTATAAAGGACACATATATTTGACAAATAATAACTTGAAAATAAGAAAAAAGCTATGTCAAAACAGTGTGAAAACTTGAACGTAAATGACAAATTGGTAAAATATTTGTAACAACTATGGCCAAGAGTACATTATTTATATGCCAATAAGAAAAATATTACCAACATAAAAGATCAGTAGGTAATCTGTAGAGCACACACAGCATTACTAACCTTTTGAGTGACTTGGCAACACATTTCTGAAACTGAATTTGAATATTACTTCTTGCAACTCAGGAATTTCTCAACACCCAATTTCCAACAAGTGAACAGAGACAGCAGCCACAAAGACCTGAAAACTTCCTTAATTTAAACATGCTTGGCTGCAGATGAGAGAAAGCATCATTTGGTTAAAAAGGATGATAAAAAACTAATGGGGGAGGGGTGACAAAGTGAACAGGATCTGAAGGGAAAGCAACATGCAGACTGAAGTAGGAAATGTTCTCACAATAAATACATTGTATACACTAAGAATATTTGGAACCGCATCACAGCATGAGTTATTGCACTGTTGAAGCAGAAAGTTGATTGTGTAGGGAGACTTTAACTTTCTGTTTATAGATTTCTGCAAGATTTATATATATTTTTTGCAAAGACTATGTATTATTCTAGTGATGATAATCTAACTTTAAAAACACTTCTATTGCTAACAATATTGGTGGTTATGGGATTGCTCTTCCTAGGATCTTTCTGTGTTAAATATTTGTTCCCGAGAAGTTAGTGGCAAATGGAATCAGTGGGTTGTGTGCAAGGACCACTAGGACAAAAAGGCTCTTAAACTTCTGGATTTCAAACACTAACACTTGTTTTTTAATTTGGAAATCAACGGAAGATTGCCAACTTTAAATTTTGTCAAATAAGGACAGCATCACTTCAAACAATGAAGAAAATTTTATACCAGAACAGTATATAATTCCCAAATAAGTTGCTATAAAAAGAAAAACTAAAAAATATTATTATTATTGCTACATTCCATTACCATTATTATTCTCCTTTGCATGGTGATCCTTGAATAATCTCACTAAACAGCATCTCTACAGACCAGATGGTGTCTGGGCAAGCTTCCAATGTTATGATTTCTCAGATGAACCAATAATTATTTTATATTCCAGGTAAGGTATCACATGTAATTGAGAGTTTTAGCACAATGAAAATTATAAAATTGAACACGTCTACAGTGGGAAATGAGACTATCAGATGTCAACTCCAATGGCACCTAAATTCAGAGCAACGAACCAGAAGTCAGCCTGACTAACTGGACCACTCCCACAGCACGCTCTCTCCGGGAAACTCTCCACAACCGTCTCTCAGGTCAGCTGCAAACGTTTCCGATAGTAAATAACAAGTAGACTCCTCTGAGAGCCTACCTTAAATTTCACTCCAATTCTTTCCTTCTCTCCCTGGTTGCGTACCGAGTTTTTCAGATAAACTAGCATGTCCACTGAAGACAGAAAAATAAAGTTTTTATTGTATTCCTTCTGACTAGATGAACAGTTTTCATCTTTCAAGTGATGCCCAACCAGATTTCAATCATATTGGACATGTTTCTAAATTTGTTGTAGGAATAAAAAAAATACTATGGATCATCCAGGCTTTTCCTCCTTCTCACTTGGCCTTCTATTGCCTAAGGCTTGGTCATCACTGCAGGCACTACTGGATGCAAAAGGTGAAACTTGGTTAATGTAGCGATCAAACAATAACTCAGTAAAAACTCAAGAACCAAGTAGAGGTGGGACCACTTTTATGACTCCCGCCTCAGCAAAAAGGCTATCCTCTCACTGATAGGCTGGCCTTATCCTTAGATCTGCTGTTACTCACCCTTTCCTATCTTTTCCTCACCATCCCTTTCTACCACAATATCGCCCTTTGTTTCCTCTTCTCTTTCAGAGCGCGTGGCATCGGGTGTAACGAGCTCTAGTCCACACCCCACTTCACTGGCATGTGTGCTCCGCTGGAGCCAGGTTCAGAGCATCACACACAGTTGTGCTCAACCTGCTCTACCAGGCCTGGCAGCTCTGGCACGGAACATGCATTCAGGATGTTTGGAAACAATTTGAATTACGTCAAAACTATGATGAATTACATCAAAACTATGATGTTAAAGATCACAACAATGACTGCCATGTATTACAATTTCAGAGATGTGAAAAAAATGTCTATGTCTATTTCAAATAAAGAAATGATGGTAACAAGCATGACTCAATAATTATTTCTTGAATGAATCAATCAACATTTAGAGTTAAGACCGAACTTGTTGGCACTACGCCCCACTAACCACAGATACCTGAACAGATGCCTCCCCATTCTTCTGCATAACCAAAGGGAGAGTTCCTTGTCTCCATTCATTCATTCATTCAACAAACATGTGATTGCCTACTATATGCCAAACACTGTTCTTGGTGCTGGTTCTACAGGAGCACAGCCACTTTCAAGACAGCTTACAGTCTATGGTTTGTTTTTTTTTTTAAAGATTTTATTTTTCTCCTTTTTCTCCCCAAAGCCCCCCGGTACATAGTTGTGTATTTCGTTGTGGGTCCTTCTAGTTGTGGCATGTGGGACGCTGCCTCAGCGTGGTCTGACGAGCAGTGCCATGTCCGCGCCCAGGATTCGAACCGACGAAACACTGGGCCGCCTGCAGCGGAGCGCGCAAACTTAACCACTCGGCCACGGGGCCAGCCCCTAGTCTATGGTTTTTTTAATTGAGATCTATGGGCCACTTGCAGTTGAATCACCCAGATTCTTTTGCAGACTTCGAAATCTGCATTTTTAATCAAGATTTGTATGACTCATATGTGCGCTAAAGCTGAAAAAAAATCTTCAAAGGATAGCTAAACTCCTTCTCTGTCAAGTCTTCCTGAGTCAGCCTGTTCAGTCTTCTCGCCTTCTTCATACTCATGGCCCTTACACTTCGTAGCAGCCATTTGTAGTTAACTACGTCTTGTTGTAGCTCTGAAAACAGAAAGACGAGGCAGAGTGATGGTGGGCTCCCGCGTTACATGGCCTTGAGATCAACTTCAGATCTGTCACTCACTCCCTGTGCATGTTTCTCAGCCTCACCTTCCGCACCTGAAACACGGTGATGGTGCCCGCCTCACAGTGCTGCTTTGAGGAGAAAATGAGATCACCGAGGAAAGCACTCACCTCGGTTCTGGCACAGAGCAAGCATTCAATGAATGCTGACTGCTACTTCTACTTTTCAACATTTTGCTTTTTATTTTACCTTTTTGCCCTCTTATGCACTATGTCCACACTCAACTGGGGCCAATGACAAGAAGACTCTTTTGTCTCATACACAGTATGTCGCGGTCAGATGTGCTATGATCCTTACTGGGGAAAATGACACTAGCAGGCCTTGCAGGCGCATTGTTTTTCTGGATATGCAAAGAACATAAACCTTTACTCATCTGAGTTACACATATGGCTGCTCAATAAGACTCAGAATCATCACGAATAGGAAAAAGATGGTGAGAAATAAGCCGATCTTCTAAACACAAACCGTCTTTCTTTTGGGGTTGCATGTTCTATTCCAGGTGTCACGGTTTATTTCACTATGAATTTGTTGCTTTGAGCTTTTGACACATCAAATGCCATAATCAACTTGTTGATGTCAGGATGAATAAATCTTACCTGCTAGTGAAAGGACATGCTTTTTGATCTGTGATTTATATTTTTCTCACCAGGCATACCTTGTTTTACTGAGCTTTGACTTATCGCACTTCACATACACTGCGTTTTTTACAAGACCCACCACCAGCAAAAAGATCACGACTTGCTGAAGGCTCAGATAATGGTTAGCATTTTTTAGCAAGAAAGTATTTTTTTAACTCAGGTATGTACATTTTTTTAGACATAACGCTACTGTACACTTAATAGATTACATATACTATAAACGTAAATTTTATATGTGCATAATTTTATATTATTTTAATTTTATATATATAATTTTTATATATATAAGAAACAAAAAACTCATGTGACTCACTTTATTGTGATATTCACTTTATTGCAGTGGTCTGGAACTGAACCTGCAATATCTCTGCAGTATGCCTGTATTTACTTTTCTTACTAATGGAAAAACGTATTATGACATAAATTCTTTAAAAAGAATGCTGGAATCAGCTAAGTACAAATACCAGATTCTAGTGTCACTAGGAACAATTATGCTCTTCTGAACAAATAATAATAAATGTTGGGGGTGGCCCAGTGGCGCAGCGGTTAAGTGCGCACGTTCCACTTCGGCGGCTCGGTGTTCGCTGGTTTGGATCCCGGGTGCAGACATGGCAACGCTTGGCAAGCCATGCTGTGGTAGGCGTCCCACATATAAAGTAGAGGAAGATGGGCACGGATGTTAGCTCAGGGCCAGGCTCCCTCAGCAAAAAGAGAAGGATTGGCAGCAGATATTAGCTCAGGGCTAATATTCCTCAAAAAAAAAAAGTTCTAGAAATAAAAAATTATAGTTCAAGAAAATGTGGGCATAGGCAAGATTGATTCAAAACTCAGTGCAAGAAGCCTTGGTATAAAAATAAGTTTGAATTGGGGCTGGCCCCGTGGCCGAGTGGTTAAGTTCGTGCGCTCTGCTGCAGGCGGCCCAATGTTTCGTCGGTTCGAATCCTGGGCGCAGACATGGCACTGCTCGTCAGACCACGCTGAGGCAGCGTCCCACATGCCACAACTAGAGGAACCCACAACGAAGAATACACAACTATGTACCGGGGGGCTTTGGGGAGAAAAAGGAAAAAATAAAATCTTAAAAAAAAAAAAAAAAGTTTGAATTTTAACTGGGTTTCAATATGGAGTTTAGGAACATATCTGAGAATCTTCCAATACAAAGATAGTGACATTTGACGAAGCCATACAGCAAGTCATTCTGTAGAATGTACTGAAATATGTTTTGATTAAAGTCATTAAGTAGCAGATTATGATGTGAAACTATAAAGGACCCTGAAAAAAAAGCCAGCTTCTCTGATTCCTAGAAGGAAAATTATATTTGACAGTATTTTGGGTGCTACCACAGACACTATCAAGAACAAAAATTTCCTGGCAATGAATAAAATCCACAAACCCTCAAGAGATTAAATTTACATACTAAATTTTACATTCTTCTTGTAAACCAACTAATACATTAGTAGATTTTCTAAGCAATCTTATGGGGTAACTGTATAAAAGTTAATTTGCCATGAACATGCTATTTAAGCAATTTATAATGTAAATAAGCCCATATTCCTTATTCTCTCTTTGTAAAAATGTAAATGTCTCAGTCATTTATAGCAATCCTGATCTCGGTGGAAAGCATTTTTCATGAATTCATTAATAAGCTGCTGGGGGAGCAGATGCACCAAAGCACAGCCAGTCACTGCAGGAGAAATTCGCTACAGGTCTCGTTGCAAGGCCTGCAGGCCCAGGAATCTTGTTCCACTGGGTATTTGTGCTCCTTCTAATTCTCAGGATCCCATGGGAAAAAGAGAGGGTGTCCATTTCAATAATGGTGCGCAATCCACCCAAGAGCTCAGCCAAGAAACCAGAACTCAGCCTTGAGTTTCTCCTTTCTGCCAAAGCACATTCTCTAGTTCATTCCCTCTTTGCTGTACCTGCAAAAAGCACAGCAGAGCTAACCCCCTCTCTCTATCCCCAACACCATCACCTTGAGAAGGCTCCCCTCATCTCTCCTGAACCACGGAAACAGTTTCCAAACGGTTCACCTGCCTGGCTTCCACACCAGGCCTTCTCCAGGGAGAAGCTGAAATGGTCTTTAAAAATTAATCAAAGCATGCCTCCTCCTAAAAGATGCCACAGATCTCCAGCACGCTTGCTTACCAGGATGCCCTCTGTGATCTGGACTTTTCCAACTCCTCAACTCACACTAGGCACAAGTCTTCCTATTTCTCAAACCCAGTAACCTGGTTCCAACTCCATGGTCTTCCCAATTTGCTCCTCCCTCTCCCTGGGATGCTCAGTCCAGCTCTCTACAAGGCAGGTTCCTTCCTATATTTCAGGCCTCAGCTAAAATGTCACCTCCTCCAAGAGATCTTTCCTTTACCCCTCTATATAAAATAGTTCCTTCATCAAATTACTCTCCATTATTCCACTCTGTTCATGTTCTTAGGCCTTATTTTTTTATAGCCTGCCTCGCCAAATGGGATGAAAGTTCCATGTCTTGTCAACCCACCATTCAACTCACAATGCCTAGCATAGGAACTGACAATTAGTAGACCATTAATATGTCTGTTGGATGAACAAATGATTCCATCTAAGATCAATGCTAGCAACACCCATATTCTCTTTATACACCTTTCAGAAATAAGAAAAATCAGATGAGATTTGAAGTTTCCTTCCAAAATCCCTTCTTACACATGCACCTTTTTTTTTTTTTCTTGCTGGGCTTAAACTGGGAGAAACTTCCTACCTTGTCTTTTCTGAGTGGTATCACTGTTTATAGAATTTTCAGGCAGAGTGTCCTTTGAGATGGGATTCTTGTCAAGGTGGCAGAGGGGATGGTATATCATAGATAACGATATAATTGCTATGAAATTAGTCAAATCCCAGAGGACACTGTAAAGGGGTTCCCCACCCCCAATCTTTAAGAGTTACTGCTTAGGTTAGATCACAAATTGGATATTTATAACACGAGACATTTCTAACATATAACATATGACACCTGAAAATGATACTTGACCAGCTAAACAAGGAAAAGCTCGGGATTGCAATAGGACTGAGAACTATTCTTCTTAAGAAACAATCTATCATTACAGTAATAAGAGCAAAATATATTCAGTGAATAATCTATTTTTAAAAACACAGCTAAGCAAAAGAGGCGGGTTAACAATCACCTAATAACTTCTCTGTCCTCAGTTCAGTCTCTGGGCTACTCAACCATCCACCAAGCTTCTTAGTTTCCTCATCTCAGAAAAGGGATGGAAAACACTGGTTAAACCTCATGACAATCCAAGGTGAGTGAAGCTGTTGACGGGGGCTTTTCCAGGAACAAAGGACACCTTTGGAAGCTGCATGGTTTTAAACCATTATCCATTAGTGAAGGCACAAAACTAAGCCCAGTGAAAACTGGCTTCTACATAACTTGAACTTGAAAAGTGCTAGAGGAGGGGCTAGCCCCGTGGCTGAGTGGTTAAGTTCACGCGCTCTGCTGCAGGCGGCCCAGTGTCTCGTTGGTTCGAATCCTGGGCACGGACATGGCACTGCTCACCAAGCCACGCTGAGGCAGTGTCCCACATGCCACAACTGGAAGGACCCACAACAAAGAATATACAACTATGTACCGGGGGGCTTTGGGGAGGAAAAGGAAAAAAATAAAATCTTAAAAGAAAAAAAAGTGCTAGAGGACACAGTGTATCATCTGTGTGTATGTAGACATAACAAGACTATTTCCATGCGCAGTCCTGGCAGAAGGCCCGTGGTAACTGCTCTGTGGGTCTGGTTACAATTATTTCACAATAGGGAATAATCCAGGACAGTACATCCCTTCTCGGTCCACTCGGCCTCCGGTGGAAACGTGTGCTGTTTTACCCCACAAACCTCCTTTCGGCTCTCCTCCCTGCTCACGTTTTCATTCTCCTCACCCTAAGCATTCCAACCATTCGCGCCAGGAAGCTCAGCTACATTCTAAGCCCAAACTACACCACAATACACAAGAAACTTGAGAGTGTGTGGAGGGCAGGGTGTGTGATAGCTCCTTCTTTCCCTTTTAATTATACACAATCTGGGCAGATACACCTGTATCCTCACTTTTTGTTCACGTGCTTTCCAAGTTCAAACTGAAATAAACAAAACTCTCCTAAAAGGAAAGAGCTGGTACATCCTCTGCCATTTTACCTCCATAACCAGACGCATTTGTGCTCCCCGCCCACTGCAACATTTCCTACAGCTGAACGTGGCCCTTGGGAGAAGTTCTGATGGAACATTTTCTACTGAAATGTGTTCTTAATTAAAACAAAGAAGATAAGAATAGTTTACAGGATATCAGGACTAAGATGCTAACCCCAATATTTAGAATTATTTATGTCTATCAAATCCTTCTTATGTGGCCCTCCCTTCAAGATGGTCAGTTCCAGAACTCTGAAGTCCCTCAGTTAGTTACTTTATCTGAGCTTGCAGAAAACTCAAGACTCCCCCTCAACTGTGCCTCTGCATGGTATTCACTTCCCACAATAATCGTATCCTAAATATTCTGGCTGTTTTCCCTGCATTGGAAATATAGAAAGGTAAAACAGAGATCATAAGAAAAGGTGAAGCAAAGACATCAAGTGGTTGATCAATGAGAAATGCATAAAATTCCTATAGAAGGACTTTTTAGATTTATAAGAATTTCCTGAATAAAGAACTTTCAGGACGGTTTTTTGAAATCAACAGCACATGGTGTGAGTCATCCTGCGGCTCAAAACGTCTTTAATTCTGCACACACTGAACTTCCCGGGTCTCACGTGATCCCTTCCACCAAAGACCAAAGGTAGAGGGACTTCTCTCGGAAGCTAAGGGAGGGAATAACACCATGTCCTTATTTTACCCAGGTTAGCCCAGTCCTGAGGAATGAGAAGGAAACTAGGTAAGAGATGAGTTGAGGCAGCGTGGGGAGAAGTCGCTAATCAATATCAACTGGAGGAACTGAAAGATACAAATAATTAACATAGAAAATTGAGCAATTCTGTTAACCTCATTCCCCTTGCACAAAAAATAAGAAGGTTGGACTAGATGGATTAATGTAACATTTGTGTAGAATTGACCTTGTTCAAAACATTGTGCTTAGGTGTCATGGAAGATGTAAAAGTGCCATGGCACCAACGTTCCAATTCGGATTATCGAGGCTGACCATTTCTATTGTCGCCCAAGTCCTGCACCCACAACATTTCCCCCAAAACTATTTCACCGACTTTCTTAAATAATCTGTGTGGATACATTAGTGCACATTTGGCTCCTTAAGGAGAGCATAAGATCCTTTGAAGACAAGTGACATCATTTACAAATACTTGAATTATGCCCTGCCTCATTCACCTAGCTCCTAGTATGATGTTAAAAAAAATTTTTTTTAGTGTGTAATTGATATTTGTTACATACACATAAATAAAGACTGTAACGTACAGTCCTTAGTATCAGGAAGTTTAAGCCTTGTTTGGAAGATAATACATACAAAAACAGCCGTAATGTAATAATAAATTGTCTAAGAAATGTAGAACTATATTTTCTCTCTATATATTCCATAACCTATGTTCTACACATGCCTGTACGGTATATTCTAGAAACCAGTGGTAACAGGACAACTGAAACAGGAGAGAACAGACAGGTTATAGGAAGAAAGCGGAGGATCCCACCTAGAAGCACGTGTGCACGTTTGCGTATACACAGCACAGCAGAGGCGGCCAGGGGTCCCGTGCACCAGGTGTACTTCTAGTACTGAGGAACAGCTGCCACCCCACTTGGCTTATTTCCTAAACTCAGATCTAGATGTATTAGGTGTTCTCAAAGGAAGGCGTCCCTGTGGCCCCTGAGATACGAAATTTAGGGCAAAGGCTTTCAGGCCACTTAAAACAGGACTTAGATTCTTCACGTCAATATCCTACTTCTAACTCCTAAATAACTCCAGAGTTTCGACCCAACTCAGTCCCTTTTATTTACCATTCACTGTGCAACATTTCTTGATTGTTGAACGTAGATTGTTCAATTTTCCAGTGAGAGACCATTTGCAATTCAAGGCAAAAAGGTTTCTTTGGTGAACTTAAGTTTTGAATTCCCTGAGCTAATGGTGATAATTTAACATATAAAATACTCTACTAAAATAGCTTCTCTTGGCTGATAGTGACAAACTCAGGTCAGGAAAACTTTCAGTACCACAGTTTATGATTCTGAATACTGTATTTTTATGAATGTCAGTCATTTCAATTTTATCTTATAAACCATTCTATATGAAATATTTTTTTCTGTCCACAGGTCTAGATTGCTGGGGACACACATGAGCATGAGACGCAAAGCCCCTCACGAACGTGCCCTGGCGTCTCCTGGGCTCCCCTCAGACAGTTAGCAGTCACGTTTCACTGCTCTCTTCATCTAAGAAACCTGCCCCCACTCATTTTATTTGAACTTTTTGAGTTATCTAGATATCTAACAATATAAAAGGACATCATTTTAAGTAGCAATGGCCCAAACGGTAGTTAGTCCACTTGTAATCACTGATTACATATTCCCTATTCCCTCAGCTGAAAAACCAGAAAATTACCCCCAAATCCACAAAATCCAAACAAGTGAAACATTATAAACCTCTGAACCAATACGTACGTGATGAGGTCACCCCGACACAGAACAGTTTTCTCCCCTCTCTTTGAGGATGACAGCATTTTCTCCTATTCTGAACCTGCTCCTGATGTCAACAAGGTCAAGGACCGAGAGCTTTCTGCGCCCGGAACGACTGTGGGAGCAGGAGGAACTCGCCTCCTTGACTAGAGGTAAAGTTCGTGACTAGACTGTCAGAGGCGGCCGCAGAGATTCGAGAGGCTCAGCCCCAGGAGAAAAAGAGGGGGCAGGTTCCTAGAGCAGCGGAGACTCCTTCTGGTCTCAGGAGCGGACACCTTCCCCCAGGATGTGGGGTTAGAGGGGAATCGGCGGCAACACTTGTTCCCACGCGCCCGGCAGGCAAAGGACACCCGGGAGTCCTCTGGCTGTCACAGCAGAGCTCACTCACGCCCGGACTTGTTGAGCTCGGATGAGAGATCTGGACACTTGAAGCTTATCCGTTTCCATGTTTTGTATTTGTCTTCTTGTCTCTCAGTTTCCTAAGAAGGGTGTTGGGAAAAGCTCTGAGCTTAGGGGAGCAACCAGAATCAGAGCGGCAGAGGCCCAGGCCTGAAGTAGCTCCAGGGTAGGACCCGCAGGCCCACTGATCCAGAAAATCTGTGGATGCGGGCGAGCCCCTGGGGACGTAGGGACGGCAGCAGGCTGCGGGAAGCCTGGCCTGGGGGGTTTCCCTGAGTAAATACCGTGATCCAGTGACATCAGGAGGAAGGCTGCATTTCCTCCTAAGGACAGGGATAGCCGGGACATGCAGTTAAACAGGGACACGCAGCCCCTGCTTGCAGCCTCAATCAGCTCCTCGTCTGACTGAGCAGGGGGCGCACATCGGAATTGCCCGCAGTGTCCTGGGCCATAATTCTCCTGAGCTGTGGCTTCCTGTCCTCTCCTTACAAGGGAGCACCTTGTAGATCAGGCTCTTAGCTTTGTGAGAGCAAAGGCTGAATCTCGCAGTACCAGGGTTCAAGTGCTGCTGAGAAGTTGTGTGTGAGAGGAGACGCCCGGGGCTGGGGGCACAGGTGAGGAACGTGTGCAAGGGTCAGGCTTAGCTTGTGAACAACTGCATCCTTGGGGCACTGTTATCTGAGCTCCTTGCCACAATTTCTTAGTTCTAGATGCCTTTTACTCGTGCAGGATGCCCACTGCTTACGGATCCTACTCTGACCCACTCTTTTAACACTCAGACCTCTTTCCCCTAACTTCCAGCTTCACCTCCAGGCAAAGAGTGGCCTGTAGGACAAACCAATGGAGTTATGAGGAAAGGTTTCCTCTTTCTCATTTTATCATGTTGTTCACCATCCACTTTGGCCTCATGATCAAACTCTACTGCTTAACATCTTAACATACAGTGGATTTTCCAAGTAAGGTGTTTCTTGTGACCTTCCTTCCACCCATCACAGTTTTGGCAAAAATTAATCTTAAAAAATGCTCAAAATGCAAAGAAAACAGAAGCAGCCTTTCGATGTGTTCCCCAGCCCCAAAGCAACCTCATCCAACTGAGTGGGTTGTTTGAGGCATAAAAGTAAGGATTTTTCACTTCAGCTTAAATAGTGGTTAAAAGAATTGTTGAAAATATTAGTATTCTAGTAATACCTCAAGGACCCGAGCATCACGTGGGTCTATAGCCCCAGCCATGGTACCATGGTTGCCAGGTTTGAGACTCTGTCATTTTTGGGGGAAATGGGGTGGTGCAGGAAGAATTCTTGATTTTTTTTCCTTCAGTATTTTGTGGAGTGGAAAATATTCCAGTCCAGTCTAGAATTTCAGAATGAAAACAACATACTTTTCAAAAATCCAATTTATAGTCACCAAATTAAAAATACATGTAATTGAGACTTCTGCTGCCAGAACTGTCCACTGAGATGTTGTAAAGTGAGAATTTAACAGGATAAGTGCTTGTTCTTGCTAAATCCAAACTTTTTTTTTTTAAAGATTTTATTTATTTTCCTTTTTCTCCCCAAAGCCCCCTGTACATCGTTGTATATTCTTCGTTGTGGGTCCTTCTAGTTGTGGCATGTGGGACGCTGCCTCAGCGTGGTCCGACGAGCAGTGCCGTGTCCGCGCCCAGGACTCGAACCAACGAAACACTGGGCCGCCTGCAGTGGAGTGCGCGAACTTAACCACTCGGCCACGGGGCCAGCCCCTAAACCCAAACTTTTAACACCTTAAAAGATACCATATATTGAAATGATTTAATATTTAATCACGTTAAAAAAGAAAGAAACACAAACATTCATGGGAACTTGGATATCGCTCAATGTCAATGCTTAGGCAGGAGGCCACAAAAGATATGGCACCTACTACGGTCTGATCATTTCCATCCCCACAAAACTCCTATGCTGAAACCAAACGCAACAATGTGATGGTATTAGGAGGTGGGGCCTGTGGGAGGTGCTTAGGTCACGAGGGTGGAGCCCCATCAATGGGATCAGTGCTGTTATAAGAGACCCCAGAGAGCTGCCTTGCCCCTTTGTCTACTGCGTGCGCCCTCTAGGAAGTGGGCCTTCACCAGACACCAAATCCGCCAGCACCTTGACCTTGGACTTCCCATTCTCCAGAACAGTGAGAAATAGACGTTTGTTGTTTATCAGCTACTCAGTTTATGGTATTTTGTTATAGTGGCCCGAACACACAGAGAGAGCCCATATCCAGAGCCTGTGTCCTGCCTGCCTCAGTCCAGGGCTTTACATGGCTGAGCAGTTGACTGGATCCACGTTACATTAAGGCCCACCTGACTTATCAGACTCTCTGCCTTAAAGAGGGGCAGCTGTAGACGGTGGGACACACTTGTGTCCTGAGGATGAGGCGCTATCGTCCTACAGACATACCTGGGTCTCAATATGATGCTTGCATTCTTCTCCTGTCACCTGCTATCGCTCTACATCAGGGCACAACTAGATGAAAGACTCCTTCCGCTCCTCCCCAGAGCAGGGCAGCAAGGCTATTTTTGGAAAGACACTTACATCATCACTCCAGTTCCTTTCTGTTACAATCCTCTTGTAGGAGGGCCTCAGAGCGCAGGACCGCAGGCCCTTTTCTAGAACCTTGGACCAGATGTGTTTGGAATTCAAAATTGTTTCAGATATGGTGTCCAGAGCATATATTACACAAACTTCTAGTGCGATTTGAGCCAGCACCTTATGGTCAGATACATTAATATTTCTGCAGTGAAATGTATGAATTTTTACAATAAAGAAAGACAGTAAATAGCCTCAAATCAGTTCAGGGCAAGCTTTGCCATCAAATGAGTTTTGGGGTCAAATTTGCAAAAGAACTTTCAGTTTTCTGGGCATTTGGGATTTTGAAATTCAGGGTAAGAGAGTATAGACCTGTATTTAGGGCAAATTTATGCTTGTTAAGAAAACAAAGTCTACTGGTGCTGAGAGAAAGAAGAGACAGGATCTATTGCAAATAACCTAAGGGGGCTTTCAAAGGGATCTTTCAGACGCAGAATTTACTATGTTAAATAGGATTTAAGGTAAGTGGGTTGGCCTTGTTCCTGGGCTTCTGTCATATGATCTTGCCACATTCTGCCCCCCAGGGCGAGTCTGTGACGGGTGCTGTTGTCATGGAATCTGAGTTGCCTCGCTGTTCTGTAGGGAAAGGGCCCCGAAATGGGCAGACCTAACCGCTCTGAGACTCACAGGAACATTCCTAGACTAGAATAAAACCTCAACAAGGCAAGAGTGTTGGAGCCAATTGGCAGCATGCACTATGACTCCACAATAAAGTAATTACACAGTTGGGTTTTTTTAAGGATATAAAAACCAAAAAAAATTGCTTTTCTCCTTAATATAAGGAAAAATTCTCTTTAAAGCCCTAATCTATGAAGTTTTAAAGGTGGGACTGGGAAGATTATCATCTGGGTTGTTGTGCTACGGGTTATATACCAGGGAGAGGGTACACTGTCCTCGGGGTGAGGGGTGGTCGCCAGTGGAGAGACATACGGAGAGAGAGGCTTACTTGGCTTCCAGGGCCAGTGCAATGATGCCCGCAGCCATGGGGGCTGAGGCCGACGTCCCAGTGTGGTTGTCCGTGCAGCGCTGCCTCAGGTCCATAGTGATCTAGAAGACAGAAGGGAAAAATTTAGGGCTCTGGGGCCAATGTGGGTCCCATGCAAGTAGAAAGAAATTTACTCATATAAGTGGAATGGAGGGGTGTTGAAATAGTTGTTTTAAATTCCTTGTTCCTGCCCTCCTGTGACCATATCATTTCCAGTGAATCGCCTGTGTAAACCAACTGTGAAAAGGGAAGGGTTTGGAAACGGGTCTCCACTTCTGTTAAACCAGGGTCAGGACTAGGGGGGTCTTTGGCTCAAAACATAAGGGTCGTGGACGTGCCTGCTTAGATTTTACACCCGAGGCACCTCACTTGCCTCCCCAGTCCCAGCTCTAGTGAAAACTAAAGTTCTTTCATCAGCCGCCCATTGTTAATAATCAGACACGGAGCCCGGCGTCGGAAGCGTGAGGAATAAAAGCACACGGTCCGGCCCCCGCCCTCCCACAACTGTCACCTTGGGGGAGCTGCAGGTTTTAAGCAAAAGGGATGCCCTGCCGTGGAAGGGACATTTGCTTACAGACTTGTTTTTAGAATTCACAGGAACGCTGCATGCACGAACCGAGACCTCCTCAAAGATCTAACACTGATACGAAAAACGAGTGGAACCCGCGCGCTTGATAGGAGATTTCAGCTCCAAGTGCGCGCCTGTACGTTATCGGCGGAGATTAGCCACGTCTCCTTTTTTTAAATCAAAAGGTGAGAACTAGATCACTTTTCCTCTGGGTCTGAATCCAGTTCCCGTCAGCGAGGGCAGCGGTTCTCAGCCCCTGTTTCATGATCGTTTCACTAAGGAAAAACAAGTAAATTCCGATTCTCCTTAACAAGAGGAATCAAACACTATGGGGTAAGATTTTGCAAACCTCGTAAAACCTAAGATTTTTTCAATCCTCTCTCCCCGACAAGCGTCCACTTTTGCCTCCTTGGGCTCATCACCCCGTTGGGAATGCACAGGGCTCGTAAGATGAGCTGCTGCTCTCGCTGCAGTTACTGGAAGACGCTGGAAAGCTGTCTTTGTCACCAAGACAAATGCATTACCCACATTCACAGATAAGAAAACTGAGGCGAAAGGTCATTAGAAAGGTGTGGAGGGATAACGGCGGCGGCTGAAAAGAAAGGCCCCTCGTTCTAAGACGCAGCCTTCTAGGGGAGCGTGAAGATTAGTGGATTTGGAAAGAAACGTGCTCTTCCCAGGAGAAAGTGCTGCCCAGCTCCTCAGAAGGCATCCTCCCGGCAGGTCTCCCCAGCGTCTCAGGAGGGTGGCTGAGGGGCTCTTAATCTGGTCGGGATCTGGACTGACGTCCTGCTGAGTCGGTTCCACACAAGCCCAACAGTTCTCTTCGTCTTTTCTTTGTTCCTTTTGACACCTCTAATGTGACCAGATTATCCACACCGGAGAGGTACTGATACGCCAGTGGGAGAAGGAACAAAAATATACAGAACCACACAGATCCAGTGGTGGCAGAGAGGAGACAAGTCTCACACTCCTTTCCTGAATATGAACGGTGTGCAGGAGCCCTGAGAGAGCGTTTGGCAAGCAGGGGCGGTTATGTCTCGATTCACAGACTTGATGCCCTAGCCATCTTCCGCACCTCCACACTGGGTGCTCGCAAGGTGTTTGCGTAAACACAGCCCAAACCACTTCTACGTTAGGAAACTTTCTGGATTGTCAACTGTCTACTTTAAAAGGTACTTCTTTTCTCTGTTTTTTTACTGTGGTAAAAACACACAACACAAATTTACTCTTTTAACAACTTTTAAGTGTACAGTATTGTTAACTACATGCACATTGCTGGACAAGAGATCTCTAGAAGGTTTTTTTTTTTCCAGTGAAGATTCACCCTGAGCTAATATCTATTGCCAGCCCTCTTCCACTTTGTATGTGGGTCACTGCCACAGCACGGCTGATGAGTGGGGTAGGTCTGCACCCGGGATCTGAACCTGTGAACCTGGGCCACCAAAGCAGAGCCTGCTGAACTTAACCACTACATCATGGGGCCAGCCCCTCTAGAAAGTTTTTATCTTGCATGACTGAAATTCTGCTCATCAAACAACTCCCCACCTACCCCCCAGTTCCTGGTAACCACCATTCTACTTCCTGCCTCTATGAGCCTGACTACTCTACATACCTCATGGAAATGGAAATATACCATACCTGTCTTTTTTTTGTGACTGGCTTATTTCACTTAGAATAACATCCTCAAGTCTCATTTATGATGTGGCATATTGCAGGATTTCCTTCTTTTTAGGCTGCATAATATTCCATTGTGTGTATACACTGCATTTTCTTTATTCATTCATCCATCACTGGACATTTGGGTTGCTTCCACCTCTTGCTATAGTGAATAATGCTGTAATGAACACAGATGTGCAAATATCTTTTCCAAATCCTGTTCTCAATTCTTTTGGATATACACCCAGAAGTGGGACTGCTACATCATTAAAAAGGTGTTTCTACCTCATTTGAAATTACGAGTGAATCTGCAGCCTTATTTTCCAAAGGCCTGATCCCTAAGTCAATGCAGAAACACCCCAGAAGCGGCCTGTTTCCGGGTCTCCGGATGCGCTGTTGCTGAGCGATGGCCTTGCCTGCATTCTTCTCATTCTACCTCACCCTCATGCTCACGCGCCTTTGCCAAGTTTTACTTTTTTCAATGACTTGTGCCGGATTCAAGATTTTTCATGATGTTTCCCACTTGGCTCACTGTGTTTATTCTTCAGCTGCACCAGACACTTTCAATGCACAGAAACAAATCCAGAATAAACACGTCAAATGTGTGTAGCATTTTTGGGTCTCATAAATAACCATCTCCAGCCAACCTCAAACGTGAACAATAAAAATTTTATGATGTCAGGTTTGTAACAGGAACATGCCCCACCCATACACAGTCACCAGGTATATACATATATATTATATGCCTAAGTAAGAAGCTACTCAGTACTTTTATATATAAACACCAGTGAAGCGTTACTGCTATGCATATAGGCAAGCTTGTGCAACTCCAAAGCAGCATTGTGCCTTTATTTCTTTTTTCAATCCCTTTAACTGAATGGAACTTGAGTCCTAGTGAGTAGGGGAGGAAAGGGAGTGAGCAGGAAGGTGATGGAGAGAAAAGAGGCAAAAACATCCTCGCCCCTTCTCATCCTGCTTGAAGTGGGAATTCCAGCTGGGGCATTTCAAGGGGAAGTTACTGTAGGTGTGGAGATATTTAGGTGTAAATTACCGGAAGGATCTAAGGTAGGGTTTTCATTATTAAGAGAAGCCACAGTATCACAGAATTTTTACATCTGTCCTTAGAAAGAAAAGGCAAAGACCACCAAGGAGCATGCAATCTTGAGGAAAAATGATGTTCCGAAAACTGGAACCACGTGGGGTAACCCCATTAGTCACAACACACGCATATGAGATGTGATAGTGCAATTTTTTTTTTCTTTCTGCTTTTTCCCCCCAAATCCCCCCAGTATATCATTGTATGTATTTTTTTCAGTTGCGGGTCCTTCTAGTTGTGGCATGTGGGACGCTGCCTCAACATGGCCTGATGAGCGGTGCCATGTCCATACCCAGGATCCCAACCGGCGAAACCCGGGGCGGCGGAAGCGGAATGTGTGAACTTAACCACTCGGCCACGGGGCCGGCCCCGATAGTGCGATTTAAAGGAAAAGTTGGATTCAACAGTTGGCCTATATCATGGGGCAGGGAGCCCAGATATTCCAGAATAAAGCACTGTAAGTTTAGAATCTATTTTAAAGAACGTCTCAGAATTTGGTTTCAATCCCGATGGCACATCTTTCATGCTCCAAATCCCCTCAATTCACTACGCAAATCAGAAACAGAGTTTTTCTTCTCAGGACTTCTCAGACTGCTCAAAAAATACCATTTCTGTCCATCAGTGAAGGAAACAGGAGATGACACCAGGCCCTGAGCCAGATCAAAGCTGTCCTGATCAGCAAATCAGATTTTCAGCCTGTCTCAGGATGAGGAGCAGATGGAGTTTTTGGACTCCATCAAGTTAGGGACGCCATCTTCCTTTGGGGAGAAGGGGTGGGTACTGTTCAGGTCCAGTCAGGCTTCCTTGGAGAAAACCCATCATTTTTTCCCGTCCTAAGCTCTTATTTCCTCGTGTTTCACATTCCATGACTTGAGCAGACTGGATCCTTTATTCTAGCTGTTGATGGAATTCTCCAGGGATCTCGGCTCAGATCAACTTTGGCCATAAGGACAAGCCTTCACAGCAAGCCCACGATTAAGAGTTTCTGTCTCTCTGGGATCTTGTAAGCTGTTTTATTTTGAAGATGCCATATTGTCTCATATCTGTTAAAAGAGCAACTGAGCAGATATTTTTAAAACATGAAATGATTCCACTGTCTGTTAGGTTGAATTTATTTCTGGTGTTGATTTTGATTTGAATTAGAAATGTGCCAAAAAAGCTGTTTCAGACACAGCTATGGGAAATAAGGGCAGAAATTACATCTTAAATGTGTCAATGAATAAAACAGAAGAAGCCAATTTATTAAGCATCGCAAAATAAAAAGGAACTGGGGACCAATTAATGCTTTCTGTGTTCAGGAAGTCACAAAGACTGGTGTAAAATCCAGTCATGACTGACGAGACCACACAAAATTCCCCTCCCATGCTGCTCCGAGGATCTGTGAGTATGGGGAGCAATAGTGAAAAACAATGGACACCTACATATTCTAAACACTTTTTTTATCACTGTGAAAAGAACCCACAACAGGCAAGAGAAGCACCATTCTCCCTGACAGCCCAGTACCAGGTGTACCTGGACAGTATCCGGCCCGACAGCACACTAGTTACAAGATGGGCTCAGGGACCAGCCTGACTTGGGTTGGAATCCAGGCTCCACCACCTACTTGCTGTGCTTCTCTTAACCTTTCAAGCTTCTGTTTTCTCATCTGTAAAGTGGGAACAACACTGATCCTCCTGCACAGGTTCTGGGGAGACTGTGAGACGATGCATTTGAGGTGCTGAGCCCGGTGCCAGGCACATATTAGCAAGACAGAAAATGCCATATTTATGACATGTTAATGGAACTATAAATGTATTACATATCGGACATGGAATAAGATGTATACTACGGCTTTATAATAACGAGTCATTTCAACTGATTTCTACTTAGCTTACAGAGGAGCCTCTTGTCGTAGTGATCTGATATTGTGGATGCTTCATTTGCTGTAATAAGATGTAAGGCCACCCCCGATCTGAATCTATCAAAGCATGAATGGAATACCAAGGTCCACAACTGTACTCATCGCAGGTACAGGAAACCAAGAGATGGAGAGCTGGCTATGTTTTGAAACCCAGGGCAAGGTTCTCCTGCTTGCATACCATGAAAAGGCATTCTGTGGAGGACAAGTAAAGTTTATTTCACAAAAGTGCTTTCCCAGAAGCAGATAGGAGATCTCTCCTCTCTCCTGGATCCTCAGCATCTGCCTCGGTTCAAATCACAAAGGTGTTCTATGAATGAGGAATGGCAACAGTGCTCTTCTGCAGAAGCTGCAAATGACATAAGGAAATGAATGGCCTGGGGAAGAGAGCCCCCAGTACAAGGGAGACACTGCCATTCCTGTAATACTCAGTCACGGATGCCACTAACAGGATGTGGGCATCTCCGGGGGACCACAGGCATCTGGTTCAAAGCCTGGTGAAGAAAAGGTCCCAGGCGCAAGGCAGAATTATTTGTCATTTTGACATCTAGAAGGAAAAGGGGTCAGCTGGACCACAAAAGGCTGATGTTGTTGCCAGCTCCACTCACGTACAAACTGTTAACATGTTCACCATCAAAGCACCTTTCTTTACCGGGGAGGGGTGGAACAGATTACAGTATTTTATAGATTGGAAAAAATGGAGATGCAGCAACCACCTCTGTTAACAGCTGCTGGAAACATGACCAGCCTAAGCCCCCGGGACGCAGAAGCTACACTGACTTACGGAGCAATGGTACCAGCCACCTCCTGACCGGCTCAGTGGGCCAGGTGCCATGTAAGTACCCACACTCAGCGTCTTATTATCTTCAGGAAAACCTGTGAGGTTGGTGCAGTTTTACCTCCATTTTACAGATGAGGAAACCAAGACTCCGTGAGGGTGGCTCAGCCACTGGGCGGGCTGCCTGAAGCTAGAGACTATAACTTGAAACAGTTACCGAATTTCCTCTCCAATTGATGGTAATCCAGAGATTGAGGGAAAATAAGAGAATCTAAGAACTGGATAGAGAAAAATTACTAATAAATTGCTCCCATGAAAATGAGAGAAAGAGGCTAAACAAAAGGTAGAAACAAGTTAAATATATAAAGTGAATTAGTAATGGTTTTGAAATCAGAAGCAGCAACTAGGGCAAAGTAAAATATACGACCTGAATAAAGGGTGTTAACGTGAAGTCATGGGGTCCACTCTCCCTCTCAAGCCATATCCCTGACCACCAGTTATTGTAAAGGAATTAGGGAAAGATGGGGGCGGATGGGATATGTGTATGGGAGGCAGTTTTTATTTAAATCAATTTGCAAAATGTAAATTAAAGAAGGTAGTAAAAATAGCTGAGAAATCAACGTAAAAATCATACAATAACCAGGAATCAAACGGATGTGGATAAAGAAGGCAGTAGTGTCCTTTCGCCTGTGTTTCCACTGCTGTGGAGAAGTCAGCTGAGCATCAGCAGTGACACAAACCTGCATGAATCTACAAGATCTGAAAGCAGGCTCTTGGCTAAATGTTAAAAAGTGTCAGGCACAGCAGCTTAGCTCCCCCGCAGAAAGACAAATCCCAAGACAGTTGACAAAACCATGATCAGGAAAAGAGGAAGATGCAAAGGTAAGTGAAGTGTGGGATGGGCAGCCCAAAGGCAGACTCTCCCGAGTACCAGGGGGTCAGGCAGTGCACAGGGCACTTTTTGTTTACTTCCTCGTAACCTCTGTAATAACCCCATGAGCTACATAATATTGAATGTCCCCATTTTATAGGTAAGGATGTTGAGACAGAGAAATTCAGTAACGTGTCCAAAGTTACCCAGCTAGTAAACAGTCAACAGCAAGTGAACCCACGCAGGCTGGTCCTGCAACACGAACTCTTGACCATTGCGCTGTCTGCATGGACGGCAGGGTGTGCTGCTGAGCAGGAGACCACGGAGGACTCTGCTCCTCGTTCAGGCAAACTCTGTTCTGCAGGATTAGAGAAGCACCTTCTGTACAGGGTCAGCTCACACTGCACTAGTCAGAGCAACTTTGAGACCAAAGCATTAAAGCTAAGGTTCAAAGGCAGATGGGGACAGAGTGACAAGAGAACTGGACTGAGAGTTGGACCCAGATTCTAGTCTCTTCTCTGCCACTAACTCACCAGGTGAACGTGGAGCATTCATTTGTCCTTGACAAAACTGAAGCTTAATCATGTCTAAGACCACATTAGATGCTAGAATGCAATGACCCAGACAGGCTTTTTCAATGAATTGGTAACAGAATGGTAACATTTACAAACACTTGTGTTGAGTCATCAGCTATTCTGACTTTCTGTTTCCATATATTACTTGTGCACATAAATTTGTGGTTCTCCCTTTGTATTTCAAAGTGAAAGATAAAGAAACCATGACAGACATGCAAATGTCACGTACTATTTTCTTGTCGTAGGACTCTCCACTGCTGTAGGTTGTGGCCAGTGTGGACGAACACTCTTCCAGGTACCAAGGCTTCTTTCCGCTTTCGGCTGTGCTGCTGATGGAGATGGTGTAGATGCTGTTGGTGTAGCCGTCACAGGAGCAGTGGTCCTTGCTCCTTCCTCCATTTCCTGACGCCCAGACGAAAACAGAGCCGAGGCCTCTCCACCCCTGTTCACAAACAGAAGTTAAATGAGGGAAGACAAGCATCACGGACTCTAGCTGATCAGAAGATGAAAATCAACAGGCTGGATCCAATATTTGCAGGAGGGGTGTGAGGCTATTTTACTGACATGCTGGATTTAAGCTGTTTTTTGAGGTAAGAGGAGTTGCTTTTAGAAACTAAAATAATCCGATGTGATGTACACCACACGGACTATCGTTAATAACACTGTATTGTATATTTGAAAGGTGCTAAGAAAGTAGGTCTTAAAAGTTCTCATGACAAGAAAAAAAATTTTCTAACTATGTGTGGTGATGGCTGTTGAGCAGACTCACTGTGGTGATCATTTCACAATATATACAAATATCCAATCATTAATGTTGTACACTTGAAACTATATAACGTTATATGTCAATTATACCTCAATGAAAAAACTAAAATAACTCCCTTCACGTGATGTAGTCATAGAAGTAACGAGAGCACCAATGATGATGATAATAAGGGCTACATTTATTAGGTACCTACCATGGACCAAGCTCAATTCTAAATGTGTTACAGGAATTGGACTGAATTCTTGCAACAGTCCTGAGAGAATGGTACAATTATTGTCCCCATCACACAGATGAAGACCTGAGGGACAGTTGAGTAACATTCCTAAGGTCATACAGCTAGTAAGTGTAGTCAGTGGAAGAACGAAATCTGAACCCAGCCAGCCAGACCCCAGAGCTGTAACATTGTTAGTCGTAATCACCAGAGTCACATAATACTGCTTTAAATCTTTACATCCCCATGAAGTGGGAGCTATTGGGCACCCGCACCTGACAGATGAGGAACACGAGGTGTAGAGAGGTTAGTATTCATCCTGAGATCACATCGTCAGCAGGGGGCAGAACCGGGTACTACACCCTTCCTTCTAGAGCTGTGCCTCCCCTGCGCATGGCGTGGACACGAACCACTGAGGGATGTGCATGCATGCTACCAAAAATAAAAGGATGTGAAGATCAAATATGTTTGGGAACTCTGAGTTAAGCAAAATTAAACAGGTTTGCTTATTGCAGAACTTCTAAGAGTCTTTAGCAAGCGATTGTTCATTGCAAAACTCTAAGGAGGGGGCACAATCTGAAGTAATTTCCAATATATTTGGCAGTGATACCTTCTTCAACCAGGTCCATGAACTTTTCCTTACACGGCTAGGAGATTATATTAGACCTTATATTAGTAGTTAGGAAAAGCAAATGACAAACAAAATGTGGTGTATATACACAACAAAATATCATTCAGCCTTAAAAAGGGATGAAATTCTGACACATGCTGCCACATGGATGAACCCTGAAGGCTTTATGCCAAGTGAAACAAGCTAGACCCCAAAACCACAAATTCTGTATGATTCCACTTACATGAGGTACCTAGAGTCAAATTTATAGAGACAGAAAGTATATTAGAAGTTACCAGTGGCTGGTGGAGGGGGGAAGGAGAAGTTATTGTTTAATGGGTACAGAGTTTCTGTTTGAGATGATGAAAAGTTCTGGAAATAGATATTGGTGATGGCTGCACAGCACTGTGAATATACTCAATGCCACTGAATTTTCCCTTCTCCATCAGCGACACAGTTTCAACCTCAAGGGTTATTTTTTTTTTTAGCTCTTTGTTATGATTTTAAACCTCCAGAGTAGGTGAGTACAATTAGACAAAGAATGGTACTCAGAAAAGCTTTTTAAATTAAGAGAAGGCAGACATTGAAGGAAATATACAGAGTATAGGGAGGTGCGACCCCAAGTCGTCTGAAAACCAAACAAAAAAAGAACCTTTGGAGCTGAGTGTCATGAAATTTGAGGTAAAGAACAACGATCGGGGCCAGCCCCATGGCTGAGTGGTTGAGTTCACACGCTCCACTTTGGTGTGGGGTTTCGCCGGTTCGGATCCTGGGTGTGGACACGGCACCGCTCATCAGGTCATGCTGAGGCGGCGTCCCATACAGCACAACCAGAGGCACTCACAACTACAATATACAACTATGTGCTGGGGTATTTTGGGGAGAAGAAAAAAAAAGGCAACACTTGTTACTTAGGTGCCAATCTTTAAAAAAAAAAAAAAGGAACAATGATCATCTGTCCGGCTCCTTCTTGAAGATCAGTGTTTCCTGCTGCCTCGGCGGCTTGAGTGTGATCCCGGTTTCCTTAAAGTCTGAGTAATGGCTAAACTCATTTTGAAATGGGGAAATCTGTCCTCTAAGACAGCAGAATTCATCTGCAGAGGCTGACCCTGATGGACGTGAACAGAAATCTATCTGTTTATGCACACATACACAAAACAGCTTTTTTTTTTTTAAGATTTTATTTCTTTTCCTTTTTCACCCCAAAGCCCCCCAGTACATAGTTGTATATTCTTCATTGTGGGTCCTTCTAGTTGTGGCATGTGGGACGCTGCCTTAGTGTCCATGTCTACGCCCAGGATTCGAACCAACGAAACACTGGGCCGCCTGCAGTGGAGCACGTGAACTTAACCACTCTGCCACGGGGCCAGCCCCAGCTTTTTTTTTTTTTTAAAGGACTCTTCAACCTCATTAGCACTGTAGGGCAAAAATGAGTATAAGATCTCATTGTTCACTTTGAAGTTCCAGGCTGAAGAGTAACGAACTTTTCTCTTTCTTTCCTTTTTATTTTATTTTTATCTAATACTGGGTAGTTTATAATACCGAATAGAGCACCATAGTTTTATGGAAACAAAATTTGATTTGAAAGGTACCTTAACGTTTATGTTGTCCACCCTTAATTTTAGAGGAAGCTAGGGCACAGAGGTTACGGGGTTGGCTAGGCCACACGTCAAGAACAATGCTTTGGCAGAGACACTTAACACTGGCCCTGGTTTCTGTCCCACCCGCTCCTCACAAAACCCACAGGTCCTGGGTTTTGGGAACAATCCCAATTTTAAATACTCTAGGCCTTAAACACTTCCTAGGACCCAGAAATTCTAATTCCAAAAATACTGGATTCCCTCTTGTTTTCAAAAGAGGTTCTAAAATTCCAGATCATACATGTGCCTAGATTTTTGGCTTCTAAAAGTGATTGCCACAGTCAATATTCTCATCCGTATCACTAAATGTAAGGCTAACCATTGGCAAGAACGAGAAGTGCTCTCTTTGCCTGATTTCCTCCAACATGTTAAAATCAGGTCAACCTCTTGCCCGGGGTCCCTCTCCCGAGCCACAGTGATCACCCCTTCTTTGAAACCCAACATCACTCACTATTGGAGGTCGCCCAGCAAACCGGAAGTAAGAAGTCAAACAGAAGTGAGTATAAGTCCCGACTGCGCCACGTCCTCAAACGCAGCTTCAGCAACCACCTGACCTCTCTGCGCCTCAGTTTCCTCATCTGAAAAACGGAGCTCATCATACCCTCCTGGTTTGGTTGGTGGTGATTACAAACCCATAAAGCACCTGCATGATGACTGGTACTCAGCAATCGCTGAGCAGGAGTTGTCACCATCGTCTCTCATTTCAGCACTTAATTCCACATAACGCGTCTCTGTGAACTGAGCCCTGCCCGTGCTTGGTGAGCTCCTAGTAACCAGTGTCTGGTCTCAGGCTTCTTTCCCGCCCCCTTCTACTCACACGGCTCCCCGCACCGAGCACAGGCTTATTCAATTGGAAAGGACTCAAAAAATGTTTTTAAAAAACAGACAAAAAAGTCCAAATATTTAAAAGTCCACTCCCTTCCCCTCCAAAAGGTAGGGCAGTATCTTGGATGCTTTTTGTTAAATGTGCCTTCTAGCTCATAGTCTTTTCCAGATAAGGAAACGAAAGCACCGGAATTAAATGCTCTAAATTACAGTGGGTCGGGGAGAGCAACATGAATTCAGAGCACTGTGTTGGGTCTTACAGAATATCTACAAAGAAACCCAAAATGACTGGCCTCATCCTGGGTGGCTCTCACCCTGTCTTCAGAACTGACCTCACCTTTCTTGACCTTTCTGCTCTTCGGTCCCCTCACCTGCGCACAGGAGCGGCTGGGTTTGCTTAGGGGTCCCAGCCCCTGAGTGATAAAACCCTTCGCTGTTCCTCAGCAGATGGGTGACGCGTGGGGACAGGGGACTGAGCACTGGCTGGGCTGAGTCAGGAGAGGGGAGGATGCTGGGGAAGTCCCCCTGCCAGACAATGCTAATCAGACTGTATTTCCACAGTGTGAGAACTTATCCTTTTCTCACATTGACATTTTTGAAATCGATAAGCATCTGACGCACTGATACAACATGTGTTCATTACTATCGTGTTTCTTTTTCCATTTCCTTACACGCTGATGTTCAATGGATGGTGCTTTTATAAAGTTATCTCAGAATTAAGGAAACAATTAACGTTAATGGTTACCAAGTACTTTGCCAAACATTTTACATACATTTTCTCTTTAATTCTCACAACCACCCTGTTAAGTAGCTACTTTTATTCTCACTTGACAGTTAAGGAAACTGAGGCTTCAGCGGCTTCGAAGATGGTCATTTGCTCCAGTTGACCAGCAGGGAGGAGGTGAGCGGGGGCTCAACCAGGGCTGACGCCCCCGAGGGCAGAAGCAGCAGCAGCCCCTCTCTCCGGCCAGAACACCATCGGACCCAGCTATTAACGGCTTCGAATTAGCCCTCGCCTACCTCCTGACCTGCCAAGGAGCCCCAGAACCTTCCAAATCTTCCTGTGGGTATAAACACGACGAACTCCCCCGAAGGCTTCAGCCCTAAAGCACCGCAGAGCGGCCTCGTCACCCTCAGACACCCGCCTGTGACCTGGGCCCTCAGCCGTCCCTTTAGGCGGCTTCAGAAACCTGAGCAGCAAACTTCAACATTTTCATTTTAGCTAAATCACATTTAGTATATTTGTCGAATTTGAAAGTATTGCCAAAGCCAGGAATGAAGGAATTCTCTACTCAACACAGAAAAGGGGATTTGAGATGAAACAGCATCCAGAGAGGAGCTGCGCCTCAGTCTGCACAGAAGAAACCCATGAAAAGACAAGCCTCCAATTACACTGACTGTGCAGGGAAAACGCTGGAAAAACGTGAGAAGCACATGCAGAGCTCTGCAGGGACGGCTTCCTGTTTGGGGGGAGGGGGACGTATTCTAACATTCTTGTAAAGTGTGACTTTTTAATTTTCACTTCAGGAATTTTTTTTAATTGCAAATTGAGGTACAATGGCCCCAATCCTCCAACATAAGCTCCAGTTAAATATGTCTGCAAAGCATTAAAGATAATTTCCAAACGGAAAAAAGCCACTCACAGTCCCAGCCCCGTTACACTTCACTTTCATGTCCCCTTCTGAGGCCTGAAAATCCGACTTTCCTCTGCTCACTCACACCTGTGCTCAGGCGGAATCGCAGCTGGGATTCCATTTTCTCTTCTGCTTTCTTCACTTAATGGACATCAAAGAGTCTTCATTGTTTTTGCCACCGTTTACACCTCCTTGTTGACTACTAAGGGTATTTCCAAATTATCTTGTTATAGATCTCAGCTATGAACACTTTTGAATCTACTCATAGCTTTGTTTTCTCTTGGAAATTCCAAGGGTTTTACAAGCTCTGCGTCAGGAACCAGAAGCAGGGACAAAGACCGAATATATATTTCTATTACATCACAAGGGCCAAGCCTAATGGCAATCAACGTCATCTGTAATGCCTTCCAAGGAGCCTACCACAATGACCGGCACTGGAACGTGCCCAGTAAATACTGGCTGAATGTCTGACTTCACACACAAACACATCAAACTCAGCCAATGGTTTTGCCTCCTCCTTCACAGACAAGAGACTTCTGGTCCCCAAATGTAAGCCCTCTTTATCCATCCTCTCGCTCCATCTTCCCATCAAAGACCAAGCCCCCTACTGTGTTTTGGAATCCATCCTCTCTCGCCTTCTCTGAAACCTGCTGCTATCATTTGTTTTTCACTCCCACATCTTTAGTCTCTCTACCAGAAACTTCCCAGCAGCATTAGAACATGTTCAAGTCTCTCCAGTCTCAAGTGGAAAAAAAACAGGAAGAGAAAGCCACAGACCCCCATCTCCTCCTCATCCCTCATGCAGACTGGCTTCTCAGTGGCCCGACCCCTCTTCTCCTCATCTTCCAAACACAAGGATCTGGCTCTCCAGGGCCAGCCCCTTTCTCCTCTCATCTACACCTCTCTTTGGATGATCCTTTTTATATGCAATGATTACTTACATGCAACAGCTCCCAAACAGGTATTTCCACCCCAGATCTCTTTCCTGAGTTCCAATTGCCTATTCTTCTCCCATCTGGAAGTTTCATAAGCAAAACATGTTCAAAAGGAACCATCTTCCCTCCCACCTCATGCCAACCTACTCCTCCTGCAGTGTTACTCTAACATCATAAATGGTGTCACCAACCTATCCCACTGACTTATTTATGCCAGAAACTTCTGAATCATCCTTGATACCTTCCTCTCTATCAATTATATCCAAATAATCATGACTTTCTTACTTTTGTTAACTACGAACTCAACCTCTCTCTCTCTCCTACCACTGACTTCTTCTCAGCATCCCTGCACCATCCCTGGGTGACTGCAAAAGCCTCTGCACTATTTGCCCACACGCCATGCTTCCCCTCCTCAGGGTGGCCACGTACGTGCAAAGTGACAGTTGAGGGGGCTGAGGCCTTTGGCCTGGGCTGGCTGGGACAAAGCAGTACATCTTTTCTAACTGGTCCACCCAGAAGGAAGCCTTTTTCTAGTTTGCACAAAGGCACCATTGAGGCCAACACGGCCCAGCCCTGCAAACCATTCTCCACACAGCACGATGATCATTTAAAAACCCCCAGTCTAATCAACCATCTCATAACCCATTTAACACCCTTCAGTGGGTTCCCACTACCTTTCCGTTAAAGTCCAAAGTCCCGAAAATGACCCGAGAGGCCTCACCCCAAGCCGCATTCCTGCCTTGGTCTCCACCCTTTCAGCCTGGAACTTCAGCCCCTAACCCACCTGACTCCGTCCTCGTCATTTTCCAGGCCTCATTTTCAAGATCACTTTCGAGAGAGACCCACCCTGAGTAATCCCCTCCCCTGGGTTAGGTCCCCAGGGGAAATGCTTTCGGGACACCCTGTGCGTTTCTGGAGAACCACTTAGGACTGTGAGAGCCTGTGGACCATGTGCTCCTCTGTCCTCTCCTCCAGCCACTCGACTGGATGCTCATGGAGGCAGCGCCCCTCCATCCTGTTCACAGCTGCAGCCTGAGCCAACAATGCCCGGCACCTCTACTGAGCAGTAGCCAGGTACCCAGGACCATCACAAACTATTTGGCTCCGTCTTTAGCAAAAGAAAAATTAAGCATGGGAGGAATTTCTTAGTAAATTTAGTGCGTTGATTACCAAATACATGTAGACTCCTGATTGGAAATATTAGCATAATCAATGAATCAGAAACTCTGGTGCTTCGTGGCAGCAGAAACGTTTCCTTCTTTGGGTTTGCATTTGCGATCGCAATCTTCTTCTGAGCCGTGGAGAAAGAGTTTTATGGGGGCAGCTCCCTGGGTGCACAGCCCGTGCAGCCGCCCGGGGCTGGTGCTGTGCTGCATGTGCCCTGCCTGAATCTTGAAATCCTGAATAATTATTAAACAAGGGGCCCCACAAATTGTGAAGCAGTCCAGAGTCTTACAAATGAGCTTGATTTCTGGAAAGAGCCCAGTGGACAGCCAATCCCTAGATAAGGATGCCTCTTTTATAACTAGGGCTGCGTTTTCAACGTCCCAAGCTAAAGATCTAAAAAAAGAGGGTTATGTTTTCAAGACATTTTTTTCTTCTAAGATCACATATTATGTAGGGCTCTCGTTCATAAAATTAGGATTTCTCAGACTACAGAAATAGATGGTTGTCTTAAGTTATTGCTGCCAGCTAAAAAGCTTTTAGATTTTCCTAACACTGAATTCTAGTCTGAACATGATTTACACTGGGTCTTGCTATTAAAACTTTGGCTTCAATGTTTTTCTTTGGGGGTTCTAATATTAGGGATTGTGTCGATTTTCCCAAATCAACGAGCATGGTCCATTGATACTCCATCACCTTAAAAAAACTGAAAGACATCGAGTATACTAAAAGGAGAAAAAGGAAAACTACTGTAGAATTCCTTGTTAGCTTCCAACATTTTAAACTTTAGAAATTTAACAACTGCATCAAACACTTGAAATTTCTTTGGAGATAAAACCTGGCAGGACACATGCGCCATTCATGAAGAACATTGGTGTAGTCATCTTTATTATAAAAATATTTTAAAACACCAGATGTTTGTTTAAACTTTACAAATATCTTCTGTAGTCACTAAAAGTTTAAAGTGAATTGTGCTTAGTTTATCATTTAGTTCATAAATATCTAGAACATTTTAAATGTTGGCTCATCTTTTTCTCAGCTGGGTGAGTTTGTCCCCAGGGGACAGGCGGCAATGCTGGAGACATTTTAGGTTGTTGTAACTGGAGGGCGGGGACCACTGGCATCTGGTGGGTAGAGCCAGGGATGCTGCTGCCCATCTTACAACGCACAGGACAATCCCCACAACAAAAGATGATCTGGCCAAAGATGTCCACAGTGCCAAAGTTGAGAACCTCTCATCTAAACACACATGGCATTGGCCACAGACAGGCAACAAGGAAACAGGACATCCCTAAGCCATGCTCCCATGTCAAAGCCAACGTGGTGAAGAACACGGACAGGCCTCAGGAGAAACACCTGATTCAGAGCAACAGTCATGGGGAGCTCCCTTCTGAAGGCAGGGAGTCAGGCACCTGACGTCCCCAGCTGGAACCATGAACACGTTTCTCCTTAGCATGAATATTAAAAATAGTGACACGATTCCTTGGTTGGCCCATGAAAGACTCCTTTACTCAATGCTCCTGAAATAATGTACACTTCACAGAAAACAGAAATTGAGAATCAGAAGAGATCATTTTCAATAGTAGTAACTTGTTTCCTACCATCTCATTTCAGCAAAAATGTACAATATCTACATCATAGGTGAGAATTTTTCATTCACCTGAGGATGTAATTACCAGGTACAGCAGTTTCTAAGACAGAGATTTGAAAATGGATCCTGCATGAAGCAAATTTCACTTCATTCCTTGTGTTTTAAAAAAGAGCCAATATTTAAAATCAAGTTTTATATTTTCTAAAAAAAAATTAAGATGTTTCAGCTATTTGGGGGGAAAAAAAGAAGCTCTGGTCACACTGGGCCCAAATTCCTGCATGGTTATGGGGAGGGAATGGCCGACACCCACCCAGATTTCAGCAGGCGCTCTGCAGGTCACCTAGCACCAACCCAGGCCCACTAACTTCCCCCCGTGGTACCTTCAGTCCTGTAGATAGCAGACTTTGTGGACAGTTGATAGTTTTCAGGGAAAACATTTTTCTTAGTGTTAAGCAACTAAATTACAAACGGAAAAGACTGGAAGTAGTCCTATAACTAATCAAGGATGAACTATAATTAATGAAGGGTGGGCTCCAGCACACACTCGGGGCTGAATCTAAGCAGGTCCTCTCCAGGGTCAGGCTGAAGAAGGGGCCGAGGAGCCGACAGGCAACCTTCCAACTCTCACCGTGAAGCAGAAAAAAACATCAACTTTTTCCATGTATCAATAAAATTTCATAAAAGTAAATTCACGGTATGCTACACTGTTTTTAAAAATAGACGCGTTAGCCATTTCTAAGTACTCAGTTTCCCAAAGTACCATCTTGAAGGCCTGCAAAAACTCCATCGAGCAAAGCAGATACCCACAGGGCTGGAGTTGTCCTTCTTCCAGACCTGAAATCTGTGACCAAAGGCTCTGGCGGGGGCTTGTCCGGAACCGCCTGGGCTCCGATCAGGGAATTTACACTGATCTTTAAGAACCATTCCCCCTCCTCCTCCCTCTATAAAACCAACCTGCCTCTCGGAACAGCTCGACAGGGGGCAGAATACCCAGAGGAGGGGACGAGCCCCGCCCGCGGGCCTCACCTACCGCGCGCCCAATTCAGGCCGCAAAAAGCTGTGGCCGTTCTCACCTCATGGCACCACCGCTCTCTCTGAACACCGTACATCCTCCCATTCGCCTCTTGTCTTACTGTTTGTACAGTGAAGGCTCTCTTCCTTCCAGAAAGCAAGCAAGCAAGGGTGCGAAGGCTGCCAGGTGAGTACAAAGCTTACCTCCACCTGGGCAGTGCCCGGGCGCGGCCGGATCTGCAGGCGACCTCATCCACCGCGAACGACGAGGAGCGCGGGGCAGGCGAGGGCGCCCGTGTCTGCGCTGCGCAGAGAGAAAGCGCCGCCAGGGGAGAAGCTGCGAGCCAGAGCCGCTTCCACTTCGAAAGGCTGATAACCCAAAATTGGAAGAGTCTGAATCAGAAAGTGGGTGCTAACAAAACAAAACAAGAAAACAAAAAAGAAACCTAGGAGGGGAGGGCAACGCGTGTTGGAACGATCACCTGGTTCCACTCCGCCGCGCGAGTTTCCCAGACGCGCGCGTGAAGGATGGGGGAGCCGGGAGCCAGGGGGAAGCGCGAGGGCTTCGGGCCCCCGGACTGGCGTCTCCTGTCCAGTGGTTTGCCCCAGGGCGAGTCACTTATCCTCCTGGCGTCGGCTTCTTTATCAATAAAACGGGGATAATAATGCCTCCTCGCAGGGCGATGGCTGGGATTAAACGAAGTTAAAGCCACTGGCACCCAAGAGACGGCAGTGAGCGACTGATCGCTCTGCGCCTACCCACGCCCGCAGCAACTCCTCCGATTTCTAAGCTCCTACTCGCTACGCGGACCAGGGGAAAAGAGGCCAGAAGAAGTGGCTCCCAGGTGACACTGGGCACCAGAGACCTGGCCCCTCACTCCACTGGTCCGAGGGAAGAGCGGAGTCTAGGGAGGGCGCCCTGCGCCATCCCCGGCCCCGGGCGCACGCGCTCGCCGCGGATCCCCACCGCGCGTCCTCTCTCTCCTGCCCCGGCTGCGCGGCCTCTTCCCCGGCGGATCCCACCCCGCTCGGGCAGAGGGGCCCCGGGAGGGAGCCGGCTCCCTCGGTCCTCCCGCCCATCCCTCCCCGGCCGGCGGGCGGCCGAGCAGGGGGCCGTGGGGAGCTGGTTACCTGCAGCGGGCGTCTGGCCCTGGGGCGCAGGAGGGAGCCGCGCCAGGCCGCCCCACAACCGCCGCGCGAGGGCCGGGAGCTGCGCTGTGCCGCGCTCGCCGCGCTCGGAGACCGAGCCTCTGGGCCTGGGGCCGCCCGCCCGCGCGCCACGCCCCTGGGCCCGCCCCTCCAGGGCCCGCCCCCCGCATCCCCGCCTCGCCCGCATCCACCGGGCGACCCCGGCGCAAGGCTGCGGGCCGAGGTCAGCGGGCCCTCTGGGCGGTGCCGCGGACCGCGTGGAGCGCTGGCGTCCGTGCGCTCCCTCAGGCTCGCCCGGGTTCTTCGTTCCCCGAACCGCTAAGGGCTGGGCGCGCGAGTGGGGTCCTTGTCAAAATTGTGTGTCCCCTTCCTAGGAGGCAGGAAGCGCGAGAAGTGCTGCCTTTTCTGATTTTAAAAATGAAAATATATTTATACCAAAAAAGAAAAATATGTAATGCCAAGGTTCCCTATATCATGTAAAGTTTAGAGACGACTATGTAGGGGTTTTTTTCCTACCAAAAAAAGAGAGGACCTAACCTACTAATATCAGAAACGAAAGAAGGGAAATCACTACAGATCGCAAGGACATTAAAAGGATAATAAAGCAATACCATGAACAATTCTGTGTCCACGAATTTGATAACAGATGACATTGACCAATTCCTTGAAAGCCACAATCTGACAAAACTCACTTAAGAAAAAACAGACAATCTGAATAGGCTTATGTCTACTAAAGAAATTGAATCAATAATTAATAACTTTTCAAACAGAAAGCACAAAGCCCAGATGGGCCACTGGTAAATTCTACCAAACATTTAAAGAAGAAATTATACCAATTCGCTAAAATCTCTTTCATAAGATAAAACAGAGGGAGTTCTTCCTAACTCATTCTATGAGGCCAATATTACCCTAATACCAAACCAGACAAAGACATTATAAGAAAACTACAGACCAGTATCTCTCATGAACGTAGATTTAAAAAGTTCTCAACAAAACATTATTGAACCCATCGATGTATTAAAAAAAATTGTACACCATGAGTAAGTGGGACTTATGCCCAGTATGCAAAGCTGGTTCAACATTCGAAAATCAATTTATGGAATCCATTACATCAACAAGCTAAGAATAATCAAATGATTGTATCAATAGATGCAGAAAAAGCATTTCACAGAATTCAATACCCAGGCATAATAAAAACTCTCAGCAAACTAGGAACAGGGGAATTTCTTCCACTGGATAAAGAACATCTACAAAAGACCTACGTCTAACATCATACTTAATGATGACAAATTAGACGTTTTCCCACTAAAATGAGAAACAAGGCAAGGTGTCCCCTCCCATCCTTCCTTTACAACGTTGTATTGAAAGTAGTAGCTAATGCAATTGGGACAAGACAAGGAAACAAAACTTGTACAACACTCGGGCCGCCCAGCCGAGCTCCGCCCACAGCCGCGCTGACTTCCACCGCGTCGCCGCTCCCGGGCACAGACGCAGCCTCTGAACCGCTCGGTGGCTTCTGTTCGGTCAGCAGCAGGACAGACTCGCCGGGGCGTGTCGTCGGCGCCGCCTGGCCCATTGTACATCTTCCCGCCCGGCAGCCCGAGCTCCCGCCCGTGTCCCCCGGCTGGTCCGGGGGGTGCGGGCACCTCCTCAACGGCGGCCCCGCAGGATGCGCGGACCGGGCCCCCAGCGCCCGGGGCGGACGGGGTCATGAGGCACCTGCCGTACTTCTGCCGCGGCGAGGTGGTGCGGGGCTTCGGGCGCGGCGCCAAGGAGCTGGGCATCCCCACGGGTGAGCGCAGGGGGCGCGGAGGTCCCCCACCCCGGGCCGGGTCACGTGGGAGCGGGGACGTCAGCGGGGGCTCGGGGCCAGATCTTGTGGCTATGCACAGGATGACCCCTCCCCTCCTCCTGGTTCCCGATAATGAGGCGGAGGACCTTCGATCGGGCTGAGGGAGCTCATGCGTGCCGGTGGCTCCGAGCCCATCAGGGACCGGGCTTGAGGGGTGATGAGGGCGGAAGCCCAAGCTGAGCTTCGGGGTCCCCTTTCCCCGCCTCCCTATCCAGCCATGATGGGCCTGCCAAGCCTGGCACGCGCTTTGTCCATTAGAAAACGTAATGTGGGCCGTTGGCCAAATTCTCAAGCCGACTGTAAGGTTTTCTTTTCTTTAAATCTGTTGCTAGCAGTCGAATGAGAACCACATATCTTTTTTGTTTTGTCTACATTCGTTTTAATAGTCAGGACCTGACGGTATGCATAATTCATCGTTAAAAATACACCCCAGGGCTGCCCCTAGGCTTTGAGCTTGGGGCCTAGGCATGTGTATTTCGAAAATAAGAATCTTTTCAAGAGCTTCCGAACCTCCTTAAGAAAGACTAGGTCTGAAAAACCCAGCTTAGCTACCTGTTTTCTTCTTCTACTCGAGAGTGTATGCTTTTTTGGGAGAGGTTTCCGCATTTACTGTGATCTGGTACCTTGTTCTTAGCCTGACCACATGCAGAGGAGAAAGAAGTCCGAGCCAGAATATGGAGTGATGGGGTTGATAATCATAGGAAAGATCCTAGGAATCTTGTGATTGTAATGATTTAGACTACCCTTGCTTGTGATTTTTAGAAATATTTTATATGAAACTCTTAACACTCAGAATATTTACTTTTGTTGTTTAGCTAACTTCCCTGAACAAGTAGTAGATAATCTTCCAGCTGATCTCTCCACTGGCATTTATTATGGTTGGGCCAGTGTGGGAAGTGGAGATGTCCATAGGATGATGGTGAGCATAGGATGGAACCCATACTACAAGAATACGAAGAAGTCCATGGTAAGACTTGTATTGAGCTCTGTAACTGAAAATAGGATGATGATTTAGGGTAATCTGCAGTATTAGATGCACTAGAACTCTCCAGTGGTAATGACAACATACCTGAATACTAGAATTTCTGGCAGTGTACTTGAAGGATTTAAAAGTGAAGTACTTAGTTACTCTTTGAATGGAATAACTTTTTCCATCCTTTCACTTTCAATCCATATGTCTCTTTGGATCTAAAGTGAGTGTCTTATAAAAGGGGTATAGTTGGATAATGGATTTTTTAAATCCATTCTGTTAATCTCTGCTTTTTCATTGGACAGTTTAATCTATTTACATTTAAACTAATTACTGGTAAAGCCGGACTTCTGCTATTTTGCTGTTTGTTTTCTATATGCCTTACAGCTTTTTTGTCATTTCCTCCATTACTGACTTTGGCATTTAGTTAATTTTTTTCGTATTGACACATTTTGATCCCCTTCTCAATTCCTCTTGTATATTTTCTATAGATATTTTCTTTGTGGTTAGGATGGGGATTATATTTAACATCCTAAAGTTGTAAAAATCTAATTTGAATTTACACCGACTTAACTTTAATAGTTTACAAAAATTCACAAATTACGTCTTTATACATTGTGTACCCAATAACATAGACTAATAATTTTTATGCATTTATATTTCAAATTGTGTAGAAAATAAAAAGTGGAATTACAAACCAAAATTATAATAATAGTAATTTTTATAACTGCTCATGTATTTACTTTTACTGGAGATAAAAATAAAGTATTTAAGATCATGTTTCATAAAATTGAGCTTGCCACAGTTCATGTAGTTGATTCACTCTTCAGTTACTTGGTCACCCTGTTACAGTAGAACTGCTTGCTTGGATAGTGCTTTCTGATAAAATTGCAAGGTGATGCTTTTTTTTCTCTTTTAAACCACTTTGAGGGTATGCTTTTCTGCCCTTTTCACAGGACCCACACAGCTTAAGGGCTTATTCTGCTAGATATAGCTGAATCTTTTGATCAGCTCAAGTGTGTGGCAAAAACAGTTATAGTTGATCTAAATTTCATCCTCTTTGAAGAGTTTATAGAAGAGAAGTGTGTCACAGTTGGAAAACCACACAGCTGAGTGCTGTATAAGCAATAGAAATGGCCCAGACAACTTAACGTTGTGCTCTATTTCTCTTACTTTTGAGTATTAAGGATGTGAACATTATTTGTTGGAGTAGAAAAGGAAAAGAATTGAAGGAACACAAAATATTTTTCCATAGAATGAGGGAAGAAATGAAGGGGAGGGGAGGCCACTGGCCCATGACTAATTTTTCCATATTAGCTACTCAGATAACAGAACTGTTACTATAAATCTATTCGTGGAATCCCTTGGAAGTCCTTTCATGGTTAGGAGAAACTCAGTTTTCCATTGGTAGGAGGTCCATACTTTTCAGAGTTTTTCTTTTTTCTTTTCTTCGCCAATAACCGACATCTATCATATGCCTGTTAAAGACTTTTTTAAAAATTGGATTGGCTGTCTTACTGCCTTGAAGAAGTTCTTAATATATTCTAGATCTAATTCCTTTGTTGGAATTATGTATTGCAAATACCTTTTCCCACTCTGTTGCTTTTTTTTCATTATTATTCACTTAATGGAATGGTGTCTTTTGAAGAAAAGAGGTTCTTAATTTTAATATAATCAAATTCATCATTTTTCTTTTATAGTTAGTGCTTTTTATATTCTATTTAAGAAATCTTCGCCTACTCCAGAGTCATGAAGATATTCATCTGTGTTTTCTTCTAACAGCTTAATTGTCTTATTTTTTCATATCGAATTGATTTTGGAGCATGGTGTGAGGTAGGGATAAAAGTTAATTTTTTTTTCCATATGGATATTGACCCAGCCCATTTACTGAAAATATGGTCCTTTCCTGACAGCACTGCCACGTCACCTTGGTCATAAATCAAGTGACTATATGTGTGAGTCCAAAATACACTCATACATACTCAGTCTCCTCGTGTATCCTCGGGCCAATACCACACTGTCATACTTTTCATAGCTTTAATAGTCTTGACATATGATTGTGTAAGTCTTCCAATTTTGTTTTCAAGATTTTCTTGGATGATTTTGGCCTTTCACATTTCCACACGAATTTTAGAATCACTTGTCAGTTTTCATCACAAAAAAAAAATAAACCTGCTAAGATTTTGATTGGGATAGCATTGAATCTGTGGATCAGTTTAGGGAGGGTAGACATCATATCTTTTCTCTCAATAATGTTTGTAATGATCAGTGTCGAGGTCTTACATATCTTAGTGTCCTTTTTACTATTCAAAATTTTACTGAAAAGAAAGAATGCAAGTTAAATATATTGGTTTGTAGTACAAAGCCATGGGGCACCTTGTGTCTTCTGACTGAAACCCCTCAGTAACAGCTGAGAAAACTGAGCCCCAGCGAGGGCAGGTGTGCCGTTAGCCAAGTGTGGACCCAGACTTGATTCTTAGCTCAGCTCTTACTGCAGTGCTGTCCTGCTTCTCTTAGATGCTTTCAGTTTAGCCTAGTATATAACTTCCACTCTTCTATATGCAATTTTAGATTTAGTAATCTAACCAAGCTGAAGCTCTAATAAGAGCCATACTATAAAGAAAAGTCCTGTTTCTAATATCCATATTTTCTTCTTTTAAGTTGTTTAAATCAGGGTTCTTTTTTTTCAATGGGCTTCATTAAACCCATAAATCCCATTAAGTTATATGCAAAGTTCTACATAGGGACACTTGAGAGAGCCCATTTTAATGACCTCAGAGGATCATAACCCTCCCCCAACAAATCAAAAAGGTTATGAGAGACTAGGTTATTTTATTTTTTTTTAAGACAGACAATAAAACTCACCTTAATCTTAAAGTCTTGTGTGATATTTCCTTCCCTTTTTTGGTCTGAATCATTTCAAGTGTACATGGGGAACTTGCTATGTTAGGTAAGAAAGAATAAACAATTACTGAATGCAGATTTTCATATTTGATTTCTCATTAGGTGTAAGTTGCTCCTATTATCTCTGTATTGGTTTTATTACTCTGAACGGTCTAGCTGCACTCTTAGCTGATTTGTAATAGACGCTTCAGGTTTAAGGATCACTTCCTAGATTCAATTTTCTAAGTCACACATGAGAATATACTTCTGGTCTCAGGGTACATGTTTCTAAATTGTCTAAACGTCTCCATTTCCAGGGCCACATCCTAGTCCAGCCTCAACATCTTCTGTATTTGTTTGCTTTCTTCATTGATTTTCTGCCTTTTGGACTCAGGTTTGTCCTTTATAGGAGTCTACGAAAATTCAGAGCCCAGAGCACTCCTCCCTCCTGCACCGTTTTGCTTCAGTGCATCCTCTGCCCGTTTGTCACGTCATCCCCGTGTCAGGAACCTGCGGTGACTCTTCTGCCCCCACGTCAGCCTCCAGCTCTGCCTGACCCTCAGGTTTCTGTAACGTGGTGTGTGTCAGAGACATGGGTCCTGATTCACCTCAGAACTAGTTCTTTCAGTAGTAACTTCTCTTAATACTTTGCTCGTTCCCTCTTTGATGTCTTTGCCTAGTTTTTTCACCTTGATAAGACTCTTAATTACTTCGATGCATGTCAGCTTTTTCTATAAACGTCAAATCGTATCAGATTTGTGGTATAACATCTGCCTTACTCAGTTATAATGTTTACATGTAAATTCAGGGGCAGGAACAGGAGCGATGGAAGAATTCAGGAAAAACTGCCCTTAGATTTTAACCTGTCTGTAAAAATTTAATGAGCGTTGATTGTTTCATTTAGATTACCCCACCATAAACATGAAGATGCATTTCAAATTTCAGTACTCTGTAATCTGATGGTAATCTTTTTCACATTTCTTGACTGTAGGAAACTCATATCATGCATACCTTCAAAGAGGACTTCTATGGGGAAATCCTCAACGTGGCCATCGTTGGCTACCTCAGACCAGAAAGGAACTTCGATTCTTTAGGTAAGGTCTTATTTAGATCTTCTAAATATTAGCGCAGCTCCTTCTACTGCTTCTACTAGTAGTAACCATGGCAGGACAGATAATATTTGCACACTTGATATGTGCCAGGCACAGTTTTAAGTGCCTTACGTGAATTAACTCATTTCATCCTCGCAACCACCGTATGAGGAATTATTCTGACCATTTCACAATAGAGGAAGTTGGCACAGAGAAGTTAAGTAGTTTGCCCAGGGTCACATAGTAAGTGATGGAGCCTGGATTCAAACCCAGCAGGCTGGCTGCCTCTCTCCAACAGTATGAAGTTAATGACATGTTTATTTCCTTTTCATGTTTTAAAGAACAAGTAAGAATTAATACTGTGATGACTAATGGGTGCTTTGCAATGCTTGACGTGTAAGAAACAGTAAATCAGAACATTTGAAGTGAATGGTATCGAGTATCTTAGTGTAGTGTGATAGTGTTAATTCTGTTGTAGAGTTTCTTTCACAGGTGTAAATACTGAAGAGAATTGATACTGAATATATGTTTCTTCCATCAGGTATTTTCAATGTACCTTTTTGCTGATGCCTTTCTCTAAGAAATTGCAAGAAGATTAAGGCACTCTTTTGTGTACCATTGACTTCTACTTGAGTCTGGAAGAAGGGATGGGACAGGCATTTACAGGGCATCTACCCCATGCTAGAGATGCTGCCAGCCTAGGAGTCTGCAGGAGGCTGCGCACGGGAGTGGTGGAAAGTCCAGCGGCAGTTTCTGATCATCTTGTCCTGGTGTGTTCTCTCTGCAGAGTCACTTATTTCAGCCATTCACGGTGATATTGAGGAAGCTAAGAAACGACTCGATTTACCAGAACACTTGAAACTCAAAGAAGACAGTTTCTTCCAGGTTCCTAAAAGCAAAATAATGAATGGCCACTGATGAAAAATTATCTTATTTATTCATTCACTGTTTTCTAGTATTCTACCACTCATAACTGTGCGATCTCATCTCTGTTATATTTTAAAAATCAAACCTTTTCCTACAGCTGTGAATTAGTTTAAACAGTACAGTGTAGTTACGCTTCAGCTGTTCAGTTAAACCCATCATGCTACAGTACTAAAAAGATTCATTTTAGAAATGAAGATTCTTTTTAATGTAATATATAGATTAAAATCTACCACTGGAAAGGTCTTAAGTGTCTTATAATGGAGATGAAATGTATATAAGTGTGAGTAAAAAGGGAAGTCCCTAGTTGGAGATGAGAAGGACAGCTCTCGTGGTAAAATACTCGCATGTCTGTACTTGTATAGCGTGTGCCGCTCAACAGAGAAGGTGGTAAAAGTCAGTGGATTAAACGGGGGTTTGATAGTTTATGACAAACCTCAGGGGGAAAATCAAGACTTTGTATTTGTGATATTTTGTACATTAATGTATTATTAGACATGAAGACTTGTGAAATTTCACTGTAATCAGTCATTTCCTTAATGAGGTCAGATCATTGTACTGCGTTCCATTTTTGTTACAGCTGCCTTGGACTAATTGGTCTACACTCCCTCTGCTTATCATTTTTCATCTGTGTTTGAAAGCAGTAAAATGAGTCTTTTCTGAATCTCTAGGTCTCATTTTTGTGTTGTATAACACTTCTCTCGTCTTTCTAAGAGTAGACATTCTACTTTAACATTTTTCTTGACTTTGGTTCTTTTTTCCTTTAAACAATTGTCAGTCTCAGTTTTTTTCCCATTTAGATTATCCTACACCTGTTCACTTACAGAAGACTCCATCTGTGCCTATCATTCCATCCCTTCACTATATGGACAGTGATTAACTGCAAATCTGTATTGCATTTTAGAAAAAAACCCAAAAACTTCATCTTTACGTTTCCTCAAATTTTAAATAAACACATAGCAGTTCATTCATATATACCAATTTCTTAGAGAACACAAAATACCTGTTCTCCCCCTGGGGAGACTACTTAAGAGCCAATTAAACTGTGAAATAGTTATTTATTTTTAACGTCATCATATGTTCCTGAGCAACTATAAACTGTTGTAGTTGTATAGGCACAATGTAATTTAATGCTAAAGAGTGCTTGCAGCTTGGGGGAAGGACATAAATAATAACGTTTTAGTTAAATAATCTTTATATGATGCATTATTTCTTCTTACAAACTACTAAGAAGTGATTTTTGGCCGCTTGAGACTTTTGTTTATATTGGCAGAAAGATGAAGTCTTTAGATATTTTGGAAACAAGAATTGCAGACTGTCTGGGCCCCATTGCACACTGCATTATTGTTTACTTTAGCACCAGATTTGGTGGGGGGTTGGGGAGAGAAATATATAGAAATATATAGAAGGAAATTTTAAAAGATAACTCATTATAAATCATTTTTCCTAATCTGCATGAATGACTTAGAGAAGAGATTTTAGCAAAAATATTTATAGATTACTTAGAAAAACATCTACAGCTCATGTGAGAGACAGGGAAGCATGGATACATTCAGGTGGATTGTGTTTTAGTGTTTGGTGTATGAATTTATGACAAACAATGTAGCATATGTCTTTTTCATTTCTCCTTTATAAAAACACTTAGAAAATGTAATTTAATGTTAGAAATCTCATACTTGAAAGAAGCGTATTATCAGTGGCTTTAAGATGCAAAGGTAAAGACAAGCATGGAAAGTGTAGAAGCAGATGTGTGCTTGTTCGAATAGCCTGCTGCTAATTGTGTCCTCATTAAGTGTGTGAAAGTTCTGTGATGTTGCCACCTTACATTTTGTTAAATAGCCATTGCTTGAAAATTGTATAGTATGCGGTTTAGAAGTATTCACTCCTACATTTTTTGAAGTTTATATTTAGTATTTATGCATTATAAGAAATTGTAATAGTACCATTTTTGATTAGTCTGACTGCTTTTAGGCCTTGAAATCAATCTTGACTAAGCGATGTTTCCTGTCTCCCTGGGTCAGCTGGAATCTTCGCCTTGTCTGTATAAGATCCTAATTTGTTGGCTGATGCTTCCCTTCAGGTGTGTTAGAGGCCTGACTAGCAGGTCACAGGCGGCAGCTGTAGGGACAACCTGGCGTGCAGTGGTGGGTCTGCAGCCAAAGGCCTTGCCTGTAAGGGGCCCTGTTTTTTATGCCTGTGGCACAGCGACAGGTTTATTTGGAGAGCATTCACAGACGACAGTACTCTCAAAAGTCCACTCTCTGAGAGTGAGGGTCCTCATGCCATTTGGGAGTTACAAGAGCCAAAGGAGTATAAGTGGGTCTGAGTTCCCTTCCATGACTCCTGCTCCTAACAGGGCTCTGTAACCTTCATGACTTGCGCCACCAACCCCATGGCAGTGACCTGGCACTCTGGCCTGGCTCTGCTGTAAGCAGGAACGCACAGTTGCTCTTTCAGCCTTCATCTCCAGCGCTCTCAGCCATGAAGGCCTAAAAGCCTGCAGTCAGGGCTGGCATGTGACACGGTTCTGACCAGGGACATGGAAGCAAATTCCACTTGGCATTTATGAGGATGGTTTCGCTTTCCTCGTGAAAGTGCCAGTCTGTTCCTCTTCCCTCTTACCTGGAAAATGGATGTGAGGCTGATAGAGGAGATCCAATCTGACCTTCAGAGACGGAGCTGGAAGATAAGTCCACGCAGTAAAAAGAGATGCGATTGTAAGCAAGAGTAAAAGAAAAATAGAATAAGCCCTAGGAAGATAACAGATGTAGGGATTATCAGATACAGAATCTGAAATGACTGTTGCATATGTGTAAAGAAATAAAAGAGAGTCAGAAACGGTAAAATAACAAGGTTCTGTAAAAATTGGGCAGATTTAAGAATTGTCAAAATAGAATTTATGGTGATGAAAAAATAATTGAAATTAAAATCTCAATGGAAGGGTTTAGTACAGTTCAGACACAGAATTGATGAACTTAGATCTGACGAAGGCTGTGAATGTGCTGCCATGTGCCTATTGCCTGTCATTGCAAAGTCACCTTCTGTACTCTTTGTGATGTGGCTGTGACTCGACGTTTCTTTGACAGTTGACTTCCTTCTGGGTCAGGTCATACATGGAGTCTGAGCCCCGGCTTGTGTCCAGGCAGCTCAGTTCGTCCGTGGACCTCCCCTGTGCTAATTTCCCCTGTTCCTGCGTGTATTGAGACTAGACATACTTGACATCTGACAGAATCCCCACTTTGGTTCCCTGATCATAATGAGGGCTAAGTAGAAGCCAGAACAGTAAACCAAATCAATGCCACATCTCAGGAAATTGCAGCGAGCCATCGTCAAAAATCCTGAAAGATTCAGGGTCAAGCCACCCAGCATATCTGTTCAGACCAGACAGAAATTTGATGGATCTTGTAGAGTGACTGCATTATCATAAACTAATCAGGTGGTGACCTCCACTGCAGCTATTGTCCAGGACACAGAAGACGTCTCAACAGATTTCCAAGGATTGGTATGAAGAACACGTTGATCACAACACCATGGAGAAAAATTAATATTTTTAAAAATGCAAAAATATCACAATGGAAAGCTATGTTGAAGTGAACAACATGCAACATGTAAAAATTAAAGGGATGCAGCTAATGCTTCCCTCAAAAGATTTATAGCTTTAAATACATTTATTAGGTAAGATCAATAATGTAAGCTTTGATCTCAAGCTGGAAAAAGAACAGCAGAAGAAACCAGACAAGAAAGAGTACATACTGTGTGATTCTGTATAAATTTTAAGAACAGGCAAAACTATAGCAAAAAAAGGTCTGAATGGTTCCTGAGGACAGAGATGACGGGAGGATCATGAAGGCGGTTGGGTGCTTCTGTCTTACTGTGCTGTTTCTAGAGTTGGGGGCTGGTTGCATCGTGTGCTCGCTTTGTGAAAATTCATCAAGCTTTTGTACTTGTGCACAGACAAATAAGACAAATAATGTTCTGTATAGCTCAGCTGTGACTATCATTTACATGGTCATAATTACAGCACTGAATTTTTATAAAACGAAATAGATCTGTTGGGAGGATGAGGAGATGGGAAGTGTGCAGGGGCAGCGGTAGGAAGCATTTGGAAAAGAAATGCTCATCTTCCCTTAGTGGAAAGTGAGTAGGTAGATGCCCAGCCTGAAAACATAAGCAGCAGCAGTGTGAGCATCTCCCTTAGAGACAGGGAGACACACGTTACACCATGGAAAGGGGGAGAGTGCTTCTAAGACGTGGGAGATGGGGTGACGGGGGCAAACAAATTAATATTTCTTTTTTTTTTTTTTTGAGGAAGATTAGCTCTGAGCTAACTGCTGCCAATCCTCCTCTTTTTGCTGAGGAAGACTGGCCCTCAGCTAACATCTGTGCCCATCTTCCTCTACTTTATATGTGGGAGGCCTGCCACAACATGGCCTGCCAAGTGGTGCCGTGTCCACACCCGGGATCTGAACCGGCGAACCCCGGGCCACCACAGTGGAACGTGCAAACTTAACCACTGCGCCACCGGGCCGGCCCCCAAATGAATATTTCTGTATCTTACTGAATAATTTAATTCCTTATTCTTGTGTATAGTTTGATGGAGATAAAAATCAGCCTTTAAAAAGTTAATTATGTATTTAGAGAGTGTTCAAAAAGTTGGGAAACCTGGGATAAACTTATTTTTCAACAGTGTATTATATTTTCAAATTATATGCTCAGAGTGCTTTTGTCCAATTTCCAAACACCTTTTCAGGTAAAGTACCTCTAAATTTATTGAGTCCAACTAGTAATGTGGAAAAAAGAAGCACACATCATAAAGCAGCACTGTCAATAGAACTTTCCGCTACGAGGATAATGTTCCATCTCTTCACTCTCCAACAATTACTTTAACTAGCCACGTGTGCCTCATGACAACTGTATTAGACAAGTCAACTGTAGAGGATCTAGAAAGTCTGGAAACATGGGAAATAACATATTTACTGTACTTTTTTTAGATTCACAATTGAACCCATTGTCTTAATTTTGAGGTACTTTATGTGAAAATGCATTGAGCATATTTCTTGAAATAGAACTAACATACTGTTTAAGTCAGTTGTTTCCCAACTTTCTGGATAACTATATATGATACTCTTTCCTCCTACTTAGTTTGCTATTCTTTTAATAATTGCTCATTGATTTTCAGCCGTTATTTCCCATATGAGCATTTAGGTCTAAGAATCTCCTCCCACCGACTACAGGTTGACCCGCTGGCGTGTGGACTCAGCCCCTTGTAAAGGGAGTGAGCTGCCCGGCAGTTGCATCTCAGCCTGGCTTTCCTGATGGCATTCCTGCACACAGTCACCTTCCCTTAAAGGTCTCAGCATTAGTCTGTTAGGTCGAAAGGCCTTTAACAGAGGGGAGATGGATATACTCGAGCGGCACTCATGAATACATGAGTTCCCGTACCAGCCCCACAGCAGCCTCCCACAAACTCCGGTGTCTCCATTTTTATAATCGCCTTAGCTCTTTGACCCAGAGTGAACGCTTCGAGAGGCCCTGGACCGTGTTTTCATTCCCCCAGTACCTATGTAAACAAAGTGCTCTGTATGCAATTGTACATTAACTAGAAATAAATGTATCTCTGATATTGAGGTCTTAATACAGCGACAGAAGTAGAGAAAGCTTCAGTGGGAACCCAGCTTGTGGGACAAATAATTTTTAAGCCTGGCTCTGCCTCCCTCAGCTCCATTTTGTTCTCTCAGGCAAATGCTCTGCTGTGGATGAAACCTCTAGGGCTGAATTGATCTGTTGAGGCCAAGTTAAAGTCATTAAGATGGGTATCAAATTATCTCGTTTTGCTTTTTTTTTGCTGCAAAAGATTCGCCCTGAGCCAATCTTCCTCCATTTTTTAGTATGTGGGCCACCAGTACAGCATGACAGCTGGTTCACGCCTGGAACCGAACTGGGGCTGCGGAAGCAGAGTGTGCCTAACCACTACTAGGCCACTGGGGCTGGCCCAACTCTTATATTTTTCTTATAGAAAATTTGTGACTTCTGGAATTTTTTATTTCTAATCCTTCGTGAACTAATACTTTTAAAGATACAATAAAAATTAATTACAAGAAAAGGAGTCACACACTTGGATGTCTTGGCAATGTCAACATGCTGTAGAAGATTCTAAACACTGAGTTTCAGTGTCAGTTCACAGGCCAGGAGCAGTCGCCGACCACACTTCGGGTGGCCCTGTTCTAGGGGCCTTCGGCTTTTCCTTTTAGCTAGGGCAGGATTGACAAATCATTCTGTAAAGGGCCTGACAGTGAATTCTTTAGGTTTTGCCAAAGTGAAAAAGCGACCATAGACGATATGTAAATGAATGGGCGTGGCTATGCGCCAAACTTTCCTTTACTGAGGCAGCAGAAGGCGTGGGCTCACAGGCCTACGTTTGCCACCTCCTGAGTCAGGAGTTTTTTTCAACCTTTTTTGGGGCATAGTGAGCTAGTAACCTTCTTTTTCCTCATTACTATGCAGGTTTTATGTGATTCATGTGAACATTTAATTTTGAAGTAGAGGTGTTAAAATCGGGGAGGATAGGATAGATTTAAAGTGCTACTGGCATCTTCAAATCCAAGTGTCCAGGTGCATTGAAAATGTTTCCGGTTCTAGCTGGAGCTGTAGGTGAGCACAGGATGCCAGCGCTGGAAGGGGACTGAAAGTGTGTGTCCTCCCCAGGTTCGCATGTTGAAGTTCTAACCCCTAGGGTGCTGGTGTTAGGAGGTGGACCTTTGGGTGATTAAGTCATGAGGGTGGGGCCCCATGAGTGGGATTAGTGCCCTTGTAAAAGGACCCCAGAGAGCTCCCCCGCTGTCTTTCACCATGTGAGGATACAGTGAGAAGTCGGCAGTCTGCAGCCCAGAAGAGAGCTCTCACCAGAACCCGACCACGCTGGAACCTGATTTCGGACTTCCAGCCTCCAGAACTGTAAGAAATAAAGTTCTGTCATCTAAAAGTCACCCGGCCTCTGGTATTTTGTTAGTAGCCTGAACAGACTAAGACAGCAGCCCTGCTGTGGGGCTTCAAATAGATGACCTCTTCGTTCCTCCCCACCTCTCCTTTTCCCTCCCTTCACTCTCTCCTCCCCTCCCCCTCTGTCTTCCCCTCTCTCTTCTCCTCTTTTCTCTCTAAACAGGTGTGAGCGGTTGAATTGGGAGTGAAGAAGATATGAACAAAATAGTCATCTATAAAATATTTGTAATTTTTCTCTTTGGAACTGGATTTGAGATGTCAGATTGCCTGACTCCAGGATGTTGGTCTTAATGGAGTTTCTTAGGATCAATCCTCTAAACCAGTTCTAGTTCCCTGGGTTACCCAGGACAATGGGGAGGGCAGAGCTGCGGAGGGGTGTGTGGGGAAGTGGGGGTGCCAGCCCTGCACAGTTAAGGAGTCTTGAGGGCTCACTATTGCTGTCTATGGTAGAGCATCATCTTAGGGAGTGGTTAGGTTGTAAAGTCAGCAAGCACAGCCAAAAGTGGATATAGAAGTCAAAACTACCCACGCAAACTTCTTGTCTTTAAATTGTTAAAAGCTGGGTCTTCTGAAGCTCAACCTAAGATTTAATTCTTTGTGTCTCTGCATTTTGGCCAAGGCCTCCTTGTTCTGGGACAGTAGAGGCCTTGGTTGAGTTTGAACAGACGAGGATAACTGAGCAAATGAAAGAATCTTACTTTCCTCTCTCATGCTCTTGTCCAGTGAAGCCATGTAGTTGAATTCTCTTCAGTCGAATAGAAGTATTATGCAACTGCACTGGATTATCTTGTATTTCCCACAGCAGACCTAAGCCTCATAAGTTACCATTTCGGTTGGGAATCTAACTGGTTGCGAGTAACAGAAATGGATTCTGGCTGATTTACACAGGAAAGGAATTTATTGGGAGAATGATGGATAGCTCAGGGAATGGATGGGAAATCTGGAAATTGGGTGAGAAAAGGTAACCCCCGAACTAGGGTCAGAACCAGAGTCAAACTCACCCCACAGCCAGTTAATCAAAGACAGGCCCACTGCTGCTGAGCCAGGATGCCACCAGAACCATATCCTCTACACAGCTGGCTGGCCCTGTTGCCTCAGAAACTAATCTTTATATGGTTAGCATTTGATTGGCTGAGTTTTGATCACGTGCCCCTGGATTAGCTGCAAGGTGTGCTGGGAAATGTAGCACGTGAGTATTTCAGCTTTTATAGAGACAGACACTTCTCCAGCAAGGCTCATGCTATGGGAAATAAATTCCCTAAACATAAAGGGGGTGCAGGGGGCTAGGACAGTAGGCAGTAAAAAAAAAAAAAAAAAAAAGGACAAATATCTACTAGCATTATTCAACTGAAGGAAATGATGATCTGAGCACATGCCATCCATCTAATCCTTTGGCCACCATTCCAAAAAATGTTCCAGGGAGCCTGTTAAAACCTTTTGTTTTCTGTTATCCAAAGAAGAAAGAAAACATAATCCATAGTGTTTCCCTGGTTACCCTGATTTGCAGGAAGTTCAGCGCTAATGTCCAATCACAGGCGCTATAATCACCTGGAGCCCTGAGTCTCAAAATGTTCCCCAGAGAGCCCGAGGGCCTCATGGAAGCGTCCGGGCGATGGGCAAGCCAGGGGCCTCTGCTCCTTCTAGCCCTGCTGACTAGGAGGCAGGAATCCTGACTGTTTACATCTGTGGGTTCCCCCGAGGACCACATCTGACTAAAAGCCCCCATGGGTAAGACATGAGCCCACCGGCCTCCTCCCTCAAGGTCCGCATTCTCTGTTTTCATGTCAACAATTTCACTTTGTACATGTGACAGACGGCATCACAAGCACTTTTCTGGAAGTGGGTGGGTCTAAATCCTGGAGGAGTCGCTCCCTCTGGGGACTGAGAGGACTGCCTGGGCGGGTTCCGCTGGGAGCCGTGTAAACAAACACCCGCGCTGATTGAGTCCCTCCCTGAGGGTCCACGTCCACCCCAGAGCTCTTCAGGCCTCTCTGTGCCTTCACGATTTCCTACGGCTGCCCAGGAGTTGTTCTGCTTACAGATCTGCTGGTATTTCTCATTTATTTATTTTTTTAAAGATTTTATTTTTTTCCTTTTTCTCCCCAAACCCCCCCGGTACATAGCTGTATGTTCTTAGTTGTGGGTCCTTCTAATGGTGGCATGCGGGACACTGCCTCAGCGTGGCTCGATGAGCAGTGCCACGTCCATGCCCAGGATTCAAACCGTCGAAACACTGGGCCGCCTGCAGATGAGCGAGCGAACTTAACCACTTGGCCACAGGGCCGGCCCCTTTCTCATTTATTAAAGTCTCGCCATCCAGCACAGTATTTCTGTCAAATGACATTTTTTGTTTTGTTTTCAAATCTATCTCCTGAACTCAACAAAACCAAATACTAATATTCTGAGATGTCCACCATATTTCAAAATCAGGATTTTCCCCTGGCCCTTCGCCTGACCAGCTGGACCAGTTCTCTCCTGTTTCCTGTAGATTTGGTTTGACTACTTTTTTGAGGTTTTAGAAGATGGAAGGAGGTTTTACCTTGGATTCTCTGCCTTTTTGAAAGTTTGTTTTCTTCATTCCTTTGTAGACAATCTTGGAAAGAGAGGGATAACATGAAATGTCTATTACTGCCTCGTTGAAGATACCATGTTCTCTGTAAGAACACAGTTTTGAAAGTCAAACACAGATGATGAGGTGCACACTGACCATTCAGAAGCAGAGTCGGTCCCGTGTTTCACTGCAGCGACTCAGGGCGTGAGTGAGGACATTCTCTCCATTTCATCCACTGACCAGGGGTAAAGGTCAGCGGTTGCAGCAACAGGAGCTTCAAGGTGCTTCTATTGACGTCACCTCATTGTTCCTCACAACAAGTCTGAGACGTCTAGATAGATGTTCTTGTTACCTCACTTCAGGTGAAAGTCAAAGATAAACTCAGACCAACTCAAACCGTGAAACTAGAAAATGTCAGAGCTGAGCGTGGAACCCAGGTCTTCAACCTGTTTCAGGAGGGAAACACTCTGAGTAGACTCAGGCGCAGCTGCCTGACCCTGGAGGAGTTGTATAGATGGGACCCTGGGAGCTATGGGTGGTGGAGTGGTGGGCGAGGACGATCCCCAGGCCCACTGGCTGGCAGCTTTTGCAGGACATGGGGGCTCACCCTTTGCCTGGCTCTTGCCTCTACTGCTAGAGTGTTTCAAGCACAAGGATAGTTAGTAAGACTGAGATCAAACTTTTAGTTGAGGCAGCAAAAAGGCAGAAAGTTCACAAACACAGAAGCCTTAATCAAATTGACACATTGTGGGCAGGAACCATGTCTCTGAGTCTGGAGGAATAGAGATGTGCCAAGGGTCCACGTCTCAGTCTGGAGCAGGACAGTCAACTAAAGTCAGGGAGAGCCCCCGGCGGGCTGGGCTGCCTGTTCTTATTCCACTGACCTCCATCCTTGTTCCCTGTAGAGTTCCATCATTCATGACTCTCCACGGGAAGCTCATGTTCCCCAGTAATCCCCAAACTCGGACGGCTTATTCCAGACTCCAAGCCCTGCTCATTCTCTTCCCATTCCCTCTATTTATCCAGAGTCCACCCATCTGTAAGATGATGTGAATATGGAACTCTTCTTTTCTTCATACTTTCAGAAGAGGTGCCAAGGGTAAAATCTTTGTAATAGGTGATGCTGAAGCCCCCATATTCCCATACCAGGTCCTAGAAAATCCAGCTCATGCTAAGAGGATGTGAAATCTGTTCTGCCCATCACCTTCCTACTATCTAGAGAGAAGTGGAGTTGAAGAGGGGAGGAGGGAGAATTCCTTTGGAGATAAACATCAGTGTCCTCTGTCTCAAGTGTATCAATCAGAGAGCTTGTGTCCCCTCAGTTGGGAGGTGGACATAAGAATTGTGTGAGACACTGTAGCTAGATTGGCCTGAGACAACAGAGCAGAGAGGGAGAGAAGGTGGCACTTTCACTCTCAATGGAGGGGGAGAAGGAGGGGACAAAGGTGCATGCTTTCCAGGGACCAGACATGCAGAGATAACTGGAGCCATATCTTAGAGAGACTCCACCCCAGATGGCAGCCTGGAGTGGGGAAGGGACCCAGAAGAGGGGCAGAGGAAGGATTTCCAGAAGCCCAGGGTCCAAAAGGCCTAAAGGGGACTCTGGGTGCACCACAGACACTGCAACTGAATTGCCCCAGAAGGGAAAATTCAAAGAGAATATGCTTTAAGCACAGCGAGCTCAGGGTCAGTAGGCAGGGCTGGATTCCTCCCCCTGAGCCAGGGTTTTTCAAGCTGTGTGCTGTGAAATCAAATTAGTGGATTGTGATCAGCTTCAAAAATAATAATAATAAATTAAAATATGATGGAAAATATCATGTGATTTGGATAAGTATTGTTTCCTGAAACGTTTGCTTCAGGTTTGTAAATAGACGTCGGTGTAAATTTTATTTTTTTTATTGTGGATCACAGTCCAAAAACATTTGAAAGCCCCTGTTTTAATTTGCTCTCCTTATGCCTTGCCTTGTTGTTCTAGAAGGATTGGGCAACTACAATCTGGGAGATTAGGAATGAGACCTCTGGAGCTGGCTTCTATGCACCTGGGGCCAGTTACTTTACCTCTCTGTGGTTTGCTGTCTTCTCCATAAAAGAGGGGTAACAATGGTGCCCACCTCACAGGGCTGTTATGACCGTTAAGGGGATTAAGCAAATCGATTGATGCCAAGTGCTTCTAACAGTACCTGAAGAACAGTATGTTATGTGATGAATGCTAATCATTGTTGTAATGGGGGTTATTTCTTCCCCTGGCCAGAGATGACATTGTAACTTTAGGACACAGCATATTCTTCCCTAGATTGTATGCATCCAGCCAAGTTTTGCTCAGCTGTAGACAATGATTTCTGTGAGCAAATAGGCACACCACAAATATTTATGGAGCAGCTACTGTGTGTTAGCACTCTGCTCTGCACCAGGGGTACAGAGTGGAATAAGATAATGTTCCTGACTTTGAGGGGCACATAGTCTCCCAGAGAAATTCCAACTTATTTGACTTTTTCTCCATCACCCCCAGGTGGCGCCCAGTATATTTTAGGTCTCCAGGACATATGTATTGAAGGAATTTCTCAGGCAGGGCTCATGAACTCTCTTTACCTCACCCAGATGCAGTAAATGAGGCAGCATCACGTCCCTTCACTTCTTCCAGTACCTTCCAGATGTGGAGGAGAGAAGAGCAGCACAGGAGACTTTTCTGCAAATGCCAAAGGTCTCCAAAATTCTACGTTTGAGGAAAGATGAATGTGTTCTTGTAGACATCCTCTAGTGTCTGTTTCATAGTGTTTATTGAAAAAAGTTTTCAGGAAAGAAATGAGAAAGGAAACAGACGGCACCAAGTGACAAAGAACCTTAGAGATTTCTTCTCTCTACTGCTTAGAGCAGCTGACAAGCTATCAGGAAACAAACGGAGCAGGGGATGTGGCGCAGCCTCCTGGATCATCCACGTGGTCCCCACCTCCCTTCCAGCACTCGCAGTCCTTTAGCTACATAAACAGAGCTCTGATGTCACAACCCGAGGGAGGTCAGGCTGGGTGAGTGTGGCCTCCCTCCCACTCCCCTCCTTCAAAGCACGGCCGAGACTTCCCAGGAGGTTACATATGACATTAACAAACTGACAAGGTGGCTTTTTTCTTTTTCTTTTTAGCCCAGAGGGAGTAGAAAACATAAAAAAAAAGGCGGGCGGGGGGCAGCCTGTGGTCTGGTGGTCCGGTTAAGCATGCTCCACTTTGGTGGTCCACGTTCAGTTCCCAGGTGTGGACCTACACCACTCATCAGACTCATCAGTGGCCATGCTGTGGCAGCAACTCACATACAAAATAGAGGAAGATTGGCAACAGATGTTAGCTCAGGCAGAATCTTCCTCAGAAACAAACAAAAAGACTAATCTGGGACAATGTAAAGCCCTCCCCATCGACTGCCTTGGAAGAACTATAGAACTGCACGCAGGTGAGGCCCAGGGTCAGAATGTGTGTGTGCGTCTTTTCAAAAAGGGCCAATTTAAAAATGGCAACAGTTTACATTTAAATTGCTGTACAGTTTACTAGTTTACAATACAGAAGGCACAGCCACACATATTATCTCAAGTGCCTTCGCCGGTGTCACATACAGCTAAATTGGAAATGAAGAGATCCTGGACTTGAAGGCCAGTTCTCTTTCAATTAAGCTTTTTATTCTGAAAAGAAATTCTTCCTCTTCCACATCAAGCCATCTTCCTCAGTGTTTTCCTTTTATCTTCGGTTTTGTAGATCTTAACGAGCTCTTCATCTCTTTTCCTCAAAGCTGCCAGCTTTGGTATGTAAATTCTTTGACCCCTGGAGGGTGGAGGTAGATGCAGTAGCTGACGCATTTTGAAAGCCTTGTAACTGAACTGAGTGGGTTCATCTCTTGGTGAGCGTGGAGCCGAAAAGCACGGCCAAGGCAGAAGCAGGTGAAGAAGAGGTTGATTGCTTGCACAAGTAATGGAGTACACTGGGGATATCTTCCAAAGCAATGTCTCAGGGAGCTCAGTGCTGGTGGGGACTATACACAAGAGAGCAAAAGATAATTGGTTTATTTGTAACAACTGTGTAACAACTGTATTCTTTTAAGGTGCATGCATAGAAGGTAAACATGTTATTACATACATCTTATTACATATATCACACGATCTAAAAATGGTTGTTTGGACCCTCCCAGAGGAGGAGAATTTAGGATGCTAATGAGTTAAGTTAACTTTAGGTCACTTGGTGCTAGAACATTCTGCAGTGGTCTTGCTGCAAACGTGTGAGTTTATCTGCAAAACGGGGACATCAATTTCTGCAAAACAGAACGCACAGTTTCTTTTTGACTAAAAAACATTTGACAGACCCTGTTAGTTGTCGACCAGATCCTCAGTAACCCTTTCTTTGCCTGGCTCCCTGGTCACAGCCTCACATTGCTCTGAATGTATTGACGTCACTGTCAGCTTCATGAGCCTGCCACCTGGGCAGGCACACATGGCCTGATGCTTAGAAGGGCCTCATGCTTAGTTTCAAATCTCTGCTGCCGCCATCTTGACATTCTGGATAATTTTTACACTGGGCCCCATGAATTATGTAGCTGCCTCTGACTGACCCAATTCATTTTCTGAGAAACCACATCCAGATGGTTGGCCTGAGAATACTTTTTGATTTCTCTCAGTTTCCACAGTATAGTGGCTGCCAGCCCAGGATGGACAACAGGTGTACAGGGAAATAATAACCTTGGGGTAGCACCTTACAGCTCACAACACACTTTCACATGCATGATCTCCTTTAATCCTCACAAGCAAATATCAGGAGGCGAGCCGGTTTAAGGCCATCAGAAATCCACTTACAGAGGACAAAACTGATTCAACAAGCAAACAGCAAACAGCTCTTTAAAAGTGAAAATCAGGGGCCAGCCTGGTGAAGTAGCGGTTAAGTGCACACGTTCTGCTTTGGTAACCCAGGGTTCGTCGGTTCGGATCCCGGGTGCTGACACGGCACCACTTGGCAAGCCATGCTGTGGGAGGCATCCCACATATAAAGTGGAGGAAGATGGGCACGGATGTTAGCTCAGGGCCAGTCTTCCTCAGCAAAAAGAGGACGATTGGCAGCAGATGTTAGCTCAGGGTTAATCTTTCTCAAAAAAAAAAAAAAAATCAACAGAAAAGCAGAATAGAGAAATTATCCAGATGTTGTACAGCTGTGCTGCAAAGGACAAAGTTATAAAGGCAATAAAGGACTCAGCATGGAGTTTGGCCAAAGGGATTATGGGCAATAAAAATTCCAATCCCAGGCAGAGAGAAAGAGAGGGAGGGAGGGGGCCAGGGAGGGAGAGAGAGATATTGTTCCTGGAGCATCCTGGAAAATCAGTCACAAAGATCCTTCATGATCCCTTCACAGCCCAGGGATACGTATCACAAAGTCTGGCTGAAAATTCCTTTGTCAAAGATTCTATCCTTGTCCAGTTGCTTCTTTTTTCTTTTGAGGAAGATTAGCCCTGAGCTAACATCTGTAGCCAATCCTCCTCTTTTTCTTTTTTTTTTTTTTGCTGAGGAAGCCTGGCGCTGAGCTAGCATCCATGCCCATCTTCCTCTACTTTATGTGTGGGATGCCTACCACAGCATGGTGTGCCAAGCGGTGCCATGTCCACACCCAGGATCTGAACCGGCACACCCCAGGCTGCCAAGAAGCGGAACGTGCGAACTTTGCTGCGCCACCAGGCCAGCCCTGTCCACATGCTTCTTGATTAGCAATTTGGTTTGGTTTCTGAGTTCCTTTGTTCCAGGAAGACATTAATACTGAAAACACTGCTCAAGTCAACCACCTTTATGAGCTTGCTGGCCTGAGACCTGGAATCTGGAATCCAGACCAAACACAACCTTTTGAAGTCCTGCAGCCCCGAGACTGTGGGTTTTCACTTGCTTCCACCCAGTTGTCTGACTTTCTGATCTCCTCCTCTGCTGGCGTCGTTTGCACAGCTCCAGGTCCAGTCTGACGTCTGAAGTCCAGGCCGCTGGTGCTTGTTGCCCAGTGTCGGCTGGCTGGATTCGAGTGGAGGGGCACAATGAGCTGCAACCTTGTCCTCAAGGCACAGCCAGTTGGGGGCCGAAGGAGGCAGAGGAGGATGCCTTCCTGAGTTTTCACCTCCACACTTCAGATGGGCCCATTTCCCCGACTCTGTTCTCAGAGCTTTTCCAAATCCAGCATCCTAAGGGTTTTTCTACATGGATTCAAAGTAAAAGTGACCTAGAGAAAGACCGGATTGCTGTCCTCCTTCCTTCTCCAATGTTCTCAGCACACTCCTAAGATTATCTGTGGCTTCATAGCCAAACTCTAACATTTGAGTTTTTCAAGGCTTAGGGAGGAAGCAGGGGTTTAGTGTAGTAGAGTGGATTCTCTTGGACAATCAAGGTATACATAGGATTCTATTAAGAAACTGTTTTGCTGGGGTGGAACTATGGTTGCTTTTTATTTACTTATTTATTTTTTTGCTGAGTAAGATTGGCCCTGAGCTAACATCTATGCCAATATTCCTCTATTTTGTATGTGGGTTGCCACCATAGCATGGCTGCTGATGAATGGTGTAGGTCCACATCCAGGAACCAAACGTGGGCTGCCGAAGCAGAGCATGCCAAACTGAACCACCAGGCCACTGGGCTGGTCACTATGGTTGGTTTTTTTTTTTTGGTGAGGAAGATTGTCTCTGAGCTAATATCTGTACCAGTCTTCCTCTATTTTGTGTGTGGGACGTCGCCACAGCATGGCTTGGTGAGTGGTGTGTAGGTCTGCTCCTAGGGTCCAAACCTGTGAACCCCAGGCTGCCAAAGCAAAGTGCATGAACTTAACCACTATGCCATTGGGCCAGCCCAAGGAATGACTTTTTGCACTCTGTACAACTCTGAACAAACTGAATGACGGCCTCTGGGTGAATACCAACTGGGAGCCCTGGGAGGGGGCACAAAGCACTTGAAAATGTTCCCTAGGACAAGTGCCCTGCCATTATCTCCCTACCATTATTCAGCCAATGAGCTTTCCTGCTTCTATGTTTTCCCATAAAGGCAAGAGTTGGAGGAAATGGAGGGAAATACAGTGCTGAAGCACAGCAGGCCTGGGGCATGTCTCCTGGGCAATTCCCCCCCTCCACTTGCGACTGTCATACTAGCCCCCTCGGTATAGAAATCCTGTCTGATTGTTTCATCAACTACGTCTGCATGGAGATACGAGATCCAGGAATGACTTGCTATGTAACAAAAGGCCAGTCTCTGAGCTCCTTCAAACCACAAACTCTCCTTTGGTGAGGAGTCCATGAGCCCTAAGTACATGAAAGAGATCACTGGCGTGGGAGGCTCATCCTCTTAGTCTCTAGTCCTGCCTTTCCTACTCAGTGAGTCACTGAGAATCTCTGCACTTCACGTTGGGAAACTGAAACACGATGATGGATATACAGTATTATTCAATAGATTGTTAAAATCAGAAATTAATCTTCCAAGATTCTAGGCTTTGCTTGCTCTCTAAGCTTGCCCCACTTGATAGGAGCTAAGGGTTGCTTTTCTAGGACCATAATCCAGAAGCTAGGGCAGGTAAACAGCCTGGTGGAGCCAGGTGAGCCACACTGCCCTTAACTTCTCCATCTATCTAAGAGTAAAGGACAGCATTGGCACAAGAGGTGGTTCCAGTGGATTCTTTCATCACACATTCATGGGGGGCCCCCATACCTCCTTTGCCTTGTCCTTTGTGGCCTCACCCTCTTTGAAGTCTTTGAGAGGAGTTGTTCCACTCAGCCCTTGAAGGCTGTGTCCCATACAACACAGATGGGGAGGAGGATGAGGAAGCACTGAGTGCCTTTGGATACTCTGACTTCAAGCTGAGTGGGGATCCCAGGTGAGCCTAGGACCACTGAACCCTCAGAACAAGAGGCAGGACCCACATCAGCTAAGGGGGCCCTGGAGGACACCTATTTGGCTCCTCCAAGTTCATGAACACCACAAGGTCGCGACTCAACACTGATAAACGAACAGTTTGCATCAAGCACAAGATGTGACAAACTGTCGTCTTACATGGCTGGAAAAAGGCAACAAGATCACCTTCTCAAGACAGGGAAATGCCTGGCCTGACAACATCCATGCGTGCAGATATTGTCTTGTGTTCACATATAAAGCCATTCACACACCTGCCCGGATGGCACCCAAATACTGCTCATTGACCTGATCAGGCACAAAGTCCTGTGGCCTGGATCAGTCTGGGGGAGGGTGGGGAAGAGGGCAGGAGAAGGCAGGATGAGAGCCAGGAATAAGTAGGAGGGGAACATTCCCATTTGGTCCCACCTGCTTCTTCATTCTTTCACCTTTTCATTCTTTCCAACTCAAACACCCACCAAGCTTTCCCTCACTCTCTGTCTCACTCTCCCCCAGGTTCTGTGTGGTCGCACTGCAGACACTCCTATCACAGATGGACAGGTGATCCCTTTGTCCTGTATGAAGTCACCAATCCAGGTACCATGGAGAGATCTGTGAGGAGGGCCTCCCCTCTGAGAAGATGCCCAGCCAGCAGGAGACCTCAAGGCTGAGTTCAGATGGGCTCTCAGACAGGTTAACACTCTACACACAACAGATCCTCCTCCTAGGCTTTGCCCTGGCCCTCTCGGCCACAATCAGAGCAAAACCCTCACGCACAACACACACCCTCACCCAAGGCCACTAGATCTGTGTCCACTGGACACTGGCTACATTTGCTAGAATACAGAAACAGTGACGGTTTTCAACAGACTGTTCTTGTCCCTGAGCCTCTTCAGTGCTGATGTTGCATGGTTATCAGGGGGAGCACTCAGATGAGCTGGACCAGGCCGGGAGGCAATATTCATGCCCATGGCCTTGAATCCAGTTCTCATCTGGAGCTAGTGAGTGACCTGAGTACCACTTGGAGATACATAAAGATTTCTTGCCCAACCCTGGATGGTCCTCCTTCACCTCCCAGCTCTGCCAAGACTTTCCTCTGCCCTCCTCACCCTCTGGCATCCTCCTGTTGGGGGAAGTAAGAGGAGAGAAAGGAGACTACACTCTCACCTCACCTGGGCTACAGTGCCCAGTAGGAGATCTGTGAGGGTACTACACACATGGCACCCACCTGTGTCACTCGCACAGATGCTTGAGGCTCACTGGGGTTGAGACAGAGGGGAAGCAGGTTACCAAGGAGCACCATTTTTGGAGGCAGGGGGTGAACAAGGCCCAGAGCCACCTGTCTGACAGCTCCACACCTACTGGCTTCCCTTCATTCTCCAGGGCTGTGATGCCTACATCTTCATTAAGATCTTACACGGCTGAAATCAAGCACTGTATCATTTCCTCGCTTTGATTTCCTCAATGCTCCTCTTAATTTTAATGAATCAGCCAGGGTTAAGACATCCAAACCTTTCTCTTCCACACGAAGAAGGCTTACAAGAGTTGGGAGCTCTTTTCTTTGCCTGTTTTCTCTCACAAAATCAGCTTCTTCATGGTTTCCATCCTCCAAAGAACTTACTCTTCAAGACACACCTTCTCTACCCTCCCTTCACTGTAAGATGACTCAGCAAAGTCTTCCACATATGCTAGGAACCTTGGCTTTGGCATTTATGGCCCGATTCTGGCCCTAACAAACCCAAAAGGCTCTGGGACTTCATACCTCAAATGCCCTTAAATGTAGATAAGCTTAAGAAAGAAAATTTCCAGACGAGAAAAAGGGCTATAAAAATGGTCCGTCAACCAAATACAGCAATATATCAAAAAGATTATACACCATGATCAAGTGGGATTTATACCAGGGACACAGGGATGGTTCAACATCCACAAGTCAATCAACGTGATTCACTGTATTAACAAAATGAGAAACAAAAACCACATGATCATCTCAATAGATGCAGAGAAAGCATTCGACAAGATCCAACATCCATTTATGATAAAAACCCTCAATAAAATAGGTATAGAAGGAAAGTACCTCAACATAATAAAGGCCATATAAGACAAATCCACAGCCAACATCATACTCAACGGACAAAAACTGAAACCCATCCCTCTCAGAACAGGAACAAGACAAGGGTGCCCACTTTCACCACTCTTATTCAACATAGTTCTGGAGGTTTTGGCCAGAGCAATTCGGCAGAAAAAAGAAATAAAAGGAATCCAAATAGGCAACGAAGAAGTAAAACTCTCGCTGTTTGCAGACGACATGATCTTATATATAGAAAACCCCAAGGAATCCATAGAAAAACTACTAGAAACAATCAACAACTACAGCACAAAGTTGCAGGGTATAAAATCAACATACATAAATCAGTAGCATTTCTATATGCTAACAATGAACTAACAGAAAAAGATCTCAAGAACTCAATCCCATTCACGATCGCAACAAAAAGAACAAAATACCTTGGGATAAATTTAACCAAGGAAGTGAAAGATCTATACGACAAAAACTACAAGACCTTCTTGAAAGAAATCGACGACGACATAAAGAGATGGAAAGACATTCCATGCACATGGATTGGAAGAATAAACATAGTTAAAATGTCCATACTACCTAAAGCAATCTACAGATTCAACGCTATCCCAATCAGAATTCCAATGTCATTCTTTACAGAAATTGAACAAAGAATCCTAAAATTCATATGGGACAACGAAAGACCCCGAATTGCTAAAGCAATACTGAGAAAGAAGAACAAAGCTGGAGGCATCACAATCCCTGACTTCAAAACATACTACAAAGCTACAGTAATCAAAACAGCACGGTACTGGTACAAAAACAGATGCACAGATCAATGGAACAGAATTGAAAGCCCAGAAATAAAACCACACATCTATGGACAGCTAATCTTTGACAAAGGAGCTGAGGGCCTACAATGGAGGAAAGAAAGTCTCTTCAACAAATGGTGCTGGGAAAACTGGACAGCCACATGTAAAAGAATGAAAATCAACCATTCTTTTTCCCCATTTACTAAAATAAACTCAAAATGGATCAAAGACCTAAAGATTAGGCCTGAAACAATAAGTCTTCTAGAAGAGAATATTGGCAGTACACTCTTTGACATCAGCTTCAAAAGAATCTTTTCGGACACCATAGCCCCTCACATGAGGGAAACAATAGAAAGAATAAACAAATGGGACTTCATCAGACTAAAGAGCTTCTTCAAGGCAAGGGAAAACAGGATTGAAACAGAAAAACAGCCCACTAATTGGGAAAAAATATTCACAAGTTATTTATCCGACAAAGGGTTAATCTCCATAATATACAAAGAACTCACACAACTCAACAATAAAAAATCAAACCCAATTACAAAATGGGCAGGGGACATGAACAGACATTTCTCCAAAGAAGATATACGGATGGCCAATAGACACATGAAAAGATGCTCATCATCACTAATCATCAGGGAAATCCAAATCAAAACTACACTAAGATATCACCTTATACCTGTTAGAATGGCAAAAATATCCAAAACCAAGGGTGACAAATGTTGGAGAGGCTGTGGAGAAAAGGGAACCCTCTGTTGGGGGAATGCAAACTGGTGCAGCCTCTATGGAAAACAGTATGGAGATTCCTCAAAAAGTTAAGAATAGAAATACCTTATGACCCAGCCATCCCACTACTGGGTATCTATCCTAAGAACCTGAAATCAGCAATTCCAAAAGTTCCATGCACCCCTATGTTCATCGTAGCATTATTCACAATAGCCAAGTCATGGAACCAACCTAAGTGCCCAGCAACTGATGATTGTATAAAGAAGATGTGATATATATATACAATGGAATACTATTCAGCCATAAAAAAGGACAAAGTCGTCCCATTCACAACAACATGGATAAACCTTGAGGGTATTATGTTGAGTGAAATAAGCCAGACAGAGAAAGACGAACTCTGTATGACTCCACTCATAGGTGGTAGTTAACATATGGACAAAGAGAACGGATCGGTGGTTGCCAGGGGAAAGGCGGGTGGGGGGAGGGCACTAGGGGTGAAGTGGTGTACCTACAACGTGACTAATAATGATGTACAACTGTAATTTCACAAGGATGTTAACTTTCATAACCTTAATAAAAAAGGAAAAATAATAATAATAATTCATAAAAAAAACAATTGGCTCAGGGGTTCAGAAGCTATGTCTGAGATGTGAATCCACATTTGGGATCTGTAGAGAGAGTGGCAGACTCACACCTGGGAGTCAATGACTGCCAGCTGGTCTTGATTCCTTATTAGCAAAATCACCGTCACATGGGTCTCCTAGCAGGCGCTCAGCAAATCTTTGTGGCAGGAGGGGTTGGAGGAATGTAAGACCAGAAGAACAAGGGCCAAGAAGAAGAGGGCAGGAAGGAGGCACCAGCAGAGGAGGCTGAGAAGCAACACTCACAAAGAACCAGGCGCACGGCAGGGCCACGCATGGCTTTGCTGCTCAACTCATCTCCATTTGTCTATATTAAATAAAACTTTACAGATACTCTGAAAAAAAAAATGGTCCATCAGCTGTAATCCTCAAATATGCCAATATCCTGAGAGATAAAGAAAGGCTGGGGTCTTAAATCTTTAGAGACCACAGAGACGTGATACCTGAATACCTGTGAGATCTTTGCTGGATCCAGGACTCGAGGAAAAACAATGCCATAAAAGACATCTGTAGGTAAATTGCAAATTTGTAGGTAAAAGGTAAATTGACAGAATTGAAATACACACAGTAGCTTAAATAAAATTTGTATTAATGTTAGATTTCCTGAAGTTGGTAAGTTTAATGTGGGTAGATAAAGTCTGTCTTGGAAGTACCCTCAGAAGGACTCAGGGAAAGGAACCATGATATATGCAACTTACTGCCGAATGTTCAGGAAAGAGATTAATACAGAGAGACAAATAGAGTAAATTGGATAACGTGTTAAAAAATACAGAAATTCCTGCAACTTTTTTGTAAGTTTGCAATCATTTCCAAATGAAATGTTTTTAAATATTGCCTACAAAGCACAAAGAGACTCAAGCCTTGGAGAGACCAAATTAGATGTAAGTGGGAGTGAGGGAGGCACGGGGCTGGAAACAAGGGATTGGTCATAGATCTGGTAATTACACCCTCTTCCTGGGTTTCCACTCTTCATTAAATGGCCAAGTTAGCTTCCTTCTACCTTCTCCCCAACCCTGCACCCTGCCTCAAGGGGAACAGAGGGTTGGCAAATAATCTCTGGAGAAGTAAAACTCAACAGGCTTTGAGCTCAGGGATCCAAGAAAAGCAGAGGGTGGGGTGAGGTGCAGGGATTGCCTGGAAGTCCCTTCAGAACAGGAGTTCCCCTCTTAACCATCTACTTGAAGCGCCCACCATTGTTTCAAAAATTCCAGTAGTCACCTACGGAAATCAAGGCCGGAGATCAGTGGGCCTTCCCCAGGGATGTTTGAAACTCCCAGAGAAAAGGCCTCCAGATATAAATATTTGAGTATCCAACCCCGAAAGGAAGATCACTACACAACCCCTCTGGAGTAAAATGCACACTCATGTACAGAGTCCACATACTTAAGGTCTTATTCTTAAAGATGGGCATAAATCCAAAGATCACCATTCTTAAGAAAAATCTAAAATGTGAAAAACAGAGACTTAAAAAAACAAATAAGGGGGCCGGCTCCATGGCTGAGTGGTTAAGTTCGCGCGCTCCGCTGTAGCGGCCCAGGGTTCTGATCCTGGGTGCGGACATGGCACCGCTCATCAGGCCACGTTGAGGCGGCGTCCCATATGCCACAACTAGAAGGACCTGCAACTAAGATATACAACTATGTACTGGGGGAGGGGTTGGGAAATAAAGCAGAAGGGAAAAAAAAAAAAGATTGACAACAGTTGTTAGCCCAGGTGCCAATCCTTAAAAAAAAGGAAGATTGGCAACAGTTGTTAGCCTAGGTGCCAATCTTTAAAAAAAAAAAAAAAAATAATAGAACTTAGAGAAAAATGAGATAATAATGGAAGCTGAAGAAAATTATAAAAAGAAACCATTATTAATACTCTCAGAAGTAACAAAAAATACTGCATACTTGAAACATGAATAGAATATCATAAAAATTGAATGGCAGTACACAAGAAAGTGCACTTAGAAGTCAAAAATAATTTCCAAAAGGAAAATTGTTCATAGGTAGGATAAAAAATAAACTTTTAAGAAATCTCCCAAAGAAGTGAACTAAAAGACAAAAAGATATAGAAAAGATTAGAAGTTACAGGCTTGGTCCAAGAAGACAAGCATCTAACTGGGTAGGTCCTCCAGGAGGGAGAAGGGAGAAAAATTATTTCAAAAGCATATCCTGTAGTGTGGTCAGAACTGAAGGACTGAGCTTTGCAAATATAAAGGGACCACTGAGTACCACGAGCGAAAAATGAAAAGATACACAGCAAGGCCCGTCCACAGGAAATTTCAGAGAACCTGGGCTAAAGAGAAAATAGTTACAGTGTCAACAGGAAAACCACAAATAACCAAAAACAGGGCAATCAGAATTGCATTGGATTTCTCAACTGCAACCCAGAAAGCCAGGTCCAGTGAGAGAGCTGCTAAAATTCTAACTGAAAATTATTTCCAACTTTGTATTCTCTATTTTTACAAAGTATTAATCATGAGTGAAGATGGAATAAAAACATTTTCAGACATTCAAGCTCTCCAAAATTGACCTCCCTTTCACTCAGCATCAGTGGAGGATGTGTCACCACTAAAATAGAAGGAAAAACAAGAAAAGGAAAAATTCAGCATCTAGGAAATAGGGTCCAGTACAAGGATGCATGGAATGGAAGTTCCTGGGTGGCAGCTGTGCAGCAGGTCTAGAAAACAAATGGTCCATATTGAATAAGAGGATGGAGGATTGTCAGAGCAACATCCTTGGGGGATAAAGGCAATGATTGTAGGATGGTCTTGAGCATGTAGGAAATAGGAATGAGATTTAAGATACTTGGGAAATCTGGTTAATTAAAAACAAAATTGGTAAATTAAAAAAATATTGCCTGCATAAAGAATGAAAAATTTTCCACGTAAGATAACATCAGTACACTACAATACATAAGGTCTAAAATTTCTGATTCAATAAAAAACTGATTAAAAGCATACAGTTTTAAAATATGGAGATGAATTTTGCAGCAAATGGCTACAGGAGTTCCAAGCCATTGCCTTTGGGAAACAGCGCTTGAGATGGAAGTGTGGAGAGAAGAGGCCTCTGTTTTTTGTTAAAAGACTTTCAGCAAGATTTGACATTTCAGACAAAGTGCGTGCATTACTCTGACAAAAATAAAAATTAGTTTAAAAATTAGCCAAGATAGGGGCTGGCCCCGTGGCCGAGTGGTTAAGTACGCGCGCTCCGCTGCAGGCGGCCCAGTGTTTCGTTAGTTCGAATCCTGGGCGCGGACATGGCACTGCTCATCAGACCACGCTGAGGCAGCGTCCCACATGCCACAACTAGAAGAACCCACAACGAAGAATACACAACTATGTACCAGGGGGCTTTGGGGAGAAAAAGGAAAAAATAAAATCTTTAAAAAAAAAAAAAATTAGCCAAGATAAAAATGAGTATTCGTTGGAGGTTTGTGAAATTTGAAGTAGGCTTGGAACATTGTGAAATCCATAAGTAGACAAAAAATGTACTCTTTCTCCATTTCCGTGAGTTTAACAAGACTAGATATTCTGAAAATCCTTCCCATCACAAAATACCAGATGCCGGATAAATTACAGCAAACATACCTTTAAATTTCCTACAAGCCCAAAAGAGAAAAAGATGGTCTTAAATAAATTTTTTATAATTGCTGAAACAAGAATGGTGTGCCAACACAGAAGCGCAGGCCGCCCTAAAGTACACATAAACCAGAAACCTAAAGATCTGTGGGTTAACTGCCCACAGGACTGAGCATAGCATAGGCCTTTTTCACCTTTTGACTCCAGTCAGGGCTGTCTCCAGGAGCAGCCGCCGAGGGCTCCACACTCAGAAGGGCCCCACGCTTGATTTAATATTCTATTGTCACTGTCTTGAAATTCTTAATTTTATCTTTCAACTTGTGTTTTCTAAGTGAAGTCTATGGGACAATGGAGCATGTGAGAAGAGTAGATACACACAATAGCGTGTCCACTGTTCCTTGTGGCCCCGTTCAAATACAGCAATCATGATGCCCCATGTGCACGGAATTCAGGTGCACCCACGATGGGTGGGAGTTCAGCAAGACTCAAGGCATGTTACCTGAATGCCTGAGTTAGCAGAGGTGCTGACAGCCCTGAGAGGCCACCCTTGATATTCTAATCAGAGTCCTTCAAACACAGAGAAGTCAAGGGTGTTCTAAGAACCTTGAACGACCCAGGAACCCATCACAACCTTCCTCACTCATTTCCTTCCCTGTATTAGCCAATTGCTTACACTGAAAATGATGACATAGATGGAAAGGGAAAGATAGGGCAACCCATAGTTGCTTCCGTTTCAGTCCTTCTTATGACACTAAGCTGCACGTAGAGAATCATAGCAGAAATCAAATGTGCTGAGAAGTGAAATTAAAACAGTTGAGTTAGTTTTGTGCAGCATTTCCACAGTATGGGTAAGAAATACATATGCACGTACAATCTACTAAATATAAATTGTGTAATTTTGGTGATTTTGCATACAAGCAAAAAGCTCTTATATTTGCACTTAAAACTCACATTGCACAATATAAAGATGAATGGTAAAATTCATGCTAATAATGTAAAATTTTAGCTTGTCTTTACTTAGAACAACAATCAATAGCAAATCAAAAATACCCTGACAAGTTGAGAGACAGATTTTGGAAAAAAGGAAAAGGTTTTATATTTTAATACTGCTAACACCACTTTTTTCTTGCTTTTCAAACAAGGAACTCCACATTTTAGTTTTGCCCTGGGCCACATAAGTTATGGAGCTGTGCCTAGACATTTCTTCTGATTAATTTAAAGCCATGGAGGGCAGACAGTTTGAGGTGAGGAAGCATCCACTTCATCCTCTACTAGGCATCAACTGTCTTTACTGTTTTTAATGACACAAGTGACTTCGACTGGGACCCCAGAAGCAGACTCTGAGAGGGGGAACTGTTCCCAGACAATCCAAGGAGACCTCAACTGGAAGGAGGCCAGAAAGAAAGTACAATTTCAAGTAAAGTCCCTTAAAGTCAGTAAAGTTATTTAGGCTGAATCACAGGGGAGCTGCACAGAATCAAAAAGTCACGCCTTTGAGTTGTCCAATTGAGTGCTAGGCTGTGGGAATCTTTATACTCCTCCTGTCAGTTATTTGTTAAAAGCTGGGGGTGTGGGGGGAGGGACCACAAATGACTAGCCACTTTTGGGTCTCCAGGCCAGCAGCAAAGCTGTTTCTGGTAGCCTGAAGTCACCATAGCAACAAAGAGACATGGGTGCTGGCTGCTAGGGGGCCAAGCACCTTAGGGGCCAGAAAGCACAAAATATAAAAACATTCCAATAAACTTGGAATTCCACTTGAAACATCAGCAGCAGAGAACAAAAAATGCAAGTCCTCACCAGCATTCCAGTGCTGTTCCCCCCAAGACAAGTAACCCTGATAACAGTGTGCTGTTTGTTCTTTCAGGTCATTTTCTGTGCTCTTACATTCAGTCCACAAATATTTATGAGTGCCCACTATGTGTCCACTAGACATTGCAAATAAAGAAGACAGACACGGTCCCTGCCCCCATGTATCTTACATTCCAGTGGGCATGGAACTTGTCCGACAGTCCTGTCTCTTGCCTGTTTCACTTTACAATACATCATGGATACCTTGCTATATCAACATATGCAAATTTGCTGCATATTTTACAGGCTACGTGCCATTCCATAAAACGGATCTAGCATGACTCATCTAACCATTTTCCTGTTGATTAAACACTGATTCCTAAAAGAAAATACTGAGGAGAAAATAAAGCAAATACCTTCTGTAGATCTTCATGTGGGTATTTCCTCTGAGGCCGACCAAGAGAAGGTTACTCTTTTAGGATGAAGATGTGGGCAGATAAGTAAAGCAGTCTGTCTGATGGTAAACCTAAGAGAATGTCTCAGGAATGTTCTGTCTGGGTGAGGATGAACAAAGGTCTGGGAGTCAGGCCGAACTGAACAGGAAGGCCACAGTAATGTGAGGAAGTTGAGCAGATGCTGAGTTAGAAACCATTACAAGTCTTTGGGGGAATTTCAAGTCATCTTACAATAGGTGCAGATTGTATGATTTCCAGCTTGCCATGCAATCCTCTGATGTATACTAATAACAGATAAGGAAAATGAAGACCAAGGTCACACAACCAGTGGATGATAAAACCTGGATTTGAACCCTAGTCTGAGTCCTCAAATTATATTTTTTATATTAAGTGGCATATATTAAGTGGCAAAGTAGAAACTGGGTTTGCATTTTACTGACTGGCCCAGGAGAGAAGGAGAGATGATGATTAGGGACAATGAAAGTGGCTTATCAGGAGGATGGGCCTCTGGGGGGGAATATTAGCTCTTTATTTTTAAGTAAATTTTTAAATAGAAATGTGATATATATACAGAAAAAAATGCATGAATCAGAACTACCAGGGGGCCGGCCCAGTGGTGCAGTGGTTAAGTTCGCACGTTCCAATTCTCGGCGGCCCGGGGTTCACTGGTTTGGATCCCGAGTGCGGACAAGGCACCGCTTGGCACGCCATGCTGTGCTAGGTGTCCCACATATAAAGTAGAGAAAGATGGGCATGATGTTAGCTCAGGACCAGGCTTCCTCAGCAAAAAGAGGAGGACTGGCAGTAGTTAGCTCAGGCTAATCTTCCTCAAAAAAAAAAAAAAAAGAACTACTAGTGAATTTTTATAAAGTACACCTGTGTAACCAGAGCTTTGCACTCCAAACTTAGAACATTTCCAGCAACACAGAGCCCCAAGATTCACCATAATTCTGATTTCTACCACTATGGATTTATTACACCTGTTTCAACAACAGAATCACTTCATGGGGTAGGCAGCTTCTAAATGAGTCACAGTGACTTCAATGTCCTAGTATTAATGTCCTTGTCTAATTCCCTCCCCTTAAGTACGTACGGGATGGAACTAGTGACTTCTAATGAACAGAATGTGACAAAAGCCATGGGATGGCACTTCCAAGATTAGGTTCCAAAAGCTCTGCCTTGTTCTCTTATTAGCTGTCTCTGATGGAAGACAGCTGCCATGTTGAGTTGCCCTATGGAGAGACATATGTGGCAAGGAACTAAAGGAGGTCACTGCCCAACAGCCAGTGAGGAACCGAGGCCCTCAGTCCAGTAGCCTGTGAGGAATGAACCCTGTCCAGAATCACATAAGTGCACTAGGAAGCAAACTGTCCCTCAGTGGAGTTTTCAAATGAGACCACAGCCCCAGCTGACTCTTTGACTACAGCCATAAGGCAGAGGCACCCAGCTAAACCATGCTTGAGTTTCTGACCCACAGAACCGTGAGATAATCAATGTGGGTTGTTTCAAGCTGCTAAATGTTGTGGTAATTTATTATGAAGCAATAGATAACTAACATATGGTATGTACTCCTTTGCATCTGGCTTCTTTCACTCAACATTAAATTTGTGGGATTCAGCCATATTTTTTCATGTAACATGAGTTCATTCACTTTCATTGTATTCTAGCACATGAAGTTAGCACAATTTATTTATTCTCCTCTTGACAGACATTTGGGTTATTTCTAGCTTGGAGCTATATGAACAGTGCCTCTTTGAACATTCTTCTGCATGCCTCTTGGGATATACATGTACACACATCTGCTGAGTCCATACTAGGAGTGCAATTGCAGGTCATAGGCTATGCATACGTTCATAGCCTGCCAGCAATTTCGAAAGTGCTGGTGTCCATTTACTCTCCCACTTGTAGTGCATGGGAGTTCCAGTTGCTCCACATCCTCATCAGCTCTTTTGTTCATTTTAGCCATTTTGGTGGGTATGTAGTGGTATCACATTATGGTTTAAATTTGCATTTACCTAGTTAATTAGAGTCTTTAAATTTTAATTAATTACTTAATTTTCATTTCCCTCATTAGGATGAGTACCTTGTCATGTTTTTTTGATTAGTTTGGATACTTTGTGAGGTGCCTGTTCAAGCATTGCCCATTTTTCTGTCAAGCTGTCTTTTTCTTATTGGATTCTTATATAAACTGCAATCAAGCCCTTGTCAGAAATAGATGTTGAAAAGATCTGTCATTCTTCAGCTTGTCTTTTCACTCGTTAGTGATCGTTTAGATCAACAATTTATCTGGAATTGATTTTTGCGTATGGGATGACATAGGATCAAAATCAATTTTTTTTCATATGAAGACTGATACATCACCATTTATTGAAAAAAAATCCTTTATCTACTGTAGTGTCACTTTGACATAAATGAAAGGACCATATATATCCAGGTCAGAGTCCAAACATACTGTTCTGTTCCATTGCTCTATTTCTATTCTCGTGTCAATACCACATTGTTTTAATTACCATAGCTTTAATGAATCTTATTGTCTGAGTCTCAGTCCTCCAGCTTTATTCTTCTTTTTCATGACGTCTTTCTATTACTTGGCCCTAAGAATTTCCATGTAAGTTTTTGACTCAGCTTGTCAGCTTATACACACACACACACACACACACACACTGAAGGGATTCTGATTTGTTACTGCATTGAATCTATAGTTTGGAGATTACTGATTTACAATATTGAGTCTTGCAATCAATGACCATGATATATCTGTCCATTTATTTAAGTTTGATTTAATTTCTCTCAATAAAGTTTTTCAGTTTTCTGTGTAGAGTTTTTGCAAACTTTTCATTATATTTATTCCTTGGTGTTTGATTTTTTAAAACATTTTTATTATAAAACACAGATTTAGGAAACCACAAAAGACAAATTTATAGCTTAATGCTATTGTGAGACAAACACCCTGAGAATGGCCACCTGGGTCAAGAAATAGAACTTTGCCTGAAGCCCTTCAATGTCTTGTGATCCAGTTATAACTCCTCTCTTCCCAAAAGTAATCATTTTCCTGACTTTTATAAGTAACTCTTTCCTAAATTGCTTCATAAATTTATCAACCAATTTTGCCTCCCTAGATGGCATGATTTAGTTTCTCCTAGTTTTAAATAATGACTTTTCCCCTTTAATAGGTAGGTCACTTTTCTGCCGTTTATTGCCCTTCAGTTTATCTGTTGATGAATGCAGGTCATTTGACACATAACGTTTCCCACAATATGGATTTTGCTCAGTACATGTTCATGGTGCAGTTTGACATGTTCCTCTGTCCTCCGTATTTCCTGAAAAACAGGAAATTGGTCAATTCTTTTGGAAAGACTAGACAGTAGTGTATTATTTCATCATGAAACACATAATGTCTGATTATCTCTTTTTGTGATGTTAGCAGCCACTGAGACTCAGTGACTAGACCCATTAACTCCTTAGGGATTGCAAAATTGTGATATTCTAATTTGATAATTTCATTTTCATTTATTGGTGAAATACTTCTATGAGGAGATCTATCTCCTCATCTACAATTTGGTTACACAGTGGTACAGTTCACAATAAAAAGGCGGGATGAAAGCTTGGGTCTTCTCCCACCCCATGCTACCCTCAGGATTTTAAAAATCAGTTTTCATTATAATGATTTTTTTCCCAATCATCCTCATAAGTTGAATTTTTTTTGGGGGGGTATCCATAGAAACCCATGGATTTAAACACATTTGATGGGTTTCAATTAACTGTAATTGTTATCCTTATTGAAGCTCAAATTGTTTCATTGTCCATAAAGAGCCTTTTCACATTTGGCTCCCGAGTCCTTTTGAAATGACCCTAGTAGTCTTTGATAACTTCCTTGTTATTTTGTATACAAGATACAAAATAATATTTTGTATCACAAGATTTTGTATCACAAGATTTTCCAAGTACATCTCACACAAATGCTCCACAGTCCTGAAATCAGCCATTTAAGACCAGAATCTGGGCCCTAGGGATGTTTCTTGCTACTGAGTTGATCATTATTTCTAGGCCTCTTTAATGGAGAGATGGAATATGTGTGTGTGTGTGTGTGTATGTATGTGTATAGACGTACACATTTATGTATGTATATATACATATATAGTCATATATATATAGATAAATATAGTTGTATATGTGTCTATAGATATATAGACATAGACTTAGATATCAATATCTATATATGTATATAGTTAAAATACCTTATTGGTACATACAGATAATTCAAATTCAAATTCAGTACTACAGGGTTTTTACAGAACCTCTTCTATATGACCTCTGTATTCTTTTTCTTCTATCCTGACAACTCCAGTTCTCAAGATCACAGGGGGTGTTATAATTAGAATATTCCAAAATTTCTCACTTGTTATATTCCATATTACTCACAAAACAGACTCAGAACAGCAATTCAAATTTGGATTGACCTTTTCTTCATCATAAAATGTCCCTCTTTATATCTAGCCACATTTTTAAAATTTTTAAATTTTTATTTATTTTCTTTCTTTCTTTCTTTCTTTCTTTCTTTTTTTTTGAGGAAGACTGGCCCTGAGCTAACATCTGTGCCCATCTTCCTCTACTTTATATGTGGGACGCCTACCACAGCATGGCTTGCCAAGTGGTGCCATGTCCGCACCCGGGATCCAAACCAGTGAACCCCGGGCTGCCAAAGCGGAACATGCGCACTTAACTGCTGTGCCACCCGGCTGGCCCCTTTATTACATTTACATACGTTACATACTCAACAATACACTGTTAGAACTACTACTTTATATAATCCTATGTTTCTTAAAGTAGCTGATAGGAGAAAGGAGAGTAAATAATTTATAGAGTTTGTTAGATCAATCAATTTGTTTACCATTTCTGGTTCTCTTAATTTCTTCCTATGGATTCAAGTTACAATCTAGTGTCATTTTACTCTAATAAAGCTTTGGTCTCACTGCCTCCTTTGTGCTATATTGTCAAATACACTACATTTCTATCTTTATATGCACAACAAATCCAAATGTAGACATATTGTTTATGCACTTACTTTTTAAATCATTGAGAAGAAGCGAGAAGAAATCTGAAATTATATTGTCTTTTATAATTACTACACAATTTCTTTTATCAGCAGTCTTTGTTTTGTTTCTGTGGATTTGAGTTACTGTGTGGCATCATGTGAAAAACTTCCATTAGTATTTCTTGTGAAGCAGGTCTGCTAGCAATGACGTCTCTCACTTTCTGCTTACGTTTATCTGTCATGGTACAATATTGATGATAAGCTCTGGAGTGGTGGGAAAAACAAGATGTGATGTACTGTATAATGTAGGTTTTACTTAAGTGGCTTTGGAAAATTATAATGTTTTATGACAGAAATCATATAAAGCTACCAACACAGTTCTCCAGGAATGTTCCCTAGAATACCGATGTCAAGGAAGAATAGGGGAGCAAAATTTGCCACCCCAAAATGTGTCTTTTTGGCATGAGGATTATTTTAGGCAGATTGATTCTAAGAAAGAAAAGACTCATGAAGTTTTTCTTTTTACCTCCCCCTTCAATGCCTAAAAGAATTTAAATAGAGGACCTGTTCCAGGAAGAGAGTTATCACCATAGACAACCACAGTATAATATGAACTAGATGTGGCAGACAGGAAGGAACCTAGCAAAATCTGTTAAAATTCCTCTCTGTGGCCCACTGTTTCTACAAGGGCCAGCAAACATTTGTTTACCAAACATTTGCTCTTTTCATCTTCCTGTGAATTGCCTTCCTTCCCTTTTAAGTACCAAACCTCCACCCGCTTCTCCTTAGCTCAGGACAGGCATATAAGCAACAATTGCCTGACTGCCTATGGGCCTCATATTCTTATGGAGCCCTCATACGTACGAAATTAAATCAGATTTTCTTCTGTTAATCTGTCTCAAGTTAATTTAATTCTTAAGCCAGCGAGAAAAACTTACAGGTGTGGAGGAAAATGTTTTTCCTCTCTGACAATGTGTATCTCAAATCTTTAACTTGTGTTGACCTTATCATCATCAATTCTTCTCCCAACATCATAATAACAACAGTTGAGTTCTGGAGTGTACCTTCCTCTTCCCACAGAAGTTGTTCCACAAGTTCAAAAAGTTCTCAAAGGTGAAAAGGTTTCCATGGTGCTTATCAAGTCTGCAAAGGCCAATGAACATGCTAAGGTAACATTGTCCAAGATGCAATAATCTTCAGTGAGATCACCCAACTTTAAACATATGCACATATTCTAAATACAACTTAGATCTGTGATGTGTTTTGGCTAATGGAGTGTGAGCAGACATGACACCAGCTGAGGCTTTAAGTGGGCTGTGTGATTGCACTCACCTCTTGTATTTCAGTGACCACCACGAGAAGATGTGCCCTGGGAGCTGCTGCCCACATTTGGGCCCCCAAATGAGATGTATGGGATAGACCTCCAACTGACTCAATGCATGAAGCAAAACCAGCCACCTGGAGGTCTAAAACAGAGTAACTACAGCTAACCCATAGATGCAAGAAAATCAAATGCTTGTTTATATCACTGAGTTTTGGGGTGACTCGTTCCACAGCATTGCTGCTGACTAGTGTGACATCCTCCAAATCACTGTGGTTTTTTTGAGGAAGATTAGCCCTGAGCTAACTGCTGCCAATCCTCCTCTTTTTGCTGAGGAAGACTGGCCCTGAGCTAACATCCATGCCTATTGTCCTCTACTTTATATGTGGGACCCCTGCCACAGCATGGCTTGCAAGTGGCGCCATGTCCGCACCCAGGATCCGAACCGGCGAACCCTGGGCTGCCGAAGTGGAGTGTGCAAACTTAACCGCTGCACCACCGGGCCGGCCCCCAAATCATTGTTATATAGATGGCTGCCACTGTGCCTATATGTGAGGCAACCATGTACTCAGAAATTTTAAGAATTCTTGAGCTCTTGGTGCCTCTCCAGTACAATTCACATGGTTAAAGTTTCCCCACATAAGTTTGGTAATGTGCCATAAAGACATCTCCCTAATCTTTTATGAAATGTAATGCAAAGTTTTTTCTTGAAAGTGGAAAAAGAAAGCACCAGAGAACACATTCTTATGGTGATTCCTTCATTCATTCACCAAATATTTACTGATTGAGTTGACCACATGTATAATACTGTGCTGAGAACTGCACAGAATGCACAGACGTGTCCCCACTCTCAGAGAGCTTAGATACCAGAAGGGAAGAGAAGATGTAGATGCCTTATGGCAGTTCCAGGTATGTCCTATTAAACTGTTCACAAGTTCAGAGGAGAGAAAGGATCCATAACTTTCTTGGATTCTCAGTGAAGTTTTCCCAGAGAAGGAGGCATAAAGTTGGTGACTAGAAGAATTTTTAATATTATAATAAGTAGAGCTGGAAGGGAGCAAAGACATAGAGACAATTAGACTCATGAGATTAAAAAAAAAAGTCTGGAAAGTGAAATTAAAGCCAAATTTTGGAGGGTCTTGAATGTCAATTTTAAGAGTTTGGGCTGTATTGTGTTGGCAATGTGTGTCATGGAAGGTTTGGAACAGGGCAACAGCAGAATCAAAGAACCCTGGGAGGTGTAATAAAGGATGTAAGGAGAGCCTGAATGTAGGAAGACATGCTATTCTCTGAAACAATCATCATAATCCAGGTGGAAAATAATACATGGTGGAACTGGAGTAACGGCAATGCAAACAGCAGGAAGGGAGGAATATGAGAGATGCTGTAAAGGAAAGACTGTCAAGGCTTGGTCATTGATCGGATACATTCATTTATTCATTTAACAAATGTTGTCAGGAACTTTGCCTGTCACTGGAGATGCAAGAGCAAGCAAAATAGACATGATCTACTCCTCATGGACAATGTGATAAATATCTATCTTAAAATGGATATGAAACGTGATGCAGGCTATGAATGAAAGGTACCTGGTGTCATGAGAGCTTATAATAGAGGGATTTGATGAGTCATGCAGGTAATGGACTGTTTCCTTGACAAAGTGATCCTTGAGCTGAGATGAGAAGGATGAGGAGGCATTAATTAGGTGCAGACCGAAGGGCAGGACATTTCATGTAGTGGGGACAGCATGGACAATGAGCCATTGTAGGTAAGCAGGCATGAAAGGTCACTGTGGGCTGGATTACGGAGAATGAAAGGGAGTGAGGTGCAAGACAAGGTTGCAGTGATCATGCCCCCATCACACCTAGGGGATGCGGTGCCCCATGCTCTAGTGCACTCAAAGTACCGGTGCACAATGAGATAAGGAGCTTGGTCTAGAATGTAACTCAGCACACTGCTTCTTTCATCAAGAAAGTCTTGCTTGCTGAACTAAACAGTATGTTTAGTGCATGACTTACATTTTGAAGCAAGCTTCTTATCCTACAGAACAGTAACAGTTCTCAACCCAGCAGCCAGTCTGCAGACGCCACATTGAGAAGCACTATTTTAGATCACTGTGAGGAGGTCTGTCTCTACCCTAAGAGCAACGGGAAGTCATGGAAAGATTCGAAGAGGAGGTGGTGGTGACTGCATTATGGAGCACAGACTGGAAGGCAGCCAGAGTTAGCGGAAAGAAGATGAGGAACTTTGTGTCAGAAACCTTATTTTCCTGGTGAAACAAGACGTGTCCTCTTCAGGTGAGAGAGCAGAGACACAGAACAGAGTCTAGCTGAGACATGAAAAGAGTGGAGGAGGTTTGAAGGAGCCATTGTAAATAGCTATAAGGAAGGGAGTGGAGAAAAGAAATGGGGAGCATATGTCAGTTAAAATAAGACAGCCGATGTTGTTGACATAGCTCTGCGACTGGATCCAACAAACTCATTGCTCCGAAAGCAGCTCCAGAGAAAATGAATGTTAGAGTTGAGCAGGTGGCATTAGCCTTGAGGCTGCATGAAAGGAAAGTTAGCTTGGGAGTCTAGGTATAATGTAGTCAGGACGGGCTGGGAATAGAGTTCAGTGAGTAAGAGGTAAAGTGATCCCACTTAACTGTATTCTAGTCAAACATTCACTGAGCAGACCTCTAAAGGAAAGCCCATCTCTTGTACTGCGCAGTAGGCATGTCCCTCCCAAGCCATGAACCTGCAGGGAAGCCAAGGCATTTTGTCTTGGTCAGGCATGAACCTGGCTTATCAGAGGATCCCCAAGGCGTTGTGGGGAGGCAGCTTTTGCTCACCACTTTCAGGGAAGCACGTGGGTAGAACCCACCAGAGACTGAAAGGAGAATTGAGGCCATAGGAGCCAAAAGGAGAACTATGAAGCCATAATTAAATGGAAGCAGAGAAAAGATTATCAGGCAAGCCTTGAAAGAAATCTTGCCAGACAGAAAATAAGCAAGCTCAGGGAAAACAAATTTTAAGTTAATATGTTAAAAGATTAATTAAGATGATGAAGGTTTCCTTGAGCTGCATCCTTAGGCAGTAGCCACAAGGTGCTGGTGATGACTTGTACAGAGAACAGAGGAGAATGTTTCCATAGTCATCATTCAGCACTTTCTATGTACCAACACCGTGCTAGGCATAGGGAATATAAGCATGAATGAGAAATGGTTCCTGCCTTCAAAGTGCTTACAGTCTATGGAAGGAAAACCATCTAAAAAGATGCTTATCATTGGATGTTATGACACAGGGATGTCAAGGAGCAGAGTAGTGAGGCACTAAACAAGAAGGGAAGAAAGGGGCTAGCCCAGTGGTGCAGCAGTTAAGTTCACATGTTCCACTTTAGCAGCCCGGGGTTCACCGGTTCAGATCCTGGGTGCGGAGCTACACACCGCTGTCAAGCCATGCTGTGGCAGGCATCCCACGTGTACAGGAAGATGGCCATGGATGTTAGCTCAGGGCCAGTTTTCCTCAGCAAAAAGAGGACGATTGGCGGCAGATGTCAGCTCAGGGCTAATCTCCCTCAAAAAAAAAATTAAATTAAAAATAAACAAAATAAAATAAAAAATATTAAAAAAAAAAAAAAAAAGAAAAGAAAGGGCGGAAAGATGAGGGTTAGGGAAAGACGGCCTCCCAGGGAAGGTGGCCTCCAAGCTGAAGCTGGGAAACCAGTGGAAGTTAGCTCACTAGGAAGGCATGGAGGAGGAGCGTCCTAAGTAAAGGAGCAGCATCTATAAGGGCCCAGGCAGAAATGATAGAACGTCAGAAACTTCGAGTAGTTCCATGAGTCTAGAGAAGACATTCATGGAGGAATGTAGCAAGAAATAAGACAAAAGTGGTAGTCAAATCATTAAGGAGCCTATACGGCAAGCTAAGGAATACAGATCTGATGCTGAGGGCAATGAGAAATCTTTGGCTTTCCAGGAGGCAGTTTGATATATGGAGAGAGATATCTTTGTTAGAAGTCATCAGCCTGGAGGGGGTAGTTAGGCCTGAGCAGGAGACCAGATGCCCGAGAGAAACTGAAACGTCACAAGGCATAGACGCTAAGGATGCGAACCTGAAGAACACCAATATTTAGAATAGGTAAGCAAGAGATGCCAAGAGTGAGACAGAGGAGAAGGAATTAGAGACGTATAAAAAGATTAGGTGGCTTCATGGAAAACAGGGAAGAGGGAGCTTTAGGAAGATTGTGGACAATGACATTAAGTGATGCTGGAGACTAAAAATGGATGTAGCAACAAAGAAATCATACTGAAAACTGGAAACAATTTAATTTCCATCAACAGTGTAGGGGAGGAAGACATTTCCTCTACTCGCTCTAGGTCCTTCTGGCCAGAAAACAAATTAAATTCACGTGAGACAGCATAACAGGAGAAAATTAAACAAAGCTTTATAACATGTATACATGGGAGAGGCTCAGGCAAACTGAGCAACTCACCAAAATGGCAGAAGTTCTCATCTTAAATACCATCCTCAGCTAAAGACAAAGGAGGATGTTGGGGGTAGGGGGAGTCAGCTATGGGAGATTACCACACAAGTATAGTAAACAAGAGTCAGGTTATTATGCAGACTTGAGTCCTTGCCTTCTACATTGATGAGAGCTTCTAGAGATAAGGTCATCCCCCCTCCTTCCTGGTGCAGAGAGGGAGACACCTTTACAGATGGAGATTTCCTTTATAAATGTAAATGTCTCTTAACCAAGGGTAAGTAAATTCTACTTTTCAGAGTTTCTTTCCTGTCTGCAGTTTTTAAAAGTAACCAGCCCAAAATAATCCTCATGCCAAAGAGACATATCTTGGGGTAGCCAATTCCAGTCCCCCACAACAGGAAAACAGACAAATTGCTGCATTTTCCTCCATGGGAATCCTATATAGCAAGGAGAGTATATGAATTAGACACGTCAGGATGGATGAACCTAGCAAAGATAACACTAAATAAAGCAAGCAGCAGAAGAAAACATAGTTGAATGTTATCAGCTGTTTAAATACTTACAAATGTAGCAGAAATATAAAGAGATACATTGCAATGATGAATACCAAATTCAGAAGAGTGGTATTGATTACCCAGGGTCAGTTAGAGAGTGGTGGTGATTGAGAGAGTGGTTCCACAGGGCTCTTCAACAGGAATGGTAATTTTTCATTTCATAAGCTGGTTGGAGGACAGAGGAGTGTCTGCTGTATTATAATTTGAGCATGTTGCATGGAAAAGTCATTGACCACATGGAGGATCAGAATTGGCCACTCCAAAATGTGTCTCTTTGGCTTGATTATTTTTAAGGACAGGAGACTCTGAAAGAAACTTTGACCTTCCCCCTAACTGCCTAAAAGAATTTAAGATAGACGGCCTGGTCCCAGGACAGACGATCACCATAGGTACCTCTGGGTGTTGGTAGACTGGGAGGGACCTTGCTAAGCCCATTCTTATCAAAGTTCTGTCTCTTGAGTCCCGTTGTCTATAGAGACGGCCCAGCAAACACTTGTTGAACAAACATTTACATTTCCATCTCCATTTAAATTACCTCCCTCCCTTGTGAAGCCCCAAACCACTATCCCCAACACACTCCTTTGTCTTTAGCTGAAAATGGTATTTAAGGTGGCAGCTTTAGCCATTCTAGCACGTTACTCAGTTTTTCTGGGTTTCTCTCATGTTATATGTTATTAAACTTTGATTTTTCTCCTGTTATTGTGTCTCATGTCAGTTTAATTCTCAGACCAGCCAGAAGGACCTAGAGGGTAGAGGAATTGTCTCCCCCACCACAACCACATCTCGGGAATTTTAGTGGTACAGGACTATGTTGGTAGCCAGTGGAAGAGGAATGCTGTACACATAATGCCTAAGGCCTGACCGGAGGACTTTGTGTGTTCTAGAAACTGGACACAAACACAGGTTCCAAGGCAGATGTTAGAAGACAAACTGAGGCATATCAAAAATTTGAGTTTGAGCAAAAGTTGATTCAAATCGGGCAGCACCCTTAGCTTTTCGATTTCCTAACCTTCAGCAGGCACTTAGACTTAGATTTTGGTTTACTTATGCAGGCTGCCACTACAACATTAGAGCCACATCAGTCTGATGGCTTCCTTGTTTAATTAATTCAACACCAGCTGTCCGAGTTCTTACATACTTCACTGTAAGTTACTTAACTTTCTCTGCCTCCACTTTTCTTTTGTAAAGTGGACGAACAATTGTATATTCCTTGTGGAGGTGTTAGGAAAATTAAATGATTTCACACTGAAACAGGGCTTAAAATAATGCGTAGGAGACAGAAATTACTAGTTACCAGAGAGTTAACCATCATCACCACCTAGTTCAAAACAGTGATTACCAGTAATCACAATACTGTCCTGAATTCACAGGACACTTTACAATTTGCCAACACCCGTGGGAGGTAAGAAGAAACTAGAGAAATTAAGAGTTCTTTGTAAAGACGAACACAGACGTGAAAGATTTATGGAGACTCTGGACATCCACTCAGTCGTCTGTACATCCCTTATTGACGGTACTCTCTCTCCCGGCCGGTGCAAGCACAGACACTTGCCGGGAGTTCGGACCACTCTGTGAAATGCGTTGCTACATGCGTACCTCACTTGTATTCAATCAATCGGCAAACCCTTTTAGGAAACCCCACGTTCCGAGAGCGACCTACCTTGCGCAGCTCCTTTACCTCGAAGGTCCCGCCCCTCATCCTCAGGCCCCGCCTCCACGAGGGGCGGGGCCTACGTGCGGACGCACGGCAAGCGCGCTGACGTTGTCGTGCGCCGCTCGGCGGGCAGCAGCCCGCCGGCTTGAATCGCAACGCCGCGGCTGTGAGGCGGGAGCCAACGGCCGGCGCCGCGAGGCGGGAGGCGGCGCGGGAGCGCGGCGGCGGAGCCCAGCCTAGCTGCGGCCCGGGCCCCTGCGTCTTCTGGCCGAGCCGCCGCTGCTGCGCTGGCAGCGGGGCCGCAGCCGCCGGGCCGTGGGCGCCGGTGAGGCCGGGAGGCGAGCGGGGTCTGGCGGGCGAGGGCGGGCGTCGTCTCCGCTGCCGGCGTCCCCGCGGCCGCCGCTGGCTATGATCGACTCGGTGAAGCTGCGCCGCGACAGCGCGGCCGACTTCTTCTCGCACTACGAGTACCTGTGCGCGCTGCAGGACTCGGTGCCGCTGCCCGCCGTGCGCGCCTGCCTGCGCGAGGGCGTGCTGGACTTTAACGCCGACCGCCTCCGCGCGGTGGACTGGCCGCCGCTGCTGAGCACCCTCAAGATCAACAGAGATCTGCCGCTGATCTCCATCAGGAGCTCCTTCCAGCCTTGGCTGGGCGAAACAGGTTTGTCGTTCCCGCCTCCAGTGGCCCCCGTGTCGGCGCCGCGACGCGAGATTCCGGACAGTGCAAGGTGGGACGGGTGCCCAGTGCCGGGGGTGTGTGCAGGAGACGGGGCGTACGGCCCAGGACTCTCACCAGCTCAGTGGCCCTTGAGGCCTCCGGGTCTCAGTGTTCTCATCCATAACATGGGCTTAACAGGACCCACTCTGTGCTGACTGCAAGGATTCGCCCAGTTAATGCTGGAGAGCACTTGGCACAGTTTGGGACATTATTATGCATTCGACAGTAGCATCATGTAGTGGAAAGCGCGGGAAGTGAAGGCTGCCTAGGATTTGAATTCCAGGGCTTACACACTGTGTGGCCTGGGCAGGTTACTCTTGAACTACAATACCCATACTTGCAAAATGGCATTAAAAACCGCTCTTTCAGTGGGTTCTTAGAATAAAGCGGATTGTGTGAGTAAAGTATCCTGGCACTGGAATGAGCCCAGTCAGCCCCCAGCGCTGCTGGAGACGAGGACCTCCCTCTGCTGGGGGAGGCAGCAGGCTAACACAAGCATGGCAGTCGGGACTCTGGAAGAAGTGAGCTCCGGTGCTGCAAAGCACAGAATATTGCCAGGGAACGTTCAGGGAAGGCTTCTTGGAGGGGGTGCCATCTTTTCTAAGGATGTGTGGAAGCTGCTCAGATGGCAAGAGGGAAGAGATTGTGTCAAAGTTTGAAAAATATAAATAAGGCAAAGCTAAGGTGCAGGGCTAGAACTTAGGGTTTGAGAAAGAAGTGAGAGTTGAGACTGGAAACCTGGTGGAGGCCAAACAGGGAGGGGCCTTGTTTGTGCTGTCAAAAGGTTGGATGTTTATCCTGAAGGCTCTGGGAAACACTCAAGGATGATGAGATGGACTTTTGACTTAGAAGCTCACTCTGACCTCCGTGTGGAAGGCAGTTGGTTGGGAGGAGGGTCGGTTGTAATCTAAGGGCTCAAATTGAGGTATAGAAATGGAGGGCTGGATTTCGGAAATCAGAGAGGCAGAATGGATGGAGCCTGGTGACCAGTTACAGGAGGGAGAGCAGCAAGGCTGGGGGACAGTTGACAGCAACACCTTTCTGTGAGACGCAGGGCACAGGAGGAAGGAATTGGGAGTGAGGAGAGGATTTTACTTCATCTTTAATGCTTTATGAGGGGCCTGTGGGACATCCAAATGTGTCTACTAGATGGGTCTGGGCCAAGGTGGAGATCTGGGCTTTCCGGGAGGACAAAAGTTTGAAGACATGGGATAGGCTGAGGTTACCCACAAAGAAGATCCAGAAAATCATAAGTCTGAAAGATGGTTTTTTGTTTTTGTTTTTGTTTTTGATGAAGATTAGCGCTGAGCTAACATCTGCTGCCAATCCTCCTCTTTTTGCTGAGGAAGACTAGCCCTGAGCGAAAATCTGTGCCCATCTTCCTCTACTTTATATGTGGGACGCCTGCCACAGCATGGCTTGCCAAGTGATGCCATGTACCCACCCGGAATCCAAACTGGCAAACCCCTGCGCGTCAAAGAGGAATGTGCGAACTTCACTGCTGTGCCACTGGGCCAGCCCTGAAAGATGGTTTTTAAGTGGATACACTTGAGTATGTTTATAAGCTGAGAGAAAGTAGCCAGCAGAGAGATAGGATGCAAAGATCTAGGAGAAGAAATGGTTGTTGATTTATTTGAAAAAACCTAAGCACTGTCATGTGCCTGGCCCTTTCCTAGGCTCTGGGGTTCGCGCCATCTGTTAGCTCTTCTGGAAGGACAGTTCAACTCATCCACTGGTAAAGAAAAGTCAGATTATTCTCTGCATCTCATTCAGGTGCAGGAGTTGTTCTGTACCTCTAAAAGGACTTTACTTAACCAAAGAAATAACTTAGAAATAAAAAAAAATTATAGTTGGAAAGGACTTAGAGTCAAGGCCACTGTACTTAATCTTGTCCAATATTTTACATTGAATGGAAGAAAAATGTATTAGACCGTTCTCTTCAGAGTTCCTTCACTGAACCTTCTTTATTTCTTGCATCCAGTGGGTCTGGGTTGTAGATTTTAACCTCCTAGATTTGTTTCTTCATCCTTACTTATGTTTGCCTGCACTATTACAGAAGCTTCTAGCTGCTTTTGCTGCCTCCGAGCTCAGTTTCTCAGTCATCTGCCTACGTGACTTGAGTGAGCTTCTAAAATGAAAAGATATGTTTAAAATACAGCTTATAATAGCTCCTTTACACAGGCTTAGTCCCTCTTGGTTGCACAACTTGTGCTCTGCACAGAGGCGTGGAATCTGAGCTGTGCTCTGCTGAGCCTCCTGGGGCTAGTTGGCCCTGAGGAAGGGGTGTTTTTTCTAATCTCTCTGAAGTAGGTGCCTTTTTCTAATCATTCCCTTTGTCTAATTGGTCTCGCAGCAGTGGGCCACCCTTTGCTCAGCTGCAGAGGCATCTGTCTGTGCCAGTGGTAGCCCCGGTCCTCATCACTATGGGATGAAAGCCGTATTCTCTCCCAGGCTTGCTTCGGCCACCCTCTCTATTTTGATTTCTGTCTCTTCTCCTGCTTGCACCCCTGGCCTTTGGTCATCCCCACCTGCAGTAGTTACAGTGCCTGGCAGGTGTCGGGTGTGGGGCCTTTGTGCAAGTGCTTCCCCTGCAGTTAATGCACCTCCCGCTCCGACTCTGTGTAGTCATTCTCATCTTTCTAGATTCAGCTTCAGGGTTGTCTTGAAGCCATCACTTGGATATAACTTTGCTTCCATACGAACCTCTACGCACATGGTTTATGTTTTTATATCTCATTTGGTTGAAGTTTTGAGTTTACCTGTCCCTCCTTAAAGAGGGCTGTAAGGGTAGGAGTCATGCCTGTGCCTTAGCACAGAGCAGATGCTGTTTAAAGATGATCAAATGTGTGATTGAAGTCACTAATTTTACAATACTTTGCTTTAGGTTCTGACAGAAATAAAGTTTGCAGAAGTCGTGTTCCTGCAATAAGAAACAAAGACGTGACCTTCCAGTTATGTAAAGCTCTGAAATGCTGTTTAAGTGCCTCGGGTGCTCTAAAGAACCTGGAGCTGAATGGGCTAGTTCTGAGAGAGAGAGATTTAACTATGTTAACAAAGGTAAGCCTTCTCCAGTGTGTCCTGCGAACATTTGATAGTTGCTTTTGGGGGAAACTAAACCAATAAACTTTTTAACTTTTTCTCCCCATTAAAGGGATTGAATAAATCAGCTACTTTGGTGAACCTGTCTCTTGCAAATTGTCCAATTGGAGATGGCGGTTTAGAAAGTGAGTTTCAATCTTAAGTCTCCTCCCGTCAGACTGGTCTCATGCTTCCTTACCGCCATGTTAGTTCCAGTCTGTACGTTTCCTTGGTGCTGCCTCTACCTGGATTGCCTTCTGTGCCTGCTCAAGCCTTGGTCCAGTCTCTCCTGTACCATGAAAGTTTGTCATGCTGGATACTCTGAACTAATTTTATGTAAGGTTGTGTTAAGCCACAAGCCACACAAATACATAGTATTTGTATTTTCTGTTTTTTGTGTTTGTTCCTCTTCTTCTGGTTTCTCTTCAAGAGATATTTTGGTAAGGGAAATAGCAAGATGTAAAGAGGAAAAAAGTGTTATCTTTAAATAATTCAAACATCCATCTGCAATCATAATTATAATGCAGTGTGGTATGTGCTAAAATAGGAAGTACATAAAAGTGCTATGGAAGCATATAAAAGGCCAGGAAACTCAGTGGTGTTGGTGGGGTGTTTCATGGAAGTAATCACAGAGAAGGTGACTGTTGATTGGGGTCCTGAAGAAGTAGTGTGTATCACTGTGTCCTATAGTGGTCTGGAGGGATAAGGAAGCCTGCATTTCAATTTGAGGGGACAGATAATATGAGATCCTCTATCTTATATTGCCCTGGTATATTGTATAACACACAATAAAATTCTGGGTTTATAGTTGACATTTAAATTGTAGATTGATAACCGAGATCAGGGTATATCATTGGAAATGAAAATAGGAAGAGTCTTATGCTTTTTAGATTTTTCTTTTTCTTTCCTGTGTCTTAAAAGGTATATAGTACCTTAGTGAGTGTTTGAGAATAAAATTTACAATATTCAGAGTATTCAATTTTAGCATCTAAATAGAATTAAACTTACAGTAAACTGGAATAAAACTTTGTTATTGACATCTTTTAGAATCCACCAAGCCACCAGTTGCCCGAGAAGATTGTAGATAATGATTTTAAAAACATAGCTAGCTGTAAACCTCCAGTAGACTCAAGAAAAGTGAATAAGTCAAGATGACTAGACTGTATAGCCTCCTCATCTTATTGTATGTGTGGTTTTTCTTCCCTTTTAGTTATTTGTCAAGGTATAAAGAACTCTATCACTCTTAAGACAGTAAACTTCACGGGGTGTAATCTGACATGGCAGGGAGCAGATCACATGGCCAAGATCTTAAAGGTGATTTTGTTTAAACTTTCATGAGAATGTAATGTGTGATTGAAGCACATTAATAGTTTGATTTGAGATGGCATTTGTTTTTGTCTTGATACATGTGGTGATTGTATTTTTAGTTTTCTTGAAAGAATATGACCAGTTTTCAGTTTGGGGTTCTACCATTTAGTAAAGGTAGTTCACTTAATCTTAGAAATAAGAAATTTAATATAAAATACATTATAAATAATACTTTTATGAATTTTGAGTTATTGAAAACATTGTGATAATGTGAATAAACTTTAGATATTACAATCTTTAAATGACAAATTTTTAACTACTATAATTTATAAACTAATAGAAATTACTACATTAGCATTTTATAAATATAGTTCTTAAAATGATGCTTCCATAACTTTACAGTGGTTATAACTACTATATTTAGACCTAAAATTACTTAATAATTTGACATGAAGCCTTTTTAATAGTTTGATGGTACAGATGAGGAATAGGTAAATTATGGCTAGTGTGCCAAATCTAGCCTATCACCTGTTTTTGTAAGTGAAGTTTTTTGGTACATAGCTGTGCCCTTGTTTACATAGCAGCTACAGCTGCTTTTACCCTACACCAGTCAAGTTGAATGGTTGCAACAGAAACTGTATGGTCCACGTAGCTGAAAAATGTACTTTAGGGCCTGTTCAGAGCAAGTGCACTGACCCCTTGAAAACAGTCTAGAAAACGGTTGTGAGCATGGATTCTGAAGCCAAATGGCCTAGGTTCAAATTTTAGCTCTCCCATTTCATAGCTCATGACCATGGACGAATTAGGTAACCTCTGTGTCTCATGAGGATTACATGAATGAATTTGTATAAAATAGTGCCTGGTGCATGATGAGCGCTATCTATGTGTTTGCTGTTATTTCCACTTGTTGTTTTTGTAAGTTATTGTTAATAGAGAAAGGATGCTAATGATTTTCCTTTTAGAATGTCAGAGGAACTTTGAGTCTTTTGTCATTCAAGAATACAGTAAGATTTTTGTCTTTTTAAAGTCAGTGTTCCCTGTTACCAAAATTTATTTTATAAATAGAACTGAATATGTCTTTAAAACAATATCTGTGGTTAAAAATCAAGCCATCAATTTCCTAAGACATGTCCAACTGGCTTTGCATATTCTAAACCTCTAAAATTGGTGTGCATGCCCTAAATAGTATTTGAGATCCATTGGGTTAGGAGAAAAAAATATTAGAACCTCTGTATTTATTTTTGTATCATTCAAAAGATGTCTGCGTAGTTTATAATGTACATAAAATATTTGTACAAAACTTCATTTATATAGTTTATTAGTAAGATACATGTTGAAAAAATACTTGTGGGATGTCCAATCAAGTGTTGGAGATACTGGAGAACAGAATGAGAGAATTTAGAACCAATTCCCTGGCTTCACAGATAAGGAAAATAAAATTCGTAGAATGTAATTGAGTTGTCCAGAGTTTACATAACTAATCAGCAACAGGTCATCCAGTGGCTAGAGTCTAGCTCATCATGGGAGGCTAGAGTCTGGGTCACTGGACTCCTAACCAGAATCGACTGTTTAGTCTCTCAGGTTGACTCTCCTGGCGTATATACCTGTGTGTGTGTGTAATCTCTGACATCATAAGGCATACTCAGTCGGTTTGTCCTGTTTCCTAGTCAAGCATCTTAATTTCATCCTTTTAAATCTTTGAAGTATCAGACCATGAGGAGGCATGAAGAAACCTGGGCTGAGAGTCTTCGTTATCGGAGACCTGATCTTGACTGTATGGCTGGCTTGAGGCGCATCACTTTTAATTGCAACACTCTCATTGGGGACCTCGGTGCGAGTGCTCTTGCAGAATCTCTTAGTGAGGATTTATGGCTTAGAGGTAAATTCCGAAACTGATTTTTTTAATATTAAATATGCTTAACTTCTGGCACAATACTGTTGTCATAGGATTTTTCTGAAAAGGCTTTTTTTTTCCAGTTGCTTTTATTGTGCTTTTAAACTTTTCTAAGAGTTATAAATATTCTTTGTAAAAAAAATATAGAATAACAAGAAAACAAAAGTACCTGTAACCTTAATACCTAGACATAATCACTGTTCTTTTTAGGGTATGTACTTTTAGTCTTTTTTTTTTTCCATAAATATATTTGTACACTTAGAGATTACAAAAATGGAATCGTAGTGTACTTATGTTTTATATCCCTGCTTTTTTCACAATGAATATCGTGTAGTACTCCATTACGTTGATGTGCAATAGTTTAATCAATTCTTTGCAGTTAGATTTAGGCAGTTTGTGCTGCTCCCTATGGGAAGCAATGTGTACTGAACACTTCATATATACATTTGTGTGTCCGTTGGCATTGCTTCTGTAGAATAAGTTACTAAAGGTGGAATGACTGTGTGTGACATATTTTTAAGACATTTGAAACATTTTGCCAAATTGCCGTCCAGAAATGCCGTGCCAATTTATGATCCACTCTAACAGTGCATGTGAGGCCTGCACCCTCACAAACCCTGGCTTGTGTCACTTTTAAGAACTCTAAATCTAGAACAAGTTGGTGATGACCAGAGAGTGATGGGACTTGGGGGAGGGTGAAAGAAGTAAAGGGGGACAGTTGTAGGGTGACAGATGGAAACTAGACTTTTGGTGGTGAGCACAATGTAGACTATACAGAAATCAAAATATAAGGATGTACACTTGAAATTTATGTAATATGATAAACCAATGTTACCTCAATTTTTTTTAAAGCTGTAAAACTACAAAAAAATAAAACTGCCTTCTCCCCTTTTTATGCAAGTGGGATTACTCCAAATTTTATAACTTTTTTTTTTGATAGAGGAAGATTGGCCCTGAGCTAACATCTGTTGCCAATCTTCCTCTTTTTTTTTTCTACTTGAGGAAGATTAGCCCTAAGCTAACATCCATGCCAGTCTTCCTCTACTTTATATGTGGGTCGCCACCTCAGCTTAGCTGACAAGTGGTGTAGGTCTGTGTCTGGGAACAGAACCCACAAACCCAGGCTGCCGAAGCAAACCTTGCCAAGCTTAACCACTACACCATAGCGCCAGCCCCTATACGTTTTTTCACTTAATATAGTATGAGCATCTTAACAAGTCAATAAATTTATACCTACCACATCGTTTTTAGTGACTGTTCAGAGTTCCATTATATGACTATGCCATAGTACACTTAGCTTATTAATTCTTGTTAGATATATAAGCTGTTGCCAGTTGTTCAGTTATAAACAGTACTCTCATACACATCCCTGCCTATATCTCTAATTATTTCTGTTGGTTAAATTCTTAGAAGGAATTGATGGATCAAAAGGGTATGTGCAGGGGCTGGCCCCGTGGCCGAGTGGTTACGTTCGCGCGCTCCGCTGCAGGCGGCCCAGTGTTTCGTCGGTTCGAATCCTGGGCGCGGACGTGGCACTGCTCGTCAGACCACGCTGAGGCAGCGTCCCACATGCCACAACTAGAGGAACCCACAACGAAGAATACACAACTATGTACCGGGGGGCTTTGGGGAGAAAAAGGAAAAAATAAAATCTTTAAAAAAAAAAAAAAATGAACTTCGTTTCTAAAAAAAAAAAAAAGGTATGTGCAGTTTAAAGGCTCTTGTTATATGATCTTGGCTTAATCTGACAGGAGAACAATCACATTTTATTGTTTTAATTTGTATTCATTTGATTTACTAGTTAGACTTACTGGCTATTTTTATTAATTTGGCTGGTTGGTTAATTATATCCTGTGTCCATTCTTCTGTGATAAGGGTTTGTAAGGGTTATATCATATCCAGTCAGATCCATATATCTGACTTCTTTTACTGTGTATCATGGAATTTTGAAAGACTCCAGTTATTTTAATATAATGGTATATGTAACAGTTAAAAAAAAGTCTGATCTGATAGTTTCCTCTTATGTAATATTTTTTACACGTGTGCTGTTATGATGGCCCCTTTGGTGTGAATGAGTAGGTTGTTTAGCCTCAGAACTGCGAGTGTTCATGGTCATTTGTTCTGTCTGCCTTTGACCAAGAGAGTTCTTGACCGTCGTTCTTTCACGGGAGATTTTTAGGGTATATTCTCTATTCACGCATTCTTTGGATTTGTTACTATTTGCATCCTCTTAGACTTCTTTTTTTGTCTTTTTTGTTCTACAACTAACAATTATTACGTTTCTTCTATTCTATTTTCCCCTTCTAACTAGTTTCAAGAGTGACTTGGAGTTCAAGATCATGATCAAAAGGATGCAGTGCAATTTCTAGCTCTACTCAATTCCTTACCTATGAGGTTTATACTGCTACTAGCAACCTTGCTAATTATGAACTGAGATTCGTTTTGTGATGTTTTTCACTCATAGATTTTATAGCGTTATTCTTTTTTTTTTTTTTTTGAGGAAGACTGGCCCTGAGCCCATCCATGCCCATCTTCCTCTGCTTTTATATGTGGGACGTCTACCACAGCATGGCTTGCCAAGTGATGCCGTGTCTGCATCCGGGATTCCAACCGGCAAACCCCAGGCCACCAAAGCGGAATGTGCACATTTAACCACTGCACCACTGGGCTGGCCCCTATAGTGTTATTCTTTAACTCTGTGATTGTAAAATATGTCAGGTGGCTTATTGGTTCTAAAGGCAGGATGATCATAGCTCCAAGGAGAGTTTTTTATTGGATTTTGAATTATGTGTGTGCATATACTTTTCTGGTTTTATTTTTTCAATACCCAAGATTAAGACCCTGCTATGACTAATCTTGTGCAGAAATCTTCCACACATAAGTGAGGGTTGTCTAAATATTAATTGGTACTGAGTTGGCAAATGACATTTTGTCTTTCATCAAAAGCACTTGACCTGCAGCAGTGTGGCCTCACCAACGAAGGAGCAAAAGCTTTACTAAAGGCTCTTGAAACCAATAGGACTCTGGTTGTTCTGGATATAAGAAAAAATCCACTTGTTGGTATGTCACCACATTTTTTCTTTTTATAGATTAACAAATAGCAAAACAAGAAGGATTTATTGGTGTATTGACCATTTTTAAAACCTAATGTGTTTACTTTCCTAATCTTATACTTCTCCAGTCTTGCACTTCCCTTATGTTTTCAGCAAATAATTTATTAATTAAAGTGAATTATACTTGTAAATTGTCCTTGGCTGCTACTCTGAATGGAGCTGAACCTAGATAGTAAGCCTGCTTCTGCCAAGAACACTATTTCCTTCTTGTGGAACCTCTGAATTCTTGGAAGAGCATTCCTTTCATTTGTCGGTTTAACAAGTGATTTTTGAATACTTGGTGTGTGCCAGACGTGCGTTTAGGCCCTGGGAATATAGCAGTGAAGCAGATAGACAGTCTTGCCTTCATGGAGCTTATGTTCTAGTGGAGGAGTTCAGATAGAAATGCGTGAACAGATAGCTAATGTAATTTTAGATAGCAGGAAATACAAAAATACCTTAAAGTAAGGAGACTGAGAGGGGCAGGTAGGACTATATTAGGTTTGTCAGGGGGCAGCTTCACTGGAGAAATGACATTTGAGTGGAGACCTGACTGATGAGAGTAGCAAGCCGTGGAAGATCTAAGGGAGGCACATTCCAGGACAAGGAAGCCATGAGTATGCAGGCGCGTAGGTGGCAGGGTGGTTGGAGTATTTAAGGAAGACAAGGAGGCCAACATGGAGCACTGAGTGTGGGAGAGCATGGTTTGCTGTGAGGTCAAGAAGCTAGTCAGGGGCCTGATCTTGTAAGGTCTTGAAGGCCGAAGTAAGGACATGGATTATTCTAAATGAGGGGAGGGTTTTGAGCTAGAAAAAGGCATGATCTGAATAGTGTTCCAAGAAGATGACCCGGGTATAGACCATAGTCTTGTGGGGGCTTAAAGAAGGGAAACAAGGAGACCAGTTAGACTGTCACAGTGGTCCAAATAAGATGGCCATGGCTTAGCTTAGGGTGGAAGGTTGGAGCTGGTGAAAAGTGGTTGAATTGCGGTTGTGTTTTGAGGGTGTAGTTCTCAAGACTTGCAGATAGAATAGATGTTGGGTATGAAGGAAATATTAATAAACAGGTCCTGGATGATTATGTGTACAACTGGGTGGTACCACTTACTGAGAAGGGGGCTGAGGATGGGAGCAGCTTTGAGGGAATATCAGGACTCTGATGTATTAGGGGCCCTGTAGGTGTCTAAGTGTCCGGACAGTGCCCAACTCTTTGCTTTCTATCCAAAGGTATTCAAAGCCACTTTAGATCCAGAGTGTTTAGATTTGATCTTTGCTGCTGCCAAAATAGTCACCATGGGGGCACTATGTGAGGTGACATACTTTTACCTTAGGTTTTCGAGGAAGAAATTGGAATACTCAAAGGGGGAGATAGGTATATAATTACATAATGTGGATTTCATGTTTAATTTTATGAAAACAATGATTAGTTAGCTTTTGTTTTTAAATAGGAATAGTCACTTATTATGAAATAATTACTATAATTTCAATTTATTTTACTTTAGATCATTCTGTGATGAAAGCAGTTATCAAAAAAGTTCTCCAGAATGGAAGGAGTGCCAAGTCAGAGGTATAACATGTTTTAGTTCTCTGGGAAGAATTTCTCTTTAATTGCTTGTTTTCTTTTTTGTAATAAAATAAAATTATCAAGGCACTTTTCTGCCATCTTAAGTTTTTAGTCAAATCAAATGGCTTTTCTGTTTTTGAAAATATTGTGTGATTCTTTAATATAAGGTCCCAGAAATCCAGATTGCAAGCACTTTATTAACTTAAAATATCTTAATTTCCAAATAAGATCAGACCCTCATAAGTTACTTGTAACTGAAATGGAGTATTTATTATTCCTCTTCCAGTACCAGTGGATAACGTCTCCGTCAGTGAAGGAACCATTCAGAACTGCTAGACAGAAAAAGAGAACTATAATTCTGGGCAGTGGTCGAAAAGGAAAAGCTACTATTAGAATTGGTAACCCTTTCTATCTTGGCTTTGTAATGCTACTAGAATTTATACCTCCTGTGTGTTCCAGTGTGCTAAAATTAAAATCTCTTCTCATTGTATGAAATTGATGGTAACAACCAACGTTAACTACATGCATATTAGGAGGACTCTAATTATTCTGATACAGATTATGAGAATTTATAAAAAGTAGAAATAATGAATTTGAAGAAGGACATGCTAATATTTCCAATTTTTTTAATTAGCTGGATTTATTGTTTGTATTTCATTAGAAACTCATTATTTTGAATATGTTTTCTGGTTGATGATTACTTCTAATACTTTCCAGTTGAAATTGGGAGTGCATTGTGCTGATAGTTTTAGCAGTGGTGCTTTGGAGTGATGATTTTTTTAAATGAAGAATTATCTTTTTGTGCTAAAGAAAGTTTCTTTCCAGTGCTGTTTTTCCCCCTTGTTCTCTTCTTTCTTGCAAATTCTTAAAGCTATTGAATCACGTAACAGCTTGCTTCTTTCAATGATTTAAAAAAACTTAAATATATATAAATATGTGTAATCTTACAAAAGATTGTGGCAAACAAGTCTATTGACCCTAGATGGAAGTGTTTGCTATAATGTGTATTTAATTTTCCACATAATAGTTAGCCCAGAATTTAAAAATTAAGCCTATGATTTTGTCACCAAATGTAATTTTTAAAAAATCTTCTTTATAAAACTACCAATAGCGTAAGTTTCACATTCTCCTGAATATATAAATTTGGTGTAATCCAGTTCTACTGATATTTTTGTATTGTTTCTAATGAGACCTTAACTTCTAACAAGATCTTACTTTCTAGAGCGCATTATCTTTAGTCACAAATAGCCTTTTTTGTGTATGTGATAAGAATGAATGGCAGAGTGGAATTAATTCAACCAAATCTAATATGAAACTTACCCTTTCTTGTGAGTAAATTTGAATTTTGAAATAGTAAAACCATAAGGTCTAATATAAAGGAAACAAAATAAATTTATGTTTGTAATCTGCCAATTTCCCAGAAAAAGTTTTGTGGTGACTTTAGTTACATACCAGATACATTAAGATCACCAAGTAATTAACAACAAATAATCTTTTATTCAAATGCCACCTGAAATTTTTGAAAATTTCTGTTTGACTTACTAGCGCTGAACTGCACACTTAAGAATGATTAAGATGGTAAATTTTATGTTTTGTGTATTTTACCACAATTGGTGTGTAAAGATTTCTGTTTAGGTTTTATAAAGGTGTTATATTAGCATAACAATGGAAATAAAAATAGAAACCACCTCTAATTCCATTATCCCATTAAGCAATGTTTACATTTTCATTTTCTCCTCCTATTGTCTATAAACATAATCCCACATTTTTAAAATATAATTTGCTATTCTTTTTTCACTTTATATTAAATTAAAATTTTATGATTCATACTTACACTTTTTAATACATTCACAAGGTTTTATTGAGTTGGTCAGTTTTTTAAATGGTGAAAAATTGGAAATAACCTAAATAATAAGTAATCTTTTTTTTTAAGGATCTTATTTTTCCTCTTTCTCCCCAAAGCCCTCCTGTACATGGTTGTGTATTTTTTTAGTTGGGGGTCCTTCTAGTCGTGACATGTGGGATGCCGCCTCAGCATGGCCTGCTGAGCGGTGCCATGTCCGTGCCCAGGATCTGAATCGGCGAAACCCTGGGCCACCACAGCAGAGTGTGTGGACTTAACCACTCAGCCGTGGGCCTGCCCCTAAGTAACCTTTTTAAAATGCTATTATAAACGTCTTCATAAACGCAGCTTCTTTTACTATTAAAAGGTGTATTTTTGATTCTCCATTAATCAGTTTATTTGGTCAATAATGTATTAAATAGTAGTTGTTAAGAGTGTTTAGTAAATCAAAAGAAAGCCTGCAGTTTGTCTACCAATTTTTATTTCAAAACAGTGATATTTTAGTAGTCAATCAAATAGTACATACAAAGAAGTTGAAATTTGTGATACCACACTAATTATATATTATTATTAAAAGTCTATATCATGTGTAAAGCATTCTTAAAAGTATCTAAGTTGGTATTTTGATGTAATATTAGAAATAGAAATATATGTAAATAAAACATATATATATAACATTAGGAATTCTGTAGTTTTGGTAGCTGGTGGTGGTATTTAATGGCATCATGGAATGAGAATAAAACAATTACAAGTTTTTTTCTTAGCATGATTAAACAAAGTGGAAATGTGACTGTGTTTATGAGCTCGCTGAGCTGTTTGGAGAGTAATTTTATTTTTGGGCTTTTTTCGTGTTTGCCTCAGTTGTTTGGAGACATAGAGGTAAGCCAAATCAGTGTCTGGCTGTCTAGTCAGATCCAACTGAGTATAGGTTTAAAAACTATGTGAATTGTGTCACATTCATATTGTAATTATATGTGTAAAAAGACAATAGGAACTTTCAATAGAATTTTTTTAATCTCTTAAGTGTAAATTCTTTTGGTTTTAATTACAAATATATTTGTATTAGTTTCTGAAAATAAAGGAGAAGGTATACACATACAAACAATGTACACAGGAACATCCTTTGTTTCAGGGTAATTAAGTTAAAAAACAAAACAAAATAGCACAAGATGAACCGAGCTCCTACGTATTTTAAGAGGCATGTTAATTATGCAGAGAAATCACACAAGATCATGTGGTGACAATAAGCTATACTGTATGAAATACTTGTTCTATATTACCACATACACATTATTTTACATGCCATCCTAATGCTGCTAAAGCAGATCTTGTATAGAAAATAGATTTGAAGGATACATATAACCATTTTAACAAACCTGTATTGTTTTCAGTAATAGAGAAAATTAAGTATTTAAATATGAATTTTAATATATGGTTTGTTCTAAATAAAGTGTTAACACGTAGGTCTAGCTTTTGCTCCCTAATAGTTCATATAAAGATACTTACTTCTCTGGTATTGAAATGTAGGATAAGTCTCCACATTTTACTCTTTTATCCAATGGATTTTGTTTCTTTTGTGTTTTCTATATGAAGTCAAATGAGCAGTGAAGATTGACAGACTTATAAGAGGGTAACATTGACTCATCTACCACCCAGCAACTTTCAGTCTTGTAACTTTGATCCTTTTTACATAGAAAAATTAATCTTAAGTTGAAATTTTGATCTAATTCAGAAGATTCTGTTTGACAGGCATCCTGGGTGTGTCTCTGTTTCTCTATCCTTGAGATTTAGAAATGCCAAGATATTCTGAGATGTAATAAACTGAATGTTTCCGCATGATACATGAAGTGTATCATATATAATTTTTCTTTCTTTGGGATATATTTTTTATTTACTTTTGCATGTTTTGCACATCTCTTATATTTTAGTTAAAATGATAACTTCTTATTGTAAAGAACTTATGTTTTTAAACTTTGCTGGCCTATGTAAAAACATTTTTACAAAATCGTCCTGTTTTTTTTTTTAAGATTTTATTTTTCCATTTTCTCCCCAAAGCCCCCCGGTACATAGTTGGGTATTTTTAGTTGTGGGTCCTTCTAGTTGTGGCATGTGGGATACCGCCTCACCGTGGCTTGATGAGTGGTTCCGTGTCCGTCCCCAGGATCTGAACCAGCGAAACCCTGGGCCGCTGAAGCAGAGCACATGAACTTAAGCACTTGGCCACGGGACCAGCCCCAATCATCCTGTTTTTAATGGACTTGGCATCATTGTCAAGTGCCCATTTGTATTCTTTAAAAAGTGTACACCTGTGATAATTGCTCTGTAGCCCTTTAGTGCATCTTAAGTTTTTCTTTTAATGCTTTCTCAAACATAGGATTGGCTACAAAGAAACCTGTAAGTAATGGAAGAAAACACTCCCTTGGTAAAGAATATGCTCCTGAGCCTCTCCCGCCTGGCGTGTCTGGTTTCCTGCCATGGCGTACTGCAGAACGTGCGAGAAGGAACAGGTAGAGTGTTTTCATTCCTTATCTTTAGTCATTCAGAATTCTTTGTTTTGGAGCTTCTATTATGTGGGAGATTTCTGGTGGGTTCTATAGAGGAAAAAAGGTAACTCACACATTGCTTCTGCCTAATGAATCCTTTAAGGAATAAAAACAAAAAATAAATTGTCATTTGGGAGTTTCAAGTAATTTCTTAGGTGTCACAACAGTCAAGAGTAGACTAAAATTATTTCCAGTTGTGCAGGTGAGAAAGGTTTCATTAAAGGTGGGAGCCAAGCCATGCAGCACAGAAGTAAGAATTTGGATATGTAGAAATGGGGAAAAAGATATGTTAGGCATGAGAAATGGTTCAGTGCAGAATGGATGAGAAGTATGGATTAGATTTAATCTGTCAACTGGCTTAACTCATTTTAGTGAATCAGATGTAGTGAATCAAACTAGATTGAACTAGTTTTAGCTGATTACTTATCAGGGGATCGCTGTTTATAGTAATTTTTGTCATAGAAGTCTAAAAGTCTTCTAACATTGTTGAACTATAATTTTAGGCTTGCTAAGTGAATTAGATTGCTATAGATTATTTTCAAATGACTGACTTGGTAGTATTCAAGAAATTGGACATTAACAATTGCTGAAGAAAACAGAGAATTGATTTTAAATAGGACTTGAAGTAGATACTATGTAAAATATCTGTTCAATTGCTCACATTAAATTGATGTGTATAATCTCCTTTGGACAGCTGACTACTGTACTTTTTTGTGAATGGTGATGTGACTTCTTATTGCATAAACTATAGTGCTGAGGCCCCACTTTTGCACATTAGTTTTATAACTTTGTGGTTTCATATCTTCTTCTTGAGACACTTATTAATCGCAAGTCCATCCTGGTCACAAGGAGTTGTAAATTAGAGAACAATTAATATCACCAGTTGAAGAAGTTAGACTAGAAACTTCAGCCATCCTGAGCACGGGAACTGAAGGTGCTCTCAGCAGTTCAGAGAGTTAACACAAAGCTAGTCTGCCAGATTCTCTTCCATTTTCTCCATAACAGAGCCTTCCGGGTCCTTATTTTGAGCTTGCGTATTTTTATACACAGTTCTATATAGATATTGTACATAATACGAGTTTTATTAAGTGTGGTTAACTGGTGATCTGTTTACATCAAAATATAACTTAATTTGTTGATATCTCTTTAGGGATTTTCCATTAATCAAAACTCGTGATGTATATAATCACTTGCAGGTATGTAGTTATATTTATAATATATAGAGGGTTGAAGTGGGAAAGGTGGAAGGTCATTCTCTTTGGGTTTTAAATTGAACAGAGCCTTACAAGAAACATTTCCCTCCCTGAAATAAACTTGTCAGGTCACTCTCCCAGGGCCACCGTGTAGTTGCGTGGGTGTGATACATACTGGGGGCCTTGTGGTTTCATCTATAAACAAGAAAGCCGTTTCTCCAGTCTGCCATTTCTGACCCAACACACGGAGCTGTCATACTCAAGAATGTCCTTAGGTTTTCAAGAAATATTGTTCAGGGGCTGGCTGTATATCTAAGTTCCAGATCCTAAAGCCAAAATGAAGCAACAAATCCCAAAGCCTTGCTCTTTTGGAGTTCTTCTCCCTCTCTCACCAAGGCCACACACATTCCCCATCGTACTGCCTCCGGGTCTCGGAGCCAGCAAACCCTGTCGGCCGTCCTGGGGGACTGTGTAGTTGCTCTGTAAAAGGCAGCACTACTGAGATTGAGAGAAGAGCACCCTGGGGGTCAGTACTGCCCCTGCGAGCCCAGAGAAGGGGTGCACACCTCATTCCATCATAGGGACTTCCCTCTACTGCGAGGTTTGCTGCTTGTGGTCGAGATGATAGTCTCGTGGCTTGTCGTCTGTGCAGTTATGTCATCCCAGCACACTTCTTTTTGATGTGTAGACTTTTTATGGGGTTCTGGCTAGGTCGGTTTTTAAATATTTGGCAACATCATATTAAACAACATTCCAGTGGCCGTGAAACTTGACAGCAGAAGTGTGTTACTGTTACACTAGTTTTGGCTTAAGGATGATGAGAGGATGAGGTTTTTAATGGGTCAGTTTTAGTTGTGTATGTGTACGTGATTTATTTTTTTTAAATTCTAGTGTTAATTATTCGAAGTTCAGATTTGTTGACTTTCTAATTCTTCTTTATGAGTCCCCTACTGATGGATTTTCCTCCTAAAAACTACATTTTCTTCCAGACTCTTTGTGTCTGATGGTAGAGAATAAATATCTTGTCTACAATGTAAACTCGATCTGAGAAAATGTATTTACTCTGGCTCCTCACTTGGCTTGTGTGAGAGAAATTTAATAAAATATATTGGCAATTCCAAATATTAATCCTAACCGTGTACAACAGAATTCTATATAGTAACACAGAAAAAATAAGTTACTGTCGTTTTACTTTGTCACTACTTGTTTTAGACTAAGGAGCAGTGAAAGACATTTATAATGAGTTGACACCTCAGATCACTTTTGTTAAATGTCCTTTAATATTTGGTGTCTGGCTTATATTATCTCTTAATAGAATCTCTTAAGCATGTCTTCTTTCTTTAAGCAATCAGAGTTTCCTGTGACTGTTACAGTAGAGAGTCCTTCCTCCTCAGAAATCGAAGAGGTCGATGATTCTTCAGAAAGTGTTCAAGAAGAGCCTGAGAAAACTAGCTTAAAACAAGAAGCATTACAGGTACAAAGTTATCACTTTAGAGATATAGAGAAGATTGTGTTTCAAACTGTAGTTGTTATCTGGTGGAAGCCTACCTACAACACTGGACCGCTTGCATGAGGGTGCTTGCTGTTTTCCCCTCTCGACCGTATCATGTACCCTTGAATGGTTCCTTAGCTTAGACCAACATGAGATGGACGTTTGAACTCTAAGAAAAATCAAAGTACGTCATCAGTAATACATTTTCCTTTCCTTAGAACCATAGGATATTAGATGTAGGGAGAATTTTAATGATCATAAGGTAAACTCAAAGAAATTGAGTTCTGGGTGAAGATAGTTAGCTAATTCAGTGCTCCTATTTTATACGTCCGAAAATTGACAATTCTAGCTGAGCTCTCTTTTTATAAGAGGAAAATATGACCTCATTTTTTTTTTTAAAGATTTTAGTTTTCCTTTTTCTCCTCACAGCCCCCCGGTACATAGTTGTGTATTTTTAGTTGTGGGTCCTTCTAGTTGTGGCATGTGGGATGCCTGATGAGCGGTGCCATGTGCGCGCCCAGGATTCGAAGTGGCGAGCCCCTGGGCTGCTGAAGTGGGGCGTGTGAACCCAATCACTCAGCCATGGGGCGAACCCCTCAACATAATTTTGAAAGACAAAAAACAAACGGAAGAGTGTGAAACTGAAACAGTAGAACAGAGGAAAACCGTGACCTCGACTCCACACGGGGACTGCCTGCAGCTGAGTGGAGTCTACTCCCCCTCCAGAAATAGCTGCACACTCAGATGTGCTTGGAGGAAAGAGGGTGGAGTTAGTTAAAAATGTGACTGAAATAGGGAGAGCACAGTGAAGGTTCGTGTTTAGAAGAGTTGACTCCCAGCCCCACTCTTACTCTCCTGAAATGAGGTAATTTCATTTAAAAAAAAAAAAAAACTAGAGAGAAGAGGGCAGCTAGTGTGAACTTCTGCACCCTAGAGAAGAGTATTTTGGAGTATCCTATTATAATAACTGACTACCCACTTCTTCATGCATAAAGGAAGCCATCAACCATTGACTTCCAGGGAACTTTCTACTCTTGTTCTTAAATAGACAATAACCATTATTCATCTGATAGTTGAGTAAAGCTTACAGAATGACAGGAAAAAAAAGAAGAGTAAAAACATATCCTCATAGGACCAGGGACAACTTAGGAAACAAAAATTATTTAGGAAAAAACCCTAATTAGTATCGTTAGAGAGGTTTAAAAAGAGCATCTGTGAAATAAGAATAGTATGTTAATTGAAAAAGGAATAATCAGGGACCGGCCCTGTGGCCGATTGGTTAAGTTTGCATGCTCCACTTTGGCAGCTCAGGATTTCGCCAGTTTGAACCCTGGGCGTAAAACTAGTGGCTCATCAGGCAATGCTGAGGCAGCATCCCACATAGCAGAGCCAGAAGGGCCTACAACTAGAAGACACAGCTATGTACTGGGCGGCTTTGGGGAGAAAAAGAAGGGGGAAAAAAAAGATTGGCAACCGATGTTAGCTCAGGTACCAATCTTTAAAAAAAAAAGGGAATGGTCAGAAGGCAAGAGAGATCTCTTGGAGATTATGATTGCTGAAATAAATTCAATGAGAATTAAGTAAATTTCTCAGTATATAAAGAAGATAGAATGGAAAATATGACAGAAATGATATGATAGGCTGCATCTAGGAGATCCAACATGTTACTGTTAGAAATTCCAGAAAGGACACAAAAAAATGCAGGGAAGGGAACTGTGAGAAGGCTAGAAAATTCCCTCTGGCTGAAAATAAACATCAGGCTTCAAATTGAAAAGAGCTACCCAAGTTTTGAGCAAGGTGAATGAAAATAGACTCATATACCTAGACACCCCTCACTGTGAAATTTGAAAATACTGAGAAGGTGCATAAATTCCAGACAGAAAAATATTGGTCACCCAAAAAAGAAAAAAATTCGACTTTGTCATATTCGTCATCAGCTACCATGGGATACCGTTGGAAAGATACCTCCGAAGTTTTGCAGGGAAATAATTTTCAACCTAAGCTTTCATATCCAGCCAATCTGTCAATCATAATTGGAGACTGAATAAGATGTTTTGTACATAAGGAAGTTTGAAAAGTTTACTTACTATACTATACCTTTTCTTGAAGTTATTTGAAGACAGTCCAGCAAAATGGGGGAGTAAACTGAGAGGGAAGACAATCGGCGATTCAGGCAACTGGATTCAATTCAGTGCAGAGCGCAACTAGTCTCGATTTGAGAGGCTTCCATTGATTGTGTGATGAGAGCTTAGAAACACCCTGAGCACATGTCCTTTCTATATATTAGGCACTTTCTGTGTCTTAGTCAGAAGAGAGGAGGGAGAGGAAGGGGGGGGGGCAGGAAGTCACACTCCAGAGGAGGAAAAGCTATACTGCCATTAAAATGGAGCTAACTGAACTATGGCAGATTTTTTAACTAGTGTTGGTGTGCAAAAGAGAAGAATCCACTTAAACTTGAGGCTGTGGAAGTCACCCTTTTCAGTGGCATAGGGGTGGGTGACTGACTACCTTTCTAATTTATTTTCCAAACCGGAACACTCCTTAATAGTGTAAGGAGGCACTATAATGCTGTGGCGTCAGGACAACAGGTATAAACTGGAACAGTCCATGGCAACTTGGGATGTGTGGTCACCCTACACAAAGTCTGTGGCAGGCACTGAAACAGTACAGGAAGAGGGATAATTTCTGTGTGCACAGAGGTGCAGTGTAAGTCTGTGATGGGCAATTTTAATTCAGTCATAATAGTGGAACTACTGTCTTGGTTGACAGCTTTTATTGTCACCTCTCATATAATAACAACTAACCTACACTATACTTAGTATGTACTAGTATATATTAGTCATAGTATGTACTTACTATGTATAATGGTCTAAATGTTTTGCATATATTAACTCATTTAATCCTCCAAGTAGCCTTATGAGGCAAGTGCTAATACCGTTCCCACCTTTCAGAAAAGGGAGCTCAGACAGGGAACTTGCCCAGCTGTACCTAACGTAGGGCTGGATCAGACTGAGCTCAGGCTTTCTCCCTGTCCTCTTAAACACTGCTCTGTACCGTCTCTCAAATAACAGAAAACTTAACTGCACGTAAAACAGAATATAAATATCGACTTTGACAATGTAAAAGCTAAGTTTGGAAGGTAGGCAGGAGGTGGAAAGGAAGGAAAAAGGCATGAATGTCCTCATTTTACAGAGCTGGGTGTTGAGAGTATTTATAGTTGATAAACAATATGGATTTTTAAGTATATCACTACAAGTTGAAGAGGTCATGACCAGTGGAGAAACTAATGGTGATACAACTTTACTGAGAGGAGTGGACATAGGAAAGAGTGTAAATGAACTAAACTCATATTTAAAGTAGGAAGTTAACAGATAATGTCTAAAATTTAGTCATGAAGTCACATAAGTACGTTATTTGAAAATAGAGAAGAATTCAAAGTAAGAACAGTTGACTTAAAACTCATAAAAAACGAAATCCGAACAGCCAGTAAACATGGAAAAGTATCTCATCTCCTTAGAAATCAGAGAAAAATGAATTAAAGCCAGTATGAAATGCCACTACACTCCAATCAGATTAACAAAAAATAAAGTCTGATCTTCCCCGGTATCGTAGACCTGGAGTACAATAGGAATTGAAATCAACACAACTCCTTTGGAAAGCATTTAGCATTGGCCGTCAGCTGAAGGTGTGTAAACGCCCTGTCACCCAGCAACCCCCGTCCCCGCCCCAGTTTGTGCACTAGAATAACTGCTGCTGCAGACTGCTTGTGCTTTACTTGCATTAGCACCAACTGAAAACAGCCCAAGTGTCCACTGAGTTAAAAATTAAATGAATTATGTGTATTCATACAGTGGGAAAACTGTAAAGCAATAAAATTGAATGAACTGGAGCTACCAGCAACAATATGGATGAATTTTTAAAAACAATATCAAGTGAAAGAAATAAGATCAAAGGCGGCATATGCTGTGATTCTCTTTACATGAAGTTGGTAGAACTAAACTATATTGTTAGCGGTGCATGCATGTAAAGGAAATGATCGTCGGAAAATGAGGATGGTGTTCAACTCTGGGAGGAGGGGAAGGGCTTGTGATGGGGAAAGGAGACGGGATTTTTAAGTTGCTGACAAGTTGTACTTGCAGACTTGAGTGGTGGTTATATAAGTTTTGTCTTTCTGTTTGTCACACTGACAGTTTTGTTCTGTGCACTTTTCAGTATGCATGTCATATTTTACAATCAAAAACCTGCTGAAAGAAATGGTTGGCCCTGGGGAACTGCGAGTATGAGTGGGACGAGACTGTGTCATGTTAAGCCCTTTGCTACTTTTTGCATTCCATGTTCATTCATTTAGCATTAATTGAACATATTCTATGTGTCAAGCACTCTTCTAGGTTTTATGTGTGTTAACTCATGTTATCCTCACAAAATTTCTATGATGATGGGAACTTATCTCCATTTTATAGATGAGGAAATTGAGGGCTAGTTATTGAACTTGTCCAAGGTTATATAGCTAAGAGGTAGGGCCAGGATTTTGCCTCAGAGAACCTGAATTTTTAAAAATATAATCTAAAAGAGAAATTTAACTACTAATTATAAGCAAAGAAATGCACATTTAAGAAAGATAGCAAGTTTTCACCTATCTGATTAGAGAAAAACTCACATTTTATCTTTAACACACATAAATCTTCACTTGGTGGAGGTTTTCCTTATTTGGCAATTATTTATCGATTGTCTGCTTTGTGCTGGGCACAGGTGCTGGGGATAAACGTTTAATAAAATCCACTCCCTTGCCTCAAATATCTTGCACTTTAAGTGAGGAAGTAAGCCTGTGGTCACAGCAGAGGTTATATGCCACATGATACATTGCCAATAGCAGCATAAAATCTTAAAAATCTTTTGGAAAGCATCTTGGAGATAAGTCCCTCAGAGCCTTAAAAATGTTCATTTGCTTTGATCTCAATCTTATTTTTATTGAATTACTGCAAGAAAATTATTTTAAATATGGGAAAAAAGCCTTAGTGCATAAAAATATTTTGTCTTATAATACTAAAAAGTTGGAAAGAATTTAAGTGTTCAACCAAAAAGGCACGATTACATGAACCAATAAACCTGCTCAATGGAATATTTTGTACCCCACTAAAAAAATTAAGGTTATGAATCCCCTGATTATATGAGAAATTATTAATTCAATGTTAAATGGGAAAAAATTGGACATAAAATTTGATATACAGTATGATGGGAGCTTTGTTCCAGCGAAAAAAATCAACTAGCCAATGTGTAGAAGGGAGGAGGGAGAGCAGGTGACAGGAGGGAAAATTACTCTAAAACCTTATCATTAGTCTTATTTAAGTAATAGGATATCAAGCGAGTTTACCTTCTAAGTTTTGGTTCCATATTTCGTTTTAAGGAACATGAATTACTTTGTAGGAGGAGGTTACTTTTTCGTAAAAAAACTAACATAATGTTTTAATTCCCTCCACTAGAGGGAGACACTGTTTCATGTAATTGCACTTTGATGTGCTATTCTGAACCAGCCAAGAAGAGAGTATTCTGTTTTGTCTGATTGTGGTGAGGGGGTTTTGTGGTTGGTGTGCTTATTTGTTTAGAATTTCTATGAAATCAGTTTTAAGTATTAAAAACATTATATAAGGAATAAGTAGAGGAATTGTGCAATTTTTTTCCCTTTTTCCCCATTAAAAACTTGGCTGGCTTTCACTGGTGATAAAACATTAAAGAAGTTGAAGTTATTAGACTGTTTTTTAATTTTTTAAACATATGTTCTGAGTATGAAATTGAAGTTATTAGACTTTTTAGTTTTCTAAACATATGTTTTGAGTATGAAAATATATGTACATTGAGCAAATTTTTTAAATCAATGAAATACTTATTGAAGTAAATAAAAGCCACCTCTGCATGTACACACACCTAATCTACTCTTTTGTCTTGAAAAGGTATCAGAAATATTTTGCCGTAAACACCGTATGATTTCATTCACGTGGAAGATGCACAAACATAGATAAGGAGAACAGATTAGTGGGCACCGGGGGACAGGGTGAAGGGGTAAAGGGGCACATATATGTGATAATAGATAAAAACTAGACTATTGGTGGTGAGCATGATGTGGTCCATACAGAAAGTGATATATAATAATGTACACCTGAAGTTACACACTGTTATAAACCAATATGACTTCAGTAAAATAAAAAGTATATATATTTTGTCATGTCACTAATAAGTACTCTTATACATCAGAGAGTCTGATTAAGCTTATGGACCATCTCCCAAAAAGTACACGCAGATGTATTTTGCATGTAGAACTCCTTAAGCGCATTCATTAACTCTGGTTAAGACCTCCTGTTAGCATTTTTTTTTGGTGACTTCATATGGGTTGCTATTTTTATTTAAACCAATCCCAATTTGGAGGCTTGCAGCTTACTTCTAGGGTTTAGTTGTAAACAGTCCTATGACATCATGTTGGTAGACACATCTTTGCCCACATTTTTGATGACTTCCTTAGGGTGAATTCCTGGTCATAGGATTATGGGTATGTGCTAAAAATTACTTGCCAGAAAGTGGTACCAATTTCCTCTCCCAATTGTGGCATATAATAGAGTCCCTCCCCTCAGCACACACAGGCCAGGAGTAAACTATACTTTACGTTGCAATTCTTTAAGTGACTCTTCAAAAGCCTTTAAAATATATAAATGTATCTTGCTGTTTTAATAAATAGAAGTATTCTGTTTATTTATTGCTGCATAAGAAACCACACCAGAACAGTGACTTAAAAACAATAACAGTAATTTATTTTATTCATGAACTTGGGGGTTGAGTGGTATATTAATTTTCTGTTACTACAAACTTGGCGGCTAAAAACACCACCTAGTTATTAGTGCACGGTTCTGTAGGTCAGCAGGCTGGGCACGACATGACAGGGTTCTCCACTCTGAATCTCGTAAAGCTGACATCAGGATGTGAGTTATCATCTGGAGGCTCTGGGAAAGCGTCTGCTTCCAATCTTACTTGGCTCATTGGTGGAGTTCAGCTCCTGCAGTCGTAGGACAGGAATCCCCATTCCTTACTGGCTGTCAGCTCGGGGACAATCTCAGCTCCTGGAGGCCTCCCTCCCGCATGCCTTGCCACAGCATCATGCTTGACTTCTTCAAGGCCAGCGAGGGAGAATCTCCTTCTGGTCTCTCTTGCACTTTGGAAGAGCCTGGGTCCTTTTAATGGGCTGCCTGATTAGGTCACATCCACCCAGAATCACCTCCCTATCTTACAATCAGTTGATTTGGGGAACCTAATTACATCTGCAAAATCCCTTCAGTGCAGCACCTAGATTAGTGTTTGAGTAACCGAGAGGTTACAGCAGGTAGGAATCTTGGGGGCTCTTTTAAAATTCTGCCTACCACAAGTCGTGTGTCCCACTTCAGGGACCCGAGTGTCTTAGTTCTTGAAAATCACAAGGGAGTTCACTGATGTCCATTCTCTTTCATTGACCTTGGTACATAGGAAGATTACCACTGTGAACAGCAGTGGCACTCAACTGCTGAGTTCACAATGTGGCTCTGCCTTGGTCTTGTGCCACATAATGACATTTTGGTCAGCGATGGACCACATAGATGATGGTGGTCCCATAAGATTAGTGCCGTATAGCCTAGAGGTGTGGTAGACTATACCATCTAGGTTTGTGTAAGTCCTCTGTGATGTTGCACGACCACAAAATCGCCTAACGATGCATCTCTCAGAACACATCCCCATCGATAAGCAAGGCATGACTGTGCTTAATTAAGGCTGTGACCTTGGGTGTGCCACTCCCCTCTCTCTTTCAGTTTTCTCACCGGTGAAATAACATGGGGTTAATAGTCCATTCTTTCCTTGTAAGGTTTTGATAATTAAATTATTTAATGCCTAGGAAACTCCTAGAACAGTGCTTGGCATATAGTAAAGTGCTTTAAATTATTTAACTTTTTAAAAATGCATTTGAACCTGCACTTACATAATTCAGGTGTGTTAAGCATGTTAATAGGGCTTCCTATTATAAAGGGACCTACAAATAAAAATAGAATTTTCCTCTCCTGGCCTTAATTTTTTATTTCTGACTTATTACTATATTGTACACATATGCCTTTTGTGGTGAGCTGCCACAAATCTTATCTTGGAAAGAGTAGGCTTTAAATAAATCTTTAATATGCTAATTTGATATATTTTGGTAATTAATTTCACTAGCTTGGTATGATATTACAAGTAGTGGCCTGTAATCCTGAAATCTGAGTTTACTTCTGACTCTGCCCTGAAATCCTCGGTGAGCTTTATGGCTGGAAAGGCTTTTGGATACTGTACTATGAATTCTTTATGATATTTACTCTGTCTTCACACTAGGGAAAACTGGAGGAGTGCCTAAAGCAGTTAAAGGAGGAAAGAGTCATAAGGCTTAAGGCTGACAGACGAGTCAGTGAGGTAAACAAGTTTTTTTTACACTTCTGAGTTTTTGGTTTTATTTGATTTGATTTGAAGCCATATAAACACACAGCTTGTAAACTTTAAAACTGTAATATATTGCAAATTGGTTGTTCCATATGAACCATTGTACTTACTTATCTTTAGTGGTCATATGATCTGTATCTCAGAAAGCATGCTTTTAAAAATGTAAAAATCTTGGGGTTCTTTTGTGTGTGTGCTTTTATATGACGTTAGCTTATTTTCTGTTCATGATGCTTTGATTCAGGAAAGCGCTTATTATGCTTATCCTGTATATACGGTAACATAAAAGACATGATGAGACTGGCTACTGACAGTGAATTAAGAAAGTCATTTAAATAAGTAAGATTGGAAAACTGCTAAGAATGCAATGAAAGATAAAAATATGTACTATGAGAATTACATTAGGCTAATGCTCATGAAAGTAGGACATAAGCTAAAAAGATCTGTATGTAAATATAATTATTAGAAGGTGAGTTTAGGGGGGAGTTTTTGAAATTGCATACATTCAATTGGAGGATGATTATTCAGTAAATATTGAGCAACTGCTTATAAAAGGCAAAATGTACATCATGAACAACATGGCCTTTCTGAGAAATACCGGAGTTGACTTATATGTGGTTTTAGGTGAATAGATGATGAAGTGGGAATGGGTGCAAAGGAGTAAATATTTTCAAGAAGCCAAGGAGAATATTGGTAATCATGCAGTTAATAAATTGGATATGATTTAGGCCTTTTTTTCCTGAGGAAGATTAGCCCTGAGCTAACATCTGCTGCCAATCCTCCTCTTTTTGCTGAGGAAGACTGGCCCTGAGCTAACATCCATGCCCATCTTCCTCTACTTTATATGTGGGATGCCTGCTACAGCATGGCTTAGCCAAGGGGTGCCATGTCCGCACCCGGGATCCAAACTGGCAAACCCTGGGCTGCCAAAGTGGAACATGCGCACTTAACCACTGCGCCACCAGGCCAGCCCCTAATGGAAATCTTAAGCAACTGATTTTCTAATGTAGAATGAGGATCTGTTATGAATTTAACTTGTCAGAAATGTGATCTTCTAAAAGATCATTAATAAAACAGTAACTTTGGTTTATTTATATACCACCTAAGTGTTATATAGGAAACTTTATTGGGTGTCTCTGGGTTTTGGTTATTATCTGATATGGTCTCTGTCTTTACTGGTGGAGAGTTAGATTAATTACAAATTTATTACATTTTTAAGTGTTTTATTTTGATTCTGTTACTTAAAAACTGTTTTCTTTTGATGACAATGAGAGAAAATCATGCCCTACATTTTCAATCTTCTTTTATAGCTGGAACGTGAAAATGCCCAGTTAAGAAATATAAATTTCTCTTTGTCTGAAGCCCTACATGCACAGTCATTGACAAGCATGATCCTGGATGATGAAGGTGTTTTGGGCAGCATTGAGAATTCTTTTCAGAAGTTCCATGCTTTCTTGGATCTCCTTAAAGATGCTGGGTTAGTTAATTTCTTTGCATGGCATTCTTCTCTTCGCAGCTATAAGGGTAGTTTGCTGAGGAACTTGAGCAGTTTTCATTGCTTCCATAGCCATATTTAGCCATATAGGTAATATGGTTGATTTTTTTTTTAATGAGTTAAATTTTAAAAGAAATGCAGAATGGCAAACCTGCTTTGCTAGAGGTCCCATTATAAAAGAGTAATGTGGAGATAGTAATTAGTGGGTATGGTTTTCAGTAAAGACTAAATTGAAGATGATTTTAAGTGAAAATATTCCGAAATGCATAGGAATTTTCCTACCTTTTATTCGTTTTGCTTGTTAAGTTTGAAATAAAGTTATTTTTGTCCTAGACGTAAAAATTGTTCTTAATTTTCAGAGCAGATATATAGATCAGTGGTTCTCAGCTGGGAGCGGTTTCGCTGAAAGAGAACTGGAGATTGATAATTGATGGAATGGTGTTTTATAGGTGAATAGGTTGGTGTTGGGAAGGAACCAATGCGTTCTTGGAAACGTGTTGAAAGGTGGTAAAGAAGCGTGGGAATGAGGTGAGAGACACTGGACTAGGTGCGTAGGTGCTGAAGCTGCTAGTGAGACAGTTAGGGATGGAGTGTTAATAGGTAAGGAGATAAAATCAAGTGGTATTTAACACGTTGTTGAGGGGAAGAGGGAGCGCTCAAAGGACTTGGGTGATCCGATGTGGTCCCAGAGCATGAATCTGGAAAGGACTGAGAATTTGGGAGAGAGACAGGCTTGTAGTCTGGAGCAGGATTCTAGAAGAATTTCATGATTGCAGGTATGGGGGAATCTAAGGTGCTCTTATGTGACTGTAATAACCCCTCCCTTTTCCTGCTTTCCTCCTCTTGTCCAGGCTTGGGCAGCTTGCCACAATGGCTGGTATAGATCAGTCAGATTTTCATTTGCTGGGTCGTCCCCAGATGAGTTCTACTGTTAGTAGTCCACCTAAAGAAGAGAAGGCACTTGAAGAAGAAAAACCAGAATCAAAGCAGAACGCCCTAGGACAAATGCCAAATATCCAAGTAAGTGAACAGAACTGAATGCTTCTGAGTGATTAGCAAAAGGAGAATTACCAAGTCAGAGAGAAAGGAATAATGGTCAGTCTCTCTGACAGCTCACAAGCTTGGGAGCTGGAAGCCTCCTCGGGGTCCTTTCCAAACCTGAGATTAGTAACTTTGTGCCCATTTCATGATACTGTATTGTTGTAAATAAGAAAACTGGAAGTTCTTTTGAAAATTAATTATTTAAAGCAAACTATCCTCAGTGAAGAAAAAAATAAAACATTAGAGAAAATATTCCAAATTTTAAATTGTGTAAATGTCTATTCTATTCATATCTCATCTAGGTTTCTATTTGTATGCAGTCAGCTTACAATGAAGGAACACTAATGAAGGTACAAGTACTGATAACAGATAATTTTTTAAAATAAGTAATCCAGACATAACTAACAGACAGTATATCATAGTGAGTCACCTGGTTACAGGAATGCAAGGGAAACCTGTCTGCTTTTCCCCTAGCCCCCGTCTCCCAACTCAGCCAATCTCAGACCAGTCTCAGGCACGGACAACTTGAGAACACAGTCTAGTCACAAATTGGATACTGCTTATATGTGCCTGGAGGATAGAAAAGAAATTAATTTTCTTAGGGAACAGAGATTTATTTATTTATTTATTTATTTATTTATTTATTTATTTATTTTTTGAGGAAGATTAGCCCTGAGCTAACATCTGCTGCCAATCCTCTGACGAAGACTGGCCCTGAGCTAACATCTGTGCCCATCTTCCTCTACTTTATATGTGGGAGGCCTGCCACAGCATGGCTTGCCAAGCGGTCCTATGTCCGCACCCAGGGTCCAAACCGGCGAACCCCGGGCCGCCGAAGCAGAACGTGTGCACTTAACTGCTGCGCCACTGGGCCGGCCCCGAGTTTTATCATTTTTAGTGAGGGAAAGGGAAACAGGTAATAATTACCTCAAACGAAAAAATCTGAAAATGTAGTGGACCTAGCCTGGAATATAGCTAAGTTGAGTTGGGAGTCACTTGGCAAGATATAATTAGGAAAAAACTGGCTCTGAAATCTTCAGAATAATCAGTAGACCGTCTTAATAATAAGATCCCGGAGTGGCATTGAAGGTTTAGGCTCTACTTTTTAGTGGTTGGCTTTGTTCATCACTGAACTTTTGTCTTCTCTCTTGTTTCTCCCTCCAGTTTCAGAAAATTACAGGGGATGCAAGAATTCCTTTGCCTCTTGAGTCCTTCCAGATCCCAGTTCCCGCTGAGGAGGCCTTAGGGACTTCCAAAGACAAGGGAGTCCCAGACACGGAGCAGCGGCGGGAGTCTTTGGAAGAATTCATTGCTAGAACGTGTTCTCCTTTAGCAGATGTAATCTCTGGAGCTGAAAGTCGAAGAAAAGAAGAGGAATTGTCTAGAAATAGCAGATCTTCTTCAGAGAAAATGACGAAAACAGGTGAATATACTAAAAAACAGTCTGTTAAGAAACAGCCTGGAAAGGACCTGCATTCCTGCTCTGACTCATCTGTAAACCGGAAAAGCAAAGGAAATGGGCAAAACAGTTCTTTGGTTAATGAACCAATTAAAAGTGAGTCTTTGAAAAAACACATTTCTGTCAAGAAAGAAAGTAGAATAGTGACTGTTTCATCCAAGACAACTAAAAGTAAACTCAATGTACTAGAACATTCTGAAAGTGATACTCTTGGATCTGATTTTGAATTTCAAGAAAGCATCCATACTCTATCACGCCTGACATAGGTCTAAATCTTTTGAAATTATGTTTTTGCCTTCAAATTTTAATAAATTGCTCATGTTTTCATTATGACATATGGTGCTTTAAAATATAGGACTGAAAGCCATTAGAGAAAGATTTATCTGTACTTTTTATTATAATGAAACTTTTGGTGTATTTTTCCTTTTGACACTCTGTACCGTTCATTCAGTGAGTATCTACTAAGGGCCAAATAATATGCACAGTACTTTTCTGCGTGCTGTTGCTTTCAGCAATGAACAAAACAAAGCCTTTACCCTTAGGGAACTAATACTCTGTGAAAGGAGAAAAAAGTAAACAACAAAGCAGGGTAGAGGGACTAGAAAGGGATGGGAGTGAATAAATGGAATAGTTTTATCATTTGGTTAAATGTGGAAATACTATAAATCATATGGCCAGAAACCATTGCCTCATCCTACTTCCTAACAACCAGAGCAGCAGATGTTTACCAAGATGCTTCACCATGTGCATGGATTACAGCAACCCTGCAAGGCAGCGAACTATCATCATGCCCATTTTATAGATGAAGAGTCTGAGGAGACAGAGTATGTGAGTTGCTTAAAATTACACCACTATAATAAGTGGTAGAAGTGGGATTTGAACAAGAACCCATGTTCTTGATCCCTTTGTTACCCTTTTTCCTTGTCAAGAAAGGAAGGGCTCAAGGAAGGGACCAAGAGGAAAGCCAGTGAACACCAGAAGTGCAAAGGAGTGAGGCTGTCAGAAAGCACACGTGTCCCCCTCCCCGTCCTACATCTCAGTAGAATTTTTTAAAGGCAGAATATGTAAGAATATATGAACACATGTCTCCGGACTAAATTTTGCCTCCCTGGTAAAACATGCATAGATAAGTTTTTAGTTCAACCAGACTGTGACTTGAGAGGTAAGATCAGAGGAAAGGTGGAGTGTCAGATTTCTTCTAGAAGGTCCTGCCTGATTGTTACCAAAAGGGCGACTACAATACTGTTTAGTGCATTAATCATGGATTGAGTGTTATGGGAATGAAACAAGGAACAAGATGTTCTCTTGGCCCTTTAAGTGACAGTAGAGCCCGAGAGGAAGCACAGAGGCAGGTGTCTTAATACAGGTGTTAGGTTCTATGATAAAAATATTTAAGTTTAGCCAGTGTTTGGGGAAGAAGAGGGGAAGCTGTGGGGCCAGGAAAGATCATCTGAAGAGGTAATACCTGAGCTAAGTCTTTTTTTTTTTTTAAAGATTGTCACCTGAGCTAACAACTGTGGCCAGTCTTTTTCTTTTTTCCCCCCCTCTGCTTTATCTCCCCAAATCCCCCCCAGTACATAGTTGTATATCTTAGTTGCACGTCATTCTAGTCGTGGCATATGGGACGCCGCCTCAATGTGGCCTGATGAGCGCTGCCACGTCCGCGCCCAGGATCCGAACCCTGGGCCGCTGCAGCAGAGCGCGCGAACTTAACCACTCGGCCATGGAGCCGGCCCCTCTCAGCTAAGTCTTGAAGAACTAGTTGGAAACTGGTGATTAAGGGGATGAGGGAAAGGATACTCCAGGTAGAGGGAGCAGCATCAGCAGAAGTACAGAGCCGAGGGGGTGAGAGGGGTGTGTCTGGGGGAGCGCAGAGACAAGTAGTTTAGAATTAGTGGCATGTCATCAGGCGGTCGCAGGTGATGCTAAAGTAGGCAGCAGATGAGAGAGCAGGCCTTACAATCCACGTTGCGTGGAGCTGGTTCTTTTTCCTCAGGAGACAGTGAGCTAGTAAGGGATTGAAGAATGGAAATGACGTGCTGGGGTTTGCACTCTAGATGGTTAGTTTTGGTATGCAAGATCAGTTTGAAGAAGCGTGGAGATCAATTATGTCACACGCTTCTGAGGAGTGTTGTTTTTTAAGTGGACTTAATTGCTCCCACTTCCTCTCCTGTCCCTACTGAAAGGGTCCTTGGACAAACATAAGGGACCCTGACTCGTATAGAGTTAAGCAGGTTTCTTTACAACTTCTCAGGGCTGCTGTAGACTGGTGTTCATTCTGAATCTCCAAGACAGGCATATGGTATGCAGCCCTTCTCAAATATATTTGATGATAGAATCCTTCTTTAATAGGAGAGTCCAACAACTGCTTCCACCGAACACCAATTTGATAACTTCTGAATTAGGACATAGCGAGAGGAAAAAGGGGTCTGAAATAAGGTATAGGTGAAGGAAGGAAATAAGTTCAAGTTTTATTTAGCAAATAAAATAAGCAAGACTTGGTTATGGAAAGTAAGGAAGAAGTAGGAGGCAGAGGTGGACTCCCATCTGTGTGACTAAGGTTGGGTGGAGGTATCACTGAGGTTGGAAATAGGGGATAAAGAACTGCACTGGGGAGAAGAACTTAGTCTTGGCCCGTGTTGAAGTTCATGGCACCTGTAGAATTCAGGAGATGACTGGTAGACAACTGGACATGCATGTGAAGACACGAAGAGAGAAAATTTGAATGTTGTCAGCACATACAAGCAGTAGTTAAAATCATGAGAGTGGGTGAGAGTACAGAGAACTGTGGGGACTGGCAACACTTAAGTGATAAGCAGAAAAAGGACTTTGAGGAGGAGAGGTGATAGTTGCAAGAAGGAGCAAGTACATAACAGTGTCCTGCTGCAGAAAATGTTAAGTGTCCATTGGAGTTTGGCAGTTAGGTCCCTAGTGGCCTTAGTGGGAGCAATTCAGTGAAGTAGAGTGAAGCCAGATTGCAGTAAGGTGAGGGGACAGGGCTGACCACAGGGAACAGGGAAGACTGTGGCTCTAGGCTACTCTTTGAAGGAGTTTGGATGAGAAGAGGAAACAGCTAAAAAAGAATTTTTTAGAATGAGAGGGACTTAAATTTTTTAGGTTGAAAGGAAGGAAGCAATTAAAGGAGATAACTGAAGATGCTAAAGAGTGAGGCTCATTTGTGCTGCAGGATCTCTGGAGGTGGGGGCATGAGACTCATTAATGCTCTTAAGATCGGAAGAAAGATCTGAGCAGATGGGGATGCAGATTGTTTGACTCCTCAGTGAATTTTGAGGTGGCTCACCTACATACGTGCAGTGCAAAATCATTAGACAAGTAATTTAGAGAATCCAGGAAACATGGAAATATGGATAAGAAAAAACGATAGGATTCACATTGCAAAATTTATAAAAATGACTGTGTACTCTTGGAGTTGGATGGATACTGGTAAGTTTGGAAGGAAATATAGAAGTTAAATGAGTTTATACTTGTGGCCAGCCCCATGGCCGAGTGGTTAATTTCGTGTGCGCCACTTTGGCGGCCCAAGGTTTCACTGGTTTGGATCCTGGGCGAGGACCTAGCACCAATCATCAAGACATGCTGAGGTGGTGTCCCACGTCCCTCAAAAAAATAAACTAAATGTTTGGGGGGAAAAAAGTGAGTTTATACTGATAGCCTCAGTTTTCTTTGACCAAGAGTCTTAAAAGACATACTTGCATACATGTAATTATAGTTTTAAAATTCTCTTATGTATATATGTACCTTTTTTTTTTTGAGAAAGATTAGCCCTGAGCTAAGCTCTGCTGCCAGTCCTCCTCTTTTTGCTGAGGAAGACTGGCCCTGAGCTAACATCCATGCCCATCTTCCTCCACTTTATATGTGGGATGCCTGCCACAGCATGGCTTGCCAAGCAGTGCCATGTCCACACCTGGGATCCGAACTGGTGAAGCCTCGGCTGCCGAATTGGAACGTGCGCACTTAACTGCTGCACCACTGGGCCGGCCCCAAAATTCTTTTACATTTTACGTATATTTTATCAGTCATTTGAAATGATTCCATTAAGAGTTATAAATATGGATATTTTGCTGTTTAATATATACAATTTTAGTCTTTTGAGTGATTGTTAAACTTTCAGTACTAAATGTGAAGCAGTGTCACTTATTGAAACACAGTATTTCCATTTGGGTTACAGGAGGTTCCGAGCATGTACTTTTACTGAGAGATTACTGCGCGTTTGCTGAGCGTTCACCAGAGCTTGTGCAAACAAGAGTTTTTCTTTCTTCTTTTTTTTAACAGTGTCATATGTGATACTGTAGCAAAGAGCTTGTCATCCTGCCCTAAATCCACCCATAGTTCCTAGTGGTCAAGAATTACTGTCGTATGCCAATCCATTACTATATCCAGGAATCCATCTAATTTCAAATGGATATTTACAGAATAATCCCTAGTTAGTAACACTTGATTTTCAGAGAATCAGCAAGATAGGAGATGATGATTAATTTTTTAAAAGCTTCTGATTATAAACTACCTGCTAGAACTTATGATTTAACATGGATGACTGAACACATTCTTTTACTCTTCCAGAATCCCATTGAAATCACTGGAGAAAAATTAAAACAAAAATAAATTAATGACAGAGTTGGAAAACCAGAAAATGAACATTGTGAAATTTTTAGAAGATAAAAAGCAGATTATTGAAGGATCAGTTAATTAAAGAGTGGAACAGCTAAGCAATTCCACTCATCTTTGAAGCACCTAATTCTGGAGTATGCCGCCAGGCTAAGTAAGGCTAAGAAAGCAGCTCTCTGAAGTGGGAGTTGTGACACAAGAAACAGGGATTGGCAGAGAAGAGCATTATCTAAAATGACTACAAGGAGGAACTGAAGTAAGCTGCCCACACTCTGGCTGTGGTGACCTTCCACTCCCTTTATAATCACCAGAAGTGCCTATAATCAGAATTTACGTTTACTGAAAGTGAACCAGAATTCTCAGTTGGCTGAGGAAAAGCACTTCAAACTTTAGTCTTAGGCCCTCATCTGTAAATATGCATGGAATCTTCAAATTTAAAAAAAACTAGTAACATAAAAGGAGACACCAAATTAACCTGTTCAAGAAAGTAGTTACTAGAAGAAACAGAAGAAATTTAAAAACTAATACAGAGATTCATAAGGCTATTGCATGCATAAAGAGTAGGATGCTAGGAAAGAGAAATATTTAGTTTCTGGAAATTAAAAATAATCATTTTGAAAATAGAACACTCAGAAGGTGGACTAGATAGAACGGATTCAGTTGAAGCTTAATTTTGTGAAATGGAAGATGTGATTGAGAGATTCCCTTAACATGCACTGAAAAGGAATGGAAGATGAAAGTTGTGAAAGAAAAGTGAAAATCCTAGGAGAACAGTAATTGGCATAAAGTAAGTGCACAAAGACTTGTTGAGTTAATGAGACAACACAGACAGCAGTATTAGCCTTATCAGCAATGAGAAGAATCTTTCTCTAAGAATTAACTACAAACTAAACAGCGAATCCAAGAAAGAAGATTTTAAATGAAACTGACGATGCCATGTGACCTGCCATTCCACTTTATAATCACCAGAGATGACCTATAATCAGAAGTCTAAATAAATAATAATGCGTGTGTGAAAATAAAGTGAACTAAAATTCTACATTTTAGCATGAATGGAGGCAGGGCAGGATAAAGAAAGTGAAAGTATGTTCTGGATCTTGTTTTATTCAAGGGAAGGATGTAGTGTTTAGCCGTAGGTGTTGATAGGAAAGCATATTACAATATATTTAAAGTTAAAGGTCTGTCAGTAAGGATGGGTTAGATAATGCTTCGGTAGCAAGCCCAAATTCTTAGTGACTTAACACAACAGCTGTTTATTTGTGCTCATAATGCATGCCTTTCAGATTGGCTAGGACCCCTTCTCCATATCGCCCTCAACCGGAGAGTCAGCCAGCAAAGCACTATTTGGAGTATGGCTGGTTGCAACACCCAAGGAAAGAGAGAGTGGTGCAGCATACGCTGACTTAAAGCCTCTGCCTACATGTAACACGTCTCTTCTCACATCTCATTGACCAAAGAAAGTCACATGGTCATGCCTGAGTTCAACAGAGCAAGGAAGTGCAGACTTACTGTGCCCAGGCAAGAAGAGAGAGCAAATAGACATCAACAACTTTAGTGGCTGCCAAACTACTAGGAAAGGGGGGGATGGAATTTAAAATTTAAGAAAATTCAGGAAAGAAGAAAGAAAGCTACGTAGGGAAAAAACCCCACAAGGTAGCAATACCAAATGTTTTCCTCACAATAAATGTAAGTTAAATGCTGGAATTCCTTAGGCTTGACTAAAAATAGAAAATCCAACCATACACTCTTTGGAAAACCAATCTAAAAAACTAATGGATTATAAAGAAAAGTATATCCGGCTGATCCTAACAAAAGTGTATGTGGCCGTGTTAACTTTAGACTAAGTAGCATAAATGGAACTCAAGATGAAAACCATAAAATGGGATAAAGAAAAAACATTCCTTTTTGGCTAAGAAAATGTGTAGTTTTGGGACTGGCCCCATGGCATAGTGGTTAAGTTTGGGGCTCTCTGCTTTGGCAGCCCAGGTTCACGGGTTCCGATTCCAGGCACAGACCTACACCATTCATCAGCCATGCTGAGGCAGCAATCCACATGTAAATCGAAGGAAGATGGCAACAGATGTTAGCTCAGGGCTAATCTGCCTCAGCAAGAAGAAAAAAAAGTACAGTTTTGCAGAAAAAAAGTTTTTAAATGTATCTACAATCCAAAAACTCAATTTCAAAATTTATAGAGTGAAAATTAGAAATACAAGGAAAAATACACAAACCACCTATGAGAGAGACTTTAACACATCTGTCTTCAAAATCAGTGGATCTACCACTATGCACTCAATGGCAAAAAGTTAAAAATACTGACTAGCAAATGCTGGTGAGGATGCAGAGCAACTGGAATTCTCATAGATTGCTGGTGGGAATGCAAAAGATGCAGTCACTCAAAACAGTTTATCAGTGTCTTTAAACATCAAGCATGCTGTGCGACCCAGCAGTCTCACTCCTCGGTATGTACCATAGAGAGATGGAAACTCATGTTCATGTAAAAACCTATACATGGGTGTTTACAGCCGTTCTATTCATAATCACCAAAGAGCCTTCCAGCAGGTGAGTGGATAAATGGTGGTGGATACTCACAGTGGAATACTACTCAGTGATAAAAAGGAACCAATTATTGATCCGTGTACAACTTGGATGAATCTCAGAATCTCAAAGTCGTATGTTAAGTGAAGGAAGCCAAAAGGTCGTATCTCTATGGAATCTCAAAAGATTACATACTTAATGATTCCATTTATATGACATTCTCGAAAAGGCAAAACTGGAGTGATCGGCAGTAGATCAGTGGTTGCCGTGTGTTGGGGTCAGGGGAGGATTTGATTGCGAAGAGGCTGGGCAGGGGAGTTTTTTCAGTGATGCACTGTTCTGTATAGTGATTGTGGTGGTGGTAGCGTGAATCCACACATACGTTAAAATTCATGGAACTGTGCCCTGCCCCCAAAAGTCAGTTTTTTTCTGTAATAATTTTAAAACAAAAACTCAGGCCCCTCCACTTCTCATCAATAGGTCAGGATAGGGAAGATATCATCTAACATAAATATTTTGTATCCATTATGAATGCAAAACATATTCTTTTGGAAATCTCTGGAACATTTATAAAAATTCTTCATATGAGGGTAAAAAAATACAAAGATCATACAGACCGTGTTCTCTTTTCAAAATGTGATAAAACTAATGACAAAAATCCTGTCCACTTGGAAATTTTTATCTTTTGAATAACTCATTTATAGGGGAAAACAAAAATTACAGAGTATTTAGAATTAAAAACTAGTTCTCAAAACCTGGGGGATTCTGCCAAGTGAGGTGTTACAGGAAATTTTATAGATTTTAATTTATTTTTCAGGAAGTAAGAAAACTGAAAATAAGTGAAGTAAAAATTTAACTTTAGAAGCCAGAAAAAAAGATAAACTGAAAGAAAGTAGAAAGAAGATACCTATAAACTTCTTAAATTTTTAAAAAGAGACTTTTTAAATTATAAGGGAGGACTGTTTACAATTTGCTCCCAATATGATTGTATAACTTTATTCCAATAAATTTGAAAAACTAGATGAAGTGTGATGACTTTTTTTAATAATATAGTTTCTAAAAATTGACAAGAGGTGGAAAATGAAAATAGATCAAACATCTTAGAAGAAATTGAAAAGGTAGTACAAGAACTTCTTTTTAAAGATGTTATCTTTTTCCTTTTTCTCCCCAAATCCCCCTAGTACATAGTTGTATATTCTTCGTTGTGGGTCCTTCTAGTTGTGGCATGTGGGACGCTGCCTCAGCGTGGTTTGATGAGCAGTGCCATGTCTGTGCCCAGGATTCAAACCAATGAAACACTGGGCCGCCTGCAGCGGAGCGTGAGAACTTAACCACTGGGCCACGGGGCCAGCCCCCAAGAACTTCTTTTAAAAGGCAAATGCTGGGGCCGGCCTGGTGGTGCAGCAGTTAAGTTTGAACATTCCAATTTGATGGCCCGGGGTTTGCTGGTTCGGATCCCGGGTGCACACATGGCGCCACTTATCAAACCATGCTGTGGCAGGCATCCCACATAGAAAGTAGAGGAAGATGGTTATGGATGTTAGCTCAGGGCCAGTCTTCCTCAGCAAAAAGAGGAGGATTGGCAGCAGATGTTAGCTCAGGGCTAATCTTCCTCAAAAAAAATTAAAGTGAGATACTATTTGTCAGTCCCTTGAAATGGCAGATGTTAAAGGGTTGGGAACAGCTAGTGCTGGAGTTAATGTGAATAAAGGAGCACTCTCATCACCGAAGGGAGTGCAAGTCAATACAGCTTGTGGGTGGACAGTTTGTCAGTGTATATCGATCTTTAAAATGTGTCCAGCTTCTGATTTAACAATTCTGATTCTAGGCATCCACCCTAAAGAAGCAGTCATGTGAGTGTCCTAAGAGTCAGGTAAATGAATGTGAAAGTGGAATGTGTGTTTTTTGAAATAAGAAGTTAGAAACAGCATAATTGTACATAAATGCAGAAATCATTGAATTAGTACATACCAATTCCTACCATGCGGTACTCTGCAGCAGATAAAAACAGTAGCTCTATAGTGTGAACGTGAGCATATTTCTAAGACATACTGAAATGAAGTTAAAGTTGTGGAATAATACTTATTACACACTCCTGTCTACATTTATATGGTTAAAAGCCTTTTACATATATGTAGCGTACATACTTCCACAGCCCAGCTTTCTCGAACACTTTAACCTCCATAGTCTTCAGGTAACTCACGTTAGAGTCCCCGTTTAAAAACCCACTGTTTCACTGAAAGCCTGAGTTTTCAAACTGACACATCTGCAGGAGAATTCTAAAATATAATTTGGTCAAAGAGTTAGAGAACAGGAAGACAGGTGCCGTGTGACTTCAGGCAGTCGCCTGGTGTGGGTGGCCGCTCATGGGCACGTGATCCGCTACGGCGGTGGCCAGGGTTCAGCCTCGTGCCCACGTTTGTACATTTTAAACCAGTGCGAATTAAAAACAAAAACCCAAGCAGTTTGGAAGTAGATAAGGACACCTCCTGTGGATTAAATAATTATTAACTTTGTTCCTGGGAGGCCAGTAAGGATTAGTTTGTTTATTTAATGATTTAGAAAGATAGTCCTCAATGTGCGTGAAACGTAGAGGAGGCTTTATCTCTTCAAAAACCCAGAAACAAAACCTCACCAAATCTTAAAACTAGATAATCCCAGTTTAGTACGGTAAATGATAAAATTAACACTAAAGTCAATTTGCTAAATAGCTCTAATTTCTTTATACCAAAGTCAAACTTTACGCAAATCTTTCCTAAGAATTGAGTGCCTTATTATATACCAGGATAGGTGACACTTTCGTATATTATTCGAAGATTTGCAAACCTACAAGAGGTCAAAGGTGTTACCTTTACCCCATACATCAGTCACACCCTGGTCTAAGCTACTGCTCTTGGTAAGTGTCTAGAACAGCAAATGGGAGGCCATGAAACATGTTTTTCTTGGTTTCCTGTTCTTTCCTGACACTTAGGTTTATACCATTTTCTATAGTTGCTCTCTTCTCCAATGTAATATAATAACTACAAGTTTAAATTGGCTAAGCCTCAAAAAGTTTTGGTAGAGTTTTCCATTTATTTTTGTTAATTAAATGTTAAAAAATGTTTTAATTAAATACCTTTTTGCAGAAATCACTCATCTTGGAGTGAAATTCATAGTCTTTAAGGCCTAGATTTTGAATACAATGACAAGATAAAGTTTGGTGTTTTCTCTCACTGACAGGAGTAGATTTACCCTGAATCTTTTACTGGGGTTAACGTTTTAAACGTTTAACTTTAGGTTAAAATAAAGCTTCAGGCCTAAGACCCTCAGTTGTCTGTGATTTTGCCATGCCTTTCAAGTATTTCCTTTTTTAAAGAGGACCAGGATTGTACTTTCCGCTAAACTGAGTTAAATCTTTTCCATGATTTACAGAGAGATTGTAATCATTTAGGGCTTCTCCATGTTTGGTCGACTTGAAACCCATCATTCTTCTCTACAATGAAAAGATGCCTCTCCGCCTGCCTACTTCTCCATCTCGCCATTCTCCCCTGGAGGAAAGTCGAAAGCCTGGGGCCGTGGGTTAGAGAGCGTTAGCCTTGCAGGGTGCTGCCTTCTATGTCCGCAGCAGCTTAGTTGCTGCTTCAGCTCCGCAGGCTGCTCTTCACATCACAGTCCTTGCCAGTGACTTCAGCGCCACTGGGCCTCTCTTCAGGAGAGACTCCAGGAGACGTTAGGCAGAGATTTCTCTAAGATGTGAGTTTCCTTTTAATGATTTTGAGGAGAAGCAGCTTCTGAGGAGAGCAACCACCACAGCACACAGGCCTCAGCCAGCCTTGGACTTATGCCCGGTGTGGGGAGGGCCCCGTGGCAGTGGGACTGACCCCAGGAGAGTGGGTTTCTCCCAGCTCAGTGTAAGTTCACAAGTCACGGACTCCAGACAACTGGCCAAGGGAGTGACATCTTGGAGAGCCTGAAGCCAGGATTGCTCTGCAGTAGAGGCAGCCGCAGAAAGAGCCAGACTGCACCACCAGCACTGACTGAGACCCCTCTGACCCTGAACCAAACAGAAACTGGGCAGGAAATAATTGTGGGCTTTTAATTTCTTTAGAGCTCAACCTTCAGAAGAAAGGATTTTTTTTTTTAAGACTTTAATTCCTCCCTGAGAATTTAATAATGTGAGGCATTTCATATAGTTCAAATCAGGGCATTTTAATATTGCTGGCATTTATTATTTGGAGGAGTTTTATACCTTCCTTTGAGTTTACTGCATAATCTCCAGTGAGCTCTACTGAATGTCCTACCTGGGGAAATGTGAGATGAAAAACAGATTGGGGAATGAATTTTCAGGCTAGGGCATCAAGATAGCCTCAAGTACGCGTAATTGATGTTCTATTCAGACCCATTTCAGAGCCTTCAGGGTCCTGCGGCTGACCTCAGGAGGATTCACAAAGGAATCACGATGATGTCAGGCAGCCTCACAGCGGGTGACAGCACGGCTCACGTGCACGCAGCATCCTTTCCCAGGAAGAACAGCTTCATTTGTGCAGTGCTGAGCTCTACGTATTAAGAAACCCAAATGTTAGAAATATTGGGGAGGCAGAGGGAGAGGCATTTTTCCTGTCACCGAAACCAAAGTGGGTTCCCTCCTGGTGAGTTAAATCCGACTCTCCACCAGAAGCAGTTGTCTCACAAAGTAAAGTATGTTTGCAGCAAACAGGAGACCACGTGGAATCATTTTCAGAGTCATGGCGTCACCGAACAAAGAGAAGCAGGGACCTTTTATTTCCGAAGAGGAATGAATATTCAAAAGGGAGAGGTGGGTGTTCGCTTGCACAGCCTCAGTTGGAAAATATGCTTCCACATACACTGCAGGTTCTGGTAACAAGGCCTAAGCTCCTCCTGGAGAGATCAAAGGCCACAGGCGTAGCTCTCTGGTGAGGTTTGGTCTGGTTCAGGGTGGTTGGTGATTGCATCTCCTTAACATAACAGAAGGAAAAGAACAATTTGGAAAAACAATTAAAATATCCAACCCCACCCTTGAGTTCCTTGGGACAATTAGTCGGTGACATTCCCTCCCTTCGTGTGTCAGCTTAAGACCATAAAGATGAGTGTCTGCTTTCTCAGAGCTTTGAGGACTAAGTGTTCGTTCTTTTTTCAGACTTCCTTCTTCCTCCCAGGATGGCGTGGCTTATTTATTCTGGCTGGTGAGGTTGGCAAAGGGGTCATTACGCAGGCAAACCTCTTCCCTCAGATTCTCTTTTGGATCCTGCCTGTCCCCAAGCAGCATGCAATCTTCTGTCTAGTTTTGTCCTTCTTCCGTAGTAACTTCACTGGGCCTTCTCTGCTGCAAGGTGGGCACAGCAGGCCTGCTGTTGCCTGGTCGGGAATTCCATTTGGTGGGGGAAGAGGAAAGGCAAGACTAGCCTGGACTTGGCCTCCAGTCATGGTCTCCAGTCCACCTTGAAAAGTACTGACGCTGCTGTTTCGATCCCTCCTGGAGCCTATTGGGCTTCTGTGAATAGGTTTCAGTTGGATTTAGAACTTTGAAGGGAGAAGGACAGGATTCATTAGTACCCTAAAAACTCAACACGGACTGTCTTCCTTCACACGTTAAGAAATGTGACAACTAACTCTAGAGTCCCACTTCCATAGCTTCTGCCATAGGAGAGACTGAACTCCTTCCTCGGTTCCAGTTAAAAATCCTGGCAAAACTACCTCACATCCAGTAGGATGGCTACTCTGAAAACACACACACACACACACAGAAATAACAAGCATTGGCGAGGATGTGGAGGAATTGGAACCTTTGTGCACTATTGGTGGAAATGTAAAATGGTACAGCCACTAGGGAAAACAGTATGGTGATTCCTCAAAAAATTAAAAATAGAATTGCCATAGGATCCAGCAATTCCACATCTGAGTATATATCCAAAAGAATGAAAGCAAGGTCTCAAAGAGACATTTGTACACCCTGTTCATTGCAGCATTATTCACAATAGCCAAAAGGTAGAAGCAACCCAAGTGTCCACTGGCAGATGAACGGAAGAACAGAATGTGATATATACACATGTGAGATAACAGAAAATATATAGCTCAGTCTCTGCCCCTCATTCCCAGTACAGAGCTCTTAAAACCCTTGTAACTCCTTGGTGTCAAGAGCACTAGGAGGGGTCTGGTCTCCAAAGAGACCAAGCCTTGATTAGAAGCTCCCCTTCTCCAGAGAGGGGAGAGGGGCTGGAAATGGAGTTGACGATTGATCACGCCCACATGAGGAAGCCTTGACAAAATCCCATAGTGCAGGTGCAGAGAGCTTCCAGGTTGCTGAGCACGCTCCATGTACTGGAGGGTGACACATGCCCACTCCACAGGGACAGAATCTCCTGCACTCGGGACCCTCCCAGACCTTGCCGTGTGTGTATCTTCATCTGGCTGTTCAGCTGTATCCTTTATTATATCCTTTAATAAATTGGTAAATATAAATAAATGTTTACCTGAGTTCTGTGAGCTGTTCTAGCAAATAATCGAACCCAAGGGGGAGAATGTCATGGGAACCTCTGATTGGTAGCCAAGTCAGACAGAAATTATGGGCAACCTGGGGACCTACTCCTTGCTATGGGCATCTGAAGTGGGGGGCAGTCTCATGGGGCTGAGCCCTTAACCTGTGGGATCTGATGCTGTCTCCAGGTAGATAGTGTCAGAATTGAGTTGAGTTGTAGGACACCCAGCTGGTGTTGCAGAATTGCTTGGTGTGGGAAAACCTGCCACACATCTGGTGTCAGAAGTGTCATGATGGGGCTGGCCCGGTGGTGCAGTGGTTAAGGGCGCACGTTCTACCTGGGCAGCGGCCCGGGGTTTGCCTGTTCGGATCCCAAGTGCAGACATGGCACCACTTGGCAAGCCATGCTGTGGTAGGCATCCCACATACAAAGTAGAGGAAGATGGGCACGGATGTTAGCTCAGGGCCAGTCTTCCTCAGTAAAAACAGGAGTTTGGCAGCAGGTGTTAGCTCAGGGCTAATCTTCCTCAAAAAACAACGAAAAAAGAAAGAAGTGTTGTGAGCGTGGTGGTAGTGAGGGTAAGGCAGAAACACAGGGAAGAAACACAGGGAAGACTGGGTTTTTTCTAATACATAAAATGGAGTAGTCATATTCATAGAGACAGCAAGTAGAACTGTGGTTGCCAGGGGTCAGGAAGGCGGGGAGACGGGGATGGAGAGTTGCTTAATGGGTGGAAAGTTTCAGTTTTGCAAGGTGAAAGAATGCTGGAGCTTGGTTGCACAGCAACATGAATGTACTTAACATTATGAACTATACACTTACTGATTAAAATGGTAAGTTTTTCTTTTTTTTTTTTTGAGGAAGATTAGCCCTGAGCTAACATCCGCTGCCAATCCTCCTCTTTTTGCTGAGGAAGACTGGCCCTGAGCTAACATCCGTGCCCATCTTCTTCTACTTTATATGTGGGACGCCTACCACAGCACGGCTTGCCAAGCGGTGCCATGTCCGCACCCATAATTTGAATCAGTGAACCCCAGGCCGCCAAAGTGTGAACTTAACCACTGCGTCACCAGGCCGACCCCCCAAAATGGTAAGTTTTTTGTTATGTGTATTTTACCACAATTTTTTAAAATCCTGGGGAAGATTTTTGACGAGTACCCCTTGGATCAGGGCTCACTCCTGAAGCCATCAGTTGTGGCCAGTGGGCAGGGCTGGCTCAGAACATCGGAGCCTCCACTCACGGAAGGGAGGAGCCCTGGATGTCTGCTACTGTGGGCCTTCACATAACCTGAAAGTAGTGAGACTCTGGAAAGCTCTGGAATCTCGTGTCTAAAAAATATCTGTGGCAAAGAAAATCATAAATGGAACTGAAGAGTCATTGAGATTTTTGCAGAAGAAACAATTTTGTAGTTGTTTTTCTTTTTTTTTGCCAGTCAAATGGAAAAGGTAAAATATTTTTTCTTTGAGTTGTCCAAGCTCAGAAGAATAAAAGTAAGAAATCTCAGAAGTTCAGTCTGAGATGACAGGACAGGAAATGCAAGAAAGACAGATTTTTTGCAGAAGCTCTAGGATAGATGGAGCGTTCCTGCAGGATAAGTATTTCTCAGTGATGTACGGTCTTCTGAGTTCAGCCATTTAGGGTCATGTGCAATTTTTAGCAATAAGGATTTAGTGATTTTAAAATAAAAACGTCTTTCTTTCGTAGTATCACCTAGCGCTTTGTTTCAGGATAAAATGCTAATCATTGATTTTCTGTTCAAACTTGGATTTCTGCTGGGCTGGTATCTCCTTCGAAGGAGACCGCCTGCACGAGGGATGAAGTGGCACGTCTGGGAGATAGTGTACATCAGCCTACCATCTCAGGATTCTGATCACTGACAGAAGTGGAGACGGGGTCACCAGGCTGAGCTGTGCAAAGGACCGGAAGCTGAGGAGGGTATGCAGTATTTGCCTTTCCAGCCCGCTGCCTTTCTTCTGTCAAGAGCATCTCCTTTGGGGTCGCACTAGTCCCAACCCACTTCAGCATGGGGGGTCGGTGGGTGCTGCCGATCCTATCACTCTGCACCCTGGATGCAGGAGCGGGTGTGCAACCCAAAGGCCCTACAGCCCTTCCAAGGTGATCTTCAAACTAGAAACAAGGGGAGAGAGTCCCTTCGCTCTCATGGCAAAGATGGGACAGTCCCCGGCCATGGTTACAGGCCTGAGGAGAAAGCCAGTTTGAGAGAATGGAATGATGTAAAGAGAGAAGCAAAGATGGGAGAGAAAGACAGACACAAGCGCACGCCTCACAGCACGTGGGGTTTTGTCCAGGTCGTCCCTGAAGCGGAGCCTTACCCTGTCCACCTGCCCCGAGGTTTGATTCCAGGTTCCATGAATGGCTTCATTTCTCCTCTACCTAAGCTGGCAGGAGCTGGATTTCAGTCACTTGCAATTAAAAGAGGCCAGGGATGCAGCTGAGCTCGTGGAGCACACAGGCCGCCCAGCGTTCCTGGGCTGAAGGAGACATGCTCTGAAGACGGCCTAGCGACAGGATTAGGCTGCTGCCTTCCCTTCGTGAAAGAACAAGCAGCGGGAAATGCCGTCTTGAACAGTGGACGAAGAGCAAAGGAGAGCCGTCTGGTTTCTGCTCCCACCATTAATGTGCCATGTCATCTCGGATGAGCTACTTTCTAGTCCTCTTAAAATGAGGTGCTAGATAATACCATCCGAAGGGCACTTTCAGCCCTGATGTTATTTCAGATACGTAAGTGTCAATCTGATTCATGCTGCTGAGTCTTCTCTTGATTCTGATGCCAACTCTGCCTTCAGTACTTTGCTCAAGTCTTGCTCACTTCTTTAACGGGGTTTAACTTTGGTCTTCCTGAGTTGGCCAGAGGAGCCAAGACAGGGAAACAGCGGGTCCTCTATCTCCTCCGTTAAATTGAGCACTCAGATATCTAAAAAAGAAAAGATAGGAGCTGGCGTGGTGGTGCAGTGGTTAAGTTCAGACGTTCTGCTTCTGCGGCCTAGGGTTCACCAGTTTGGATCCCGGGTGCAGACCTATGCACTGCTTGGCAAGCCATGCTGTGGCGGGCGTCTCACATATAAAGTAGAGGAGGATGGGCACAGATGTTAGCTCAGGGCCAGTCTTCCTCAGCAAAAAGAAGAGGATTGGTAGCAGATGTTAGCTCAGGGCTAATCTTCCTCGAAAAAAAAGAAAAGAAAAGATACCTATTTATTGGCAGTATAGGGCATAAAGAAGGTAAAAGAAAGAAGAATCTCAAACTATCCTCAGCATCTTCTGGTCCCAGGTTGGATGCTGCTACTGGCTGATGTTTTACCGCAGGATGGAAGTGGCCAAAGATGGAAGGGACGTGTAGCCAGGAGTTGAGTCCTGCTTTTGGAAGAGTGGTTAGAGTTGATATTGTGGAAGACTCCTGGAAAAATTGTCTGTGTAGGTCTGAGTTCCTCCAATATAATCAGTAAGAGCCTTTTAACAGACTGGGAACTTCCAACAGAACTGGGACCACTGTTCTTAAGCAAAACACACTAAAGTGTATGCGTTCCTTTCAGGAACTATCTCGTCTATTGTGAGGAAGGAGAGGAATATTGTGGTGCCTCTTGAAAGGGCTAAGTCCCTCTGAAGAATTTGCTTGCTTTTTCCTTTGAAATATGTATGTGTGTATGTGTCCCCAAAAGAAGTTAAAGAAGACTGTGACGGGTTGACACCACGAACTTTTAGTTTTTGTGTTGGGAGCAATAACACAATGGGTCAGAGGATTTCCTGGAAAGGCTATGCTTTCAGAGGCTGGACTGAACTCAGCAAAACCCTTGGCTGGCTGCCTGCTAAGAAGGGAGCTTCACCAGCTCTGGACCCTGGGCCTGTCTGGACTGTTGAAAAGTCTCGCTCAGACAGATGGTGAGTTTTGTACTTGTGTTGACATTCTATTGATGGAGGATAAAGAAGAAGGCACCCATTCTTTAGTTTCTGTCTCTTGGTATGATGTGATGTCTGTTTCCTGGTGAGAAAAAGAATCAAATGGTAGAATCGCTCAAAGAAAAGAGGCATCCCCAGTTTGAGTTGGCCCTAAACGAGCTGGATCCCACCGTGTCTTCTGAACAAGCAAGACATGAATCTGAGCACTTCTGGCTTTTTGATGGGCTCACAAGCTATCAAACAGGATCTTCTCATCCAAAACTGTTACATCAGAAATGTACCATCAGGGACCAGCCCGGTGGCAGAGCGGTTAAGTTCACGCGTTCTGCTTCGGCGGCCTGGGGTTTGCCAGTTCGGATCCTGGGTGCAGACATGGCACCACTCAGCAAGCCATGCTGTGGTAGGCTTCCCACATATAAAGTAGAGGAAGATGGGCACGGATGTTAGCTCAGGGCCAGTCTTCCTCAGCAAAAAGAGGAGAATTGGCGGCAGAGGTTAGCTCAGGGCTGATCTTCCTCAAAAAAAAAGAAAAGAAATGTAACATCAGACCTACTCGTTAGTTTATTTCTGCTTAAGGCCTATGCAGAAGAATAGGCTGAACAATTATTGGCTCAACTAATTTATCCTGCTTCGTTATAACAGAAAAAGAAAAGTGTGAGTGTGTGCACATGCATGCGTGTGTGCATGCACATAAGTGAGTATGGCTTTTTATTTCTTTCCAGTCTAAATCAAAATTTGCTTACTATCTGTTACGTAGAATAAGTAAGTAAGCTGCCAAGCAGTGCACATAGTATGCTAGCTTTCGGGTAAAAGGGGAGGAGGGAATAAGTGTATATTTGCATTTGCTTATATTTGCTAAACAAACTCTGAAAAGATACAAAAGCAACTGAGAAAAGTGGCTACTAGCGGAGATGGGGTGGGACCTGGATGGGAGCAGGGCAGGGCAATTTTCACTGTGCATCTTTCTATGGCTGATTTTGAACCATGGAATCTATCACCAATTCAAAAAATACACTCAGGACCTAAACTAAAATCGTCCTAGACAGCTGGACATTCCCTATCTACATTCTGAATTTCTGTAATGTTTGAACATTTTGAAATGATCATGTGTTACATTTGCCTCAGGAAAACTTAAAAAAAGAGAAAACAACAAATACTATCAATGTTTTTCTATGTAAGCAGATCTGGGAAAACAAAGGCCAAGTATCCGATGGTTCTCCAGAGACCAAAATAGGGTACCAACACGCCAAGTCCAACAAGTAGGGCAGAAGAGAGGCTCTCCCAAACAATTGCTTTTCTATATACATGTCTCAAAATGTATATTGCAAATGGTTAGAAAGCTTCTCCTCTGAGCCACTCTCCCAAGGATGGATACAATGTTCCTATGGCCCTGAGCAATTGCAGGAAGACTGAAGACCAAGATAACAGGAACAGCTAAATTGGTGATGGATGAAGAGGTGAGAAGTGGCTTAGAACAAAAAGAGGCCATAGATCTACAGAGAAAAATGGAACATCTTAACCAAGGCTCCTGCTTAAGATTCCATGGATCAACTCTGGGGCTGCAGGACAGGGGAGCCTCACCAGTAAGGTCACAGGAACACTATATGAAGCCCTTGCTTGCTCTTTAGGGAGCACGCAGTGGTTTTTTGTTTTTTTTTTTTTTAGGAAGATTAGCCCTGAGCTAACATCCACTGCCAATCCTCCTCTTTTTGCTGAGGAAGACTGGCCCTGAGCTAACATCCGTGCCCATCTTCTTCTACTTTATATGTGGGACGCCTACCACAGCATGGCTTGCTGAGCGGTGCCATGTCCGGGCCTGGACTCAAACCAGCAGACCCCGGGCCGTCAAAGCAGAACGTGTGAACTTAACCGCTGTGCCACCTGGCCGGCCCCAACACGCAGTGTTCTGTTGAGGGAGTGGCAGCACGGCGAGGAGGGAAGGCAAGGCAGGGCACGCCCCATGCTTGTGCAACAGCTTCCCCTGCTCATGCCCTTCACCTCTGGATCTTGTCTACTGCTCTGGTTCAGCTTGTATTTCTCTGGCTTGCTCTCTTTTAGAAGAATTTAAATGACTTTACTCACGCCTTGAAATCATTTTAAAAAGCAGGGAGTGTGTATTCTACGAAGGGTTAATTCTCTGGAACAGGAGTGCAGTGGTTTGCTCCTTGCTTTGATTGATCAGATTCTTGGTAACCCAAGACGAATCCCTGACCTGGGTCTCAGCTTTCCCTTCTATGAAATGGGAAAAGAAGTTCCAAGCAGGGAACAGGAGATAACACCTGTGGGGCCGCACAGGGCAGGACTGGCCCAGCCGGGCAATGTCACTTACCTCCTTGGGCCACTTTCCTTGTCAGAAAGTGAAGGAGTTGCACTAAATTCCTGAGATCTGCATTCAATTCAATAACTAACACCCAGGGCCGGCCCAGTGGTGCAGCTTCTAAGTGTGCACGTTCTGCTTCGGTGGCCTGGGGTTGACCCATTTGGATCCCGGGTGTGGACATGGCACCGCTTGGCAAGCCATGCTGTGGCAGGCATCCCACATATAAAGTAGAGGAAGATGGGCACGGATGTTAGCTCAGGGCCAGTCTTCCTCAGCAAAAAGAGGAGGATTGACAGCAGTTAGCTCAAGGGCTAATCTTCCTAAAAAAATAAATAAATAACACCCAAAAATGTGTGTAAGTCACACTGAAGACTTCATGTTTTGATACTTGAGGATGATCCTGTGTGGTTTGAAAGACAGTGGGTGCTTTTGACGCTATTCTTCCCAAGCACACTTGGTCATGTTCCTCCATCGGTAACCTCAGAGTTTAAAATGCATACAGAGTTTCTTTTGACCCCCGAGTTCCGTGTAGTCAGTATACCTGGTTAGGGTTCATTAATCATCTTTAGTTGCCGAGGAAGTTTACTCACATTTAGAGATTTGAGACTCATGGGGCCAGCCTGGGCGCCAAGTTATTCTATGTTACCTGGGAGTTCCTTTCTTTTTCTTTTTTCTTTTTTTAAAGATTTTATTTTTTCCTTTTTCTCCCAAATCCCCCCAGTACATAGTTGTATACTTTAGTTGTGGGTCCTTCTAGTTGTGGCATGTGGGATGCCGCCTCAGCATGGCTTGATGAGTGATGCCATGTCCGCGCCCAGGATCCGAACTGGCGAAACCCTGGGCCGCCGAAGCTGAGCGTATGAACTTAACCACTCGGCCACGGGGTCGGCCCCTGGGAGTTGCTGTCTGATGATGCAAGTTAAGGGATGCTGGGATAGACTGTGTCAATATAAAGATGATGATGATTTTTCATCCTAGTACCCGGGCAGGCATCTAGGAACAGCCTCGTGCTGATTTTTAGAGGAAAGTAATTTCCTCACTGCCCCAGGACAATCCTGGGAGAAGCTGATTCTCAGAATGTGTGGGTAGATGATTCTAGATGACATTCCCGCGTTCCTTCCAGCTCTGTGAGGTTGAGAAACAAATGCACACTACCCCTTGGCCCTGCTCCTCTAACCACTTCTTTCCCTACGAAACACATCCCTTCAACAACTTGCCACTCCCCAAGGCCTGCCATGAAATTTGGGTAGTTGTGCAAAGTCAGAGAAGTACGACTGGATCCAGCGCCAGTTGGACAGAAGTGAGCGATTTGGTAATCTCCCACTTGCAGCCTCACTCATCAGTGAAAACACTGACCTAGAATTCTAAATGCACGGTGACATGTTAGTACTCGATGCAGCGACGAGCCATTCTGCCTTAGCAGAAACACCTTGAGGGAAGATGGGCCTCAGCAGTCACAGTCAAAAGCTGCGAAGTGGTGTCCCAGGATCACCAGGGCTTCTTGGTGATCCTACATGTATCCTAACCCCAGTCTTTAAAATAACCAACTTTATTTTTTTGGTGAGGAAGATTTGCTCTGAGCTAACATCTGTGCCAATCTTCCTCTGTTTTGTATGTGAGTAGCTGCCACAGTGTAGCTGATGAGTGGTATAGGTCCACGCCTGGGATCCGAACCCACGAACTCAGGCCGCTGAAGTGGAGCACACTGGACTTAACCACTATGCCACGGGGCTGTCCCCTAAAATAACCAAATTTTAAATAGATGATTATTAAGTTTTGAAAGTTCATTATAGAAAATTCTGGAGAAATAATAGATACCCACAATTTCTTTCTCCCAGCAACAAAGACTCTCAGCATTGTCTTTTATTTCCTTCTTCCTGCCCTGTTAATTCATTCAGGAAATATCTATCAAGCACATACCATGCCTGATGCTGGGGTACAGCTGTGAACAAGGCGGGCACAGTCTCAGCTCTCAGAGAACATACATTCGAGGGCAGACAATGTGTAAATACAGGAGTATTTCAGAGACTGGCCAGTTATGAGAAATAGCTGAGAAATGATGATGAGGAACTGGAGGGTGCTTTTGATAAGGTGGTAGGCAAGACATGAGGAGGTGGTGTCTGAACTGCTGACTGAGGACTGGGGAGAGCCAGCCTTGGGGAGGCCACAGGGAGAGAATGCCGGGGAGGGAAGGAGTTTGAGAGGGTCCTGGGGCTGATGGGTAGTTTGGAGGTTGGAAAGTCAGGGGCTGTGCCAAGACGTGACCAAGGACCAGGTCACATAGGGTGTTGTGGGCCCGTTAGGAGTTTGGTTGTTGTTCTAAATGTAATGGAAAGCCATAAGAGGGCTTTAAGCAGGTCAATTACACCATCTACTTCATGGATGTTTTTAAAAGATGGCTGTTGCTGCTGTTTGGAGAATGGATTCTAACGGGGCAGAGTGAATGCCCAGGTCCAGGAGTCTAGAAGAGACCCTGAGAGCTTGGACCAGGCAGGTGGAGACAGAGAGAAGTAGATGGACTGGAGAAAAGTGTGGAGGTAGAACAGACTTTCGAAGAGACTGAATATGACATTGAGGAAAGATAAAACCGCCTTTGAAAGCTTGCTGAACGGAGTGGGGGTAATTCATTGATAACGGCAAATGGTTTCCTGTCGCTAGAGGGGAAGACTCCAACTTTGGGACAGACCTCTCTGTGTTTGAGGAGAATGATCGCAGTAGGTCCAGTCTTTCTAAATTCACTCTTTCACTCAACACATCTTTATTGTGAACTTAGCCTGGGCTAAGCATTGTTCCAGCATATTAGCAAACCAAGTGGGAAAAAAGTCCTGTCCTCATAGAGCTCGCATTCCACCACACAGACAATACACATCATAAATGAATGAATGATAGAACATGCTAGAAGGTGATCCTTGCTTTGGACAAAAGAGAAATGTTCGCAGGGTAAGAGGAATCAGGAGCACCACATGTGGAGGGAAGGATTTGATATTAAACAGGGTAATCAGGGCCTGCCTCATTGAACAGATGACATTTGTGAAAAATAAAAGGATTCTATAGGGGCTGGCCTGTGGCATAGTGGTTAAGTTCCACAGGTTCAGCTTCGGCAGCTCGGGTTTGCAGGTTCGGATCCCAGGCATGGACATATACCTCTCATCAGCCATGCTGTAGTAGCAACCCACATACAAAATAGAGGAAGACTGACACAGATGTTAGCTCAGGGCTAATCTTCCTCATCAAAAAAAGAGGAAGAATGGCAACAAATGTTGGCTCAGGGTGAATCTTCCACAGCAAAAAAAATAAAAAAATAAAGGAGATTCTATATACACATACTAAACACCAGAAGGTGTGCTCCAGGAGGGCAGGGAGCATGCCCGCCTTCTTCACCGTATGTGGTAGGAATGAAGTATTTGTTGAATGAATGAATGAGTCTGAATGCATTTGTTAGTGTTCTGGTTTGGGACTATAAATTGTTGTCTAAGTTTGGGTAGGAATTGTGACCCTAAGGAGGTGTGCTTTTTTTTTTTTTTAGTCGGGGACTCATTGTTTGGCTGTGTGTGAATGGAGACAGTTAATTGTTGTGGTGATGGAGAGCGGCTTTTATTTTGACTTGGTTGTTCATACTGCGCATACTCCTGTGCCATTAAGACGGCTTCGTGTGCACCACTTTTCAGGACGGTACAGCACTTCACCACGTGCATAAACCATCGCATGTTGAACCAGTCTTCCCGTGATTCCCAGTCGCTCCCCTCCAGCTACATCCCCCACCTTGCTCATCCTCCATTTCACTCCCATAACTGCAGAAATAGCTTTCACCCATGGCAGCTTTGAATTTGAATTGTTGTTATTTTTTACTAGTCTTTGCTGCCTTTCTGTACCAAACATAAGGCAAAAAATAAATTAAATCACAATCACTGTTTATTTCGGAGGCAGTGTGTGTGGTCCTCTGGGGTTGGGACTTAGTTTGGGGTATGAGACAAGGAAGGGGCAGAGGCAGGAATTTCCACGTCCTGCACCGGCCCCACCTCAGGATCCCTGGCTTTGCTCTATCTCCTTCCTTTGTCTGAGTATTTGCTCTGGCTCCCATATGGCAAAGTAAAGAACAAAACCACCACTAGATTATTCACACTATGAAAGTCATTCTAGATCTGAGGCTTGATGGTCTCTATAGCAGGAACACGGAGACTCCAGACAGGTGACTAACTTTTCATGCTTCCACGTGGAACCCTGGAGCAAGGGAGCTGAGCCAAAAATGCATATGTACGTGACGGGGCCAGCCCCACTGGGCGTGGGGAATAGTGTGTCTACACACTAGAGAGATAGTGCCAGGAATTTTGTTCCTTTTCTCAAAAAAAAAAAAAAGTAGTAAAATAAGTACATTTTCAGGTTTAAAAAAGCCTGATGCTTCTTCCATATCAGAATCATTTTAGGATGTCAAGAGACAGAAGCAGTGTGCAGTGCCCTGGGTAATGTTGTCCACTGGTCCAGAGAGAGCGCTTCTCTTGAAACGACCCCTTTAGAGACTTTACTTGTGCAAAGCTTGCACTGAAATGCTCTTCGTACAATCATTTATTTTTTATTTTTATTATTTCTTTATTTTTAAGATTGGAACCTGAACTAACAACTGTTGCCAATCTTTTTTTTTTTATTTCTTTCTGCTTTTTCTCCCCAAATCCCCCCAAAACATAGTTGGACATTTTAGTTGTGGGTCCCTCTAGTTGTGGCATGTGGGATGCCACCTCAGCATGGCCTGATGAGTGGTGCCATGTCCGCGCCCAGGATCCGAACCAGCGAAACCCTGGGCTGCTGAAGCAGAGCGAGTGAACTTAATCACTTGGCCACGGGGCCGGCCCCTGTACAATCATTTAAAAATGAAGCAAAAGAAGGGAGGGAGGAGTGAATAGGTCACAGAAGAATTTTAGGGCCGTGAAACTATTCTGTATGATACTGTGATGATGGATACACGTCATTCCATATTTGTTCCAACCCATAGAATGTACAACACCAACAGTGAACCCTGATGTAAACTACAGTCTTTGGGTGACAATGACATGTCCATGTGGGTTCATTGACTGTAACAAATGCACCACTCAGGTGGGGGATGTTGATAATGGGGGAGGCTATGCGAGTATGTGGTGCAGGGGAGGTAGATGGGAAATCTCTGTAACCTCCTCTCAATTTTGCTATGAGCCTAAAACTGCTCTAAAATAAAGTCTCTTAAAAAAATGTTAGAAAAAAATAAAGCAAAATTGATGAACCTTGGAGACACTGTGCTAAGTAAAATAAGCCAGTCATAAAAGGACAAACTCTGTATGAGTCGTCAGAGGAGGTACTCAGAGGACCAGAGGCAGTTGCTGGGGGCTGGGAGGAGGGATTCGGACCAGTTGCTTACTGGGCACAGACAGAGTTTCAGTCTGGGAAGATGAAAAGGTTCCGGGGATGGATGGTGGCGGCAGTTGCACAACAATGCGAATGTACTAATGCCACTGAATTGCACACTTACAAATGGTTAAAATGGGGCCGGCCTGGTGGCACAGTGGTTAAGTTTGCATATTCCGCTTTGGTGGTCCAGGGTTCGCCGGTTCAGATCCTGGGTGTGGACATGGCACTGCTTGGCAAGCCATGCTGTGGTAGGTGTCCCACATAGAAAGTAGAGGAAGATGGTCATGGATGTTAGCTCAGGGCCAGTCTTCCTCAGCAAGAAGAAGAGGATTGGCAGCAGATGTTAGCTCAGGGCTGGTCTTCCTCAAAAAAAAAAAAAAGGAGCCAAGTAGGGTGAGGAAATACACTGAGGGAGTAAAGTGACTAGGATGGATATCTTTTCCTGCCTGTTGGGGTCAGAATGAAGACTGTAACAGGATTATGCCTTTTTTTTTTCTTTTTGGTGAGGAAGATTGGCCCTGACCTAACATCTGTTGCCAATCCTATTTTGTATGTGGGTCGCCACCACAGCATGGCTTGATGAGCGGTGTGTAGGTCTGTGCCTGGGATCCAAATTCATGAACCCCAGGCCACTGATGCAGAGCATGCAAACTTAACCACTACACTACTGGATCAGCCCCAGATTGTGACTTTTTGTTTCTTTTTTTTTTTTTTGAGGAAGATTAGTCCTGAGCTAACTGCTGCCAATCTTCCTCTTTTTGCTGAGGAACACTGGCCCTGAGGTAACATCCATGCCCATCTTCCTCTACTTTATATGTGGGACACCTACCACAGCATGGCGTGCCGAGCGGTGCCACGTCTGCACCCGGGATCTGAACCGGTGAACCCCAGGCTGCCGAAGCGGAACGTGCACACTTAACTGCTGCGCCACTGGGCTGGCCCCTGTTTCTTTTTGATATATACACTGTGATGACTCCTTCGCCTCGTTCCTCATTTTCTCTGGGAATAATGAATGATAAGGGAAAAGGATCTTCAGCTCCAACTACAAAAAGGGCAGCAGAAACAATCTTGCCTCATTCCAAACAGGTCTCTTCCCTGCTTAGTTGCCTTCTCTCACCCACCTCTAAACAGGACAGCCCATCTGTCTGGAGATGGCCGCAGGGCCCAGCGCGTGTCATACTTAGTAAGGGCTCCAGAAACAATACCTGTGAAAACGGACATTTACAAAATAGGCACTTCGTAAAGAAGCTTCTTTTGATCTGCTAAATGAGAATTTACTAAGATGGGAAGACCTTCCTGAAATGCAGGGCTTTCCTGGGCTGTCTTTATACGTCTGCACTGCAAAATAGGCAAGGGTGACAATAGCATTTTGAGATTAAATTCCATTTTCCGCAGTGTTTTCCCTTTTCCTGTTCCCTTATTCAAGCAGGTGGCGGAGTGTGTTCCCTATTGAATGAGGGGAAACATGTACAGAACACTAAGAAACAGTCCTTAGGAGAGCTGGTGCCCGGCAGGCTGAATCAGATCACAATATTGATCCGTATAGTGTTTTCTGAAATTAAATTGTGTAGACCTATAATAAATGGGGAAACTTCACACAAAAATCTGGGTGTCTGTTTTTTCTTTAAAAAGGAGACTAGAGCTTGAGCAACCTCACTTGCCCACATGGCAACCCGCTGGATCTGAGCAGCAGCTGTTGCATTTAGAACGGTGTATTAAATAGGATAATACAAGCCACTGGAACAGAGAGCACCTCAGACTTAGTGACGTAACACAAAAGAAGGCGGTTTCTCCCTTATGTCTAACAAGCCCAGAGCAGCGGATTCAGAGACCACAGCTCCTTCCTTCCTGTGTCTCCACCATCCCTGGGGGCCTTGGAGTCTTTGATTTCAGCCTGTGGAATGGGAAAAAGGAAGCTGAGAAGCACATCCTTTCTCAGCCACTTTGACCTGACAGTGACGTCCTCTGCTCTATTCCACGGGTGGGACCCCGTCACCTGACCTGCCTAGGTGCAAGGGCACCTGGGAAATGTGGAGCCTGGCTGGGGAGCCACTTCCTGGCCACGACTATTCCATGGCAGGGGAAGCAGGAACGTGTGGTTGGCTTATGCAGCTCCGCCACAAATGGGCGTGTGCACGCCAGTTCACCACGGTGCCCAACACGTGGCCTTTCTATCCCGGAGAGGCCCCTGAAAGCACGCGAGTTTGCAGCCCCGGCTTATGGTGTTTATGCACAGAGCGTGAGGAAAAAACATGGGAAGAGATGGATTCTTCCTAGAATGAAAAAGGGATTCCCTTGGGCTGGGAGGAAGAGAGGTCAGCGGGTCCCTGGGCAGAGGGTCTGTGTGTCTTATTTCCCTGTAATATCATCTAGGAAACTGGTGGACCCTAGGAGGGATGGCTGCATAGTGTAGGGGAGGAAGACATTTCCTTTTCCCAAATGTGGGTTTGTCTGGCCGGAGAACGAATTAAATTCACATGAGACAGAATAGTAAGAGAAAATTAAACAAAGCTTTATGAGGAACCATAGCCCGGGCGGGGCCTTTCTTCCCAAAGGAAGAAAGGGCACCGAAGAAGTGGGGTGCACATAGTGGTTATATACCCCCAAACAGGGTGTTTCACATATGATTGAAATGTCCCTCCCACAATAGTCACAAGATTGCCCTGTCGGCACAGTGCTTGATGGACACACCAGGTAGTGGGTCTGCTATCTTGGTGGGCGCAGCAGGAGGCAAGTCAATTGTCTGGAGCTGGGCGGTCACAGGTGAGCGTGGCAATCAGTTCCTAGCCTAAGGAAAGATGCTTAATCCTTAAGAAATGCCAGCGTCGGGAGGGGGAGGGAAGTTAGTTACAGGAGGTTACCAGACTAGCACAATAAAATGCAGATTTTAAGTCCTTGCCTTTGGTATTGATTAAGAGTTTTTAGAGAGAAGGTCATCTCCTTTCTTCTTCCTGGTACAGAGAGGGAGGCACCTTTTACAGATGGAGACTTACCTTACAAATGTAAACGCGTCCTAACAAAGGGCAAGTTCCATTCCTCAGAGCCTCCTTCCCTGTCCCAGTTTATCAAAAGCAATCAGCCTCAAATAATCCTGATGCCAAAGAGACATATCTTGGGGTGGCCAATTCCAGGTTCCCACAATAGCATGTCTTCACAGATGGGATGAAAGCCACCCCCAATTTGCCCAAACTTGCTGTGTGCGTTGTGGGACACAGAAGTGGTAGAGAACTAATCAACTGAACCAGCATATAAAGCTGGTCAGTGGAGACAACCCAGCCAGATTTTATGGGGATGGAGGACCAAATGGACGTGTGCTTCCCTCTCCATCCCACCCTGCAGGACTGTGTACCTCTCTGGGGTTAGGAAACGCAGGAAGGAAGAAGGCTGACGCCTCATCCCCCTTCCCCAGTAGCTGCTAGGGGGCTACAACTGTCATTACATAAAATAAAGGATACGTTCTCACACACCTGAGTTTATGGACTGCGATCCGTACCCTCAGTTTTGCAATTTTCTAAATGAACGTGCTGAGGAAGGCAGTGACCTTGCTCACTTCAGCTTTTTCTGGGAACTTTGCCCTCCAACTCCCAAACCCAAAGCAGTACTCTGCTCCCAGCTCCGTCCCGCCCACACACTCACCAGAAAAAGCAAACAAAAGCCCAAACCCCGCCAGTTTACAAGCCTTTTCAAGCCGGGGTAGTTGACACTGTGGCTAGTGTTCCAGAAAGCCCAGGATAGGCATTGTGTGTATTCCTGGTGCATCAATTTTGCTCAAAGATTTGAGAAAATATTTTTATATTAAAAGAAACTAGGTTAGGGGCTGGCCCCGTGGCCGAGTGGTTAAGTTCGCGCGCTCCGCTGCAGGCGGCCCAGTGTTTCGTTGGTTCGAATCCTGGGCGCGGACATGGCACTGCTCATCCACGCTGAGGCAGCGTCCCACATACCACAACTAGAAGAACCCACAACGAAGAATATACAACTATGTACCGGGGGCTTTGGGGAGAAAAAGGAAAAATAAAATCTTTAAAAAAAAAAAAAAAGAAACTAGGTTAAATTATGGAGTAGAAACGCAAAATTCACATTTAAAAAAAATGATGAAATTCCAGACTTCAAAGAAACTTCTTTCTCGCGGGGAAGGGGGCCTCCCTGTTCCAGAACCCCATGTGGGTCTCCAACGGAATTCTTTTGAGACGGGCACTTGGGCGGAAAAGTTTGAGGGGCGCTGGCCCTGCGCCCGGCCTGGCTCTGGGCCTACCCCCGGGCTGGGGCTGCGGCTTCCCAGGGTATCGCGTCCCTGTTAATATCTCCGCATTGCTAAACTCACAGCTTGTCAGCGCACGCGCAACCTGAGAGCTGGGACCAAGTTCCAGCTGGCTCTTTTCACAAGAGGAAATTGAGAATCAGTAACTTTAAAGGACTCGCCTGGGGGGCATCCCGGCTCCCTCGGCCAAGTGCTCCTCCCAGCGTCATTTGGCCGCCTACATCCTTTAATCCCGCAGGATCTCTTGGCTCCGGTGCACGTGCAAAAAACCTCATCCCCCACCTACCCACCCGGGGTCCATTCTCCACTCTGCAGCTCCATCCTTGGGAGCCTGGCCTCTCCAGTGGAGTATCTGGCGGCGGCGCTTAGAAAAGCTTGATAAATTAACGACTGTTGGTTCAGAGCCCAGCCCAGCGGCGGGTGGAGTAGAGGTGGCTGGCTGGGGGGGCGGGGGGTGTTTGCTCCGACTCTCTCGGGGCAGCCTAGAGAGAGGGGCTGGGGTCACGGCTGGAGGTCTGGAACCGGCCTCATCCAGGGCGCCGAAGCACGAACGCAGGGGCAGCCCCTTCCCGCCGCCCACGATGCCCGGACGAGCGCGCAGGCGAGCCCGCTGGCTGGTGCAATCTCCCGCGTGCCTTGCGCTGATCGAAGAGGGGGTTGAAACAGTAAACGCGAGGAGGAGCAACTGATCCCGGGCCCCGGCTGGTAAACACGACCAATGGGGATGCGAGCCCTGTCGCGCGAACCAATCAGCGCCAGGCCGGCGACAGCTCGGGCCAATGGGGACTCCGGCTAGGTGCTGGCAGAAGGCAGAGGGTCGGCGGCGGCCGCAGACTCGCACTGATCTTGCGATCAGTCCTCTCCCGCTGTGTTGTATCCCGCGCCGCTGCACCATGGACGCCCCGACACAGGTGGTCAACTTCGGGCCGGGGCCCGCCAAGCTGCCTCGCTCGGTGAGTGCCCGCGAGCGCGCGCCGGGAGTGCGGTCCGGGCAGGAGCATGCGCGCGGGTGGCCGTGCATCCCGGAGCTGGGCGCTCGGATCCCCCCCCTCCCCGCCCGGAGTCCCCCGCCCGCTTTGCACCAGCGTGCATGGCCGGTTCAGGAGCGCTCGCAGGTGGGCTTCTGGAAGAATGCGCTTCGGGAAGGAAGTGCGGCGAGGCAGGCTTGTGCAGCTGCGCCTGGCGCGGACTGCCCGTGCGAGGCATGCACGACTCGGCCCTCCGGGGCGGCGCACCTGCAGATTCCTCTGCCCGGCCGCGGCGGGGGCGCGGCGGGAAGGAACCGGCTCCTCTCTGCGTTGGCTTCGCCCGGCAGTGCTGCGTGGATGCATGAATGGACATTGTGAATAAATGGTGAATGAAGATTGCGTTCCTGGAGGGGACTGCAAACTGGAGGCCAGCGTATGGCCCCCGGTAAACAGTGTTTGGCGTAGCCAGTACTCGGGAACATTGGTTTTAAGTAATGTAAATTTGAAAACCTCAGTCCAGCCTTTCCCTCCTAGGCCCAAACAGAACCCACCCTACCCTAAAGCCTTTTTCTCCGCTCCGTTTCACGCGTAGATTTGTTTTAAACCCGCTTGTCCTCTAAAGGCATTCGAATATTCAAATTCTGGTAGGCTTTGGGCTGCTAGCCCAGTTCGCTTCTCTTTGTTCTAGAGCAAATCGAATGATTGAATTCTCCCCCGGGCCTCAACCAGACCTTTTCAAGTGCAAGAGGAACTCTCTCCCAGCCTTTGCAGCCCCTAGCCACGTTCCAGCTCCTCCTCCTCCACCCATCCCCCCCCCCCCCCCCCCCCGCGCCCATTCCCCAAGCCCCAGCTGTGAAGCAGGCAAAGTCTCTGATGAGGTGCCTTGAATGCGCTGACGTTAGCTGCAGCCGCTGCTGTTGTATTTTTATGTTTCTAACCAGGGTGACTCTGATGTATGTTGTAGTAACATGGGGCATAGCCAAGTCCTTTATAATTCTCTATTGTTTCACAGAGTAGAAATCTCCCCGGGACAGAGCCTTCTCTGTGCTGTGGTAAGAACAGAGAATCTTACAATTTTAAAAGGGAAAGCACATCTTGCTTATAGGGGCGGCGCTCACAAGAGCTGAAAGAACAGGGCAGACTTTTTTCTTAGTTTAGGCCAGATTTCCTGCTAGAGTCGTGCAAACCGCCTCACGATTTCTCCCCTCCGTGCTTTGGATTCTTGTGTAATTAGTTATGCATTTATTGTAAAGCCGATTGTCGTGAGTAACACAATTATTTATCAGTTATTTTCCTGAGCGGGTTTATCGCCTCACAGGCGCTCTCTAACCTGGGGGGCTGATGTTGCTTTTTATGTCTTCGTGATGCAGGTGCATTCTCAGGATTAGAGAAGCTTTTCAAACTTTTTTTGACTGTAACCACCATGAAAAATATATTTTACAAAATGCCCAAGTACATGCATATGATTATAATTAAAACAAAAGCCTTAGGAAATATTTAGGCTAATTTCCTACCACATACTTTTATATTCTGTTCCACTCTAGTCTTTTCTATTTCCTTGAAAAAATTGGTTGTGACCTACGAAAGCAATTGCATTCTGCAGTTTGAAAGAAATAAAACTCCACTGGATTAGAGGGGTGTGCTTTTTGAGTAGAAGTCTTTAAAACTCTTTGTGATGATTTTGGTTATAAACTTTTATAGATGTCTATTTAGGCGGTACTGTCTATAAGGGGAATACAGTCTTAAACAGAAGTTCAAAGATGATTCTTTCACGGTCTGATGTTTCTGTTTACTAAAGGAAAGGGTTCACTAAAGTCTCTGTGATCAGCCAGTGGTAATAAGCGTCCGACAGTTTGCAAAACAATGGCAAATTCTTGAACCCCCTTATCAGGGGATTTTTTTGGTCTGATTCTTTATTGTTCAAAAGTTGTCTTTTCAGCCAAGGCTCCATCCAGTTAAGATTATGTTTTAAGATGTCCTTTTTAGCCTGTTTGTTTTAAGGAAACCATCTCTAGTGGCAGGATGCTTCTAGACAGGGCTTATCTCACCTGTTTTGTGTACATTTTTAGAGCTTTTCTTTCACTTTGCTTGGTGGCAGTTCTCACATATACAAAGGTCAAGAGGGGATAATGCAAGGAAATCCAAGGACCCGTTTCTGAGATGTCACAGCTATGGACATTTTGCCAGTTTTGTTTCAGGACCCCCTCCCCGACACTGTCTTTCTCCCTCCTGCTTCTGGGTCATTTTAAAGCCAATCCCAGATATCAGGTCATTTCACACAAACACTTCAGAGTGTGTCTCTGATAGGGCTTTCTATCTTTTCTCCTTAACAAAAATAAAGGATAGATGTGTTTCTTTTTAGTTTGTAGTTATTTGCATTTTGCTTGCCTTTGGGGAAAAAACAGTGGGGCTTCTCCTAAGCCAGCAGCGCTTTGCAAGGGGAGGATGAGCCTTGCCTCCCCTCCCCGTTCCCTCCCCTCCCCTCTCTTTCCCTCCCCTCCCCTTCTCCTCCCTCTCCCGCCCCCACCTCTCCCCGCCCCCTCCCCCTCCCTCTCCCTCTCCCTCCCCCTCCCCTTCCTTTCCCTCCCCCTCCTTCCTTCCCCTCCCCTCCCTTCTTCTCCCCTCCCCTCTCTTTCCCTCCCCTCCCCTTCTCTTCCCCTCTCCTCCCCCACCCTTCCCCTCTCCTTCTCCTCCCCATTATCTGGCACTGTGGGATTGACCCTAAACTGGGTCCCGCTTTCGCAGTTGCCCCTGTAAGACAGAGCGTGATTTGGGACTGCAGTGATTTTCCAGGACGGGTCAAGGGGCTGGCCAAGGACATACATACAGTTAAGTCGCTGACTCTCAGAGCCTCAGCTGGGACTCCTCATCTGCAAACTGGGGATCAGAATACCATTCTAATGGCTCAGTGGGTGGGACCAAAGATCAATACATCAGTACCCCTGACCAATCTTTTTTTTTTTTTTTTTTAAGCATTGGCACCTGGGCTAACAACTGTTGCCAATCTTTTTTTTTTTTCTGCTTTATTTCCCAGCTCCCCGCCCCCCTACACAGTTGTATATCTTAGTTGCAGGTCCTTCTAGTTGTGGGATGTGGGACAGCGCCTCAACGAGGCCTGACGGGTGGTGCCATGTCCGCGCGGATCCTGGGCCGCTCAGCGGAGCGCGCCAACGCGAACTTAACCACTCTTAACCACTGGCCACGGAGCCGGCCCCCTGCGGACCAATCTTTATTCACAGCGGGCGCTTCCTTCCTGCCCCACCAGCCTGTCCCAGTAGAGCAATTTAGGCCAAAAGGATGGGAAATTGAGTTATCTGTTTAATTGGCGCCTAATTTTATTTTTCGTTGTTCCCTGAACCCAGAACTTGATGAATTTTGTACTTTTGCTTTAAGAGAGTGGCAAATGAGATTGTGGAGGGGACGTTTTCTAGGGAATCTGGTTTTTTCCAGAGCTTTTATCCTGACAGTTGAGTTGTCATCAGAAGAATTGTATAGTTGGTCATTTTAAAAAAAATCGAAGTGAATTTTTTTTAAAGGTTGACACCTGAGCTAACATCGGTTGGCAATCTTTTTGTCTTTTTGTTTTTTTCCTTCTCCCCAAAGCACCCCAGTCCGTAGTTGTATACTCTAGTAGTAGGGCCTTCTGGTTGTGCTAAGTGAACTTTTATGTCAAGTAAATTCATGCCTTTGGAAAAACCGTATCCTGGCATCAACCTCTTACGTAATTTCACACGCAACTTGTGTGTAAGTTGCATCAGCAGCCCTGTGGGAACGGTGGGAGGAAGGGACTTGGCCGGGACAGAAGCTTCTGGACCTCACAGGCCTTGTGGGTGCACTGTGGACCCCCTTCCCGGCCCTTCCACCTCCCCAGCTTTGTACATCCAGAGGAAGAGCTGTGTCCAGCATATTCAAATCATCTTTTCTCTTTTTTTTTCTAGGTATTGTTAGAGATACAAAAAGAATTGTTAGACTACAAAGGAGTTGGGATTAGTGTTCTTGGTAAGATTTGCTTTTGGATTCTGTGAATGTCCAGGTTTCAAAGGGAACTAATTGAAATGCAGCGAGCCTAGAATTTCTGCTGGGTCTTTCTAGAGGCCTTTGTTGATGTGTTTTCAAATTTTGATAACTTTGGTTGCCTGTTTGATAGAAGTAATTTTGAAAGCAACATAAATCCTGGTAAGAGGTTCATACATCTCAGCTCATTGTTTCGTAATTGGTGTTTGTTCCTCATATGATCTGAGACTAGATGCTGCACATTTGCATAATTGTGCCCCACACAGTTATAATATTGTTTCATGTTCATGTTATGATTTTTACTATACTTAAAAAGATGAATTTGTTAAAAATTTTAAAGTACACCAACCCTTTATGAAGACCTTGCACATTAATAATTTCATTAAGTTTCTTTCCCCTGTGCTATTGGGGAAGAGGACCATTGAGTTCTAAAATTTACGGGTTTTTTGGTGAGGAAGATTGGCCTTGAGCTAACATCTATTACCAATCTTCCTCTTTTTGCTTGAGGAAGATTGTTGCTGAGCCAACATCTGTGCCAAGCCTCCTCTGTTTTGTATGTGGGATGCCAACATGGCATGGCCTGATGAGCAGTGTGTAGGTCCGTGCCTGGGATCTGAACCTGCAAACCCCGGGCTGCTAAAGCAGAGTGCGTGAACTCAACCAGTGCACCACCAGGCTGGCCCTGAAAATTTACTTTTTTATATTTAATTTTCTTTTTCATTTGTGGTCATTCCAAAGGCTGCATAGTATTAAGAGACTGCAAAGTTAACTGTGTGCTCATTGCTATTAAATATTGTTCCTTTGGGTTTGGCACACGTACTTAGGTTTCTGTGAAATGAAGGCACAGTATGGAATTTTGTGCTGTTGTCCTAATGGACAGCCTTTGCACGCAGGCTCATTTGTGAGAAAGAAGTGAGAAATCATAGAAGCCTAAGGATGAATTAGCAAACGGCTCGTTGGATGCATGCACCACTTGAAAAGTCATTCTGCTGTGAATATAAGGCTATGGTGTTTGTAGTTTAAAAATCAATTTGAATATTCCCCTAAACTCAGTGAGCCTCGGCGCACAATTTGAATGCAAAATAACTGAAATTTTTCTTTATTATTTTACTCACAGATTTTGTGGTAACTTCTGTTTGTTTGGTTTTGAACTGGAACTCTTGTTATCTTTCCTTCCACAGAAATGAGCCACAGATCGTCAGATTTCGCTAAGATTGTTAACAACACAGAGAATCTTGTGCGGGAATTGTTGTAAGTTTAAAATTTTAAAGACCTAATTGCGTTCCTCTTGTTTGATAATCTATGCACCTGGGCGTCTGTTACATTATTTACTATACTCTGCTGTATGTTCAGAATATTCCATAATAAAAATAATCTTAGTAAGATTCTCCCAAATTCGCTAATTTAGTCCGTAATGCTTTTTACTTGTTCCCCATCCTGTGTTTGTCTGTTTTATTTTTGTTTTTATTTTATGTGGTGTTTCCTAAGATTTTTCAGCACTGTGGGAGTTGAACTGGCTTAAAACAGATTTAAATGACAAAGAAGTGGTCCTCTTTGTCAGCACAATTAACTGTCATCTAGGGCCACTGGTTCTTAAAGCATGGGCCTCATACCACCTGTCAGGATCAACTGGTTTTGGGGAAGTATTAAAAATTCAAGGGCTGGGCCCCCCCAGATCTGCTGAATTAGAACCTATTTAGAAACTTCATTTTTCACAGGCTCTTTGGGAAGTTCTAAGAGTTCCGAACTCCAGGAACTGCTGCTCACATGAACTTGAACTCTCCTGGGTTATCTCCACTGCTTTTCTTACCCAGAGGAAACCTATTTTTAACTAGATTGCCGTTAAAGGAGAGAGTGTATATATTATATAAATATGTTCACATAAACATGAATATGGTGACCTGGCAAACAAAACACTTTTTTTTCTGCTCACAAAACTATTGCACGTTTATGGTAGAAAGTTTAGAAAAAAACTGAAACTCACAAATTAAACTGGAATTATCTGTAACCCCATCAGTCGGGTAATTGGTGGCAACGTTTTAGTGTCCATTGTTGCATCATTAACAAAATTGGAATCATACGGATTGTTTCATAACTTTCCTTTTAAATTGCCTTGATAAAGTGCTTCCAAGGGGTCAGACTTGGTGACGTTTCGGTGAGGAGCACAAGAAGCTCATTGCAATGTGAGTGTGCAGAACTGGTCATCATCTGCTTGGCCTCATAGGCCGGGTCTGCCTGCTGGGTCCCATGTCACGTTCATAGAACAATCCTGTCCTTGAGGGGGATATTTAGAACATTGGCCTAGGAGATGTGGCGTTTGACCGACCTGGCTGTGAGCCTCTTTGGACCGGACTACCAGTCCAATTTATGGGCAGCTCCCTTGGTTGCCTAATGAAGTTCCTACCTTGTACCCCTGTACCCAGCCTCTCTTTGGCATCCTTCCATCCAGTTCTTGGCCTTATGAACTGCCCTGCATCTGAATAACATAAACCAGGAACCCTACCTCAGGCTTCCAGCTGCTGTGAACCTCATGGTTCCAGCCTCCTAAGGCCTGTATGGGTGCTTTGCTGTCCTCCTGAGCACGGGTGTAGGCAGGCACGGGTCAGAACCAGACATTGCATACCACCCATTCCCCAAGACGCTCTCACGATGCTCCACCGTCTGGTACTTTACTCATGCCTCTGCTGTAGCTTTGTCCGCCCGCCGTATACCCTCTGTATGCCTCTTCCCAAAGTCTGACCTTACTCAAAGGCAGGGTCCAGTCTCCATGGCCTGCCCGCTCTGGTGCTGACCTTATCCTACTGCCTGGAGCCATCCATCATCTTTGTGAGTTTTTTTTTTTTTTTTTTAAGGAAGAGTAGCCCTGAGCTAACATCAGCTGCCAATCCTCCTCTTTTTGCTTGAGGGAGACTGGCCCTGAGCTCACATCCGTGCCCATCTTCCTCTATTTTGTATGTGGGACGCCTACCACAGCATGGCTTGCCAAGCGGTGCCATGTCCGCACCTGGGATCTGAACTGGCGAACCCTGGGCCGCTGCGCAAGTGGAACGTGCGCACTTAACCACTGTGCCACTGGGCCGGCTCCCCTCCATCATCTTAATTTTCCATGCTGGTGTCAAAAAGTTTTGCTCTTAATCCCGATGTATGTAGGGTATGTGATTATGTGCTTAGGCCTAAACCTTTATCAGAGATCCTTTTCCAATGTGTAATTGGTTCATGGCATGGACCAGCACATACATCCTTTTAGGACTTTTGATTGCAAGTGATAGAAGCCCAACTCCTGGCTTAGCCATAAAAAGAGGGTGTATTACCTCACATAACAGAAGAGTGCAGAAGTGGTTTAGGAGCTCCGATGATGTCGAGAAAGCCCTTTTCTCCATCTTCTGGCTCTGCTTTTTCATATGTTAACTTCACCAGGTGGCCATCAGCGGTTGCAGGATTAGCTCCTACAAATTCATACTTTGCCTCAATAGAAACAGCTCCTGTTTCCCAAAAGTTGGATCAAAGATCTCAGAACCCAGCCCCGTTGGCCAGCTTGGGCCATGTGCTCATCCCCTGGAGCTGGGCTTGCCACTGGTGAAACCTGTGACCTGAGAGTGGCAGAGGGATGATTCCCCAAAGGAACAGCAGGGTGTTCCTAGCTTCAGCACAAACAGTAACCATCAGCTTCCACCAGGGGCCAAGAAATAGTTGTCCAAGGAGGGCATGGATAATTGGCTGGATTGGGAAGACAAGGTGGTGGTGGGACTTTACCATATTTCTTGCAGTATATCCACTCAAGGTAAAGCACTGATAGAGCATCACTCATTCTCGGGCTTGGGCCACGTGAATCTGCATTTACTGTCACCTGTGCTTCTGCCCAGAGCCGTTCCAGACAACTACAAGGTGATTTTTGTGCAAGGAGGTGGGTCCGGCCAGTTCAGTGCTGTCCCCTTAAACCTGATTGGCCTGAAAGCAGGAAGGTGTGCCGACTATGTGGTGACAGGAGCTTGGTCAGCTAAGGCTGCAGAAGAAGCCAAGAAGTTTGGGACTGTGACTATCGTCCACCCTAAACTTGGGAGTTATACGAGTAAGTGCGGGGAGCTGAGCTGGACAGGGAAATCCTGACTGGGCTGGAGGGAGGGGGAGTGGTCCCTCAGGTAACAGGTTTCCCTGCCCAGGGTAACCTGCACTTGTTAATTCTTTCCTTGTCAGTAGTTAGTTTGATACCGTTTAGACTGGATGGCTGTATCAGTTAAGAGTACTAGCTGGTTGCTGCAGAAAGAGTATTCATAAGCTTACTTAGCTGAAAAGCCCAGGGGTCTGTTTGGCTTTAGGTATGGCTTGATCAAGGGCCCCAACAATGTCTGCAGGTCCTGGTGTCTCCCTGTCTCCTCCGTGGTGGCTCCACAGTCAGGACAGCTGTCCCCTCTTTTTTGGAAGGTGGCTGCAGCCGCTCCTGACCTTATAGTCACCCAAGTTTCAATGCCTTTGCTCAAGCGTTCCCAGTGACAGTCTCATGTCTCATGTGTCCCATTCCAAATCAGTCGTGTGTGGCTGTGCCTGAGTCGCATTCTACCTTTGGGGCTGTGGGTAGAATTGGCTCCATTGTACTATACAGGCTGAGAGTGGCGGGGGGTGGGCTGGAGCCCCAAGAAGAGACTATGGGACCATCAATGGACATAGGATGACGAGGAAAAGCTCCAAATATCCACCACGCCATTCTTAAAAGATTATTTGCACCCGATAACAGTTAAGAGGGTAGGCTTGACCATCCTTTTAGGATGCTGGTGGCGATTACAATGCAAGGTGGATAGGATGCTTTCGTTTGTGGATGCTGTGGCAACAGTCTTTCACTGCTGGGGGAGGGGTCCTTGCTGGTCAACTCCCATCTCCATAAGGAGAGAGGGGGAGAAAAGTGCGGAGTCTCCAACTTGTCTTCTGTGATAGAAATTCCGGATCCCAGCACCTGGAACCTCAGCCCGGACGCCTCCTATGTGTATTACTGCGCCAATGAGACCGTGCACGGAGTGGAGTTTGACTTTATACCTGACGTCAAGGGGGCGGTGCTGGTTTGCGACATGTCCTCGAACTTCCTATCCAAGCCAGTGGATGTTTCCAAGGTGGAGTGTAAAAGAGGCTGGGGTGGGGGGGGGGGTGGCAATTCTTCAAGGGCATTTTCATATATACTAGAACTGGGAAGGGCATGGGAGTCTTGGGCCAGCAGAGACCCCGAAGCCAGGGCAGCTCTCAGTGAGCAGGCCGAGTGTTGCTTGTTTATTATGGGTTGTTAGAATGGTTAAGTCTTGCTTTCCCAGCCCTGTCTCAATGATGGCCTCACAGAGTCACACTGGGGTCCTTGGGGAATTTATCTGCCTTTGAGAGTGGCACTTAGAAAACTTTTTTGGTCACTACATTGGGAGTAGCTTGCTGTCTTCAAAGGAAGATGCAGAATATCCAGGCTCAGGGCGCCTATGAAGGATCCCCACCTTGCCTGGTACCCACCTAACTCCAAGAGCATTGACAGGACAGTAGGCTTTACGAGTAGCACCAAGGTGGGCATGGGAGCAGTGCACCCAGGTGCATGCAGCGATAGGGTGTTGTAAGGGCTGTAAAGAATTTAAAACAAACTGACTGTGTGGTACTCTGCCTCTTGAAAAAGATTGTGCTAAAATATACTTAACATAGAATTTACCATTTTAATGTTTGTTTTTTTTTTGAGGAAGATTAGCTCTGAGCTACCGTCTGCTGCCAATCTTCCTCTTTTTGCTGAGGAAGACTGGCCCTGAGCTAACATCCATGCCCATCTTCCTCTACTTTATATGTGGGATGTCTGCCACTGCATGGCTTGATAAGTGGTGTGTAGGTCCACACCCAGGATCCGAACTGGCGACCCCAGGCCACCGAAGCAGAATGTGTGAACTTAACCACTGTGCCACCAGGCCGGCCCCACCATTTTAACTGTTTTTAAGCATACAGTTCAGTGGCATTAAGTACATTTACATTGTTGTGCAATCATTGCCACCATCCCTCCCCAGAACTTTTTATCTTTCTGAACGGAAACTGCCTAATAAGTAATAACTCCCTCCAGGCCCTGGCAACCACCAATCTTTTCTGTCTCTGAATTCTCCCACTCTTGGTACCTCCTATAGGTGGAATCATGCAATATTTGCCCTTTCGTGTCTAGCATATTTCACTTAGCAGAATGTCCTCAAGGTTCATCAATGTGGTAGCATGTGTCAGAATTTCCTTCCTTTTTAAGGCTGAGTGATATTCCATTTTGTGGATATACCACATTTTGTTGATAGACTGCTTTTTATTATCAGTCATCATGCACTGGCAATTCTAAACAATGTCACCTATAAAATGCTCCTCCCTGCTGGGCCAGGCTATCCCTGCTCCTTCCACTTGGGATATCACTTGATTTCCCGAAGGGTTTCATGGGGAGACATTGGAGAGATTCTGTGCCTTACATGACAAAATTTCCTGAAGTACCTTTAAACATGTTTTCTAAAATTTCTTCTCTCTCAGGCAGCTCGCCTCATTATTTCTGAGCATCTTCCAATTGTCCCTTTATACATATATAAATGGATTAAAACTTCTGTTTCTTTTGGTTACCAAGGACAGTTTGTAGGCTGGTTTTTTTTTCCTAATGTAACAAAATGTATACTTCCTCTTGATAGCCATTTTTTTTCATTGCACAGAATAGCATAGGGAACCTAAATATTGGCAGAAATTTGGTTATAACTGCTATGTCCCTTTACTCTAGGAAAGGGGGAAGGGAAACCTTGAACTGTAGATGAAAGTTATTCTGCATGTTAAAGAGGAAAATAGAATTTGAGTTGTGCAGTTTTTCAAAAAATTTTTATTGGGGTGGTAATAGTTTATAACATTGTGAAATTTCAGTTGTACATTATTTGTCAATCATCATATAAATGCACCCCTTCACCCCTTGTGCCCACCCCCCAACTCCTTTCCTGCCCAGCAACCACTGAACTGTTCTCTTTGTGTGTTTGTTTATCTTCCACATGTGAGTGAAATCATGCAGTGTTTGTCTTTCTCTGTTTGGCTTATTTCACTTAACATAATGCCCTCAAGAGCCATCCATGTTGTTGCAAATGGGATGATTTTGTCCTTTTTTATGGCTGAGTAGTATTCCACTGTGTGTGTGTGTGTGTGTGTGTGTGTGTGTGTGTGTGTGTATATACACACACACACACATGATCTTTATCCAATCATCTGTAGAAGGGCACTTGGGTTGCTTCCACGTCTGGGCTATCGTGAATAGTGAGCAGCCCATTTTAGGGACTTGCTTGCTTATACAGAGGTGTGCTGAGTGCGTGTGATTATGTGTAAGATCTTCACAGCCTTGGGCTTGGCTCAACCCTCGCTGGGAGAAGGACCAGCGACGTGTCATCTGCAGGCCATGTGTTTGCTGTCGGGCTGGAGATGCCTTTAGAGAACCGTGTGCACTCTCAGCAGGAATAGAAGAGTCACTTTCTCGTAAAAGTTGCGCTTTGGAAAGAAGTTGGGAGGTTGGAATACGTTTATGAGACATGCCCCTGTGCTTCTAAACCCGCCCGTCTCCTCTTCCAGTTCGGAGTGATTTTCGCGGGCGCGCAGAAGAACGTGGGCTCCGCGGGGGTCACGGTGGTGATCGTGCGCGAGGACCTGCTGGGCTTCGCCCTCAGAGAGTGCCCCTCGATCCTCGACTACAAAGTGCAGGCCGGGAACAACTCGCTCTACAACACGCCTTCGTGCTTCAGGTACCTGCGGGCTGCGGCCTCTGGGCCCGTTGAGGGGGTCCCACTGTTCCATCGAGGTCGGGGGGACCTTTTAAAGGAGAGCCGATGGCCGTGCACCGGGGCCCTCATAGCCCAGGTGCCTGTGAGGACTCTTGGCCCGCTTGCCTCTCCCTCGTCCCCCTCTGAGCACTGATGAGTTTTTCTTGTCCTTCATTTTTGGGGCATTTTTATGCGATCTCGGTAGCCTCGGTCGTTCCCTGTTAACCCGGAAGCCCTCCGCAGAGGAGTCCAGCCTGCGTGTCGCACCCCCAGAGCAGCTGGCAGAAGGCCTTTCAGTGGCTGGGCCTCCCCGGCTGTCTTTTCCTTCCCTGCTGGGCCTGCATGAAGCTGGTCGCCTGGCAGCGAGCAGATGGGCTTGGGCCAAACACCTGCTAGTTTTCTGATTTCTCACCTGGTCTGCGGGGCTCCTGTTAGCTTGGCTCCTCGTTGGCTGAATGAGAAAAGGGCATTGCAGCACTTTAGGGGAGAGAAGGCTGCCTCCCCATGATCCTCTCACTCCCACACTCAGGTATTTTGTGAACATCTTTGTGACTCAGGATTTAGTGGTTGCCTGGGAGAGTTTACTACTTACCAGCTGTGTGACTTTGGGCAAGTCGCTTAACCTATCTGTGCAGCCAGGTATACTAATAACACCCTCCTCATTGGGTTGCTGGGAGGATTAAATGAGTTGAGAGGTGTATATAAAATGCACGTAGTGAGCGCCTGGCACTTGGTGATCTATAAATGTAAACTGCTGTATTATGATTGTGGTTTCTGTTGTTGTTAGCTTCCAGAGGCTTATCAGGGGAGGGAAGAGCCAGAGTTTATGGCTTTGTCTTTCGAGGGTGCTGTGATTTAAATAGTGACGTGTTATGTGTGTGACTCTTGGTCTCCCGAGCCCCCTCGGAGGTGGATACTTTTATTCTTCCCACTTTGCAAGTGAAGACGCTGAGGCCATGCTGCTAGAAGAGGCACAGCTGGGATTCGAACCCAGGTAGCCTGGCTCCAGAGCCTGCGGACGTGCCCCCTGCCCCTTGGTGCTCCTCACAAGCAGACTTACAGCGTGGATTTGTTTGTGTTTGAAGGATTCCATCTGAGGAGAAGAGGTGGTGTTGGAGTCCAGCTCTTCCCCTCGACTGGATTCTTCTGTGATGGGTGGAAGTTCTCTTAGAAGAGCATGAAAAAGAGGCGGCTCGGGCTGGGGCAGGCAGCGGGTCCATCGGAGGTCCCCCCGCCAGGTGCTGCCTGTAGGAAATTTCTTCCTCGTGACTTACCGTAGGAAAGAAAGGAGTTTATTCCAAAGTTAGAATTCTGATGGAAATTTCTGCTGGTTTTCTGCACGCTCACATGAGGCAGCTCCGCATTTTGTGTCTCCAGCTTTCCTCCAGGAATGGGGTGTTCTGGTGCTTCCTCTCTTGGTCACCTGGGAACCCCACTCCCTTTCTCCCAGAATGCCTGTTAAGGCTGGGCGGGGTTGAGTCTCTCTCACCCTTCTTACCTCTTGGTTGGGGGGGGGGGTGGGTAGTGGGAAAACAGTGATTGCTGGCCAAGTGGGGAGTGAGAACTGGGCGTGCTGAGGGCTGAAGACACTGTTGGGAGCCCTCAAGGACAGGGCTCCCGGAGAAGGGGCTTTGGTCCCAGGCTGCACAGAGGCGGGGGATGGGCTCCTTATGTTAGTAGCTGGGCCCGGGGCCTGGCTCATGGTCAGGTGAGCCTTTCAGGGCGAGGCAAAGGCGGCCACTGGCTTTGGGAAGGTGGCAGGAGGCAGGCAGAGCACTTGCCCTGAAATGGCGCCTGAAGGCTGATCAGAGCACGGCCTGGAGGAGCAGGGAGCTGACACACTCTCTGGCACCTTCTCCAAGAGGTAACGTGATGCAAATTTTAAGAAAATGTAATGAATACATTAATATGCTATTTGTTAATGTTAGGGTGAAAAATAGTGGAAACCGTGAGAAAGCTGGTCAGTCTGTCTGGTGGGAGATGAAAGTGTCTGGACACGCAGAGAGAAAGTCCTCCTGGGATAGCGGCTTTCTTAGAGGACGGCTTCTCTACCTGCCCCTGTGCGGGCCTTGACCTGGCCTTGACTAGTCGGGTCAGCTGGTCACCTGGCCGGCTGGGGGAGGCTACAGGGTGGGAGAAGGGCAGGAACTCCCTCCCCAGAGCTTTCCTGCCCTAGGAGGGGACTGAGCTAGAGACAAGGGCAGAAAAGGGGCGAAGTGTCTTCCCCAGACACATCAGAATAGTGACCATGAGACCCTCTCAGGGCAGGACTGTTAATATTTGATTAGAGTCGTGTAAATGTAGAAGGCGAGAGACTGGGTTAAATGTATTCTGAGCCAAGACACCCCCTGGAAGTTGCTTGGCTTTCTTTTATCCCAAAAGAAGAGAAGAGGAAAAAAGTCTAATTCTGTTTAATTGTGCAGTTACCCTAAATCTAAGACTTGAAAAACTTAGAGGTCATTTGCCGTACTTAAACATTCAAGATTAGAAAATTGTAGCTCGCCCAGTGAGAGCCAGCTCCAAATGGAGTTGGGAAGATTTGTCCCTCCCATCCTTGTACGAGGCTGATAAAGCCCCCAGAACACGTTGGAACTTTGTATCACATAGGAACCTTGGAAAGGACCCAAGTTTGAACACAAGCCTTTTTTTCTGTTTTAAAATCAGAGCCAAATGACCATCGGCCCTGGGCACTTGGTTTGAACTGTGCTGGATACTGGCCTTCAGAGTTGCCTGTAGCCCTGAGCGGTGAATTGGGGTGGAATAAAGGGCCTCGTGGTCAGGCTGTTTAACCCTTTAGGAGAAGACAGTAAGCCCAGCAAGTGGGTAAGCAAAAAGCCGCCCAAACTTTCCTTCTAGCCCCATGACACAGTTCTTACTTACCATGACTAACTGAACCCTAAGTAATAATTTGTTTTATCTGTAGTATGAGGTAAAGTAACTAATAAGAAAGAAAATAACCCCACTACCCTAGCCACCTTTCTTACCAGAAAACCCCCGGGGGGCTTAGCCTTACCCATCATCAACTCTAGAAACTTCTGCTGAGGTAGAGTCTTCAGCCAGGGCGAGTTTTCTGGGCACTTTATGGTGTGTTGTCTAGGCCCTAGTGCACAGAGTACTCTATGGCTTTAAAAGATTTATAAAAGGATCCTGTGTTTTTAGCCAGCCCAGGGGTCTCGTGGTTAAGATTCGGCTCTCTCACCGCCGTGGCCTGGGTTCGTTTCCTGGTCAGGCAACCACACCACCCGTCTGTCGGTTGTCACACTGTGGCAGCTGCGTGTTGCTGTGATGCTGAAAGCTGTGCCGCTGGGATTTCAAATCCCAGCAGAGTCACCCATGGTGGACAGGGATCGGCGGAGCTTCCAGACCAAGACAGACTAGGAAGAAGGACCTGGCCACCCACTTAGGAAGAAATTGTCCGTGAAAAGCCTATGAAGAGGGGAGCATTGTCTGATAGAGTAACGGAGGGTGAAAGGATGGTGCAGAAGGACCGGGCAGGGTTCTGCTCTGCTGTGCACAGGGGCGCTAGGGGTCGGAGTTGACTAACAACAAAACAGGTGCTCTTAGTAAAGATTTCTGAAGCGAGCAGAGCCTGCCAGGTAACCACTGTTAATTGCTTACTGTGTATCCTAACAGACCCTTAAGCGGGCATATGCAGATCTACAGAACCATGTATTTTAATTGTGTGCATGGAACTTTACCATACAGACTATTCTGTGAATTCCTTTTTTTCCATCCAACAATATACTGTGAATGCCGTTATCTTAGCTCAAATGCTTGCCTTTTTTTCCTTCGAATTGCTGTATGATATTCATAGAATGGCTGTGCTGTGGTTTATTGAGTCATTTAACAGGCAGGCTCAGATGGTAAACCTGTGCTGTGTGTTTGGAGGTGGCATTTCAGAAGTAAAGGCATAAATCGGTTACAAGTATTATACTGGTAGAGGGGAGAATTGAGACCCAGTTGCAAAGCTGCTTAACCATTTTAGGGCCCTTAGATTTTGAAAATTTTGCATTGTATGGGGGTAGAAGCCTGATTTAATAATGAATGGAAAGCCACAGGAGAATCACAGAGGCTAGACATCCTTCCACTCCAGGGATGTCTTCTGGTCTCCAGGACAGCCATCTGCCTCTTGCTGAGGCTTCATACACCTAGCCTGAGGGGGCTGGCTCTGGGCAACGTGTAAATGGGTGGGCTTTCTGCTGACTGCCTGCTCAGATTGCATTAAAATTTCTCAGAGGGCATGGGCAGTGGGTCTGAGCATGACAGTGTTGGTGCTGAGGTCTGTCTAGGACTGTGGACCTGGCCTGGGCCCTTGCTACAACTTGGGAACCCTGAGATAACAGAGTTGCAGGTAAAAGCAAAGCTTGGCCTCCGAAAAGTACTGTCAGTAGACGGGCTCGAGGGTGGCGCTGCTCGGATCGTGTGGCAGGGTGTGTTTCTGTGGTTCGTCGGGGAGTGAGCAGTTCTGGGTTAGATGGGAATTCTAGAGCATCTTATGGAACAGAGGGGCGGATGGACAGCATCTTATCTGGAACACACACATGTCCACATGCACATGTGTGCTGTGATGCCCCTGTAGCAGCTGGACTTGGCGGCTGTGTCTGTGACGCTTGGTGCCAGCCTGGCTGCCCCACTAGCAGGTGAGATAGTGGTTGAGGGTCCTGGATCCCCTAGTAAACCAGAGGCCTTTGTTACTAGTGAAAAGAACTTGGGCTTTGGAGTCAAACTGACTGGGGTTGGAATCCTGGCTTTATCAACCACCCGCTGGGTGACTTTCGCCAAGTTAAGCACTCTGAGTGTGTTTCCTCATCTGTAAAATAGGATAATGGTGGCTCTGACCTCAGGATTATTGTGATAAATAAAAGAGAGAGCAACTAGCAGGCAGGATGCCTGGCCCGCCATAGACCTCAGCAGTATTCATTCCCTTCTCATTTCTTTCTCCTTGTCCCTTTGATTTCTCAGTCTTTATCCAGAGAGCTACAGCTAAGGCTGTAAATCACCCAGGGGCCGTTTTCTGCTCTGCCCTCCCTTCTCTTTCTATTTGCTGCTTTTTCTCTGCTCCCAGGGCTGTCGGGGAGCTGGGCTGGGGAAGCTTCCAGAGAAGGTTTCGCATGCTTCTGGGTGCTGGCTGTTGTCTGCCCAGTGCCCGCTGGGCGGGCAGCCTGGCCTTGGTTTGTGCTGCCTTCTGGGGGTGAAAGCGCCTGGGTCCTCCACCCACCCGGCTGAGACAGTGAGTGAGCCAGGCAGTGTCTTGGGCTTCCCAGGGGCAAGCCTCTTGCTATTAGAGCCTTTTACCCAGAGTAGCTTTCAGCAGATCCCCGGGGAAACCATCCGACGGGCTTCGACATCCTGTGGTTTTGGCTTAGTTTTGAGCACTTAATAGTAAAGGGTTTGTTTGGCCACACAGAGACAGTGGGACAGAGGAGAGCCCGACAAGTAGGCTTTTCTACATTCTTCCCTGTCTACCACCGAGCTCATGCTAAGGTGACAGCTCCCTTCCTGAGACAGGTTTCCTATCTGAATTCTTTTAGGTAGTCAAGGGGGAGGAAACAAGAAAAACTTGGTCTTTTGTTTCTTAAAAATAGTCAGCTTAAAAAAAATAACCAGGGGGCCCGCCCGGTGGCGCAGCGGTTAAGTGTGCATGTTTCGCTTCTCGGCGGCTCGGGGTTTGCCGGCTCGGATCCTGGGTGTGGACATGGCACTGCTTGGCAAAAGCCATGCTGTTGTAAGCATCCCACATATAAAGTAGAGGAAGATGGGCACGGTTGTTAGCTCAGGGCCAGTCTTCTCTTCCTCAGCAAAAAAGAGGAAGATTGGCAGCAGTTAGCTCAGGGCTAATCTTCCCCCCCAAAAAAATCAGCTTATTAAGTGCTAATGAAACGCTTAATGGTGAAGTGCTTTATTAGTAAAGCACTAAATAGTGAGTAGTGGCACTAACTGCCTGCTTGTGTGGCCCACCTGCCACATGCCAGGCCCGGGGCCAAGCACTTCCCCCAGCCCATCTCCTGTCGTCACCACAGGAGCCCTGAGGTCTCACAGGTGACAGATTGAAATATGGGCTAGAAAAGGACGGTCCCAAGCTGCAGGAAGGACCGAGGAGCAGCAGGGCCTCTTAGAACCTGGGACACACCTTGGTTCTCTCTGTTGGAGTGCTGGCTTCGGTTTTTCAGATGTTCCTTAGGGCCCTTAGCTCATAGCCCACAGTTTCACCAACACACCATTCTGCCCCTTTCTCCTAACTCCCGATTCAGAAAATCCCCTGGAGGGCTCTGATGCTCCAGTTAGCTCCCGTGCCCCACTCTGAGACCAGGGAGCAGGGGACCCTACTGCATCTGCCTGTTGGGTGGGAGGGTGGGGTTGGAGGCCTCCCTGGTTCCGGATGGGAAGGCCAAGGTTTGGATTCCTGAGGTGACTAATCCTGGGTGATCTGTTAGTAAGAGGCAGCAGTGGGACTAGAGTCCGGACTACTATGTCATACTGCCTCCTGCCAGGGGGAGAGCCCTGTGTCAGGGCTGTGGGCTGGAAAAGGTGAACACTGTGTGCTTCCAGCTTTCCTAGACTGTGGAAGCCAAAACACGGGCACATAGAAATAGAAAATAGAGGTGTGAATGGAAAAAACTGTATGGGAAGCATGAGCAGAGGGCTCTGGGAGTTCAGCAAGTAAAGGGTTAACTGGGTGGGGTGGGAGTGGGGAGCCGGGGTCTGAAGATGCTCGTAGGGGGATAAAATGTCAGCAGCCTGAGATAGGCAAGTATGGTCCACGTGCTGCGAGGAGTTCGCATTAGGACTTGGGCTGGACAGATTGGACCGATGTGATGTCCAATGAGGAGTCTAATGAAACTTTGCTTCTGAATGGCCCTCAGGGGCCTAGAATTGAGTTGATGCTAGTTCTTGATTCATGACACGCTCCCTCCTTGGTCTATACTTGTCTGCTTTCATCTTGTCTTAGTGATGTCTTTAAGTCTGTTTTAGTACAACTTAAACAGGTTTGGTTGAATGTCTTTCCACTGGTGCAAAGCTGAACTGAAGGGTTTCTTTTTCAATCTTTGTTTTAGCATCTACGTCATGGGCCTGGTCCTGGAGTGGATTAAGAACAACGGTGGTGCAGCAGCCATGGAGAAGCTTAGCTCCATCAAATCTCAGATGATTTACGATATTATTGATAATTCTCAAGGCTTCTATGTGTAAGTCGGTGGATTTTATCTCACATTTTACCTCTTGTGGATTTAAAAATGTGCATGCCATGTAGCTTTGACCAGTAGATGCCTTCGCCTTTCTCTGAGACACTGAAGTGCTGGTGAGCTGGGTGGGCATGAGCTGGGCCCAGGAACGGGGGCAGGTGAGCTCTTCCCTCTGCATCCCTGTCCAGGAACCCCAGGCTTTGGCACCTGCCTCCCAGTGGGTGTCTTTCTCACACCCAAGACAAAGATATCGCCTGGGGGAAGAGTCTCATTTCACCCCCTGAGTGGACCCCTTCTCCCACTGCCTGTGTCCTCTGTATGTCCCTGGGAACAAAGCATGCAGACTTGCTGGAAGCTCTCCACTTTACCTAGAGACTCTGCTGGAGCCCCTTGGTGTAACCACTCACTCCTGGCCCCACCTCCGGGTTATTTACCCTTTTAGGAACATTCACTGCTTCCCTTATTACAAGAGGAATGCTCCCATCCCAGGCCTGCAGTCTGTGAATGGAATTGCCTGTGCTTATGAGTTGACTGCTAGTTAAACATTTTTGTGACCACTTGATTCATGAATGTGTGTTGACCACTGGACCGGCACCATGGGCCTTGTATTAGTCTCCTAGGGCTTCTGGAACAAACTATAGTCATGTGCTGCATAATAATGTTTTGGTTAACAACGGACCACATAGTGGTCCCATAAGATTAGTACCATATAGCCTGGGTGTGTCGTGGGGCTGTGCCATCTAGGTTTGTGTAAGCACTATAGGGGAGGAAGAAATTTTCTTCTACTTTTCTAGGTTCTTCTGGCTGATCTAAGAATTAATTTGACATGAGACAGATTAACAGGAGAAAAACAAAAGTTTAATAACATGTATACATGGGAGAAACCCAGGAAAACTGAGTAACTCGCCAAAAGCCCTCACCTTAAGTACCATCCTCGGCTAAAGACAAAAGAAGATGTTGGAAGTGTAGTGAGTCAGGGACTTCAAAGGGAAGGAAGACAATTCACAGGCAGGTGACAAGGAGCAACAGTTTGGAAAACAGGTGTTTGGCCACACAGAAACGGAAGAACACAGAGGGGAGCCCAACAAACAGGCTTTTCTAGGTTCCTCCCTGTCTGCCACCTTGTTCATGTGATGCTAAGGTGACAGCTCGCTTCCTGAGACAGGTTATCTGAATTCTTTTAGGCAGTGAAGGGGGGACATAACAGGAAAAACTTTAAGTCTTTTGTTTCTTAAAAATAATCAGCCTGAAATAATCCTCATGTTAAGGAGACACAGTTTGGGGTGGCAAGTTTTGTTCCCCATCAGTACACTCTGAGGTTCACACAATGATGAAGTCGCCTAACGATGCATTTGTCAGACCGTATCCCCGTCTTTAAGCAATGCATGACTGTACTAGAAACTGGGTGGCTTTCAAGGTGTCAGCAAGGCTCTGCTCCCTCCAGAGACTCTGGGGAAGAATCCATTTGCGTCTCTTCAGCTTCTGGTGGCTCCCAGTGTCCTTGGCTTGTGGCTGCGTCACCCCTTTCTCTGCCTCTGCCTTCACGTGGGCTTCTCCTTTCTTGTGTGTCTACTTTTCTGCCTCTTAGAAGGAGGGGTCATTGGATTTAGGGCCTGCCCACGTAACCCAGGATGAACTCTCTCATCCAGAGAGCCTTAACATAACTGCACCAGCAAAGACCCTTTTCCCAAATAGGTCACATTCACAGATTCTGGGGTTAGGACATGGAGATACCTTTCTGGGGGCCACCATTCAACACTCTATGACAGACCTCAGCAAAATGCCAGATGTGAAGCACCTAGTACACTGCCCGGCATACGAGGAGCTTAACAGTTGACTTCTTCGTGTGCTTTTGCCCTTTGAGGTGGAGACAGGCGTATAAGGACCAGACTTTATGCTTTGTGTGTGCATGTTTGTACACGTATTTATATGCACATAATAAATACTTATACTGATTTATCAGGCCTGGATCCCCTTCTTTTTTTTAACATTGGCACTTGAGCTAACTGTTGCCAATCTTGTTTTTTTTTCTGCTTTTTCTCCCCAAATCCCCCCAGTCCATAGTTGTATATTCTAGTTGTAGGTCCTTCTAGTTGTGCTGTGTGGGACACCACCTCAGCATGGCCTGATGAGTGATGCCATGTCCGCGCCCAGGATCCAAACTGGTGAAACCCTGGGCCACCAAAGCAGAGTGTGTGAACTTAATCACTCGGCCACGGGGCTGGCCCCTGGATCCCCTTCTTAATGGCCATTACTCTTTGGGGTTCAGTCTGTTATAACAAAAATATCTGGCTGACAGTAACACGGGGATTTGCACTCTCAGAATTTAGTGGGCCACACAGGACAGACAAAACGATGCCTCAATCCTAACTTGTAACACATCTCCATTACCATTATGAGTGGGGGTGGGGATGTACTTTTTGGACAGCGAGGATAAAGCAGCGTGCTGCCGCCACCTCTGCCCTTAAATTGCTGGTTGCCTGCACAATCCTGTGAATTATTGGTGTGCAGTGACCCTCCAGCTACAAGCCCTGGGGAAGTCTGGCTTGGCTGGATGCCTTGGCCTTTGCGCTCCTCTGCCCCGTGCCCTCTGGGGGAAGGGGTGCACACTCTGCATTTCTGCTCGCTCTCTGGTTCTGGGCAACAGAGGCAAGTGCCAGCTGGGGGCTTGGTCCTGGGGAATCTTCTACCTAGACCTTGATGCGTGAGTGGGCAGGCCAGGGTGCCCCACCAGCACTTACTGGAGCCATTTTAACATGCATGATTAGTAGATGGTCCAAGGAGTTCAGAGGCAAGGACTAAATAATGAGGCATGGCCTCAGAGCGGGAAGTTACTGTTTTGGCTGGAGGGGAAAGGAGGGGTTTTGGATGAGCTAGAGCCTTGGGCGTGAGTAGAATTAGGCAGAAAAGAGTACAGAAGTATTTTTAGGAATTTGTAGGAACGCAGGGAATGACCCCTGCAAAGGCATTGAGGGAGGAAAGTACAGTGTCTTTAGGGGATGCCTTGTGCTGGGATTGGAAAGAAAGTGTGGAAAGGTCCGAGGGCATGTTTAATACGCTTGTTCATCTATCCATTCATCTATCTATCTACCCACTCATCCATTCATGTATCCATCCTGCCTTCCATCCCTCCATCCACCCACTCATTTATCCATCTATCCACCCATCTGTCCATCCATCCATCTATCTCCCCATCCAGTCACTCATCTCTCCATCTATCCACCCACCCATCTACCTACCTACCCACCCATCCATCTGTCTCCCCATCCAGTCACCCATCCCTCCCTCCATCCATCCACCCATTCATCTACCCATCTACTCATCTACCCACCCATCCATCCATTCCCCCATCCAGTCACCCCACCCCTTCCATCCACCCACCCATCCACCCACTCACCCATCCATCCATCCATTCATTCATCTATTCGTTCATCTATCCATCCATACTCCCATTCCCCAACCACTCACCTATCTATCCACTCACCCAACCACCCAACTACCTACCCATCCACCCACCCACCCGTCTGTCCATCCAGCAAATGACTCCTGGGCTAGCCTTGTTCTAGGCTCTGGGGATACCCAGAAGAATGTCATCTTTCCTGACTCCCAAAGAGTGCTCAGAACCTGCCTGTGAGTGAAAGCACTTGGCTGCTATTATGGAGGAGAGACCAATTTTTCTATTAGCTTTTGGCTCATATGTTTCTCAGGAGATGTATAGGTACAAAATGGGAGGACAGAAAAATTGGTGATGCCTCTGGAAAAAATCCAGAGAATTAGAAACAAAATAAAGCATAGAAGGAACACTGGGAATCCCCTGAATTTTTTTTCCCCTGAGGTCCTTTAATTCCAAGCACCCAACCTGGCGTTTCCCAGAAGGCAGCCTCCTGAAGCCAGGGTGGCAGGTGGGTTGTCTCCTGGGGAATCTGATTTCCTTCCACCCCGAGCTCCTCACTTAGGAACAGTCTTGACCCAGAACCTGCATCCTCTTCAGAATAAACCTCTTTCTGAGAACTTCCATCCACCCCCTGGGCCGCCTGCCCAGAAAATGCCATCCTGGCTCGTGACATTCCTGTGGGACCTTGTTACTGGAGTCAAGAGCAGAATTTTGTCCCTCTCTCCTTGGTGTTTGCATTTGGACGCTCATGAGCTGTTTCTGTACTCACTTGGGTTTTCAGGAAATTTTTTACTTTTCTTTCAAACTATGGAAATACGTCCCCAAAAGACGAGGTGAGCAATTTTAAAAAGGAATTCTGAGTAACCTACAATTAGAATTTGCCACTTTCCCCCACCTTTGCTCCTCATTGTTGACCCCCCTTGGTGCCCCCTTGACATGTGATGCAGCACATTTACTGAACATGGTGCTGGACAGTTTTCTGGGCCTTGCGCCAGCCCTGCCATTGAGCCTGGCGGGGAACTCAGCCGTTGAAGTCCCCACAATCTTCTGTAGCCTGACCACCCAGACGGTGCTGGTGACTTCGAGTTAAGCCCACGTGGAAAGTGTAGCATCTTGGCCTCAGGAGTCCTGCTTTGCCACTTACTAGCAGTGGCCTTGGGCAAATGGCCTAACTGCTCTAGACTCGGTTTCCTCATCTGTACAATGGACAGAATGATAGTGCATACTTCTTACGACTGTCATGAGAATTAGAGGAAAGTGCACTGAATAAAGTATGTGATATAGGGGTTAAGAACATGGGCTCTTGCACTGGTTAATTTCTATAAAGCACTAGAAACAGTCCTTGGCACATAGGGAGCATTCCTTAAGAGTTAGTTCTTAATATTATTATTTGTGGTTATCGTGGAAAGCATTTAGGATGTTCCTGACATACAGTGCTTAATATATATTGGATGTTAATTTTAATATTTTAAAGATGTCCAAGTGATCAGTCCGTGTCCAGGTCTGAGGTCACCATCCTCACCACCTGCATGTGGGGACCAGGCCTTAGAAAAGAGGGAAGCGTGCGATGGGTTTAGTGACAAGCCGAAAACAAATGAAGCAGACAGAGCCCTCGGTGTTTGATGGACATTAATACATTTTGAGGTCATCACCACCCTGTGAAGCGACATTGATTGAGCCTATTTACAGCAGCACCGACAGGTTAAGGCAGCAGCTGGGGAGTGGGATCAGACAGGATATGAACGTGGCGGGGTCATGGGGGCTGGTTCCGGGGCTTTGACTACTACACTAGGGAAGTGACAAAAATAACAAAATGCAGGTGATGTGACTTTCTATTCAGAATGCAGGAATCAACGGAAAACCTTAGAAATGATCAAGTTCAGAATTGTAATGAGTTATGTCTAAACATATACAAGTCAATTACTTTCCCATACTCCAGAAATAACGTAACAAGGAAAAATATCCTATTTGCATTAGTTACGAAAATTATAAAATATCTAGGGGTAAATACAAATGTTCATTTTCGGAAGTTAATACAAAAGGATAGCTGAAAATTAAAAAAAATATGTATTTAAGAAAATATAGTGTTAACATACAACCTGCTCGGACACTGTAAAGCCACGAGCATAGCCATGGCAGTAGATCAGTGGAATGACAGAAAAGTCCTGAAACTGGTCCGTGTGCACTTGAGAACTGCATTTAAATTAGATGAAAAAGCGTGTTTGTAACTGATGTTTGAAGCATTGATAATCCTTCTAAACAAAAGTTAGAGTGAGATATTTGCATCACACCATGTCAAATTCTAATCAGTTGAAAAGATGCAAATGCATATAAATGCAAAAAACAAATATAAACATAGTCTAAGAAAATGGAGGAATTTCTGTATGAGTGTAAGGAGTGCAGAAGGCCTTCCTAAATAGGCCATAAAACTCAGAAACCACAAAGGAAAAGGCATATTTAATTATATGAAAATTTAAAAATTTTATATAGCTTAAGACTATAAACAATTAAAAGAAACAACAGACATGAGAAAAACTTTGTAGCATATATCTTATAAAGGTTACTATTCTCAGTACAGGCAAGAACCCGGAAATCAATGGAAAAAGAACCAAATAGAGAAGGGGTGGGCGGTGATTTCTGCTGGTTGTGAGCAAACAACTCAGAAGAAACACGGCTAAGAGATAAAGGACAAGGTGCCAGCATCTTTAGGAAATGCAGATTAAAACTGTGAGGTTTTTTTTGCTTCTGATCTGCAAAAATTAAAAAGATTGAGAACATCTGGTGTTGGCAAGGGAACACACTTTGGATATGTTGAGTATGAATTTGGACAATTTTAGAGTGAAGTTTGCAGCACCCATCCAAATTCAAAAGTCACTTGCTCTTTGACCAAGGATTTTGACTTCTAGGCATCTAGCCTCCACCAGTACTCTGCCCGGGCCCAGAAGTGTGTGCAGAATTAGGCACCTGCAAATCCGGTGCGGGGTACTTATGTAACGGTGAAAATGTGGAGACAGCCCAGGTGCCCATCAGGGACCCATCCGCACGCAGTGTGGAATAATGTGTGCATGGAGCGGGGCAAGGAGGTCTATGTGAGCAGGCACGGAAAGATGACTGTGGTATGTCATCAGGCCAATAGAAAAAACGAGCAAGTGCTGAAAGGGACATACATATCTGTTATTCCACTTATAAAACACAATATTTATAAATACTGTGTATATGTGTATATCCATGTATATACACATGTGAACACACGTACACATATGGATACGTCTACACACACATTTGTATGTCTAAAAATGCACACCTGAAGAATGCACACCAGACTTACTGGCAGCCGCCTCTATGGGAAGGGATGGTAGATCTTCATATTTTTAATCTAGATTTTGATAATCGTGTACAAATTTAAAATTAATTTTTTATTTAACAAATCTGGGGGGCTGGCCCCATGGCGTAGTGGTTGGGTTTGGCGTGCTCTGCTTTAGCGGCCAGGGTTCAGGTCCTCGGTGCACACCTACACCACTTGTTAGCCACGCTGAGGTGGCATCCCACATACAAAATAGAGGAAGGTTGGCACAGGTGTTAGCTCAGGGCTAATCTTCCTCAAACAATCAAAAAAAAGAGAGAAAGATGGGCAATGGATGTTAGCTCAGGGTGAATCTTCCTCACCAAAAAAAAAAGATACCCAAAAAACAAACAGGTAGTTGGGAGAGGCCTAGTGACTATATTTTGTGGCTTCTCTGTCAGGATGCTCTTCACTCTTCATTCCCTTTGTTTCTGAGATATCCTCTTAGAGTGGACGGCACTGAAATGAACGGCTCTTAATCTGCCTGCAATGTTCTTGCTGTCCCCTGACCCTCACTACCTTGGTGAGATGGTCTCTCTGAAGTGGTACCTTCCCCCTCAGACATTCCCCTCCTCTGGTACCTTGGAAAGTCCTGGTGTTTCTCAGTGAGCATTCTAGAACACTAATCTGAGAGATGCAAAGCGTTTTTTAGTCACACACGTTTGGGGAAAGCTGTACGCCTATATGAATTAGCCTCCTGGGGGCTCATAATTCACATGAGCACAGGAGAGGCTCCAGGAAGTTGAGGAGTAAGGAAACTTGTTTAGCGGCGTTAATGCAGGATTTCCTAAATTTATATGGCCATGGAACCACTTTTCCGGTAATGCCATTAACACCTTCCACGTCAGCTTCCACCATGGGCATACTGGGAAACACTGCTCAGATGTTCTTCTTAAATCTTTGTAGTCCTTGGATTACCTGGCTGGTTACACACCCACCCAGCCCCACACTAGCCCTCTCAAGTCAGCCTGGGCACCTTCTCCTTCCTGCCCCCCAGTGTGTCCAGGCAGCAGACCCTGCCTGCCTCTGGAATTCAGTGATGACTCCTGAGATTGCAAACTCAAGCAGTGGCCAAGGGCAGCCCACAGCAGTGCCTGGTGTTCGAACACGGAGTTTGAGCTAATATTGGACTGTGGGAAGATGTCTAAAAATCCAGGTCTTTTATTCCATAATCCCTGTGTCTCTAAAAGTGGGAAAAAAGAAACTTCCATTGGGAGGGCCGTGTGTTTCAAGAAAAGAGGGAGAGCATATTTCTCTGGAAGTCAGGAATAGGTACTCACATTTAATATGTAACAGTGGGAGTTTGTGCTGAGTCTGTCACAGCTGGCCTGTTCTACTCATTGATGTGAGAACTGGGCCCCCGTTGCCAACAATAGGCCCTAATTCTTTTGACCTAGAAAGTTATTTGTAAGAGCTTTCTAACAGGTCTTCTAACCTCCCAATTTCTCCATCCTCCAGTCTCCTCTGTGTGCTGTAGTTTTTTCTCTGAAGTGAGGTTCTCATATTGTGCAAACCTGATTGCTGCCCATTTCTCCAGGCCCCATCCAGTTCCCAGCAGAGTGGATCTGCAGATCCCTTCCCACTCCAGGCTCTTCCGTTGGCCGGGAACCCACCCATCCTGCTGCATCAGAGAACTTGCCAGGGTCCCCCCTCCCTTGGCAAATGCTGGTCTTGGCCAGATCGCCCTTGCTTCATCTTTCCTGGCCTAACTGCTCCCATGTCCCCTCTGAAACCTTTCAGCCTTCTCTTGCAGGGCTCTCTGCTTCCACAATGCTTTGCTGTTACAGCACTTCGTGCGTGGAAGTTTAATTCCCTCCACAACCATCTCACTAGATTGGGAACAGTTAATTCCTCTTAATCTTTTCTTCCCTCACTCAGTCCCATCCCAGTGACACTCTTGGGCAGTGCGTCAATATTTCTTGTGTGGAGATTAATCTTCACTTTCTGACTTTTATGATGTCATGGCTTTTGTGATGTCATCTACTTTCATGGTAGCATGGGCAAATTTATGGGGTGGAGTGAACTGTAAATCCAGATTTTTAATTTTTCTCCCTTTTAAGTTTCTTTTCTTAAATTAGATATATGTTTTCTTTCTTTCTTTACTTTTCTGAGGAAGATTCACCCTGAGCTAACATCTGCTGCCAGTCTTCCTCTATTTTGTATGCGGGTTGCCGCCACAGCATGGCTCCTGAAAAGTAGTGTAGGTCTGTGCCTGGGAATTGAATACAGGCTGCCAAAGTGGAGTGCGCTGAACTTAACCAGCAGCCCACTGGGCTGGCCCCCAAATTAGATAGACTTTTTGCTGCTCCATCTCTTTAATTGGACCCTCACATTGGGAACCTGAGGCCTTAGAATCTCAAAAGAGGGTACCCACTGAATTTTTAATTTTTTTGGTGAGGAAGATTCGCCCTGAGCTAACATCTGTGCCAATCCTCCTCTACTTTGTATGTGGGATGTCTCCTCAGCATGGCTGTTGAATATAGTAGCTCTGCACCCAGGATCGGAACATGCGAATCTGGACCACCGAAGCAGAGTGTGTGGAACTAACCACTTGGCCATGGGGCTGCTCCCAAGATTTTTAATTTAAATGTCAACCATGAAACCTACCACCTGGTGAGAAAGGGGGCCCAGAATTCAGGCTCTGCCTGTGGGTGTGCGTCTGACTCCCATTTACACTGACAGGAATTATGTAGGTGCCCTCAGGGGAGAGCATAACTCTTAATGGGGGCTTCCTCACTGCTTTATTTGCTGTTTAATTTTAATGAATCCCACCGTGTGGAAGTGTAAGAATGACACAAGATGTGTATGAGAAAATAGAGAGAGGGTTATTACATATTTTCTTCTATTGCAGAGTAGCGTGTCAGCTCTTCCATTTGTAGGTGATTGTCAGTGGAAAATAATTTTAGCTGCTCGTTTTCCACATCAGAAACTGAAAGTCAAGTACTAACCTTTCCTGGATAAAAACTCACACATCATTCATCTTTGAGAGTCTGCATGAGCCCTGTGTAAGGTGCTGGAAATTAAAATAAAAAAAAAAGAATTTATGAAATTTAATGGACACATAGTATTTAATATGTTCCAGACATTGTTCTAAATTGTATCAGTTATCTTTGTTTGCATCACAGAATACCCCAACATGGTGACTTCAAACAGCTGCCATTTTCTTTGTTCATGATTCTTTTGGTCCACAGCTTGGGCTGGGCTCAGCTGGGTGGTTCTGCTGCTGCTCCACCTGGGATCATGTATTCAGCCAAAGTCACCTGGAAATTCACTCAGAGCCAGTGGTCTGAAATGGCCTCACTCACATGTCTGGGAGTTGGTGCTGGCTGTTGGCAGGCCTCTTGTTTTTCGCAGGCTAGCTTGGCTTACATGGCACAGTGTGGGAGACGGCAGGTGTAGAAACTGGGTGCCCGTGAGGCCTGCGCTTGGATGTTGCACAGCATCACTTGTGTTGCCGTCTCTTGGTCAAAGCAATTTATAAGGCCGGCCCAGTTTCAAAAGGTGGAGAACTGGATTCCACCTCTTCCTGGGAGGGCTGTAGAGATTTTGTGACCTTTTTTAAATGTACCACAAAAATTCTCTATAAATACTGGCTCACTTAATCCTCACATCAACTTTGTGAGGTAGGTTCCATTATTCTTCCCCCTATTCAATAATGAGGAAAGTGAGGCACAACAGAATAGCTTAGTAAATTGCTCGAGGTCACACAGCTTGGGACAATACAATGTGGTAAGTGCTTTGAAAGCTACTGCTCCTTTTTAAGTCTTTCAGCCACTATTAGGACGAACGTATTTTTTTCTCTGTAGCCTCATAGAGAAAGAGTCACTCTCATTGCTGTGTGGCTCCCATGTGTTAGAAGCTTCATGTGTGTTGTACCACTGAACTGTCAACATCTAGTCTGAAATGGAGCTATTATAGTATTCCGAATATTCAGATGAGGAAACTGAGGCTCATGGAAATTAAGTACTAGTCACACAAGAGAATGCTAACTCAACTGTTCCCCATGCAAGAAAGATCTCCCTAAGTAAATTATAAATGTCCTGGAGCACATCTTTTTAAAAAAAATCTCCTGTTTGCATCTATAGAATGTTCTTAAAATATTTTCTGTTGATTCGTTAATGACAGGCTACACATTTCAGAAAAGTGGCTGGAGTGATGAACGTGTTTTTCAGGTGTCCAGTGGAGCCCAGGAACAGAAGCAGGATGAATATCCCATTCCGCATTGGCAGCCCCAAGGGAGATGATGCTTTAGAGAAGAGATTTCTCGATAAAGCTCTTGAACTCAACATGATCTCTTTGAAAGGGCATCGGTGAGTGCACATCCAGGAGGTCAGCGGAGAATTGGTTTACTTTTTCAAATGCAGAATGAAACGTCTGGGAGCCTGCCCAGCTTGGAGTAGCAGTTGTTATAACTTGTTGGCAAAGGCCAGTTGTTACAGGGGTAACCCTTCCTCCTGTTGCTTCTAGAACCCTTAGCATGATTCCCCAGCCCAGACCATGGAGCCACATCTTTCGGGGGCCTTTGTCAAAATCACCTTTGAATATCTCTTAAATTGCTCTTACAGCAGTTTCTAGAGTTTTCCGTCCCATCTCTGATGAGGCTGGTACAATCTTGTTTCAGTGTTGCTCCAGCTGAACATCAGCTAGAGTAGTTAGTGCTGAGCGCTCTATGAAAATTATGTGTCCCCACATGTGAGAATGGCAGCGGTGGGGCTCCCACCCTGCAGGGGTTGCCGGCGCCTGCTCCCTGTATGGCAGCCTCATCAAGTAGCATGCTGAGCAAAATCACCCACTTTATCTTTTCTTCTCCCCACCTTGTTTTTATCTTTGCCAAGAGCGAGTAGTTGAATTAATCTAGGCTACATGTGAGCATGATGGACCTTCCCTGAATTTGGGAGAATTTTCTCATCACTGAGATGTCTGAAGCTCTTGGCCACCCCTAGGGGCCCTCGGGTGGGAGGTTGGACACAATGTTCTCAGGTACTGCAACTCCCTCATGAGAGTTAGATGCTTTTGTTCTTAATGGCTGCATCCTTGCTGCGTTGTTCTAGGTCTGTGGGAGGCATCCGGGCCTCTCTGTATAATGCTGTTACAATCGAAGATGTTCAGAAGCTGGCAGCTTTCATGAAGAATTTTTTGGAGATGCATCAGCTGTGAACACATCCTAACCAATATATACTCTGCCCTTGAACAATGTACAAAATGTAAAGTAACTTGGGAAGGGCTACAAAAACTTAGACACGGTATTTTTCTCGAACCAATATGTTTATTATAGATTCTTTTTTAAAGAACAGCAAAACATCCACAGCTGTGCAAAGCTGGTGGGACTCAATGGAAATCTTAATATAACTTGAACTGGAAGCATTTAAAAAATCTTCCTCTTGTTTTTCTAACAAATTCGGGCTTATTTTGTCTTTGCTGCTACTTTTTCTAGCTAGATCTCAGTATTCAAACTTGCCTGTGGGCTTAATTATGCAAATTGATGTTAATTATTTCTGGAGACACACAAACACACAGCCTGGAGCGTGGGTGGGGCCCACTGGGTGCTGAATCTTGATCCTTTCAAAGTGACAGCAGTGGAATCTCAGAAGCTGTTAATTCAGGTCAACATTGACCATGTGATTTTAGGAGTTCTGTGCTACAGGGCAAACTGGAATCTTTCTTGATACTGTTATTCTAAGAGATAGAAGTGACATACTATATGTTTATCTAGCAAGGTCTGTTTTTAATACTGAATAGTTTATATCTCTATGCAATGTATTTCCACTAATACGGTTCTCGGTGGTTTATGTAGAGACTTTGAGAGTGTGTTAGCATCCTTGCACTGTGCCTTATAGCACTACATTCTCAACAGTGATGGCCCTCCGCTCCGCCTTCCTTTTTAAGCTGCTTCCCAAGATTAAGCTCCCTGATTCACTTGTACTTTCCTTTCCGTGGGTAGCGGAGGAGGTTGGTTGGTTGGTTGGTTGGTTCTTTATTTTTCAGTCATTCCATTAAGCTGAAATCCCCTGGTAAACCCCCTCATCGTTTGTTCACTTGACTGTTCTCTTCGTAGTGTTTGACCAGTGATGCTGTGACTTCCAGAAGATCTTTGCTGAAGACTCTTTTCCCCTGTTGTGTATCCATTGTCAGTATTTTATGTTGAATATGTGAAAGACATTAAAGTCCTAAAATACCCAAACCTTTGTCAGTGCATTTCTTTACCTGCTTTTTAGACTGATTGTTCTTTTAAGAACTTTATGATGGCAAAACTTGAATCTAAATGTAGCCTCTGATCTGATAAGAGTAATTTAGTCCAGCCAAAGGTGTGGGACTCAGTCCTGTGCATCCATTGTCTATAATGGTTCAGCGCACTGCGGTAGCTTTCCATTGGCTCTTGGAATGGGCATTCTCAACAAACCACCTGACAGCACAGCTCACGGTGTAAAGTTCTGTGACCTCTGTCCCACATAGGCCAGAAACCTGCCAAGAGGACAGTTTCGAGCTCTCTTCGTATTTTGTTGGACCGTGGAATGAGGACTGTGCTGATCTCATGCCAACTCTATGCCAATTAGTTGGGTTGTTACTTGGGTTCCCCTGGTCAAGGCTAAGACTCCTCAGTCTTGGTTCTCTCATCTGTAAGAAGGAGGATTGAAATAATTCCCTCACTTATCTCAGGGATGTTTAAGAGCTGAAAACAAGGGCTCGATGCAGGATGTGAATAATAACCGCAATAAATGTTTAAATAGGAGCCAGCCAGTCCCCGGAATCCAGCTAAGTGTTCACATAGGATAGCACTGAGTCTACCTTACCTCCTTCCTCATCCTTTCGTATGATGGTTGCAAGTCCCTGTGGTTTGTACCAGCCCCTAGTCTCTAATCTCCACTTATTTCCGTTCCCTCTGCCATGGCCAGCTCTGCTGTGATCCCTCAGCGGGTTATTTCGGCCGCCTCATCTGTGCCTCCCAGCACAGACAGTGGGACTGTTACTTCCTCTCGTGCTCCTCCTTGATAGATAAAAAGCCCAGGCTTCAGCAGTCACGGCTTTCTAGAGTCTGATCTGGCTGCCTCTTTCCTATGTTTGTGGTTCTTGGAATGCGGCTTGCATTTGCCCGTGCCATCACACGGAAGCCTGGAGTTCCTGCCCCTGCTTGGCAAGACCAACTTTCTTCAAGACACCTGCCAGCCTTGTTGGTGTCTCCATTGGAACAATTCTCTTTTCCTTTGTTCTTACAAGGGTGACCCTTTTGTCCCCTCACAGCGCCTCTGTTCTGTTCTTTACAGAGGTGTCAGCTTATCTGCTTCCTGCTACAGGGGTGTGGAAGGACCTGTGTTTCTCCAGTTCAGTCACCTGGCGCCCTGCCTCACCCTTGAGATTGTCTGTTGAATGAATGAAAAGTCTTAATACGGGTCCTCTTGGTCTTCTGAGTTTTGCAAACTGAGCCTGGAGTAAAGGCAGAGGTACAATCTCATACGTGGATTTTTTTAATTTTCAAAAGCTTAGTATACGATCCAATTTCATTTTCCACTAAGATGATCAAATATGACTGGTTGAATGGGGAAACAAAATCTTGGAGGCCTTCCAGTCTCATCCTTATAAATCTGTGAAAGCTTTTGGAAAATGGTCAGCAAGAGCATTTGTACAAGTACAAAGGGTAGTCACTGTTGTCTGGACACAGTTTGCTGGAAAATACTCATTGAGTGAAAAACTTGACCTTTGTTTCCAGTGAGTGAAGTGATGCCAATCTGCTGACCACGTGCAGAGAGGTGAAAGGCGAGATAAGGATGCAGGCTCCTGGGTCAGCAGGCTGCAGGAGCCAGAACCTGCTGGCCTTCGCATGAAGATTAAATGTCTTTCAGACCTTGAGGAATCTGTGTAAGGCATGGCGACCTCATGTTCCTTCGGATGCTCCAAATAGTACTTCTTCCCTCAAACTGAATTTGGAGTTTTATTTTTCTCTTTCAAAATTTGTGACAACACATAATTGTGCTAAGGCAACTGAAATGGGAAAAAATTGTTCCCATTCCTTAGTTTACCTCCACGCACTGCTTCGTCTCCAACACTGCGGTTCTGTTCTTTGCACAAGAAACAAAATTGTGTTCTGTCTTAAAGTCTTCATTTCCCTGCTAGTCTATTTATCTAAATATCTAATGCTGTCTCATCACAACTTAGCTGATGCTGAAAGGTTTGGCCAGCCCTTAGGTGAACCATGTGATGTAACAAATAATTCCCTTCTCCCCTCTTTAGAGCGGAAGGAGCCAAGACCCATAAAATAGACAAGACCCATTGATAGATTAGATGTCCAATTCTGCCAAAGGCATTAGCAGGTCCGGCCTGGTACCGCTCCGTGATTAATGTTTGTTGTATGGTGTTCTTCGGAAGGAAAATAAAATGAGGAAGAATTTTCTCACATTTGATTGGAATGAACATAATTAAAAAGTGAAATGCTACTGGGTCTGCAAAGAAATCAATCACTTTAATTGGAAAGAAGATTCCTTGCCTCTGTTGGTAATTGGGCTCTTGGTAATTTAAAATCAGAATCTATGACAGTTTGTGATAAATTGGCTCCTTTTGGGCTAAAGAAGGTAAGTTCTAATTACCCCTGGATTATTCCAGAGTGGGTGGAAAAGCTTGATCAAAGAGAGATTGGGAGAGAGACAGAAAAGCTAGCAGTGAGCAAAGATTTATTGAATTTCTTTTTAAGAAGCTAAAGAATAAAATAGTTCGTTTGATGTGACAAAAACAAGAGCTCATGGTATTTGAAATCCCAAGATGTAAATTGAATTTTCTAAGAAAATGGGGAACTGGGCATGTTAGAAAAAGCTTATGTCCACTAAAGTTCTACAGTCAGGTGATAGAAATTAGCCTTGCTGGCTTGTTAGTACATGAGCATATTGACAACCTTGGGCCTCGCTTGGGGAAAGATGGAATTTGTACTTTCAGTGTTTAAACGCGTCAGTAATCAGCACTAAGTTTAAGGAAGTCCAATACATTTTATTCAAATGAAAGGTAATTTCCTTTGGAAATGTAGACAGGACCCTAATTAATGCGTCTGCTGACTTCGTCACTGTTGGTATTCTAGCCTTTATTTCTATATAGATTGCCTAAGAATACTGGAGGAACGGGCTGGATTTTAGGCTGATGCAGTGGGTTATAAATTTATTTCGAATTGTGTGTATTTATTTTATACAGCTATAAAGAGGTAGATATATAAATATAGATACAATTTCAAACTTACAGAAAAGTTGCAAGATTAGTACAAGGAACTCTTGTCTGCGCTTTATCTAGATTCACCAATTATTAACATATAGCTTCTCTTGCTTTGGCATTCACTCTCCATATAGACATTTTTTGTCAGAACTGCTTCAGGGTAAGTTGGAGACATTGAGCTCCTTTTCCTCTGACTAGTCATCTACTAAGAACAATATTCTCTTCCACAACCACAGCACAATGATCGAAGTCAGAAACTTAACATTGGTACTGTTGACTAATCTACAGTCTGTATTCAAATTTTGCCAATTATCCCAATAACGTCATTTATAGCTAATTTTTTCAGTCCAGGAATGAGTCTACAATCATGCACTGCACTTGGTTCTCGTGTCTCTTTAGTCTAAATATGAAACACTGCTTCAGTTTCTTTGTTCTTCAGGTTATGGACAGTTTGCGAAGAGTATAGGCTGGTTGTTACGTAGGATGACTAAATTTCGATTTGTCCTCTGATTGTTTCAGGGTAGGTATTTTCAGCAAAGGTACCACAGAAACGATACTGTGTCCCTCTCAGTGCATCCTGACGAGAGGCACCTGATGTCCATCTGTCATTGGTGTCTTGGTTAAGGTGGTGTCCACGACGTTTCTCCGCTGTCATGTTACTCCGTGTCTCTTCATAATTAATGTCATTTATAGAGAGAGATTTTGAGATTCTGTAACTATCCTGTTCTTCGTCAAACTTTTGAATTGCAAATCTGTTCCATAAAAAGGATAATACAGGTGGATTGATTTGATGGAGAAGGTGAAGTGATTTATTGCTTATTTTCCATCAGTACTTTTTATAACTTACTCCCCTCTCCCTCAAAGGAAGAAAATCCTAAAATATAAGCAAAAGTGTGCAAAAAAGTACATCAGGAAGTGAAAAGCCAACGATTGGAGGATATATATTCCAGGATCCCCAAGAATAAGAAACATATTTTGAGAATGCAAATAGTATGGGCAAGTGTGCTTTTTGGTGAATCAGGAAAGGAGGAAGAGATCCCCTGATCAAGATATAGGGACCAACTTGTGGAATTTTCCTTCCCTGTCCAGTCAAATTTGTTTCTTTCTCAATATTTTTAGAAGTACAGTGCTTTGGCGACACGGGCGTTTGATCTAATAGCCAGCTCATGAACCACACAGCCTGATTATACTTTGGAAGTTGTCAGGTAACAGGCTAAAGTTAAAGTTGCTTCGGATGATTCCAGCCTAGCAGAATAGCCCCCAAGAGAAAAATAAAATCTTGGCTTCTATCTAGCCAGGTAAAAAGCCAAAGGCATCTTAAATGCCCGAGAAATGAAACTTGAGGTTGCAATGTAAGAAGTTACAGGTCATTTTAGGGGGAAAATGACAGCAGAGCAGAGTAAAAGGCTGCTAGCAGCAGAATTGTTCTTTCCTGATCCCTTCCCCCTCTTTAAACCCTTCCTTTCTTCAGGTTGAAAGTCCAGGGGTTGAAGCAGAAATCTTCAGGAGTTCTTGGGAAAGGACAGGTGAGCAGGTTAATAGTCTCAGGTAATAAGCATTCTGCTATAAAATATACTGGGGAAAATATTTCTGAGTTTCTGATGCATTTAAGTCTAGGGCAATAGCACACGTTGTCTAAAGAAATGTGTTCAAATTAAGGCTTCAGCTGACGGTCACCCAATTACTTCCTCCATTAAGCCACGCCCCATTCTCCCAGCAGCACATTATTCAACATACCTATTCAGTGTTTGCCATGAGCAGGGTTCTTGTGGATACAGGAGCAAGCAAAACAATCATGGTATTATAGCAATTAGGATTTTGTTGGTGACAATGGATAGAAAACTTGACTCAAACTGGCTCAAGCCAAAAAAAAAAAAGGGGGGGAATTTATTGGTTGAAAAGTCCAAAGGCAGGGCCAGCCCAGGTCTGGTTTGCTCCAGAGGCCCAGGATATGTAGCTTTGGGTCCATCTTTCTAGGACTCTGCACCTTTGCCTTCCTTCACATCGTGCTTTGTGATAACCACCGTGGTGACACTGCCTCTTCAGAATAGGTCTGTGTCACTGCTTTCCCAGAGAGTGTGTCCAGCCTTGCTCTGCTTGGGCTGCCTGGGTCAGGTTCTCATTCCTGAAGCCATTACTAGGTCCTGGAAGAAGGGACATGCTAACCAGCTGGAAGACATCGGGGCCCATTCTTGGAGCTAGTGGGTGGCCAATTCCAGCCAAACCATATGGAAGCCCGCAGAGTTTGCCAAATAAATTCTGCTTTCTGTTGCCCTCATGGAGCCTACAACAGCCTAGCTGGGGAGGCAGACAATAAACAAACAAGGTATGGAGTAAAGGAACACAGAACCGTGAGACTGTGTCAGGGGGACACATTCCAGACCAGGAAGTGACATTTGAGTTGAGATTTGAACTGTAGAGCAGGAGTTAATCAAGAACAGAGAACAGGGAGAGATGAGGGCAATTTGGACATTTTGGAGGACATGTATTTTCCTTTCTCTTAGGAAAGCTGCTGTGTGATACTCAAAATATTGGACCACCAGTATGGCACCCTGTAGAGACCGCACTTACTAAACGTGGCCACAGGAGGTGCTGCAGGAAAGTACCAGGCTCCCGCAGTTGGCCACAACCTCAGGGCGTCACATGAGCCAACACTGGCCTCCTGCACTGCCTGGGGCACTTTCTTTCCTGCTGGGGTCTGAGGCCAGCGTGGCTGGGCTTGGGCAGTGATCATTAATTGACAAGGATGGAAGTAGATCAATATGTGAACAAGCGGCAGAGGTGTGTACCTGCTGGATTTCAGCCCTAAGTGTACCTCGTTCTTCTCAGCCTCTTCCCACTGTCTGCTCACCTTCCACGTGTGATGTTCAACAAATGTTGACTAGGCATATAGATGACTATAGTGATAGCATGGGAAAGTAATCTACATTCATGCCTCATTGATATTGACAAGATTTCGTCCCAGAGCGAATTAACAAATGCTTCCCAAGATTCTGCAGAGCATCCTAGGCATTGATTCTCTACTAGAGGCTTCTGGAAGTTGAATGAACATCTGCCTGAGGTTTGTTGGGCAAGGGGATCTCAGCCCAGAGAGACATGTTGATTCCATTGTAGAGTATTTGGAAGCCCACACAGAGTAATAAACTCACTGTTGTGTTTTGTTTGAACCTTCTAATACTTGTTATTATTATTAAATTCATGGCCACATTAAAAAATCATGAAGCATTAATGTCTTCTCTTGAAGGGGTAGGAAATTTGGGCCTGCATTCCAACATGGCGACAATTGTCTGGAACCTCTTTAGAGAATGTGCTCTAATTCATCTTTCTTCCACCCTGCCCACTTCTTTCATATTTGTTCCCGACCTGGCCCTTGGTTATTCAGTCTGCAAATAGCAAGATTTAAGCTTTCTATCAGAAAACTGTCTCAAGGTAAAAAGAGAAAGATGTTTATTTTTCCCTGGCACTGCCTTCTGACCTTTTCCACCGTTTTAACCTCTGTAGCTGGAGCACAAACAAACCACAGCTGTGCGAAGGACCCTCAAAACTGAGCCAGAGCAATTACAAAGCCAACTGACGTCGGTCTGTTAGCTTTGTACAGGCTGAAAGCATTAAACAATTGTTTCCAGTTACGCCCTCTTGGCGTTTCCCTTTAGCCTACAGTTTCCTCTGCTAAGTTCTTATAGCCTGAGAGCCTGGACCAGAACCAACCCCTCGAGCTTGGGTGAATCATTGCCATCGGTCTCCTTGTAGTCTCTGAAGCATCTCTCCTGTTTAGGCCTGAAGTCCAGTCCTATAGGCTCTTGAGTGAAAACTCCCATCCACAAGTCACTCATCCATCCATCTAAGTCACTCACACTTGCTTATTCACTTAGCAAAATGGGGAACGGTATTGACAAGATCATTATCCTCAAGGGAGTTGGTGTCCAGTGGGGAAACTAAACTGTGAACATGCAATTGTCATAGCCTGGGACAAGTGCCCGCCAGGCAGGGTTGCCAGATAAAATACAGGAAGCCCAGTTAAACTTGCGTGGCTTATTTGTTAAGTGTGGTAACCTTACCACTGGGGGCAGTGCAGGTGCAAGGAACACATATGAGGAAGACTGGGGAAGGCTTCCTGGAAGAATTGCCATGAGGCCAACACGAGGGGGCTAAGTCAGAGAGGGTAGAGGATTGGGGAGTGTTCTGTGAAGAGAGAGGAGAGCACATGTGAAGACTGTCACCCAAGATGTGCCACAGGGTGTTCAAGGGCGGGAAGTTCAGGACGGTCAGAGCTTGCAGGGTAAAGGAGTGTGTGACAAGAGGAGAGAGAGGCTCAAGAAGTAACAAAGTCCTGCCATGGACTTGATCCTAAGCACAATGAGAGAGCCGTCATAGGACTCTAAGCAGCAGAGTGATGTAAGATATGCATTTGAGGAAAACCCCGGCTGGAGTGTAGTGGCTGATTACAGGGGAGCGTCTGGAGGGGGGAGAGGGGAGAAGGGAGAGTAGTGCCTATTGCCGTAATAATAGTGAGTGATGGTGGTGGCTGTGAGGAGGAGAGAAATGGATGAGCTACTTAGAGGGTGGATGATTAGCTGTGGGAGGTGAGGGAAAGGGAAAGGTCAAGGATGACTTATAGAATGAGTGGAAGATGTTTCTGCTCAATGGGACAGGAGACGCAGGGATAACTGGGTACGGCTGTCATTTGCCCGTTTGCTTCAGATGCACTCTCTGCCTTTCTGCTGCTCCACTCTGTGTCAGAGGGGGCTGACCCTGCAAACCCCATCTCTCAGATTTCCTTGCCAACTCTTTTCCAGGTAAGGTCAGTCGGCCAATGGAAAGCATTGGCAGGAGGTTGGAGGGCAGGAGGAGGGGAGAAACCAGAGTACTTCTTCCTCCCTCTCTGTTCTCTATCTAGGCACCTGCTGCAGGGCTGGTGGCTCCTTTGCCTCTGAATCCCTGCCCCACCAGGCAGCTGTTCCCTCTGTGCTTCCTGCTCCTGCCTAGCAGTCCCAGCTCTGGCTGAGGCAACACTCCCTCCTTCTTTGCCCCTCCAGCCATGGAGTGGCTGTGGCTTCCGCTGTGGTGTCTTTCTGGGTTGTTTCATTATCTTCTTTGGCCTTTTAGCTTTTCCATCACCTAATGAAATTTGCTGTATTGAACTGCCTGTCCTGGGCTGTTTTTCTGAGTGGAGATTAAGTAATACGATTGTGTTGAGTTTGAGGTGCCTGGACGACACATTAATAGAGATATTTAACAGGAAGTCACATATGTAGGTTGAAAGCTGCAGACAGTGGGCTTGCATGGAGACAGATATAGATGGTAATTAAGCTAGGGGAGTGCTGAGGAAGATTGGCCCTGAGCTAACATCCATGCCTATTTTCCTCTATTTTATACGTGGGCTGCCTGCCACAGCATGGCTGGATAAGTGGTGTGTAGGCCCGCACCTGGGATCTGAACTGGTTAACCCTGGGCCGTCGAAGCGGAACGTGCGAAGTTACCTCTCTGCCACCGGGCAGGCCCCCTGGACTTCTTAACAAAGAAATCCATCAGGGGCTTCAAAGAGAGTAGTTTTATGAGAGTGATGGGACAGAAACCAGATGGCTGTGGGCCAAGAGTAGATACGAGGGGAGCAACTGGGGGCAAGTCAAGAAATCCATTGGTGAAGGGATATGAGAGAGGGGTGGATGGAAGGACATGAGACTAGAAACAGAGGACGGCTTCCCCAGGGGAGAGCCTTGTGGCTATTTAACGGTGGGTTGGAGGGGTCAACAGAGAAGGAGAGTATGAAGATGTAGGAAGAGAGGAGGCACCCCCAGCCCAAGGAGGACTGGCTTATGTCTTCACTCAGCTCCCACTGACTGGACGTTCTCTTTCTCTAGCTTTCCACATGGACTGCGGAAGCTGACCCTCGACTCTCCGATTGGCCATCCTTGATTCATTTGCTGCCCCCCTCTCTTAGCTCTTGGTACATCTGGGTCGTATGTTATAACCTCAAATAACCTTATTCAAGAACCTAATTTAGGACAAAAAAATCAGTAAAGATGGTTAATTTTCTTGAAAAATCCCCTAGGCATGTACTACTTTGGAGCCCCACACACTGTTTCTCAAAAACCCAAAGTAGCCATTTTCCCAGTAGTACTGGGCGAGATTGCTGTTCCTTTGAGAACCCAATGAAGGGGTCGACTTGCACTTAGAAATAACGTAGCTAGAAAAATGCAAAAGGCACAATACTTGGGCTATGAGAGGCGCCGAGGCCTGAGCCTTCCTGAGAGACTGGCGGACTCACGCCTCCTGTTTCCCTCTGACTCTGCACTGCGAGCCCATCGAGCGGGATGGCAGTAAAATCACTGATGCGGTTTAAATGATCATGTTTTCTCTTTTTTATTCAGAGAAGATTTAATGGAATTTATATAAAATAAATTAAATATCCATAGGATGGGGCTGGACTGTATCTTCATGAACCCCCTTCCCTTTTCCTTTTTCTACACCTGTCCCCTTTAGCCCTCTATCTACCCAGTCCATCCACTGAGCGTTTCTTCCTCTTCACCTGGTCATGCTGACATCTTGCTCTCTTCCCTCACTCCGGGTGGTCTCACACCTCCCCAGTAGCCGTTGAGTGCAGGGAGGTTGTTTCCCTCTGAGCAAGTAACTGTCAGCTCCGTGGATAGGTGGAAGTGAAGGAGCCAACCCTGAGGTGTTTATACCCATGCAGGTCAGGGGGAATGGGAGAGAGAGCAGGTCTGCAGTGCCCGAGAAGCTCTGAGACACACGTGCTTGGACCACATCTTGCTACGCACCAAGCTCGCCTTTCTTTGTTTTCTCTTTTGGTTCTACCTGGGTTTCTGCTTCTCTTGTCCCTTTGGGAAAGTCAGTGTCTGCCCAGGGGTAGTCCCCAAAGGCTTCCTACTTCCAAGCCCTAATTAGGCTCGTGTATCCAACTGCTTGGGTTACCCTGGCATTCATTATAACATGGAGAGTGGCTTCTGCCCAAGCTTATCTTTTCTGGCATCTTTCCTTGTTGACAATGTTGGAGGAGGTCATGGAGAGGACGTGGATGCCAGTTGACCCTTGACCTGGACCCGGGCATCAGAGGCTCTTCACCTCTCCCCTGTCCTTGAAATGTACATTCTGCCCACCGTTCCCACAGTGGGAGCCATTTTCAAGGACAGAGCCTTGAGAGAGCAGTGTGTTGTTGAAAGCTTCTGGATGTTACACATGACTGAACCCAGTTAAGGCCTCTGTAGAAACTTGTGAGATTCTGATGGGCAGGTGCAGAGGTCTGCTCGTCTCGCAGCCAAGACAAGCCCCTTATATAAGTTCCCTTGCTTATTAGACCTGCCACCTACAAGTCTGGAGTGGCTGCCTCCTTCAGTCTCTCCTTGCCCTCCGTGTACAGGGGCCAGTGTGCAAACCAACACATAATCTTCACGCTTTGTTTTCTTCCAGGTATGTGCCAATCAAATAAAGCTTTTGTGATCAAAATTATACAAAGAACCAAACATATACTTTCCATCACATCCTTGAAGGTGGCGGTCAAATTGACTGTTTCTTCACTGTTTTGCTCTTTGGGCTGTTTTTTTACCCAAGCCTGTTTTTCGTCAGATAATTTATAAAAATGAGTGTGAATTTTAATATAAAATATATTTTACCCTCAATTTCAGTTGTATCCTTTGCTCTCCAATATTCATTGGAGTGCTGTTTTCAATATGCCCACAAATCTATATATATAATGTAATGTCTAACAAAAATGCTTTTGAAAAATAATATCTTATGCTTGCAGAGCAGTTTATACAGCATATGCATATGCTCTTAATTCTTCCTCAAAACCCAGCTTATATGGCTGGAATTGCTCCTATGTTCTGTGGGGTCGGCTGGGGGCTGTCTGTCTCCGGGGCTGTGGGGCTGACTGAGCCGCCTGTCTGTCATCCCGCAAGCAGGCGGCTGGGGTTTGTGCTGACGGTGGCGGGGCTCCGAGAGGGAGAGAAGATACGAGGCACCTTGAGGCCCAGCTCTGAACTGCACACCATCGTTTCTGCTGCATTCTGTTGGCCAAGGCAAGTCACACAGTGAGCCTAGATTCCAGGGGTGGGGAAACTGAGTCTGCCTCTTGATGGGAAAAGCTGCAAAGTCACGGTGCAGGGGTAAGGATTCAAGGAGACTATCTGGAGCCTTTTTTGCAATTTGGGAAGACAACTGCTGCCTTCATCAAGGAGGTAGCCAAAACCCTTCATTTTTCAAACATGCCGGATTCCTATAAATCTCCAACTCTAGTTTGGTGTTCCCTAAAAATTCCCAATCAATTTTGGTGAGGGGACAATTTGTGACAAGTGTTGTCTTTCTACATGAGTAGTTCTATTATTGACATTACATTGGTCCTCATACATTATTTATAAGGTTTCCTTCTATGCACACGCAATTATATTTATGTGTATATTTTGAGAAATAAATTGTACAGGTCTCTTTTCTTTCAAACCCCTTAGAGATGTTACAGTGGCAGTAAAAGTGTCCAAATTTGTGAGAAATTGGAATAATCAAGAGTTACCTGTATGGAATGCTATTAACGACAGCAATTCATGCTAGAGTACCTTTCATCTGAGACACTCAGGCTCTGTTAACAGATTAAAAGTAGTAAAAGACACTGATCTAGAGAATTTTCATTATCTTGTGCTGTGAAAACTCAGATTTTCATTGGTTTGAATGGGCCTGAAAATACGTTTTTATTACTAGGGGCATAGAAGCCTCTGGCAGTGTTCTTAATAAAGCAAGGTGAGTTGTAAGCAATCATCTGATGAAGGGGTAAATGTACCATACTCCATTTTAAGAAAAATACAATATAAAAGTCTTACCATGGAAGAAAATCTTTATATGATCTTTTAAGAAAACTTCAAGAAAAATAAAGACATGACACTATATTAAATTTAAAGCCAGTGACTTATAAGCAAAGAAAAGCAAAGACCGTCTGATTAAGGCTGTTGCATTGTTCTGGCATGTTTTACGTCTCGCCCATTTCTGTGGTCTTTTTAGATCATAAGCTTTTAGGGCACAGAGAACGACTCCATCTTGATGTGGTACTGAGCAAAGGCCCCAGGAAGTTCTCAATAAATAGGCATTAAATTCTAAGTCCTGAAGGGGCCTTGAGATGCTCTCTCTTTCCTCCCTGATAGTACTATTTTAACCAGCCCTGAAAAACAGACTTTTTTTTCTTTATGGCAAAATTCAGAGACTCTGCACTAAGAATTCGCTTCTCCCCTTTGCCTTGTGGTCTGCTGTGGGCATTGGGGTCGAGTGATGTGAACTCTGCTTGGGGTCCCCGGCCCGCCCTCCTGCCCTGCAGTTGGGCTGCTATGGTGTGATGTTGTGCTAAGGGGACTTCCCCGTAGGGCTCTGGGCTCCAATATGCCTTGGTTGTATGTTTTTATGGACCCTTGGGTGCTTGACTGCTCTGACCCTCAGTATCATTTGCAGGCTCTGGCGAGGGTTAAATGAGCTCTTGTGATATTCAGGTAACTGGGGCAGAGTAGGTACAGAATGGAATGGATCTTCGCTTCCTTTTCATTAGTTGCAGAGAAGAACATGACCCCAGGGATGGGACAGTTGGACTCCAGCTTTGTGCTTCTCAAACGTTAATATGCATATGCATCTCCTGCGGATCTTGTCACAATGCGGCTTCTGATTCACAAGTTCTGGGCTGGGGCCTGGATTCTGTATTTCTAGCTAGCTCCCAGGTGATGGTGAGGCTGCTGGATCATGGACCACACCTGGAACAGCAAGGCTCTGGCTCCTGCCTTTCTCCCTGCTTCCTGGCAGCGTCAGACACCTGCCCCTCCACTGGGAGGAGAAAATGGCTGCACTGCGAACACCATAACCTACTTTTCCGCTGGGGCAAGGGGCCTGTACCACCAGGTCAAGGTGGGCAGAAGAGACCTGTAGGCTGTGAGTCTGGTTCCAGGCTCCTGGAATGGGAGGCAGACCGTCTGGTTTTAAAAACGGGCTCTTCCACTCCAGCTGTGTGATCTTGGATCATTGTTTAATCTCTCTGTGCCTGTTTCTCCATCAGCAGCACGGGGTAGACCTAGTCCCTCCCTCAGGGGCTGTTGTGGGGATTAAATGAGGAAACTGACTCAGGCCCGCAGCAGCCCCGGTGCCCATCAGAACTCAGGGTGTGTTTCCTTAGCCCTTATTTTTCTTGGGAGACAGCTATTGGTAGAAGATAAGGCGTCAACACGACTGAATATTCTCGAAAACAAAAGCTCCTGCAAAAATGTCAGCCTCCTTTCCTCCTGCGGCTTGGACACACAGGAAAGAGATGAGTGGAGTAAATGACCTCAAACAAGGGGCCTCTTGCCTCCAGCCAACAGGCCAAAGGGCTGTGCTGAGAGCCAGCGTGTGGGTCCCTGTCACTCCAGTCCTTCCTGTGCCTTCTCCCGCCATCCTCTGTGGGCCAATTCACCTTTCCTTGCACGTAGAGAGAAGGAACGTGCGTTAAAACAAACCTCTGCTCACTCGGAAACTTCCTGACTTTTTAAATTGAAAAAACTCCCAACCAGGAGAAAGGAGCCGATTCAGGATGGATTTTAATTGGCTATTAGTGCGCTTACCAGGCGGTGGAAATCGGTTGGCCTTTGGCTTCAGACCGTGCGGGGCACCCACGGCAAGCATTAATAGTCCATTAATGCACACGCTGTCACTGCTTTATTTCCTAATTAATACTGCCTGCTTTCAGGATAGGGGAACACAGCTACAACATTGTTTTATCTACTGCTTCAGCAATGAGGGAGAAAAGGTGTTATTAGCACCCCATGCCTGTCACATTAATGGCTGGACTAGAAAATCAGAAGGATCAGCACGGGTTTTATTTTCTTAATCTTTACCTCAGGGTGGAGAAAGGTCAATCCCAAACCCTTCCCCAAGCTGAGGTCAGAAAGCTTGAATTTTGATGGTGTAGTCAGCCACAGGTTCCTTCTAGTATCTCAGAAGTATGGGAAGTAGAAAGGAATGATCAAGCATAAAGCGGATTAGCCTCATTCTCCTGTGACTCTCAAGGAGAGGGAGAGAAGAGGAAGAGGAGACTGCCATGGGCAGTGGGGTAGGTTGTGCACTATACAATATCATAGACATAGAACATTTCATATATTATTATGACAACTTTCTGACAGATGGAAATAATTGTCTCAACAAACTACCTTTTCCTTTTTCTCCTAGAGGACAGAGAAGTACTTCTCAACAGGGGTGATTTTGTCTCCTAGGGGATATTTGGCAATGTCTGGAGACATTTTTGGTTGTTACATGAGGGTGGTGGTGCTACTGGCATCTGGAGGGTTGAGGCCAGGCTTGCTGCTAAACAATTTTACAGTGCACATGGCAACCCCCACAACAAAGAATTACCCAGCTCAAAATGTCGTGGGAGCTAAAGCTGAGACACGCTGGTCCAGAGGGTGAAGATGAGCCTCCTTGACTCCCACTCTGGCATCTTCTCTCTGCTTATTCTGGAGAAACAACTGCTCGAGAGGGAGCGAGCCATTTCTGACTGTACACTCAGGAGGTCCCAGCAGCCCGTAGTGCACCATGTGCGTACAGCAGCCAACAGGCCCAGAGGAACACGAGGCTGCCTGAGCAGGGCCACGTCCTCAGCAGTGCTGTGGACCGTGTGGCGGCCATCATGGGAAAAGCCTTCCTTTCTCCGGGCCATCAGTCCACCAGGCCCAGGCATCTCTTCCCCCCATCCCGTGGGCCTCCGAGGTGAACCAGCTTCCCTCCTCTCTCCATAGCTTTCCAACTTGTGATTCCTTGCCTTGCACCAGGGGGCACAGTATCCTCAGATGTGCCACCCACATTGCCTCCTAGACCTGTTTTGGAAGGTTTTCTGGATGAGCGATCAATTAGGGGAGACAGGCAGTAACAGAACGAACTCCGAGGCACGTGACGGGGTTCACATCCCAGCTTTTCCCCATGTCAGATGTATGGCCTTGGGCAATTCGCCAAACCTCGCTGTGCCTCGGTTTCTTCATCTGTAAAATGGGGATCTAAGATAATTGTGCCCACTTCACAGTGTTACGTGATGATCGAGTTAACACTTGGGACACGTTCAGAGCCGTGTTTGGCATGTGGCAAACACTGTGTCAGGGGCAGCTGTTCCAGGCCTCTTTCCACATTCTTTGTTGGGCGCTGTATTAATTTGCTGGGGCTACCATAACAACAGAAAACTTATTTTCTCACGATTCTGGAGCCTGGAGGTCCAAGATCAAGGCGTCAGCAGCATTGGTTTCCTCTAAGGGCTGTGAGGGAAGGGACTGTTCCGGAATTCCTTCCTTGGCTTGCAGATGGCCACCTTCCTGCTGTGTGGCCTTCACTCTGTGGGCATCCGTGGTGTGTCTCCGTGTGTCCTCATCTCCTCTTCTTATAAGAACACCAGTCATATTGGATTGGGACCCACCCTAATGGCCTCATTTTAACTTAATTACCTCTTTAAAGGCCCCATCTCAACACAGTCACATTCTCAGGTAATGGGGGTTAGAGCTTCATCACATAAACTGTGGGGAGACAACTCAGCCCATAACAGGTGGAAAGGACCTGGTAACAACACCACCACAGTCCTGAGCGTTTACCTGTGATATCAAGTGAAAAGAAAGCTAAAATCTCAGGTGCAGAGCTTCCTTCCTTCTTCCCCTTCGTGTTCCCAGTGTGACCTCAGGCCCAGGTCTTACATCTGCCTTGGTCATGTTCCTGTGTCAATTAATGGTAGGTGTGTCCCTTCCCACACCTTCCCATGCAGGCCACTTCAGGATATGGCAGAGCCACACTATGAGAGTGACCACTTATCTTGGATTTTTCTGGACAATCATGGTTTCAAACATTCTGTCCTCTTGTCCACCTAAGAACACTTGTATTTTTCATACAGCAGGTTCCAAAATTTGGTTTAGAAATCACGACCATGGTGCCTACTATGCCAAGATGGCAACTTGGAGCGGGGAGGAGGGAGTGGAGGTGACAGGTGGGTGAAGCCAGAAGGAAGAGAGAAAACCAAAGACCCAGAAAATCCGTACCTCTAGAACAACCCCCCAAATAACAATAGTTTCCTGTGGCAGCAAGAACTAGCCTCCAGTTTACTGACAAATCTATTCCTCAAACAGCATACCAGTAGGAACATTGAATACAAAATTTCCTAGCTGTAAAATGGAAATATTAATAAATGCTTGTTGCGTTGGAAGGTTATTTCCAGGAGTAATGCTAATATCAATAAGGCCCTTTAAAAATGAACTAAAGCAACTTGGAAAGTATTGCTTTCCCTCTCAACCACTCTTCGTATCTCCCCGGAAGTGGCTCTGTTTGTCCTGAATCCTGGAAGTGTCTCTGAATCCTGCAAGGATTGAAATGATTGTCCTCATACCTGCAAAATATTCCTGCACAACGCGTGCAAACGATTTGACCTAGTTCTTGGGCCTCACCTAGAAGCTCCTGCATGAGAGGATCAAATCCATCTGCATTACGGCATCCTCAAGGGTCTTTGGGAAAGGCCTATAGAATACTTTGCTGAAGACATTTGTTAACTGGCCACAGACCCTGAGTGGCAAAAACAGTGTGCTTGTCAGCTGGGAAAAGCCCCTCCAAAAATCAGCAGAGACAAGCAAGGCAACCTCCATGTGAAGCTTGATTAGGACATGGCTTGTATTTCGGACGATAAACTCTATTTATGATGGCCTCCCGGTCATTAAGTATCTCCGCTGTAAGAGAAAATTGGGGCTATTAACTTCTCCAGATAGAGCCAGGGGGAAGAGCGATCATTTCTTTTATAAGCAGAAGGGAAGGCTCTGCTCAATAAAGATCAATTAAACATCTCTGTTAAAAGGCTGCTTGGGAGCTGGTGCCGATAGAAATTCCACCGTATTAACCCTTGCTCTCTCGTTCCCGCCAGCCCTCCCCACCTCTGTATCTGGAATTGCGGAAAATTTTAAGAGAACGTGGGCGACTGTAAGCTCTCTAAGGTGACAGTGGCTCTCACATCCTTGGCTCAATGATCTCTGATGTTGAGTGACTTTCCATGCATTTAGCGGGAGCATCTCCAGAGGACAGCAGGCAAGTCAACACTCCTCTGGATTCAGCTGAGCATCAATCTTCCTCATGAGGGAGTAAAAAAAAAAAAAACATAGAAACAGGTGCCCCAAAAGATTACTTGGTGGTCAGAGCTCTGAATTCCCAGGATGCAGGAAGAGTTTTGGGGGCCCTTGGTGGTCCACTGCATAAAGAACACAGTCCGAGGTCCCCCGCAATCTCCACCAACACCTTACATTTACGATTTCATTCTAGTCCTTTAAAATACCACGCACTTCTATTCTCTGGCCTACACTGTGTCCTCTGATGGAAATACCATCTTTTCTCGGTGAGAATTAACTGCCCTGCTTTCTGAGCTACCGTACGGTTTTCTTACACTGCAGTTACAATATGTGCCTGACAGTTAATTTTTCAAACTTACGTCCCTCATCCAAGCTGTAAACCCCAGTAACTGGTTTGATGCTTTGCACATGTCAAGTGTGTTGAAATAAGCCTGCAGTTGGTCTTGGACAAACATTATTGCAGTCAACATGTTGATAACCACAGTCCTGAAAGGTGGGCTGTGTGCATGGCCTAAGTCATGGGATAATCCAGCCAGGCTGAATGAAAATGGCTCTAAGGGGACACATCCATCTATACTTAAACCCAGAAATTGTTAAACTTAAAAATCTCCAGCAGTAACTTAGACATTAAAGCCCTGGGCCTCTCTGTAATAGTTTTCTAGTGCTGTGTAACAAATTAGTACAAACTGAGCAGTCTGCCGTACATAACTATTATCTCGCAGTTTCTGTAGGTCGGAAGTCCAGGCACAGCGTGGCTGGATTCTCTGCTCTGCTGGGGTCTCACCCACTTGATGTCAACGTGTCGGCCAGGGCTCGGTGTTCATCTGGGGCTGGGCGTTCTCTTCCAAGCTTACTAGTTGTTGGAAGACTTATTTCCTTATGGTTGTAGGACTGAGGATTCCTTTCCTTCCTGGCCATCAGCCAGCCAGGGTCCTCTCAGCTCCTAGAGATGACCCACTTTTCTTGCTATGTGGCCCCCACCATGTCTAAAGCCAGCAGTGGAGACTCTTGCCCCACCTGGCATCTTCTCATTTTGATTCTCTCTGACTCTTCTGTCTCTGACTTCTAGACTTGGGTTTAAAGGGCTCAGCTGTTTTGATCAGGCCCATTAGGATGATTGCTTCCTCTTAAGGTCAACTGATTCGGGGCCTTAATTACATCTGCAAAATCCCTGCAGAGTAGCCTTAAATTAGTGTGTGACTGGGTAATTGGAAGGAGGTGCCTATTCGCCAGGGGATGGAACACGTGGAGGCCATCTTAGAATTCCACACTCACCAATCAGCTGAGGTGAAAGCTTTGCTTGTCTGCCTCTGCCTGACCTCTTAATGTCCTCCCCTACGTCATGAGTGGTGTAGACAGAGGAGGTCACAAACCTGCATCTGACATTAACAGCGCTGCTCCCTGAAGAGGGAGGGAAGACACAGCCTTGACTTTATCCCTCAATGTAGGTGATGTTTCATGGTGTGGGGAGATTTTCGTTGGATCAATTGCCTGATTCAGACACAGACTTAGTGAGGTGACAAATAGCAAGTGTTAAAGTGTCTTTTTTAATGGTATTACAAATGGTCTAAGATAGGGATCAGCAAACTACAGCCAGCCACCTGTTTTTTGTAAATAAAGTGTTGGACCACAGCCATGCCCATGCACGTACGAATTGCCTCTGGCTCCTTTTGTGTCACCACCGCAGAGCTGAGTAGCTGTGACAGAGACCTTATGGCCCACAAGGCCAAAAATACCCTCTGGCCCTTTACCTTGCCTACTCTGGGTCTAAGACCATTCCCCTAGCTCTCTGATGATAAGAATCACCTGGACCATTTATTAAAAAGAGTTTCTGAGCCCAGCACGGAGTCGCTGAGTCAGAATCTCCTGGGTAGGGAGTCTGGGAAGCAGGGTTGAACAAGCTCCCAGGTGAATCTTATCACAGGGAAATGTTGGTCTCAGGTGTGCCTTCCCACCGGGTAAGGGAAGAACCTTCATAAGAGGCAGTGGGCATTGCCTCCAGAGCACAGAGTTCAAGGTTCCAGTGTCTAAGTCTGCGTCCCAGCTCTGCCCCTCACCAGACCTCGCCATCTCAGGTACGTTACTTTTAATCCTCAGTTTCCCCCCTTGAGAACCAAGGATAATGCTAACTCGTTGTCAGCACCTGTATAGGTGCTCAGTGCCAAATAGTGGTCACCTTCATGAAGAGGAGCACTGTACAAAAACCAGGTGACCCCAATGGGGAAGCAGCTCGTGAATAAGACAGGCCCAGCAGGGCGTCACAACAGTCCACGGTGCATAGGCGTCTTCCTCAAAGAAGAACTCCCTCAAAGGAATCTTCGTTACATTCAGGACAGTGTAAGGCCCTTCAGAAACTTAACATTCCCTGCAGATCACTGAATATTGCGAGAAGTCATATTATTTTAGGATATAACTGAGTTTGCGAAGGAATATTTGTGATGGAGAACTCGGGTATTTAGGAGGAAACTTTTGTTTTTTTCCTATTTCTGAGGTTAATGCTTTAAAAAAAAAAAATCATTGCCTGATGAGCTCATGCAAATTCAGCCATCTGTATGGCTATTGAAAGTTTTTAGACAAACTGCTATGCTTTTGTCATATCAATCCTTGCAAGATACAGGACTGCGATAACACTTCAAGTTACCAGGGAGCTTCGTTGTTTACAAAAAAGAGGAAAAATCAATCTTGAATCTTTTAGTCCAGAGACCAAAGAATCACTCCATTGATTTTTGGTTCAGCTGCTCAGGTGGGTGTGCCATTTATTCTGATTTGATTTTATTTGATTTAAAGTTTACTTTTTCTGGGAAGTATTAATTCGAACGTTATATGGATAATACTGTAATACCCTTTTTACACAGCTTGTGTAAACAGCCCAGGGTAGAGGTCCTCTCAACGTTTTTTCTGATATAGAATTTGTTTGCATGTTATTCTTCTTTTCAACGCAAGAGGGAGGCAAAGACTTGACTAAACAGTGTCCCTGAGCCCCAGGCTGGGGGGAGATGGATGGATCCGTGTTCTTAGAGAGCAGGTCAACAAGAACAGGGTGAGTTCTCCCAGGTGTGGTTTAGGTTTTGCAGAAGAAGAAAGAAAAGCACAATTGGCAGGAAAATGTTCTGCCGATTTAATTTTTTTTTTTTTTAAGATTAGCCCCTGAGCTAACAACTGTTGCCAATCTTATTTTTTTTACCCTGATTTTTCTCCCTAAATCCCCCCAGTACATAGTTGCATATTTTAGTTGTGGGTCCTTTTGGTTGTGGCATGTGGGATGCTGCCTCAGCATGGTCTGATGCGCGGCGCCATGTCCGCGCCCAGAATCTGAACTGGCAAAACCCTGGGCGGCCACAGCGGAGTGTGCGAACTTAACCACTCGGCCACGGGGACTCCCTGATTTCTTAATTTTTTAACTTCAGTTAAAGTTTTAAAAGAAAGCAGCAGTTGGGAACTGAGAGAAACAAATTTTCAGAGGGCAAGGGAGGGAAGTCTCATTTTTATTAAATACAGTGTTGGGATCTTGCAATGTTGTAAAACACAGCTGGATGAATAGGGTAGTTCAGAGTCTGCCTAAACTAATTCCGTGAGGTCACCAGGCCACCTGGCTGAGCTCCAGGCTAGTCTTTTTATTTTAAGATTTTTTTTTTTTTTTCCTTTTTCTCCCCAAAGCCCCCCGGTACATAGTTGTATATTCTTCGTTGTGGGTCCTTCTAGCTGTGGCATGTGGGACGCTGCCTCAGCGTGGTTTGATGAGCGGTGCCATGTCCGCGCCCAGGATTCGAACCAACGAAACACTGGGCCGCCTGCAGCGAAGCGCGGGAACTTAACCACTCGGCCAGCCAGGCTAGTCTTACTCCTTTCTGCTCGTCTCAAGGGGGAAAAGCTGGAAGTGCTGGCCCCCAGCAGACTGTGTTCCTGCTGGGGTTGTCCAACTCTGAGAGGTTCTCTTAGGTTGATGGCTCCTTTGCAGATGCCCCCCACTGCCCAGCCTCCCAAAGGGTTCCTATGGCTCAGACTTCATGCAACTAGCAGCCAGGGACCTGCCTGTAGGTCCTTGTGAGCGGCTAGGGCTAATTGAGAAGTCCGAGGGCTTGCTCCTAGTGGGGCGGCCATCTTGGTTAGAGGCTGCCTTTATCTTCTATGGTTTCCAAAGCTACAAGGGGAGATGCAGGGCCTTATTTGCTGGGAGATATGAATATTTGGGTTAGGTTCACTTCAGAGATTCATTTTTCCCTGATAGATATAAGCACAATATCAATTTCTATTTTTTATGCATGGGGTCATGGAAACACTAGAGGGAAGAGAATCATTGGAGTCAGCTGAACTGGGCTGAGTTTGCTGGCCCTCAGAGAGCAGTGTCACCTTGAATAGGTGTCTTAATCTTTCTGGTCTTTCATCTGTAGAATGGGAATTATAACACCTGTCTGGTCTATCTCCAAGATTGTTGTGAAGAGTCATGAAATACGTATATGAAAGTGTTTTTGAAACAACAACCTACTCTGTATATAGCTGTGTGGTAGATGACATCCCAGCTTGAAATTAAATAAAGATTCAGAACCATGGTAGTTAATAAGAAGAGGGTAAGCGGGGCCGAGGTGGGGTTGAGGCAAGCAAGGTGGCTCAGGTGCTAAATTTAAGGAGGCGCTCCCTCACAGGGGTGCTTATATTCCAATATGAGCAGGGAAGACCCTGAGAGCCAGTGCTTCCTTAAATTTTGCACCTTAGTCACTAGGCTTGCCTTGCCCTGGCTCCCTGTCCTGAGTGTAAGCAAAATATATGCCTGTTAAAATGATGAATGTCATACATGTTCACTGCAACAAAGTACACCGGTACCTAATCTGACTTTGCTGAGGTACCCACTGGGACAAATTCTGGGGTGGCCTTCCTTGCATTTTTCATACATATGTGACCTTAAACTAGGCTTCTTGTTCTCACCTCACAGGTAGCACAGAAACATGCAGAAGATCAGATCACAAATTGGATCCCCAAACCTCACTGGTGTTCTAGATTTTTGTCATGGATTTACTCACAGACTCTGTGGAGGGGTCACATGGCCCATGACGACAGCAAAACACCCTTAAACCCAACTTCACCCAGCTTCCCCTCCCGTGGTCCAAGTCTTTAGCAACTGCTCCGGGATCTTTCCTTCCACCTCTGGCTGGCTGCCTTTCTTCATCCACTACCTCCTCTTTCATCTTGTCTCCGTGAAGACGAGATGAAGACAGTTTGGCCAATCAAGGACTCTGACACATGTCTCTTACTTTCTCCTGGGTCAGTTCCAGAAAGGATCTTAGTGATAAGAAACCACCACGTTTTAGGAATGGGGATGGGGGAGAAAGGTTGTCAATACTTCAATAGGTTTTGTTCCTGACACATAATATCTATGTGTACCTCTCGCCACGTTGTCCATTTTAAAAATGGGGTCTTATACCTAATGTCTTCTGATTGGCTTATTTCACTTGATAACACATCACAGATCTTCAGCAGTATTTATAAGCCAACCTCATTGTTTTTAACAACTGTCTCTATTCTACCATATGAACGTGCCATAACTAATTTAACCCTTTCTATACAAAATGTTTCTTTTCTCTTTTTTTTTCACTCTTGCAAATAATCTGCAGTGAAAATCTTCTGTACTTTTCGTTTCTTTGCACACTTAGAAGTTTATTTGCTGGGTCGAAAAGGGTGTGCGTTTTGGCAGCAGATTATGGGAGGGGCGATTGTGAACATAGCATGGGATCTGTTCTGAATATTTTTCTTCCTGACCAACCTCCCCACTGGATTCACATTGAATACAGCTTTCATTTACAGCTTAGGGGCAGTAAGTAAAAACTGGAAGAGCTATTTCTCTAAAAAAAAAAAAAAAAAAAAATCTTGGTAAAATATTGTGTGCGGCACAAATATGACTGCCTTTGGAATGACAGCTCAAAAGAGGAATGCGGTATTTCCCTGTACTGTTCCATATAAACCATTGACAGCTTTGGTCCACTGGGGGTCAGAGGCGTGGTGGTACTGAGGGAGCTGTGCAGACACAGCGCCACCCAGTGGCTGTCTGGAGAGGACGGATTTGTTTGTTTGCAGGCACTGGTGCAAAATCCCTGGGAACTCCTAGAAACCGGTGAGGGACATTTTACTGGAGGCTGAAGTCCTGCATGAACAGCGGGGAGATTAGAGCAAGTGACATTTGGGTTACTGTTAAGGTGACTCCATGTGTAGCCATAGGCTGGTGCCTGGGGCAACTCAGGTTACTGTTGCTTTTGAGTGAATTTGCATTTTATGTCTCATACTGTGTCTGCATATATTAGAACAAGATAGCGGCAATATACCAGGAGCAAGTCAATCTCTGGGCAGTGCTTATCTGACTTCAGGGACCTCTGCCGTAGCTCTGTGGTCCATAAGTTGGGAACCACTGAGATGGGATATTGAAAAGCCGAGTGCAAATGAAATCATTAACTCAATGTCAAGGGGAGCATGCTCTTTCAAGGAATCCCGGGGTGGATTCTCACCAAAGGAACACTCTGTTACTCCTTCTCAAGGTCCTAAAATGACTCCCTGATGTAACAAATCAACTTTCCTGCAGTTGTTACCCCTCCCTCCATTACAAGTCCCTGCCCTGGGATGCGCCCTGTTTCCCAAGCTCTGAGCAGGCAGGTGCTCTCATGGCTGTCAGCAAGCAGATGCTTATTTCTACTTCTAAATCTTTGCCTCTGTTTTCCCATCTCTCTGAAGTGCCATCTCCACCCCTTTAGTAATTTAAAGACTTCCACTCTTCATGCCCTTCTGAGTCCACTGCTCCAAGTCCTCTCGGCCAACTTGGGCCTGAAGGGACTCTTCCTTTTGTAAGCTACTGAAGCTTGTGTTCTTGGTGTTGTAAATTTGATGTGGTCTCTGTTTTGGGCATGTCACTTGTCTTCTCAGCTAGACGGAATTCTGACATCAGTGAGGCTTAATGTCTTCATACCTCCTTGAAGGAAGATGTTAGACACAAAATAGCATATTTATGTAACTCCCTGCATGATGAAAAAAATTAGAGCCAAATGGTTTTTTTTCGGAAACCTAGATCTTCGTATGTTGGATCTGCTTTAAGTCGACTTAAAAACTTTCATTCACTTATCCATTCATCTAGTTATTTGTATATATAATATACGAAGTGCCGAATACGTGTCAGATGTCAGGCACGTCCTTATTCAGCAGAGAGTGGAGAAAACACCCTGGTTTTCCGGAACTGTGACAAATGGGCAGCCCATGCTCTATGGATGGACCCTCGCGACTTGCCACCTTGGCTCTGAAGATGCCTGTTTCCCCCGTTGTGGTGGTGACCAGCTTATCCTCTATGTTCTCACCTGCACCCTATAGACCTGCGCTGAATGCTCACATGAGGCTGGATGTGGGTCTTGGGTCTAGGAGCATAGTCTACCACTTAGAATGGAGTTGTTCCTGGGAAAAGCATGGTCTCCTATGCGGAAAATCAAGCCGGTTGCTCATAAAAATGGAGCTGCTCTTCCTGGATCAAGGATTGAGAAGCCAGACCACCTGGATCACGTGTCCCTATGCTCCTGGGCCTGGTGCACTGCTCAGGAAACATGTTGAGTGAGCGATGGTCATATTCTATTGGATTCAGCTCTGCTTCCTCTCATTCTGCGCTGTGTTGACTTTTTCTATGTGACCTATGTTTTGCTGGCCTGTGGGTTAAGAGTAGTTATTGCTCACAGGCCAGTGGGCAACTGTTAAGTGGTAGAAGTTCAGGAGATCTAATACCTTGGGGGGATTTGTACCAATTACTTAACTGCCCGAATACCAAGTTCCTGCATGTGAGCTTTATAATAAGATGAGCCAGGTCTCACATTTATCCCAAGAAGACAGGACTTATCCAAATCATCTATATTTTAGCAGGCAGTACCAAACTTCAGGCCTCAGAAACACATTTTAAATAATTCTTGCCATGCCATATATTTTAAGTATCATTAAAAAGCCATTTTCTTTAAAAAATATGTGTGCAATATATTTTATGAAACCTAGAACAAGTCTATGAAAAATTGATTATTTTTTCCACAGGGATGTGTTCAGATGATTTTCATTCTGCTCACCAAATGAAAAATCCAGCGTGTGTTATTCTCTCCTGAGAATAATCACCATGTTCCCAAACAAAGAGATGGGTTGCCCGGTTTGAGTAACCAAATAATTTCCTGTGGTGGGCAAAGGAGTTGCTGCAGATCTAAACTAGGAAGCGTGCATTTCCCTTTCAAATGCCGGATTTTCCTGCTCTGTGCCTCCCTTCAGTCAGCTCCAGGTAAACTGGGTCCGAATATATCGTAGGTGCTGAGGTGAGTTTCAGGTGCTGGTGGAATGTACACACGATGGAAGTAGGTCACTTTAGGACCCAAGGAAGACGCAAAGAGCTTCATTGGCAAATATGATAATTGTTCTGTCCTTTAGTTAGGATTTTTTAAATGAAAAATAGGTGCCAATGCCCCCACTTACTTTCGTCTTGGAGTTCTTTGGCTCTCATTGCTATAAGCTGGTTATGGCAGAGGTTGCCTTCCAGCATCCACTCCCTCCTGTTCCTTAGGCTCAGAACCATGATGGGGAGGGGGAGGTGGAGAGGAAGGGATGGGGCATCGTCAATGCTCCCCTATGCTGGAGTCTCTTCTGAACTACTCCCATCGGCCCTTCCATGTGGGAGTCCCAGATACTTGTTAAGCCCCTAGAACAGACAGAAGGTGGGGAAATTGGGGACTTTCTGGGAGTGACAGTGGAAGAGAGGTGGGGCCTCACCCCCGCTAAGATGGGCATAGAAAGAGCCTTCTGGGCTGGCAGAGGGGTTGAGCACACAGCCCTGGTTTCACAACAAATATGAAATAGGCGATACACTGAGACACGAGACTGTTGTGATTAATTCTGAGAATAGGGGAATCGGAGAGTCTAGAGGACTAGGGTTTGCAAGAAGAGGAAGTGGGACATGATGACATGGGAGTGTGCCAGTGATGGTCTGATGAGGGAAAGATTGGAGTCGCACGTGGCTGGAGTGGAGGGCACAAGGCATGGGGGCGGGGGGCACACAGCGCTGCTTTGTAAACTTGGACGCTTAAACTGGAGCCACGTGGCGGAAGATCTCAAGTACCAGGGTGACAAGTGTGAACTGATTATGTATCGAGGAGCCACAAGGATAGTTGAAGTTTTTGAGGATTTCGGGACTCTTGAGATTACGATCTGGCCTAAGGCTTTTGGAATCATCTTAAAGAGAATTTCTAAGTTGTCTTGTGTAGTGGTGTCAAACCAGTGGTTAGACACCTCCGTTGGGGGCTGTTCGGGTGGAATGGTCTAGGAAAAGAAGCCAAGAGGCTGGGGTCATAGGCTGCTGCTCCCACGTCTGTTTCACTTATTGAGCTGCCAGGTAAGATTTCTGTCTTTTTTTTTAAGCACATAAAATTTACCATCTTAACCATTTAACTGTGCAGTTCAGTGGTGTTCAGTGTATTCACGTTGTTGTGAACCAGATCTCCAGAACTATTTCATCTTGAAGAACTGAAACTCTCTGCTCTTTAAACAACAACTCCCCTTTTCCCCTCCCTGAAGACCTTGGTAGCCACCATTCTACTTTCTGTTTCTATGGATGTGACTAGCCAAGTAGGATTCCTTTATAAAACGGTCACATAGCTGGGAAGATTTGCTAGGCTACTGATCCCTCATTCCTCACTGTCCATCCCTCTCCCCCAGCCAGTGAGGAAATTGAGGTCCTGGAGGTCCTGGGAGGCCGAAGTGGCCACACAGCGGAGATGCCATATGCACACATACTTAAGCCAGATTGCTGGCTTCAAATTCTGGTTCTGAAGCTAACTGTATGTGACATTGGGTGGTTGCTTTAACTCAATGCCTCCGTTTTCTCATCTGTTAAAGGGACATGATGGCAATAGTATCTGTCTTCTAGCCTTGTTGTGAGGGTTAAGTGAGGTAATCTAAATCAAGCACTTGGAATGGGGCCTGGCACTTATATAAGTATTTGCCGTTATTATTAATGTTAAGTGACTTCCTGGTATGACACTGCTTCTCTTAAGGAGAGCTGTTACTGTGGGCCTACAACCAGCTCCCTCTGTATGTCTCTTGAGAGTTTCCACTTAAGACTGAATATCTGGCATTAATTCGCATGCTTCCTCCTACACATCTCTACTTCTTGTCTAAGGCATTGCCATTGATCTTGAAGGATACTCCATTAATATCTGAATCCTCAAGCGGAAAGTGATGCAGGACATAACATGCAGTACAAGAAGGACGGTCATCCTATGACATTAATTCCCCAAATATTTATTGAATGCTTTCAATGTAGAGACACTTGGTTAGGTGTTGGACACTAAATGGGCAAACCAGCCCCAAATCCCAGCTCTCGTGGAGTTTGCATTTCTGCGGCGCAAGCCTTTGCAATGCAGCCCTTTTCATAAATGAAATGTTTTTCTTGGACTCAGATCTAGCCCAGGAAGATGAAAAGTATAAAAATGTTCAAGTTCGGAAATGAACGCTCTAGACTTATTGCCAGTGGTGTCTTTGAAAAATGGTTTGTAAAAATAGATACTAAAAATGGTGCAGAAATACTGGTGCTCTCAGGTTGAGACAATTTTTCAGATACAAAGTTTCCAAACCGATTTATCTCAAGTTCTCATTCAAGGGTGGTGCGTGTAGTACCGTCCATCATCTTTAGAACTTGGTGAGGACGGCACAAGGCTCATTTTACTTGAGCTTCCGTCACACGTCAGGAGGAATGTGGGATTCCACCTGCCCATGCCTCTCCTGGGCTTCATTCTTTCCTCCTCAATACGAGCAGGTGACATTCAGACACGGGGGGAGCAGACACAGGCGTAGTGGGTCTGGGACTAGTCTTGTTGGGGAAGAAAATAGGAGCGGCCACCAGTGTAGGAGGCACTGAAGCTCACCTGTCACAGGCTGAGGACTACCCAGCTGGGAGGAAAAGGTCTTCTGCACAGACCCTCTTGCTGCTTGCTACTCACTACTTCCCCATGCCATGTGTGTCGCAGCCATCGCTATCAAGTACAGCACTTCTTTTCTGGGATCCTAAAAGTGCTTTGCTTCTAGGCACTGCCCAACACGGCACTTGCAGGCTGCTACTGCCAGTCAGTCAAGGTTGGCAGGTGATATGCATCCCATGGACCATCAGGAACTGCTGGGACTGATATGGTGGCCTTAAGGCCCTTGGGCACAATCACTGGTGCCATTGCCAATTGTTCCTTGCCCAAGTAACCTGCCATTAACCCCACTTCTTTCCTGCTAAGAGACCCCTATTTTGTTCACGCAGGGTGGCGATCCCTGGATCTTAGGGAACAGAGATCTCTCCGTTAACGTAGGGGATGGATCATGAAGGTTTAGGCCAGTTGTACTAATCCCATTCCCTTTTGTCAGCCGGCATTGCAACTATAAGTGGCCATACGACACTGGCCAATGAGTCTGGTGATTTCCAGGAATGATTAAAAAAAAAGTTCCCAGGTAAAAAGACAGAGCCTTATGAGGTAGCCTTCTGCCTACCCTTTCCTTCCAACGTGGAACTCTGCTGTGATGATACAATGTCTGGAGCAGCAGCTGCCACTTTACAACCCTGAATTTGGGGGGAAAAAAAAAATCAGAGAATCAATTGAAGCCCTGAAACCAGGTGAAGCCTGATTGGCAGGCTGTCACCAAAACTGGACTGCTGGCTCTGAGATTTCCTATCAGATGGAACTGTCAGATGTCACTATCATATCAGCCTATGTTAGTCTGTGCTGTTACTGGAGACTGGTAGGATTCGAACTGATGCAACAGTTTTAGTCCTTGTCTTTGAGATCAGATGCCCGCATTGCATATGGGTTTCCACAATTGTGACTGTTACGTAACCAAGAGAGCACAGTGCCTAAAAGTGCTGAATCGTCTATGATTTTTGACTCAGGCTTATCAAACTTTAGTGCTGGGGGAAAAACTGTAGAGAGCTTCTAATCCTGGGCTTCCCACAGTAGGTTCTGTGGAACTATGGGCCTATAAGACATTTATACCCGGAAGGGTTCCATGCCCAATTAAGTTTGGGAACCCCTCCAATCTCAACCCGCTCTCAGAGGCACAGTCCTGGGTCTGCAGTTCTGTCTATCCCGTCTGTCACTGCCTTTGTTCAGGATCCCTGTCTTGCTTGTCTGGACTGCTGCAGTAGCCTTATTTCTGGAATCCCACATCCCATTATTCCCCCCACTTGGATTGATCTTTCACGTGGCCTCCACTCATTCATCACTGAGCACATGTGAGGCATTGGCACCATTCTGATTGCTGGGGAAACAGTCAATGAAACAAGATCCCTGCCATCAGGGAGCTTACATTCCAGTCCAGGGAGCTCTGTGGTAAAGAACTACAAAGAAAACAGGCAGTACACGAAAGAATAAGAGCTTTGGAGAAAAGTCAATCAGGAAACGGAAAGGAGGTACAACTTCGAATAGAGCTTCAGGGAAGGCCTTTCTGCAGAGGTGACATTTAGGGGGAGGCCTGAGGAAAAGCTCTCCAGGGAGAGAGAACAGCTTGGTGGGGGAGAGGGCCCGGTGTGTTGGCAGAGGAGCAAGGAGGTGAGAGAGCGGAGTGGAGGAAGCAGAGAGAGGAGGGGGGGGCCATCCTGGGATGTCTCCTAGAGCCCTGCAGGGATGTGGCTGCTCTCAGTGAGGTGCGACACCTCAGGGAAGTTTTGAGCAGGGTGTGATGTGATGGACATATATTTTAAAAGGATCTGTCTGCCTGCTGCGATGAGAGTTGACTGGCGGGTGGCACAGGGAGGGAAGAGAGGAGTCCCATTAGCAGGTCACTGCCATAAGCCAGGAAAGAGGTGACGGCTCGGATCAGGGTTGGTTGTAGGGAAAGAAGTGAGAATTCTTCAAAATACATCCAGTATTCTGGATTCTGGATGTATTTTGAAAGTACAGGTAGGATCTCATGACAAGTTGGATATAGCTATGTGAATAAGAATAGAATGAAGGATGAGTCTACCTTGGTTTTCTTTTTTTTTTTTAATGCAACTAGAAGGATGGGGCTGCCTTTTACCATGATGAAGAAGAATGTGGGGAGAGCAGGTTTGGGGGAAGCATGAAGAGCTCAGTGTTGGAGGAGCTAAGTTTGAGGTGCCTGTTAGATACATAAGTGGAGATGTTTAGTAATCACTTGTATATAACACGTTGTAATGCACATCTGGAGTTCTGGGACAAGGTACAGGCTGAAGATATGTGCTCAGAGGTTGTCAGCAAACACGTTGTACTGAATGCAGTGAGACTGGGTGAGAACACCAAGGGGCGAGTGTTTGTGGAGAAGAGGCACAAGGACTGAGTCCTGGGATTCTCCAGGGTTTACAGCTCAGGGGGTGAGTAGGAGCCTGCGAAAGAGCAGCCAGAAGTCAGAGGAAGAGAGTGAAATGCTGGAAGCTGAAGAAGAAGAAGAAATTTCTAAGAAGATGGAGTGATCAACTGGGTCACATGCTGCTGATGGGTTAAGTAGGATGAGGACTGGGAAGCAATCCTTGAGTTTGGTGAGGGGAGGTCATCGACGAGGTTGACAGGGCAGTTTTGGTGGAGTGGTGGGGGCAAAAGTCAGAGTGGAGGGGAGAGGGAGAGAGAGAGTGAGGATAGACAAGTCATGGAAGGAGTTTTGATATAAAAGGGAATAGAGGAATGGGGAAGTAGCTGAAGGGGCATGTGGGGCCCAAGAAGGGAGACTATTTTGTCAAAGCAAAAATTATACTGAACAAAGCTAAACGGACCAGGAAGATTTGATTCATGACTATTGCAATAGAGCAGAGAGGCCAGAGCTTGGTCTGAATAAAACTCTGCTGAAGCAGGGGGTGGTAGGGTATTTAAGGGCTGAGAGGCAGCTACAGGCCATTCATGTAGGCTAATTGTCTTTACCCAAAGGAAAAGGAAACTTCTTGCATCATTTTTTTTTTTTTGAGGAAGATTAGCTCTGAGATAACTACTGCTAATCCTCCTCTTTTTGCTGAGGAAGACTGGCTCTGGGCTAACATCCATGCCCATCTTCTTCTACTTTATACGTGGGATGCCTGCCACAGCATGGCTTGCCAAGTGGTGCCATGTCCGCACCCGGGATCTGAACTGGTGAACCCCAGGCCACTGAGAAGCAGAACATGCGAACTTAACCGCTGCACCACCAGGCCCCAACTTCTTGTATCTTGATGGTAGGAGGTAGTTTTACAACTTGGAGCAAGGAGCCCACTAAGGGTAGGCTCCCACCCTGCCACAGAAACTGGGTGATAAGGATGCTGTCTCCTTTGATTGTGTTGCAAGAGAAGGTTCCCCGGTCCTTGAGAAAGAAAGCATTGGGTTGTAAAACTGGCAAGAGGCTTTTAGAAAGATGTGTGTAAATTTCAAAGGGGGCAGAGAAGTAAAACTTGTGAATTCTAAAGAAAATGCTCTAAGAAAAGGAAAGTTGGAGGTTTCGGACAGAATTCTTCCTGACTGTAAGTTTAGTCCAGCTGAGGGGAGTATTAAGACCATTTCGGTCAATTTCTGAAATAGAGATACACCGTCTTTCTATTTAAAATTCCTGAGGTCTGCAGGATAATGAGGACTCTTTCCCACTCTGCCCCTACAGCCTCATCTATAGCCATGTTGCCCTTTCCTGGGATCCCTGGCACTTTTGGCCATGCCTGGACCATTCTAGAAAGTGTTGTGCAGCCTTACCTAGCTCTTCCCTCCTCTCCTTTCAGGGCCCTCCCCATCCAGGGCTCAGCTCTCTTCTCATCTCCTCTGTGGTCCTCTCCCTGGCACTCACCTCCAGGAGAATAGGTGGTTCTCTCTTTCGGGCCCTGGAGTCTGTTCTGCTTTTACGGCTCTGTCTCGGTTTTAAGGGCCTCTTTTGATTTTGAGTTCCTCAAGGGCACAAGCACATGTTATTCATCTTATTAGTTCTATCTAAAGAATAATGTTTGGCTCTTGGTGGTCACGTGGGGTAAGAAATAATGTATATAATGTCAGGATCTGTTGTCCTTTCTTCCCCAAACACAGATCTCATCAACTAGGGAAAAGGCAAAGGGCATTTTATTATAATATTTGGCATGTTATGCAGGTAGTGTTTGAATACATGTCTTAGAGCTATTCCGCTGCCTAAGAAGGATGTGTGATTTAAGGGAGTAATTGCCTATGTTTCTGCTTCATGGCAAGACTTTGATTCTGAGGACATAAGCCCTACTAGGAATACGTTTCATAATTTCGCCAGTGTAAAATGCACTTGTTGAGATGTCATGACTATGAGGCCTCACCCACCATAAGAATTCTGAGAGAAGCAGTTCATAAATGATTTCTATTGTGGATTGCAGGGAAATACATGGAGAGGGGTCACGTCGGCACCAGTCAGCTTCTATTCCCAAGTTGCATGAGATGAGGAGGAGGGTGTGGAACTTCACAATTACGGATTGACAAGTTGGTTTAATATCAACTGGAGAGAGGGCTTCACTACAGAGTTGCCGGATTGATTAAGCAATACAGCATCGCAGGCTCTAATGGGTTTGGGTTTGGCGGAAGGTTTTGTGGGGTATGGGCTTTGGGGCTCAGTTTTGGAGCCCATGAGAAGAACTGATGCTTTCGCCCGTAATTGTGCTGGGGGCTCCCTGTGATGATAGCTTCAGACCTTTGAATGGGGCTGGAGAGGGGAAAAAAAGCCTTTAGAATTAGCAGAAGAAATGAACATGAAGACAAAAACCAATAAGCGGTCACGGGGCTGCCAAGAGTGAAGGCAGTAACGAGACAGAATTAGTTCTTACTGACAACTTGAAATTGCCTGGAACATTATAAAAATCAATCAGCCTGTTAAAAGCAGATTCACAGTGACCACTGGATGGTGTGATGTTTGCAATTTGTCTGGACACAAATTTAGAGAAGTCAGCGGAGATGTAGCCTAATACATAGCTTTTGACTGGTACAAAGCTTTTGAAGGGGAGGCTCAAAATTAGCTTCAATCAGGGTTATTTTTCTCCAGCAATCTTAAAATGAGTAGCGCTGAAATTAGTTGAATACTCATTTCTCCAACCTAGTATCTATTGCCATTCAGCTATCCTTGCAATGTATTATAAGAAGTTTCAGTGTCTTTTTTCCTATTGAATATTCCTTTGTGGATTATGCTTCTTTGCCTTTTTTCCCCCTCTAGTGACACTTAACGCTACTGTTGTAGTTCTCAAAATTCTGAATTGCAAAAAGTGTAGGAAAATATTAGCCTACTAAAGTCTCCTAACACATGTGGTGGATGCTGAACATACAGAAACCCCTGAAGGAGTTTCGCTGTCCTACGGAGAGGTGGGTGAGTCAGCCTGCAATTACAATAGGTCAGTAGGTATAGAGTGAGAGGCACTTGATGGTGTCATGGTGGCCAAGTCTTGGCAGGGCAGGAATCATGTGTGTTTGCTAACTTCGTCCCCAGAATCTGGTACATGGATGGAGCTTTGGACCATGATTTAAAAAAAAAAAAAAAGGCTCCCAAGGAGGTAGATGGGTTGAGAAAGGGAATGCCAGGTGTGGGGGAAGCAAGTACAAAGTCCTAAGAGTATGAACAAGTCTTCAGGTATTCCACTGCGGCCGGGGTGGTGGAGGGCTGCAGGAGGTCAAGTGCTTGTGGAGGTGGACTCAGATCGTGGAGGGCCTGGAGTCAAAGGGCACCCTGTGAAGGCTGTGTGGAGCTAGGGAAGTTCCCGTGTACAGCAGGTGCTCATGAGACTTTATCATGTGGAATGAATGAGTGGAAGGACTTAAGCCAGGGAGGCCCTTGGTTAGATTTGTGTCCTAGATTTCTCCTGCCACTATGGGAAAGGGTCTGGAAGGGGTGAGTCTAGAAGATAACTCAACTGCGGGCAATTTTGCTCCTCGATGGGGCTGTTACTGGCATCTGGTGTACAGAGACCAGGGATGCTGCTACGCATCTTACAATGCACAAGACAGGGGCCAGCCCTGTGGCGCAGTGGTTGGGATCAGCACACTCTGCTTCAGCAGCCTGGGTTTGCAGGTTCAGAACCCAGGTGCGGATCTACATCACTTGTGGGCCATGCTGTGGCGGACACGCACCTATAAAGTAGAGGAAGACTGGCACAGGTGTTAGCTCAGGGCTAATCTTCCTCAGCCAAAAAGAAAAAGAATTTGCACAAGACAACCCCCCTTCCCACAAAAAAGAATTATCCATCCCCCAAAGCTGATAGTGCTGAGGTGAAGGAAGCCTGATCTAGAATGAGAAAGTCATTAGAAAGCATACAAGGTTGCGAATTTACTTAAACGACCACTGAAATGTATAGAGAAAATGTAGTTTCTTAAATTTGCCTGGAGCTGCTCTGATATCCCTCAAGAGCCCTACTTACCAGTTGGGAAGAAAAAAACTAATGCTATTTAGTCTGATGTGGTTTAGAACTTGGTCTGATCCAATAATTGTAAAAGGTCCCTTTAGAGCGATATTGCAGTCTATTCTGTTGCAACACCCTTGCTTCCCCCACTTTGCCTGATCTTCTCCAAGTTAGTATCTGAGTCTGTGGGAGGAGGGGGGGCTCAGGAGACCTCGTGTGACTTCATGGGGCCTTGAGCTCAGGGACCACTGCTGGGTGGAAGGAACTGCCATCCTATGGTTTGCAACCCACAGTGGCTCAGCAAGACTTTTGTTTTTATTTACATATTTGAATACCATGTAAGATTTTGAGAAAAGGGTTATTCTACTAAAAACATTTGAAAACCACTGATCTGAAACACCTTCAAGGCCATCTACCCTGGAATGTGAATTAAAGGCTTAGATCGGTGTCCTGTGACACGTCAAGGCATTTTTATGGGTATCATGACATTTGTTTCTAGGTTTTGTTCCTGAGAATTGGGCTGCCCAAACCTTTTAGTCATGTCCAATTTTGTCATCATTGTGTAGATGTGGATAAAATCTTTACATCATAGTCAATATGTTCTTTACAAATGTAGCAATTTCACATTGAAAACTGCCCTCCTAAGGGAACAGAACAGATTTCATGGTTCTCCAATGAAGGAGGGGGGTGCTAAGTAGCCGTGTGGTTCAAAGTACATCATTACAGTACCTACTTTCCTGTGAGGAATAAAGAGCCGGTATTACAGCCTTAAAATTCCCTTTTAATACCAATAAAAAGAAATTTTCACACTTGTTCTGTGAATAAAGTTTCTTCAGTAATTCCTTCTGTATTGCTGAATCTTTTCTCCTGCTTCACCTGTGAGATTAGAGGACGGTTAGATGAGAGAAGAGACCAATAGGGCTGAAAAGGGTTTATGATGAGGGATTAATAATAATAATCATAATGTCAACTATTATTAAAGCAGCCAATATTGATCGAGTACTTACTGAGATCTAGCCATTGCTCTGAGCACTTCTCGTTTATTAACTCTAGTCCTCACTACAGCTCAGACAGGAAACTGAGGCAGGAGCCGGTTAAGTACCTGCTCAAGGTCATATTTGACTGAGTCTGATTCAATCCCGGGTCATCTAGTTCCGAAACCCAAGTGCAGGGTTTTCAGCGTTGTGGACTGATTGTTCTCTCCACTTTAACGCTTTCTGCCTTAGGACCATCCATCTGCCTGCATTAGAAAAGCAACATCGTGTCATCGGTGTCCATAAGCAAGATTTGGAGCACTTAGATCCTTAAAGAGCAAGGCAGAGCTATATTTTGGGAGGGATTTGGTGAAAATTCTTCCAGTAGAGAGTGTGAAAGCTCCAGAATTCTTCCCATGTATGGGAAGTGGGGAGGCACCACGTTGTTCTATAGTCAAATGTGAGAAGTGGCATACATTTTCCTCTTAGTGATTTGCATTGCTTATTAGCATGATAAGACTCCCAGAAATCCTGCAGAAGGAAGTTTTTTCACGTTATTTAATCCATTCAGTGTTTCCAAACTTCCATGGTGATGCAGAAGACCAGATTGGGAAATTGTGGTTTGAAGGAAGAAAGTCTTAGGAGGAGCAAGAAGATGGGTAACCTGCCACTGAGTCAGTAAAGCCTCCTTGGGTCATCCTGGATGCGGAGGGAGGGGGGAGCGAAGCCACACAGCCCAAATTCCTCTCGGCTAGAAGTGACTCTGTCTGTAAGGTCACATTTGCTGCTTGTTTAAAAAAAACGTATTTTTGGTTGAGAGATAATTCATATATCATAAAATTAACCCTTTAAAATATACAACAGTGGTTTTAGGATGTTTGTAAGGTTAATATAAGGATATTCATAAGCACAAACCATCGCACTAATTCCAGAACATTTTCACCACCCCAAAAAGAAACACCGTACCCATTAGCGGCCACTCCCCTTTCCCCTGCTGCCTGGCAACCACCGGTCTGCTTCCTCTCTCTAGTTTTGCCTGTTCTGGACAAGTCATATAAATAGAATCACACAATATGTGGCCTTTTGTGTCTGGCTTCTTTCAATTAGCAAAAAGTTTTCAATGTTTGTCCATGTCGTAGCAGATGTCAGTACTTCATTCCTTTTTACGGCTGCGTAATGTTCCATTGTTGGGTGTACCACTTTATCTTTGCAGTTTGGGAAAGCAGAGTGACAGCAGGAGAGGACCCAGGCTTCTCCGTGCCTGCGGAAGGGTGTGAGGGCGACATCAGTTGTTTTTGTATGCCTGCTCTCCACTTGGAGGCTGTGTGGTCTGTGTGGAGGAATCTGATCCTCAGGCCAGGGCACAGGAACCAGGCCTGGCCCATCAGAGGTTTGGTTCCAGTTGAGCATGTGACCCAAACTAGATTTGTCGGGACAGAGGCCTGCCCCTGGCTGGGGTTGCTGTGGACCAGTGTGCTCACCTTCTCAACACTGCCTGCAAGATCTTCCTGGGGATGGACATGGCACAAAGGAAAGCAGAGGTCTTGTAAACCCGCCTAAAACAGCTGGCTCACGTAAAGCCCTCAGGTGGTTTTTCACAGGGAATTGTAACCACCAAAAGGTTAAGGTGGGTGGTTTGATGACTCCATCACCTTCCTCTCTGATTGTAAAGAAAGCAGGTCTCACACAAGTTCTCACATAGACAGACAGCTAAAATGTAGCATTTATGTGCAAGCAGGAGCCAAATAGTTCAATTTATTTTATTAGCCTTATGAATTTCAAAATTCCTGTTCTTTTAGGTCTTGCAATAAGGAGTCTGACTTTATTTTTTGACATTTGCTAACAACTTTTAAGCCTCATTCTTCCCTCTTCCCCTTCTGCTCCCTGTGTGGGCAAGCTGATCAGAAAGCCTGGGTGTCCCTTCCTTTGGTGCGGCGAAAACTCAAACCACACCAGTGCCTTCCCTTGTGCTAACCTGCTGCCTGGCCCTACTCCCTGATCACTATAAAAACCCAAGCCTAGTCTCATTTCCTTCAGTCTCGATGACCACACCAAATTTTGGGCGGGGGTCTGCCCTACGTCCTCAGAGTGGCCACATCAAGGTCTTTGCATGGAGGATTCACTTGAGGCAGAGATGACGGTATTCCAGAAGCTGGATTCTTTTACCTTAAGGGCAACGGCAGATAACGAGAAACCTTCCAATCTCCTGGCTTGACACAGGACTGGTTAGGGAAGCACTGGGGGCCATTGCTAGGGGTAAAAGCCATGGGGCTGGCAGAGATGATATACACCATTCTTACAATGGAGAGGAACAGCTCAAAAATACTTGGCCAACCCACATAGCTTAAATAACTCTAATTTCACTATTAACCCATTCCTAACATTTATTATGTTAATTACCTAGCCACTGTTTTCTTACAGGCACTCTTAATTGACAGATTCTGGTGTTGATAGAGATAAGGATAATAGAAGTGCATGTAGTTGTTGCCTCTGGTGGGTTCCCTTTTTTGTGTAATGTTTCTATCAGGGCTATAGATTGTCTCTAGAATTGAAGCTTAACCAGCCTATACGTGATTTCATACTCTGTGCTGAAGGATTTGAAAATTACAGATCTAACACCTGACCTTTGTAGGAACCCTGGATCCAACTACACCTGAGGCCTTTCTGTGAACTTGACAATTATGTAAGCCAATCAATTCTTTGTTTTAGCTGAAGCTGATTTGAATTAGCTTCCTGTCAGTTACTCCCAAAATACTTCCGAACAAAAAAAGTGCTAGAAATGCAAAGCAGAGGGTCAACAGGCCTATATTTGTCCCTCTTACCTTGTGTCTCAATTTTCTTCAACTGGGAGATTTCTGATATTTGTGTAACTTAATGTTTAAGGAAAATAGTAAAATTTTTGGTATCCTAACGTAGGCCCAATTCTTACTGCCAGAAAACGCAGATCTCCTCTGCTGCAATGTTAAGTATCGTTCTAAATGCTACAGCTGCCTTAGGGAAACCATCTTCCAGCTTGATTGCCGCACCCCACCCTCGTCAAACTTCGCGGGTGGGCACTTTGTTAAACAGCTTTCCCAGAAGATTGAAGCACTGATGTAACAGAGCAAAAAGGGGATAGTTCCACTCGCTGCAATCCGGTGCCAATCAAGTGCAAATGAGCTGGTGGCTGAGAAAGGAAAGTTTATATGATTAGCCACGTAATCGGAAGATGATGAACTAGTGTCCTAAAGAGCCATCTTAAAATCAAACAGTCTTCAGGCATTTATCCAGGGGCAATGGGCCGGGAGGGAGGGCGTTTAGGGATGTCTACCATCTGGTGCGATGAACTTCAAGGTGCCACATTATCTCTTTCCTCTGTCATTCATGGTGGATACCAATGCAGAATTTTTCTTTCTGGAGGTCGTCACGTTCCTGGGGAGCTCAGAGAACAAAGTTATGATCACAGCTGGGAGATATACATAAGCAAGAGTCATAGAACTAGCAGATCACGTATTTTGTAAAAGTGAGAGGTGCTTAAGCATCTAGGCTACGGGCTAGAATGTATTCACAGAGACGAGTGAGTCAGGGTCATATATACTCACAAAATTCCTTCTTTTCCATAAGGCTGCTTCCCTGATGCTAACTTAAGATCCAGCTATTACACTGGGATGAAAATGGAGAGCTTTGCTCAGCCTCTGAACACACGTTAACAGCACAGGAGGTCCTAGGATCCTCACAAATAAGAATCGTCACAAAAGAATGAGCCCCGTTTGTTTTTCCATGTGAATCAGCATTTCCAGAGGATTCCAACATTTGAAATGCCAACTGAGGTTAAAAGCAATGGAGCGCTCTCCTGATGAATCCCTGCCTCTGCTCCAGGGTGAAAACATGATGGTGTCCATTGGATCTCTGCCTTTCTGGCTCTGAGTCATTCAGTGTTTATAACCGGAAGAGCAACAGTGGTTCAAAAGCCTGCACACCTCGAGGGTTGGGTCCACTGGAATTTGTAGAAGACCAGTGCCCCAATTCCAATGCCTAAGTGCATGGAATTCCATTGCCTAAGGCACTGTATTCTGCACTGATGAAGTGATGGGATACGACAGACATGCTTTCATGGACCTTATCCTCCAGTGGGAAGATGGACAATAAGGAAAGAGATTCATGAGTAGAATGATCTTAAAAAGTGAGTAGTAATGCTACAAAGAAAACAAACAACGTATGGAGGGAGAAGATAGCTGACCTGTTGGGAATGACAGAGTCGACAGATTTCAGGGGATGGGGAGGAAGGCGTCTGCTTGCTATTGAGGTGAGCCACGTGGAGCCTTTCTATGATGAGGGGCTAGTCATCCATTTGTCTGCACCCGAATTGTTTCCAGTAACAAGTATCCTGAGTATAGGAGGTCCTATTGCGGGTTTATTAGACATGAGAATTGTTAGGTAGATTTGGCAGCTAGTCATTTAACAACTGGGGCGGGTAGTCATTCAAACCTTGTATTGTGTTCTCAGCACCGAGGTGTGAAACAGAGGCCCTGTTCAAAAGTTGCTTAGGGCCTGGCTACTTGGAGTGTTGTTCTCGACTGGCAGCATCAGCATCCCTGGGAGCCTGTTGGAAACGCAGAATCTCAGGCCACACCCCACACCTGTGGAATTAATCTGCTTTTTAAACAAGATCCCTGTGGTTCATGATTTGGAGGCATCATAATGTTTAAGAAGCACTGGCTTATGCAACATAGGTAAGAATGACTAGAGCTGGAACCTGCCCTCAACTAGGTCAGGAGTTTGTTGATGGAGATAGATAAGCAAATACACGGTGACTCAATGTGAAAGCTGGAAGCAGGTAGCAGGGGGCTGCAAGAGAGCACAAGAGAGTGAGTGATGCTTACTGGCACAGGTGGGATGGGGCAGTGGAGGAAGCTCAAGGAAGCCTCCCCAGAGTGATGCCACCAAAGCTATGACAGGGAAGAACTGGTCAAAGGCATACAGGAGTTTGAAGCGGAGGAAGGTCACACAGATTTGCATTTGAAGCACTAAGGGCTTTGTGGGAAGACAGACTGGGGAAGGGTGAAGCAGAACTCAGGAGACCAGGGTGGTAGCCCTTGCAGGCTGTGTTCCAGGTGAGACAAGAAGGCCCTGAAACCTGTGGCTGGATTCATCCAGGCTCGGGAAGGCCTAGGAGGAAGAGCTGCTTGAAGGTTTAGGAAAAGACGGTATGGAGCAGGCCAGCCCTGGAAGTCTTGGAAAGAGCACTGTGTGACCTCTCTTTGCTTGAGTTGACTTTACTGAATCCTACCAGAAGAACCTGGGTGAGTTTCCTCCCTTGGGAGTTAGGAATTATGGATCCCCCACAGCTGGCCTGCTCCTAGAGGTCAGAGGTGTGCTGACCCAGCTCGGAGCTAATTGGCCCTAAATGGTGGTTGGTGGAGTTAATGAGGGAGAGGAGGGCAGGCTGGCAAATCATTATCGTAATTATTGACAAATCATTGCCCCTTCTTGCCACTCTTGGTTTCTGGCTCATAAATATATGTAGACTTTCTAAAAGTGTTGGCGAACTTTCCAGGGAAGGAGAAAAAATTGGTGGCATTGATTGTTAGCAATTTAGATCATTCTATTTTTGGCAAACAGGGAGAGCAGATCTGAGGCCGAATGACTGTTGCCAGGGACCAAGTCTGACTGTCTCCTTGACTTCATTTTAGAACAGTGGTTTTCCAAACTATTTTTTTTTAAACAGAAGTTGTTTTTTTTCTTCTCATAAAAGCTCAGTATGAGAAAGTTAAAAGCGGTGTTCTTGCTGCTCAGGGGGTGCAGAGGAGGGTGTTCATGAGTGTCCCCTGCACTGGGCCGCCTCCTTACCCAGGACTGTGGAACCACAGGGTTCTTGAGAAACTGTCACTGACGAACTGCCCCAAGTGACTCAAAGAAGCACTTAACCCTTTCTCAAAGGTGTTTTTTAGTTAAGAGATGCAATCAGCAACTGCCCTGAATCGGTCCAAAGCCCACCGCAGGAGTGCCGCCTGTGCAGATAGGATGAGAAGTGTCCAAGGGTTACCTTTGCTTCATTTTAATGTTACAATCTCCGCCCCAGGAGGAGCTTAGGCTTTATTATCGTAAGATGTGATGTAGTTGGAGGCATGTTTTCAAACTGTCCCTGCATGAGCAAATACCCACCTCCACATGTGATGCTGAAACCTCCCTTTTGAATATTCCTTCCCCTCCGAAATAAAAGGTACCTATTTTTTTTTTTTTTTTTGCTGAAGAAGATTTGCCCTGAGATAATATCTGTTGCCAATCTTCTTCTATTTTGTATGTGGGTCGCTGCCACAGCATGGCTGCCAACAAGTGGTACAGGTCCAGAGAAGAGCATGCCGAACTTAACCAGTAGGCCACCGTGGATAGCCCAAAAGGTACCTATTTTCCCTTGCCCGGGGGCCACAGCTTTGGGAGTGATTCCTGTGGTCTCTTTATTTGCAGCAAATAAATTTTACTTTGTGTGACAACTACCTCTGGCGAAGGCTTTGATTTCAACTCACCAAGAAGGGAACCCACTTTAGTTTGGTAACAAAACCAGTTGGAGTCAGTTTGGGTATAAAAAGATACGCCAATCAAGTCTTCTATAGACGGCCCCTGTTAGCAAATCATATGTACTCCTACAAAGCCATCCAAGTTGTCCTCACGTCCTAGCAGCAAAACTAAAGACCGAAACAAAGACAAAAGAACTGACCACCCTGAAAATGCTTAACAACATGGATTTCAAGAAACATGTAAGCTGCGAACTGAGAGTGTCAAATGATGAAGAAGCACAATGGAAGTTCTTGGGAAGATGATGGGCTGTCTCCCTAGTCCCTCTAATTCGTGACTTACTGGGGCAGAGACGGGGGAGGACAGCCTGGGTGCTGCCTGCCACCTTTCTTTACAGGCGGGAGCTGGTGGGAGCACGGCAGCCACAGAGGAGCACAGCGGAGCCGGGAGTGTTCCAGCAAAGCCTCTCAGGGCGAGTCGGTCCGCGTCCTCCAGGCTGCAATTCGGAGGCCGTAACGGGAAGTCTGTGCTTCTTCCCGCTCCCAAGCCCCGCCTTCCTCTCAAAGACAGAGAATTAGTTAAAAAAGCAAATGAAGGAAATTCCCTAAAGAACCCTACCGGGGAACAACAAAAACATCCATTGTAAACAGCAGGTTTGTCTTCTGACAGGTTTTGTTTGCAAATGATAACAATTACAGGTAATTTTTCATTTCAATTGGAGGAGCAGGTATTAAAAAGAGAGGTGGGGGGAGGGAGGGGAGCGGCAGGTCTCCCGGGTGCCTTATTCACTCCCCGGTCTACAACCTAACACGAGTGTGGAGGGCCAGGTAGTGTCTCCGCGTTCCATTAAGTGAGATCTAATTGTGGCTGTTCCGTCTGTTGGCAGATGCAGTTTCTACATAACAACAGCCCAGAGACGAGCAGCGTGATTAATGCCTCCAGCTGTCATATGCCCCATTATCTGTACATTTGCATAACTTAATGGTTTAGGACAGGGGAGAGAGGATGCTTAATTTAATGTTTAGCAGGCCCTTGATAGCTGAATAATTTAAGAACTGTCAAGGGGGGTCAGTCCTACAGCGATTTGGTAAGACAGCTATGATTTCTGCATATCGTTAAAATTCGTACTTGGGATTTTTTTTTTCTTAAGGAAAAAGAAAAGAACAACAATGACTGTAAGCAAGCGCTGGTTTATTATTTTTTTTCTTCTGTTAACCATTTTCTCCCTGAGGCAAATGGAAATTTCATTTTTGACAGGGGTTAGATGTCCGAAGACAGCCGGGGAGGGGAAAGGTTACAACCGCTCCCTTCCTTCATCTCTCTGCTCCTCTCTGGATCACCAAGAACGCCGTCTCCCATTCTGATTTTTGTATCTTCCTGTTTTTTGTCCCCTCAATCGTCTCACCTTTATGCCCTCTTTTATGCCCTATTTGCAAACCTCCCCCGACATCGTTTAACTGAAAGGCGGATGGATGGGGGAGGGGAGGGCGAGGTTGGAGGGGAGGAGCAGAATTTCCTTAAAATCGACTAACAGCCCGACCCTCTTTCAGTAGGAAACATTGTCAGTTTCATTAGTTGCTAATGAATATTATTAAACTAATCTGTCATTTGTTTTCTAATTATGTGTCACCAGGCATCACAGTGGCAGCTGAGGTGACTGCCGCTGAACAATTTTCCTCTTTGAATCCTTTTTATTGTTTTTCTGAGTAAGAACAGTCAGGAATGATTAGCCATAATTTGAACCTGGGTAAGGCTTTTTTCCCCTTTTTCCCAGTCTTTTGGTAATTTTCCTCCCTCACATTTTTGACATTACCAGGATCTTCATTACTACCTGGCCTCAGCAAGGTAAGAACCACCCCCCCCCCCCCCCCCCCCGCCGGAATTCGGGCAGGCCATGGTGGCAGGCCATGGTGGTTCCACGTTGCAGGAACTGGGTCACTCAGTGCTCAGGTCTCAGAGGCTTTGCTCACATGCCTGGCACCCTGACAGAAGGGGCTGGCTGGACGCAGGGCTCAGCTGGGCCCCTCTCTCTGTGTGTGGTCTCAGCCTCTCCATGTGGTCCCTCCAGCATGGCAGTTGAACTTCAAACATGGTGACTCAGGGCTCCCAGTGTGAGGATTCCAAAGACCGGAAGTAGAAGGGCTGACCTAGAAGCTCACAGGGCATCATTTCCACCATATCTGTTGGGCAGTGCAGTCAGAGTTCACCCAGACTCAGCCTACTCCTAATTTGAGCTGCTGAGTGCAGCCCAGAAAAACAGCGTGTCCCTACAAGGTGGCCCCTCTGAAAACAAGTGGGCTCAGATCTGAATTGAGTCCTCAAAGCTGCCTGGTCAGCCTTCTGTGTTTCTGATTTCTTTCTAACTTCCTCTGGTAGTTATTAGAAATATTTACTCCCTCGTGGAATGCCCAATGTGGCTCCTCTTCTCAAAGGACCTCATTTGATCTAATTCTCAGCAGGTGGCCTTGCCTTCTATTTCTTAGGCACGAATACTTTCTGCCACCTGAACACATTTGCTTCAAACTCATCTGTGTCAGTCATCCTTCCCTCCTTTCAGATTGGTCCTACCAACTGCATCCTGCATTTCTACTCTTTTCCTCAAGATCTGACCGCTATTAATCATTCCTTCTCTGGGTCCATTTTCTCGGTTTATAAACATGCTCAATCTCATCATCAAAGTGATAGTGCTATGGTGTGGTTTTTTGGTTTTTTTTTTGGTGAGGAAGATTGGCCCTGAGCTAACATCTGTGCCAATCTTCCTCTATTTTATGTGGGATGCTGCTACAGCATGGCTTGACAAGCAGTGCTAGGTCCGTGCCCAGGATCTGAACTTGTGAGCCCTGGGCCACCAAAGCAGAACACACAAACTTAACCACTACACCACCAGGCTGACCCCCAATGCTATGGTTTTTCAGAGCTGTGTGTATAGAATCCACAGTCTCACTTTCTACTTTTTTTTTTCTCACCTAGTCCCCTGCTCGTTGCACTCAGATTCTTGGATCTTCCTGACATAGCCTTGGCAAAGATTACCAGGGGCTCTTGATGACAGTATCCAAGGGTCTGCCCAGTTTTCAGTCCTTACCTTGCTTGGTTTCTCTGTACCCTTGACCACTCCTTCCCTCTTAAGCTTTTTCTTTAGTTGTGGTTATTCCATCTCTTGTTTCTTCTATCCCTCTGTTTCTTTTTAGAATTATTTTGAAGTTTTTCTTCTTCCTTGACTTCACCCCTCCCCAAATGGTAATGTTCCCCTGAAATTGGTCCTTAGGTCAACATATATATAAAATCGCCTTCTAGACGTCTTGACCTAGATGTCCACAGACAACCCAAACTTCACACATCCAAAGTAGGACTCATTTCTTAGTCTGCTCCATTTTCCCATTGTTTGAAGCCTGCAACTTGCAATTCTTGCCCTCCTCCGTTTTTCACTTTCCACATTCACTCAGTCACTAAATCATATCGATTCTCTCTAAGCTTCTCTCACCTTGCCTTTACGGCCTTCATATTGATCCTTGTTATCTGATGAGTTTCTTTCTTTCCATCTCCTCTACCTTTATTCAGTTATCCAGACAACCACCAAAGAAATGCTTCCAAAATGTGAGTTTGAATAAATCACCGCCCTACTCAAAATCCTTCATTGGCTCCTCATCCTCTAGAGATTAAAGTTCAACCTTTTAGCCCGGCATAGTAGATGCTTCCTGCCTCCCAGCTGCATCCTCTATTCCCCTCCTTGCACCCTGTGCTCCAGCCCCATTGCTGTTTTATGCCTTCATGCCTTTGCATATGATGAATTTTTTTCCTTCCTGGAATCTCTTCCTTCCTCTTTGATGAGGCAGTTCCCACATAATGCTCTAATTCTCCACTTAAGTTTCTTTAAGAGACTTTAGATCTTACCCCCTGGGAAACATTTGTCAGTATCTGGAGAAATCCTTGGTTGTCACAAGTTGGGGGTGCTCCTGGCCAGGGATGCTGTTAAAACATCCTATAATACACAGGACAGCCCCCTGACAACAAAGAATGATCTGGCCTAAAATGTTAACAGAGCTGAGGTCGAGAATGTCTGCTTTAGATGAGTTGTCGTTGTGCTACTGTCGCTTTGTACTTATCTCTTATATTTCTTCCACAGGGCATTTTATTTCTTTGAACCATATGTTCTCCCCTTAGATTGTGAGCTGGAGGACAAGATTTTTACCCTGGCATATAGAACAGGTCAAGGATTAAAAAAAAAAAAAAAAAAAAAAAGACTTTTGTTGATGTTACTTCTAAATTTTTCCTGCCTAGTATACTGGCTGTTCTTGAAACTATTGTCGATCATTCACACTTTAGAGTGAAAGCTGGTTGCTTTCTTAAGAGGAGATCTCTTGGCGTAGGAAGGCAGCTCGAGGGAGATGGGATGCAAAGGAAGCACTGAAACTGCTGCTTGGCTCACGAGCTTCTCCTCCTCCGTTCTCTGGATTTTCAGATTCTCCATGTTCTTCTCTTTAGGTCCGCTTTTCAGGACTTCTCCAGCCAGCCTTTATTTACCTTGGTTTTCTAGGACTTCTAACGGTCAAAACCAAGAGAAGTGCTATTTATCCATCTGTTGGCTCCTGGCTCCATTCCCACTCGCCCATGCTCTGTGTATTGCTGGGGGGCTAGAAGTCCGCAAACTACATTTCTAAAATTCCCTTGCCAAGTGGCTTCTAGTTACATTCTGCAAATGGGAGGCACAGTGGGAGGTTAGGAGGCAGGAGGAAGGAAGGAGATATTTTCTGACTTCCAGCAGTAGGGGTGATAGACAAGTCTAGACTCCTCGTATCCTGCCGGGCAGTGGATAGTCCAGCAACAAATTACCTGTACATTCCAGCTCCAGTAGCGACAATGACTGCTGTAGACAACTTTAGGATCCAGATTTTATGCAAAGAAACCATGTCTGTGATTCTAACACCACCAGTGACGGATGCCCTGGCAATGGTGTAGAGATCATGAACTCTGAAAAACACTTTCCTTTCTGCTCCCCCAGGCCTGGGGATGGGAGCAATTCTTTTGCAATTACTAGTAATTACTCTGGCTAAGTTTACCTGTTCCCTTTTTGCTATCAGCTCTTCCCAGATTTTTTCTATTTCCTGTATTAAATTCCCTCTGTTTGAAATACCTAGGGTGGTTTCTGTTTTCCATGATGAGACATGGAATGATACAGTACTAGTATGACACATTATCTTTCCCAGGAAGTTTTCATTTTCCTGGGTTATTGAAGTTGAGATTAATCCTTATAAAATTTTACTTCCTGGAGATTAGGGTGTGAAATCTAGCAAATGGTGTTTGGATTCTAACACAAAGAAAAGAAAAATGGCCTCTTACCATCAAAGGTATAAGATTTTATAACTTTTTTGATTGAGAAGACATTTGGAATTCAAAGCAAGATGCCCCACCTCACCCTCTTAAATCTTTATAGCCTTTTTCCATTGAATAAATTGATAGGTTTGATCTAATTTTCTACTTTCTGAAGTTAAAAGCAAGTCGTGATTTTTTTCTTTTTTTTTTTTTTTACCTAACTGAGGAAATATATTACTTGGATACAACTCTGAGTATCAACTGCAGATGTACCTGGTTGCTTCGACAGTCTTGCATGCTGTATGAGCATGGAACAATGATGCAGGAGCCAGAAGATGGAAATGGAACCTCATTTGCTCCATCACATAATCATGCACCAAGTAGTCATCTCTTCTGAGAAGTTATTTAAAACTTTCTGATGACTTCCTATCATAACTAGAATAAAATTCAAGCTATTTACCCTAGCGTTCCCTCCCTCTATCCTTGTTATGCTCTTGCCCACACTCACTGTGCTTTAGCCATGCTGGCTTCTCTGTTCTTCAAATACTAAAAGCTTGCACCTAACCCTGGGTTTTTATACTTGTAGACCAGAACCCTCTCTAGATCCTCTCATGGTAACTCTTTCTTATCATCCAGTTCTCAGACTTAATACTACTACGTCAGGGGTGATTTTGTTAATGCTTCTATACAAAGTTGCTCCGCACCCTAAGTCATTCGCCACTCCATAATTCTTTAATGTTTAATATTTCGTATTGCCATATCAACATCTGAAATTATGTAATTTGTTTACTTGTTGATTATCTGCCTTTCACCACTAGAACGGAGACTAGAGAAAGACAGGGAGTTTATCTATTTTCTTCAGCTTTATCTCCTGATTTTAAGATATTCCATGGAACATAGAAGGTGCCTAACAGATACTTGGATAACTTAATTAACTGTGCCCACTGCTTTCTACTCTGTTCAGCAAGTATTATACAGGTACCATGTATGGTACTGTGGTGAGGGAGAGAGAGAAGACATGCTGTCCCTCTCAACAGCATTCCACGTGGTGGGAACGGGCTATGTCAATAACCACTCCCCCGTCCCAACAGCAGCCAACTGATACTGAGCACTCGCGATAGGTCGAGTACGTTGGTAGGTGTCTACAGACTTTATCATTGAACCCTCTCAACGCTTCAGGACATAGGTATGAATAACCCCATTTTACAGATGAGAGAACTGAAATTGAGAGGGGTAGTAATGACCCTAATCACACAGGTAGTAAATGACAAAACCCAAGGTGAACTTACGTCTGCTTGAATCTAAACCTTTACTTGTAACGTCTTTACAACACGTGTTTTCAAATGCCTTATTTTGCTTTTTGGGATACTTGCTATATAAAAGAGGTAGGATTTGATTCTTTAAATCATCTCAATTTTAAAGAGAAGTGGATGAGGGAAAGAACTTTATTTTCTATAGTAAGGCAAGGAAATTTGTCAGCTAAACAACAAAGTCTCCATGAAACATTGGGTCATTGCCCTTGACTTATTTCTAACTCAGAGCTCCATCGTAGTCGTGATCTTTTAGGAAAGAGTAGTGTGGAAGGGAGACATGAGTGGGATACATAAGAGGTGGAGAGAGTCTGATAAAATTTAGAGTCTCGTCTAAAAATGTGTCTTTTCCTCCACAATGCCTAAAAAGACTCTCTCCCCTTTGTCTCACCTTTTGTCTTCCTACCAATTAGAAATTCATTATTACCAACAGCTGACACTGAAATAGAGCCTAGCGCTGGAATGGCTGTCACTCACACCTCAGGGTCAATTAGTTTCATCACTAGAATGCTTTCTACCTATTGATTAAAGGAAGTAGGAAATCTCATAAAAGAATTCTGGAGATCTGCATTGGGAGGGCAGGTGAAGTTTTAGGCTGTTATGGGACTGTCAGAGGGTGCTGGCTGGTTGGGGTCCAGAAATGTGGGGTTGACACCTAGCAGGATAGAGGTATGGAGAGATCCAAGATAAATGGTTTTCTAGCCTCAAAGCACCAAAGGTGACTGAATCCTGTGGGGCATATGGTAGCAGCTGTTGACATCTTGTTTGTGCATCCCTCAAACAATAATATCCTCTATCTCTGTGTGCCGATTTGAAACTGCTGCCCTCTCTTCCTTTTGACCCACTTCGATTGCACTACTGGGCAGCTGATTATTGGCCAGTAGGGGAGGATCTTAGACTCTTCTAGAGAGGTGAATGTAGCAGAACTTGCCTGTTGCCTCCAAAATTGCTACCTAGTTATTTGACATCCTTGGCATTTCCTTGATCAGCCTTGTGAAGTCATTCACCCTGGTCAGATTTACTCTTCAGGGTGAGAAAAGAAATAGGGTGAGAAAAGAAGTAGGGAAAACAGAAGAGGCCACATGTAAGCATTAAACTTATGGAGTGAGTATTCTCTCTAATATTCTTGCCTTTGCTCTATGTCTGTGCTTCTAGAATGATCTTTCAGTGGGGGTGGGCACGGGGGTAAATCTGCTTTCATTTTAGGGGGAGGAGGAGGAGGGCGAGAAGGAACTCCTAGTTTTTACCAAATTTTTCTAGGAAACAGATTGGCTTCAACCTACTAGAAATTATCAACGTCAAGCAAGCAAACTCGAGGAAGCCACTCTGTAATGGCAGAATAAATCTACCCTTACCTTTCTCTGGGAATAACAAGGAGATGAAATACAAAGAGAAATCCTCGCACTTGCTAACATAAATCAGCCCGCTGTTGCTATCAGCACATATGGTACGGTGGCGTGGCCCACTGCTCTGAGACCCGCTGATGGAAGACCATATGTGCTCCTGCAGCATCAAAACACAGCGGGCCTGGTTTAGGGCTCTGTGGCGGCCTCGAGTCCGAACTTACTTGCATTTATTGGTTTATGTTTCTGCTTTTGCACTATTCTTACCACCACACACTCTCACTTTCCCTCGGTTTTTCTTTCCTATCTTTCAGGAGTTGAGAGGGCTGGATGATTTTAAAAACTTGTGTTTGGACCTCGTGGAGTTCTTTTAGTGGGCAGTGGCCCTGAGAGAGACACAGGTGTCAGGAATGGGAGTGATTACTGCTGGTGCCTCCAGGATGGAGCAGTCTCTTCTTGAAGATTTGCCTTCCCTCCTCCCTCAGCTTTATTGAGATATAATTGACAAATAAAAATTGTATATATTTAAGGTATATTAGCATCCTTGGATATACTTATACACTGTGAGATGATCACTACAATCAAGCTAATTAACATGTCTGTCACCACACACAGTTACTTTGTTGTTGTGGTGAGAACAATAAGATATACTATCTTAGTAAATTTCAAGTACGCAATACACTGTTAATAACCATAGTCAACGTGCTGTACATTAAATCCCAGAAAAAGACTTGCCTTTTGGAATACAGTCACGTGTTGCTTAACAATGGGGATACGTTCTGAGAAATGTATCGTTCAGCAGTTTTGTTGCTGTGTAAACATCACAGTGTACTTACACAAACCTAGACTAGACGGTGTAGCCTACTACGCACCTAGGCTCTATGGTACTAACCTTTTATGGGAGCACTGTCTTATACGCAGTCTGTTGTTATGAGGTGCATGACTATATACTAATTACAAGGAGTTATAGACTTAGATTTAGGCAATGATGAAAGAAGTTTTATTTGGTTTTCTCTCCACTTTTATTTAAATGTAGACTTTGAAAAAAGTGAGAGGGCCCAGTATTTACTTCCTACATAAATTTAAAGTAAATGAATGAAACGGGCTACAAAGCTTCTTATGTTATTGTAAGCAGAAGCACAAATGAAAACCAAGGAAGTTATTAATAGGACCAGATCCACAGCACATCCTTTTTCATGGGAGCTCGAGGAACCTCGTGAACAAAAATGCCTTTATCTTAGGAGTGACCCTTTGAGAGTGGGGTCATGTTAACATATTTCCCTCTGATTTATGGCCCACACTTAGCTTCCCTCTCTGTTCATAGGAGATCCCAGTAGGTCTGAACAAGCCCATGATGAATGCCGACCTCATGTGAGACAAAGATCCTAATAGGAGAGAAATAAACAAAAAACCAAAAACCATGCACACTTGCTATTGAAGTAAAACTCAAGTTATTTTTTGAGTGAAAAATAATACCCTACATGTACTGATGAAGACCTAATTCAGTTACGTTATTTTCTGGGTCCTTGCTCATAGCATCCCCACCAAACCAGGATGTCTGCCAGGACCCTTCTATGTAGACCATGTGGCACCTCCTTGTCAGGTTGAGTGACAAAGTGTTTTATGAAGTTCTACGTATCCAGACTTATATATTTTTCCTTGCTAATTAATCCTATTTCATTTCAGTGCTATGGAATCCTATTGTTTCAAAGTCAACACCCTTCAATTCGAGTTGGTTTAAAAGTGGCAACCGCCCCAAAAGTCATGCGCTATGCAACTCCAAAAGGGGATGTGGCTCTGTCTGTAGCAATCTGACATGGTGGAGTAAATGGTGACTATTTTAGGTGTGTTAGGTATTGAGAGGTGATATTGTTCAGGGCAATGGTTCCTCGACCGTGGTGATCATTGAAATGAATGGTGCGGGGGAGGTTGCTGACATCACCAGGCTCCCACATCTGAGGATTCTGATTCAAGGAACCTGGAGTGGGGTCCAGGCATCTATCTAAAAAGCTTTCTTAGATAATTCTGGTGATCAGTGGGGTTGGGAAATGCCAGCTGTAAAACCCTTGTCTTGAATTGCAGTTCAGGTTCTGCCACATGCTCATTCAACCAACCATCTCATCAACCGTTGTTATGTGCCAGGCCTGGGGCTGCGTGCTGGGGAGCAGAGTTAACAAGACAGATGTCCCGGCCAAACCATTTAATGGCTCTGGGCTCCATTTCCTCAGCCTTGAGTAGGGGTTAGATGAGATTTCAGGTCTCATCCAGCTCTGGCAGTCCATGATATTTAAGAAATTGAGCCTTTGACCTCCTAACGTCAACTCCTTTTTGGTTCTTATCACCAAGCTGACATTCTCCCATTCTAGTTTTCTTCCTTACCTTAGATTTCTGCCTCAAAGCAACAGTCTTCAGTACTTGATGTTGGCCTGATTGAAATGTTGAAATACAAGATTTCCTGTCTACTTTCAGAGGTTTTTGGGCTGAGAAGTTAACTGAGGGTGAATCAGGGCTGTGCATGTTTCTATTCATCATGATAGCACTACTGACAGCTTAGAAATAGTGGCTCCCCATTCGTTAGTTACATGAAAAGTTCTTGTACTTCTCCTGTTCCCATCAGAGGCCCGAGGAAGCTAGACATAAAGCTCCAAAGACAGGTGAAGATGGGGCAAATCTGGACCCCCTAAAGCAAAGGGGCTAAACTGAGGGTATGTTTTCTTAGCATCTTATTGGGATGGGATGGGGTTGCGGTGGAGGCGGGGGTGGGGTGGTCAGAGACCCAGTCTGACTTTAGTGCAGAGTACAAACCTAGAACAATCTGCCACTTTAAGAGTTTTCATAAATTGCTGTATGTGAATTTGGAACTCTTGAGATGGAGAGAGGGAGAGACTACGGAGTTTAAACTACATGGTTTTGTTTAGAAGTCTTTCTATAATCCAGGAAAGTTACTGTTTGTGGATCAATGACAGTAAAGCTGATGCTGCCACTTATGATCAGGGAGATTGTCCCTCAGCCACAAGGGTCCAGGTATTTCCACTGCTTGTCAGAGTGAGTCGTAAAGGTTGCTGTATCCACTGACAACCAGCATCTTGTTCTTCCCTGGGGAAGGTGGTAGGGGGTGGTCAGGAGCTCCTTCTCTGAGTTTTCAGGCTTGGCCCACTCAGATGATTCTAGAAGCCAGAATTTAATGGGAGGCAGATGGTGGAAGGCCTGGTCTAAAGGGCACGGCTATTACTCAGCCCCAGTGATGGTAGCTTTTTGGGAATGTGAACCCAGTGTTGCCAGCTCTTATGAATTTTTCCAAAAGCAGCTGGAGATCCAGATTTTTATGGTGGCAGATAATTCAAATCATAGATGCACACATACCCCAATTGCTTTTGGGAGTACATTGGTGGCCAGTCCTGTGCTAGCCCTCTTTCCCTGTTTGTTACATGAAAGAATCTCGAGACCCTTTGATGACTAGAAGTGGAGGGAGCACACACAAAAGCCCGAAAAAGGTTCAATCTGTTCTTCATGTTCATTGTGATGAGATCCTAAATGATAGAAACTTGAGGTTGAAAAGAAGGCATAGTATCTGGTCTAGTTGATCATTCCAAAGTTACCATGTGGGAACCTGGGATCTGACAGAGGTTCGGTAGGGCTCCTGTGTATGTGGCCTTTCCTTTGAGTGACACAGCGTGTGGTGATCCTTGGAGTTGGGTGGCACAAAAGCTGCCCAGCCATCTGTGATGGTTTTGTATCAGGGCATCTCCAAGTGGAGGTTCCTTCATCCAGTAGTAGGTGTTCTGTCATGGACACACTTTCTCATGTCCTCTGTCCCATGACCTCAAGGCTAGGTCATTTTAACACTGTCCCTTCCCCTTAATTTACCACCTCCCTCCTGTTCCCAAGCTGTGGCTTTCCCCAGATTCCTCCTTCTTTGAGCTACAAAGTGGGGTGTAAATCACAGCTGTTCTCTTCCCCCTCTCTATCTTCACTTTTGGGTAGAGGTGAGGCTTAGAATCCCAGGAGTGGTAGAGGGGAGAAAAAAAGTCAGGGTGGCCTTTACACTAGGAGGTGACTTAAAAATGTTTTCCCTCTTTCCATGTAGAGCTGGAAAAATTTTAGACATCTCTATGGTAAGATTTAATATCTTGCCATTAAGTCAACAAGTGAGACACATCTCCCACAGATGCGTAACTTTTAGGTCTTATTTTGCTAAAAGAGCATCTATATCCTTTGTGATCTCAAGCTGCATAACAAAATCAACTGGGCACCATGTTTGTATCAGTCAGGGTCCTGGACAAATCAAATGTCATACCCTAATTGGGTAATTTGTAGTGAATAAGATAAAGGGATTCTTTATAGAATGATCAAGAATTACAGGTGATTGTGCAGTATGCTGGGGCTAGAAACAGTGGGGTGTTTGTGGGGGGTCTGTTACTACTCCCCTCACTGGAGACGGTGACTCCTGGAGTCTGGAGATGGGCATGCTGCACAGAAGTGCCTGATGACAGGAGGCAGTCAGCCTGTGGTGACTCCACAGAGGGAAAGCCAGAGGGATAAGTATTCTGACCTCATTCTCCTGTCTACTCTCTGGCCTCTCCAATGGCCAAACCCAACTGGAAGCTTGTCAGTGTGGACCAAACAAGTCACAGGATGGTAAGGGTGGAGAGTGGGACTGGAGTGGCAAATGGAAGCCATCCAGCACAACGTTTTAAAGGATCAAGGACTTCCAGATCCAGTCATGAGATGCCAGTTTGATCTGGATTCAGGCGAGTGTAATTCTTAGTTTTAGTTTGCACATTACGGAAATGCTATCTCAATGGAAGCATTTGAATAAACACTATTAAAGGAATGAAATACATTGCAAAGGATCAACTGAATGGTGGTTCATAAAACTCAACAAATATTTATTGAATCCTGACTGTGTCCCTAGAATCATGGTCATCTTATCTATGAACCATATTGACGTTACTGTAATAGAAGGGGGATTAAATGATGCTTACATTGGGTTCAGCTGGAGCTCCCTTTTCCTTTGCGAACTTGTTTGTGTAAGAGATTGTCCATCTGCTCTTCGCCCATTGTATGGAGTGATTCTTTTATATCAATGAACCTTTGTACTGTTACATTCTATAGGAGCTTGGTTTCCAGGAGCACATGAAGTAATCTTTTTCACAGCTCAGTTATTAATGGGCAAGTTTTAATTTATGCAACAAATATTAAAATTGCAGTTACAATTTCCTCCTTGTAAAATGGGGAGTAAATGTGATAACACATATACAGGACCCTCTGTAAGCCCTTAATGAGGGTGAACTGATTTTGAAATACAAGAGAAAAACTGCCAGTCTCCCTACCCTCAAAGTTCAACCCGTATTCCTTATGTCCTTATTCTCTTTTAAATCGTACCCTTGTGCATGTATAATTTCTACATGTTAGGAGGCTTTTGTTTGCAAGTAAAAGAGACCCAAACTTCGAGTGGGATTAGGTGTGATGACATTAGAGCGTTGTTTCCATTTCTTTCTCCCAGGAGGTCTGCCCTCCTCTGGAAGGCTCCCTCCTCAGACTGGGTTTCTTCAGGGGATAAAAAAGGCTGCTGTTTCAGGCTTCACACCTACATACCAAATGTTTTCGTCACCTCGGGCTGCCATAACAAAATACCACAGACTGGGTGCCTTCTAGAACAGGAATTTACGTCTCACAGTTCTAGCGACTAGAAGTCCCAGATCAAGGTGGCGGCAAGGTGAGTATCTGGAGAACTCTCCCCTTGGGATTGCAGGTGGCTGCCTTCTCGCTGTGTCCTCACATGGCTTTCCTTGCTGCCCGTGGGTGGAGAGAGAGAGAGGAAGTGAGCTCTCTGGTGTCTGTTCTTAAAAGGACACTAATCCTTTCGTGAGGGCGCCACCTTCATGACCTCATATCAACCTGGTTACCTCCCTACGGCGCTATCTTCAAATGCAGTCACATTGGGGGTTGGGGCTTTGACATATGAATTTAGGGGTGGGGTGATGCAGTTCAGTCCACAGCACTGGACCTTCCAGACACACAGGTCTCCCCAAACTGTCAGACAAAAGCTCTGTTTTCACTTTGGACTAAACTAAGCCAGTCACTGTAGCTAGGGAGTGCCATGAACTGACTAGCTGAGTTTTTGTCCACAACGGATAGAATCATTGTCACAAGGAGTGGGTCTGGGGGGACATACGATTATGAGGATTGGCTTGGATTGGGGATGGGGGAAATCCTGTCTAAGCAGCGTGGCTGCCACATGAGGCGGGAAGGGAGTGGAAGAAACGGGTCCACAGTGCCCACTCCATTTAACTCACTCATTCTCCTGTTGTTGGATAGTCAGCTAGTTTTCAGTAGTAGGTTCCTGTTCAACAACATGACTAAGTTGAATTTCAAAATTTCTCACAAAAGTACCTTAATGTGAGGTTCTCAGAATTTTTGTCTGACATACTCAGCAGTGGTTGCTGCTTAATGGACAAAGGCTAGTACTTTTGAAACCAAGTTTCCCAGAAAATCACTATTACGACAACAGTGGAGCCCTTGCTTCCAGCCCCGTCTCTGCATAAAGAAATCCAGTCTTGGCGTGATTTTTCAGCTGATTTTCTCAGGCCACATTGCTCTAGAGAACGCGTTAGTAGGTTACTGTCAAAGCCCAAGGCTGTAACCTTTTGTCCCCTCCTAGAAGCAAAGGATATTTAAAAATTACTTATTTATGGGTTCTTAAATGATGATTCAGGTCATTGGGGTTGCATTTGCCACAATCAAGACTGATGTTTGTTTATGCTGAGGAAACTGGATTTTAATCCTTAAGACTGCTTTTGTCACCCCATTTTCAATGTTTCATTATTGTCCATAATTATCTAAACAATACGTTTAAACTGAGCCTCTGCTATGTGATCAATATCATGCTCCATACTCTGGAGAATAAAAATGCGTAAGAGATGGCTGTAGGAAGGATACCCTCTAAGTGGAGGAACAAGACTAATCACATAGAAATGATGACACAACAACCCCATCCTAAGCGTGTGATACAGGAACACTGGGACAGCAGAAATTTAGAGGAGAAAAGATCCCAGTGGGTTGAGCTGTCATGGGGGCTTCATGGTGGAGGTGGCACTTGGACTGGGCTCTGAGGTTCACGTAGGATCTAATAGAAAAAAAGAATCAGAGGGAGGATCCTTTGCAGAGGGGCGTGAATAAGTGCTGGCGTGGTGTGTGTTGGGATTCCTGAGAAGTCAAACCAGAGTGGCAGTTGGATGTGGGAGGGTTGGAAAGGAGGGGGGATGGGTAGTGGTTCTTTCCTGGATCTCCTCCCACTCCTCCAACTGGATCTCCTTTCGCTCCAAAATCTATCTTTTTTTGGCTTTCAATTGTTTAAAATAAAAGGCAACAATATGTGAAACATGAAGTTTGGAGTCATTTTAGAGTGTTTGTGCTCCGTGGACATGACCTTCTGTGACTGCCTCACTCGTGATAACCCACTTTCAGTTTTTGTCCTATTCCTTGGGCATTCTTTATAAGTTTAGAAGCAAAGCTCCCTAAAGAATGCAAATGACACCCCATTTCTTTTAGTGAGGCACTCTATCTTCTGCTGAAATTCAGCCCCAAGTTTAACTCAAAAAGCATGAAAACTACAGGCCCAAAAAGGATGGAAACTGAAACCACGAAAGAAATGCTGGAGGGGAAGGCAGGTAGATTCTGAAACTGTGACAAGAAGTTAAAACAATTCCATAAATTCTAAAGCAAACCCATAGTTTTGGATCAAATTAAAATAGGTATTTTCATTGTCAGTGTTTAGGAGGGATAGAATTCCCCTAGAGCATAATTTCCAACATTATTAGAAAATGTAAAATTTACTAAAGAATCATTTTTCAAGCCAGCCGTGATGGCCTTGTGGTTAAAGTTTGGCACTCGTTGCTTTGGCAGCCCCAGTTCATTTCCTGGTTGTGGAACCACACCACTTGTCTGTCAGTAGCCATGCTGTGGTGGTGGCTCACATAGAAGAACCAGAGGGATTTACAACCAGGATATACAACCATGCACTGGGGCTTTGGGGGAAGGAAAACAAAAGGGGAAGATTGGCAACAGATGTTAGCTGAGGGCAAATCTTTCCCAGCAAAAACAAACAAAATCCACCAATCTTAAAAAACAAAAAAACAAAAGAGGCATCTTTCGTGTTTACTGCTTAAAATTTTGGATCTAGATACACGTTCTTCATTAACTTCTGGAGATGTCTATTTATAATCGCATCTTGAATAATTTCTTGAAATGGCAATATACGTGTTTGCATCTTAAGGCACTCCATAATCACTCTGGTTCAATGTTGTTGCTTTGGGTTCTTAGATTTACTATCCAATGGAACACCAAGTCTGACTACATTCTAAACAAATGAATGGTTAATCAAATTTATTCTTCTGACGTTTTTGTTGGGTGTTTATGAAGACTGGCATCTGGATAGTCATTGGAAGTAAAATATTTTGTGAGGAAAACTTGCTCAGACTCCCACTTGATAGGGAAATAGGCAATTGTTCTCAGCTTTTAAAATACACACCACTTTCCTACACTCATCTAGATTGTGATATGCTCCGTTTATTGTAAATGTGATTCAGTTAAGATAAATGCTAGTTTATTTATTCATTTGTGGTTTGTAACCTGTGAGACTTCTCCTGGTATAGTTAAATCACAACATTATTTTGGGAGTTGATGCCTTTGGGCTTTTTCCCGAAGGTTGCCTACTTTTCTTCTAATCCTCAAATTTCTTTCTCAACTCTAGACCTTAAAGCTCTTTTCTTCCTCTCATCTCTCATTCTTTTGACTTAGCTCTTTATTATGAGGCTCACCTTTGGCTTCTTTATTTTATTTTTCTTTTAACTCCATCCCACAGTAGCAATGTGGAGGTTACGAGTGCAAGTTTTGGAGTCTAATCCTGGTTCCATCACTTAGTTGTTGCGTGATCTTGGACAAGTTACTTAACCTCTCTGTTTCTTCATCAGGGAAGTGGAATATGTCTCATCAGATTGTTTTGTAGAATAAATGAGCTAAGCCACATGAAGTGCCCAGTACTGTGTCTGACCCGTAATAAGCAACTGTGTTAGTCGAGGCGGGCTAGTTGTGTTATTGTAACAATCAACACAGGGCTTAAGTATCTTTAAAACACAGACATTTATTTTTCATTCACCTAAGGCTGGCTGTGGGTCTCGGAGACTCTTCTAAGGGTTGGCTCAATGATCAAGACTGCTTTGGCCTTGTGGAACCTCCATCTCAACACGTACCTCCAAGGTTGGTGAGCAGGTGAAGGGTCCCCTTGTCAGTTAAGTGCTTTGGCCCAGAAATGACACATATCACTGCCACTCACAACCAGTTGGCCAGAACTCATGTGACCCAAAGGTAAAAGAAGCAGAGAAGTACTCTTCCTGTGTGCCGTGAAGTGGGTGAGCCCAGCACTCAACGCACCCAGATATAAAGAACGCTCCGCAGCACTCAGGGCAGCCATAGATCAGGAGAACGCCCTCCAAGAAGTCTGCGGATGTTAGAACCACAGAAGTTTGGTGAAGTTTTCAGTCCTGTAAAAAGACCTTACACTTTTCATTAGTCATCATAATTTTAGGATTCTTTATGGCTTGGGCAGTCTAAAATAATGACCCAAATTTAGAGTAAGGCTGTTATTTCATAGAAAATGTGTGAAGGATAAAATGAGAATATTCCTAGTGGTTTTGAGAGATTTGGGGCTGGCAGTGAGGGTGCAGGTGTGACAATTATTTATTTAAACCCCATCTGGTGTGGTTCACTAAGGACGTGGAGCTGGTATTTTGATCTTGCCCTTACTGCTACTTTTCTAAGGGGAGTATTGACACTGCTATGGATGGAGATGTCAGGAACACAGCCCAGTACTTCTTTGGGCCTGAGAGCTGAGAGAAGTTTCTTCTCCCTGACAGTGGAATCAATTCTCTGTCACACAGGCACTGATAATTAAACAAAGAAATATAAAATAACCCATGGAAATGGGGTCAGGCTTCATGTTCCAACAGGATTGGCACAGCTGTTAGCCACGCACCACTTCTGGGGGCTTCCAGGAGAACTTCATTTATTGCGTGTCACTAATAGTCCTCTTCATCGGGGGTCCACTATCTACTTCCGGGGTGAAAAGAAAGGGAACCGCAGTGCTTTGAAATGGTGAGCCCTTTTGGTGCCTAATGGAGAAATCCCTTCGTCAGCACTGATTTGTTTGCAGGAAGGGTGTAAAGAGTATTATTCCTTTTCAGCTAGAGGGAAGGCAAGATGGAACACGGAAGGTTGGAACAGAATTGCAATAGAAACCAAGATACTTTGATTTTATTACTAATTGCTGTAAAAACTTGCTGTGAGAATTTGGGCATGTCACTTAACTTTGTTGGACTTACTTCTTTCATAAAGAAAGAAAAAGAATAAATAAATGCTAGCCTGCCTAGTTTAGAGGGTTAATGGGAAAAACAAATGATATGAGAACTATGCAGACCCTTAAAAAGTACGAAGGTAATGGAATGGATATTTTTCTCTTTACACAGTAACACATTTTATTATAAATTTTTTTGAAAATATGAATAAGCACAGATAAAAGTTTAACAGGAACATTGTGAAAACCAACAATACTATTACATAGAGATAACTACCGTTAACGAATGGGTGTATATCTTTTCAAGAGTTTTATAAACTAGTCTTTCCTTGTGAAGCACATTTCAAACATCTTTTTGTATTGTACGTGTTTTAAATGGACGTGTAGCATTCCACTGAATGGTGATATTTTGACTTGTAAAATCAATGCCCTATCTATGGATATTTGGGCTGTCTTCAGTTTTGCCCTACTTTGGTGGCTGTTTAGAACTTTCCTTGTCGATGGTTAATCAACTATGTGGTTTGGGTGGAATTTTCCTTCTCTTTCACCTCCCGCCTCAAATTAGCCCTGTTTGGTGTAGACTACTCAATGTAGCCTCATGGCCATCGCCACAGTGATTTGTTCAGCAGCAGCAAGGAACTGTCGGGGAGGGAGGAATCCCCCTTCTACCCTTCTTGTGTTCTTATGGCTAGACTAACAACAAAATTAACACAAGACCAGACGAACAGAGAAAACCCAATTTAATATGGACGTGTTGGAGATCATAGAGGATTGATGCTCTGAAAGTGAACAAAGAAGGCAGTGCATATACCTTTTATGCAAAGAAACAATACATTTGTGAGGAATGACAGGACAAAGAAACCTAGGTTTGAGGTACTACGTAATTAGTGAGGAATTTAAACAGTTTAGTCTTGAGGCAGTAAATCAACACAGTTTGTTTATATGGGCTTCTTGGCTCTGAATCCCCGAGTTCTGGTGACAAGGATGTAGGGAGAGCACTTTTCACATGGGAGATTTATTTCCTGCTTTCAGGAGGAAGAGAGGAGGGTCAGAGTGCCCTTTTTGCTTCTCAAGTAACTTTAATCCAAAATAATCAATACACCATTGTGGGCTGTTTTGGGGCAGCGTGTCCTGGGCCCCAACAGAACCTACATTAATTCTGTTGGAATGAAGCTCAGCACTTGTGTTCTATGGCTGGGGAAAGAGAAAAGTTGCTCTCCCATAACAGCTACAGCCATTTAAAAAAAAGTCATGCGGAAGCCGAGTTAAGGACAAAGTCAGCACGTGGAGGAAGGCAGAGCTGGGAGAGCTGGTGGGAGATGAAGCTGAGCCCGGATAGAACAGTGGAGGAAACACAGACTACTTCTGGACCTTTTAGCATATGAACTCATGGACTCCGTTTATTACTGAGCCCAATTTGAGTTGAGGTTTCTGTTATTTGAAGCTAAAAGCATCCTAGGTGACACAAACATTTTAAATAATACTGCAACAAAAATACAAAGCTAAATCTTTATGCACATCCATGACTTTTCCCTTTGCATATATTTTAGTACAATTATGGAACCGGCATGTGTCCCCTTGAATTCTGTTTTACAGTCATTGTGTTTCCACTGGTTTTGATGTGCTTTCACTGCCAATGGTAGGTACCTGGAGCTCTTTTTAGGAAAACTGCCCTCGGGCAACTGGAATTTACCCGAACACCCAGAGAGACCATAGAGCCTGGAGATTTACTATGGTGCCTGGAAACCACTCTGGTGCAGCCCTTGACCAGGGATGGGTGGGTGAAGGAGTAGGAAAGCCCAGGTCCTTTGCCCCAGCTCTGGGTATAACTTAACTTCAGAGTCCCCTGAGGGACCCGGATGAAACTATCCTCTGCAGGTCCTGCCTGGCACGCACATTTGTGTGGCTTCCTCTCGGCTCTGTCCTTACCCTGCTCCCTTGCCCGTTTTCCCTGGGAGCATGGATTTAATAAATCACATGAGCATGAATCCTCATTGCAGGGTCTGCTTCTGGGGAGCGCAATCTAAGTCAGCTTGTGAACGATATTCAGGTTTTTGACTGAATTTGCTTTTAGTCAAAATGGCGAGCTACCACAACCACGGGGCAGGTGGGATGTTATGATGGTCTGGCCAGTGACACTGAATCTCAGGTACCACAGTAATTAGATGACATAGGAAAGGGCTTCAAGGCTTCTGACAGTGGTTGGCTGAACACACTTCTTCTGTGCAATTTTGAAATTGGCTTTGGGTTGCTGAATGAATGTGGCAGCTCTTACTTCCTTTGGGAAACTGAATATTACCCTGTCTAGCAGAGCTCAATATTATGGTCTTTTTTGCTGAAGTCTAAATCTGCTTCATTTAATTTTATCCCATTTTCCCTAGTTATAGTCTCTTGTACAATCGTAAAAACTCTTTATATTTGGTACTAACATTTCTCCTATAATAAAAGATGGGCTGTTCTTGCATTGGAAAATGCATGAGTCACCCTCCGGGGGAGGGTGGGTAATGGCATATTAAAGACCCGCAAGGGGGCTGTCCTGTTCTGGGAGGGATCTCCATCCCCCATGCCTTTGGGTTGGTAACGTCAGTGGTGTCTTTGATTCCTCTCTACCCTTCATAAATATTTTCCATTTGTCCTTCCAAATTCTGTCTGATTATTCCCTTGCATTTCCATAGTGACTACTTTAGTCTAAGCTCATACCATTTATTATGGACTGAATTGTATCTCCTCCAAATTCATAGGTTGAAACCCCCACCCACAATGTGACTGTATTTAGGAGACGGGGCCTTAAAGGAGGTGATTAAGGTTAAATGAGGTCATAGAGGTAGGAAACCAATAGGACTGATGTCCCTATAAGAAGATGAGACACCAGCAACCTGTCTCTGTCCGTGGATGCACAGAGGGTGGACCATGTGAGGACACAATGAGGTGGCCATCTGCAAGCCAGGACGAGAAGCCTCAGAAGAAACCATCCCTGCTGACCCCTTGCTGTTGGACTTCAAGCCTCCAGAACTTTGAAAAAGTAAATTTCTATTGTTTATGCCATCCAGTCTGTGCTCTTCTGTTGTGGCAGCCCGAGCAGACCAATACATCGTCTTACACTGGGCTTGTTTTTCAGTAGTATAGTATCTATAATAGCAGACTGGTATCCTCGTCTCCAATTCATTCTGGTTTGATTGAATTCTTAGGCAGCACTTACATCTTACCTCACTCTGAAATAAATCCTTCCATAGCGCATCAGGGCCACAGAGTGAAGCTGAAATGCTTCAGCGAGACGTTCAAGGTCTCTCTGACCCAGCCCCGAAACTCCCTTACAGCGTTTTCTCTATTTCCCAGTCCAAACCCCATGTCCTAGTCTCTTCCCTGCCCCCAAAATATGGTGCCCAGTGCTTCCTTGGCCCAGTTGGATTTTCTCCGGTTTTCGTGCTGACTGTCCAAACCCCGTCTGTTCCTTAGGTTCATCCTCAGCCTCACTTCCTCTGCAAAACCTCTTCTCACCTTCCTGGCTGACCTCTACGTTGCTCTTGTAGTTTTTTGTCTTTTCTACTCAGATCTACACTTAATGTTTGGATTTTAAGTGGTTCATATTCTCCGCCTCATTACACACCTAGGCTGTGCTGTTTTCAGCCCTGTCCCTGGTGCTTGACACACACATAATAGATACGCTAAGTATTTGTGGGTGAATGAGTGAACAACATTGCCAACATGGCAGGAGTAGTGCAACCTATACAGATGAGTTGGGTCTATAGGGTAGTACGATACATGGAGTAGGTAGTTAAAAACCCCAAGGATGTTACGATGTAATTGCTGTTTAAACTGAACCTGAGTTGCTTACATCTTTGGCGTGTGTCACTTTGAGCCTGGATTCCTCCCATCTGACGACATGTCCAATGAATGGTGAGAAAAATGGCTTACGCATTGGTATGACTTTCTCCCCCAGACCCGATGCATTCTGGTTTTCTTCTTTTGCTGTTGCCACTGCAATGCAGAGTTACTATGTTGGATAAATTTAACAGAGAAAGAGGTGGTGATTGAAGCCCTTGGTACCTAGAGTCTCAAATGGAGGAGAATCTTACCCCCAGGCCTAGCAGCAGGCTGTAAACAGTACTTTCACGACCTAACCTGAGAATATAGACAGACAGCAACTGTACTTTTGTGTATGTGTGTGTTTAAACCCATATATATATAAGTCTGCATTCTTTGAGTAAAGGCCCATTCATTTGGAGAAAAAAGAGCCTGCTCCAAAATCCCCCTCTGGAACTAGAAAGTTTGTCCTGAATGAGACCAACACAGGTTAGGTGTTAAGCCTGACATGCAGGGGCTGCACTGGCTTTCATATAGCACGTCATATGCCAAAGACTATTAGAGGTGGAAGAAACCAAGAAATCAAGCGGGGGCTTTCCCAAAATGCTGTCAATCACTTATCACATTAACTTTTTTGTTTTTACCTTATTCATATTTCATCAGAAGCGATGCTTTGCACTGCTAAGGTCTCTTCAGTAAAGCATGCGAGAATTCACACTAGCAATCCATTTCATCTGTGTCGTCAATATTGGTGGACAGTTGGGGTGGAAGGGACAATTCCTGAAGGTTTGAAACCTTTACAGCACGTACAAGCATTGAGTATGGCTGTGTGTGGGTGGATCATCATGGTGTTGCCCACGTTAGCCTTTCTGGAGCAGTAATATCCAAGAAATTGTGGGGCTGATTGGCTATGCAAGTATTTATTTTCATGTTTTGTAGAAAAATATGCAATATAAAAGAATTCATCTTTGTTCCACCTATTATTTAATTTCTATAGTGGTGTACACTCCATGCTTTAGGAAACACTGATATAGTCCAACTCTCTCATTGAAGATGAGAAATGAAAGGTCTGGAGAGATTAAAACTCCTTGCTCAAGGTCATTTGCATGTTTAAGGGCAGAATCCTGGGGTTCCTGACTTCCAGGGAACCTAAATTTTCTCCTAAATTACACCGCCACTTATTCTCTTAGGAATGCATGAAACAAATATTGGTGACCTCTTGGCATGCCAGCCTTAGGGTGAAATGGAGATCTGCGATTGGCTTTACTCTCAAAAACTATTAAGAAACAAGAGGTTAGCAAAAAAAGTCACGCAAACAAAGACCTTTGGGGTAGAAGGGAGCCTATGGTCATCTAGCTCGATGCTGGGCTGAAACCTGGATGGTCCAAGGTGGACCTTTGGGACCTCTTTGCAGGGCAAGAAGTCCAGGGGGAAGGGGGAATCAGGCTGACAGATTTGGGGGTTCTTTGCCCTCATTCTAATTACAACTATGCTGTTTTTCTAATTAATAACAGAGACAATGCTCCTCATCCAGCATTCTTATGTCTTAGAGAAGCAATAGAGGCTACTGGGTCCATGAACGTGGGTTTTGTGGTTATGAAAATTTGAACTTGAACCCCAGCAGAGCTTGAATGGAATTTTTCTCAAGTTTGAAATTTAATATTGTTCTTCTCGCTAAATTAGGCAAACAGTTTCTCCGAGGATCATGGGGCCTTTTGATGGTTGTCAGTGTTATCATAAGGAGTGAGGTAAAACATCTTCCTTACTGTGGATCCTACTCAGACATGTCATTTGAAAGGAAGGAAAGAAAAAACGGAAGGCTACATGGAGAAAGAGGGAGGAGACAGAAGCAGAGAGCGTGCCTCGAAGTCCTCCACGTTCCTTCCGCTGTGCTTCGACACACGCCTTGGGACTCTGTCCACCACCAGAAATGTTGATAAGGACTCTGGCTTCTGTGTGCTTTCTGGATTGGCAACACTTAATATGGTTAGGTTTTGGGGGCTCTGAACACCTCAAACTGGGGAACTTGTCATTAGACATTCCTTTTAAAAAACATAAATGCCTCAAAGCTTTATAACATTGGATTTGGCAATAATTTCTTGCATATGACACCAGAGGCACAGGCAACCAAGGAAAAAGTGGACAAACTGAACTTCATAAAAATTAAAAAATTTTGTGCTTCAAAATACTATCAACAGAGTAGAAAAGCAACCCACAGAATGAGAGAAAATGTTTGCAAATCATGTGTCTGATAAGGGATTAATATCCACAATGTATAGAGAATACCTAAACTCAACAACAACAAAAAAACCCCAATTAAAAAGTAGGCAAAAGGGGCTGGCCCCGTGGCTGAGTTGTTAAGTTCGCACGCTCCGCTGCAGGCGGCCCAGTGTTTCATTGGTTCAAATCCTGGGCGCCGACATGGCACTGCTCATCAAACCATGCTGAGGCAGCGTCCCACATGCCACAACTAGAAGGACCCACAATGAAGAATATACAACTATGTACCGGGGGGCTTTGGGGAGAAAAAGGAAAAAAATAAAATCTTTAAAAAAAAAATTGAAAAAAAAAAAAGGTAGGCAAAGAACTTGAATAGACATTTCTCCAAAGAAGATACATGAATGGCCCATAAGCACATGAAAAGATACTTGACATCACTACTCATTAGGGAAATGCAAATTAAGACCATGATGAGATGCCACCTCACACCCATTAGGATGGTTACTATCAAAAACCTCCCACAAAATAAATGGTGTTGATGAGGATATGGAGAAATTGAAACCCTTGTGTACTGTTGGTGGGATTGTGAAATGGTACGGCCATTGTTCAAATAGTATGGTGGTTCCTCAAAAAATTAAAAATAGAATTACCATGTGATCCAGTAATTTGATTTCATGGTATATACCCAAAAGAATTGAAAGCAGGGTTTCAAAGAGGTATTTGTACACCATGTTTATAGCAGCATTATTCATAATAGCTAAAACATGGAAGCAACCCAAGTGTCCATCAACAGATCAATGGATAAGCAAAATGTGGTATGCCTATGATGGAATATTATTCAGCCATAAAAAGGAAGGAAATTCTGACACATGTTACAATATGGGTGAAACTTGAGGACATTATGCCAAATTTCCAGTCACAAAAAGACAAATCCTGTATGATTCCACTAATGTGAGGTACCTAGAGTAGTCAATTCATAGAGACAGAAAGTAGAATGGTGGTTGCTGGGGGCTGGGAGAATTGGGAGCTTTGCTGAATGGGTACCGAGTTCCAGTTTGGCAAGGTGAAAAGTGTTCTGGACATTGGTTGCCCAACAATGTGAACACATTTAATGCTGCTGAATGGTACACTCAGAAATGGTTAAGACGTTAAATTTTATGGTATGTAAATTTCACTACAATTCAAAAACAAACACAACACCGATGCCCCTAGGAGAGACAGTATTTTTGTGGTTCACACCTTAGAGCTGACTCGTTGTCAGGCTGCTCTTCAGTCAGCTAGCTGAGAACCGGTGCTCAGGGAATGGGAACTCTCATGATAGAGTCCTTCGTTTCAGAAGCTCTGGTTTCTTCAACAAATATTTGAGTGCCTGCTGGGTTCCAGGCACTATACTTGGTCCCAGAGATATCAGTGATCACAGGGAGTGAGAGGTGGGGTGCGGAAGGACACAAAAATAAAAGAATGATGGTTTTTAGCATGTTACCAGATGATCAAGGTTACGGGAAAACTAAAGCATGAAAGGAGAAGGGCGGGCCTCAATGAGAAGGGGACATTTGGACAGACTTGGGGGAGCAGCTCCAGTAGATATGGTAGGAAAGAACATTCTAGGCAGAGGGAATAGTAAGTGGGAAGGCTGTGAGGAGGGAGCTGCCAGGAACAGCAGGGCCAGGTGTGTCTGGAAGGGTGTGAGGGGAGGCGAAGAGCAGTGGGAGACGAGAGAGAGCGTGCCTGTGTGTGTGTGTATGAGAGAGAGAGAGAGTCAGAGGGAGATGGGAGCCTTTGAAGGGCTGTGAGCTCAGGGGTGACATGATCTGACTTGGGACTTATCAGGATCCCTGTGGCTGCTCTACCGAGAACGGACTGAATGGGAGTGGAGGCCAAATAGCAAGCCAGCTTGGGAGAGAGTGTAGAGAAGGGGAGGGTGGGCTGGCGGGACCTGAGGGCTAATCTTTCCTTCTTCACCATGGTTCTTCGGTTTATCCCCTGCAGGGTGCTGGGGTAGGATTTAGTTTGGTGGGGTTCCCTCTCCCCCCAGTGCCCTCTACCTTCCCTCTGGCGGCTCTCCGTCTTCCCCAACTCTTGTCAATGGAGGGAGGTTAAGTGCATCCTGGAGGCTCTCCCAGCGAGTTGATGGCCATGCCTTGGAATAGTCCTGATTCACAGCCCTTGGCTTTGACTAGCTTCGTGGAAGCTCCTGTGCTGGGCCTTAACCTCCCTCAAGATGAGAGTCATCATTCGCCAGGGAGAAAATGGCTATCTCGTAGCTGCGGGCTCTTAGCTGCTCTAAAGCTGCAGGACAAGTGACTTCACTGAACATACTTCATGCAGGGAGGAGGGAGTAATCTCAGAAAAGGGAATAAAGGTCCTCAAAACGCTGAACCTGGGGAAATTGCAGAGAAGGCAGCCTTCTCCTCTCCTGGGTGTGTGTGTGCATCCAGGAAGGAGCTCCACACACCGCTGTTTCAGGGCAAGTTTGTCCCGGCATCACATTATTTCCTGAGTTGTGAGGATGCCCAGTGTAGAAAAGGAGGAAGAGCGTTCGTTAGCATTAACTATGGCCATCTGATGACCTGTCCATTATGGACTCGAGGAAGGAAGGACTCTGAACACCTTTATCTACCCGAGGAGAGAAAATTGCCTCTATCTAGACCAGCATTTCTTACCCTCGGCGCTGGTGACATTTTGGGCCTAATAATTCTCTGTTGTGGGGACTGTGCTGTGCATCGTAGGTTATCTAGCAGTATCCATGGCCCCTGCTCCTTAGATGTCAGTAGGACCTCCCCAGCTGTGACAACCAGAAATGTCGTTGTCAGATGTCCCCTGGGGGAGCTAAGTTGCCCCCAGTTGAGAGCCCCTGACCTAGGTTTGGCAGGGGCACCGGTGAAGGCTAACCGCCTCAATGGAGTTAAAACTAACAGTGGCCTCTCCCCGGTCCCTGGGATAGCAGAGCGTGCACTAGTCGGCCTTCAGAAAGCAATTTTCCTGTTTTCTCTAATAAGGCCGTTATGATGCCCGGATCCTGGGCACCCCAGCACATAAGTGTGCCTATAAGGCAAAGAAACCAAAAACAACGCCCGCCCTGATTGCCAGGGAGGGGGCATGTTTTCTTTCTCCTCTCTCTCCTGGATCCCTGCAATAATTAGCCAAAGTAAAATGAATATTAGCTCATGCTTAACTGCCTTTACAGCGTTCTCGCCGGCACTGACCCAGTAGCGCTAAACCAATTATTTTTTGAACTTTATGGCTTTAAATAATCCTTTGCTCTAAAATTCCCTGTACCCCTCAGCTACTTAACCACAGGCCCCTCTGCCCTAAATCCTTTTCTTACACTTTGTAGCTTTTTAAGCAAGGCCCCTCTTTAAGAAGACATAATCCCTTCTCTGTAGAAAACATGAAAGACCTTGAACAAATCAAGATTTCTCCATGGAGAATTCCGCTAATCCCATGCTTAGCTCCTAACAAGGAAATCCATCTCTCCACCAAGCACGCCATTACCCGGACTAATGCCTGACTTGAATAACAAGCAAATTATTGTGCTTTTAATTGTACCCTGCTCGGTCACAAAGCACATCTGAGAGAGGAATGTGCGGAGCTTCTCCAGGAGAAAGAGGTCATGCTTCTAATCCTCCTTTTCTGTCGCCTTCCCCTCCCCGTTCCTGATCTTTTCTCTTCCCAGGAGCGCAGAGGAGAGAGAGAAAAAAAGACAGCTAAATTATGTTTAAAATGGAAGAGTCTAAAAGAAGAAAAAGGGTGGTAAATACTGACTTGGGAGAGGAGGAATTATCCGCAGTGTCTGCAGTGTGGCTCATTTGAGGACAATCGGAGCGTTAACCCGATTACTGGAGGGCAAGCTTTGTCCCCTAAGCCAGGCTTGCTCAGCCCCGGCACTGTTGACTTTTTGAGTTGGATAATTCTTTGTTGTGGGGGGCTGTCCTCTGCATTGTAGGATTTCTAGCAGCCCCCAAGTTGTGACCATCCAAAATATCTCAAGACATTACCAAATGTCTCCTGGGGACAAAATCGCCCCTGGGTGAAAATCACTGCCCCAAACCCTTCCATATTGGGATATATTGGCTCCCTCCCTTTTGTACACAAACCCCGAGAAAATCATGGTTTCTTGATAAAACAGGGGAAGCAAATATGCTCTTTATACAAGTAAAATGAGTGGAAGGGAGAAAGACTTGCGTGTTGTCAGGGGTCGGAGAGTGGGAACGCCCCTCAACACCACAATTGGAAAAAGTCTTAGGATTTATCTGTGTTTCTGGCTTCCATTCGGAAGTGGCGATGCCCCTGGGTGAGCAAGCCAGTTTTTCAATGCCTCTGCCTTGTGCACTTTAGAATCGGGCTTGCTGTGGGTGAGATGACGGGTGGGGAGGCTGCAGAGATGAAGGAGCCTGTTGCCTGAAGGTGCTGACACTCTCCGGGCACCGTGCTCGGGACGCGGGAGAACTGCCCAGCATCAGAGCTGTCCGTTGCTCAGACAATGACATACCATCTGGGACCCGAAAATCAGGACCCAAGAGAGCTAGCCACAAAGAGAGACATTATGCACACACTGAGCTGCAGTTTCATTACAGCCATTGAGGCAAACCTTCCTCACCCCTGGAGATATAAAGGTCATCCCTAGTTTTAGGCACTTACCAGAAGCATCATAGCTCGTCTTCACTAAGCCAGAAGCAGAAGCTGGGAGACAAGAGCATTGCAGTTAGCCCCCGTCTCCACTAGATGGCGGTGCACGTCTTCCTGAGCAGCCCGGCCTACCTGCCGCTCACATCCACCCCTCGGCCTGAGCAAGACAAGTGCCGCTCGTCTTTGGGAGACAGCCGTCCCCTCTCATTGTTGGCACAAACAGCCCCAAACAATTGCGCTGACCACACAACTCTAAGCCACATTCCAGGGCGCTGCCGTCTGCTCAGGAGTGAATGCTGGGAAAATGAACCAAGCTGCTAATTTGCTTGATTAGGGGAAAAATAAGATCTCAAGTAACAATGGGTGTAATTTATTTTTCCAACAAGAATAGGGGCCATGCCATTTCATCCCCCCGGCCCGACTGCTACCCTAAATGAAAGCAATCACCTAATTAGGCCTGAATTACTAACTGGCAGGGTAAAGGATCTACTGAAAATCAAGCTGAAGTGGGGAATTTAGAGAAAGAGATGTGATTTCTTTGGGAGGAGGGGCTGGTGGAAGGGAGGGGAGGGTCTGAAGCCATTGTGGGGCCCTGGACCCCTGCGATCTGGGGGCTGTGCTGGCCCTGACCCCGGGAGAAAAAGAGGCTCAAGGATTTTTCCAGGCCATTCATTTTGCGCAGGCGAATGGCTTTCTAAAAGGAGGAAAAAGTCTGTTGGGGAAGACATACCCATGAGTTCCTTTTAAAATGTTACAGAGGTAGATGAATTGGCTTGGGAAAGAGAACACAGTCCTGTGGGGCCGGGGCCACCCCGTTGATGGGGCTGGCCAGGCAGACCCCACAGGAAGCTTCTCGAAGGCCCCGTCTCCTGACACACAATGCGGGAAATGACAGGCAAATCTGAAACCAACTTTGGATTGAGGTCGTTAAGAAATATCCCAAAGGCACGAAAGAAATGCTTAGTTTCGGATTTTGTTGGTTGCGTGTGTCTTTACGAATTGCCCCTTCCCCCGCTGAAACCATGACTGTCCCCACAGCACGTTGTGGGGCCCTCTCCTCCTAGATCAGCAAAGCAGGAGGGGCGGAGGTAAGTGCTGACATCTTCCACTTGAAGGCTCCACAAATTGAAGTACTAATTTATTTGTTTGGAGATGACTCCTTGTTTTTTAGTTAGATATGACTTTAATTGAAATACTTTACTAATGCGATTTATCACAACTGTAAACTGTCAGTTGCCACAGCTGTTGCTTTTGTAGAGCAATCTGGCAAATGTGTGTGGGTAAAAACACAGACTTGGAAGGTGGAGAAGGAGTCGGCTCCGGCTTTCTCTTTTTCCCACTCAGCCGGCCCACAGGCCCCTCACCCCTGCCGAAAACATATGCTCCTCTCCCTTTGGGGCACCCACTTCAATTCTAGTGCACATCTGTTGTTTTTGGCTGCTAAACAGCCATCCCCTCTCTCTTGGTAGGGGTACTTCATTTTCTTTTGGGGAGCTACCCTTTTCCCCATCTCAGTTCATGGGGCTTAGATGGAGTTGACCCAACTCTCCTCCTCACACGCTGTGGGGTGGGCATGCAGCTGAGCTCTGTCCAAGAGCCTTCCACTTGGAAGTGGATCTTAGGGTTGACACAACTAACAAAGCAACAACAATAAACAAAACCACAAGAGGACACCCATTAAATTCAAACTTCAGATAAAGAGTGATGATTTTTTGAGCATGTCTTAAATCTTGCGTGGGATGTACTTAAACTGAAAAATCATTGTTTATCCGAAATCTAACTTTGATGAGGAATCCTGTGTTTTGTCTGGCAACCCTATTGGTTCTAAGGAGAATGTTTCACCAAAGTGGGTCAAATCTGAATCAGCCCAGAACTTTCACTGGAGCTTTGGGGAAAAAAGTCCTTAAAAAAACATCTGTTGGGGTTGGTAGGCTGGTAGGATATGTACTTGCAACTGCTGGTGGCCATCTTTGCTACCACGTAGGGACAGCTGCCTGAATTGGAAGCCAACACCGTGGAAGACAGATCTGTTTCATTTGAACAGGTGCATCCAGCTGTTCCTGAAGCTGGCCCTGCGGTTGGTGGAGGTCAGGCTGCTGATGGCCAGATGGGATCATAACTTTTTACCACTTGAGCCAGAGAAGTAAAGACAGCAGTGCCAGAATGTGCCCACTGGGCATGTCTTCTATTCAACTGAAAGAGTGATGAGTGGGTCTCGGGCAGCAAAAACAACCGATGTCTGCTACACACTTAACGTTTCTTCCTGGTTGTTTGGCTGCATGGGAGCTCTTTGTTCTGTGGGATTAGCTCTTCTTCAGGACGTCACGGCTGGAGACCTGATCCGATACATTGCCTTTGGAACTGGAAACTGGAATTTCAAATTCGCCTCTGCCTTGTTGAGAGGCTCTAGAGTCACTGTGACCTCTAAAAGGTTGGGTTTCTTAGTCTGAACACTAAGGACAGAGCTTCTCCTAATTCATTCAGGCTGCTGTGACCAACTGCTATATACACCGGGCGGCTTATAAACAACCGACATTTATTTCTCATCGTTCTGGAGGCTGGGAAGTCCATGATCAAGGCACCAGCAGATTCGGTATCTGATGAGGACCCCCTTCGCGGTTCACGGATGGAGTCTTTTTGCTGTAATCTCACATGCCAGAAGGGGCAAGGGAGCTGTGTGGGGTCTCTTTTATAAGTGCACGAATCCCATTCATGAGGGCTCCGCACTTGTCCCTAATCATTTCTCAAACATCCCACCTCCAAATACCATTGTCTTGGAGGTTAGGATTCCAGCATAAATTCGAGGGGACACAGACATTGCACCCCTAGCAGAGGTGCCCTCCCCACAGCAGGGGGGAGCATTCCATGAGGTAAAGTGTGTCAGCACCTGTCACACGGTCTGGTGTGGAGGGGCTCCCATGGAGGTCTTCTCTCTTTTCTTTCTCCTTCTAAGAAAGCATATTCCTAACTTCTCTCCTATATAACTTGAGAAGAATGATAATCAAAGCCTGAGGACCAGCATTGCCAGCTCTGTGGCCCTTCCTGTTGTCACACGCATTAGGGCATCATTTGTATGTGCTTTGGGGTTTTCAAGCATTTTCACGTACATCTTCTCACTTCCTGTTTTGGCACAAAATCTCCTCTCCCTTTATATCGGTTTTCTGCTTATTGTATCTCTGGACATGAGCTTTGCTTTCTGCTGTTGTATGTAGTGAAGCATGTGAAACTTGGTCGCTGTCCTGTATCCCAGTGGCATTTCCCCAGTTTTGATTATTTGGATATTTGGGGTTAGTTGACAAACTGTTTCTCTCCTCTGTTAACCTTGGTCATTTTTTCTCTGTCTCACTTGGTTCATTTAACTGAAATGAAAAAGTGAGGGCCACAGCGCTCGTTGATAGTGACAATGCTGTATTCCACTTGGAATTGTCCAAAATTCAAAGAGGTGGGTTTGGAACTTGCTTTTTAGAGTTGGAGGAATCATTGAGATCATCTCCTCTTCTCCTTTTACAGGACGTCTGGTGGGTAAGGTGAGGAGGGCATTCCAAAAGCCCCGGGAGTGGGGTGTCTCGCCCCAGTGAGCCGGTGACAGCCGGGACTGGAATCCAGACCCCCGGACTCGCAGGCCCTGGCTGCCGGCGACTTGGCGAGCCTGGCAGCACACGCGTCCCCCAGGGCTTTTCAGAGAGGCTTCCGTTGGTCGAGTTGCTTAGTTTTCAAACTCAGGGATGTCCTGAGACAGGTGTGTGTCTCTGGTGGGGAGGAAGGTCGGAAGGGGCGGCAGGTTCTTAGAGGGTCTCCGGGAGTGTGCACGGGGGGCTGAGTGTGGAGGGAGCAGAGATGAACTTGAGACAGATGTTCACAAGGGATGCGTTTGTCTGCTTCTGGCTGTGAAATAACAAAGCCCGGGATCCTTGGGCAATTAGGAGATGAGACACCGTCACCTTGCAGGGGGCTGGAGGTGGCGCTGTCACCCCACGGTCTGTTTGCGGTGCCGCCCCTCCTCCCTGCTTTTTTATTTTGGTGGAAGGATTCATCAGTCGAAGGGGCTCTTCCCTTGCGCCCCGCCCCTCATGCTGGCTTTGGCTCCGGAGCGGAAGGAGAAGCAGCAGTGTGCTAGGGAAAGAACACAGAGTCTGACTCACTCCTAAATCGCTCTCTAGCTGTGAGTTCAGACACGTTTCTTAACCCGAGCCTCAGTTTCCTCTTCTGCAGGATGCGCACGAACATGTCTGCTATGTCGGGCTCTTGTGGAGATTAAATGAGATTAAATTCATAAATATGTGAAACTAAATATATTAATTTACTGGTCTGTAATAGTTGGTCAAGAAATAGTAATTCCGTCGTCTTTACTCTCTCAGGAAGTCTGGCAAGAGGAGTGGCATGAGAAGTGCTAATGCAGAAGAGTGCTCACCTGCAAACGACAGTGGTGGCTGATGCTACGGCAATAAGTACACGTGACTCTGCCCTGAATGCCCTAGGTTGGGTTTATGTCATCCTCACAGCAGCCCTATGAGGCAGATATTGTTATCGTCTCCTTTTTACAGATGTGAATGCCAAGGCACAGAAAGGTTAAGTGATTTGCCCAAAACCACACAGCTTGTAGCGCAGAAGTTGTATCCAAACGTTAGAGGCTCTTGCTGGTTGTGAAAGCTCACGGTGGGAGGGCAGATGAGGTGTCAGAAAGGGAGGAAAGCAGCGTTTCTGGGAAGAAAGGTGTGCTCCCAGACTTTGGACTGAGTTTTGACTTCAGTCTGACTTGAATCCATTCTGTCAGCTGGTGTCGGCTGCGGGTGACTGGCAGGTGGACAGGAGATGGAGAGTGTGGCTTTCAGGGTAGAGACGGAGCCCCTCGGCCACACCTGGAATCACAGCCTCGTATAGCCTTATTTGGGAGCTTTTGAGGTCCATCTCTCCTTATTGTTTCCCAAAGCCTTTATTCCATAAATTTAGTGCTTAAATGGCAAAATGCATCCCTCTTCCCAGCCAGTTGTATAACGTATTTTATTAAATGCTGACTTAGGGGTGGGTGAAAGCCTCGGATCGCGAATTCAGTGGAAGGGAGGAACTTCAGGCCAGCTCAACTGGCAAACAGAGAAAAAAGAAGAGCCTCTCCTCTTGGTGTAGCTGGGAAGACCCTTTAGCCAGCCTCAGGTATAGTCATGTTGTGCTCATTGCTCCAGTCTGAGGTCTGCTCATCCTGCCCCCAAGTTCTAGGAGTTGAGACAGGCCACTGAACAAGGGTCCGTCCTGCTTCCACATTCTAGACAGAAATATTAAGGCTGAGAGTCTGGTGGGGCCACCAGCTGACCTGGGATCTCGCTCTCTGAGGTGCTGTCCCTTGGAACATTACTCTTGAAAATCGGGCCTCCCAGACGGCGCTGTTTGTCCAGCCTGCCGTCCAGATCTCAGAGACACGAGCTTGCAGCTTTCTTCAGCTCATACTCAAACGTGGGGGCTGAGCTTAGAGGGGCTTCTGGCCCAGCCTCATATCAGAACCAGCCCTTTCCCAGGAACCTCTCGGCCCTGCTGTGCAGCCTGGGTTTGATCCTGACTTTCCTTTTTCAAGGAGAGCCTCTCTTTGAGGTCTTCTATGCCCTTTCCAGCTAGATCTCCTCCCAGTTCAGTAGAGAGCTGCCAATAAAGTTACACGTCAAACAAGCCGGGGCCTTCATTCTTTCTATTAAGAAAACCCCTGGCCCCTATGGTAGACCTCACTGTTGTTCACGAGAGAGAATATAATCGTTAACAGGAAGGAATTACTTCCTTGCCTTGTTTATACCAGGCTTGGCCTTGTGACTTGCTTTGGCCAATGACATGTGAGTGGAAGTGCAATGTGCACTACTTTGAAGAGCCTGTGCAGAATTCCACGTGCTTGCTTTTCCTTTGCTTCTTGGTCATGGAAGCCGGTGTCAGATTGTTTCTGTCAGGCTGGGCCCCTGAGTGCCTACAAGGAACAGAGCCATCTTACTGACCCAAGATGTGAGTGTAACATGGAACAAAAAGAACCTTTGTTGTCTTTTAAGCCTGGAGAAATTCAGGGTAGTTGTTACCGCAGCATAGCTTTGCCGATCCTGACTGACGTGGTCCTTATGTAATTGTACCTCCTGCTCACCAGAAGGAGGGGCTGGCCTCCCAGTTCTCGCTGCACCCTAATAAATAATGCATACTTCTTTATCTTACATTTGTATTATTAAGAAGGGCTACTCAAGTATTCAAAAAAGGCCTGCCTGAGGGCATCTTTCTGTGTCTACCTAGAAGCTTCTCTTCTTGAACAATTGAGATAGACCTCACCGGCCTCCCTCCCTTGTCACCATGTGAGAAACCATACAATGTGTTCCTTGAATTTGTAACAGACTTCAAGAGAAGATAGCTGTGATAGATCTTACGATATACAGTCATAAAAAAATGGACTGAGTGGGTTAATATAGCCCTTTCATTTTATTAAGAGAAGATAAATATGTTAATGAAATGACTCCTGGAAGGTGATTATCATTGTGTGACGGGCTTTTTCCTATTGCATTTTCCTTTCTGCAGTAAAAACACTGTCCCATTTGTGAACTCGTCTAATGTGGTCAGCAGTAAAGAGCATGAGATCTTTTTATGTTAACACCCATTTTATAGATAAAGGATCCAGAGCAGGAGTTATTTTTTTTTTTAAAGGAGGAACTTGAGTAATTTTCTTCCCAAATTTATTTATTTATTTAATTATTCATTTTTGCTTGAGGAGGATTGGCCCTCAGCTAACGTCTGTGCCAGTCTTCCTCTATTTTGTATGTGAGATGCTACCACAGCATGGCTTGACAAGTGGTGTGTAGGGCTGCACTCGGGATCCAAACCCATGAACCTGGGCTGCCGAGGCAGAGACCGCGAACTTAACCACTACACTGCTGGGCTGGTCCCAGGGGTTGTTTTTTAATTAAAGTTTTACTCAGACACAGCCATGCCATTCATTTATATACTGTCAGTGGCTGCTTTTGTGCTTTAATGGCAGAATTGAGTATTTGTAACAGAGACATATGAGCTGCAAGCCTCAGCTATTGACTATCTGGTCCTTTAAGTAAAAATTTGACCCTTGACGGAGAGCAAAGATGTGTCAAATGACTTGTCTAAGATCACAAAAAATTCCCACTCGTGGCAATGTGTTGTCTTATAATTCTCCATTTTGGGGGATGACTGTGTTCAATTTGCTCACCATCACCTGCCTTCTTTTTCTTTTTCTTTTCTTTTTTTAGGAAGATTAGCCCTGAGCTAACTACTGCCAATCCTCCTCTTTTTGCTGAGGAAGACTGGCCCTGAGCTAACATCCACACCCATCTTCCTCCACTTTATACGTGGGATGCCTACCACAGCATGGATTTTGTCAAGCGGTGCCATGTCTACACCTGGGATCTGAACCGGCAAACCCCGGGCCGCCGAGAAGTGGAACGTGTGAACTTAACTGCTGGGCCACCAGGCTGGCCCCATTGCCTGCCTTACTTCTAATATCATAAAGGAGACCAGCCCGGCAGCTCCCAGGGGAGAAGCAGACTTATGGTGAAACCTCTACACATAAAATACAGGTGAGCTCCAGTCTCCTCAGGGCGTGCGAAAGCTGGAAGCTCTGGGGAATGTGGGAAATAATAATAATGTAACTGAAGAATATACATCACGTCCCCTAGGTATCTTTGCCACAAATGATAACTTTTGAGAGTCTGCAACCCAGGTTGTTGCAGTTTTGAGATTTTGAATTGTGGTGTTTTAGTTTTCCGTCTTTTACTCTGGGGTGCAATTAGCCCCAATTCGAGAACAAACAATCCCAGCTCTTCTTTTCTAGAACTTCCCCCCTATTTCTCAAGAAGCTCAAGGTCATCAGAATATTAGAGATTTTAAGCTTTTCAAATGCCTACAGTGAAACCACATGCATTTACAGTTGAAGGTCCAGGTATCAACCCTCAGGAGGTACCCTGGGTTGCGATAGTGCCATGTGCTTCCCAGATCTGCTCGAACTTCTTCGAGGAGAAGAGGAGCTCTTCGAGGAGCGTATTGGGGGCCTTAATTTCAGTATATTTGATAGGTTCTTGCACAGCCAGCGATCGCATTATTTCGTTGCATAAATAACAAAGATCTTCTGTCCCTTCCTTTATTTCGCCCTTTGAGCAACAAGAATTGTGGCAAACCTGAGGTTTGCACACATCCATCTGATATAAATGTACCGAAGAGCGGGGAGTAATAAGGACTAGCTTTTATAGAGCTCTCTCATTAAAACTCACCTTCAAAAACATTCCCGCTCCTTCCTTCTAATCGAATGACACCTCATAACCACCTAACCATTTTTAATATTCCCCAGACTCCACTGAACCACTCAGGAGCCCAGACACTGTCTAGCTAGTCAGGAAAAAGAGCCTACCGTCATCTTTAAACCCAGTTATGGGGACAGGTTTTACAGGCAGTGGGCTAGGACAATTCAGAAACAATTGCTTATGTGATAGTTGGAGGATTTGTCCCTGTCAAACAGTTAATATTGCTTTAATACATGAAGTAGGCTGTGTAAGACGGCAATAATGAAAAATGTCAGGAAAGACAATATCAATTGTTATTCAACATCCACATCAAAGATTACTTTTTTGTCAGTAGCTTTCAGAAAATGTATTTTCCATCAGATCTGATTGCGTTCGTCTTTGAAGTGCTCCATCCTCCCCGTAGATTTAATGTGACATCTAGGCACTTTTTAGTCCCTGGGCCTCTGAGGCGATTCAGAGAGGCACAACAAGCCATCACAGGTTTATCCTCAAAGGCCGACACTGTCTGTCTGATTTATTGTAACTTTAAGAATCATCTCCAGCAAGCAGGAGCCTTCTACCCATCCGCAGCGTCAGACTTTTATCAATTCATTTGTATGCAGCCGGTACCTCTTGGAGCCGAGAGCCCTATAGCCACTCATGGAAAATGCATTACCTGCGACTAATCCTTTTTATCTTTAAAGTCTGTATTTTTTATGTATAAGTCATTTTGGGTTATCATAAAATATACATAATTCTCCCTCCCCTCCCCCCCCCAAAAGACAAAATGGAAAGAGAATATATAATAAGTTAGGAGTGCGTGGTGTTCTTATCAGCAAGGATTCTAAATAAACAGCTCTCTTTATGTAAACACCGAGGGATATAAAGCTGTGATTACTTTCAATGGGAAATAGGAATGCTTGCATTTTTTTTTCTCTTTCAGGTTTCAAAGTGAAACAGTGTGATTAATCATTGAAAATACGCGTGTGCGTGCTTCTATTTTCCACTGTGTTCGCTTGGGGGGCTGTGGTGGGGGTGGAGTGAGTGGGGAGGGGTGGAGGCTAATGGCTGATGTTCCATTTCACAGGTTCCCCAAATTGCTTCCCTCCACAAACGTTTTCCAAGCCCTTTGTGAATGGCCTTAATTAGGAAGCCTGGAAATGTGTCTCCTGGAAGGAACAAGGTAAATCTCCTTCTCCAGCCCCAACCCCATGAGGTTCCAGGGTCTGAACTTCAGGGCATATGGGGATCCCTGTCCCCAGTGTCATTCCTGCTGTTTGCTGTCTTGTGTTGTTCTGTAATTGTTTCAGATAATGAAACTCTGCTCAGATTTGGATCTTTACATGCACAGCAAACTCCCTTCTACTTTAAAGAAAATATAAGGGCCCAGAGTTCATGGTCTGGATCAGGGGTCGGCAAACTACAGCCTGCCGGCCAGATCCTGCTTTGGCCTGTTTTTGTAAATGAAGATTTATCAGAACCACCGTCGTATTCATTTGTTTATGAATTGTCTTTGGCACTTTCACACTGCAGCCGCAGAGTTAATGGTGCTGACAGACTGTATGGCCCATAAAGCTGAAAATATTAACTATCAGCCCTTTACAGACAAATTTGTTGACCCCTGCCCTGGAAGCATACCAGCAATTTTAAATCAATTAACTAATTAAATTAATTAATCCAGTCTAAGATTTAGTTGACCTAGGAGAGAAAAGCCCTTGTGGGGATAGAGAAAATGGTCTTGAAGGAGGTGCCACAAGCTGTCGACAGAATTTCTGGGTGGGAACTGGGACTACAGATGAGAGTTAAAGAGGTGTTTTTTATTCTTTTATATTTTAGGTTTTTTGAATCAAAATGATAGACATTTTCAGTATCTGTCTGGCTTTCGGGGATGCTGTCTCTCTCTGGTTAAATCTTTCTGCAGCAATGGGACAATAGTTTCCAAGATATCAAGAGATTGCACACAATCATGGATTTTATTGTCCTGTTACTTTTTATAAACTCAATGCCCAGCCACATTTAGACATTATCTGCATTGCTTTCAGCCCTCAGCCAAAGGTGGGGTTTCTTTATACGTTCAGACTATCGTGCACCCCCAAACTGGCGTGATTTAAAGAATAGAGAGGCCAACAGAGGGAGCTGTGCTTGCAAGCCCCAGCCAAGCTCTGTGGGTTTTTCGGGAAGATTGTTAAAAAGGGGCAGGTGGTCCCTGGGGCAGAAATCGTCAGCATACCTCTCTCACCACTTTCAGGACTCTGGGGCACTCATTTCTTTCTTCTCTAATAGAAGCAGAAAGCAAAGATGCATGGTCTTTAGATGAAGAGGGATTTTTAACTGGAACATTTACAGTCATTACATGTTCCTTCCATTATTTCTACATGTAGCTTATCTTTTGGGAAAGGATCTCAGGGATGTTGTGGAAACTTGCTTAAAAACAGTGGGCTGAGTCTATTAACCTCCTGTTTTCCACAAGAAAGAAAAAAAATCACTTCAAAGTAATATCAGAAGATGTTAAGATTTTATGAGGGATTCCCATAACATTCCTATGCCTTACTTTGTCAATGAAAAAAATCAGGAGATTTATTCTCGTAGATGTTGCTGACACATTAGCAATTTTATAAACCCATATTGCATACAAAGTCTAAACTCAGTATGATGTAGAAACTCACCTTTCAGCCCACATCTTTGCTGTTCCACTCCCCCTGGCTGTGCCATGCTATCTGACATTCCCTGTCCATGGCCTTTCCTTATGTTGGTTCTTCTACGGGGAACATCATCCATCCCCTGCACCCCCAGGCCTTGCTCACTTGGAAACTCCAACTCATCTTTCATAACTCAGTACAATTGTACCTTCTTCCATGAAGTCTTCTGAGTTCTCTTTCATATCCTTACTCACAACCTCACTGCATTTGCCCACAGCACTTGGATCTGCTCTATCATCGTATTTTTCCAACCATGTGGCCGCTTTATTTATATGAGATCCTTGAGGATGGGCACTAACGCTTAGTTGACCTCTGTATCCCCAGTACTTTCGACAGAGATTTGCATAAGTTGGTGCTCAGTAAATGCTTGCTGAAAAAAAATGCAGGACTATAATTTTAGAGCAGAAAGTAACATTTGAGAACATATAATCTAAGCTCTATTTTGTAGATTGAGCCTGAGGCATCAAGAAATTAGTTGTTGAAATTGTGTGCTCTTTTTGGACCACTCCAGACCTTTAGCCAATGCATCATATTGTCTCTAGAGCTGAGGCTGGCTTCTGTGGAGCTGGCTACAAGACATGAGAGGAGGAGAGGAAATCTCTAGAAGGCTTTATTATTTACCTTTACACCTTCTACTCACAGAAAGGAAAAGCTAAAACAAAACAGAAGGACAACAACTTACTGGTGGTAAGACTTCCTGCCTGACTCCAGCTTAAGAGGAGTTGACTTTCCCTTCTCAATGGACAGTGAAGACAACATGAAGGACAGTGAGGAGAGAGGTGAGGCTGTGAGGGGTCCAAATCCCATCTCCCCCACTTTCCTTGCTCTCAACTGCCAGAGTAGGGCAAGACTCACTATGGGAAGCAGATGCCAGGTCTCCAACATTCTCCCTTTCAAAGAAACCCCACTGACTAGTACCTTCCTTGGTTTACCACATGGCTCAGATAAGGAGATGGAAGAGAACCAGATGTGGAGCCAGGGGAAGAGAAGAAAATGCAGAGGCATGGACCAAAGAGCAGAGGGAAAGGGAGTGGCAGGCAGAAATGCAGGCGAATGTGTCATGGGTGCCATCGTTTGCCCTGAGGTTAACAGGAGAAAGATATATGTCTCCATCTAGAATGGTTTTAGGGACACTCAGAGGAAGTGCGCTCCCTCTCTCTCTCATTCTCTCCATGTGCACATGTGTGTAATATAGATTTGTCTCTTTGGCAGATAACTTGAGACTCAGAGTTCTAAGCAGAACACGCATACCCCTGGGCTGGGTATGCCTGGGATCACATAACACTTCCATCTGAGAGTGGGGACTGTAGGATGGAGACACAGGATAAGAGCTTGATGGTGAGGGTGGAGGCACAGGAGGGCAAAGACAGTGGTCCAAGGTGAGGCAGATGAAGGAAGGTGGCAAAGGGAGACTTCCTCTCAGTCTCGTGGTATCTGGCCCAGAGTCAGCAGCTGGAACTACTTCTCAAAGGCGGTTATTGAGGATGCTCAAGTCAGGCAGGGTCCAAATCCTTGTTCGTGTAAAGAAATAGGCACGTGGTGGAACACTAGACTCAGTGACCCCTTTTTAGTCCCAGCTTTGCCCCAATCAGCTGCGGGGTCCTGGGCAAGTGGCTTCACCTCTCTGGTCCTCGACTTCCTTAGCTGCAGGAAGATTTCTGAAGTTCTTTCCAGTTCTGACAAGTTTAGGATTCTATGACTTTTGCTAAGGTTTCAAAGGAGTTACACCAAGTACTGTTATTTGGGGCACCTGTTGGCAGTGCTTAGCAGAGGCGGAAGAAGTAAATTCCTTACTCCAATTTTGGCACCTGAATGTATGGGTGCCATTATTTATCTGAAAAACGCAATCAAACTCTCGAGCAAATTTCTGAAGAGCAGATTTTATTTCCCTTGCTATGGCCCTTAAATGCTACACTTGTTACATCTGAGTGCTAATTACTAGAGATTAATTAGTCAGCATGAAGGTACTTCGGCAGCCGCCCCCCAGTTGCTGAACTATACTTGATACGTGCTACCTGCAGCCTGTCCGCGGTGATCCCAGGAGGTGACACTCTTTGGAGGCCATAGGCAAACCTTTTAACAATTCTCTAGTCACGTTCTCAGAAGAACAGCTGTCGACGGCGGATGTCCTGAAAATAATTAAATGGAAAACATGGCTGACTCCAAAATTAGAGGTAGCCTGGCTGACAGTCCCAAGGGTCCAGGCTATTTCCCAGTGATTAAAGGTGGGTAATGGGAGGCCATTTTCTCGGGTCTTTTCCTGGCTCTGTTAGAGTCCCTGGGCCTCAACCTGGGCGATCCCATCCACTCCACTTCTCTCTGCTTCTATCTGGGCCCAGCAGCAGATACCTTCAGTAGGAGTACTGTGAGATAAGGGTAGAAAGATCCTTGGATGAAAGGCGTGAAGATAAAAGCAAAGTCTGGCTGTTTAATTATCACTTTCCTATGCTCTTCTTTCTTCTATTAGTGAGGTGGGAACACAGCTGAAGTGTGCTTTGGTGCATTTTGTAAAACAGAAAAAAATGAGTAGGGAAATTATATTTTCAAAACCAAGTGTCCGTTCTTCTTTGTAACTTGTGCACCGTGGATGGGCTGGCGTTGGCGTCTCGTTTATCTCTCTGTGTTGGGTTGGCCTCTGTGTCTAATTTTTATCCTTGTTACTGAATCTCCTCTTTTCTCCTGCTCAAATCTAAGAGGGCGACATTTATACAAGGTAATCATTTCCGTGCATTACCAAAAAGATTATTTATTGGTGGTTATCCAGCTAAAGTAAGCTCCTGTGTCACTCAAAGCTGACCTAGAATGGGCTTTTGTTTTCTTAGCAGAATTATTTGCTAATCAGTTTTTCCTGGTCTTTAGATTTGTGGTTTAGGAGCAAAACCCCCACAAATCTTTGAATTTTGAAAAGAGGAGCCCTCTTGACAAGGTGTAAACTGCTCTGATGTACATCTTGCAGTAGAGAGAGCCTAATGCAGACCATGTTCCCAGGCATGGATGTTTCAAAAGGGAACCAACCTTGTGCCTGTGTAGGTTAAACATGGAGGATCCTAGCGAGGCTCCCATTCACTGGTTCTGAAATGACTCTTCTGAAATTAATGCCTTAAATTCAGAGTAGCTTTCAGATGTAATCCTAGGGCTATCTTAGCACTCGAATGGATAGGAATCTCAGCTCACACTCAGAGTGCAAGAAACATACATTTCTTCATTTTCCTGAAGTTCAACTTAATTTTTCCTAGTTTGGAATGGCAAGGAGCTTGTCTCAGTCAATTCCAAGTGTCCCCCCAACCCCTGTGCCCAGAATCGTGGCTAAGTCCCAGGGTTGGTTGTGGTCAAGACATGGCAGGGTCCATCTTGGTTTTCCATCAGTCATCCACACAGCTGTCACTTCTGGGCCCGTGGCTCACTTGCTGCTTCTGTGTCTCCCTGCAGCATGGCTCAGTCTCCCAGGACATTTTTGGGATTTTCTCCTTTCTTCAGGGTTCCGAGACGGAGAGTGTGGCTCCTCTCTGTTCTTGGGCCCTTGATACCTTTCTGGAGACCTAGAAGTCTCTGTACCAAAAAAAGGAACCAGAGCACTTCTCTCTAAGACCCAAATCTTCTCTTCCTCCTCAAAGCTAGGGAAAGAATTCTCTCTTCAAATTCTATTTCTCCCCAATGTTTTGATGGTATTCCAAATCCTCTCCATTTCCCCGAGAACTCAAGTTTTTGGAAGGTGGGGCCAGGAAGATATTGATAAGCTATTTCTGCTTTCTATCTGTCACGGCTCCTCCTGAAGCAATAAATGTTGATTGCACTCACTGGAGGGAGGGAGGAAAAAGTAGTTAACTTCTCAAAATTATAATCCTTCTAGTTTTTAATAATGGGCTTTGAATGTCACATTACAGTTTTGTAGTCGGGTCCACAGGTACTGGGATGGCACAGGAAGTTTTTGAATGGAACATGACATGAGAAAAGCTATGAGTTAGGAAGATAACTTGAAAGTTGTATCAAGGTAAGTTTGGAGCAATATGAGATTAAAGCTTTGAAGGCTATTATAAAAGACCAGGTGAGAGATGATAGAAGTTTTGATTTTAAAATGCCATCAATTGCACAATGCATCACTTTCATAGAAAATTTTAGGGTTAAAATTACCATAAACATGTACCTCAATTAGAAAGTGTATCTGTGTTTCAGAAGTAAGTATGCATTACTGTGAAGCCGGTGAATCTTAAATGTCAGGGCCCTTCACTTACATGGGCTCCTTCCAAGGCCCTGCTGTATCTAATTCTGTACCCATAATACTGCATACTTAAAAAAAAAAGGACTTTCCCTAAGTTGTATAAGCATCAACACCCAAAACTTGGGTGCATTCCTGGCAATAAGTGAAAAAGTGTTTTATAGAATCAAGTTTAACAGATGTGTATTAATCAGCTACAACGTCGTAGGCATTGTGACAAAAATGACACAATATGGTTCTTGTTGTTAAGGAGATAGCAATGACAGGAGAAGGGAAGTAAAGACATTTCTTGGGGGAAATGTGTAGGACTTGGAAACATATCAGATGTGACAGGGCACAGGGAGTTCAAGTGAAGCCAGTCATCTGAACACCTGAGGAGAGAATGCTGGGCCCATGAGAGACAGAAGATATGGAGAGAGAAATGTGGGGTTTGTTGAGGAAAGATGATGAGTTAATTTGGACATAACCAAATCATCTACCAACATCTCTATCAAATAGATGGAGATGTGTGTCTAGGGTTCTGGGGACTATTTGGGGTAAAGATAGAGATTTGTACATCAGTAGAGGTAAGAACCGAAGCCATGGAAATGGATGAGTTCCTAGGAAGGGATTGCAGAGAGGAGAAGGGAGAAGGCAGAAAGAGAAAGGCTAGTGTGGCTACTACAAAGTGTCAGAGTATTTTGAACTTGGATGTTAAATTTGACCATGATGATGACAGGAGTCAGGCTGAGACACAGACTGACATCCAGCTGCCAAAGTGGGGCATAGCATGGAAGGTTGGTCAGAAGCAACTACCTGTAAAAGGAAGTGGGCATGGTAGATGGGTGGACGTCATCAACTTTCCAAAAGGAGAGTTTGTTGAGTGAAGTTGGGAGTCACAGGATAGTCAGGAGAATGCTGAGGCTTAGGAATGGATGGAAAGAGTGAAGAAGGAAGCTCTTTGGGAGTTAAACTGAGAGGTTTTGTTTGTAGTGGGGGATGGCTTTGTTGATTAGACTCAGCTGTGATGTCAAAACGTGACCAAACATGGTGTTCCAATGTGAGTGTTGGTGCCAAGGAGTTTAATCTTGCTGATTCAACTATCTTGGTAGCTGACTTGGCCTAATTATAAGAGGGAATGATGGGAGGCTCATGTTCTGCATTTGTTTAATGGTTTTATCAGTTCCATAATGCTTAATCCAGTGCTAGGAATGTAATGGATTTTCAACAAATATCTATTTTTTCATGTTTTGAAGCTATTTGATTCTGCAGTCTGTATAGACTAACCAAAAACTTATTTTTAATGACAAATCATGGCCAAAATGCAAACTAACAATATAATGATTAACATGTTATCTGTTGTGTCTAAACATATAATTATTAAAATGATGCAGGTTCCTTCAGAGTGTATGACGCCCAATATGTAATCAGCATTCCATAAACATGGTGGATGATCTATTGTATGGTGCAAGTTATAGCATGAATTTTAAAGGAATTAAAATATCTGACAATTTTTTAATGAAAATATTTGTTTAGGGTGAATGATATATAGTTTTTGGAGTAGAAATAAATCTTGTGTGTCCATATCCAGCTTTCTTTGATGGTTTACTATATTATCACCCTAAAGATGGCCCCCACATCTGTGTCTGCTGGGGATGCTGACATATTTCTGTAGTAGAGTTCAGGGTTCTTTGTAAATCATTATTTGTTTAAGGTTGTTTGTTCCCATTTTATTCATCTGAACTTGTTGCTACGGCAATGACCCTAATACACCTTCAAGGCTCCAGACTTGGATGCTGTGAGACTTACCCTCTTGGAACCTCCGTTTCCTGTGATCTGTGAAATGGGGATAACAATTCATTTACATTAGTGTTGGTGTGAGGGTTATATGAGATAACATTTACAGAGGACTGACATTGTACCGAGAATAGTAGACATAAAATAAATGTTTCTTTACTTTTCTTCCTTCTCAGAGAGGCTCAAGGAACACCTGGAGAACAACCCAGAGATCACGGTCGTAGAGGATGACGGATCGATAACTGGGAAATAGAAAGTCTCCTGTGTAGAGGGTCAGCTTAGTGCCTCTCAGTGTCTCCCTCGTTAGGGCCCCTCCGAGAGACGCCTCCCTAAACCTGGTGCTTTCCTTTATCGTTTGGTTGACCTTTATGTTCTCTTTGCCCTAAATTCTTTAACTTAAAAATGATTTTTTTTGGTATTGTGTTTCTTTTTTCAGTCGTCTTGAGTCCTCCTGGAATGAGGTAGAGATGTTAAACATTTGGAGTATCACCCCTGGAGCGAGACAAACAAATGTATTCTTTCTGTCCTCACAGAGATCACCAGGTGTTGGTAGGAGGACGTAACATTTCCACTTTATAGAATAAAACTGAGACACAGAGAAAAAGTGGCTTGACCAAGCTCATTCAGCTGAGGTGTTGCCAGGACTACAGCTCCAGTCCCCTCATCTCTATCCCCTGCTCCTGCCAGTGAAGCCCACTGGCATGAAGGACAGGACGTTTGTTATCATTTCCCTTGAAGAAATTTCTGGAATAATTGCATAGAAAATCCCGAACTCTTGATTAAGAATATCTCTTTTTTAGATTTTGCTGGAGATCACTGGGGTACTGCAATTGCTATGTAATTAAAAAAAAAAAAAAAAAGGTTTTATCTGTCTCTGCCAGTTTCTTATTTCCTCCCTACAAAGCGTTTATGTCCTAAGGCATGCTTCTCCTAAAAAACCCTTTATGTATTTATTTTTCCACAGCTACATTCCATGCCAACATCCACTTGGAGGTGCTGAATTTCGACGTCAAGGATTAACTTGAGTTAACTCTGACGATAGAAATGATGTCTTCACATGATAACTAAAATACTTTTTATCTGTCTATCTCATTTATCTATTACATATCTATCAATATCGTTGACATTGTGTGTGAATTGCGACTCTGAAGAGGCCAGTCTCTATAGGTTCTTCCCATGTTGATTTATTTTCAGGTTACAAATAATATTTGCAGGATCATATTCAACTGGGATAAGTTTAAAGTAACTTGGTAGATTTACCATTATTTGGTAATACTTTACAATTTAGAGATACATGCAGATTTCGCTTTTGCAGGGTATGTCCCTTACATTTTAAAACAAGTGATTTGTTGGGGCTGGCCCCGTGGCCGAGTGGCTAAGTTTGTGCACTCCGCTGCAGGCGGCCCAGTGTTTCGTTGGTTCGAATCCTGGGCACGGACATGACACTGCTCATCAAGCCACGCTGAGGCAGCGTCCCACATGCCACAACTAGAAGGACCCACAACAAAGAATATACAACTATGTACCGGGGGGCTTTGGGGAGAAAAAGGAAAAAATAAAATCTTAAAAAAAAAAAAAAGTGACTTGTTTTGGTGTTTTTCAGATTAATTTGGCATTAGCACTGGGCGAAAGTGAATGATGACTTGGCTATTTGCCAGGGATAGCTGAAGCCTATCTTGTGTGCTACAGTGTGGATAAAATGGGACAGGAATTTTTTTTTCTGCTTTAATATATTAATTGGACAACCACCTCTTCCCCAAATAAGAGGCACTTAAGGGGATTGATGGATGTCTACCTAAAGTGTTTAAATTATCAAAAACGTACCTGAATGTTTAAGTAAATGAGAACACCCATTTAAAGACAAAGCAAGGGTTTAAGGGCGCTTGCTTTGTGTTTAATGGGAAGAACCTGGGCGTTGAGGTAAACCTGTGCTGGTTCCTGCACGTACAACCATGCTCATTGTTCACATCCGGCATCTCTTCTCACTGATTGCTGCATCTGCTCTGATTCACCAGTGACCACGCCATACTGCCTCATAAATGTTGTCACTATCAACCCTGGTTGCACCAACCTAGGCTATGGCCACTTAGTACCTGAGTAACCATGTGTTTGTTAAGTAACCTCTCTGAGCCTTAGTCTACTCATTGGTATAATGAGGATCATAGGATTATTGGGAAGATCCAATTAGATATTGTATATAAATGTTTACCATCTTCTCTGGCAAATAGTAGGTGCTTAATAAATCTTGGTCCCCATCTACCACTCCCTCTGTTTTCCTGATCTTGCCAGGAATCCTGTCCTTTCTTGTTCCAGGAATCATAGAATGACAGGACCTTGGAGACTGAAAGGAATGCTGCTCATCGTGTCCAACAGTCCGTTAGCCTTGGGCATCTATCTCATGGCTAAAAGTTTTGGCTGTAATCCAGATCATCATCCCTGGCTTCCTTTCTTGCCTGTGTGCATTTCTAATGCAAGATGTGTGCTTGTTTTGTGTGTACTTTCTCCCATATTTTTTGGCCACTCATTGCATCATTACTCCAGTCAGTCAGCTTCCAAATCTTTGCCACTGGGAGACACAAGAACAATGGAATGAGAGATGGTGGAAGGATCAAAGTAAATTCATCCTTGTTCCTGGGGGGAGCCCTCCACATTGATCTCCTTTGGAAAGAGTCAGTAGCATTATTTTAAATGACGGTGCATAGTTTTTTTAAAAAAATTCTCTTTGCTATATATCTTTCCAAGAAGGACCTTTTTGTTCTACAGCTAATTTTTTTGATGGTGAATTTTTTTTTTTTTTTTTTTTACTTTCAGCTGCCAGATAACATGGCAACTCCTTGGCAACACATATTGCACACCTCACGTTACTCTTTCCATTCTTGTCTAGTACTCCCTGGAACAAAGCTAAACAAGTGAATCTAGGGACCTTAAATCTATGTAGACCCTCCCACCCCGTGCAGTCTGATAAAACTTAATTTTAGCGTTTGTCTTACAGTAAGTAGTCATCGTGAAATTTGAAGCAACAAAAAATAGAGTTGGCTGTAGATCCAAGCTAGGATTAGATTTGTTTATGTAAATCCAAAATATATCAGTATTTAGTGTCAGGTGGTCCTAAATGTACAGTCAATGAAAACGTGTGATAAATACTTGGATTTTGGTAATTTCATTTGTGCGTACATGTATATATGTTTCGGTTTTAAAATATGATTCAACCTACTTTAAGTCAAGATATTTCTTAGGCTTTGCAACTTCCATGCACATTTCTCTCTACTGCCACAGCTTACTCCCCACCTCTCCCACAAAGCCTTTCCTTCACAATCCACCTTGCATCCATCTTGCTCCCTAAAACCCTCTACAAGGACCAGCCTGTTGTGTCCCCACCCATTGTGCACACAGCACTTAACTGTCTAGTCTGCTCATGGTACATTGCAGTAGTTGAGGTTTTGTATTTCTTATTTATCCCTGGTTATTCAGCTTAGTAAATATTTTTCTCGTTTTCCTCAACAAAACAAAACAGAACTATAAATTCTCTGAGAGAAGGAGCTATGTGGTCTATTCTATCTGTTTCCCACACTGCCTGGCATGGGCGGCCTCAATACTTGTCGCTTGGAGCCATCTTGTCCACACCCTGAGTAGGAACCAAATAACCATGGAGCTATTTAGAGAATCATCTCCCTATTACTTTGCAGTTCATGTTCAGCTGCTTTATTGGTGGGACTCAGTTATTTTACCTGTTTATCTATCTTGCCTCCTCTTATCGAGAGCCTCAGGCTTCATTCTCCATGCCGTGTCTCCCATCTCTGTTTTGGGTCTCCTGTAAGAGGAGGGATTGGAGCACTGAAACTGGAGGTAGCAGCGGCATTGTCAGAAATAAACAGGAAGTCTGTTCCTCGTCCTAATCCAGACACACATCACCAAACACCGATTTAGCAGGAAGCCAAGCTTTCAAGTAAAGCCAGTGAAGCACGGAGGGGGGAAGCATCAGCAGTACACCCCAAATTGACTTGGCGCTTGGCGCCTGGGACTTCCTGGGCTGTGAATGGAAAACTCTTGTAGATTCAAGGCGGGGCGTGTGGGCAGCGGATGTATTTCATACTCACTGCCCTTTACAGAATCCCTGTGAAATGGTTGACCTTAGAGGGGACTCTTGGTGATTAAGCCTAAGTCTTTTCAACCTCTTGTTCCTATTTACACTTGTGCTTTATGGATTCCTTCAGGGACCAGCGTTTTCAAGAAATACAAAAAGCTTTCCACCCCAGAGACACTCCAAAGGTGGCAGCTTAGGCAGACAGCTTTCATTCCTCTGTTTGTTATTTTCCTTCCAGCATGAAATATTTCTGCTTCCCCTGAGCATCTGGATTTTGTGATCTGGGACAGGCTCAGATTTTACAGTTTGAGCTTTTGAAAATAATAATTATTTGGGGATACTCTGCTTTTTTATCTGTGGGAAGACTGGGGAATCTGGTGTTACTTCTGTAGCTTCTTAAAAGCCTTGCTTTCCCAAAGTGCTATTTTTTAAACTATCATAAGTCAAATTTATCATGGGCATAATGTAATAAAGACAAATATTCGACCAATAATGAAAAGCTAAGTAAACGGGTATGTTTAAGCTCTATTATATGCAGGGGAGTACATTAAGGCAGATCTAAGAGACACTTTAATGGATTTAACATTAGCAATCAGACCTGGACTTCGTATAAATCAAACACCATCGCATTTCAGTCTAATGCACACCCACTCATTCATTAGCACCATTCAACGCAGCTTATAAATATTAGCCAAGAAACCTTCAGTTCTTGAGATTCTTTCCACAGACACAGCAATAATTGAACAATAATGATGACAATTTTATTTTTATGAATCGCCATGGCTGACTTTTATTGATTTGCTCTTGGGCCTGGAGAAAGCTTCCTCAGCCACCATCCAACAGGAAATGGTTATAGCATTATCAGACAGGCCGTAAAGAGATAAATAAAATAAAGGGGGGTAGGAATGATGGTGGGACACAGCAAGCTGCTGAAATAAGCAGGAATTACTCCCCTCCCTCCCAACAATAGAGCAACTTAAATTACCTCCTTTCTCCCTCTCTGCTCCTCATTCCTTATTCAGTGAAAGGAAATACTCCCTGGCTGTAAATGTGCATTAACTTCGGAGCTGAACATTTTGGGGTTCTTGGTCTCAGCTAGAGGGAAATGAATAAGATGGGAATAAAGGAGTCTGCTTAGGCGTTGCGTAGAAAGAAGGGTGAAACCCTGTGGGAATATGGCCTTTCACTGCCTTCTTTGATGATGTACAGCTTCTTAATAACAAAGGCGCATGGCCTTCTGAAATATCCCATCCGTGCCTAAGAAAAGGAGCTGAAACCTCATGACCTATGCCTTCACCAGAGTACAGGATGCACTGGTGTTTTCAGCAGGCTCTCCCTGCCCTTTAGCTCATGGAGGTCATGAACGGAACATCCTGGGATATGAGTAATTAGGAGACATGGATATGGATCTGTGCATGTCTTTCTATGGCTGCTGTTGGTTTTTCCCCCTTCTTGGTGACAGATTCTAGACATTTTATTTCATACTCATGCCCCAACCCCAGTGACAAACTGGATTGCTACTTCTATTTGCTGGATTGAGACCTCATCATGACTTGTAGTGAAAGGAACAAGAGCAAACATGTCTTTGAGAGTCTGTCGGTTTTCTGCAACCCTGTGCAATGAAGCAGGCTGCCAGGCCCAGCCGTGACAGGGGCAGTGGCTAGAGAAATTCTCTTTTTTGCAGCTCTCCCCATTCCCAATGGATTTTTCTTCCCTGGATAAAAGTTTTCAGGCCTGTTTATAGTGGAGGTATGGACAAGCTGATGTCTAAGGGCTTGTGCATTTGCTGGTTCTATGAATCATCCATATCCCCATCTGTCTGTCACTTTTAATTTTTTTTGTGAGGAAGATTGGCCCTAAGCTAACATGTCTTGCTAATCTTCCTCTTTTTGCTTGAGGAAGATTGTCCCTGAGCTAAGATCCACGCCAGTCTTCCTCTAATTTGTATATATGGGACACCACCACGACATGGCTTGGTGAGCTGTGTGTAGGTCCGAGCTCTGGATGCGAAGTGGCAAACCTGGGGCCACTGAAGTAGAGTGCGTGAATTTAACCACTTGGCCACGGGGCTGACCCCCTGTTTGTCACTCTCGACTAGAAGAGCAGGATGCTGAGCCGCCTCAGCAGGGGAACAGCTTGAGGACTGTAGTGACAGCTACTGCACCCTCTCATTCTAGTTCATTCTCTATGTCACCTTTTCGATCACATCTTTAAGGCAAGCCTGCCTGGATTCTTTAACTCTATTCTTTTCCCAGGAAATAAGTTCTTTTGACTTCAAAGTTAATTAAACTATAGTTACAAGTTTAATGCTTAATGAATTCATAGATTTGAAAAAATGCTTTAAAGAATTCTGCGTTATTGGTCACACATTGAGCTGTCATGGAAGAACCAGGAAGCACCTCAGATCTAGACCAGGTAATGTTAAAAAATCCGCAAAAGTTCGGCGCCATATTTTGTGGTTACCGGAGGAAAGGAAGATGGAGACGTGTTCTTGGCTTATGTTTAGATGGGAAATCTTGTGTCTCTGAAGGAAAATAAAAACCTACTCAGTAAACCAAAAATATTGCAGCAACCACAACTGGGGTTGAGTCTAGCCACATCTCTGTGGTGCTTCACAAAGCTCTTTGACGCACACGAGTTCAGTGAGCTTATTGGTTTCTAAAAGTATAAAAAGGGACAATTATAAACATGACCAATCCCAGGAGGGTGACTGAGAAAGTGGCTGTTGGGGCCTCCCAATGGAAAGAAGAGAAATCCATGAAATGGAGGGTTTCACCTCCCTCCCCAAGAGTGTTTATAAATTATAAAGGAGAGCCAGGCATCTATTCCTTTATTAGTAAGGTAACTTATTAAAGATACTTATTGCATGCCTACTATGACCCAGGAGCTCTGCTAGGTACTGAAAAAATGGCAATGAATGAGACAGACATGCCCACTGCTCTCAAGGAGCTTACCCATTCCAGGGGGAGCCAATTACACAAATTAATAAAGTAATTTCATATTGTGATAAGCAGTCAGAAATTATGTGACAGAGACGTGGAAGAGGTAGGTATGGGAATGGGAAATGTAGTTCTAGAGAGCGCGAAGGCCTTATAATCCCAGGTAAGACATACAGATTTCCTTCTAAGAGACAGGGGACATGATCATATTTACACTTTACAAAGATCGCTGTGGCTGCCGTGTGGGAAATCTGCCAAGGTTTAAGCCTTTGGAACAGATCGTTACTGATTAATGGGAGAGTGAAAGATACTCCCATTTTCGATGCAAATGGACCTCTAGTCGCTCTGAAGTTCAAGGAAGAAAACTGGCCGACTTACAGCACAGATGGTGTTTCCACTTCTTCCCATTGTCAGTTGTCTTTGGTAGAAAAAGGAGGTTCCAGGAAGTGAGTGACCGGATATAGAAATGTGATTTAACAGCTCAATTTAATTTGCTGCATAGTGCTTGCAGTGATCAAATAATGGGCTCTGGGAAAGAGTGTCAGGAACGCTCTCCATGTATTTAAGCATTTGCTTTCGACTCTGGCAGGAATGGAGAAGGCCACTGTGCCCGTGTGGCAGTAGCTAATTGCAAGGTCTAATGAAGAGTCTAATAATTAGCATAGCACCTTATGCATAGTGAGGATTCAGTACATATTTGCTGGATGGGTGAAGTCTAGATTCTTAACCCAGGGCAGAAATTTATTGAAAGGCAAAGAAGACTTAGGGATAGGCTTAGAGCCTTCCAAAAGGGCTGGTAGAATCCCTAAATGGGGGGGTCCTAGTCAGATAACGATGGCCCCCTTTGATACACTGAAAATGTGTATATGTGTGTGTGTGTGTGTGTGTAGTAATGGTAGAAAAGTTCCAGGTACCCAGAAGACCTGAACAGAAAGCATCAGGCACACTGGCTTTGCACAAAGGGAACATGTCTAGATTTGGGAACCCATCAGCAGTAATTGCTGCCAAATTTCGCAGGGACTATTTGACTTCACGATGCTTCATCCCACCAGTGCAGCGCTTGCCTTGTAGTGTGGGATACCTTGATATCTTTCCAGTCTGTGTTCCACTGGTGGGAGCTGAGATGCGGCAATCGGAATCGAGAAGGTAAGTAAGATGGGGCACCGTGAATGCATTGGTCACTTATTTATGGAAATGTAATATTTAGGGTGTTCCGACAGGAGGAGTGAACAGTTAGGGGAAGTTCAGGGATCTTTCTTTTCCTTCTCCAGGCCAAATCTAGTAGCAAAACCAATGTCTTCTCCAAGTGGTAGGAACTTTGCAATGACAGAGGATGCTATAATTTTACTGCATTTCCCAAGTTTTCTTAGTTGAATGAATGCATCTCCTATGTTGTCATAAAGAGAACTGAATGTTGATTTCACAAACTGGACAGTGGGGCTTTTGAAAAAAAATTGTCATGCCGTCTATTTCCTTCAGTCAGTATGTGTATGTAACAGTGTCTCAGCTGGGCTCAGGCAGCAAAGATCAGCATGGAGTAGGAGAGAGAGATGTCCCCTCCCTCCACTATTCCAAGGCTTGGAGGGACATCAGCAAAGGACAGCTGTCCCTGCAGACCATTTTGTGTGTGTGTGTGTAGACCATCAATTGGAGTGGCAGTGGCCAGGTGCCATCTTCAGCTAGCTCTGGACAGAGGATTTCCAGGAGGGTGGGGTGGAAAAAATGCAAACAGACTTGGTCCTGACAGCGTGGTGTGGCGACTCTAGAAGATCATTCTGCACTGCAGAGAGAAATGGAGGACTGTGGATGGGCAAGCAGGGCTGGGTGTGAGGAGGGAAATGGAGAAGCTGGAAGTGCGAGGATGAATAAGGAAGCCAGCAGCCTGTGGGGATTGACTGAAAGTTCAGACAAACTGGTCTGGTGCACACCCAGCTGGACTGAGATCTTGTGTGCCTGAGGCCCGTGGAGGCCTGATTTTATGGCAGGCTGCCGAGTGTTACACTGAAGCCTTAAGGGCACATGCAAGGCGAGAAACCCAGGAGAAACTCATTTTATAGAATTACAGTGGATTTAGAGCTGATAGGGACCCTAGGAAAAAGGGACCTCATTTAACAAATGAGGAAACTAGAGCGCAAAGTTTCTGTGACGTGCCCAGGCCTTACCCCTTCAATTACCCCCAAATTCATCAAATGCCTTAATTCTAAGTGACAATTGCACTGTGAAAAATCTTACTACATAAAGTAACTTTGTCTTCCAAATGCTCCTGAGCACACGCCCCAGAACCTTCTTATTCGTGTCAAAAATACTACAGTTGCCTCAGAGGAAAAGAATATCAGGAATGAGGCTGACTGACATCAATGGGCGCTAAAGACAGCCCTCTCAGAGGCAGAATTCTAAGGTCTTTGATAAGGGTTGCATCCCTTTCTTGCCTGCAGTGTGTTTTTACGCTGTCTTTGTGTTGCATAACTGTGTTTTTTTTTCTTTTTAAACAAAACAAAAATATCAGAAGATTTCTGCAGTAAATAGAAAACTGTGATTTAAAGTGGGTGAACAACAAGAGCATTTAAAAAAATTAATTTTGGGCTGGCCAGGTGGTGCAGTGGTTAAGTTTGCTGCCTCCTCTTTGGTGGCCCAGGGTTCATGGGCTTGGACTCCAGGCACAGACCCAGACACTGCTCATCAAGCCATGCTGTGCTGGTATCCCACATGTGAAGTGGAGGAGGATTGCCATAAATGTTAGCTCGGGGCCAATCTTCCTCACCAAAAAACAAAAAAATAAAAACAAATTAATTTTGTTTAACATACAGAAGGCAAGCAGAAGGCCTTCCATGATCAGTGGGCTCAGTGTTATCGATGATACTGAGGACAGGGCCTCCTCAGTGTAGGCTGACTTCTTCATGGTTGCAAGATGAGTACAGCAGGTCCAGGTGTTACATCCAGAATTCTCTTCTGGTACGTCTCTTTTTAGGAGTTGGAAAATTTTTTTCAAACACTCTGCCTAGCTATTTGTATCAGTCAGCTATTGCCACAACAATGCTGAGTGAAAAAGTATCCCAAACTTTGTGGTATAGAAAAAGTATACATTGTCATACTCATAGGTCAGCTGTGGTTTGGCTGTTGTAGGCTGGGCAGGTCTGCTTCCGTGTGCGGGGCGTGCGGGAAGAGCTCCAGGCTGTGGGTTAGGTTCAGGTCTGCTTCACAGCTGTTTGTCCTGGGGCATGGGCTGAAGGACAGCAACTAATAAGGACATCTCTTCTCATGGCGGGCCAACTGAGAGCAAGGGCTAAGTCACATTGTGCAAGCACATTTAAGTCCTGTAACTTCCCACCTACTAGCATTCTATTGGCCCAAATAAGTTACATGGCCAAGACCAGCACAAGTGGGCTGGAGACGTAAACTCTGCTCACAGTGGGAAGAGCTGGGGAGTGAATATTTACTGAATGATAATCCGCACGGTTACAACCCTTCCTCCCAAAGCTGATTCTGTCTTACAGAACCTAAGCCAGAATTTCTAATTTCTAAACCAAGAGCCAAAAAGAGGAATGAATATTACCAATAATGGTTAAACTATCCCCTGGGGTGGTTGGGAGCCAACCGGCATGACCACCAAGGGAACCTAGTGGGTAATGTGCTCGGCCCAAGCAGTCTATCAGCAAAATTCCTTAATCATTACAGAGACTCACAATGAATAGAAACTCAGAAATGGAAACTCAGTGTTAGCTGACATTCATTGTCTCTCCCGCGGAAGGATCGGAAGTGTTCAGACATGGAAATCCTCCAGGTCTGCTTGAATTCTGTGCTAGTCTTCCCCAGGTCTGGCCCCAGTCCCACGTTGCCAGCTCTACCTCTGTATCTTCGCTTCTCTTGGTCTCCATTCTCCATCACTTCCCACCTGCCTTTTGGGTGTCTTGTGTGCTCTTGACAATGGAACAAAGAGGGATCCTGGGACGGGAGGGCTGCCAGGGAGAGATTCTATAACGCTTGCAGTTGATAACTGACAGTTTTCAGTGCTTTTTAAGGGCTAAGACCTGTACTGATGTTTTTATCTGTGTTGCCTTTAATTCTCACAATGACTTTACGAGGTGGCTGCTGTTATTATTCTTATTTTATGTATGAGAACGCTGAGGCTCAAAGAGGTCAAAACAAGTGTTCAAGGTTACGAAATTAATGGGGGGAAGAGTTGGGATTCAAATGCAGGCGCATCTGACTCCACAGTTATTCTCTTAACTGCTCTGCATTTTTGTCTATTAAGGACTTAAAAATAAAAAGCGTATTAAAATAGGATAGTTTGGAGGTAGGAGAAATAATGTCCTCATTCAGGTATTGGAGACCATGAAGTTTCGTGATACTGTATCCTTTATTCACAACAGGGATATAGCAAAAGGCTTAAAGTGAAAAAAGCGTTGTCAAAGTATTATTTTTATGGAGTTGTTAATTGTTTTATGGAGCAAGCTCATAAAAGTCACAGACCACAAAACATAGTTACAAAATGCACTTGACATCAATTACAGGAAGTATTGATTTCATTAACTCGTGTATTGTCCAGAAGCTATAAATTATGGGAAATAGGGAATGCGTGTATATCTCCTTTCTGAATGGGTAATCGTATACCACTTGCTCCCATGTTTACTATTAGGATGGTTTGAGCATGCAGTACGCCACATTACGTGCTGGTCCCTTTATGACTCAAGGGAACACGTCTTTTCTCTCAGAACATACTCTTCTAAAGACCATATGCCTCTTGAGCAATCTTTGCTTTTGTCTTATAGGACATGTGGTTCCTGTAACTTTGTGGTTCTCAAAGTGTCTATCAGGAGTCCCGGGGTGGGGAGGGGGCAGTCCTGAGACCTATTCAGGGAGCCCCTGGGATGAAAACCATATTCCTACTGAGATGAAGATGTTATTTGACTTCTGTACTCCTGCTCTCTCATAAGTGGCATTTACCAGGACTGCACATGTATAATATCCCAACAGACTGAATGCAGAGGCAGATATGAGCATCTAGCTGCTGCTATTCAGCAGACATTAACAAGATTTGTGAAATGTAAATACCAATCTTCTAATTTTTTTGAGAAAATAATTACTTTTCATAAATATATTTCATTTTTGTTATGTGATAGCTTTATTGTTATTTTAAAATGAATCCATAAATATTTTAAAATCTTCTGTTTTAATTGCTAACAAGATAGCTATTGATAGATGTAACCTAAAGCTCCCACAAAAAAAGTTCTTTGAGGCCTCCAATGAGTTTAGAGTGTAAAGAGATTATGAGACCAAAAAGTCTGAGAGTCGCTGCTGTGACCAACTGTGTTTTCCCTGTTTGTGTTGGAAGCTAGGAAGTCCAGAGAGGAATTTGCATCCTACCTTCAGCATTTAACTGAGATTGCAAGACATGAAGTTTGCGGACTAGTAGTTCCCTATGCCTTATCTTGGGTTTTGCTCTGATTTCCCTTCTAAACGATTTCATTGCTTATTTGTTTTCCATAACGCTCTATTTAAAAATGTTTAAACATAATCTTAAGTTAGGTTATTGTGGGCTGTTGGAAGTTAAGCAGTGGTAGGAAGGATGGCCTGGCCTCTTAGAGCATGGGATAGGAACGCAGTATTGAAGATTTCCGTACAAACACGTCCTCAATTTCAAATGATACTTCTCAGAGACGGCAGGCAGGATCTCGGTTATTGTGGAATGATTTCTGCTATATGTAAATGGATGGTCCCTTTGTTCTAGAGTCTCTTCACTCTATTCTCTAAATTATGCATATCCTTTTAAGGTACAGCCTACCTCCCTTTCTCCACTTCTCCTTCCCCAGTCCAGTATAGTTTTTTCACTTTTCTTTCTTCTACTTTGCATTTATGTTCTCTATGACCTACTCTTAAAACATATTTTCTAATGTGTTTCTTGAGTTCAGAATAAAAGGCTAGTACTTTCAGCATTACTTCATCTTCATTATTAGCCTCTTATAACTCTTTCTGATTTAAGGTTTCTGTATAATACCTGAGCTCTCTGCTAATGTACATTGCGTTGGCACTGTAATCAGCACACATTTGAAGGGCTTCAGTCAACAATAGTACCCAAAGCTTTGAATTCAAAAAAAGTATAATTATTTTTGCAAATTGATGTCTACATAGGGAGAGGGTTAAGATTGGCTTGAAGCATGCAATGAGATGTACCCTTCAACTTCAGTGTTGTATGTGATGTACAGGTGACTAATATTTTATTGGGCATTAGTCAATCAATTATCATCATGGTTTTGATGTATGCACTAATGTTTTCTTTGTGATTAAACTTGAGAGTGACTTACCTGTCTCTCTCTCTCCTAGTTGAACTCAACTGTAAACCTTCGAAGGGGGAAATAGACCTATGTTAACGTTTGACCATTGTGGCATCATTTCCGGTGAATGGGAAGTCCCTACTGGGAAAGCTGTCTCATCTCTTGGTAGTGGGATTGGGGTTGGTTAGAGTCGAATTCAGGGGGGCTGAGAGTGGGAGCGAATTAGCCTAATACTCCAGAAAAGTGTGGATAGATTTTTCATTTATCTAAACTGTCTTGATGGTATATAGAGGGTACGAAAGCTAATTTTTTTGACCTCAAAACTCAGTGACGAGGACCCACCACAATGAATTCATCAGAGCAGAGGCCTCTCACGAGGCTGTATTTGTACAGTTGTAACAAGTCATAATATGACGAAAAGGAGAGAGAAAGAGAGCTCTCCCCCACAGACAACAGGAAAACTGCCTTATTGTAAGTTTCCTAACTGTAGTTATTATTTCTTAGAAAGTGATCCCTTGACTCATTACTTACAAAACCTACCAGAGAAGAACTTTCAATTAGAGTATGCTTAAGGTATGGCAGAAAAAGTCTAAAAGTCGAGCCTGGTCTTTAAGACGCCTCATCCCCAATTTTCTAATAAATTATCCCATGCCACCACTCCATGCACTTTCTTCTGTGACTTCATGTCTTTCTGTGAGGAATGCTCTGTCCTCTTCTCTTTCTCTCTATTCATATGGAGTAATGTAGTGGCTAAGAGCTCAGGTCCCAGAGTCAGGCGTCTCTGGGTTCAAATCCCCTTACTGGACACTTACTAGCCATGTTGACCTTGTTGCCTGACCTCTAGGACCAAGTTCATCATTAATAATATGGAAAATAACAGAACAGACCTCACAGGACTTTTATCAGGATCAAATGATATGCTATATGTCAAAACTTGGCACCATGCCTGACATGATGTAAGCACTCAATAGAAGCAAAATATTATTATTTCTCCTTTAAGACCTTGACTGAATTCAAACTCGTTCAGCAGGAACTTCCAGGTCTCCCAAGTTGGAATTGACTTTCCATCCCCAGTTCTCATGGGACACTTTTCTTGTTTTCTCAGTTTTCCTTGCCGAATGATAGCTTGGTGTGCCCACCTCTCATAAGTTGGAGGATGGACCTCTAGGGCTGAATCTGTGTCTCCTTCCCCTGGGAATTTCCCACAACACTCAGCATGGTGCTTTGCTCACAGAAGAAGTCAGATCACATGCACTCTTTGCAGTGTCGTCTGTGCAGAAAATGCAATCCCTGCCCTCAAGAAACTCGCCAACTATTTGGGGAGATAAAGCTAAAACACATTTAACACGTCAGAGAGGAGAGAGCTCCGTGAAAACCTGCACTGTTAAGAGATGCTTCCAGGAAGAGGGAGAGCTTTTGGAGGGTCTGGATGGACTTGGTTTTGGATGTGGAAGGGGATATGGAGGGGTATTTCTGGAAGATGAATAATGTTGGTTAGAGTCTCTAAGTGCAGATGAAATTTACCTACAGTGAAATGCACAAGTCTTAAGAGTACAGTTGGATGGGTTTTGATAACCGTGTGTTCTTATGTAACTACCATCATTACAAAGATAAAGAAAATTTCTGTCATCTCAGGCTCCCTCTTGTCCAGTTCCATCATCCCCACTCCCATGGCACTCAGTTTTCTGATTTCTGTTTCCATAGATTAATTTTTCTTGTTCCAGAGATTAATATAAATGGAATCATACAGTATTTATTCTTTTGAATCTAGCTTCTATTACTCATCATAATGTTTTTGAGATTTATCCATGTTGTGTGTTGGTAATCCATTCTTTTTTTACGGTTGAATAGTATTCTGCTGTATGAATATACCATTATTTATCTATTTTCTTGTTGATGGACATTTGGATTGCTTCTAGGTTTTAGCTATTATGAGCTATGAATCATAAACATTCCATAATGAGCATTTTTGTGGACATACGTCTTCATCACTCTTAGGTAAATACCTAGATATGGAATTGCAGGTTTATAGATCAGGTGTGTGTTTAACTTTATGAGACTGTCAAAACTTTTTCTTAAGTGGTTGCACAATTTAACACTCCACCAAGAAATTGAGAAGACAAAATAATCATTTCTAGTTATTCCCATATTTATCTTTCTTGGTGCTCTTTATTCATTCCTATAGATCTGAGTTTCCATTTGCTTTCATTTCTCTTTAGCCCAAAGAATTTCCTTTACCATTTCTTATAATTTATTATTTCTGGTGATGAATGTCTTTATCACGTTTTTAGTATCATGAAATAGCACTAAGAATATTTTCACTTGCTGTAGAATTCCGAGTTGATAGATTCTCTCCCCCACTTTATTCTGCAGTTAAAAAAATTTCATTCAATTATCTTCCAGCCTCCACTGTTACTGATGAGAATTCAGTCTTCATTTTTATTATCGTTTCCCTGTATGTAATGTGTTCCCTCCCTCCCTCTTGAATGCTGTTATGATTTTCCTTATACCTTTGGTTTTCAACAGTTTAACTATGATGTTTCTGGATGTGGTATAAAAAAATTATCCTGCTTGGGATTCAATGAACTCTTGGAACCCTAATTTAATGTTTTTCATTCTATTTGGGAAATTTTCAGTGATTATTTCTTCAAATATTTTTTCTTTCATATTCTTTTTCTATCCTGAGACTCTAATTGTATGTGTTAGAGAGCTTAATATTGCCCCACAGGCCACCAAGGACATGTTTATTTTATTTTTTGAGTCTTTATTCTCTCTGTTATTGAGTCATTTATTGATTATGATTTTAAGTTCACTGACTCTTTCTTCTGTAGTCTCTAATCTGTTGTTAAGCTCTTTTAGTGAATTTTAAAATTTCAGCAATTTCCCTTTTTCATTCTAGTGTTTCCCTTTGGTTCTTTTTTAATATTTTCTATTTCTCTGTTAATATTCCTTATCTGTTATAGTCATTCTGACAAGTTTTTCCTTTAAGTCTTTGAATATACTTAAATTAGCTGCTTTAAAGTCTTTATCTGCTAATTCCAACCTTAGGTCATCTCGGGATTAATTTCTATTGACTATCTTTTCTCTTGATGTCATGTTGCATTTTCCTGTTTCTTTGCATGTCTATTGTTTATTTACTATACACTGGACATTAAGAACAATCCATTGTGAAATCTCTGGATTCTTTTGTCTTCCACTGAAGAGTATTAATTTTATTCTTCCAGGCAATTAAATTACTGGCTGATCCCCTTGGATATATGAAGGCTTGGTTTTATTAAAGTGGGTATGTTTGATTTTGCTCTTAGTATTGATAGGGTGACTCTTTTAATTCAGAGACATACATTTTAATCCTAAGAAGTGTCCTTCTGGGGTTTCAGTGAAAAGCCCAAGGTATTTACCAAACCCCTCTAACTTGCAAACACTCAGACTTCAAACTCTTTCTACTCTGCTGTGAGTGGAACCAGATATTCCTGCTCATCTCTCTTAGCCTTCCAGCTGTTGCTTTCTGCTTGGTTCCTTGCAGTTTTCCTTCTGCAAAGGTAGCATAAAAGTCAGCCAAAGATTTGAGGGGAGTTTACATATCATACTTTGGGGTTTCTATCTTTGGCTCCTCCATTTTCTGAATTTTCTTTCTTAACTTCCAGTTATTCTGGAGGCCCTGAACTCTGTTGTCAGACACTTTGAGCCAATAAGACTGCAGTTCTGCTTGAATTTTAGCTGTCCAGCATCCCTGGGACTGGGGAGATCTCTTAAGAGAAAAGCTGTAACACTGATGATCTCACCCAGTTCAATTCCTTTTCTTTTAAGGGATTACTCCTCTCCAATTTATGCATACTTTTAGTTATTCTCTAATGCCTTCAAATAGTTTACTTTTAAAAATTTTGTCCAGAAATGATAATTGTTAGCTGCAGGAGATTTACTCTGATGCAAGCTAATCCTCCACGATGGCAACTGCAGCCTCTCTGTGTTCGTTTCCCAGTAAGGAGTCCTGACTAGAGATGAGGTTTCGTGTGGAGAAAAATTGGTTTGGCTGTGCGGGTGAGAGTATATAAGGGCTTAAAGGCCAGGCAATGGATATTTTACATGATGGAGTAGACAATAAGGAAAGGGTCATGTCTGAATTATAGATAGCTTTTGTTTTTAAATATTAGAATGATGCTGACATTTATTATAATTCATGGAGAGACTTGACATGTATTCAAATGAATTGGTATGGTATTTCCATCATTTACATGAAGCAAATGTCAGAACAGAAGTAAGACCCTCAATTTGTCCTTGTAATTAGAGGTCCTTCCCTCCCCCTCCTCTCCCGCGCTGGCTTCTCCCTCTCCCTTCCCTCCTTTCCTCTTCTCCCTGTTCTTGCCTTGTCTCCTTCGTGCTCTCATCCTCCTTATTTTCTTCAAGTTTGTGACTAATACATGAAGAAGGTACCAGAACTATTCAAATCTACCTCAAGAATTCAAATGTGCTCTTCAAAGAGAGTCCAAAATGTTTTATTTAGTAAAAGCATCTATTTTTATTTATTTATATATTTTTATTGTCACCTGAGCTAACATCTGTTGCCAATCTTTTTTTCTTTCTTTCTTCTTCTTCTCCTCAAAGCCCCCTAGTACATAGTTGTAATATTCTAGTTGCAAGTCCTTCTGGTTCTGCTATATGGGATGCCATATAGCGGTGCCAGGTTTGAACCCCGGATCAAACCGGTGAATCCCTGGGCTGCTGGAGTGGAGCACGTGAACTTAACCACTCTGCCATGGGGCCGGTCCCTGTTTTTATTTTTTTAAACTTTGCTATTTCCAGTGCTTAGCAAAATGCCTTGCACTAGTGGGAAATAGGAAGGAAATAAAATATCAAAACCAGGGAAATCGTTACATTGTAATATATCAATTCAAAGAACATTGTGAAGCACTTATAATTGGTAACTCTATGTAACAACTTGGAGAAAGGTTTTAATCAAAGCATGATAAAAATTCTATGCATACTGTAATGCAGAGTGAAAATGTTATACACATGGCAAAGATTGGAAGGGAATATGCAAAATGTCAATAGCTGTATAATGATGAGATTGTGATGTTTATTTTTGAAATATTTTCAAAATAGAGGGTATTTGACTGTATTTTAAAATTCTTTTTTGTTAGAGTGACTTTAATAGGAATAGATGGGACAATATTCTAGGTCCTCTTTTTAAACATCAAAGATATGGAGTTGTAAGTGTTCCATGATTTAGAAAGTTTACACCTTCTAACCTAGAATTTTAAAAAAATCTATTAACCAGGATCCCCTGGTGACAACCTCCTTTCCCCATGTGGTGGAAAGCTTGCACCTCTCCCTGGGCTACTCCACGGGGCTGGTGTAATTCTGGGTACTTAGTTGCTGACCTAGTGATGCGATGTGTGGGAGGCCGATGAGCATCACGACGTCCAGTAAAGCCTGAGTCCTTCTGTTTTCAGATGGAGAATCACAAGGTGTCAAGGACACACAAGGAAATGATGAACACAATGTAGGACAGAGGGTGGTGCATCAGCTAGCTGACTTATCCCACTGATCCTGATGCTGTTCCTACTTGCTCTCATGCGGATGAAGTGGCGCTGAGTGGAGGATTAGATCAGAAGACTGTGTAAGCTGTCCCGAGGGGTTCCTTGTGGCGTCTAGAACTTAGTAAAAAACGTTTATGTTGGTGGAGGGCATGTGGCATCATAATGCTCATAACTACTGTTACTGCAACATTTGTTGTCCAAACTGGGACACGTTTGAGAGCTGAAGGGAGTGCTATTAGCTGTGGTAACAGGCACAAACTGGGAGATACCAGGAAAACTGAAGCTTATGGTCAACCCACCTGTAACCCACGTGACTTTTTGGCTGTGCTAGGATAACATCTTCCAAGTTGATTTTCATCAACATGACCCCAGCTCCCCATAAGGTCATGAATGAAAGAATATGGTCCTGTTCCAGATGACACTTCCTAGCTCTGGCCCTCCTCTGAATCACTGATCATTTTGAGCAGGGGCTAGGGTGATTAACATAATGTTCCAGGCAGAAATGTCTGGCCACAGGAAGTAGGATGGATTAGAAAGGCAAGAATTGGGAGTCAGGGAGCTCAAAGAGGAGGTTGTCGCAGTGACTCAGTTATTTTGCGTAAGCGGATAAAAAGCCCAGTTGTCAGAGCATCCTTTGTGGGGTGAGGGCAGCATGATGATGGTTCCCATGCTTTCTGGTGCCCCACACTTGCTAATTTATAAAGCGGTGTGCCTCGTAAACAATACTTTTCTTTAATGCACAGATTAATGGAGGACAAATTATTGTCCTTGATCATGTAGAACGCTTGTTCTCCCAATGCGATCTGCTGGCCTCTAGCGGCTTGAGAAGGCTCAAGAGTGACCGAAGAGCTGGGAGTGTGTAGGTTTATTGCTAGGAGTCTGTCAGTGTCGCTGCTTTCACTTCTGGTGTGAAATGATAATTGACTTTTAAGTGCTGATAAAATGTGGACCAGGTATTTGTGTTTCATTCAAGGTGTTCCTTTTATTACATAAATTCGGGTAAATGTTTTCATGATTGTTTCTGCAGGTAGGCGTTCAGGGCAATTATTTTCCATGATGATGCAGGCCAGTAAATACTGCTCTAGAAAGGAAACTGGAGCCTGCGGCCTCTCAACTCGGGGACAAATGAAGATCTTAATCCTTAGCGTTGTTTTGTACGAATATATTTGCTTTTAATGCTTCTTCTGAGGTTCTCGCAATATTGAGGCCCATCATGACATTGAATTAGCAAGTAAGCATGTTAATTAATTTCTTTATAGTTTGATAGTATTCGTTGGAGGCTTATGCTATATTCTGGCTCTATCTCTTGAGAGCTGTGTGATTTTGGTCATGATTTGGCCTCAGGGGTGACTTAATTTTGCCTTTATCAGTAAAATGAAGGAGTTGGGTAAATGACCCATGAGGCCTACTTCTCTTTCTGAAATTCTATGACTTTCTTACTTGATTTGAGGATCATCTGTGCAAACTTGACGGTAGAAGCCACGGGCCTGGATGAGTTGCCACAAGAGGATGAGAACTAGGAAAAGTCTAGCTATCAGTGAGAGAGGGCATGGTGTAATAATTGTGGTGACCATATTGTCTGGCCAAAATGAAGGGTCCAGAGGCTCACAGTACATGCACTCTTGGAGCAACGATGGGACCAAACTTCTTCAGAATCAGGGCTCTCCTGGAAGATGTTCACGTACAATTGCCGTACACATGGGAAGTCCACTCAATTTGACACTGGAAGAAATAGGCTGTGGTCCCTAGTCTGTCACATTAACTCCCAGAGCTTCAGAGTTCTCATTTGAAATAGAGGGAATTGGAAGAGATGCCTATCAAACTCCTTTCCTATCCCAAAACAATGATTCTAAATTCCCCTGAAGGAATAGAGTTTTATTTCGGTTGTTTAAATCCCTATGTTATCCAAGAGAGGGTGTGTTCAGGGTAAGAAATGACAGGGAAGCAGAGAGGATGTCCAGATAGAGACACACTGAATCTTTTCATCCTTCTTGCCTGAGTTAGCTGAGAGGTTGATGAAATGAAAAAACTCCGATGTTTTTGGCGTGTCATCAGATTCTGGTTTCGGAAATTCATCCCAATTTAGCATATCACCTGCTATCTTGCTAATTATAGACAAGTGCCACACAAGTGCTTGAGCTCATCAGAAGAGATTTGAGGAAAAGAGGAATGGGTAGACTCCATCCAGTGGTCCCAAATGACTTATGAATAACACTGAGGGACCCCCAGGAAAGTCCCAATACTACTCACTCTGTGCTTCATTCAAATGAATCCCCTTACTTTCCAATGAACTGATCATGTCTGTTCCCACCACTCGTGCACCTCTCCCCTCTCCCAAGATCACTTCAATACCCAGGTCAAGTTTGTGCCTCTCTCTTAATGCATTGAATGACCCTGCTAATTACCCCCCTTGCCTCAAAGGATGGGTGTGGAAATTAAATGAGAAAAGGGCATATGTCAATTCTCATTGTTCTTGGTAGTTCTATGTTCCATAAAGTCACTTTGAACACTGAATTAGCAAATCCTGACCTGCTGCTCCTAAGGGAAATAGAGCTAGCTTTCTGTGAGCCTCTGGTTCACAATGGTTTTGTCAACCAATCAATTAATTTGTTTTATGTGGGTTTCTGTTTAAAAAACATCGTCTTCAATATATATATTGTTGCTTTATTAGCATTGAACTCATGACAAACCACACCATAACTGATGCCTGAATGAAGCACATCTAATTCATGTATTTTCTCCGTGAGGAACAATACAACCCTCTTGACCTTAGGAACACTGGACAGCACTTCAGCACTATGCTGGGGGCCATTTTAAAGAGTGAAATCACCAGAGAGAGAAAAACACACACACAAAAATGCAAAAGACATGGCTCTACCTAGACAGTGAAAAGGATGCTGTTTACAGCATGAGAGCTGAAACGAGGAGGTGGAGCAGTGCCTTGTTCAGCCTCAGCTGGGAACGAGTGCGCTGGAAGCCTCAAAGTTTTCTCCACTCTGCAGTTATTTGCGACTGACCATGAAAGTGCCACGAGTATTGATTTGGGGTAACAAATTTTAGTGAGTAGGTGAATTTGTGTATGCGGAATCCATGAATAATGCGAATCGACTGTACATACAAATTTACACTTAATTAGGTATTCAGTGTCACTATAGAGGATTAAAACAAACTAACACTTATTAATTCTCTACCAAGTACCAAACACCATATTAGGTACTTCCATGTAATTTCTCTTTTTCTTTTTCACATCAGTCCTCGCGGTTAAGAAAACGGATACTCAGAGAGAGTAAATAAGTTGACTCAGTTCTCATGGCTAATAAATGCCCCTATTCAGCTTCAATATTTACAACTCCAAAGCCCGTGTCTTTAGTTTGGGCAACCATGGGGAGGAGGCTCAGGTTGTTCCTGTCACTCACCTTCCGTATGTTTGGGTTGGGTAGGGGATGGAGGAGACAGAAGAATAAACCTGGGGCTTGACAAAGGGGTCAGGATCCCTGAGCACCTCCAGGACGGAGTGAGGTAAGTGGCACACCACTGTGAGTATATGAAGAGCGTGCAAGCTCATCCTCAGCCTGGAACGGGCAGGGCCTTGCCTAAGGCTCAGCCAAAAAGGGAGGAAAGAAGTCTGGGTTCCTGACCTTCGGCAGCACAAGGAGGGCCAAGGAGCTATAGAGTAACCGTCTATGATTTCTCCCTGCTGTGCCTCTCTCTTTAGTCCCCCTCTCTCTCTGGGGCTCAATCTAGGTCTTCAGATTTGCACTGGGTGTATAGGCCTGGGAAAGAGGGTTGCATTCTATATTTTTATGTAAGTGGGTCTTATCTCAACAGCTAAACTGTAAGGTGGCTAAAGCTAGGGGTCACGTGTTATGTTTTGCAGCTTTATGATACCTTGCACGGTGTCAAGCGTGCGGTAGATACTATACTTAATAAAACCAAGGTTATTGCTTTAGTTTCTTGCTGGAGGTTTTATGACTATGAAATAGGTGTGATTTGGGAGTTTGCATCATTGATTTTCGAGAGTGAGGACGCTGTCTTCTTTTGCCACCTCCCGAAAACCTGTCTCCTTCAGCATTCTCTCATTTGTCGGGGTGTGTTTCGCTCTTTCTGCCTCTCTGCCTCCTTCCACTTGCCAGTGTCAATTGTGTCTCCGTGAAACATCAAGTCCTTTTGTCAGCTGATACTGTCCTTGAACTGAACAAAACTCTCACAAGCGGGCCATGAGTTGAATCACTTACCTCTGTCTCCAGAGGAGTATATCTCCCCTGACAAGGTTTTGTCTGGTTTTAGTGGCACAGTTAGTGACAGCCCATGCATGTAGCAGCATGTGACCCAGCTCTTTGCCTCAAACTGTGTAGTCGTCAGAACTGTCACATAGTCAGAACAAGTTAATTCCACGCCAGCAGAAGGGCAGACTGTAATCATATGGAGCCTCTAGAGAGGGTGCTGTCAGTCGGTGTGTGAGCTGCAGCCACCCAGCTGCTCTGCTCCGTGGGCAAAGATGCGTGCTGACAGGCAGCTTGCTATTCCCAGGGAACCGGAGAGGAGCAAGCTTGGTGATTTTCTGTCGGTTCCATGGCGCTCCTGGTACTGCCAGCTGTAATCTGGGAATGACAGTTTCAACAGGGACCATTTTGAGCTTTAAAAAAACTGTCTTTTTCTGGCAGAGGCAGAAAAAACTGCTGTTGACCCTTCTCCTATCTTAGTTCTTATTTTTTCCATCGTAGCTAATGAGAATGATGATCGGGTAGGTGCATATTTGTGGGTTTCCCTGGAGACGGTTGCTGATGAGCTCTTGGGTTCATTAAGGAGCATTTTCTCCTGTGTTCTAAGAAATCTTTGGTTTCTGATACTGGGGGATGGGTGTATGTTTCTCGGAGATGGGAGAATTAAGATTTTGCCAAGTGTATGAAGAGAGAACAAGTGTTGCTGTGTGTGGCATATTTGGGTATATGAACGAGAAATGCTGACAAATATCCAGAGTGGGGATTCCAGTAGTTCATGGCTGCTCAAGAACAAAACACAGACACTCAATCAGCCAAACTCGAAGGCCCAGGTTCCTACTCAAGGCAGAAGTCATAGTTACTTTGTAGGTGAGGGCTTGACGACCAGAGTGGTTTTCTTTTCTTTTTCTTTTAGAGAAAGGGGAACACCAAGGAGAAACACAGTGCACTTTGCTTGCAATTAAACAGTAATACAAGCAAAAGGTCACTTTTTTCTAATGGTATCTATGACACTGGGGATGTGTGATTCACGTTAGTACATTTGGTTCTTCTGAGTTGCTGTAATTTCTCCTGAAGTGGCTTTAGGAATTGGTGAGCAAAGATCAGTCTTTTTCAGAAATGGAGAGTTGTCTGGTTGAAGACCTGCTGCCAGATTTACCGACTCAGCCAAGTGCCTACCTAGATCAATGCGGTCGGGCCAGGTCTGTGAAAGCCCGCAGAAGTCACCGTGGTTGGTGGAGTGAAACAAGCATAGGATACGTTATATCCTGTTATTTCTACTAATTCTTGTCTAAAAGGGAAGATATACAGAGACATGTTCTAAAAGAAATTCACAGTGTAATCCTAAAGGATACTGAGGAGGAGGAAGAGTGACAGGCTGCTAAGGAAACCAATGTGGCTGGCTGCTGGAGTTATTTTCTAAACAGCAAGTCTAATCACGTCACGTTATTGTAACATCCCACGAATTTACATTCACTCTTCACTCTTACCTGTGTCTTTCACACGTTCTTTGTATGTCAAACTTTCCTCATCCTTTAAGACTCAGATCAAAAGTCCCCTCTTACATGAAGTATACCCTTTACCCCCTGGAGAGTTCTTGGGGTTTCTAAAACACGTGTTTATATATCTTTATATATTGATTGGGCAAGATTTAAATGTGCCTCCCTATATTTCCACCTTTTCTATCAGCCTGTGACTCATTGAGGTTAGGAGGCATGTTTTATCTGTCATCTTATCTGCAGTGACTAGAAAACGTCTAGCACAGAACAGTTGCTAATTCAATGGTTCAAGACTGAGTGAAGGGTACTCTTCACTCAGGGAACTGTAGTGTGAATAAAAAAAAATATTAACAGCTGAAAAATGGGATTTAATCAGGGGTGAATTTAAAAGGATTGATATTTTCAATAAAATACGTGAATGCAATGGCAGGAACTGTTAAGAATACTATTAGAATGAGTTCAGATATTGGAAGAATGCTATAGACAATTAAAAAATTAAAAGGACTTTGAAAAGTTATGATTAAGACAATGATTAGGACAGATGGATTCGTGTTAGCACATGGCAGGGAGCTAGCAGAACTCCCAGACCCTTGCTTCTGCGTCCTCTGTGAGGGAGCGTGATCCACAAAGACCCACAGAGTCAAGAGGAAATACAGGATTAGAAGACAGGGCCTAGCCGCTGTCAGTGAATTCAAGTCTCTGGGCCGGAAGAGACAGTCCAGGGTTCTGAAATTGGTGGGTGATTGTGGAATCACTTGGAAGAGAAGAGGAGTCACAGTCTTAAGTCCTCACTTTCTGATTTTCAAATCAATCCAGTTTTCTCCAGTCCTCTTGTCACCCCTGTTCATCCACATTTCGCAGTTGGTCATTCACCTCCCAGGTTACTGAGGAGCTGAAGTCCTCTCTCTGGCTCTGCAGTTGCTTTCCCTGTGTGGTCTTCGCACGAATGCAAAGTGATGCAGACTCGATCATGTCACTCGCTTGTCAAGACCGCTGCTGAGACTTCCCATTTCACCGTTTATTGAGGCTATTTGCCCTGCTCTCATCAGTCTCGCCAGGCTTGACTGTACCCACCCTTTCCCTCCACTGTCCCCTCCCTTCTTTGGCAGGCGCAGCCTTCCTGAGCTCTTTCCAGCCTCTCGAGCATACATTGTTTTCTCCAAGCCTATGCAGATGTTATGGTAACTCACTCAAAAAATTTATTCACTGCGTTTGGCCCTGTGTTAGCTATCGAGGGAAATAAAGAAGAATAAAACAGAAAGGGTCATGGTCTTCATGAGGGGAGATGGCAATTCCTTAAATAATTAAATCAACTAGAACACTATAGCAGGGATAAGGAGAAATATGGTGCTCTGAGCATGTGTGACCTTGTTGACCAGGTCAAAGGCCCCCCTGGTAAGGTGATGAGGATGAATGGGTATTAACTAGCAGAAGAAGAAGGAGGAAGGGTATTCCTAACATAAGGAACAAGATTTGCAAAGGCCTGTTCAGCGAGGGAACCCTGTAGTGATGGTGAACTGAAAAGAAGTCAGTGTGGCTGGAGTGGGCAGAGGTGAGGCTGCGGGGCAGGGCCCAGTCAGGTCATGCCTGGCTACGTAGGCTTTGCGAAGAGTGTTTGTCTTTGTACTAAAGGTGGGTGAGAGTCACTGAAGCATTTTAAGCAGGGCCAGCAGGACAAAGGGCCTTGAAAGGATCGTGATGTCTGCAGGGTGAATTGAGAGAGGGAGGCTGAAAGGATGCGGGTAAAGCATTTGGGGGGCAGTTGTGGTAATCCAGGCAACTGGTGCCCTGGTTTGGATTAGGGTGGCTGTGGAGGATGTAGACACTAGTGGGTTGTTTTGAGAGATATTTGGGAGGCAAAGTCGATAGGACTTGGTCATGGATTAGACAGAAGACATGCGAAAGAAGGACACGTCCAAGAAAACTCCCAGTGTTGGGTTGGGTCACTGGATGGCGGTTGAGACAGTCTGAAGAGGAGGCTGTGGAAGAAGATCAGATTGGTTCAGAGTTTGGTGTTAGAGGCTCCTCCGACTGTGTCTGTGGGAGCTGTGCAAGTGAAGAGGGAAAATGGGCAGAAAAAGTCACTGTTTGGAGCTCGGAGGGGAGGTTGAGGCTGGAGACAAGCACTCATAAGACATCTTGTAGAAGTCATGATTGATGCCATGGACTTTGATGCAATTGTTTTGGGAGAGAACATAGAGTATGAAGAAGAGAGGGCCCAGGATCAAGCCTTGAGGAAAGTCAAGATTTGATGGAGAAGGAGAGGGTGAAACTATAAAAAGCACTAAAAGTCAGAGTAACGAGAGGACGGGTAGTGTGTTGAGATGTTACAAAAGCTAAGGGAAGCCAGGATTTCAAGAAAGAGGGAGTGCCAAGATGACGGCTAAAGAATAGCTGTTGGATTTTTGCTCTGGAGGGGAGTAGAGCTTTAGGTTATAGCTGAAGGGAGAGAAGATGTTAACGACTGTACCTAAAAGACTATTCCCTTTTCTCTTCTCCTGGCTGATCGCCATTCATCCTCAGGTTTCGCCGAAAGTCCTTTTCTTCCAGGAAGTCCTCCATGATGACTCTCTTTACTTTATCTTTCTATAAGACCTGTTGAGTGCTTTTAAAATGTGCTTCTAGAACATCAGACTTGCCCGTATTAGCATACATCATTACACTTTATATTCTTTCCTTGCTTATTGCCTATTTTTTCCTGCCAGACTATCAGATCTGAGAGAGTAAGAACCATGTTCATCTTATATCCCCATTGCCTAGCAAAGTGCCGCACACTGAGGAGGTGCTTAATACATATTTATTAACTGAATACATTAAATACTGTTGATTTTTCAAATTAGATAAAAAGCATGGGCTGATGAGTTTTATGGAGATGTTTCTCAGATTATAAAAACAAATTTTAAACAGATGATCTGTGATTACTTCGATGATTATTACTGTGAGGCAGTTTGGGATCCTGGAGAACTGCTCATTTCAAGCTAATTGAAGAGCGCTTCTTTCAACGGAGGATGGGAAGCTTCTAGATCATGGGAATGTTGTGGATGTAACATATCAGAATTTTAGCAGTCACTCATGATATCCGTGTAGACCATATAGTTAGGTAGATTCCAGCTCGCTGAGCGTGCTGGTCTAGGGTTCAATGGCAATTTGAAGAAAAAGTGTCTTAGTCTGCTCTTGGTCTTGTTAGGATTTGAACTAAGATAAATGGTCCACAATCTCTGGTCTGAAAGCCTTGGATTCAGCTTTGTTTCAGAATTTACAGTTTTTGGATTTTATCGTGGGTAACACAGCAAACGCTGCAATATTTCTGCTTCCCTCACTCGATCACATCAGCTTGCTGAATTTCTTAAGAACAACGACAGTAACATAGTCTCATTTGTATCTCACTTCAGAGTTTCGCAAATGCTGCATTTGGTCCTCACATCAGGTCGCGAGGTTGGCGCTATCCCCATTTTATGGATTGGGGGAACTAAGGCCCTGAGCCGTGTCTTGAGAGCAGGCTTTTAGACTCAAGTTAAATGTATTTTATCTAACTTGATCCGCCCTTCTCAGTTCTGAGGTGAGATGTCTCAGTTTATATAACCTCTGTGTGATTGCATATCTGTCTATTGAAATTGGCACACGACCTTGGGCAAGTCATTTAATGGCAAAAACTATGTTTTATTCATTTTTGTATCCCCTCATGTTCTAAAACATAGCAGATACTCAGTATTTGCTGAACAAATAACCTATTTATGTCAAGATTTTGTCAACAATATGAGAGAGTTGGACTAGGATCCCAAAGAGCTTTTGTCTGTGATAGTAACCACATTGGAAATTAACACTGAGAAACTGAAGGAGTCAGCCCCGTGGCCTGGTGGTTAAGTTTGGCGTGTTCCACTTCGGCAGCCTGGGTTCAGTTCCTGGGCGCTGACCTACACCACTCATCGGCAGTGACCCACATACAAAATAGAGGAAGATTGGTAATAGATGTCAGCTCAGGGTGAATCTTCCTCAGCAAAAGAAAAAAGAAAGGAAATGTAATATTAAAAAAAAGAAATTGAAAATAATTTTTAGTTCATTAAAAAAACCTATAATATATTCATCACATGCTAATATATATAACATATATTTTGTGAAGTAGAAATATATTTTCCAAAATAAAAATAAGTGAGAAGAGTGGCATCATTTTACATTTTTGCAAATCTCTTTCATGTTCAGCTTAATAAAAGGCTGCTGGATATTCGTATTTTCTTCTGCATTCAATCTGTTGCTACATGTTGTTTTTGTTTAAATATATGAAGAAAAGTAGACCTTACACAGATATGTAGTTGGAAAAGGGGAACATTTTAATGCATTTTCAGGTAATTGTGGGTATGATTTTTGGATACTATGCCAAAACTTGAAAAATGGTAGTTTCTTTAAAGTTAGTTGTTACGTGGAATCTGAAATTATATTAATGAAATATTACTATTCAGTTACGTTAAAATCCATTAGTCTGTCTTTCACTTTGAATGAATCTTTTTCCCATGCATGATTTTGGAATATTATGCATTGTTCATTGGTTTACTGAATTATACAGATCTTCTAAATATTGACACAGTTCATCATACAAAAAGGAAAAAAAATCTCATTCATTAATATCATCACCAATTTTGTCAGAGTTCTGTAAGTATTGGGAAGCTGTTGAGCTCATAGTAGTGTGTACAAATTCTCCAAAATTCTAATTTTCACTTGAAAGCTCAAATTTTATCATTGGTAATAAATGCTGTCATTTTTTTTACTTGAAGTGACAGGGTCACTTCATTCATTTTCAGTAAAATGTCTGCCAGTCCCCAAGTTTGAATAAGATGGTATGACTGTCAGCCATTTTTTCAAGTAAAAACATTGTTTCATGAAAAAAGTGGCTGGTGCAATTCAAACAATTGCGTATGTGCTTTCCTTTGAGATAACCATCATACTTGGATGTGTAGCAGAAGTACTTTATATATCCTTCCCATTTTGTCACATAGAATATTAAAAAGATGAATTCTCAAGAGTTGGAATTTAAGAAAAATAATAATTTTACTGATTCCTCAAAGATTTTTTTTTTTTTAAAGATTTTGCTTTCTTCCTTTTTCACCCAAAGCCCCCTGGTACATAGCTGTGTATTTTTTAGTTGTGGGTCCTTCCAGTTGAGGCATGTGGGATGCTGCCTCAGCATGCTTGATGAGGGGCGTGATGTCCGTGCCCGGGATTCAAACTGGTGAAACCATGGGCCGCCAAAGTGGAGCGCTCGAACTTAACCACTCGGCCATGGGGCCGGCCCCCCTCAAAGATTCTTAAGCGAACCTACTCTATTCCCCCCACATCCACCCCTCCCGTTTTTCTGAGTACATGACTTGATTTATGTTAAAATGACAGCTGTCTTACCACCATTGACTTTACACCATCAATGCAAATATCAACATAATGAACAAGGCAGATGACATTTTAGTATGATGATAAAAATGTTCTTGACCTCTTCAGTCCCCCTGAAAGGGTGTCAGGGACCCCTAGGTGTCTGTAGACCACACTGAGAACTGTTGAGAACATTGGACTAACGGTCGAACAGTCCGTATGGATTGTATGGTGTCACCCACCTATAGTGATGTGTCATGGGAGGGGAAATGGTAAATGATCAAACATGGTCAGATACAACATCATCATGCTGCACTGATGATGTAGTTAGACTATACCGATCAAATGAACAACCAAGCCCCATTCATTGATATTTCTGTCTCTTTCATCTGTTTTCTCAGTTCTCGCTGGTGTTTGCACATCAACCCGAAGTTGAATTGTGACAGAGATTGCTAGATCTTCCCCAAATCCATTGCCTCTTTTTCCTAGACACCTTCCCTTGCATTAGATATGCCCATTGGACTGAATTTCAGCAACGATATTAGTGGAAAGGCGGCGTCTTACTTCCAGGCCTGTCCCATTAAAATTCTCCACACGTGCTACTGCATGCTCTTTTCCTCCCACTGGCTGGATGTGGATCAGGATAAAGGCTGATGAGATGGTAGAGGGAAACTTGGAATGACCATGTGGAGGAGAGATGACTGCCTTCTGAAATTGCCTGAACACCCATCCAGGACTGTTAAGTGAGCAAGAAATAAATATCTATTGTTTTGAACATCACATGTATAGGTCTATTTGTTATAGCAATTAGCCTACCTTTAACACTAGCTTGAATAATAACCTTTAAATTAGAATTCACGGTGATTCACATTCCTCAGTGCCATGTAAATTGAAACTGTACTAAAGGAGAACGTCATTAATGACTTCTTCTCACGGAGATAGTCTGGAAAAGGAATACCTCTCTAAATTTATGGCAGACTCTGCTTTTATTGTCTCAGGAAAGGGTCTATTTCCAAATTAATGAGTAATGCAAGGTGTAATGAGGAACAAATATTTGTCCCTTAATTATTTGGGGGAATATAGAGTTGCATTATTACTTTACGTATGTTCCAACCCTAAAATGCCTAGCCTTAGATACTCATGGGTGTAGACAGGAACTTGAGCAGGAAATTGGAAATGTGTTCCATGAAAGATACAATGAGAAAAGTAATTGAAGATGAAGTATTATAAATAGGATGACTCAGGAGCTTGAAAACTGCTTTCAAAAGATGGATATAGTTTTTCAAGGGGAAGTAATTGAGTAGATTCCAAATTTGAAACCTTTGGAGAATTGGTTCTTCCCCTAATTACTGATCCTTTCTCCTTGGTTTGTGACTATGAAGCTAATTCCCCCTAGTGTCAGTTCAATAGAGATGCAATTACAAAAATAATAGATGTGAGCCAGGACGTTATTAAACTTTTTTCACTTTGCTCTTATTTGTATGCAAGTCAGCATTTTAAGCAAACAACTGGGCTATTTCCATAGACATTGTTGCATATCATGGCATGTGCTACATGATCTACATCACGTTTAGTGATGTTGCTTCCACTGATTCCACAATGATCCTTCCTCTCTTGGCTGTCTGTAGTGATCAATTTTCCAATTATTTCATCACTTTTTAAAACAGTATCTAAATTGAGTTGGGTTGATTAAAAAAAATTCAGTCAATGACAGATCACATATGCGATGGTGGGTTCCATAAAGTTAGTACCATATAACCTAGGTATGGAGTAGGCTATACCATCTAGGTTTGTGTATGTATACTTATGACATTTGCACAATGATGAAATCACCTAATAATGCATTTCTCAGAATGTATCCCTGTCGTTAAGCGCCACATGACTGTGTAAGCAATCCCTGTTTTTAAGGAGCTCACGTCCAATAGGGAGCTAACATACTATAACAGTCAATCAGATTAGGTTATGTAGCAGTAACAAACAACCTTCCGGATCTCAGTGGTTTAACACAATCAACATTTATTTTGTGCTTATGCTTCACAGCCAAGTAAGTCAGCACGAGGCTCTGTTGGAGGAGGTTATCGAGAGGATGTGACCGCAGATTGACCCTTGAGCTGGACCCAGGCAATCATAGTGTCCTCGCCCCCTCCCCTGTCCTTGGAATGTACGTTCCACCTACTATTCCCGTACAAGCAGCCGTTTCAAGGATGCAGCCTTGGGAGAGTAAGGTGGTCTTGAGACCATCTGGACCGTATACGTGACTGAACTCGGTTAAGGCCTCTATACAAACTTTTAAGATTCTGTTGGGTGGATGTGGAGATCTACTCATCATGCAGCCACCCAAGACAAGCCTCGTATGTAAGTTCCCTTGCTTATTAAAACCACCCCCTCCCAATCTGGAGTGGCTGCCTCTTCCTTTGGTCTTTCCTTGCCCTCTGAGTTTGGGGGCCAATTTCTGATTTCACGCCAGGAACTCCCAGGGTTGTGAACCAAAAGGCTCCCAGGATTTAGGAGCTTCATCTCATCATGTGACCTCCACAGGATCTCTGTGACTGGGGAAAGGACCATGGTCAATTGCACCCTGATTTTTTAAAGCTTTTGCCCAGAGGTGACACATGCCATTTTCACTCATATTTTATTGGCTGAAGCAAGTCAAAAGACTATTCCTAAGGGAGAACGGAGAGTCCAATCCTAAAATGTGCCCTGGAAGGAAGGAGAAGTGGAATGTTTGTGGACAACCATATGACAACTGCACATATAAATAGTTACAACACAGAAGAAGGGACTAGACAGGCACGGCACTGGGAGATCTAATACAACAGGGTTATGGTAAAGGTTTGCACAGGATACCGACCAACGCTGAAGGGGATTGAACCCCAAATTAGAGGAACAGGACTGAGTGAATATCCACTTAAAAATCTCTTCCCTAAACAAGCTTTCTGTGGCCCCTGGACTTGCTCGGTCTTCCCTACGTCTTCCTCTCATTGCCTTCTACTCTCTCCTTCACAGCGCTCTTTGGTTGAGCGCCCATCTCTCCCGATGGATTACCATCTCTGTGAGGGACTGTGTCTTCTTCACGGCCATGTTCAAGAAACGTTTGTTAGATGAAGCATGGCCTGGCACCTAGAAGGCACACAAGGACTGTTTGCTGAATGGAAGCATGGGAGGAGCTGACTTTTGGTTAGCAAGTTAGAGTTGGCCCAAGGAAGAAGAGAGGGAGAGCACCACAGGCGAAGGGTCATCCTGCACAGAAGCACAAACACAGACGAGGCCTTTTTGAGAAAGGAAAGTGCAAAGCTTGTGGTTAGCTTGCTCCCTAGAAGAGGCACTTTTACTCAGGCGTAGCTTAATTGCTATTTTGAGAGAAAGGAGCCAGGGTTCTGCTTCTAAAGCTCTCTGGGTGCCTCATATCCCTTTTCCCTTGTCTTGCTGCTTTGATAAGCTGAGACCACCAGCTGGACAAGGCTTCTAGACTGTGGACAAATGTCTACAAGGGGTGTCAACCAGGCCACCAACCTCATTTTCACTTGTAATTCAGGCCCAAACTTTAACCTTTCTCCAGAGAAGTAGATAATGCATTAACACCTCAGACCACTCCACCGGAGCCTGGGGCACGGCAGTATCTGTTGCCTCCTAGGTCTGTGGGTATCTCCCATTTGCTTCTGATAATCACCACCCGGGAAATTATTTCAAAGGAGGGGGTCTGTGGAGAGAGTGATGAGGGAGTGTCCCTCATAGAAATGGAACTATTTTTTCCAGGCGCATCTCGCTGGGGTACGTCTTCCTTTACCGTGATAAAGAAATTTGGTTCGGATTCCAGAGGTGCAGGAGGTCACCCCTTGCTTCCAAATATGCCCCCAGCGAGCCACCAAATTAGGACACTGTAGCTGATGAGTAAATTCCTGGGCAGCTTTGCTGGGGTTTATTAGCAGCATTTTTCCAGGGTGGGAGCCACCGATTCTCGGTCAGATGTCTTAAATGGAGGCTTAGCGTTTGTGGCAAGAAAACTATTTGATTGGAGGATGTTCACTTACATCAGAACTGCACTGATCAAACCGAAGCAGATGGTAGGCCTGGTCTCCACCGCTTGAGCACCTGCCCCGGCTAGCTTACAAAGACCGTCGATGTCTCCAGCTCGCAGGAGCGGTCTGGGATGCGACTGAATATTTCATCCGACATGAGGATGAAGTGATTTTTTTTTTTTACAACTTATGGTAATTAAGTTAAATGGCTCCTTGTGTATATATTTTATTCATTGCTACACAGTTATTTTCTCAAAATGAAAAGTAATAACAACTCTGGACCCTTTCAACCTGCCCACCTGGTGTGCAAACTCATCCTACTTGCTCTGGTTGCTTCTAGTCACATGTGGCTATTTAAATCTATATTAATTAAAATCAAATAATTTAAGAAGTTCACTTCCTCAGGTGCGCTAATCACGTTCAAGTGTTTGATGGCTATGTGTGGCTAGTGCCTGCCATATTGGATACTTTCATCATTCCAGAATGTTCTATTGGGTGGCACTGGCTTAGACTATTGTTTTCCAAAGTGGGATGAGAGAAACCCAAGGGGTTTGTAAGACTGTCCACTGTGGTGGGAGAAGAAAATATCAGAACTTCTATATTTATTCCATCTGGTTCCAGGAAGCAGATGTTGAGGTATGTCGGTGTCGCAATCCAATGTACACATCAGGATAGATGCGGAGAGGGCTGATGGCCACTCTGAGTTTATTATAACCAGCGTTTCAATATATACATAGCTTACAGCTGTTAAACATACACAGGTGTTCTGGATGAAGTAATTAGCGAATGCCAAGAATTCTTAGTGATTTCTCAAGGAGCCCTCCCTTGGCCTCTGTTTTGATATTATCATGTTATTGCTGTGCTCCTATATTTTTATCTCGGAGCAGGCAAGGTCTCTTAGGCAACGGTCCCTCCTGCTCCCGATATTGATATCGTTTCTCCATCTGTGGCCCCGGGCGGCCACTGCCTGGCTTAGGTTGCCCCCCCAGGGGGTCTTACCTGTCATTGGCTAACCGGCCTTCTCACCTCCGGGTCACAGTTTGTTGGCAAGCTTTTTCCAGTGATTATTAACCCTTCCTGTGTCAGGGGCGGCTACAAGGTATAGCCTAACACTCAGGGAATGTATTAGGCAGTGCTTTCAGGGTTAACTGCTGTAGGGGAGGTGAAGGATGAGGAACTGGGGAGGATGAGGGAAAGACGATGGGCTGTGGTGCAGTCATAACAAACATGACGCCTCAGCTGACCCACAGGGGGCTCTGAAGTGGAGAAAGACTTTCAGAGTTATCCTGAGTTGCTGAGTTGCCCTGAGTTATCCAGAGTTATCCTGAGTGGCCACGTATCCACATTTACATGGCCTTTTTGTACCCCGAAGGCATTTGAGTTTGCAGTTCCTGGTTTGCACAGTAACAGAGGGGAACATAGAACGTCCCATGCTGAAAGCAGTAGGGGAAAAGAAAAAGAAGCCTAGTGGGGAGGGGAGGAACTGAGGCCAAAGACGGGGAACAACTGAGAGTAAAATGTTGTGGGGCGAGTGGCCATTGTTGTTAGAAATTAATTCATAATATCATTCTCCTTGGTGGGTAAAGAGGCAAAGCTGAAAAGAACACCTGGAGTATTAGAGACCCAGGCCCATTTCCTAGGAAGGAGAAGGGAACGAATATTCATTCAGCATCTCTGTCAGTTATACAGTAGGCACTTGAGCGGGTAGTTTACATATGCAAACGTCATTTACTTTTCTCAAGTACTGCTGAGCTAGGTATGAGTATTATGGAATAGGAAAGATGGCTCCACCAATGACAAAGAGATGGGGGTGAGGTTTTTAGCAGAGAGGGCATGCAACTTTTTTTTCACCTTTGGAAACTTATATTTTGATTTTGGCTTTCAAAGATTTTGCTCAGAGAAATTCGTAAGCCAGTGGCACGAGCTCAAGCACCTGCTGGAGGCTGGCAGGCAATGTGAGTGGGTGAGCCAGTCCAGTGTAAGGCAATAAGGAGAGGTGGAGACTGTGGTGATATGGAGAGGCCATATTCTCTCTGCCAGAGGTAGCTGCTGTGGTCAGTAAGAACAACAGGACTAGTGTTATCAGACCTCTCAATTTTCAAGAAATGCTGGGTATGTCATTGAATGCAGGACGTAGTGAAATCTGATGTTTACACTTTGGTACTCAATTCAACAATAATGAGTCAAAAGAAACACATCTGGGCTACAAGGCAATTTCTGAGACTCCTGATGGCTGGGCCCATTGCCTAACTTTAAGAAGGCAGAGGCTCAGGTTTGAAAGGTTGGCGAGCCATTCACATCTTCCTGACTCTCGGAGGATGCTGACACTGGGACGTCTGTTAAGAGACTGGCATGGACTTCTTAAATATTAGAGAGTTGGCTAGCAGGGCAATTCTGAGCAGGGGAGGCCTGAATCCTTCACTTCCAAAGTCAATAGAAGTTTGCACAGAAGCTGTTGGAGCCGTATTACTGTGGATATATCCTGGCTGCTGCTTCAGCTAGTTTCAGAAAACCAGGCTGGCTTCAGCCTTCAAATGTGGCCTTTGATGTGTTTCTGTAGACTCCTCGGCAATCACTGAATATCACTTCAGACTTGCAAAGTAATTACAGGAATGGCACCATTGTTACCATTGGCTAGCCCAATACATTTAGTCATCAGCAATTGATAAGATGTTTGACTTTTGGCTTGAGAGGGGAGGAAAGCAAGAAGAGGAAATAGTAAGGTGAGCAAACCCACTTCTGGGTCCCAATTTATGATGCTGCCTTTGCACCATCACCACCCTGGGCAGAAAGTTTTTATTCAACTTGTGTCCTCCCCATGGAGGACGTGAAAGAGTTGAACAGTTAATTCTCCGGAAGCAAAAACCCATAGCCCTGGGAATGGTCCCTAGAACGACACAGGTTTTGACTATCCAGTTATTACTGGATGACGATTATTTTGTTCTTTTGAGCAATGAGTGTTGGATGGGGACAAGGTTCTTAAGTAACATTCTGGAATTTGTTCTCTTGTGACGAGAGCCTGGGAAAATTGCAGAATCCTTTCCCTTACCATTACATGGTACCCAAAAGAGGGCTTTTGTGGCAAGCATTTTGTTGAGGGTTTACTATTTATCTATTTATTTTTTTAATTTTTATTTTTTATTGCAGTAACATTGAATTATAACATTATACAGCTTTCAGATGTACATAGTAATATATTTCGAATTCTGTGTAGATTACATCATGTTCACCACCCAGAAATTAATTATAATCCATCACCACACATGTGAACCTAATCCCCCTTTTGCCCTCTCCCCTCCTCCTTTCCCCTCTGGTAACCACCAATCCAATCTCTGTGGCTATGTGTTTGTTTGTCGTTGTTTTTATATTCTGCTTATCAGTGAGATCATATGGTATTTGACTTTCTCCCTCTGACTTATTTCACTCAGCGTAATACCCTCAAGGTCCATCCATGTTGTCACAAATGGCCAGATTTCATCATTTCTTATGGCTGAGTAGTATTCCATTATGTATATATACCACATCTTCTTTATCCATTTGTCCCTTGATGGGCACCTAGGTTGCCTCCAAGTCTTGGCTATTTTGAATAAGGCTGCAATGAACATAGGGGTGCACGTATCTTCATGCATTTGTGTTTTCAACTCTTTGGATAAATAGATGGTTTGCTATTTAATACAAGATCCTTGTGGTGGTTTTCTCTGCACAATATTTGTAGTTTCTTAAATGTTTGACAGACCATTTAGAGTTCCCTCTTTAATTTTAATTTAGTTCTTCTTAACAACCCTCTGATTACTCTTTAGGAAGCTCAAAAGAATCCCGTTGGTATAGTTATCTCCCACAGGGTGGACCCAGACGATAAGTGAAGTTGCCCCATAGCCTGAATGAGCAAAACCCCTCCACAGAACACTGCCTGAACTGGGCTGCTTCCTCTTTGCCCACGTCCACTGTTGCAGTGGCCACCGTACTTAGTAAATTATGCAGGTGTGGCCACTGCCCTGTTATTTCTGACAAGCAGAGACAGATACGTCTATTCAAATAAGTCGGAAATATGGTCCTTCCTCTCTGTATGGGATGAAGAGTGGGGACCCTGGGGCTGGTATGTTCAGAGTTTGGCAAAAAATAGCTTTCTCAATAGGCTTTAAACAAATTGGTTTGTTGGCAGAGAGGAGACAGAATTTCAGAAGCTCTTTAAAAAAATGAGAGATGGAAATCAAACGATATTCTCTTCTAGTTTATGAAATTTATCTAGCCATCCATCCATTGATCCATCCATCCATCCAACCAATATTTAGAATTTCTGCAACATTTACTGATAAATCGTGAATTTATCAAGATGACGTTAGCATAATGCTGAATTTCTTTCTGTCATCCTCCTTTTTGAACCTCTCCCTACCCCTCACCTGTCTCTGTTCCATGTCTAGGCCAGTCCATGTATCCACTGCCTTTCTCATTCTGTGAGTTCCCCTCTAATGTCACGTGGGTTGCCTAAAGAGGGCTCTGATACGAGCTTGCTGTGCCTTGTCAGTTCAAATCAAGTCACGGCAGCTCAAGCCCACCCCGCGGGCAAATGCTTGACAGCTCTCCTTGTCAGCTCATCGCTGAAAGGCAGGCAGCAGCAATGAGTGGGAACCAGTTAATTAGCAGTGATGACCACCAGGCTGAGGGTTTTTGTTTAATGCTTAGTTAATTTCACAGTAATTGAATTTAGACTCGGCTTACAGAGACTGGGGTGAAAGGTTCTGTATGAAACCCCAGCGTTCTCCAGCAGGAGAATGAAAGAAGCTATTGTTCTGAGGCCTGCCTGGCTTACTGTCATGAACCCTGTGAACATTTGGAGGCCTGGAATTTCCCACAGGAGGATTTTCAGGTGCAGGCAAGGCAACTAGAGTGTTGCAACTCCTTCCAGTCATGAGGGATGGGCGTCAGAATCAGTGGACTCTGCGTATCTGTGCAAGGAGGAAGCAGCAAATCTTGAGTGGTTTCTAGGTGCTGGTCACAAGGATGGGCTCTTCACACACATGATCTCATTTCTTCCTGCACCATCCTTGTGAGGGAGGTGGTGGTGTCTCCTTGTTGAGGTGAGAAGGGTAAGGTTCAGAGACTTTGGGTAACTTACCACAAGTGAGAAGTTGGTCCAGGATTTCAACTTGGGTGCCTTTGATTCCTAAACCCAAACTCTTTCAATAGTTGCTTTGGAAGAAGAAAGAGAAGCTAGAGAAGTTCAGTTTTTCCATCTCTTATGTGGAAAGTGGAGCTGAGAGTTTTAACTTCAATTGAGACTGCTACCATGTGTGAGCAAGGATCTTGGTAATGCTTCTCCTGGCCACCCCATTATCTCCCTGATGCCAGATGGCGCTCATTCAATGAATCCAGCATGCCCATATTCCTTGTTCAGAGATTCTATATTCTGATTGTCACTATATATACTAATCAGGAATATTTAGTTGCTACCAACAGAACCCCCACCCCCAAATTTAGCTTGGGTTTAAAATGAACGATACCAGTCATATGGCTGGGAAAAATACCAAGGTAGCACCCACATGTGGAAGATATACTGAAAGGAATTTGGCCATGGTGTCTGGAGCCATAGACTCAAAGCCTGGCTATGCAACTGTCTCTCATCTCTGCTAGAATCTGATTTTTTTTGTATTGTTATGGACTCAATGTGCGTGTCCCCCTGAAATTAATATACTGGAGCCCTTACTCTCAGTGTGTCTGCGTTTGGAGATGGGGCCTCTGAAGAAGTAATTAAGGGTAAATGAGGTCATAAGGATGGGCCCCTGATCTGGTAGGATTAGTGTCCTTATAAGAAGAGACACCAGAGTGTGTGCTTGTGCTCTCCCTCACTCGTCCTCTCTCTCTTTCTTTCTCTCTGCATGCACACAAAGAAGAGGTCAAGTGAGCACACATTGAGATGGTGGCCACCAAGGGGCCAAGAGAAGAAGCCGCTGTCTTGATCTTGGGCTTCCCAGCCTCCAGAACTGTGAGAAATAAATGTCTGTTGTTTGAGTCACATGGTCTGTGGTATTTTGTTATAGCAGCCTGAGCACAGTAATACGTATGTGTTGGCTCATTTTCCCCATCTGCAGACGACCTTTCCCCAAGTGGCCAGGAAAGATGGCCACCGGAGCTCCAGGCTGCGATGGTCCCATTTAACAACTTACATGGAAAGACATTGTCATCTTGAGATTGTTTATACTGTCAGAATCACACTGGTTTCACATGCCCATATCCTGGACCAATCACTGACTGGCGACGGGATGAAGTAGAGGATAGGTTATGATTGTCCAGGGCAGTTACCAGAAAAAGGGGGAGGAGAAAACTTCCAGGGTTGACCAAGAGGTAAAAATGGTAATGACAGCGCACTGTACCCAAGGAGAAGCACCATTTTGTGTCGTTACAGAGGAGTCAGTGCTGACTTTGGAAATTGCTCAGAATGATTCCAGGACTGGCTGTAGTGACTGATGCTTATAATGACTGTCTTTCAAGTTGATTACCTGAAGGAAGCCACAAGAAGAATCCTTTTGATGTTGTTGGTGTTCTACCACACAGCCTCTTCAGAAGGTACCAGTATCACTTTTTCCATTGTGTTTGAATGCATCTTGGTGGGGTTACACGTAAGAACAGGGTTGTGATTTTTCTAACAAATACTGGACCTGAAAGAATTGTGTCAGCAGCTCCAGCATGCACACAGTGAGGGACAAGTTTGTTGTGCTTGCCCAAGAAAATTCCCCCCTTCCTCCCCAAGGCACAGCGCATGTCCTAGGACATCAGTTATGCTAAGAATTCCTTCTCAGAGTGGTCCTGCCCCAAGGGAGGGTGAGCAGGCCATCTATCACGGAATGAAAAGAGAAAAATCTGAAAGTATTTTATGTCCCAACAGAAAAAAGTCCAAAGGGAATAATACTCAAATTCCAAAATTGTCCCTGCTGTATTGAAACAGGGTTATAAACATCCAAATGATGAATTCAATTAACAAAACTGTGTATGTCCTAATTGCATCATGCCATTCACCTTTAAAAAAGACGTTTAGCCAGTATTTTTGTAATAATTACTGAATGGAGAAATTGATCACACAAGCTCTGTTGATCTGCCTAAGAACCCATAACTCGATGGCGCTAGGAGCATTGCTGGAAAGGACTTTGAGCAGTCTTGCCAGGGACTCTTAACCTAGGTCTTTGAAATTCTCATTCTTTTTTTTTTTTTTTTAACTGAAAGTGGGAGCAGATTGTAGTTGGAAAGCAACAACAATTCCAGAATCAGAATCGGTGATGGGTTTTAGCTTTTTAGCATATTAGTTGTGTCATTTAGGGGAAGTCATCAAGTCTCTGGATCTCAGCTTTCCCATCCGTGAACTGGGAACAATAGAAAGTTCTTCTCTACCTACTGACTAGGGTAATCGTGAGCAGAGATTCAAAGTTGGTTTTTCTGACTGAGAAAATGAATGAAAAGCTCTTCTGAAATGTTCTACTCCCTCTCCTTTCCCCCTCCTTCTCCTCTTTTTTTCTTCATTCTTGGGTCAAGGAATACGATTTGGACAGAGGATGTTTCTAGGGCAACCCGGCCTTGATTTTGGGTACATGATTTGCAGTGTGCAATGACAGAGCCATGATATTGTCACAGTTTTTGAGCACATGGCTTCCACCTGTATGTAGTATAAAGGCAGGCTGTGATATTTCTTCTTCAGAGGTTATATTAGCTCTTTTTTTTTTTAATTTATTTTTTTTTATTTTTTGAGGAAGATTAGCTAACTACTGCCAGTCCTCCTCTTTTTTTTTTTTTTGCTGAGGAAGCCTGGCCCTCAGCTAACATCCGTGCCCATCTTCCTCTGCTTTATACAGGGGATGCCTACCACAGCATGGCGTGCCAAGCGATGCCACATCCACACCCGGGATCTGAACCAGCGAACCCCGGGCTGCTGAGAAGCGGAATGTGCGCACTTAACTGCTGCGCCACCAGGCCGGCCTCTATATTAGTTCTTTTGAGATGACATGTTTTGTGTTTACTTTGGAGTTTTTATAATTTGAGAGTGTGATTTTCATTGTTTAGTTAATAATTTATGAAAGAGTCAAAATCCCGTAATTATAGAGTCAATATCCATGAAGAGGAAGAGAACTTCAATTCTCATTGAGGGGACAGTGGCCGAGTTTTTGGGTGGGCCCTGTGGTGACCATCTCTGTTAGCACTGTGGTGTCCCATTAGTAGGGTGTCCATGTAATACATTGGGGACTGTCCAAGGTAAATCGGGACCTATGATTACTCTATCACCTTTCCGATCTTCCCCAAACTTGACATCTATGGAATGGAGGCAAGTCTCTTTATCTTGAGTTTTAATGATGCATAAAATTTAAAAGTTCTTCAAAGAAAAAAATCTTCAAGAAAAAAATTATAATGCAAGGCTAGTCTAATTAGTTATTAACTCCTGTTCCTCTAGTAAGTGAAGTTTTGCAAAATTCTTCTAAGAGCTCCTTTGATTTCTTGTTAGAGCATCCTTTCCTTTCACGGATTCAATACATTCTGTCATCTTTTTAAGGATATTAATGATAGCTTTAAAATTTTACATTTATTTTACTGCAAAGTCTACATTTCCTCTAAGTTATTTTTATTTGTTTATTTCGATCTCTTTCTTCTATTTTAAAGTTTTCTTTTGATATCTGGTAAGCCTTGGTTGACTGCTCGTGATTTATGATGAGAGACTGAAAAATGAATTAGAAGCTCTGAACATGTGGGCACTTAACCAACTTCGAGCCTCACCCAAGGGTTGACGTGGGCGAATTGTTTGCTGTGGAACCCCTGATGTCGTTTTCTTTAGGTCTTTCCTCTGGGTAGGTCAGGTTCCCAAAGAAACATCTACTAATCTCCTATCTGCTAGATAAGGGTCTGGCTGCTGATGCTCCTGGGGAGTGGTGCTGGGAGCCCGAGGAAGGAGGCTATGAGTCTCCATATTACATGCATATGGTATTCTCTATACATTTAGTACGGTACCTAGGCCCTCAGCTCTGCCTGACATCCTCCATCCAGAGACCCTTTGTTTTACACAGAGAGTAAATTTAGAGACTTTTTGTCAGGGTTGGTGAAGAGCAGTTACCCAGTGGTATAGTCAGGAGGTAGAGACCTGGGAACCGATTTTCAAACAGGTTTCACATAGCCCTTCTACATATGGCCTTCCTTTCCCTCCCCAGCTCTCAGTCCCCAATTCCAGAAGTAGGTAGTCCCGCTTGTTCCTTAGATTTGTGAGGATTCTGCAGTATGATTTAGGTTTCTGGAAGGGAACAACCTTAGATGTGTGTGTTTAATCTGCTGTCTTTGCTGTATTATGTTTTAATTCTTTTATTTCTTTGAACATATTGAACATTCATATATTCTATATTTGAGAATTCCAACATCTGAACTCTTTTTGGGCTTGCTTCTGTTGATTGTTGTTTCTGTTGACTCTCGCCGATGGTGCTTTTTTCCCTTGTGAGTTTTATGAACTTAATTGTGAGTTCATGTTAATTGGAAATTGGAGGGAATTCCTCAAGGCTGGTTTGATAGATGCTTCTACTAAGGGATGCTCTCATCTTGGGTGCACTCTCAGTTCTCTACTGACCACATAAAAAGTGTGAAGGCTGACCTGTGGTCACAAATTCCCAGCTGCATGCCTCTGCAGGGCAGACTTTTTTTTATTAGTTGACTCATTAGTTGACTCTTTTCTAGTGGATGTGGCCCTTTGGGAGTCTAGCTTCATAGTGGGCTCCAGTTCAATTCTCTATCTAGGGTAGGCCCCAGGTTTCACCTTCTGCTCCTAAAATGTAAATATGCTAAAAACAAAGCCTCCAACCCTTGACACTGGTGTCAGGCATTTGGGCTGCCAACAACTGTGGGGCTTGCTTATCTCACCGGCTGCCCATTCTTGCTTTATCTCTGACCTCAGAGAATTTCCCTTGCCTTCATCCATGCTTAGATATGCAGTAAAGAATGTGTTTACAAGGACCAGCTTCCTGTTTCCTTTTCTGCACTTCTGCATGTCAAGTTAGCTGAGCAAAGGGAGTTGGCTTTGTCTGATGGCTCTGCCCGCTGTTGCCAAGGCTTCTGGCCCAGGTTCAAGGTCAACAGTGGGTGATTTGCCTTGAGAGCCTCCTCACCTCATCCCTAGCCACTGCACTCTGCTGAGAGTCCACATTTCTGGCCCACTCAGACACTTTTGGGGTTCCCCATTCTCTTTCATGCTTCCTTCTTTCCACCCTGGCTGTTCTCCTAATAGGTCTTCCTTTGCTCTTTTATTCTTGCAGTGCCCTCTCTTTGGAAGACCACTGCTCGCCCCATTCCCAATCCCCTTGGTCCCAGTCTTCCCCTAGCATTCCCACATTTACTCTTGCTCACACAGGATCCCCACTTGGCGTGTCTTCACTTCACCTGCCCCATTTGGCTGGTCTACATCTCAGCCATCCTTCATGGCTTGACTCCAAAACCACCTCCTCCAGGGAGCCTGTCTTGATCCTCCCTACCAAAAGCAAGCTCTCCCCGACACTTTCTCTAAATTCCACTTACCTTTTTGTACCATTTCAGAGGGGTTCACACATTTTTGCACATATGCCTTCAAATTCTGACTGTTGGTAGGTGGAAAACTTGTATAAGGGAGATCTAGAAATGTAGTATTTCGAAAATACTTAAAGAAATCCGCTGAGTTGAAATTAATAAATAATTAATCTAAAAAAGTTATGTTTAATATTTTATTTAACTTTCTGTCTATATAAATATATTTAACAGTTACATTGTTTATTTAAAAATTTACATATAGGAAAATGTGCCAATCTTAAGTGTAAAGCTCCCTGAAATTTTATGTATATACCTGTGTAACCACCACTCAGATGAAGGTAGAAAGTTTCCATCACTTCAGAAAGTTCCCATTCATGTCACTAGGCTCCTCCCTCCCATCCCAAGGTACCCACTTAAACTGAAAATAGCAGGATTAAAAAATTAATCTCAGTATCTTTTTCTTTGGACTAGTGAATTTATTCTGTTTACTTTTTAGCAATTACTGATACATTTGGATTTATTCTACCATCTAACAATAATTTTGTATTCTCTACCTACAATGCTTTTTCTTTATCTATTTTTAAATCCTTTTTTTCCTTATATTGTATTAATCAAATTTAATTTGTTTGCTATTTGGCAGTTATATGTGCTATTTCTATTCTTTTGATGAAAAATTCTCACACACACTCAAAGTTTAGAATTAATCAATATCTCTAGTCTTCCTTTGAAAACTACAGGATCTTAGCGTGCTTTAATTCCAATATCTTCTCTGAATTCTTTCATATTATTTACATCTAGTTTAATTTCACTTTATTGAAGAAAACTCAGATTAGTCAATATGATTAATTTTTATCATCAATTCTTACTCGGTTTCTAACTTCTTTCCCAATTTCTTTGCGTAGTGTTGTTTCTTACATCTACTCCATGTGTTTAGGATCAGTTTTCTTCTTACTCATCTACATCCTTTCATAGTTTTCTCAGACAGGAAACATCTATGACTAGGGAAGTCTCTCATATTTTTGAAAGAAAATTTTTTGTTCTACTTTCACTTTTGAAGGAGTGTTTAGACTTCTAAATTGACAGTTACTTTTCCTCAGTGCCAGGTCAGCGGGAGGTTTTTGTTTTTGTTTTTTTAAATTCCATTTTCACAGATGGAGAAACTGTTCAAGACACATAACATTTTCTTTTTTGAGGAATATCAGCCCTGAGCTAACGTCTGCTGCCAATCCCCCTCTTTTATGCTGAGGAAGACTGGCCCTGAGCTAACATCTGTGCCCATCTTCCTCTACTTTCTATGTGGGACACCTACCACAGCATGGCTTGATGAGCGGTGCCATGTCCGCACCCAGGATCTGAACTGGTGGACCCCAGGCCACCAAAGTGGAATGTGCAAACTTAACCTTTGTGCCACCAGGCCGGCCCCAAAACTCATAACATTTTCAAGGGGATTGTTTCCAGCTTTGGTTAAAATACATCTAAAGCCATGCTCTTGTCCCTGGAGTGACCTTAAAAGAAACTGTCCCTTAGCCCTAGGGCCCACATCTCATCTGATAGCTCTGTGGACCACCAAAGCTCCACCTTACTGTTCTGGCTTTGACTATAGCTTTACAAATTGTATGAGAGTGGGGTGCTGTGTCCTTTCACAAATTTTGCTGGAATTTTCTGTCATGCCTTCATCAACCAGCCTTTCCGTTCTCTGTTGTTTTATTCTCGCGTTTGCTTTACCTGCCTAGGCGAGAAGGCATTTGGGTTTATCTGGAGTACCACTGCGGTTTACCTTCCTACACTAGATCTACAGTCACTTGCTATGAAATATATGTTATTTCATTCATGCCAGTGTCTTTTAGGCATCTACTCAGTGCAAGGCACTACACAGGTGTCAGGGATAAAGCAGGGAGCAAAAGAGACCCAAATCCCTAATCTGGTATGGGTTACATTCTAGTCGTGGGGAGCATACAATAAGCAGGTAAATAATTAAGATTGTGTTTCAGACACTCGTGACTGCTAGGAAAAAAGTAAATCAGAGAAGTGGGATAGGAAGTATTGAGGGTGGTGTGGTTGCTATTTTAAATAGGTAGTTGAGGAGCCCTTTCTGATAGAGTGACATCAGAGCCGAGACCTAATGTGAGGAGTAAGCCAATATATCTGGTGTCAGAGACACGGTGGATGGTTGCACATGAGATCAGAGAGGGGAGCCAAATCAGGATGGCAGAAGCTACTAGAAGGCAAAATGGAAGAAGTCTTGGTGCTTAATATAGGAAAATACTTTCATGAATTATTTGATAAGCAAGCTTATCTGAACCATCACTCAAACTAGGAAAATGCAGTCTTGAAGAGTGGTTGAAGATCCCTGATGTCCTCTTTCTTCTGGATGACTTGCACTGTAGCTTTCCAAAGCATGTGGATGTTTTAAAAATCTAATAAAAAGGAACTTGAGAGAAGTGGTCATGCCACCTTTTAGAAAGAGCAACTTGAATACGTTTATTGCAGAGCACAGTTTTAGTTCATGAGGCTGTTAATATGTGGCCTTAAGTGTCCATTATTTTTTATTTTTCTTTTGCTTACCATGACAGCCTATTTTTTGGGGTGTACTGACAGCCAATATTTAATTAATTATTATTTACACAATGTACATATATGTCTTAGTTCATTCGGGCTGCTATGACAAAATGCGAGAGAGAGGGAGGCTTGTAAACAACAGAAGTCTGTTTCTCTCAGTTCTGGAGGCTGGAAGTCTGAGATCAAGGCGTCAGCAGATTCAGTGTGTTTTGAGGGTCTGTTTCCCGTGTTCATAGCCAGTCACCTTTTTGCTGTGTCCTTACATGGCAGAAAGGACAAGGAATCTCTCTGGAGTCTCTTTTATAAGGGCACTAATCCCATTCATGAGGGTCCCACCCTCATGACCTAATCACCTCCCAATGACCCCACTGCTAAATACCATCACAGTGGGGATTAGGATTTCAACATGTGGATTTTGGGGAGACACAAATATTTAGTCTATAGCAATATAATGTCTGATTACGGTAATTTAATATGCATAATATCCTGTTACTGTCAGTTGCTATACCATGGCTCACTCTATTATTATTGCCTTATAATAATCGTTCTCTTTTCCATGTTAAACTCGCCTTGGGATTTGAATAAGACAGACTCAGAACCTCAGTGTTGAGAATTTCTGCTCATTGTTATTACTGATGATTTGATAATGATTATTCATGATCTCTTATTTAACTGCCTTGTACTGGTGCTCCACAGAGCATTAAATACACACACACACACGCACGTGCACACACTCCTTATTACTAGCATGGATGAGTAAGAGAATTGATTTGAATTTCCTGTATCACTGGTAAGTCCCTGGACACACATAATGAAATGAAGAAGAAAAAAATAACAACTAGATAAAATAAACCATATAGCAGGTTGGTAATATCAACCTAAAGAAAATGCTTTGCCCATTTCCCATATTTATCTGCTTGGAAAATTGAGGGAGGTTCTCTCTTATTCATACGTTTTTCAAGGCTCTGTTTGGTGCTACTGTTTTCTGAAGCTCATTGTAGAAAAGAACCAGTGGGGGCAATTCTGTTCCTTTAAAGTCTCCCTTTCTCCTGTTGCAGAGAAGGAATGCCAATGCGTTTAATTTGTGCCCAGGAGAAAAACTGCCTTTAGGAAACACAGGTGGAAGAGCGAAAGTGCGAGGGTAGCTTTGAGCCAGTTTCAAAGGCACCAGGTCTACTTCTGTCTGATTCTATTCAATTACAATTTATTGAACATGTGCTGTGAGTGTCATAAGTTACACATAGAACTGTAAGATGGACTCATTCTCAAGTCTTTTAAGGTCTTGTTTATTAGACAAGATATGATTCATGAAAGAATAACAGTATACAGCAACGTAAAGTCAGCTGATACACTGACCGTGAGAGACTTAGTTTCTGTCAGGAGAGAGAAGGAGGAGTCTGTGGCTGGAGTACTCAGGGAACTGAGGGAGGATGTGAGCAGGACTCCATGGATCCATGGGATTTTGATGGTCAGTGGGGAGGGGAAGGGACAGTCGAAGTGAGGAGAAAAGTATAAAAAAAGGCCTCAGGCTGGGATGAACATCACATATTCAGGCAACAGGAAGGAAACCAACTTGGCTGGTGTGGAGAGTTCATATAATTGAAGGAGGATGAGGAGGAGAAAGTAAGTTTGACTAGAATACAGTTTGGGGAGAGATTTGAATCAAATTGAGGAATTTGGATCTTTGTTAGAAAAGGGGGAAATTTGACTTTAGTGAAAAGGATAGAATAAGGACCTCCGAAAATTCTCTCCTCCATAAAAGCAATGAGAAAACTGGAAAAAATTGCCAGAATCAACTTTTAAAAACTTTGGAAGTTCACCAAAATTTCCCGGCAGTTGGAAGAGTAGCCTGAGGTTGAATCGCAGAGCAGTGATCTCTGTGGAATTTTAACTTGCCTATTCCCGTTACCTCTCTTGAGCTCTGCGGTAGTGTTCACAGCCGGTAGCCCACAATCACAGTGAAAGCCTGTACCCAGGAAGCCACCAGAGGGGACAGAAGTGACTTGGATTTCCTTCCAAGCCTCGTTCCTAGAGAACTGTTATTGTCTGCCTTGTCTGGTGGTTCTCTGGAGCACCCTGCTTGCAAGGCTGCCTTGATATGTTCCGAGTCAGAGCTGGCTCAGGTATAAAAGTCTTTTTCCAGGGGCATTTCTCAAAAGTATTTAGAGGCAATAGTTTAGCTTTGAGGCTGCCTGAGGTGGGGAGAACAGTGGGGGAAATATAGGATAAGTAGATTCTTAAAAGGAAAAGCTGGGCAATGAGATGTCTGTTGGGGCTTTGAAGAACTCTGACATATCCTTGGGAATCTATAAGGCCACATACAGGTGTAGGCTGTGTGCAGGCTGAGGGCTCTGCACATGATCAGTAAAGACTTACAAAGGCCCTAAACTCTCACCTCTGGCTGACTTCGAGGCTCTGTGCAAGCAGGAAGTGAAGGCTAAGGCAGAGTTGTCAATTGCCTGGCTGAGTGGAGATGGCATGCCCCTGGCACACTGAAACCTATAAAGCTTTGTTGAAAGAAATTAAAGGAACCTCAACAAATGGAAGGATGTCCTGTGTCACAATGAGATAGCACTTCATACCCACTAGGATGCCATAACCAAAAAGACGGACAATAACAAGTGTGGGGAAAGATGTGGAGAATTCAGAACTCTCACGCATTGCTGGTGGAAATGTAAAATAGTGCGGTCACTTGGACAAAAAATTTGGCAGTTCCTTAAATGGTTAAAAATAGATTTACCATATGACTCAACAATTCCACTCTGTGGCAAAACCCAAGAGAAATGAAAACACATACCCACACAAAAACTTGTACACAAATATTAATATTATGGTTCATAATAGCCCAAAAGTGGGTAAAACCCAAATGTCCATCAACTGATGAATGGGTAAACAAAATGTGGTCTATCCATATCGTGGAATATTATTTAGTCATAAAAATGAATGAAGTACTTATACATGGTATGACATGGATGAACCTTGACAACATAGTACTAAGTGAAAGAAGCAAGACAGAAAAGGCACATATGATATGATTCTATTTATATGAGATGTCCGGAATAGGCAAATCCACAGAGACATAAAGTTGCCTAGTGGTTGTCGGGGCCCCAGGGGAGTGGGTAATGGTAGTGGCTGCTAATTGGTAGAGGGTTTCTCTACTGGGTAAAAAAACATATTTGGGAATTAGATAGTGGTGATGGTTGCAGCAATTTGTGAATATAATAGGAACCAGTGAATTCTACAGTGAATTCTGCAGTGAATTGTAGCTGTTCTCAATAGCTACAATAGTGGTAGAGAAGGTCAGAATCCAAAGAGATAGAGTCAGGAGAATCCCAGTTGGGAAATGATGAGTGCATCCTGGCCGAAGAGCCCTGGACCAGGAGTCCAGACAATTCCAACAGTTATTTTGTGAGATTTTTCTGCTCGCAACCTTCTAGTACCTGTCAGCGCTCGGCCACGGAACATGTTTAATACATTTTTATTGAAGTTTAAGTCAAAAGGCCTATGTTATAATCTCTAGGGGTGTGTGTGTCTGTGTGTGTGTGATTTTGTATACTGCACCACAGTCGGTAAATTTCTTCTTCTGTAAAATAGAGATTCTTTGTGTAAGAGGCAAATTATTTCCAAGTATAAGAATATGATTTTTAAAAAGCCCAATTCAATTATGTAAGGTACTGTCAATAATAAGCATAATGGTTACAAAATAATAAAATAGTACAGGAGACAGTCCATCTATAACTCCAGTTCTGGAAGGCTGGCTTGCCATCGAAGACTTTTTTTTGGAGGCCAAAGCCTTTGCTTTTTTCCAAGCATAATTTTGCCTAGTTGGATTTAGATACATTACAATGTATATATATTATATATTGGCTATTATATACACTTTATAATATATTGGATATTATAAATATGTTAGATATTATATCCAATATATGTTAGATGTTGCCTATTATATATATCCTATGTATATTTATATATCATATGCTTTTATGTGTGTGCATGTATGTGTACACACATACATACATGCACACACATATAAATGATATGAAACTGGGAGAAGTAGCATCTTTCTTAAACTTGCTAAGAGTCTTATCTTACCCAGTACTATTTAGAGATGCCCACGTTTCAAATATGTTTCTGATTTTTTATGTGAAAATATAAAAAGCCCCTCTAAGAATAGGAAGCCAGTTCAGGACTGAAACTTCCTCTCTTGCTTAAAGGGTTGTGTTTTCCTATGCAAATGTAGCAAAGCCCAGAAATTAGCAATGACTGCTAAATTAACACACTTGAAGAGCTTGGCTGGTTCTAATAGGCAGTCAAATGGTCTTGTTACATTGTAATGGTGCCAAGCTAATTGAAGTGATTACTGTTGCTCATGAGCAGCCTTTTTGAAGTAGAAGTCTTTTAAATTATCCATAGACGTTAAATGTCAGACACTATTGTGTAATTATACTTTGTAAATGCTGAATGTCATAAGACATCACAGGTAATTGAGGTTTACAGAGAAGAGCTTTTTCTAAACCTAATTGGGCATCAACTCTTTGTCACTTTTTCTAAATCTAATTGGGCATCAACTTTTTGTGCCAGGGGACACTCCAATGCCTCACAGCCTCTCTTTATTCCCACCTTCTCCTGCTCAGCTTACCCCTGGGGCCCCATATGTCATGATGGTTCCAAATCATTGAACTTAAAAACCTCTCTGTCTGTATTATCCTTTGCAGTCTTCAGGGACTGTGACACTGGTTCGGGATATCACAGGCTGAAGCTTTCTGGGAAGCTGGGTGTGACTATCTGATGGCAGAGTGGGACCATCTGAATGGAATATCAGGTCCTCTAAAATCTCGGTGTGATCCCAGAATAGTCTGCGTGTTCTGGGATTTTCATCTGTGTGTTGTTGTCACGTGTGATTCTAAAAAACATCTTTTCATAGAATTAGAGATGGAGGTTTTCATGGCCCTAAAGTAGTCATCCACATTTTGTCCTATTGTTTTTATTTCTTCGGTCCTATTAGAACTCACATTAGGTTTCCAGTTTTAAGAGGATTCATAGAAAGCTATTTTCTTCTTTGCTTTTGTGACAGTAATGTTAATCATAAACCAAACTCTGGAATCTTCAGATAGCTTGCCTGTGTGAGCCGTACACTGAGAGTGACCGAAAAGCCGAACTGGACTTTTTAAAGACAGTATCAAGATGTCCTGTGCTTGGCTGTGAACCTTCCAGTGTGGCTCACTGGGAAGAGAGTCTCGATTTCTGACATAGTGGCTGGCAGGAAATATACAAAAGGACATTCTTATTGCATAATTCTTAATACGTGTGTTCAATTGGTCACAAAATTTTATGAAATAAAACTGTTATTATCTCACTTTGATTTCATGACAGGGCACCCATTGTGTACTTTCAGCAGGTAGCAATTTATGAAAGTCCTGGATTATTTGTAAAGCTATCTTTATCTGTGCTTATTTAAGGCATTCATTATTCTCGATGATAAATTGAGTTCTGATTAAAGTGTTTTCTGCCCCACCCAAAGAGACTATGGGAGGAACGTCAGTGTGTGGAATGAAAAGAGAGCGTGGATATTTTCAACACTGTGAATGAAGCAGAGCCGGGTAAAGTCTGGCTGAGCACTGGAGAGTTTGCTGGTTTCTGAAGATGGAGGCAGAGATGTTCACATAGATACTCTGAATGGTCAGGCCTTATTACAGGCTTCAAAGGTGCATTCTTCTTCTTTGATTCTGATTTTTTTTTCATTGTTATATTTAAAAGGCAAATTCGATGAATACTTTTTGTGCATTACAAGCAGCGTACAGATACTTCTCAGAAATAACCCTAAGTAGGAAGCGTAGTGTAGGAAGCGTTTTTCTAGCATCACTTTTGAAGGTGGCTTTTGTGATGTGCCTGTTGGAGAAGAATCAGATTCAAGGATATTATTAAAGTTGTTCAAAGTTTAAAGCAATAATATGCAAAGTGCCACACAAAATGTTAAATTAGACATGGTTTTTTCACAATGAGCCTATGCTTCCCGTCTCATTTTGCTTCCCTCCTGAACAAGTTACATCCCTCTTGATAAAGTTCTTACCCCTATGCTTGGAAGTCTTGCCTTTCTTATCAGTCAGCGTCTCCACTCCTCCAGCTATGACAGGGTGACTTAAACTGGTGGGGAGAGCATCCTTCTTACTGATATGATGTTGATGGCTAAGGTGTGTATCCATCTAGAATACACACACACACACATCTAGAAAGAAATTTATTATAGGAATTGGCTCACACATTATGGAAGCTACGAAGTCCTGCCATCTGCCATCTAAAAGCTGGAGACCCAGGAAATCTGGTGACGTAGTTTGAAGGCCTAAGAGGCAGGAAGCCAGTGGTGTAGATTTCAGTTTGGATCTGAAGGCCTGAGATTCAGGAGCACTGAGGCCAGGAGAAGATCAATGTTCCAGCTCTACAGTCAGGCAGAGAGTGAATTCTGCCTTCCCCTGTCTTTTTGTTCTCTTCAGGCCTTCGACCAGCTGATGGATGCTTCCCACATTGGGGAGGGCCATCTGCTTTACTCAGTTCACCAATTCAAATACTAATCTCTTCTGGAAACATCCTCACAGACACACCTAGAAATAGTGTTTAATCAACTCTCTGGGTATCCTGTGGCCCAGAGAAGTTGACACATGAAATCAACCATCCCAGACACTTTAGAAGAATGTGTAGTTAATGGCCATGCTGTGCAGTAAGGACTAAGTGTGATTACATGAGTGAAGAGGAGATAGGTGAGAGTAGAATAGTCATAGAAGGTTTGAGGAAGGAGTGGGAATTGAGGAGGAAGTTGAAGAATGGATGGGGTAATTAGTGGGGAGGAAATGAAGGATATTCCATGTGACTGTGACAACATCTGAGGGGCACAAAGCAAGGAGGACTGCTTAGCTGAAGTAGAGGGTGCCCAGGGGAAGCAGGAGGAGCACGACAGGGAGAGAGTTTGGTTGCAAGGTACTGTGTTAGGAAAGACCTCAAAAATCAGACAGAGGCATTGACCACTGATGTTCTGAGAAGCGGAGGCTCATTACTGCAGCCAGGAGACCAAGAGGAGACTGGAGACTAGAGTTGAGCCAGGGTATAGAGTAGAGGCTAGCTCTATATCTCATTAGCGTTAGCTATGTGGCCTGGCACAAGTCGTTTCATGACTGTTGTCGGTAGTTTTCCTATATGTAAGATGAATGCATCAGCGTGGGACTCACCTATGAAGCTCATTAAAAATAGAGATGCTTTGGCACCAGCACCCCAACCTTCTGAGGATGGGGATTTTGAGTGAGCTCCATCGATGATATTCATGCATGCTAACGTTGCAAAGCACTATTCTGACAGATCCAGGAACTGGTGAGATAGAGGGCCCTGAAACTCATTGGGCTGATGAGTAAGACGAAATCAGGGTTGGGGGAAGATTTGTCTGGTTTTATCACGCAGGTTGGATTAGAGGAAAGAATAACCAGTCTGAATTCTGGCTTGCGTCCATGCCCCCTCCAAGCCAGATGAACCTATTTACTGTCTCCTAAATGTGGCTTACCTGATCTCACTTGGTGCTCTTAATCTGGCACCACCCTAGGGTGGGTTCTTGTCTAATCATAAGGCATAAAACATATTTATTGTCTATGCGAAGGAGGGGTTAATTTGATTTTAAGGTCTCATTGTCATCTCCACTTGTCTTAAGTGCTTTCTTGGTTTCTGGTCCTAGATGTCCAGGTTGCAGTAATTATTGAAACAAAAAAATTCCAGCAATGATTGGTAACAGATTACCCATATCCCAGATTTAGGCCCAAATTCCAAAGTGATTATCTCCCTCATTCTTCTTCCACAGATGCCTTCCTTTCCAGAATTCTTCATCTTAGAGGCAACTGTGTTTGCGTCCTTGACTGGGACATGTTCCAACATGTTGTCCGAAGGATATTTCAGTCTCACATGCCTAAAGGAGTCCCATGTATGATTGCTAAAATATCAAGAATAGAAATTACATCTGATAGCTGAGCCATCCCTAAAGGGAGGAAAGGAAGACTTCGCTTAAGGCGGAATGCGCTAATCCGTTGTATTAGCAAGTTGCCAGGGCTGTCCAAGTCAGTGTCTACTTTTGTCAGAAGCAGGGATAAGGGAAAACACATGGGAGAAGTTTCTAGCACCGAAAAATTTGTGCTAAATTAAGATGCAAACAACATGTCCTGAGGATGGAAAACAATTTAGGCAAGTGAAGCATTGGTAAATATTGTTTGTTACATTGATAACTAGCATTTGTCAGCCGTCCAGAGATTACATTTAATTTGAAGCCAAAAATGCCGTTTGATTTGACAAAGCAATTTCCTGTGTGCTGGTGGACATAAACTCCAAGGTGGGCAGCTAGTGGTGCATGTTTATGGAAAGACTTTTGAGGAATATCACAGTAAGTTGATGCAGTGGCCCCTCAGGAAATGGATATATATATTTTTTGCCTATTAACCTTTACATTGCATAAAGAATATGATAGGAGTTCTGAAATAAAAAGGAATTTGAAATTCTTCTTATGAGCTATTTGTTTCCTGATCTTTTCCATATGCCCATATCTCAAATCATGCTGAGGGCCAGGAAGGAATGATGGCAGATATAGCATCACAAATTAAACGAAGTCGACATTTTTAATCAATGTTGTTTTCAATACCTTCTATGTGTGAGGCAAAGTGCTAGGTTTTCTGGGAGAAACAGCCAAAGGTTAAGAAGTGGTTCTGGCCCACAAGAAACTTGCATTTTGGTCCTCCAGATCACTTTTCCATCTAGCCGTGTGTAGGCTGATTTTTAGAATCCTGGGCAAAGGACTCACAAAATAAAGAGGTGGGCGGGTGGTGGTGAGAGCTTATATGTAATGAGGAGGGGCCTGTCGGTGCTCAGTGGTGGTGTCCCCACTCCAGTCCCATGCTTGATGCAAAGAGCTTTACGAGAAATCCAGCCAGAGTGTAATCTCTCTGAGTTTGTCTCTGCATCACAAAATATGTGAAATGGACAATCCTATCTCTAAGGTTCCTTCTGTTCTAGCATGTAAGCAGCCTAAGGGCTTGGCCATCTGTTGGCCTCACAGGAGCATTGAATGTGAGAGCCACAAGGGGGCCAACCAGTCTACCCGCCTTACCTTACAAAAAAACTAGAATATTTGTCTCAGATTTAAGTCTGAGTTGGCACACTTAGATAAATCTTAACCAGTGGCTGAATTCTGACTTAAGGAAGATGGAAGATTTTTATAACAATGACGATAGCAACAGCTAATATTTATTCAGACTTTATTATTTGGCAGGCTCAGTTGTATGTCCTTTACATTGATTGGCTCATTTAATCCACCAAACACCCCTATGACATAGGTATTCATATTATCTTGTTTTTACAAAACGGACAACTGAAGCACAGAGAGGTTAAGAAACATGCCCAAGTTACGCAGCTAGTAAATGGTAGAGCCAGCGTTGAAGTTGAGTGATCTGACCTCAGCGCTCACATCCTGTTGTGTCCACCCTCACATCCATCCCTACAATCTCCTATCCAAGAACAGAGGAAATAATTTTCTCATTGCTTTCCATAGAAACATCTGCTGTTCCCTACCTCCCCACCCCGCCCACCTTCTCTCGTAGCTTTTCTTAACTCCTCTTCATCCTGTAATGTAATAGATAGCATCTGAAGAGAGGGACTTAGGAGCTGTTTAACTCTTCAGAATCCTCTCTCTCTTTGTGAATGTGTGATAATGTTACAGGAAAGTTATAAAACAGGAAGTGGTTCTGAATAGGAAAGCAGCTATGTAAATTGCGAAACATATGACACAGTTCTACTTCAACTGAAATCATACTTTTCATCATGATATGAACTAAAATAGAGAAAACCTACCAGCCCTATCTTAAGGAAAGGCCATCTATGACGATGCTCTGGGTGAGCTGATAGTGAATTGAAGTGAAGGGATTTGCAGAAAGAGACCAGGAGAAGCTTAGAAGACTCACGGAAGTAGTTCTCTTAGAGTAAAGAAATCCCAATGTATAATCCCCACTTCTCATCATCTGATACTGCCCACCTCCAGCTAGATTTCCTTAGTATTTCTCCTAAAACTTTCCAGCATTCAAGCATTTGAAGAAGAATTAAGATTCCAGCAATCAATGTCACTTAATATAATGTAAAAGAGATGCACAGCTCAGTCGCCATAAAATAAAATTTCAGAGTATACGGGAACCCATGATGTGTTTATTAGAGGACAGAGCTGTTATCGGGTTCAAATTTCAATTACAATAAGGTCCCATCTAATTACCAGGAAACTGACGACGCTCTCCCATCATTGGGCAAGAACCATACACCATATCTGATGGCCCCTGGAAGGAATACTGATAAATGTTTTTCTAAATGCGTTCTAAACGAATTGATGTGCTATAATTACAAAAAGATATTGGCAAAAATGTTGGGAAATTCTCATAAACTTGACTTAATGGGTAAGCTAATAGATATTTCCAGTTTCATTTTCCAGAGCTGGGTGGATTTTTTCAATGTTTTGCTTTTTAACTAAAAGCAGCTTGATAAACACTGCATTCCAGAAACTTTCATTCAGCTAATTCTTATTGACAATCCACTGTGTGCCCAGCTAGGAGCTGTGGAAGAAATAAAATTAGTGTAGGATGGGATTTTCTATCTTCAAGAGGGTTTGTTGTCTTTAAGCAGTTAATGTTCTGAAAAACAGAAAATAAGAGAATTGAACTCAAGACAATTTTATTATTTGTATAGGATGATATTTTAAGTTTGCAAAGAGGTTTTCATTTGCTGTCTCCTTTGATTCTTTTAATAACCCCATGAGATAGGTGATATTACTATTATTTATGAACGTAGAAATGGAACATCTGAGACATTGAGAGATGGTCAAGGCCACATGAGTAGCAGCCCCATCTTCTGCCTCCTACCAGGCTTTCCCACCATGGCATGCCCCCTTTCTGGCCACAATTTCCTCTGGTTGAAGTGGGTAAAGCCAGCACCACATTGTGACCCCTGTGTGGTTGGAATTCATGTCTGATGCCACATACCCTGTTGAGAGCATGGTGCTGGTTGTGGTTTGGGTTTATGACTTGAGAAACCTCACTTGAAGAATGTGCTGGAAACACAGACACATTTCATTCTTAAAAGCTTGTGGTTTAATTAGGTTGAAAGTACCTGTTATGGGCTGAATTTTGTCCCCCAAAATTCATGTGTTGAAGTTCTAACCCCTAGTATTTCAGAATTATGTGGAAATAAAGTCTTTCGAGAGGTAATTAAAGTTAAGTGAGGTCTTTAGCGTGGGCCCTAACCCAGTATAACTGGTGTCCTTATAAGAACAGGAGATTAGGACATGGATGTGTACAGAGGGAAGATGATGTAAAGATCCAGGGAGAAGACAGCCATCTACAAACCAAGGAGAGAGGCCTCAGAAAAAACCAACCCTGCCAGCATCCTGATCTCAGACTTTTAGCTTCTAGAACTGTGAGAAAATAAGCCACCCAATCTGTGGTACTTTGTTATGCAGCCCTTGCAAACTAATACAGTACCTAAATTATTTTAAATTGGTTAGTCTTAATATTTACCCTGTGTATCACTTAGATTTTTGGCATGAAATGGAAGTGAATTCAGATGGCTCAAATAGGGGGTTTTATTGAAAGAGCTACTTACAGAGATGAGGGCAGGGTGAAAGAAAGCAGAGGCCAGCGGCAGTGGGGAGCTCTCACTATGCCTAGGGTTAGCGGACAAGGGGAGGAAATAGGCTTCCAGAGGCCAGTGAGAACTGGAGCTGTGGGCAAGGGGCTGTCCGGTGGGAACTGAAGTTATAGGAAGATACAGCTGCTGTCATAGAAGGGTTGCAGAAACAGGGAGGGAGTGATATTCCAGCATCTCTCAGCTGCCCTCTGATCTCTTTTTGGAGACTTCCAATGGCTCTTTCCAACAGGAAGCCAGAAAATGAGGAATGTGGATGATGCTGTCTGCAGAGGTCAACTCCCAGAGATACTAGAGGGCCCAAGAAGCATGGAGAATAAATGGTGGGTAGGAGCAGAGAACAACTTTGCAGAAGAAAATAGTCAGCATTATAGCTATTCAAGAGAGTGGAGAGACACGGGGGCTAGAGTTACTATTTCTTCAAGATCAGCAGCAATGTCAATACCTAACTGAAAATGACACTGCCTCCCTACTTTTTAGTCACTTGTGATTTTCCTGTATTTTGTTTTATGGGGGAAAGACTTTCCATGAAAAGAACCTTCATTTTTCAGAGCCGAAAGAGAAATAAGCTCTTCAAAATGTCTCAATTTAGAGTTGAGGAAACTGAGGCAGAGAAAGGTGAAGCATCTCCCGCATGGCTTCCCAGCAGGTCCGTGGGAAAGCCGAGCCTGGATCTAGAGCTCATTGATCATTGATCACGCCATTGATCACTCCATTGACCTCACTGATCGCCACATTTCCCACGAAGCTTCCAACCAGATGTTGACCTTTAGAAGAAAGTTTCAAATAGAATGGCTTCTTTTAAAAAGTGAATCGAGAAACTTCTCTAGGAATTTATTGAGAAGTCAAGGAAAAAAGGCACCACGGTTTGTTATATATTTTTTTAGACATGAATAAAGAAAGGCTGTGTGGTTCAGAAGCAACCAGATGGCCTGCATTCCATTTGGCTCTGGTCAGTTTGCAGTTAATCTAGAAGCCACTCTGGGGGAGGGTCCATGAGGTAAACCCTGACCCCAGGGCCAAGTCTCCGGAACGCTCAACCAGGCCTCTCTGCATCCTTGGTTTATCCTTCCTGTTTCCTCACTTATCAAATATTTATTGTCAACAACGGGCAGTTCTGTTTGCACACAGTGTGATGGGGTAATGAGATGGTTAGGTTTCCTCCTGTTATTGATGGGGAGTGCTGATGGCATGAATAATTTCCTCTCTTTATAAATGGGAATTTAATTATTGATGCCTTGTTTAGGCAGTGACAAAGGTGTTACCAACACACACTGCGGGTGGAGGCCTGGGCCAGCATGAGGATCTAGGGTTCCTGGTGATCTTTAAATGAACTTGCCTAATTGTTTAGAAGACAGAGGAAGGGTCTTTATCTATCTATCATCTATCATCTATCTATCATCTATCTATCATCTATCTATCTATCTATCATCTATCATCTATCTATCATCTATCTATCTATCATCTATCTATCTATCTATCATCTATCATCTATCTATCTATCTATCATCTATCTATCTATCATCTATCTATCTATCTATCATCTATCATCTATCTATCTATCTATCATCTATCTATCTATCATCTATCTATCTATCATCTATCTATCTATCTATCATCTATCATCTATCTATCATCTATCTATCTATCTATCTATCATCTATCTATCTATCTATCATCTATCTATCTATCTATCTATCTATCTATCTATCTATCATCTATCTATCTATCTATCATCTATCTATCTTCTATCATCTATTGCTCTGTACATACATAGATATAAATGTATACATTCTATATATGCTGTCTGAAGACATTTTTATCTAAGATGTATCAAGGAAAACACATTTCTAAAACCTGATCCTAGTAAAGTGAGAGCAAATGAAATCAGTGAGAAGCTAGTCTTTTCATGCTCACCTACAACATTAATTGAATTCTTAGCATCACTAGTGGGATGTTTATTCACATAGCAAGGATTTTTGTGGACTGACAACTCACATTAGCTCTTAAGAGGAGATAAAAAGAACATGAGGTCTCTAACTCAGTATTTTAATTTTTACGGCTTTCTTTGAAGAGATTCAAGGCTCTCTGAATACCGCCACCCAGCCCCCATGCCAAAAAGAAAATAGAAGCAAAACACTATAACATGTGTTTCTCAAGGAAGAGAAGTTTTCATGGCTACTATTTTTCCCTTGAAAATGCAATTAGTGTCTCTCTTTTCTTCTTTCCAGCTTTTTGGGGAGAGTGAGCGATGCGTTGGAGCTGATGTCTCTTCCCATGGCGGTGTGAGATAGGAGGTGGATTGCAGAGGCAGCGAGTTCCAGAGTCAGGGAATCCTTTACTGATGTGGGGAATCAGAAGTTCCTGTGATTCTGACGAGGGTGGGAATACAGTGAAGTGGGCCTCTCAGACGTAACGTGCTGGGGAATCTCCTGAGATTTTGTTAAAGTGCAAGTTCTACTTCTGCAGGTCTGGGTGGGGCCTGAGACTCTGCGTTTCTGACACCCTCCCAGAGGAAGCCAGCTCTGCTGGTCCATGGGCCACACTTTGAGTGGCAAGAATTATTGGGCCAGGCAGTGAATCCTAGAGATACTGAATTTTTAAGATAGGTAAATAGTAGCTACGCTTTTATAATTTTTGATTCTTTGCACTTTTTCTTGTTATCAGAATGAGTACATTTTTTGTCAATCTACCTCAAACAGCTTTTCGCTGTACAAACTTCACTTCTTTTTAATTTTTCTGAGTTTTTTGATGATTCTGGATATAGATTAAAGTGACTGGGTCAGATCGGCCTCAGAATAATTTTTTCAATCTTTTTAATGTTTTGAAGTCCCCTTAGAAAGGGTTGCCAGCTCTCTCAGTTATAAGCAAAGATATTAAGCAGCCTCACGGCCTACTTGGGATATTAGGTTTGCATACCTTGCCTGGTTTGAATCCTTCCTCCTGCCTTTGAAGCCTCTTCCTGCTCCTCTTAACTCTTCAGCCAACCTGTTAATTGTCAGAAGTTCAGGAAAAAGGTGGTTTTTCTCCTCCAAGTGATGGCCCACCTGATCTTCATCAGTGTTGCCCATTCTCCAGAAGAGGCACTGTTAACTGTGGCCCATAAGCCCTTGTTATGTCCCCCAACTTTGTTTATCCGTCCTCCAGTGTTAAATATATCCCCTGCAATTGCTAAGCGCTTTTTCTATAAGGCAGCCAGGGCAATTGTTGAGGTAAGTGAGAAGAAACAAAGAACAGTTGAGAGAGGGGAAAACAACATCAATATTGGATCATCCCAGTGGTATCAAGACTGAAAATTGCTGGAAACTGAACTGGGCATGGGATATGTATACAAATGATAGATAAACCATCCAGAGAAACCAGCGCCTCCCACCTAATTGTTCCCGACACCCTGCACAGCCCAGGATGACAAGGCTCTCTGAAGAAGTCAGCACCCCTCTACCGTGGGTGCCCCCCCAAAACAAAACAGAACAAAACAAAAAGTAAGGGTGCTTTGGAAAAGCCCTCATAGATCCTCAGTCTCGCTTCCTGTCTGATATGGTGATGCAGGCCTGAACTGGCAAAGGATGGGCTACCGTTCCCTCCCTCCTGGCTGCAGCTGACAGCCCTCATACCTTCCAGAAGGTTCCCAGGGCCTGGGAGGTGAATGATATTCCCGATCAAATGCTGAAAGATCAATAATTATTTAAAAAAAAAAAAATGAGGGAGAGAGGAGATGGGCATATGAGAGAGGGAGGAAGGGATCTCAGACCAATTATTTTTCTACAAAATACTTTATGTGACAACAGCGCCAGCCCCTAAAGGGCAGCGTGTAACAACAGAGCCTAATTAGAATGATTTCAGTGTAATCATTAACTCGCATCTAACACCGACGAGAGTACTTCTGTTTAAACTAAAACATGACCTGCATGGTGGAGAGGCCTTGTAAACTGTCTCTGAAATAAAATATGTGACAGGAAAGGTCAGAGCTGCTCTCATTTGAATTTCAAGTAGGGAGCTGGCTCCGCGGTGGCCGGTGTAGCAAGCCTGGTGACTTGCTTTCCCAGGCCTTCCTGCCAGGAGTAGCAGTTGGAGAAATCCTCCAGGACTAATTACTGGGATTGCAAAACAAGGATTTTTCTTCTCCTGCCTCTGCCCACGTTCTCTTCCCCTCCCCCAGCCAGGGCAAGAAGCAAGGGTCTCTAATGATGGTTGGAGAAACAGGTGATTTCCCCTGTTGTAGCTATGAGACTGAAGATCACCACTGAGTAGCCTGATCCAGACACCTGCTGACTGGCCCCTGGGCCAGGCCTAGCCTAGTCTGGCCTTCCTAGCACGTCCTCCTGCCAGCCAAGCAGGGGAAGGCTTGCTCATAACCTCTCTTCCCAGCAAGAGTGATGCCAAGGCATTGCCTTCCGCTGGGCTGCGTAAAAGCAGCTATCAAACCAGCAAGATGCAACTTGATTTGCAGGTCTCCAGTGAAATTGAAGAAGGCGGATTGTAAAACGTTCAGGGAAAAGGAAGCATGAAAACATTTTTAAGGAAAGCATTTAAAAAGTCAGAGACAGACATAATAATAAAAAAAAGTCGGCAAGGAGGGTTTTATCTATTCTTTTTGAAACATTGCAAAGAGCTCTGTTAGCAGCATTTATCTACTGCTTCTTTCTCTTTTTAAAAGGCAGTCCCAAAAGCTAGTGAGTTGAATTCATTTCCTTTTTCCTTCTGTGACTTTTTAAAGCATTAGATACACTGAGATCTCTTTTGCACTTCTGGGAATTTATAAAGCTATATTGTTGAGTCCATAAGCTTGACTTGGCGAAACCCTCTTCCTTCCTCTTCTCCTTCTCCCCATCCCTCTCTCTCCCCTTCCTCCTCAGGGCCTCTCTTTGTCATTCTTACTAACTGGTCCTCTCCCCTAGGTTTCTTTGTAATATTTTCTTCATGTTTTTAATTTGTTTTTCAAATCTTTGTCTTCTCTTTCTTTAATACAAACAACTAAAAAGGATGAGAAAATTCAACATGTACCTGGCAACAGCTAAAAAAAAAATCCTGGCAAAACCCCAGACACATGTCATAGAGGTAGCTGCTCTCCTTACCACTTGCACTGTTTAAGTCAGGAAGTTGACTTATCTGTGTAGTACATACATAACAGTACCCAGTTGGGACTGTTAAAGAGAAATTATTCACTGGACTTTGAAGACGGCAAGACAGATTTTATTCAAGACTATTGCAATAGGAGAGACTGAGCTTAACCCCAAATACAGCAAAGACAGCTGGAGATTTACAGCCAGAGTGAAGGGGTCAGGAGTTGGAAAAGAACCAAGAAGAGATGCCATGAGTAGGGGGATTCTTGCTAACCTGGCCTAACAGGACTCTTGCTAAACGCAGGTCAAGGATTTAGATATCAAGGATGGGGGATGAGGAATTTGGTCAGATGAGTAGGGGACTCTTGCTAAAAGCAGGCCAAGGTCAAGGCCTAGTCCAGAGGGCTCAGAGCAGCCTGAGGAAAGTTAGGTCAAGGAGGGAGTCTTTGTCAGTACTTACTTCTCAGCATCTTCCTCCAAGTTGGCCAGCCCGGCTGTTCTCAATCCACTAATTTTGACACAATAGTGGACAACGTTATATGGAACTGCACTGATTTGCACTGCAGACCCGTATGTAATTCCTAAACAGATCTTAATTCCTGAAGCAGGATTTATGTTGCTGTTGATAACCCTGGGAAAAAGTGATTCCAAAACATCTGTTTCCCACTAGGTTTAACTACCTCAACTGCCTTTGATTTCTATCCCCATAGACTAGAAAGATCTCTGCCTCTGGAGTTGGAAAATAGAGTTCAAATTCTGACTTGCAAACATCTGTGATATTCGATGTAACCAGCCTGTATGCTGGACTGACTTTGATGGGGTCCAAGTTGGAAAACATTGTTTTTCTATTTCTCTTGCACCACCTTCAGTTGAGCTATGTAGAACCCCTCTTTCTCACCCCAGGATCCCAATGCTTTTCAAAGCCTTTCAGTTTCAGAATTTATTTGGACAATTAATGCTCATTTTCAGGCATTAAAAAATTCCAGCCCAGTCCATTTTAAAATATGAAGTTTACATAAAACTAGCAGCTTTTCTCTCTCTTTCTCGCCCCTCTCCCCATCCCTACTAGCCCCCAGCTCAGGCCAGACCTGCAGTGGGGAAGGGGCGTGGTTTCCTATACACTCTACTTCCTTTGTTCTTTATTACTCCATGTTGTGTGGATCCTTCAGAGTTGGGGCAGGGGGAGAAATGAAGAAGAAAACAGACAAAAGTCTCTACCTGGTTGGCATTATTTGCGGTTTTCCCTTGGCTACCATGGCCACGTATTACATCTTGCGTGCTGTCCGAGGATCCTTCAAAAGCAGCCCATGGAGAGCCCTGCAGTGCCCAATATACACTGCTGTTCTCTTAAATCCCCCCTCAAGTCTTGCCCGCAGTGGGCTACCCCCCAACCTCTTAGTGTTGGGGTCTGCTTGCTGTGGCAGGAAGCCCTCTTGGATCCCATCCAGACGAATAAGACCAGGTCCCCTTCTCAGCGTGCATTGGGTACATGGGAGGCCCACACATCCTTGCCATGGACATGCTGGGAGGACAAGCTGGAACCCTACTGCCTTCGGAATTCTCTGATTTTCTGGCCTTGAGAAAGCAACCAATCGTGGTTTGCTAAGCCCCAAGTACCTAAGAACAAATATCCAGCCCTCCCTAGCATTCTCGAACTGCACCCCACTGGTGTGGCTGCACCAGATGGGCTGATGTGTTCCTTTGACTCAGCAACCCTCCAGCCAAGGACTGGAACCTCAGTCTCCTCGCCCTGTAGACCTCCCAGCTGGGCTGACGACTCTACGACCTGTTCTCTTCTCAACCAGCTTCAGACTCTGTTTACACAGGCTGAATGGCGTGGCGTGCTCCACCTCGTAGCAAGACCTGCAGGAATGGGTCTAGCTGCTCCTCTTAAGAATGTGGGAGTAACCACAACCTATTTTCCTTAGGTTTAGCTGGCCTTCTGAGAAAACAAAGACAGCATAAGGCAATCTCACCACTGAGACAGACCGAGTAACCTCTCTAAGTCTCAGTTTTTTTCCATCTGTAAAATGAGAGTAAATGAACCTCTCTTGCTGGATTGTTGCAAGGATGAAGTGAGATGATATTAATGGAGGTGCCAGTCATGTTCGATCTCTCTTTCGTCTTCCCTCCCTTTCTTCTTTTTCCCTCTCGTTTAATTTTTCCCATGGTTTCTCCCCTGCTCCTAGGTTGATAGGCTGGGAAAGGATCCAATGGAAGTACTGAGGCCTTGGTTCAGAATTTCTTAAAAAAGAAGTGTCCATTTCATTGATGGAAGAAGTGGGACCTCAGTAGGAAAATCTGGGACTAGGACATTTCCAGGGCCTCTCAGGTGTGAGAGCAGCATATAGAGGACAGCAGGACTGTGTTTATTAGGAATCTTCTGCTGAGGGCACGCTCTGCATGCCCAGCTGTGCGTGTGTGGTGCAAATGATTTCCCACACAAACAGGGAAATGCCCTTGCCATCCCCAGGCAGCGATGGGTGCCGCTAAAGCCTGCTGCCTTCGCATTTTGCTCCTTAGTAAGCTCCCAATTTATAGCTGGCAAGAGGTGGGGGAGGTGCCTTAGGGAGTGGAGGCTGCGAATCCCCTCACGCTGTGCCCCCCGCCTGCCTGTAGTGCTCCTAATGATGGATGGTAGTTTGGGGTGTAATATCTGCTGTGATGGATCACAGAGGAGTATGAAAATTCATAAGGCAGCACTAGGTTGTATTTCACAGGACTTCGTGTGTGTGTGTGTGTGTGGTTTCTTTTTGCAGTCCCATTAGTGCTCTCAGTGATTGCATAGAGTTATGCAGTTTTGACAATTTATTGTTTTCTGTCTGTTTCATTCTTCCACACCCAAGTCAGCGGGAGATAGCTACTTGTCCTCTGATGCGTGGACGGTTGGCCAACACCCCCTCTTGGGGCCCTTGGATCTTTGCTCTCCTTCTTCTGGGTGCAGCTTCAGCTGCCTGCGGGAATGTGTGGTTGTGAGTGTGTTTGGCTCTAGGGCTCTGCCTTCACTCATTACTGCCTGTGCCACTCTGGGAAGTTCTCAGCTTCCTGAGATGCTGGATGCAGCTGCCATGGAGTGGTGCTGTGCCCTGAGCCTTCCAGAATGGGCAAGAGGACAGGGGCGGGGTGTAGATAATTTTGGAGACTTTGTTTTCTCTAAGAGAACAGACCATCAGTGGATTATGGAAACATGGAAAGATTTTTTTCCTATCAAATTTGAGTGACATCAAGTACTTATAAGAGGCACTCATATTGTTCTAAATATTATATTATACTACCAGCCTGAGCATATTCTGGTGGTGGAGGTGCTGCTGCTGCTGCTTCCTCTTGTCCCTTCCTCTCTCCTCCCTTCCTCCCCCCGTCATCTTCCTCTTCTTCTTCTCTAATTTGAAGGGGCATCCTGGCGTGGTAGGAAAAAGCCACAGAGTCAGAAGATGTAGTTTTAGTTCCAGTTCTGCTCTGTTTCGTCAGATGATCATAGCTGAAACGTTCAGTCTCTCCCAACAAAAAGCGAAGTGATTTGATGGGAAGGCTGCTGCCCCACTACAAAAAGGCTCTGTGGTTGGAGCTAGTGAGACAAGGCCTGCCTTGTCCGGGAGAAGCTGTGGGGAGCTCAGAGTCCTGGAGTTCTGTGGCTCATGTGTGCAAGCCACTGGTCCTAGGATTTGTGCTTGTAGCGAACAGAATGATTTCAGCTGAAAGTGCTTGTTAGAGGCCACCAGCTTTATGATAACCATAGAGAAAGCTCTCACTTCCTGATCCCTGATGAGTTGTGGCTTGGCTGTGCCTCCAAGTGCTCTCCTTTCATCTTCAGCTGAATCTTGCACCTGGCCAGCTCCTTGGAACAACTCCCTTGAATTTCTGAGAGGCCCGGCAGGAGTGAAATAAAGGATCTAGTTAATTGGTGGGCACCTGGCAGAACTTCCAGCAATGCTTAGCTCCACCAAAGGGGAGCTCACTGAGGATGTTGGGATAATAATGAGGCAATATCTGAGAGCCATCTCGCTGTAATGCTGAAAGGAGGAAGGTGCCTTTGCTTGGCAATGCTCTTATTTTTATCCTCTAAGATTTGGAACTTTCCGCCCTTTACAGCACGAGACACTCCCCTTTACCAGGTGGGTCGCTGGAGGGCTTTGGACCTACTGATATGTGAAGGGGCTCCTGTGTGGGAGAGCCTGTTGCTTTATTTGACAGTAGAAGCCAAATCACTTAAGACACCACTTTAACTTTTCCATTTTCTCAGCTCCCCTTGACTCCTCTCAGGGTTCTGTGTAGAAAGCAAAGGTGGACAAAGCCCCTTGGCTTAAGTAGAACACCAAGTTTGCAGTTTCCTGCCAGGCCCGTGCCAGCCTGCAGGAGCATGTGGATGTACTTAACGCTGAAGGTGGCTTGCCAGAAACATTCCAGAGTGTTTGATATAATAAAAAAGGAAGAAAAAAGATTAAAATAGAATTGTCACCATGCACTGTTAAATGATGACTCGGGTCATTAGGAAAGAGTTTATAGACATTGTTGCCTTCTTAGTGGCCAGAAGTTTATTAAGCGCTCGTAATGATAATGATGGGTGTTCTTTACCCAGGGCCCACTCTTACCGATGAGTTACAGACACATGGTCATTTAATTTTTGCAATCCTCTGAGGCAAGTTTGTTCATCCCCGTTTGTTAGATGAGGAAACTGAGGGTTAGGAGCTAAATAAGTCGCTAAGGTCACACAGCACCTGTGGTAGGCAGAATAATGTCCCCCCAAAGATGTCTGTGTCCTAGTCCTCAGAACCTGTGAGGTGACATGGCAAGAGGGAATTAAGTTTGCAGGTGGAATTATGGTTACGAATCAGCTGAGTTAATAAAAGGGAGATCACCCTGGATTATCTGGATGAGCCCAGTGTAATCACTGGGTCCTTAAAAGTGGAGGAGGCAGGCAGAAGGGTCAAGGTCAAAGCGATGAGATGTGAGAAACACTTTGCTGGCTTTGTTGAAGTAAGGGGGCCACGAGTCAAGGAATGTGGGCAGCTCATGAAGCTGGAAAAGACAAGAGAACAGACTCTTCCTTGCAGCCTCCAGAGGAATCGAAGCCCTGTTGCCACCTTAGTCCAGCGAGACCCGCGTGAGACTCCAGACCCACAGGACTGTCAGATGATACATTTGTGTTGTTTTAAGTGGCTAAATTTGTGTTAATTTGTTACAGCAGCAATAGGAAACTAATATAGCACCCAAGGGGCAGAGCCAGGACTAAAATCAAAATCTAAAGTTTATCCTCTTTCTGCTGTGCAAAATGACCTCTGAATTGCAGGATGTATAAAAATAGAGGCAGAAAAACCCCACCCAACTTCCTAAGCTGTTTTCTCCTCTGCCTTTTCCTCCTTTTCTCTATGCTCAGTACATGTGCTTCCCCACTCCCTCTCTCTTTCTCTAAATTAACAGATTCTTGCTGTAAAAGAAATTGATTCTTCACTCCAAAGTAGGTCATTTTAACAAAGGTTTTAAATCATTCGGTCCTCCCATTTGTGAAATATAGACTTCACTTTAATCTTCTGTGCATTACTAGCAGTGAAAAAAGGCCCATAATTTGCGAAAAATGGGATTTTCCCCCCCACCATCAATCACCCAGGCAAATATGTAAGTTTTTCACTCCTTTTTCCCCCTCTGACTCATACCTGGAAGTCAGAAGGACCAGCATTCATCCACACAGCCAGAGTACCCTCATTCTGGTTATACTTCTAGGACCAAATTTAGAAACTAAATGAAATAATTGATCTCAGGAGCCAAACTGGTAGGACCCTGTGTTTCCTCTGCTCTCATCATTTCTTTCAACCGTCAGCTCTCTGTCTTAGAGATCTTTGTATTTGAGTAATTCTTTTAGTCTCAAAACTACCGAGTTTATTTTGAAAAATTCAAGATAAGCCTGTTTTGTTGGTAAAGTGCTGGACTAGTTGGAATCTGTGTTCTGCTCCCATTTTTGTCCTGGGATGCATCAGAGAAGCTTATCGCTTCTGTGGGATTGCCTCTTGACTTCAGAAGGTCACCAAAATAAACATGACGGACCTACTCTAATCCAGGACATATGTTGACTGGGACAGTTATAAAGATGAATAAGATAGTGCTGTTAAACTCTAAGATCTAAATCTGGTGGTGATAAAATAGGGGCCCTTTGCAGTGATCACATTGTACTGTAACATCTCTTTCCTCATCTATCTTGCTGTCTAGGTAGGAGGGGACATCGTCTTTGGACAGGAAGGGACCATGTCTCACGTTTTCCATGAGTTCTTTGTTCCCAGCACAGGGTGCTTGACACACAACTTCATACAAACTTTGGAATCTGGCAGGCCTGGGCTCAAATCCCGCTTCTGCTACTTGACTTCGTCTAGTTATTTAGTCTCTTTGATCCGTATTTGGCTCATCTGTAAATTGGGGTATGGAAGTCTACAGTGGTCTGCAGATTAAATGGGATGATAAATTTAAAGCACCTAGAAGAACCTTAGCATGGCTTGTAGTGGAGACACAATTAAAAAATGTAGTGGTTAAAAATATGGAACCACGCTGTCTAGGTTTGCATTCTAGCTTACTCACTTACTAAGAAAGCTACTTAATCTCTCTATTCCTCAGTTCTCTCATCTGTAAAATGGGTATAATAAGAAGGTTATTGTATGGATTAAATAAATTAACACACATAAGGGGGCCCGGATCAGGGCCTTGCACATAATAAGTATGTGCTGAATGTTATTTATTAGCAACAATGAATAATAACACTTTATACTCTTCTTCTGATGTACATCCCAGTTTTCTCTTCTTCTTGAACCTTACAATAATACATGGAATGGAAAAGTTAGAGGATTCTAAGGATTGTTCCAAAATCCTTCCCTGCTCTTTAGAATGTTGTAAGTTATGTGAGCAAAGATCCAAAGCCAATTCTCCCTCCTCATATTTTCTTGGAGTCCAAAGGGAGAGAGACTGTAATTTTGAAAAACCATGTTCCAGAGCTAATGGAAGTAAGACTAGCAGAAAAAGGAATTTTTTCCCCTCCTTGGATTACACCCAATGTTTGTAACAAAGAGAACTGCTGTGGCCTCTCCACTTAAAACAACAACATCTTTGTTTGAAAAATTATATATACATATGTTTAGTTTTCTAAATAACAGCATCGCAATATGGTGTGTCAGAAATTACAGCCAGCTCTTGATTTTTTTTCATTGCAAAGAGAAATTTTGCATAACCTAAAACTGCACTCGTCTTTGGAACTAGGATTGTCAGATAGAATTTTAATTGTTGACTCTGTTGTCCGTATGTCTTGTCATGTCTGAGCAGCCTCTTTCATTAGGGGGTCAAATTTGTGTGGGTGAAATAAACCCCTCCTTCAAAGTCTTCTCCATTCTTTCATGTAAGAGCCAAAATGAGGGTAACATCTCTCTTTCCTGTCAACTTCCTTTCCCCATCAATATCACAGCATGTTTGAAGGTTTAAAACAAAGTGATGTTTGACTTTATCCAATCACAAAAAGCATCTGAAAAATGTCTGAGCAGGTGAAAAACACCTCCCTTTACATGCTCTGCTAACTCTGAAATGTCCGGGTGGAATGTGAGCTGAGAACAAGCATGAAGAATCACAGAACAAGTGGTAATTGTTTTCAGCAAGTCCGAAGTGGCTGAAATCAGTGTACCCTTGACCAACGCAATGCCTTACTCCTCAACAGCTGGAGAACTAGTTTTTCAAAGTGATTCTCCACTTGACTCGGAGTTCCACACCTGAACGCTCCCCACAGGGATGGAAGTTCTTCGAGGAACATGAGTGGACTACAGTGAAGGTACGTCTTGAACAGGAGTGAGGTATACAATTAGCTGGTGAAGTTCAGTGACTCAACTGTGGAGGCTTCTCTAAGGGCCAAGTATATGCTTTTTAACTTGAGCAGACATATGACATGGCGCCTGAGCTCATGGCCTTATAGCTTATAGAGCGTTGGAGTGAGAAAGAACTCGTCTAGTCCTCACTTTACACGTAAGGAAATCTGAAGATCACAGAGATGTCAAGGTCACTCCTGCTGTGTTTATTGTTGATTTATTGTCTACAGTTGGCCTCTGGCAGGAGCTCAAGTCTCCTCTGTTCTCCCCCTTCCTCCCTGCTTCACTCCTGTCTACAAGGTGGGTCAGGGTCCAAGTAGTCGCTCCGTTTCCAGGGAGGAGGGGAAGGGGTTGACCAAGTTCCAGAATAATGAAGAGTCCACAGCTCTAGAGTAGGGACTGCCTTTGCATTCTCCTCTCTTAGAAGTTGTTCTCTTCCTTCTAGAAGCCCAGGGAAATGAGAGGGCATCATATCTGTCCTCTCCCTTCCCTTCTCCCCAAAACTTTCCAGAAATTGCTGTCCTGCCCAGAAGAGACCAGACAGGTTGCTTATACCAATTCCCTTCTGTGCAGTAGAAACCAGAGAACTCTTGTTTACCTGTTGCCTGTAGAAGGATGTGTGTGTGTGTGTGTGTGTGTGTGTGTGTGTGTATGTGTGTATAGGGGAATGGGCATAGCCCCACCTCCCTCCGGTCAGGGCTCCATCTGAAGTTTAAGTTGTGGTTTTGAGAGAAAGGAGGCACAGCAGGCCCTCGATATAGTTTGGTTCTAGACCACCTGGAGCTACAGAGGCTGGGCCACAGTGGCCCTCTGTGTACTCCAGTCTAGTTCTCAAGAGTTCTGCATGGGAGCCTGAGTCCATGCCTCAGGCCAGACCTGCCTCAGCCTCAGCCTCCTGCTCATGGCAGCCCAGCCGGTCACATAAGGCTGCCTCCCTTTGTCCTCTGTGCATTTCTTTCTTTCTGTGGCCTTGTGGTGAGGAGTGACTGACGGAGGGCAGTTTGGTAGTACGATTGGATCAGGCAGCTAGGAGCCTTTGTTCTGCTTTCTAATTCTCCATCTCTGTTTGTCAGCATCCCATTTTGGTGATACCTGCGGTAATCATGCTGCTTAGTCCTTTTGAATTATAAAACTAGCAAACCCATATAACCCTTGTTGTGTCACGGGAACCATCTTGAAGGGTCTACATATAACAACTCACTTAATCCTTACAACCCACCTTTGGTATAATCACTATTTTACATTTGAGGACACTGAGTCACAGAGGGGCTGAAGGGTTTGTTCGAAGTCACACAGCTAGTAAGTGAAAGAATTGGGATTCAAATCCAGACAGCCTGACCCAGATATATGATGGCAATCACTACACAACACCACTTACATGGGGAAGTAAATCAGATTGTAGGATACATATGGCAGCTAGCTTGGTAGAGGGTACCGCGTAAATGCTTGCTCATGATAGTGGTGATGGAGTGTTTGTATTTGGTGCCTATGGGAGCTTCAGTGACAGTCCAAAAGAAATGTGGCAAACCTTTTGGCAATCAGGTACTTCTTCCAACAAACTGCCAATTGAAATTGGACAACTTTCAATTCATAGGAGGAAGAGAGCATATGGATGTACTTGAGTGCTCAGCTGAGGACAACTGAACTGATAAATGAGGTGCAAGGAGGGGAGAGGACTCATTACAGGAGTCAGTCAGTAGCTGCTTTTGCTTTACAGAGGTTAGGCGTACCAAGTCTTTGTTTAGTGGATAAAACACCTTGTAACTGAGAACAAGGACATCCCACCCAATGACAGAACCCAGACAATTCAGGATGAAGGAGAATGTTGGAGATGATCCAAACTTGTGGCCTCGGGGCCACAGGGAGCAGCTCAGAGCTCAATTTTGGCTGTTAAAGATATTTTTTTTAGTTGCCAAATTAAAAAATCCAGATAATGTACATAAATTATGCATTTCCAGATTATCTTGAAAGATGGAAAGATCTGGCAATCCTGGCCATGCAGTCTCACTTGTCAACAATTGCCTCCAGTGGATGCTGGCTCCTTGCCTTAGATGAGGCATTTAACACCCATTTTCCGAAGGCCCTACCCTTTCCTATTGCCACTCACTCACATGACCTGCCTGTCCCTGTCAGCATCTGAGTGGGCACCCCCCCATCTCATTTTATAGAAGTGGGAGGCTTGAGCAGTGACTACTGAGAGCTAATCCAACACCCATTTGTGAGTTGCTGTGGGAACATCTCCCCAATAATTTTGGTTGTTTTGATGCACAATTCCACATGTCATAAAGTAGCTACCTGTGGCTAGGACTCAAAGTTTCTGGGCTTTGGGTGTTATCGCTAGTTGGTGTTACACTGGCCCCCTGAGATTCGTTTAATAGCAAAAGCACCAGAAAACCCTCTTATCTCTCGTGAAGACGTTTTGTTGCTGTAGCTGATGCCTTGACCCTGGAGCCATCAGGATGGACAGCGATGCAGGTCAACCTCCAATGGGAAAGAGACAGCCTGCTCTTGAGAACAGTGTTGCCACAGCTACCGTCATTGCTGGCCAGGTCCTTCCAAGAAGATCCAGCCTTGGTCATGGGCTGGATCTTTACCAGGAAAGTCCCAGGAAACCCTTCTTTTCTTTTGTTGAAATCCATCAGCCATTGTTCCTCAAGGACCTGCAAACTTACATTCCATTTTGACTTTTCCATGCTCTTCCTCATTTCTAAACCCAGACCCTTTTCTTTGAACCCTGCTGACCTCTGCTACCACCACTTAGAGTGATGTCGATAAACACGTGCTGTAAATGCATGTGCCCATGGCATAATCTGAGTTTCTTAATCCCCATTGAGAATTTTCATAAAGGGATGTGCAATTTTCTTTGACCCAATAGCAAAAAATAAGTTTGTTTTCTCTGCAAGCTTTTCAGAGTCAGCTGGATCAGATCTTTCACTTTTATAACCCTCAGGCAAGTTACTTAACCTTTCTGATCCTGACTTTTAAGATCTATATGATGGAAACAATTGCTATCTTGCAGAGCACCTCTCGAGGAATAAATGATATAAGGAATGTGAGGTATCTATCACACTTCCTGGCATATCAATGGATTCACAGATGTTAGTTCACTACCTATTTTATGATCTTTTTTTGGAGCTGATAGGTTGGAGCAGATTCTGGATTGGGCAATTTATAGGCGCTGTGAAGAGATCTCTGGGAAACCGAGATAATGGATGCCTGAGAGGCATAAAAGACTCATGACAAGTGTAGCTTCAGTGGTTGGCGGCAGGCAATGGGGTGAAGGAATTCCAAGCAGAGGAAAACAGAGAACAAGATGGAACTTTTACTAGTAGGAAAGAAAAGCAAAAAATGCCCTTTACTTCCTTTGTCTCTCCTCTGAAGGGCACCAACTAAGTTTTCAGAGTGGACACTCAATAAATGTTGTTGACTGACAGACCACGGAATGTTATGGCAGGTTTGCAGGGCAGGGAATATAATATTAATATCCATGTAATGTTTTTATGTTTTAATTTTGGTGGAGGAAGACTGAAGCCTGGGGCGAAAGCTAGTATTTTCATTTGCTTCACCTGAAGTTATATTGGCAGGGGCCCTCAGGGTAAAGAAGAAAAGGATTAGGTTTGGGAATGGGAAAGGGTATGAAGAAGTTGTAATAAAATATATAAGTGCAAGAGCTTAAGGAATCAACACAGATGAATTTCAGTCAGAGAATAGAAGGATATGGCATAAAGACGTTTTGAGGGAGAAAAAATACACCCATAGGGTAGGCTTTGCTGAATGAAAGAGAGAATGTGAGAAAAATAATGAAAAACTTTTAATATCATGGAGCTCCCTAAGAGATGCGCAGATATTGTTATTTTATGTTGGTTGTGGGCCCACCACGTACAGGGGCTGGTGTTTGCTTGAAAACCTAATGTATGAAAATGTGGTCAAGGGAAAGGATAAAACTAACATGTGGAGGGAAAAGCGAATTTTGCTGTGAGTTGTGCAGGAAATGAAGAAGTGAATGATTATTTGATTGGTGAGGTCTTGATAAAAATCACTTGCAAATCAGCCTAAGCAGTAAGCAAAGTCTGTTGTTTACACTATCATAATCAGCCCTCGTCTGAAGCAAACAGGAGGGCAGAGTTCTCAGGAAAGGGATCTGCAATTTTCATGGCAGTAGTAAAGACCAATTTGTACTATTAATATGCGCTGAAGATATCCCCATCTCCTGTTTCTCTGAAATTTGTCTAGTAGGGTCCCATTGAAGTTATAAATTTACTCTTTAAAAAGGAAGATATTTGGGGATTTTTTGCCACCATCTGAACCCTTTCCATCTTTACTCTCTGTTTTTGATATAACTATTAGGGCTAAACTCTGATAGATCAGACAACCAGATTGTGTGCTTTGTTTTGGTTAGTATCAAATGACAGCTGATGATGACAGCCATGAGTTAAACAGGCTACTGAAATGAAAACAGACCACCAACCCTGGCACCATGGGCTAAACGTTGGTGGATTTTAGACACATTCTCAAAGCCAGGAGATATTAGACAAGGAGGAACTGCCAAGGAAGATGGGCTAATTCAGGAGTTCTCAATCCTACAGTAAGAAGAGATTTCCTATAAAGTCATTTAGTTCAGCCCCCACTTGTGGAGCTGGCATTCCTTCCGCAGCATCTCTAGGAGAGAGTTTATTTCCTCAAGTGAGTACTGTAGTCCCCCCTTATCTGTGATTTCACTTTCTGAAGTTTCAGTTACCCGCAGTCAACCATGGTCCAAAAATATTACATGGAAAATTCCAGAAATAAACAATTCATGAGTTTTAAATTGTGCACCTTTCTGAGTAGCATGATGAAATCTCTTGAGGTCCTGCTGTGTCCTGGCTGGGATATGAATCATCCTTTTGGCTAGTATATCCATGCTGAATATGCTACCTGCCTGTTAGCCTGTTAGGGAAAAACGTAATATAATAGGGTATTCAGCGTTGTCTGCAGTTTCAGGCCTCCACTGGGGGCCTTGGAATATACGCCCCACGGATAAGGGGGGAGATACTATATTGAGCTGGTCTGACTGTTACAAAGTTTTTTTTCTTTTTTTTTGCATTGATTTGAAATCTACCTTTCACCTCTTTACATATATCTTAAAGAATATTCCAGAATATCCCTACTTCATATATTTACAGATAGTTGAAGGTAACTTCATTTTATTTGGACTTGGAACACAAACCCTATTTTCTTCAACTATTTCTGTTATAACATGCACAATTCTTGTTACCCTCTGCACCTTTCTATCAGTATTAGGCTGGGCTTTGCTGTGGTAACAAACAAGCCCATTGCTAATATCACTCAGAAGTTGTTTCCCTTATGTAACTTGGATACTTGTGTTGCATTTTTTGAGGGCTAAGATATATATGCAGAGTGAAGAAAACTATGCTATGCTGTGGAGCGAAAGAACAATGCCATGTATGTAGTGGATGTTAAACTATTTTCTGTTTCTATTTTTTCTGAATTGAAAGATTTTGCTGCATATAGATTTTTACCTCACTCTCTAATGACACCATTAGTTTGCATTGGGACACTGTTACACTTTTCACACTCACCAGGGCTTTTGTCTTTGCTGTCCCCTCTGCCCGAAAGGTTCTGCCCTTAGATCTCTTTGTGGTTCCCTCTCTCACAATTTCCAGTTCATTCCTCAAATGTCACCTTCTCAGGAAGGCCTTCCTCCAGCGCTCGATCTAAAATTGCAAAACAAACAAAACTCTTCAAAATAACTTCTGCTAAACATTCCTATTCTCCTCTCCCATTTTAAGCACTTATCACAAACATACTCTATTTCTGTCTATATATCTTGTTATTCTTTGTCCTTCCCCAATAGAATAACAAGTTTCATGAAGAGCAGAGTTTTTGTTTCTCATTCCTTGCTGTATTCTCAGTCCCTAGAGCCATGCCTGGCACATGTAAGTTGTCTAAAATGTTGAATGGCTTTTTGTAACTGACTGATATTCTTGTGGTCAAGTAAGTTGACAAGTTGCTGGAGGGGCCCCTTTCTAATGGGTTCTAGTTTATTGGGGCCAAACAAAGGGAGAGATTCAGTGGAAGGCTGGGTTCATTTCATTGGGAGCTTTGGTCCTAGATTAGAAGACTTAGATAATCTGTTTAGCCATGGGCTCAGATATGGGCATTGATCTATCCCACATGCTCAGTCTCCTCATGTTTCCACTCTGTGGATATCCTCTATTTGTTACTCTTCTTGACATAGGAACGCTTCCAACTCTTCTACTGTTGTCCTTCAGGAGGTGTCCAGGTTTGGATGCTTTATAAATTACACTTTCCAGAAGGATTCTTAGTTATTCAGGTTGGAAAACAGTAAAATGAAACCACCTCTATAGACAGAGAGGTACTGGTGCTCATGTCAAGGATGCCTGGCTGATTAAACTTGGTACCCACAGGGTGAGCTTGAAGCAGGAGTGAACATAGTGAATATTTGGGGATCCTCAAAGGGGATCATAGGGAAATACAACATGGCGGACATTTTGCCCTACTTGGAAGAATGGAGGTTGATTTTGGGATGGCTGTTATTGACTAAGATATTCAGGCTGACACTCTGAGGAACTATTCTTGGGGCCATTTAAATGAAGAGTGGGGGAGATGAGACAAGAGAGTCAGGCAAATGGTGAGAGGTAACATAGTGTATTAGTTTCCTGGTCTGCTGTAACAAAGTACCACAAACTGAGTGGCCTGAAACAACAGAAATTTATTTTCTCATAGTTCTGGAGTCTAGAAGTCCGAGATCAAGGTGTCAGCTGGCTTGATTCTTGTAGGGCTTTGAGGGAGAATCTTCTCCATGCCTCTCCTCTGGCTCTTGGGAGTTGCTGTCAATCTTTTCATTCCTTGACTTCTGCCGCATCACCCCAATCTCTGCTTCATCTTCACATGGTGTTTTCCCTGTGTGTGTCTGTGTCCAAATTTCCCTTATAAGGACACCAGTCATATTGGATAAGGGGCTCACGCTATGCCTGTATGACCTCATTTTAACCAATGACATCTGCAATGATCCTATTTCCAAATAAGGTCACATTCTGAGGTACTGGGGCTTAGAACTTCAACATATAAATCTTTTTGAGACATACTTCGAGCCGTTACACACAATTCGGGCACAAACACATTGGGAGTATTTTATATATGGGTTAAAGGATTATCAGTTCACCTTCAGCTCCCAGGAAAAGCGCACTCAACACACTGATTTGTGCAATGCTGAATTACATAGTCTATAGCATCCTAAAATATAGTGTATAGAAATTTGTAAATATTTGCATAATGACAATTCATTCTCAAATCATGCAATTATCTTTCTCCTCACAGTGCTGCATGGCCATTACCTCTTGACCAAGCTCACATGTCCTTTTTACAGGGAGTCCTGCAAACTTTCCACGTTGTAATTGATATATTTTGAAGACTAACTTCAAATTGGTGAATACCATTTTTTTCTACTAGTATCAGAAACAACAGTCATTCATTTTAAAAATTATTTATTTGTCATTTATATATCCACTCAACAAACATTTAATGAATCCCTATTATTAAGGGAAGACAAATCAGTCTCCACTCCCTTGAAGCGTCAGAGGGGCGGAGTGGGACACTTGTAAACACTTCAGTAAAGTGCTGGACATTAAAGGAAAAAATCTGGGCAGTTTTCAAAGGAAGAACTGCTCCTAACTGCTCTGAACTCTCACTCTGTCCTGAGTTGGGGGACTCAACTTCTCCCAGGAAGGCATGGGTTCTGCTGCGATCCACAGCAAACCCCAGAGTGAGAATCAGGACTCTTGGTCCTAGACGCTGACTTGGAGCTCTCCTGGCAATTCTGACCCATTGACTGGAGACCCTGCTTTTATTTATCCGAAAAATTCCTAAATAGAAGATACCATAACAGCTAAGTGAAAAATCACGATTCTAAACAATTTACATTTAACAGATGTAGGCACAGTGTGCATCATGAGGCATCATGAGGCTGGATTCATTTAGGGGAACGGACGGCGTTGTTCAGAGGTACAATGCCAAGCCTTATTCGTCCCACTCCTTAGGAGGGGTGAATGAAGAAAGGTGGTGACTGCTCCCAGGACAGCCTCCCGAGAGGCGGTGTCAACAGAGGGGGGGCGTTCTCTTTTTAAGTCATTTTTGAAAATGGCAGTGCTCCTAGGTGTGTTCTTGTGAAGTCATTACCATAGGTGACACCTTAATTATCAGTTAATATTTTAGCGGGAGTAACTGATGAAGTGTGAGAGGGGAACGAGGAACAAGATGGGTGGTGAGGGCCGTGGTGATGCTGGGAAAGTTGTCTTGAAGGAGAGGAGTGTAGAGGCTGGGGAGAAGGGGTTTTGAAAGAGGATGTGGAAGGGTACTATTTTTTTGTGTTTTTTTGCCACTCAAAATTTTTTGTCATGTCTTATGTCAAGTTGCTAACTTGATCTTATGTCTCTTTCAGGAAATAGAAAAGAAAGATTTTTCTACAAATTTAAGGGTGATAGTGGAACCTTCCCAATTAATGCTGGAGCCCCGGCCTGTTTAATCAACAGGAAGTCAATCATCTCCCTCTTCTGTGAATTTGTACAAGGGCTCCAGGGGCTGGATCAGTTCAAGGTCTGGGAGTGGGGAATGTGGCCCTCTCCGTGTGGAAGGAACTGGAGTCAGTCCTGCTGTGGAGTCCTCGTATCCCCACTGTTTCTTGCGGCTGCATGGTGTCACTGTTGGAGCTGAGTCCTGCACGATCCCCGGTTTGCTAGTCCACCCTGTCCTGGAGACGCTCTCTAAGGCTATGTCTCATTCTTCTGTCTAACAACTGTTGTGAAGGAGGCCGTTGGGATACGGGTTATGCGGTTACACTTTTTGTTGGATAAAAGGAAAAAAGATGGAGCTGAGAAGGTTAGGCAGGAATGTGGGGTTTCATCACTAGTACATTTGATAAGGAGATGGCTGTAGGAGGAATGAATACTAACAACAGAAACTGCACATACGTGATCCATGGGGTTAGGTTGGGGTGTGTCTCTGACTTGTTCACCAGGATCACAAGGCAGTTTATAGGTAAATATATGGACCCAAGCTCCTGTTGTCCTGTGCAATTGAAATCCTCTCCCTGTTTGTGGGGCTAAGATGGGATCAGTACAGGAGTAAAGAGGGAGATTCTCTGGGATATAAGACCATCGGGACCGGGAAAGTTGGTCATCCTCATGTCTCCCCTCTTGGTTTTGATGCACTAAATGAGCACTAAAACATGACCTAAGTCCTAAAATGCCTCAGTCTTTCTGTTAGTACAGTAACCTGGGGAGGGACACGATGCCCTTGGAGTGGTAAGCTGTTTCACTCTGACACATACCCACGTGTCTGCATCACCAGGAACCCACCGACCACACATATTCTTCCTACTTAGTGCTCGTTCCTAGAAAAGGACCTAACAAACAAATTCATAGAAAGGTGTAAATGACTGATGAAACTTAGTGTCTTACCTATTGTAGGGACATCAACATTAAGAGTGGCTGGCCCTTTTAGCAAAATTAATAATCTGATTAATTTTGGAATTTCAGGTAGACATGAGATCGTTGCCGTGTGTTCACCTCCTCAAGGGAGCTTGATTCAAGAATGGGACCTTTCTGTAACAATGCCCTTCAGTTTCTCTCTGCTGAGAACCCACAACCAAATCTGCAGCCTGATTCTTCAGAACTCTTAACATGAAGACTGATGGCAGGTCTTTAAAACTATTAAAAAAAAAAAATCTGCCACTCAGCACTCAGGTTCATGTTGTTTAAATCTTGCTCTCACTAAATTTCCATTCTTTCCCAAATAGGATTCTCAGCCTTTGAGACTATAAACTAGGCGAGTAGAAATTGTTTGGTGGACAAATTCACTTTGTGTATAATCTTTAAACTCTGCCCTTCAGATAGAAACCTTGTCTTAGGTATGAACAAACAAATAAGTTGTCACATTTGTGTCATGAAAAGTTATGATCTCCTTTACATAAAACCTGTACCTATTTTTAGGAGAAATCATGCCTTTCAAGGTCTCTGCTTACTTGAGCTTTTTCCCCTTACAACAGTTATTTATTTTTAATATATCTTTTGCATATCAGTTCACAATCTTCTCGGGTTTTATTTTCTCCTAATTGCCTCTATCCTACTTTTAAAAATTCTGCTGAGATTAGCCCAGAGCTAACATCTGTGCCAATCTTCCTCTATCTTGTATGGTACGCTCATCAACCATGGCTGACGAGTGGTGTAGGTCTGTGCCTGGGAGCTGAACCTGTGAACCCGGGCCACCAAAATGGAATGCGCTGAACTTAACCACTATACCATGGGGCCAGCCCTATCCTATTTTTTTTGTTTCTTTATTTGCCTGAATTCTTTTTAAAATGCCTTGACTTGTAGGCACTGACCCCAAAGAAACCTCCTGGTACTGTTCTCTGTCCCTCCTATCGCTCTCCAGCTAGGAGTTCACATAATGGCATAAAAGGCTTTTCCCATGATGTGTCTGTGACAATCTGGTTTCCAGTAGCTGGAAAATATCAATAAATAGATTGTGATTCAGCTATCTCCCAGTGGAATTTTAAGTGAGTTATTATGACAATAGTATGGTGCGTAGCACAGTGTCTAGTTGCGAGGTGAGCGTCAGCTACGGAGAGTGAGGGCTCTGGTCCAGGCTGCAGGCTGTGGGCTGCAAATTGCTGGAGGTTGAGCATCCTGTGAGCAGTGGCTGAGTGTTGACCTGGCTCCAGATCCATCGCTGCGATCAGCTGCTTTGTGCTCTGCCGAGAGTCACTTCGACCTGTCGGAAGGAGGCATCTATTGTAAATTGTAAGTGTCGATCCAGGGGATAATTCTTGGCTTTCATCATGCTGTGAAGGCTTCAGCAATTAATTTCTTCTTTTCTTCTCGTAGCCAAGGATTCCCCGCATTATTCATCTCTTTGGGCAAAAGCCATTGGTGGCTTGTGAGTTATTTTCTCATTAGGTTTAGGATGGGAATTACCTGATTGTGGATGGCTTTTGCTGGTAGGCTTTCCTTTTGCAGGTGGATTCTCACCAGGTAAGACCTCAGCAGTAACTTCGTCTTCAGCTCCCAAGGCAGAGTTCAGCATGGTATTTGCCACGAGGTACCAGTGTGGCATTTTCAAATCCAGAGGCACAATCTGCTGATGCTCTCACCTCTTGAAGTGGCTGGTTTCCCTGTGTGCACATGGCAAGACACAAATAGTTTCACCAGAGGGCCAAACCTGGGCTTTTATTTCTGTTACATTACAGGACAACAAAGACAAGATAAACCCAAACAATAAGCCTTTCCTGTTGAGAGATTTAACACTTGAACAAAACAGAGTCTGAAAGAGCCCTGAGTCTAGCAAGCCACAGGGGAGAAGCCTGCGGAGGGCTGAGGACGGAATTTGGTTCCCAGGGCTCTGTCTCAAGTCTCAGGCATTCACAGAGGATTCGCAGGATGAAGGTGGGGTCTCTGCAGGACACTTTAGTGTGGTTCTCCTGATTGTTTCCTTATATTTTTGTGTGTGGGGAGGGCTGATAAATTTACTTCATGGCACATACAGCAATTTAGGCCTCATATTTCCCCTGATTGGCAGTGTTCCCTCTTTAGTGTCTTTGCCAGGCCTACACTGCCGCCTTATCAGCAGGCCAAGAACACGAACACTGCTTAATGAAAGAGATGCTAAGAGTCCTTCACAGTCTCAGGAAGGACTGGGAGGGAGGAGAGGGGAGCTGTGTTCAGATGGTTAGAGTGTTGCTTGTTTCTCAGGAGGCCAGCTTGGGGGTCTTGTAACCCCTAGGCATGGGAGCAGAGTTTTCCTCCTCCCAGAGAGGTATAATTAAGGAGTGCTGGCTTGAGGGGGACACCTCAAAGTGGGCCAAGTTGGTCTTGAGTGTTCTTGGTCTTCTCTGTGGTTAGAATTCACTTTATAGTGTCTCACTCACTCTTAGCACAGTCCGGTCCAGAGGAGGCACTTAATAAATATTTGATGCATGAACGAATGGATGAATGACGAGTGCCGGGAATCCATCATTTTGGTGCCTTCTTTTTGCAATGCCACTTGCCCTGGTTTTCTCACTTCTTTTGCCTCTGTGGCACAATTTCCCTGCTGAAGTAGCCATCTCATTGGAATGTAATCTGAACCACTCACTCTCTCTGAGGTATAATAGTAGATAATGAATAATTTAATGCACTGCCCTGGAAGGGTTATGCACATTTTAACAGGTGACAGGTAACTGGAGACAGAGTAAATAATAAGAATAAATTCATATTGAAGGTGGAATTTCAAGTCGATTGCAGGGCACTGTGGGAGGGGGCATTTTTGTGATTCGCCTCACACCACATCATGTAGTCAACGTCCACTCCTTCACTGGCATAATTTTGTTGCCGGATAGAATCATTGATGATCTGGCAAAGGTTATTGATCCCTGAAGCGCCTGAGTCACTCTGAGGGAGGGTCTCTATGTCTCAGCACAGGATAAAAATCGAGATCTTCCAAATTCCAGCCTGGTCTCGTGCTGTTTTGGGGGCCAGCAGGAGCAGGGCACGGCATTGGGAAATATGGACAGGTTCACTGTCTATTTTTCTGATTTTTCCAATCAAACAAAATGTGTGTGGGCCTAACGAGTCTTGAAAATAATCTGCAGTTCTGACAGCCTCTTTTGATGGAAGGCGTGCTTTGAACACGAAGTCACCACCATCAATTCTTCTTCAGTGGGAGGGAGTAAGGGGCTGCTTCCCTTTTGGTGGAGGTGGGGAAGATGAGCTGCTGGCCCATAAGACAACTTGGCCAAGGTCATTCAGCAAGGAGCCAAATGGCCTCCCAGTTCCTAGCCCAGCTCCCCACTGTCCTGCACACCCCATGATCCCAGTTCAGAATCAGAGCTGCATTTGTGTCATCCTCCCCGGTAGGGCTGCTGGGAATGTGGGTGTCAGCAGTCTGGGCCTGCAGAGGTTCTGGAACAATACCAGCTATTTTGTAGTGGGTAGGTGCTGAGTGTTCTTCTCTCACTCTCTGCATTTGGGGCATTCAGCATATAATCCTACAATTAGTTCATTAAAAAAATAAAAACTACTTGCAGGTCACCTTTAAAACAAAGGGAGAAGCAATTTTGAATTTAGCAATTTTTCATTTTTGACATCTAGTACCACCTCAAGCTCTGCAGTTACAAATAACGCTAGTGGGGAAGGGCTCCTTTTATGCACATTTGAAGAGAGAAGGGTTATACATTATGAATAGAACAAGGATAAAGGAATTGGCTGTGTAGTGCAAGATATTTTGAATACATTAATCAGCCCATCCCTTTTAGAGCGAGAATCATTTTTAAAAATGGGTATTAAACAGAATGCAAACAATTTATGCAGTTCAAGTCTACTTGATATGTGATGGATGGATGAGGGCAAAAGAAAAAACACAGGGAGCAAGGCACTTAAGAGCAACTTTCTGAGGGTAAAACAAGGCAAAGGAAAGAAGAAGAGCTTGGGAGAAGCACCAAGATGGCATCTAGTCCCTGCTTCTATTTACACAGCACTCGGTGCATTAATTCATTTACTCACTTCACAAGCAGGAGTTTGGTGCCTGCGATGTGTCAGCCCTGACCTAAGGAGCTCATACTCTAGGGGAGAAGACGAACACCTACTCAGAGAGTCCCAACAGGACTTGTTGTAACAGAAGCAAACACAAGGAAGCCATATCAGTTAGGAATGCTTTCCTTTACAGGTAAAAGAAAATGCTGTTAACAGTGGCTGAAATAGAGTTTTATATTTCTCATAACAAGAAGCCTGGAGGTAGGTAGCTGTTGTGTGGGTTTAACACCTCAATGACATGAGGGCTGGTATCTATTTCTATGATTTTCTTGGACACTTCCTCTATGCTTCAAGATGGCTGCCGTGGCTCCAGGAATCTAGGAATCACATCCACTTTTAGAGCAGAGCAGAGGAGAGGAGATTCCACTGATGACTAGCTTGTTTATCATGGAAATAAAACCCTTTTTATAAGTTCCAAGGCAAATTTCCACTGACATCTCATAAGCCCAAAGTGTGTCAAATGGCACTCCCTTCCTCCCACCAGCTGTAAGGGGAACAATGAAAATGAGAACTTAGTTTTTGTAGATTTCTCTTCTCAGCCTTGCTCTCTGCACCAGGAGGCTGAAAGATAAGACATCAATGAGCTCCCTTGCTCTTGGGTTTGGTCAATGGGCAGAACTGGACAGGTGGAGGGAAGGAGGAAAGCAAGAATGGAGTCTTGATTGGGGCATCTACTCCCTTGGCTCCCACCTTGTGTGGCTGCATTTGAACACTCCATAACGTGGTCCTCTTTTTCTTGCTAAGTAATGTCCAGCTCTCCTTATCATTTTGGGCCTAGAAATGCCCTTCTGTTGCTAGAACCCTCCAACCGCCCTCCCCCCCCAACCCCCAGCCCAGCATGTACTGCAATATCCATTAGGCTTTCTCTATCGCAACTTCTTTGTAAATAGTCCCTTTATGAAGCTCTTCTCAAATTACCCAATCTGAATGTACCATCTGTTTCCTGTGTGCACCCTGATTGCTATAATAGCGGGAGTTGAGGATGGATGTTCCTTTAGCCAACCAACAGTGTGTCAGAGGCATCTAATTCCCTGGGTGGACAGTAGGTGGGCAGGGGGAGGGGGACAGAGAAGGTTCACAGAAGAGCTGATGTTTAAGGTGAATTTCAAAGAATAAGTAGGATTCACCAGGTAGAAAAGGGACGGGAGATGGAGCAGATGTAGAACATTCTAGCAAGAGGAATTAACATGTGCAAACTATGGAGATGCAAGGAACATGAGGTAGTTCAGCAATAGTTGTGGAGAGCAGAGAGAAGCCCAGGAAGTGTGGGACGGAGGAGCAGGCATCATGAAAGCTAGCTGGCCAAGGAGGCTGGAGTTTTATCCTGAGGGACATGGGGGTGGCCTTTCTCTCCATGAGATAATAAAATCCTGAACGAAGGGCAGCTTTCCCTCATGACCTTGCCCAGCAAAACTACACCCTCCCTACCCCTAAAGCAGTTACTACATAGCTGTATTACATCCTGCATCACTGAGCATTATGGAATTGTAATGCAATATTATTATAATAGAGTACTATATTTCACTACATTATTGACTTTTCCACTTATCTATACGACTCCATGGGGACGGATCATGTCTCAAATTATATTTGTACTCTCAGAGCATAGCCTGGGGCCTAGCACACCATAAGCACTCAATAATTGTCTGTTGAATTGAATGTAGGAACTGGGATTGTCATCTACTGGTACACGCCTGTGTCACATGCAAAGCAGTTACCTGTGATGACAGTAGTATAGCTTGATTCTCACATCCTGTAGCTGTTCTCTTTCTGATTGAAAGAAAGAAGGAAAAAAGGAGGAAGGGAAGGAAGGATGAAAGGAAGGAAGCAGGGAAGTAAGAAAGCAAGAGTGGGTAAGTCTGGTTTTCTTACGAAGTGGATGAGAGAGAAGGGCAGTGATGGGGAGCTGAATAGGCTAGTGTGTAGACCTTTACTGCATACAACACCAAAAAGTCCCAAACCAAAAGGAATGGAAGCCAAATTCTGCTTTGGTCCCATGAGACAGAAGGAAGAAGAATGGGCTAGGTCACAACAATGCATAGGTTAACTGTTTGCACACAGGCTGAATTATTCCAGCCAGGGCTGGGGATTGATGCCCGGAAGTCCTTTCTGAAACCACAGGGAAGGAAGAAGGCTGCCCCTGATCCTGAGTCATGCCCAGACTTCATCTGTAAGAGCTGCTTCCCTTCAATGACCTGGCAGGGGACGAAAGGCCCTCCTCTAACCCAGTACCTTGATGACATTGAAAAATAAAATCTGATCAAATGCATCCCTCTGAAAAAGTTGGGTAAGGAGAGGAAATAAAATAAATTTTGGAGAGTGACTTGAAAATAGTTGTTGAGAGAGATGAAAAATGCAGCCACAGATTAGAAAACTCAAAATAGCAATAAAAATTTGACTAACTTGAGAATATACCAGAAAAAGTGTCAGAGAACACTTAAACCTGTCTTTAAATGACGTCTTTAACACATGGAAAGTGGTGTTGGCTGGGTTAGGGTCTTGGGACTTCAAAAGAACGTTTTTCAATAGTTTCGAGCATCTCTTCTGAGTCAGGCACTTACCATATTATCTCATTTAAGTCTTACAAAACACAGAAGTAGATGCTATTATGTTCATCTTACAGATGAGGAAACTGAAGCTTATGAAGCTTACATTACCTGCCCAAGGTCACAGAGAAGGTGATGGAGCAGGGGTTTGAATCCAGTGTCTGATTTCAGTGATGGTGATCTTTGCTGTACATGCAAATCTTGTGATATTTGTATCAGTTTTTCTGTATTTTCCCCCACTTTCCCATATTCTGTTATTCAGTATCATTCCAGAAGTTTAATTCTATGAGGAGTTAATTCTCACTCTAATGAGAGTTTCGGTTGTGAAATTGCCTCTTGGATCTTAATCCTGCCTTGCAGAAGGAAAATTGAGATCATTAAGGCTCTTGAATTAATCTTTGAAATAACATGTGGTTTTTCTTTCTCTCAGCCTTTTTGTGTAGCTTAGATGATTTACTGTGTATTTGTCCTAGGAAGTCTTTGTTTCAGGAACGGTGAGTGACCCTCATTACTGGGCCTGTGGTTTCATTCATCTTTTTTTGGTCTTCATTGAAAGCAGGTGGCTCATCTTGGATGCATTGGGCTTGGAGGATAAGCAAAAACCCCACTAGGTCGTGGTAAGAGCAGCTGCTCTTTCCTGTTGATCAGGAGTGACGTGGAGCCTGGTGAAGTGTACGTGTGCTCATCAGCAATCAGATAAGAGTTTCTTATTTCTTTTAGGTGCTAGAATGTGAGATTTCTTGCTGATGTTAAACAACGTGGGGTGCACTGTCTCAGGGAGCCAGCCACCATGGCCTGCAGTTCTGGGCCCTTCCACGTGGGACCAGAAGCTCCCTGGGAGAACGGGATCCTCTGGCAGTAGGTAAGTGACAACTTCTATGTTTACCTTGGATAGCTGTTCCTCCCTGTGCTAATGTCATGGACAGTTTCCCATCTCTTGGTGGGGCAGTGCCTTACATACCTTGTCCCTTTGCCTGTCCTTTGGCACAGCCCCTTTTGTCCTCAAGTCACCTTTCCGATTGTCTTCAACCTGTGACCTGAGCTCGGAGGCAGAATTCAGGTCGTCAGGAACTCTAAACCTAAGGCCAGGGAGAATCTCTTTGGAGGCTGGCAGTGGTCCTCACAGTAATTTCATTGGGCAATTCATTCCTTAGCACTCGGTACATTCTTTGGTTTGCTGAATAAATGGCCCCTTGTCCAAGTCATTGTCCTTTCCTTGCTTTGTTTTATTCTCTGTTAAATGTAGTAAAGGGATCTCGTAGGTCATCACTGCAGCCAGTTTAGGCCTGGAGCCTGTAGGAGACACCCATGCTTACACACCACAGCTGGGTTCTATTTCAGCCCCCCCCACCACCCCGCCACCATGTTGCTGATTTTCCGGTTACGACATTAAACTCATCCAATAGTCCTATGAAGGACGTTTTATTATTCTCTCCTGCTGCACCCAAAATTCAGAAAAGGTTTGCTGCACACAGTCTTGCATTAGCAAGACTTTGGGGACAGGCGCTTGCTGGGCAATAAGGCATGTCACAGGGCCAGCAGGAGTAGTTGGCTATCTGTAGAATAGGACTGAGAATTCAGCAGAAGGGGAAACAGAGCTGAGAGGAAGAAAGGTAAGCCTTCCTTTACCTCTGCCCCAAAGCTCCCAGAGGCTTTCAAGAGCTGGTGGGTTTCCCATATTATATAAAATGGGGATTTAAGCCAGTCTTGCTAAAATCTTAAGTAGTAAGGTAACTCCTGAAAGCTCAAGCAAATTCAGGCAGCTGACATTTGGGTTACAACTAATATCAATCAGAGGATAAAGCCTTACTTGGACTCCAAAGGCATTTTCCTTTAGGGATGGCCAGAGAACTTAGCAACCAGGCATGTACAACTGTGGTGTGACACATGCTGCATTATTTTCTTATGTGGCCCATGGAAATCTTTTCTGATGCTCTCTTGTCGATTGTCCCATCTGATACAACTGTTATTTTTGGCAAGCCTTAGTTTTTTTTTTTTTTTCTGTTTGGTTTCTTGGAGAGGAAAAAATTCAGAGAAGGGCTGAGATAGCGTGCAACTTCCAGAAACAAAAAGAAACCGAACACCGTGTGTATGTGAGTAGACAATGGTTTAGGAATTGGAAAACCGGAAGCTAAATAAATAGAAGGAATGCCCCCTCTTACAAGCTCCCGTTTAGCAAAACAGTTGCCTTAGGGGGGAAAAATCACTTCCCTAATTATCCTAAGTCTTTATGAGTGAAACATGCTATTCACATCAGGGGGCCTGTTACTTAACCTTCATTCTCCTTTTTTCGCCCCTGTTTCCCAGTCCTGGATTACATTCAAATTGCTACAATCCTTTTGCTAGCCACATTAGTGCAATAAACACAGAACCGTCTGCAGTCAGGACATACTTTTATTCTTTTAGAAAAACAAGCAGGAGATGATGATGAAAACCATTTGGAAACTGAAGGAAAAAAAGAGAAATAAATAAAAATAATAAAAACGTATTACTGCAGGCGATCCGTGAACGAGAGGGGAAAAAAACCGAAAGATCCCTGGCTTTGATTCATACCTTCAGAGAGGTTTCCTTAATGACTGCTCTTTTGTGTCGCCAAAGCAGTGCTCATTTATCAGTCTGTGGTTTAATCCAAACCCATCAGGATGAAAATTCAAGGAGGATGAAGGTTAAATGACAGACGTCCTGACTTGGAAACTCCAGAGTTGATAAATGTCTGCAAAACTTGACTGAACAGGCTGAGAGGGAAAAATCTCTCTTTGGAGCCACTGAAAACAAAGCGGTGTTTTGGGTGGAGGATGCGCAGGTAGGGTGAGTCCGATTCAGATACAGAGAGCATGTTTTATTCTAACAATGTGTTTAATTACTTGTGAGTCAGAGGAAAATTCTAAAGAGCGTCTGCTATATCTCAATGCTGATAAATTTATGCCACTAAGTGTATTGTCGCCCTAAGCAAAGAGGTTAATCATGGAAAAATAGGTTTTAACAAAATAGCAAGATGTCTTTAGCAATGCTGTCTTGCCAATCTTCTAGTTCTCATTTGCACCTCTTTGTTTCTGACCCCCCAGGATGCTTGTGGGTCTCTCCATCTCCTCCCTTTCTCAAATGTATTGAGCCTTTCTGCTCCAAAGTGCTGCTTGTCTAATGAGTCTGTTTATCTGGACACATTGCACAAGGTCTAGCTTGTAGTAGATGCTCAATAAATGTTTGCTTAATTGAATCAAATTGTATTCGAAGCTGCTCTTACAAATTGGTTGCCTCTGGTGTCTTGAACATCGATGAAACCTCTTTCTAACGGACACAGCCCTTGCCTGGCTGCTAAGCTTCGTGTAGTGGGTGAGATATTGACTCAAGAATCAAACTCAGAGTGATCTTGGGTAAGTTCCTTAACCTTTCTGGCTCCATTTTCTCCATGTAGAAAGTGGGGTTATGATAGTGCCTACCTCATGGGGTTGTTATGAAGATTAAGTGAGTTCCTTTTTATAAAAGTGCTTAGGAAGAAGAAAATATGATTACTGTGGGAGAAACGGCATGTGTGGATGAAGCTTTTCAGTACTGTAAAAGAAACAAAATCTGTAAATTCCTTTAAAGGTGAAAGTTACAAGTCTCTATAGAAAGGAGAAAAACTAAGAATTTGACACGAGGGACAACCCTCCTCTCTCCCCTCTGTGTCCTCTTTTCTAGAATAAAATGCATCTCAGAAAATATACTAAAACTATACTAAAAACTAATTAGTATTTAATATTCAAAGATTATGTCCAAAAAGGACTTCTAACACATCATCCATGCATGGTGACTGCTCCCTTGGCAAGGCACATATAAAACAGGTGACCTTCTGCTTATAAATGAATGAATGGTAATAATGTTAAATCATCAGGAGATTTTCATGACCACTTCCTTTTTAGGGCCAATACTGGCATTTTATTTTTGTATGAATCATGGGGTGACTTCTGGGTTGGCTCTCATTATTCCAGTGGATTCCCTCATTTTGCCCTTCTCCTAATTAAAGAGTGTGTTGCTCAAGGAAAGTTCTTGAAATAAGGTCTTTGGTATCCAAAGCATGAAAAACAATGCTTGAAAGCATGAGAAACAAGCTTTTCATGGCTAACATGTTCCATTTTTTATTTCGTAGGTAGGTAATCGTTTGGGTCCGTTATTACTTCCTGTCCTACAATGGAAACTTGAATGAGAAATCCTTTGGTAGAGAGGTGGAGCAAGTGGCTGTGATAATAGTTTGGTGAAAGTGGTCACTGGGGAGAAAGAGTTGGAGGATTGACTCTGGCGTGCATCTCTCTCTAGATTCTTAGGGCCAAGGTTCTGCATGGGTTGGGCTGTCTCCATGGCATTGTCCTGTCCCCCAAGAGAGGTGTTGTTGAACCTTATTGGTCCTGAGCGCTGGATTGTTGAAAGAGAGGCCAAGGCACCAGTTGGTGTTTCTCATGCCATCCCCAAAGGCAGGGGTCCCCCATCGGATTTCATCTGAATAGAGTGAGGAGTGCCTTATTGAATGTTGGCAGGAAGGGAACTGTGCTCTGCATGCTGTCACTCTAACTTCAGTGTCCTTCCTAACACCGACCTGCCAATTTCCAGGCAAGGAAGTGGGTCATTTGAATATGCCCTCTTTTCTTTCAACTCTGACACGAGAATCGATTCCTGTAAGTAGTTTTTCAGGAGCAAAATTTCCTATGATTATTTTCCCATATTCTCATTTCATTTCTTCAAAAGATTTATATTATTATCTTGTGTTCACTTCGGCATCTTAGTATTTAGCTTCTTTAGAGAGATAAACAAATATTATGATAATGACAGCAGCCAATGAACAAATGGTAATAACAGCAGAGGCCTAAATACAAAAATTAATTAACAAGAAACAGGCAACAGTCCCAGCTGTCTTGAGCAATTTTGAAGGCGTAACTTGAAACATGGAAGATGCTCAAAGGAAAACTTAAGTGGAGGACAAAAACAACACGTGCCATTGACACGTACACTGCAGACGCGAGCTTTGTCAGCAGCATTTCTCTCTTCTTACCGTAAATCTGAGGTTGGTGTTACAAGATCGCATCAATTATGTCAAATTAGAAAATGCCATGTGACCCAAGAGAGCAAGAGGGAGAAATTCCACTGGTAAAGGCATTGGGGATAATTTTATTAGCTTAATCTCAGCGGCATGTGATGCATTGTTCTGCTGTCCAGCTGTGAGGCGAAACCTATTTATGCTTTTGGGTAACATGTTGTATTATGTGGAGACTTCCTCTATTTGCAGAGAAACTCCCTTTGCCTTTCAAATAAGAAGTAACAAAGCATGTATAATTCAGTGGAAACCCTTTACATGTAGTATGACCATATAATTGTCCAAACTGGGTCACTTTGGAGAATGAAAGAGGATGCCGTTAATAATCATGCTGGGACAATAGGCAGGCCAATCAGGATGTGTGGTTATCTGAATTATCAGGCCACAGCACAGAGGGTGGATTGGTATCAGTCTTAGGAAGATAACTATAAGGCTATCAGATTTCTACTTTATACCTTAGTATATTTTTGGAGAGAAGAGTTGATTTACAGTAGAGCCCATTTTACTATATCTAGTCACTTAATGAGTAGCTAACAGTATATTTCTCTCTACTGAGAACATTTCCTTTGTTCTTAACCATTTTTTTAAGCCTCTGGTGTTTGCACACTTGATTTACTTTCATTCAACAATTTGTCCTCCTAATGGAGAGTACTGGAATACGAGAGTAATTTCCCCCACGATTCTCTAGCATCTCTGACAGTGTTTGAGGGTCTTGCTGCAGAAGGCACAGGGCTTGCACTTAGAACTTCTAGAATAATATTCTTACCCTTCTACGAATTACAGCAGCGGATTTCTGTGGAGGTGAAGACCTACAGTGCTCGATTCTGTTCGACCATCCATCCAGTTGTTCACTGATGAATGGGGTCAGGAAATCTCGGCCCCCGAGAGCAATGCATTAGGGTCACTAGGACTTGGCTTCTCTTTCACCTCATTGTGAATACAGAATCCGAACTATGAGCATGCGATGACCTTCAGCAGTTCAGGAAAACGTCACTCGGTTAGGCTGAGCCCCAATCTGCGCAATTCACTTAACAAAGAAGTAGAAATCGTCCCTAGATGCTGAATGGGTTCAGTTTGACCTCTCTATCTTGAACTTTGGTCTTTTTCATTATTTTGAATGGAGAGAGTGTGGTTGACTGAACACAATTGCTGACCATCTTACAAATGGAGAGACATCTGGCCTCTGAAAACTCGTGGAAGGACTGCTCAGGATGACAGATAATTTTCTTTTGGCTACTCTTGTCCCAGAGCAATTTGATGGTGCTGACTTTCTTGCACATCTGGAAGTGCTTCTCATCTAAACTTCCACCCCAACTAACCCTGAGCTCTGTGCAGAGCCTTGGAGACCTCTGGGGCGTCACCTCCAAGGGCTGCTTTTTCAGAGAAGCTGACCTCTTGGCTGGAGAGAAGAAATTCTATGACTTTCTTTTTAGACTTCCTGACAGCTAAAAACAGCGAGGGAACATTCAAACTTAGACATAAATAATTCAGCACTGATTTTCCTTCAGTTTCATAACCAATATTAGTTTCTCTTTCTCGTCATTGCTCCCATGTCCTTTACTGGGAGGGATAACCTTCCTCTTGTACCTGCCATGGACTTGGTCCAGTAGCATATTTGAGGCAGTAGCAAGGAGGAATTGATGATAACCTCGCTGGCTACAACCTTTTTGGCCCCCAAAAGTGCTTATAAGATTCTCCTTCCACTTTTAAGCTGCATGTCACAGGGTTTGATTTCTTCTATTTTAAAAAATTTCAATGTTTTATTATAGTGTGTTGCCAGGGCCATTTTTCCCCCGAAGAGAAAGCATGGTTGCAATAAAGAAGCTCTGACATGCTTTTTATGAAAGCTCTTCTCCACCAGGGCTGGGCCTCAGCTGTTAGATCTCTGCCAGTTCCTTTTTTTGTGGCGTTCATAACATGAGTAACCAAATATATTCCCTCTCACCTCTTGAATTGCCTTTTATAGTTAACTGATTAATGAAATATAAATAATTATGAACATGTAGGCGTGAGAGCTAAGAGGAAGAAAAGAGTCTGCCTCCATTTCATCAGCCTGCAATGAACTCTTTCCTTTTATAGATTATCTGTCAACTCAAAAAATCATTAAAAATTCTGCATGACTCAGTGAGAAAGATTTTGAGCTAATTCTTTAAAAGGAAGCTACACTTTTCTTGGAAGGGGAAACTATAGTTTCAGATTGTTTTCTATTTGATAGAAGTCAGAGCTGCCTAATTTTTCCTTTTTCTTTTCTCTTCTTTCTGTCTTTGCTTCTGATGATTACTGATGGCCTGCAATATGCCAGGAATTCTATTAAGTGTGGAACAGACCTGGGATCAGGGGTGTGGAAATGAGGATGAGAAAGCCACAGCCCTGCCATTAATGAGATGTCAAGAGAATGAAATAGAACCATGCAGTTGTGGCTGATACAATCCTAGAAGCCATGCCGGGTCCCATGGGAGCTCAGAGCAGGGATAGGGTGGGAGAGGACGGTGAACTCTAGGATGGGGGAAGTTTGCATTGAGAAGGCGGCATTTGAGCTGGAGTTTGATTGATGAGTAGGAGCTATCAAGGGTTAAAAGACAGAGTTCAAAAGAGGGAGACATCATGGTCAACCGATAGAACAAGAGAAAGTGTTGCTGAGTAAGAAGGACTCATATTGAAGAAGAGGCAAATGCTGAGGGCATCGTCAGGGAAAGGAGATGGAGCAGAGGTGCAGCAGCTGGAGAAGGAATGGAATGTTTTCAGGGGTGAGGGGGACACTCATGGTCTTTATAAATTATTGCTGATACTTGTGACAATCAGGAAAAGTTGCTATAATTATGCACATTTAAAACAAGAGGAAATTGAGACTTAAGGAAGCCGAGTGATTCACCCAAAGTCATGAAGCTATGAAATGGCAGAGTCAGGACCCAAATTTAGACCTGCCTGACTCTACAGTGAATCCTCCTTTCAGACGCCAGTTCAGTGGTAGCAGGCACCTGGAAGAGGAAGCTGAGGCCTTTAAAAGTCACTTACTGCATCAGGTGACAAGCCTATTCTGAATTAGAATGGCACAGAGCGCCAAGAACTCCCGGTTTCTAAAGAAACTCAGAGCTAATGGAATATCCCCTTTGCAGCTTCGTCTCCCTGGCTTGTGTAATATACATCTAACTTTATCTGGCAGACTTCAGGCAAGGAGAGCAGAGAGAGTTTTTCTGAGGTCATTTGAATGCTATATGAGGGGGTTGTGTGAGGGCTGACTAAGTTATGCTAGGGTGAAAAATAACCTCCAAACATCAGTTCCTTAAGACAAAGAAATTCGTGAATCACTCACACCACGTGTCCAGTGGGGGCTGAAGGAGTGCCTTCCTCCACACAGTTGTCAGTGGAGGGCTGAGGTGGGGAGAGGTGCACCATCATCTTCTGACACTGACTTCTCACCACAGTGTGTTGGGATTTGCCTCAGTTGGGTAACAGCGGGCTGGAGAGTTGAATGCTGGAACGTATGTGCTTTGGCCTGGAAGTGATACACATAATTTCTGCTCATATTTTGTTGTCCAGGACTAGTCAGATGGCCACCCTTAAATTCTAAGGACTGAGGGATCATCACCCTCCATGTGCTGGGAAGGAGATGAGAATTAGATATTGGAATATATGAATAATGTCTACCACAGGGCTATAGAAATGCCAACACACTCCTGTATACTTCCTCCGAGGCTGAGGTATAATCAAAAATCAATTCTAGATGGCACAAGAGTAGTCACTTTTCCTGTTTCTATTTATTATTCTTGTATTCTCTAATATAGTAGCCACTAGCCACATGTGGCTATTAAAATTAGAATTACATTGTCAGATATTCAGTTCCTCAGTTGTACTAGCTACATTTCAAATTCTTAATAGCCACACATGGCTAATTGCTCCCGTAATGGAAAGTGCAGATATAGAATATTTCTATCATTGCAGAAAGTTCTGTTGGACATTGCTGTCTAGACCAAGGGACAACAAACTTTTTCTGTAAAAAGTCAAATAGCAAATATTTAGGCTTTGCAGGACTTATGGTCTCTGTCATAACTACTCACCTTTGCCGTTGGAGAGTGAAAGCAGCTAAAGGCAACATGTGAGTGAATAGGCATAGTTGTGTTCTAAGAAAACTTTATTTAAAAACCAGGCAGCGGGGCCAGCCCCGTGGCTGAGTGGTTGAGTTCTCGTGCTCCGCTGCAGGTGGCCCAGTGTTTTGTCTGTTCGAATCCTGGGCGCAGACATGGCACCACTCGTCCAGCCACGCTGAGGCGGCGTCCCACATGCCACAACTAGAAGAGCCCACAACTAAGAATATACAACTATGTACTGAGGGGCTTTGCGGAGAAAAAGGAAAAAAGTGAAATCTTTAAAAAAAAACAAAACAAACCAGGCAGCTGGCAGGATTTGGTTCATGGGCCATTTGTTTTCCAACTCCTGGCCTAGATCAATGGTCTCCAAAGGGAGGGGCAGGCATTTTTACATGAGCATCAGATGAGTGTGGTAAAAAACCCCTTAGAACTTCAATTTATATATATTAAAAATAAAATTTGTTAATCTTATATCCATTATCCAGATTGATGTTAGCTCCTTCTATCTTGGCAGATTTGTTGGATGGTTATATGTCATGTACCTTAGGTGGGAATTTCATACCCAGGGGTATATGCTATGCTGCTCGCAGACGTGTTTCTTCTTCTAATATGTGTGACAATGCAGCCTACTTCGCCTAGTTTTGTGATTTTATGAATTATATTACTTATTTTTAAATGAACCAACCCTCATAAAATGAACAAGTGGTTTAAAAATATTTCAGCAGACACCATGGGGTATTATGCTATTGTTTGCTGCCTCACACCACGCTCTGCTCTGTGACATGGGCATTGGGACTCCGCAAACCACATTTCTGCTTTGTCACTTTCTCTCTGTTAGGTTCTGCTGATCCAAAAGGCAGGAGGAGGGAGCCTTCCTATTTGTTACCCCAGTGGGTTCCAACAGCAAATGCTCTCAGTTCCCAGCTTTTTTCCATACCCCCCAAACTGGCATTATCACGCCGCTCAGATGTGGCAGCACCAGCCTGGCAGCTCCCCCTCCTCCGGGGTCTGAGTCCTACCCCACGGGCCCTTCCTCCAAGTGCCTGAGGGACCAGCACTGGCCCGTCCTCAGAGATCTGGCTCCCAGCTTCCTCAGCCTCCCCTAGACTTCTCGGGCCGATAACCCACCTTCTTCCCTTTGACCCCAGCCGCAGGAGTGGAAGTTGCTTCCTGAGGTTACTGTCTCTGTGGCTACAGCGCCCCCCTTTCCCTTCAGGTCTTCCAGTGCCTCTGAAGCCAATTTCCTGGATTAAATTCTCTGTTAAAATGACTACAGTGGTTTGTTTGTCTAACTTATAGAGGCACCATGGACTAAACTTTATCTTAATAATGCAAACATAAGTTAACAACAAAAAAATGGTGGTGCTGACAATATGAAGTAAAAATGATGATCTGATCAGATGAATAACCAAAAAAGAAAAGAAGACCATTGAAAAATGAATTTTCATCCACTACTGTTAATGACGAATCTCACCCCAAGTTTATATTATGCCTTGAGAGATGAATTAATAATAATAAGACAGAACAATTGACAAGACAATTAAAAACAAAGCAACCAAAACAGGAAGAAAAACCTGTAGAATTTTTCAATGATATTTAAAATCAGGAGATGTTCAACCTTTTACTAAAATTTACTAAAGTTCGTGTTAAACATTTAGAAACACCTTTTCAGGTTTAAAGTATAGATTTCCGAGTTCAGATCTCATTTTCTATTTGATTCACTGCTCTACCCTCAGAGTCTAGAACAGCATGTGGCATGTTATAGAAAGTCAATATATTTGTTAAAGGAATGAATAAATAGTCATTAAGAATGGAAAACAAAGATTCCACAAAACATTGGGAACACCTTATTCTTGCAGTTATGGTAAAAATAGCTAACATTATATATGGCAAACAATGTAGTAATAAACTAATATCATTCCTTTGCCAGCAAATAGTATTGGAAAGCCCAGAGAAAACACTGTTGATCATTTGAAGAAACAAGTATTAGAACACACATGGAATGTTTGCTATATAGCTGCTGAAAGTACAAATGGCTTTGTCATGTCTCAGTTTACCGTATTTATTAGCTTCTGTTTCAGTTTAAAGAAAATTAAGCTACCATGTGATTGATAAAAAAGAATATATCAACTAAGATATTTTGCACAGATTAACTGATGTCTTTAAAACAATTATTTTCTGGAAAAACTGAGTAAGTGTAGTTGCTTCGACTAGAATTTTTAAAAAAGGTTCCTGGGGGTAAAATCCAGAGAAAGAGCCACAAGTGAAATTCCTTCTCTGCAACATTCATAAGCGGGAACGTTGCAGTGAAAAAGTTGAAGCTCGATAAGGCCAAAGTGCTACCTGATGTCGTTGATTTTTTCTTTTCTAAGTAATGTTTTTAAATATTGCATCATCCTGGTGTAAGTAGTGAAATAGAGAGTGACCGTGAAAATAATTTTAATCACGTGGAAGTTTATTCTTGATCCTTTGGCAAATGACCTAAAAAGAGATGTAAGGCTACAGGATGAGTTATACTGTATTATTTTACAAACAACACAAATGTTCCAAGTTTGCTGATCTGATGTATGATAACAAGTAGCTCTCTACAGTATGTTACTTAGAAGATACTTTAAAGTGCACTCTTAAATGGTTCCTTCAACAGAAAGGTGAAGTTTTAATAAGTGAATGCGAAAGCAAATGCTTTTCAAAAGATACTCATGTTATGGCAAGAGCGTTTTGAAAGATGGCATTTGGAAAGGTTATAACTGTTATGTGATTTTGTTGCCGAAAATGATCTAAACATTCTATCAGTATACTTCAAACTGGAAAGAAAAGTTACTGACTCGTTGAATAATATCACACATGTTCAAAACAATTTAAGATAAGAACACAACGCTTTTCAATTAGTTTGTAGAAACAAATGCTTGAATTCAGGAAGGATAAAAATATACTAGGTAAATGTTCACACAAATCTTTGCCTATTTGGAGGATGAGATTGAAAAACATGTCAAATTTTATTAAGTGTGAGGAGCTTTTCCATTTGGACCCATACCTGGTTGAGGAGTGTTTTTTTAAGTAAGACAGTAAAATACTGAAATAAGCTTGAGTTTAAAATCAGATATTCTAATTGTTGTATCTCAAAGTGTTGAACTTGGATTTTCATAGATAATGGATTCCTCGATTTTTTTCATAGATAATGAAGAATTTTAATCACAATGTTCTCACTAAATATATGATTTATGTTATAATTTAGTGAGATTAAATATAGTTTTGTATCATCAAAAATAAAATACTGAAATATTAATAAAATATTAAAGCACTAATTTATATTAGATCTTAATAATTGAAGATACATATTGCAACTTCTAGAGGAAACCCTGAAATATTAGAATAAGAATATATACTTAACAAGCTAATTGAGGGGAAAATATGGAATAATACAAAATATATGATCAACTTGAAATAAGGCAAGAAGGAGAGAAAGAGAATTATACTGAGGAACAAATAGAAAGCAAATAATAAGATGGTAGATTTAAACCCATATATCAATCATTTTATTAAATGTAAATACATGAAATACTCCCATGTTGATGGGCTAGATAAAAAGCAAATTAAAAATATGGTACTTTTGGGGCCAGCCCGGTGGCATAGTGGTTGAGTTTGCACGCTCTGCTTCAGCAGCCCAGGTTTTGTGGGTTTGGATCCTGGGCGTGGACCCAGCACTGCTTGTCAGCCATGCTGTGGTGGCATCCCACATCAAGCAGGGGAAGATTGGCACAGACATTTGCTCAGTGACAATATTCCTCAAGCAGAAAGAGGAAGATTAACTCAGGGTCAATCTTCTTCCCACATGAACAAACAAAAACGTTACTTTACAAGAGACAGACTTAAAATATAAGGATAAAGAAAGAACGGCACAAAAATAGGACAATTCTAAATTTGTATGCAAGGTTTTCTTTTCTTCTTTTTAAAATCAAATTTATTTTTTTATTGTAGTGACATTGGTTTATAACATTATATACATTTCAGGTGTACATTGTAATATATTTCAAATTCTCTATAGATTACATCATGTTCACCACCACCCAAAGACTAAAGACCACACACCAAAGACCACACACATGTGCCTAATCACCCCTTTCGCCCTCCTCCTTCTCCTCTTCCCCTTTAGTAACCACTAATTCCAATCTCTGTTGCTATGTGTTTGTTCGTCACCTTTTTTATCTTCTACTTATGAGTGAGATCTGTATGCAAGTTTTGTATGCAAAATTTTGTATTATCTCTGTCTTTGGTCTCTCTCTCTATATCTCTATAACATCTATCTACCTACCTACCTATATTATCTGCCAAAGGCAAATCCTCAAACATAGAGAATTTTAAGACACCTCAAGCCAAAAATTAATAAGGATATAGAAGATTTGAATAACGTGTAGCAAATATGACTTAATACAAACATATAGAATCCTGTACCTACAAATGACAAGATACACATTCTATTCCAGTGCACGTGGATCATTTACAGAGCTATAAATCAAGTCTCAACAAATTTCAAAGCATTTAAAACATTTAAATTCCACAGTGAAATTAAGCTGGAAATCAATAGTAAAAAGATAATTAGAAAAATCCCCATATGTTAAACAAACACTTTTAATTATCCATGGATCAAAGAGGAAACCACAACGTAAACCAGAAAATATTTTAAACTGAATGGTACTAAAAATAACACATCAGAACTTATGGACTGTATCTTTAGCCATATGTAAAGAATATACAGTCTTAAATTAGGAGACTGTGTTAGAAAAGAACAATGGCTAAAGAGAAATCATCTCAAAGTGTGCTTTTAAGAAGTCAGCAAAAGAATAGGAAATCAAACTAAAAATTACTGAGTGGAGAAAATAATAAACTCGGAAATAAATGAAACATAAAAGTAATATACCATACAGAAGAATCACAAAACTAAAAAATTTTTTGGAGGAGACTAATAAAATTCATAAGTCTCCAACAAACTGTCCAACTGTCAAAAGTCAGAAGGACAATAGCAGGAATGAAAAATAGTGCATCACTATACAACTTCATTCAGTAAATCTGAAAATTGTAATATAGTAGACAAATTTATCAAAATGTACAGCCAAAACTGACACTGGAGGAAACAGATAATTCTGCACAGTCCTTTATTTATTTACAAAACATTGAAGATCTATGGAAAACCTAAGTAAGTGAAGGAATATATTCTGCTAATCGATTGGAAGACATTATTATGAAGATGTCAGCCTCTCCAAGTTGACCTATAGATTCAAGACTCAAGATCTATATTTGTCAAAACACAGAATGTTTTTCTTTTGCTTGTGTGGAAATTAAGAACCTGATTCTAAAATTTTTATGGGAATGCAGAGGGCCAAGAACAGCAGGAATGATCTGGAGTAGATTGGGATGATTTTATTTCACATGAAGATTTATTATAAAGGTACAGTAATCAAGACCTTGTGGTATTGGCACATAGGTATATAAATATACTAATCGGTTAGAGTAGAGTCCGGAATCAGACCCATGAATAAATGTAGACTTAATTTATTACAAAGTTTGCACTAAGTTCTGTGGGGAAAAGACAGTTGTATTTTCAATAAATGGTGCTGTGTCAATGTATATCCATATGAAAAATAAAAAACTTCTATGTCATATCAATACAAAAACAATTTAGGCAGAAGATAGACACAAATGGTAAAACAATAGAAGGTGACAGAATAACTTCATGATCTGGGAGTAGATAAAGACTTTTTTTTTTAGATTTTATGTTTTTCCTTTTTTTCCCCAAAGCCCCCTGGTACATAGATGTATATTCTTCATTGTGGGTCCTTCTAGTTGTGGCATGTGGGACGCTGCCTCAGGTCCAGCCCCTAGATAAAGACTTTTAAACAGGATATGAAAGCACTGACATAAAGGAGATGACGGCTAACTTTGTCCATATCAATATTAAGAATTTCTGTGTATAAAAAGTCCCTGTTTAGAGACTGAGAAGCACAATCCACAATTTGGAAGGAGATATTGAAACACAGATAACCCAAAAAGGGCTTGTATAATAAATTCCTACAAATCGATAAGAAAAAAACAGCCCACTGGCAAAATGGTTGGCGATCTGTAGCACTCCTTCAGAAAGGGTGACATTCAAATGAGCAATAAACATATGGACAGGTGCTAAAATTCATTGGTAACTAGGAAAACGTAATTTAAAGTCACGATAGTTAGGATATTAAGAATGTTTTAAACATTCCTCAGCATTCATGAGGAAGGCTAAATTTTAAGACTAACACTACCAACAGTTGGAGAGGATGCAGAGCTGCTCTAAGCGCTGTGGCAGCTGGAAGTGCTCTATAAAGCTAGAGGAGTCAAAGTTAGTCAGTCACTCTGGAACTATTTGGCAATATCTACCTGTGGGTACATACCCACTGACCCAGCTATTTCACGCCTAGGAATATATCCAGCAAAAATGCATACGTGTGTTTGTAAAGAGATACATAAAATAAATGTTCATAGCAACATTTTTTTTGGTAATGGAAATTGGGAAGGACTCAGATGTTCATCAGCAGTAGAACGTTTAAACAGATTGTGATATGTTTATTTAATGGAACTCTATACAGTAATGAAAATGGATGAAGGACTGCTACATGTGACATGGATTAATCACACAAACTTGAAGTTTGGCAAAAGAGACTAGAATTAAAGAGTATGTTTTGTAGGTCAAAAACAGCTAAAACTAATCTATGGCATTAGATGTCAGAATATTCATTACTTTCAATAAAGAGCGAAGACATAGAGGTTTCAAAGAGACACAGACAGGACTTCTAGGAGGCAGGTATTACTCTCTTTCTTGACTGGGGCAGTAGTTATACGGATGTGTCCAATTTCTGATAATTAATCAAACTCTACACTTATAATTTGGGCATTCTTCTCTATGTATATTATCCTTTAAAATGTTGATTTCAAAAGGAAAGGAAAGATGGAGTATTAGGCGTTGGAATAGGCATATACGTTTTTCTCCCATCCTTGACGTTCTCTCTAAACAATCCTCACCCAGTGTGCTCTGGTTGTCCAGTGTGGATTTGGGTTCTTGGAAAGAGGCTATGCATTGGTGATGGTGGTGGGGGGTGTCCTCTGGGGCCTAACGGAGCCCTGGCTCCTGTAGGGCGATCTGCTAGGTGTTCTGCTGGGAGATACAAGAAGCATCTGCAGAAGCGAGTGAAACTTTACTTGGGGCTGGTCTTTGAGAAGCTGCACAGGGTTTTGGCAGAGTTGTCTAAAGACGTGACACCAGGTCCTGGGAGGTGCTAGTAGGTGCAGAAATCATTGCATTTTTTGTGGTTCTCTTGTTCTTGTTCAGAAGTTTTTCATCAGTTCAATGTAGGGTGTTATGTAAGAAGAAGAAAACAGCTTGCCATAAAACTTGCTGAACAAATCGAAGAAAGATGTAAAATTCTTGACAAGCTTAGTCTTATTACAAAATGAGTATGAAGGACTAGAATCCTCTTGAAATGGTGCCAGCCTTGAGAGAATGTCATCGAAAGCTCCAAGTCTGGGAAACTTATGAAAACCTGGATACAATCAACTTTGTACTTAAGTATGCTTCCTTGAAAAAGAGTTCAAAGAAGAGAAATCCAAATTCCTAGAAAAAAGATGAGTTGATAGATGCTATTATAAGCATAAGAGGACAGTAAAGCCATCACTCAATGAGTGGCTTTCCAGATAGAGCATCTGGCAGCAAGCATTTGGCCTGTGGTCCCTCCCCAATGAATAAGCTTATCTTCTGAAAGGAGGGCTTCTCTCTCTTCCATTCAGGCTCTCACCTTTGCTCTCTGGGCATGTTCACTTTCCTCTCACTTCAATATGCTGTTCAGTGCTGCCAGTGTATCCAGGGAAACTGCATGTGGAGAGGACTTGCTTTTTCATCCCCTCCTCCAGGAATGTATACAGTTCCCGTGTTTCCCACCGCGCAAGGTTACTTTCCACCAACAAGTTTCCTGGTATCCTTTATCCAGTCTTAGCAATGAGAAATGACTGTCCAGCGAAAGCTTTTCTCAATATCCTCTCTCATTGGCTGGATTTCTCCCTACCACTATAATCTAAATTTAGAAACGAGCTATCAGCAGAGTTGACCTAACCTTCAAATGAACCAATTACCAGACCCAATACCCCAGCAAGAAACTTGACTTTTTTTTTGCCTTGTTTCAAAGGGAATTTTGAATGTCTCCTTTTCATTATTAGTTCAAGCAACTGCTATCACTTAAGTGATTTTTTTCTTTCGTCTAAACGGAAACTCCTAGAATTATAATTTTCAGAGTAGATATATTTTGTAAATATGCTTTGTATATGAATCTGATGAGTAAGGTTTGTGTACTCTATATTGTATAAATATTTTAACTTAATCAGTTCATCATAACATAAGCATTAATTGAGCATAATGAGGAAATCAACAGATATTTTAAGCTCTAAAAGCTATTTTTGTATGTCAAGAGCTGTATTTAACAGAATTCTAATTTGAATGTGAAGGGAAACTAGTATTTAAAAAAAGTGTGTGTACATAAATTAGAGGTACATGTGTCAATTTTATTTTTTTATGCTAGATGTGAAAAGTAAGGAAGTTTAGAGAACATAGTCTACATGTCTTGTGAGGGCTCCCTTAAAGCAATATTTCCTAAAGTGAGTTTCAGAGAATACTGGGCCCAAATGTTGTTCAGAGATTAAAAAAGGGTTATTGACATGAGTGGTGTGCTAGAGCCAGCTCATGCTAGACGAGAAGTTGACTGTTAAATGTTCACAAGTTTATTTTTTTGTTATATAAACTTATTTCATTTTATTTTTTCCAGCTTTGTTGAGATATATAACATTGTGTAAGTTTAAGGTATACAGTATGATGGTTTGATGTACGTATATATTTTGACATGATAGCCACAATAAGGTTAATGAAAACATCTGTCACCTCACAGTTACCATTTTTTTTGTTTGTGTGGTAAAAACTTTTAAGATCTACTCTCCTAGAAACTTTCAAGTGCACAATACAGTATTGATTTTTGTATGTTGACTTTGTATCCTGTAGTTTTACTGAATTTGCTTATTAATAATAACTAATAATAAGGCTTTTGGTGGAGACTTTAGGGTTTTCTACATATATGATCATGTCATCTGCAAACACATACAATTTTCCTTCCTCTTTTCCAATATGGATGCCCTTTATTTCCTTTTCTTGACCAATTGCCCTGGTGAGGACTTCCTGTACTATGTTGAAGAGGGGTGGTGACAGTGGGCACCCTTGTCTTCTTCCTTGTCAACCTTTCACTGTTGAGTATGAGGTTAGCTGTGGGCTTGTCATACATGGCCTTTATTATGTTGAGGTACGTTCCTTCTATACTCAATTTCTTGAGAGTTTTTATATAAAAGATGTTGAATTTTATCAAATGCTTTTTCTATATCTATTGAGATGATCTTATGATTTTTATCTTTCATTCTAATAATGTGATGTATCACAATTATTGATTTGCTTGTGTTGAACCATCCTTGCATCCCAGGAATGAATCCCACTTGTTTATGATGTATGTTCCTTTTCATGTGCTGTTGAATTTAGTTTGCTTGTATTTTGCTAAGAAATTTTGAATCTATATTTATCAGGGATATTGGCCTCTAGTTTTCTTTTCTTGCAGTGTCCTTATCTGAATTTGGCATCAGGGTAATGCTGGCCTTGTAAAATAAGTTTGAGAATATTCTCTTCAATTTTTTTGGAAGAGTTTGAGAAGGATTGGCATTAGTTATTCTTGAAGTGTTTGGTAGAATTCACCAGTGAAACCTTTGGTCCTAGGCTTTTCTTTGTTGAACGTTTTTTGATTTCTGATTCAATCTCCTTGCTCATTATTGGTCTGCTCAAATTTTCTGTTTCTTCTTGATTCAGTTTTGGTAAGTTGTATATTTCTAGGAATTTATCCATTTCTTCTAGGTTGCCCCATTTATTGGTATGTAATTGTTCATAATAGTCTCTTATGATCCTTTGTATTTCTGTGGTGTCTGTTGTAATGTCTCCTGTTTTATTTTGGATTTATTTGAGTCCACTCTGTTTTTCTCTTGGTTAGTCTAGCTAAAAGTTTGCCAATTTTATTTATCTTTTCAAAGAAGCAACTCAGTTTTGTTAATCTTTTCTTTTTTTGTTGAGAAAGATTGGCTCTGAGGTAATGTCTGTTGTCAATCTTCCTCTTTTTGCTTGAGGAAGATTGTGGCTGAGCTAATATCTGTACCAATCTTCCTCTATTTTGCATGTAGGATGCCACCACAGCATGTCTTGATGAACAATGTGTAGGTCTGCGCTTGGGATCTGAACCCATGAACCCTGGGCCACTGAAGTGGAGTATGCGAACTTAACCACTATGCCACCAGGCTGGCCATTATTAATCTTTTCTATTGTTTTCCTAGTCTCCATTTCATTATTTCTGCTCTGATATTTATTATTTCCTTTCTTCTGCTAATTGGGTCTGTATCAAAGCAGGGTGGCTGGGTGGAATCCCTGCTGGGATTGTGTTCCCTGGCAGGGTGGTGCCAGCAGTTGGATTCCCTGAAAGGGTGGGGCTGCAGGCTGTGTTCTGCAGTTGCTCTTGGTTGGGTACAGCATCATGTTGTCCTCCCTGATTGGCTGGTGCCACTGACTGCACTCTGTGTTTAGGCGAGGCCACAGGCTGCACAGGCTGGGCTTCACGGTTGGACAGGGCCATAGGCTGTGCTCTGCAAGTGTGCTCTGCAATCAGACAAGGCCACAGCCTGTGCCCCAAAGGTGGGCAGGGCTGCAGGCTGGGCTTCATGATCAGGTAGACTGTTGTCTGTGCTCTGCTGTTGAGTGAGGTCACTGGATGGGGTTCTCTGGCTAGGTGGGCCTCCAGCTATACTTTACAGTTGGGTGAGGCTGGAGATGGTGCTCCATGGTCAGGTGAGGTCACAGTCTGGGCTACCTGGTTGGATGGGGCAGCAGGCTCTTCTCTATGATTGAGTGGGGTCATGACTGGGCTTCCTGCCTGGGTGAGACCACAGGCTGTGTTCAGCAATTGGGCAGGGCTGTATGCTAGGTTCCACTGATGGTTGAGGTTGTAGGCTGGGTTCTAGGGTTGGGCAGTATCATAGACTGGGCTTCAAGGCTGCCCAGTGTCACTGTTCATGTTCACTGGTTATCTGGGGCCAGAGGCTATGCTCAACAGTTGAACAGCACTGCTGGCTTGGATCCCTGCCTGGGCACCCTAGAATGTGCTCTGCAGCTACTGGTCATCTGTGGCCACACTTCCCACAGGGATGGGACTGTAGGCTATGGTCAGCAGTTGGGTGGAACTGGGAATTTGCTCCCCTGCCTTGGTAGGACTGTAGAATGGGCTTGATGGTTAGTATGGTCCATTGGCTGGAAATCCATATCAGTCAGAACTGCCAACCAAGCGCCCTGGACAGGTGGGGCCACAGGCTTGGATCTGCAGATGGGCAAAGGTACAGGCTAGCATCTCTGCTTGAGTGCTGCTTTAAGCAGGAAGGCAGTCTGCCAATGTCTGAGTGCTGGTTACTATATCTCTGCCTCCCTTCTCCATCTTTATCTGATCCCCAGTGGTTAAACTCTGCAGATTCTCCCAGTGATCCCCATGAGGCACGACCTGAGAGGGCCTCCTGGGAAGGGTCCCACAATGCTGAGGAAGCTGGCCATCCACCTTGGGTTCTCTTTTTCCCACTGAGGAAACTGTAGGCCCAGGGGGTCCTGTCCATGTGGCTCTGTGCTGATCTGGGGAGAGGCGGTTTGGTTCAACTGTTGCTGCTCCTCTTACCCTTCTAACATGGTCCTTCTCAGTCTCTGTCGTCCAGGGCGGGTACTTCAGCCTTACCCCTGGGTTCTGGAATTTTCACAATGGTGTCTTGTCTATGCATAGTTGCTAGTTGGTCTTCTTGTAAAGGGGACTGAAGTTGGGGATGACCTGTTTTGCCATCTGGTTGAGATCACTCCAATGTTCAGGAATTTATTGAACTGGTTGTTTAATATATCTGTTATTAATATTGTTATATAAACACAATTAAATGAATTATATTTTAAAAGTAATAAATTTTCAAAACTCATTTCTTCCTATTCTACTACATTTTGTAGTTATTTATGCCCTTGAGGTTATCTACACCTATTGTATCTATGCAGTGAAGATACCACATATTAGCGTGCTGCTGAGCAACCCTTCCCAACTCTGCATTCAGTGATGTCATGTTCATAGCCTGAAATTGAGCATGGTGAGAATATTTACACCATAGAAATCAGAAGACGCTATAAAACAGGAGCTTGGATTTACTGTTTGTTTTGCTGATTGTCTAGACTTAAGAAAGTGATGGAGAAAATGTTAATAATGCAAATTAAACTTTAAAATGTTGTTGTGTATGTAGCTGTTACATTGTGAAAGTATGAAAAGTTGAAGAAATTGTCCTGCAGTGTTCAAAACTATTCAACAAAAACTTGCTCAGAGTGCTCTGACATACCCATTTGTTAATCCACTTTCATTTTGCTTGCTAAAATAAACAAAAATATCAACCAACATTCATTTTGGAACTATGCTTCTTCGTTAATTGCGCCCATAGGTTGGCTACAGATATGAGTTTGGCAAAAATCAAGAAAAGCATTCTGTGAGAATTAATTGGACATATAAAGTTTATAATAAAGAGTGTTGTATATCTTATTATTATTTGTTAATTGTGTGCTAATATCACACTCTTTTACATGAATAAGTTCCCAAACGATTATTTTCTCATACAGAAGCAAATGCATTGTTAGGGCTTATAAGAAAATCAGTTCAATGACTGGATTCATTGGAATGCCTTAGACTGCCCTTGGGAATTCTGTTGTTAATATCCTATAGTTGGCTTGTTCTAGTGGTTCCAATGCTGTGGACTCTGCATCTTCTTGGTGTAAACCAGTTCCCTTCCAGGAAGTTTTAGATGAGGAGTGGAGCGCGCAATACTCTAGGAAGGCGCAATACTCACATTTATTGCTTGGTTTCCAGTGACATCAACCATGTGACTTTCACCATTGTGGAAACATTTAAATAATTTCTCAAATGACGTGTGGGGAAATATGATGGAAGATATATCTACTGATTATTTTTGCAACATAACTGGAATTATCTTTCAGTCTCTCCCTCTGCTATAAATGTTTAGCAAATACTGTAGTATCTTGAGGACCTTTTCCTTAATACATATCACTATCATGTTAACAACAAAGCTCTAATAGCATATGTAAAAGCTTAAGATGGGAAAGGATCATAAGCAACAACTGATCCAATCCTAACCCAGACAACATCCTCAGTTCTGGGTGTCTGATCTCAGTTTGAAAGATTCACGTGACAGCGAACTATCCATGGGCTGAGGAAGTCAGTCTATTTTGTAAGATATCTAATTGTTAGAAAGTTTTCATTTATACTGATTTATAATTCGTCTTATCATTTACACCCATTGGTTCTAGGGCTGCCATCTGGGGCTGCAAAGAAAGACATTTTTTCCCTCTTCTGCTTGGGAGTTCTGTAGTATTTGCAGAGGCCACTATCCACTTCTCCTTATTTTCTTCTTTTTCCCAGCCCAGTGACCTCAAATATCCCTTGTATTTCCTCATATGACTTCTTGCCAGACGATAAATCTTGTCTGCATGCATTTCAGTTTGCAATCATCACTCTTGATTTGGCCCTCAGAACAAAATTAAATACTCCAGGGAAGATCCAGTCGGTGCACTATAGGAAGAGGTCACTGGCTTCCTTATGTGAGCACTGAAATTCTTCTGCTAACTTCATGTAAGGTTCTATTGAACCACTGGGTTTACAGCTAAGATCTCTAGTATTTAACTTTGCACAATGGCTGCTAACTGAGGCACATGTTCCCCATTCTATCCTTTTATAGTCTTATTCATTTCCATCCGTTAAGATTTGGCCCGTCATCTCTGTCCATTGCTCTGCTTCGAGAATCTGCTTCTTCCATCCACCCTAGTATTAGTTTTTTCAGTTTTGTTTCATCTGCAGATTAGATTAGCCTGACATCGATGCCTTTGTTCAAGTGATTAATCAAAACATTAAACCTGGGGCTAGCTCCGTGGCCGAGTGGTTAAGTTCACGTGCTCCGCTGCGGCTGCCCAGGGTTCGGATCCTGGGCGCGGACATGGCACTGCTCCTCAGGCCATGTTGAGGCGGCGTCCCACATCCCACAACTAGAAGGACCTGCAACTAAGATATATACAGCTATGTATGGGGGGTTTGGGAAGATAAAGCAGGAAGAAAAAAAAAAAAAAGAAGATTGGCAACAGTTGTTAGCTCAGGTGCCAATCTTAAAAAAAAAAAACATTAAACCTGAAAAACTGCAATGTTATTTTTTTCTTTCTCCTTTTATATTAAATTATAATAATATGATCACATTGAGCTTTTGCAGCCAATGGTTTTTATTCTATTTTATGAGATTATATAGGAATTGTGTTAATAATTTTAATGGTTTGTGTATTTTGGATCTTTAATAACTATTCAATGTAGTGCCTCAAAATGCTAATCATTCATTAGGTTTTGGAATTTAAATATTGAATTTCTAAAAACTAAATGAAAATGAATGTCTAATATTTATTAACAAGGATTTCGAGAGGCATAATAGTTTGGAATCCAAATTTTAAAATAAAAAAGAATACTGAGTGAAATTTATAATATCCTTACTAGGCTATTGATCTTTTTGGTAACATTCGGATTTGAAAACCATCTTGACAGCCCTCACGATAACTTTCTATTCATAATTCCTTAAGTTTAACAGCTAAGTTAGGCGGAGAGGGCTTGGTGAAAGACCTAATGACAATTATCCTTTATAGTTTGGATCGAATGGATGCTGAGAAACATAGTGTGCTATTGTTCACGGCTTTCACTTTTATTTTTTTCAAAAAATCGAATGAAAATTTTTAGCGTGTGAGGCACAAGAAGCAGACTGACTGACAGTAAACTCTTTAATATGTTTTAGCTCACCTTTTTAAAACACAAGATCTGCTCAAGTGTTAGGATGGAGGCTACGTTTATTGTATACTAGTAATAAATAAATAAATACTAGCAGATAAATACTAGTATTGTATACTAGTAATGTTTATTAACCAGAGAATATAAGTTACATGAAGGCAGGGGCTTTGCCTTGTTTATTGCCATAGTCCTTGTGCCTAGAACAGTGCCTGGCACATAGTAGGCACACAATACATCTTTGTTAAATTTATGAATTAATTAATTCTCATAGTTGTATGGAATTAACGTCTTTTCCCTACTATTACTCTGGTTCCTTTTAATGAGAAACCTATGTAGGGCAACAATAAATAGGAGAAAAGTCAGAAGTAATACAAATGTGGACATAATTAGTAAGTTTATAGAAGAAATTAAATCTCAGAAGATGACCTTCTCACCTATTTTAAGGGAAACTAGAGCCAATACACGGGAATTTCCTCAATATTCCACCTCTAAGCTTGCATATTAACCCCTACAACTTTCCTTGGCTGCTTCTTTCCTGTTGAAAAAAGTGCTGCTACTTCTGTTGGAGGGTAATGCTTCCACCTGAGTTCTGGATCCCATTCTATCCAACTTTTTCTGGAATCTTGGTCCATAGATTATCCCTCCCCTCTCCTGAATGTGCAGCCACTTCCTCTCTGTTTGTTCTTTTTCACCAGCATTTCAGCATACTCAAGACACATCCATCTTTTAGAACACATTGCTTTCAATCTCTCTTCCCCTCCCCCATCCTGGACAGCTCTGTCTTTTTACATCTCATTTGTAGCCACACTTTTTGGAAGTGTTGGCTACACTTCTGTCTCTGCTTCATCTACTCACTTTCTAACCTACGGCAGTCCAGTTTCTGTCCCACCGCTCTGACCAAGGCCACTAAAAGCCTCCTTGCTGTTCAGTCCAATGATGCCTCTCAATCTTTATCTTTCTTGATCTCTTGACAGCAATATTTCTCTCTCTCTTCTGGAAATATCTTCTTATATTGGCCTCCATAAAATTACAGTCCCTTAGTTTTCCTCTAACTTCCATGGCTACCCTGGGTCCTTTTTGCTTCTATCCCTAGAATGTTGATATATCGTGGGGAATCTGTTCTGTTCTGTCTTTGCTTATTCTATGTACCCTCCCCAGGTGATCTCATTCACTCCCATAGCTTTACTTCCAACTATATATTGATGCTTCCAAATCCAAACTTATGTCTTCTACTCAATATCTCCTGAGCCTCAAATTTATATATCCATTTACCTACTTGATGTACCTGTTTGGGTGTTTCATAAGCAACTCAACATGTAAAACAATGGATTGGTCATCTTCCTCAGCAAACCAGAATTTATTTTTATGTTCTCTATTTCAGTAAATGGAATTACCATCCACTAAATCAACCAACTCAAGTCTGGAAGTTATCTTCGATTTCTCCCTATCGCCTGCTCCCAACATCCACTCAATCTCCATGTGCTGTTGAGTCTAACTTCGCAACTTCTTGGAAGTTGATCTATCATCTCTACTCCATTCCCACCATCCCACGTCAAGCCATTATCTTCTCTGTGATGGATGACAGGAACGGTCATCTTACCATCTCCCTATCTCTAGTCTAAAGCCTCCAATCTATTCTCCACATTGACATTACAGCAATCTTTCTAAAACATTTTACTTTAAAAAGACTTTTGATGGTTTCCCTTTGGTCTCAGTGTGTTTACAAAGCCCTGCACGATCTATTTCCTGTTTACTCTTCACTATCTTCTCTCATGAAATTCCATCTTGTATTTTATGTCCCAACCAGCCAGAGTTCCTTCCGTCTTATGAAATGTACAACGCTCTACCTCTCCTTCACCCCCACCACCTTTTCTAGAGCAGCAACGTTTCTTGGATTCAGTTAAGCGCTTCTACTGGGAATTGGTATCTATTAGAGTGTGTAGGTTGCAAGCAAGAGAAACAGACTCTGGCTCATATACTAAGAGGGAATTATTTGGAAGGGCACGGGGTAGTGCAAAGAAACAAATGCAAAGCTAAAAACTCACGACTTGGGAGGGACAGGAATGAAGGCAGTTCCAGGAATCTAAGTGGTAGGAACCAATGTAGTATTGTCTCTTCACAGTCCTGCCATTGGAAAAACTTCAACCATTCTAGATCTTGTCAGTCTACTCAGGATTAATATTTCTGGGAGAAAATATCTGATGGTGGGGTCTAGTTTGAGTCACAGATCCACAAGCTGAGCAGAGAGCTGCCTCAGCAATGAATAGAGAGTGCCTGAACTGCACGGAAATAGAGTTCTCCAAAGGGACATTAGGTGCTAGAGCTCAAAAAGAGGGAACAGGATGCTGGGCAGGCAAAACAAGCAGATGATCACTATACCAGCGATTCCTGACCCCTCAGATTTGAATTTGGTGGCCCTTCCATGCACACCCCAAATTGTCGCCTGTTTTTCCCTTTTTTAAGTGTTCAGTGGGCTTCTTACTTGTTCCCCCCCACTGGATGGTTAGCTTTGTTAACACAGTGAGTGACACTTAGCAGATCACCCATAAACATTCATTTAATATAGGATGGAAAGAATGGATTTAGTAGATGCATGAAACATGCTCTAAAATGGCTTTTGTGGTTGGTTTGGGTCACATAATTAAAAACAATGAAATTAGAAGTTTTTGAAAGATCATCAACGCCATGTAAATACAAATCCACATGAACATCATAGTGTGTAGAATCTAAACTTCTTGAGGGTAGAGAAAGTATTTTTTATTTTTTATATTTTTCCATCTCCTACAGTGCTTAGTATAGAATTTACACAGAGAATTGTCTGAAGAGGCATTTATCGAAGTAAGGCTTTGCATGGAAATTTCTTTCATATTCTAGTAGTAATATGTTAATCTTAAGAATTTCCTTAATGCTTGCTTTCTTTTTTCTTTTTCCTTTGTGTGTATGTGCTGTTTCAGTTTTTAATACCACTAATGACTTTGAAATGGGACATTGACTCAGAATTAGTGACAATCAAGTGTTAATGGTCCTTGCCTCTGTGGCCTATCAAGGGCTCATCTTAGCCGACCATTAGTTCCCAGATAATAAGCTGGATCAGGCTTTCCCAAGATGTGGCCATTTAGAAAAGACTCCCGATTGTCACTGGAACCTCTCACTCATCTTTCATTGCTTTTTCTATTTTTACATCTTCTTGGCTTGTGCTTTTGATCGAAGGAGGAGTGATCTATGCCAGTTATAGTGGGTAGTTAATGAGAGGAATGAAAAAGAACGAAGAGAAATAGAATACAGTATTCAAACTGCATTCACATGCACCATAATGAAATCACGGAACTTAATTGCCAGAAATGACCTTAGAGATTATCCAATTAAACCCCCTCGTTTCTCATTTTATAAATGAGGAAACTGAGACCCGGGAAGGCTGAGTAACTTTCCCAAGGTCTCTAAAAGAAAAAACAAACCGTATGCAAATACAGTTCGCTTCTCTAGGCATTTCTGACTCCTTTCTGTTATTGGACATCCCACCACAGATGCATCCTGATGAATCGATTTGTGGAAAAATGTGGTTGTGAGTGAAAGCAATCAAAACTTCACTAGCGCAAAAATCACTGGTACCCTGTGCACTTCTTGATCTGTGACGCTCTGGAGATTGTCATCTTCAAAAGACGATAGTGAATGCAGGGGATCAGAATTTCACCACCTCAAAATGTGTCTCTTCAGCTTGATTATTTTTTTAGGACAAAAGACTCTGAAAGAAACTCTGACCTTCCCCCTAACTGCCTAAAAGAATTCAAGCTAAAAGGTCTGTTCCAGGATGGGCCATCAACATAGATAATTCTGGGTGTTGGTAGACTGGGAGGGTCCTTGGTAAGCCCATGTTTTAATCAAAGTTCTGTCTCAGTCACAGTGTCTAGAGATGGCCCAGCAAACATTTGTTTATTAAACATTTGCTTTTCTGTCTCCATGTGAATTGTCTCCCTCTCCTATTAAGCCCCAAACCACTGTGCCCAATATCCTCCTTTGTCTTTAGCTGAAGATGGTATTTAAGGTGGTGGCTTTGGCCATATTGGTGAGTTACTCAGTTTTACTGAGTTTCTGTCATGTATATGTGTTATGCAACTTTGTTTTATTTTCTCCTGTTGTTCTGTCTCATGTCAATTTAATTCTTACACCAGCCAGAAGGACCTAGAGGTCCTTCTAGAGGAATAGTTCTTAGTTCTTAGTCCCCTACTTAAAAAAAAAAAGACAAAAAATTGGAAATAACATCACTGAGATGAGCCAATATGCATTTTCTCCTGGAAAGTAGTCTGTGAATCTAATTATGATTCATTTAACCAGAGTTTAGCAAGGAGTCAGCTATAGAGATGCTAAACTCCTTCCTGTTGGAGAGACTTAAGTAATCCTTAATCTGTTTGCCTTGCGTTGATTTATAATGTACCATTTCTGGATCTGTTTGCCCTCAGCTTCTTGCTCTTCCCCTGCTCTGTTCTGCATCATAGTGGGTGGACCACTTTTAGGCTGCTACCTCCAGGCTCCCTTGTTAGCTGGACAGGGTTTCCTGGACCTGACTCTTATCAGTGTATGAGTACTGATTATTAAATCTTCAGAATCCTGTGAACTGGTTGTTAGCACCAGTTAACATCATCATTAAACATTAAACATTAAATGATCAAACTTTACATTAAATAAATTATATTAAGAAGCAAAGGTAATATATATACTTCAAACTCATCATTTACTATCTTTTTGACTGTTTCTGCTCTTGAGGTTATTTACGGTATTGTATCCATATGGGGCAAATACTATAATGGTGTGCAATTGTGCATCTCTTCCCAACTTGGCACTCAGTGACTGCACAAGTCACTTAAAATTGGCCAGGTGAGAGTATTTACACTATGGAATTTGGTAAATGTCACAAAACACAGCTCTTTTTGGAGAATCAGTTGTTAACTTGCTGTTTTCTGGCTGCCTTGGCTAATGGGAGGCACCTGGGGGAGTTTGGAGGGTGGGTGGAAGGGAGAAGTCAGGATTTTTCCTCTCTTCTTCTGTGCCTTGGGGGGCACCTCCTCCTTTATCTTCTCCAGTTGCACCTCTATTGGAGGACGATAGTGGCATCATGCTATTACTAATCTCTGGGTTCCTCACTGTTTGTCATTTGCCATTGAGTCTCTCGGCTCTTCTATCCCCAGCATAACCAATTCCCTGTGTTAAATTCCTTCTGCTTGAAATACTTGAATAGTTTTCTTTTTCCTGGTCAGACCTTGTCTGATACACATAGCAAATTTATTTAAATAGGTGTCTTGTTTTCAGTAGCATTTTAATGTTACAGTTTACATAATTTAAAATAATATGTAGTGTTAGATATGGAAGACCCTTTCTTTATTCAGGTAAAGAATTAAAGACCCAGAAAGGCTATGCAATTCACCCAAGGACCCACAGTAAGTTGTGAAAGGCAATACATACTTCCCCAGCATATCCTGACATTTGTGAGCCACACCTTAATATTTTGAGCTAGAGCTGATATAAAATTAATTTGAATTGCTGAATTCCTCCAGTGCTTTTTTGAAATCTGATTTTTTCACACTAAAATAAATGCAAATAAGCCAATATCAATTTTTGACTTGATAGCTCATATGCAGCCTTTATTTAGTATAGTTTGTTTGCTTATGGTGGCATGGTGGCTAAATGATGCCCAGAATGGGAAATTCAGTAAAATCTGTATGAATTCAAAATATTGAATTGTTTTTTGAAAATTGAATTGACAGTCAGCCAGCTGTTTTGCTGTCTCACAGAAATAGCCTATTGGCTATATAGCTGCTGTGTCTGGGTTCTCTATTTATGAAGGTCCATTCACTTATCATTTCATATATTGACCAACTCCACACACTTCTGTAGGACACAGAAGGAGACAGATGCCAGGGAAGGACAGTTTATTCCTTTCCTTATGGATTTGAACATAAAGAGAAATAGTAAAGAGAAAATAGATTTCACTTAGGGAATGACTGAATGGTTTCATATTTCATCTCATAAGGAAGCATTGATTTTCAAATTCTACTGAATTGGCTTAGATTATAAACACTGCTCATGGAACTTTCTGTCTTGTAGCTCTCTTTTAGTACTCTGTTATTAAAATATTATGAAAGAGAAAGAGCCCTGATTAAATTTGCCTACATGGTTACATTTACATTAATGCATGACGATTAATTATAACTTAATGTGCTCATTCACAAAAATTTCTTAAGGTGGCATGATGATAAGGCTGCATTGATAACCCTGAACAGCCCCTTATTAATGTGATCAAAAGCCAGATGTGAGGCAGCGTAACCCATTTTGGCGAGGCGTGTGGGAAGCCAAGCAAGATTTCTACAAGTGTCATACTCACCTTTGGCCACAAGATGCCGCTCAATAATCCATTATGATTTAGGTCTTTTGTTACAAGCTGAACGGCATTTCCATCTATTTTACATGCTCTCCAGTTACATATTAAAACTCATAGTGGGTGGGTTGGGGGAAGAGGATACCCCCGCCCTGAAGGCACTTTTTAACTTGCGTGTGGGAAATGGATGAATAATTTCTTTAAGATATACAAATTCAGGCTGAGAATTCAGACCCCATAGAATTGTTGCCTCCTTAGTTTCTCTGCTTGTGTGTGCATGTCTACACCCACCCGCCACCCACCCAACCTTTTCTCTTTAGTTACCAGCACCCTCTGCCCCCAGATGAAATAATTTCCTGCTGGTCCCTGCTAGCAACACACAAAACAACCTATTTATGTAACTATTCAAAATGTCAAAGGATTACCTTAAAATGAAAACACAAAATCAGTTTTCTGTGTTTCAGGCAGCAATTAAGTAGTCACAACATGGCAGTCCACAGATGAAAGCTCTAGAAATTATCATTTGCAAAGGTAATCACTGGAAGACGATAATTTTATTCCCCAGTCCTTGTCTTAAGCTGGAAAACAAAATCGCGGCGTGAAGATTCTCTGAGATGAAGGTGGCCGCGGTCTTTAACTTTCACGTCAGGTTTGCCGTAGATTTAACTTAGACTCTTTATTTTTTGAGATAAGATGGAGGCGAAGCTTCTCCAAAATATATATATATTTTTTATGGCCAGTGTCTAAACAAATAAAGACTTGTGACCATAAGACAAGGGTGGCCACGTGATCAAAAAACATTCGCTGGGAAGTGAAAGGGTCAGACTTAGACAAGGAAAATCTCCCCCACGATCGTCTCATAGGAAGGTTACTTTGCCATTTTATGGTGTTAATTTGGCAGCCACAGAGCTGATCTGGCACCTGTATAAAATAGATTGCCTAGGTGGCGTGATTTTGGTGACGTCAAGAAATAACCCTCGACATATTAAGTCCTTAGCAGTCACTTTCATTTTAGTATGAATTGGATTTCAGATACTTTGGGCTCAGCTGGCTGAGCACAGGGTTTTAGGTAATGGAGATTGACACTCAGTGGAAACAAATATATGAGACCCTGGATGTTGGGGAGAGGAGAGAGAATGTTCTAGAAGTGCAAATAAGAGGATGCTCTAGGAAAAGCCCTACCTGCTGCATTGTTTCTCCTGCGATCTAACCTTAGGATTGGATCAGCTTGATGGTGAGAGCATCTAGTTATGGCAATAAAAAATGAATGGAGGGGCTGATTGTTTGCTGAGTCTTGTGAGCCCATTTGCCATTTTATATAATTTTATATTAAGGATATCTGGCTCCTTATATCACTGACAGACGAATCACATTCCTACCTTCATTCTCAATTATTTGTTCATTCTTGTAAATCATCCATTCAGCAACTCTTCATCTTGTACTTACCATATGCCAGGTACTGGGTTAGATACTGCAGATGTGAAAACAAAAACCTTTCAATTGTTGAATCTACAAGGAGAAAATCACTGGAACTATTATGTGGAAAAATTCATGTTCTTTCTTAAGAATATCCTAACCCTATAGGGGAAATGTTAAATTTGGCTTTAATTGGTATAAGGCTTTGTTTGTTATAAAAATGTTACAGCGCAAAAAATAGCTTTTTTAGACCAGCAAGTTTCCCAAACATTCACACGTACAGGAATCACCTGAGAATTTTGTTAAAATGCAGATTCTCATTCAGGAGGTCTAGTGTGATGCTTGCAGTGGTGCATTTCTAATAAGCTCTTGGGTGATGCTGCTGGTCTGAGGACCACACTTGGAGTAACAAGGCTTTTGCTGGACCATTGTGGGGTGATCAGATGCCCAGAAAGAGAGAAGTTTCTTACAGTGAAATGAGCCTCTTCTACATTAAAGAGGGAGGAGAAAAAAGGTGTTAGTGCAAGCCTCTGTAAGAGTAGGATGGAGGATCTATCTATGATGAATCGTTACCTGCCACCTGACTCTTCGCGCGGGTTTTCAGGATCAGACATAACGTACCGCACACCAGGATACAGGCTTTCTCCTCGGAGGGGTTCAGATCAGCGCCTGCATCACTGTTTTGAAACATCACAACTGAAATAGCTTTTATGTTCCTAAAAGAAGAAGAAGAAGAAAAAGGCACCGTTTTTGAAGGGAAAAAATAGTTTTCCGATAACCCCCATTAAGTACGGGGGTCATTGTGGGCAAAATGAATGGGATTAGAAATCTGCTAAAAGCTGCAGTATATGGTTCGCGGTGACTGACAAGCCTTTCGCTGAGTAGTTACAAATGGGACTAATGGTTTAAACTTGTTAGTCATTGTCAGAGGCTCTGATCCTTGAGTCAGCCATGGAAGCTATGGCAGAAATCGATAAGGCACCACTTTCTGCAGTGAACTGCCAGACCATATAGATTGCCTGGAGGGAAATGCGGAGCTCCCTCCCAGGCTGCCAGATGAAAGCAGGCAGCTAAATCTCCAGGAAGATTGACCACACTGCTCGGGGCAATTAGGCCTTTCACCACTTTGAACGATGATTATAGATGGGGGAGGCGGCTGGGAGAGTGAAGGGGAAGACAGCTCCGCATGACAAACTGAAGGCCGGAAGCCATTTTGGGGAGCCTTGTCAGTTTCACGGTCACGGAGGGCATTTTTTTTCCCTTTCCCTTGTTCAGATTGTTCTGCAAGGAATGTTCCGGGGCTGCTGCTTTTCTTTCCTTTTAAAAAAATTTTTCCTTTAGAAGCTGGAGAGGGGAGGATAGGCAGTGAGAGCAACACTTGGTTGATGATAAACTGTATACTACAGTGAACTCCATTAATCCGTTCAATCTCTAAAGCCTGGGGCCTGAAAGCCTGTTGGAGGAGGGCTTCCTGTTGGGCACATTTCAAAACAATCACATCCCATTGTTCCGCGCCTTTTTGGGTAGAGCCCTGTGACGGTGCCAAAGTCATCAGCGAAAGAAAGTGCATGTTCGTGTAACAATTACTGACAAGCTGCAGATTATCAGCAGGCTGCAAGGGGCGAGGGACTGGGGCCCCTTTGGCAGAGGGCTCTGCTTTGGCGAGGAGCGCCGTATCTGATGCACGCAAAGCTGCACCCAGCATTATTACTGCGAGCGACTGAGCGCTCCGTGGCTGCCCAGGCTGCGTGAAACCAGATGTGCAAGAGGCGAGGACCTACAGGAGACGCACAAGGCTTTGCCCTGGTTCTCGGCCGAAAGACAGGACAGCTCAGCCTCGTCCTCAAGAGTTTCCGGCCTTTTTCTGCTTCATCAATTTGGCATTTCTGCTCAAATTTCGATGGGGGTTGCATCTCCTTTCCATCATTCTTGTTGTTGAATTCCATTCCGTTTCTATTATTGGCTTCATGATGGATTTGTTTAATTTTTTCCTTTTCTTACCATGCTCTGGCTCCCATTTTGCTGTTGATGTTAAGTTGTACTGTAAACCATGTTCTGCTAAGTATTGTTTAACTGTCAAGTGGTTGGGAGGCAAGATGTCGTGGGAATAATCTCAAATTGCTGCCCTGTGGGAAGGCTGTCAGTCGGAGGATCTTAGACCATTTCATCAACCTAGTGAATCCAGCCCTTGGTGGAGAGTGTTGAAAAGTCTACTTTTTGAAGTTTGCATTTTAAAGATGTGTAGATGGAGAATTGAAACGCTGGTGTTCATTGGAAGACAAGAGGAGCCATGGAGGGCTTGAAAGCTGCAGGTCCTTCAGGGAGGTGTCTCTTCTGCGGGAGGGCCATTCAGGAGTTTTTGTAGATGTTTTCTGTTGAGTGGAAAGGTGAGTTTATGCTCTAATGGGGTAGATAATAGGCCATTTCTTTGCCCATCCTCCACGCACTAAACATCTATGGAACATCACTGTCAGAGACCTCAGCCTAGATGACTCCCAGAAAGATGGGAAACTTCGCATTACCTGTTCGTAATCCCACGAGGATGGATCAGCCACTTACGAAAACAGAGGGGAATTATAACTGCTACCCAAATCTTAATCACAGTCATAAGTGAAATAAAATGAAGCAATTTATTTGATTTGGAAGATTCTTTTGTAAAGTAAGTGAATATGACCTTCCTCAACCTCTTTTATGGTGTGAAATGAGAATTCTTTCTGCAAATCAAGTACATTTAAAAGGAGATATTAACTCTTTTAGGCAACCAGGGAATTACTGGTTGCTTAAAAGAAAAAAAAAAAAGAAACTTAATAATCAGAGAACTGTTAGGTCCTGGAAGAATTTATAGAATTCAGAAAAACTCAGTCTTAGGAAGATAGATAGTTGCTTTAATAATATTCCTTTTAGCTATGGTTCTTCTTAAATCATAATTCTACTGAGGATGACAGTGTGGTATTCTAGAGTCCTGGGCTGGAAGGGGGTGACATAAATTTTAGTTCTGATTCTACACCAGGGCATTGGGGCAAGCAAGTGCCTCCATCTCCTTGCCCCTCTTTCTTCACTTGTGAAATGGAAGACTTCACTAATTAACCCCAAGGTCCTGTGTTTGGCAGAATAATGGCGCCCAAGGAGTCCACATTCTAATCCCCAGAGCCTGGGAATATGTTATGTTACGTGGTAAAAGAGCCTTGGCAGATATGATTAGGTGAAGGATCTTAAAATAGGGAGATAATCCTGGATTATTTGGGTGAGCCCAATATAATCGCAAAAGTCTTTAAAGGATGGAAGAGGAAAGCAGAAGAGTCAGAGAAGAAGATGTGACAACAGAAGCCAGGTTGGAGTGATGGAAGGTAAGAAGGACTCAATCTGCCATTGGTGGTTTTGAAGATGGACGAAGGCCATGGGCCAAGGAATGGGGGTGGCCTATGGAAGCCAGAAATGGCAAGGAAATGGTTTTTCCTCTAGAGACTCCAGAAGGAAGGCAGCTCTCCTGATGCCTTGATTTTTAGCCCAGCCAAACCCATTTTGGACTTCTGGCCTCCAGAGCTGTAAGATAATGAATGTGTGTTGCTTTTAAGCTACTGAATGTTTGGTAATTTGTTACAGTAGCAATCAGGAACCTATATAGACCCCTTTCAGCAAACTTTCCAGGAAACTATGAACATGCAGTGTATGAAGGGTCACTGGAAAATTCCATCAGGTAGTGATATGCGCAAAAAGATGGCTACTAACGAGGATTTGAGTGTGAAATTTAGGGCACACAGAAGATAAGGCCTGTAAGAGCAGAAACTGGTTAGGATAGAAGATAGGATACTAGAGCCCAAGAAGGAAAACAAGGATGGAAAAGATGTCTACGGAAGAAGAAGCATACTTTGGCCTTTGCTTAAGCTTGAGGTAACTGAAAACAGCTCTAAGGATTTTTTTTTTTCTGTTTCTTTGATTGGCAGATCGGAGAATTTAATAGGTAAGGCTTTACAAGACACAGAATCTTAGAATTAGAAGCGGCCATTGAGATTTGTCTCCTGGTAATGAATGTCAGAATGCATTTTACAGCAGCTCTGAAAAATGTTGGAATATTGCTGGAGAGGAAGCCCTCGCCTTTTCATGGAGCAGCCCCTCTGTTATTGGGCAGCCCTAATTCTTAAATGTTTTCTTTTCCAATTCACTCTTCTTATAATGTCCACTCTTTGATCTTGGTTTCTTTTTGATGTGAATGTTTGATGCTCAGAAGGCCTCAAGATGAACACATCTGTTAGTGAAGGGATGTGGGCATGGGCTTTGGGGCAGAGTTCAGAACCAGAGAGATGCGAGTCGAAACCCCACATCCTCTGCATACAGACATAGGCATTCAGATTTTTTTTGTCTGTGTAGGGGGGAGATTTAAAAGTATTGAAAAGACTAAAATAGCTAATTCTACTAGCATTTTTACTGTTCTGTTCCCACTGCCACCAGCAGTGTCAGCTCATAGTAGGCACTTAATAAATATTTGCTGACTCAATGAATATATTTAATTAATGACAATGAAGAACACCAGTAGTAAGTAAATTAGAAATTATGAAAAAATAACCGGAATAATCAGTTCAGATTCACAAAATTGGGAACAAGGCATACTTTGAATATAATGATAGCTTTTGCCTCTTTTTTCCCCCCTGATTTGAAAGTCCGCAAGCTGTACCCTGTTAATATCTTCCAAGGGACTTTCTGCTTCCCACTGGGACTCTAGGTGATGTGCAGAAATCCTCGTCTGCTTTCCTTTAAGAAACCGTGAAGTCACTGGGAAACAGGAGGTCACTGCCTGTTATTGAAGAGTATCCAGCACTTTTTCCTCCCAGGCAAATCTAATGAAGTCACGTGGGCAGCTGTAACCTCCCAAACACAGGATGTGGAGGTTACACTAGGCCTTGAACAATTAATCTACGTTATGGCATAACAGCTCGAATATGGAAATTCCAAAGGTCCTACATGTTGATAAATGGCCAATTTATGCGAAGATCCATCAAGTGTGTTGGGGCATTTGGAAGTATCACTGCACAATCATGACATGGTCATTATCAGACCGCAAATCGTCCAAAGAAATGACATACTTCAGGAAGCAAGATTTGCCGGCGAGCCTGCCTCTTTCTAAACTCAGTGTGAGGCCAGCTTGCTGTAAAGGAAGCCATACAGCATGTAGATTAGCTCATGTGCGGCAGCTGCATGGCGGAAAGCAATTATAACACAGAGGCAACTCCACACATAGGAACTAGCACCTCCTGAAATATGATCACCTCCGCTTCACTACGGAGGCGATGCCAAACTGAAATACACACACAGCTGTAATGGAAGAGACCTGAATATATTATAGCAGGGAGGAGAGGAGCTGGGGTTGAAGCTAAGCAGTTGGCAGAGGCTGCTGTTGAAAACTCTTCTAGCTCCTCTGAACCCTGAAAGTAGGATTCTTCTAGTGAAAAAGGCTACTCTTTCCTTTGTTTAATGTGGAGGATATTAAATTGAGGGCATTATGGTTTTTCTTTTTTGTCGATCGTACTAGATGTCACAATCACTTTCTTCCCATCGGCATACCCTCCTCCTAGAGGACCTTTTCTCAGAAATGAGTGGGCAGGGGGCCACAGTGTAGGCCCAATGGATTGGATGATTGATGGACACTGGACCCAGGCTGGACCAAACATAGTTCAAAGGCTTCTTCGGCATTTGGATATATGGTGACGTGAAGCTGGGCCTGGAATGGTCATTTCTGCCGCGTATCAGTGAAGCAGTCAGCAATGGCCAGTCTGCAGAGTGAGAAGGAGCCCAGTAGATACACAGACACATGAACTGGAAGCAATATGGTCTGAAAGAGATGATTGTCATGAGTTCGTCTCGCATGAGGACTTGCTATGATTTCTTTTCTTTGTTTCTATGAGATTTTTGTATATCCTTTCATAAATGCTCCCTTCCTTTATTCTACTTTGAGTGGCTTTCTGTTTCTCAGACTTTGATGAAATGACCCCTCCCTCCCACTCCTTGCACAGCTTTGGCTGAGCACTTCCCATGTACCAGAATTTGTTTTGGTGATTGAGGTCCATCATCTTATTCAGTGCCGTCACCAACATTCAAAGGCTGATACGGTTATTTCATTTCTTCATGAGGAAGTAGACTCGGAAAGGTTAGATAACATCTCCAAAGTCACACAGTTGATTAGTGGGGGAAGTGGTGATTTCTATTGAAGCTGCATTTGCATCGAAATTGATTTTCCATTTTCTGTGAAATCATTAAACCACCTACTATATAGTAAATGATTTATGCTATAATTTGAGAACAGAATCTATGCTGAATTACTGAATCAACTTGGGAATATGACTAGAAACCAAATTATCTTTATTTAAAAAGCTAACACTACCTATGTTTACTTGAGCATTGAAAACTTACACAAGCCTTAAAGAAAATAGGCTGTGTGTAAGGATCTTTCTGAGGGTAGAGAGAAGGGGCAAACATTTTAGAAGTGTTGCCTAAACTATTTATAGCCTATTCTTGTTTATAGCTTGCTGACGTATCAACTCTGTGATGCTGAAAAGGGTAAAAGAGGCCATTGGATATTTCGTGAATTGCTCATCTTAGGCTCTTGTATGGAGAAGATAATCAGAGATAATTAGATTAACGTTATTTTACCTAAATCAAAGTGTTCTGATACTTTTTTCTTGGTTTCATGTTTCTTTTAAGCATAAGGAAATCAATGTATTCTTTAATTTGTAGCATTAGGATCTTTGTTCTCTTGAATTTTTATTTTGCCTTTTCCCTTGACCTTAGCTTTTCTCACTGCGATGTTTAAGATCGTTCATGATCTGGCTGCCATCAGTGTCTTCTTGGCAGCCATCACTATCCTTCACATATTCAACATTTCAGACAAACTGAGTTGCTGCAGTAGCTCATATATCCATGTGGTTGGTCCTTCCTCTCAAGCCGCGTCACTCGCCAGTCTAAAAAATAAACAGTACCCACCCTTCAAGACTCAGTTAAAATATTTCTTCTTCATAATGAAACTTTCTGTGATTGCCATAGACTGCAAGCTACATCGTCCTCATCTCAACACCCATAATAGTCTAGCCACACCACTCTTATGATCTCTAATAATCCAGACCTGGGTATTATAGTAATTTCTGCGCATGCCTTCTCCTTACTGCACTGTAAGCGGCTCGAGGGCAGGGTGAATTGTGATCTAAGCTGTCTGTCCTCCCTAATACAAAACACAGTTCATGAAATAAGTATTCAACAAATAATCTGTTAAATTAACAAACAAATGAATAAACACATCCTTTTACGGGGTAATTTTAATGTAGTTCAGAGCTTATATTTACATTTCTTGTGTCCTGGAATACTAGGATACATTGTACGTATTTGTCACACCTAGTATACTCTTGTTTTATCACAATATACATTTATTTAGTGAATGAGGGAGGAAAGAAATGGTCTTTATTTTTTTTTGAGGAAGATTAGCCCTGAACTATTGCCAGTCCTCCTCTTTTTGCTGAGGAAGCCTGGCCCTGAGCCAACATCCGTGTCCGTCTTCCTCTACTTTATATGTGGGATGCCTACCACAGCATGGTGTCCCAAACGGTGCCGTGTCTGCACCCGGGATCCGAACCGGTGAACCCCGGGGTTGCCGAGAAGCTGAACGTGCGAACTTAACCGCTGTTCCACCGGGCCGGCCCCAGAAACAGTCATTTAAAAATGTTTTCTGATACAATTCATTGAGGAGGAAGAAACACTGAAATGCCTGTTTTCCCGTATTTCCTATTCTTTTTAATTATGTAGAAGCAGCCTTGCTTAAGCAGGCTCTATAGGTTGGGGCTGATGGCGCTGTATTGATGCGCTGTGTGGAGTGTATTAGACAGGATGCTTAGCTCTAACTAATATGAAACCATGACTGAACGGGCTTAAACAAAAGGGCAAATTATTAATACACTTCACAAGAAGTCGGGGGGTGGGGTAGCTCCGGGATCAGTTAAATTAATGTCTCAACCTCATCAAAGACCGAGGTTCTTTACTCTTAGCTTGTTGCCTTTGTTCCCATGCCAGCTAAAATCGTCATGATTTTAGTGGTTCTAATAATCATATGCAGGCACAACACAATACTATCCAGTGGAAAAAGAGGACGGGTCTTCCTTTGAGTATTTTTAACAGCAATGAAACCTGTCATAGAAGCCCGGCAGCAGTCACCTCCTTATTTCTTACTAGCCAAGAGTTGAGTCACATGACTGTTCCTAAACCATGTTTGGTTAAAGGCAGTGGGATCACCGTGACTGAACTAGACTTTGAGGACTCACCTCTGACTTTGCACTAGGGTCACCATCACGTCTGGAGTGTGTGTGGCTCAGTGAAATCAGGATTCTGATTTGTCAAGGACCAAATGTGTGATGGCTTATGGAAGGCAACATCAGAATTTTCCATAAAGAGAATGAAAATGTTCCTTTATGTAGATCTCTGGTTCTCAACTGTCGGGGGTGGGGAGATGTGGGCAGTTTTGCCTTCTTACTAAGAGGGGACATTTGGCAATGTCTGGAGACGTTTTGGTGCTCGTAGCTCAGGGGCCAGGGAAAGGTTGCTCCTGGCTTGTGGTGGGTAGAGGTCAGGAAGGTATCCGACAATGCACAGGACAGGCCCCCACAATAGGGAATTATCTGACCCCAAATGTCAATAGTGTTAAGGTTGAGCATCTTTGACGTGGATGTGATTGTCCACCGGGGCTGACACATTGTCAAAAAATCTTACTATTTATTCATAACATTGACTTGAGACAATGAGGACCACTGTTCACATATAATATTCTACTTTGGAGGAATGGTATACCAATGAATTATCATCCATTCAAGCAATAGCAAAAATGTTTCATCAAATTACCTGGCTAGAGACTTAGCAAGACCTTAGGGGAGTGAATGTGACAGAGTAGGTTCTGACAATGAGACGGAAGTCAAAGAAAGAATGAGTCCAGGAGACCAACCTGTGGCAGGTACAACCACTATTTCCTTTACTGAATGCAGTAAAAAATGACCAAGGGTCGAGAAAAGAGGGAGAAATACGTTTATCTGAGTGCCTGCTATTGTAGCAGGCACCACCCAAGGAAATTTATAATATATATTATAATAATTATCCACATGAGAAAACTGAGTTTCAGTGATGTTAAGAGAATGGCTGAAAAAATATGAGAAAAAAAAGTTGTCTTCAAATTTTATAATAGAATGATTTTCTCTCTTTAGATGTTTTTTCTATTTGTGAGTAAGTGAGGAGAGTTAGCTGACCTCATGACTTAGGAGGAATTTGAAGCGTATTATGAGTTGGAATTTTGAGACTGGCTGGTTCCATCAACAATGCTTGCCATGCTGCCTCTCTAGTGTTTACTATTATTTCTGAACTTATAGCTGATTCTGACAGCTTCTAGCACAATGGGTTGCACATAATAGATATAATGGACATTTCTTAATATTTTTGGCTGTCTGGCTTCCAATTCACCTTTGTCTTGGGGGAGCATCCACCATTGAGTTGAGAAGCAAAACTCTATCTCCCACCAAGAAAGCTGAAAGATTCATCCTCTCGCTTTCTCCACCCTCTGGTCACCAGGGCAAGGGATATGTGACTCAAGCATCACCAATGTGATGCTCTCCTCTTGGGTGTTGTACCATAGAGATCTTAGAAGCCAAGGATTCTAGATGGTATAGTTACAAGATGGAAGCTGTATGGGTCCTTACGTCACTGCTGGGAGAACTACATGACCCACACTGGACTGCGTGACATGTCAAGCCAGTAAGATTTCAGATATTATTTGTTACTGCAACCTAGCCAAGTCAGTCCTAACTAATGCATCAATGAGAAAGTATTTGTCAATAAAAGTGCTTAAAAACAATTACCCAGTGAGGTAGAGTAGTGAAGAGTAAAGAATAAAAGTTGTATAGTCTGACAACAGGACTATTTAGAACTCCAATTCTACCACCTACTAATTGAGTGACTTTAGGTCTTAGTTAAAGGAAAGCTGGAGATAAGTTCTGGGCAATGTTTTTTATATACACCAGAAGGAGGGGGGATATGGGGCCAGGGAACCTTGAGTGAGATGGATCCCATTAAAACCTTCCCGGCTCCAAGACAACTTACTCACCAAGAAACCTTCCCATCTCATTTTGATTTCCCCAAATGGCTTCTCTATTTTTCTCTGAAAGCTTTTCTGTTGTGGTTCTTACATAAACCAATCTCTTGTGAATTTGGATGACACAAGCCCTTTTTAGAAAGAGGCTTTATTCTTGCCTTGATGAGCCGAAACACCGTGCTTCGAGTCTGGCAGCTGAGATTAAAATTCCACAGTTCATCGGTGGCCGTGAGCCTTGTCTTGCCATCTACCTGTCCCCTACACTTGCTGCAGACCCCTCAGGTGGCTGCCCAGTTGGTTATTCAGATTGAAGCATTACTGACTGTTGCCCCCTCATTTTGCATCCTCAAAGCAGCATGATGGAAATTCAGTGTTACGCAACCTGAAACTAGCATTTCACAGACATTATTCTTTCGTGCCAAAGAGCTCACTCTAATATAATGTCCAATCTTCCCACAATTATCGCATTTCCTTTCCCTGCTGAGCCCTCTGAAGCATTTGTGCTAAGTAGTTACAGAACCGCAGTGGAAATAGTTCTGGTCTCCGGTGGTCAGATTTGCAAATTTATCCCAAACCATTGTAAACCCCATACATGTGCTTCACACTTGCAGAGAGCCGGTTGGGCCAAACAGGTAAGTGGGTTGTTCTGGGGTGCCCTCTCTGCCATTAGTCTTGCTGCAGTGGGATTGTGCTGTACTGGACTAGAACTCCCGACAGCTCCCACTGCTGCCTGCTGCCTCAATGAGCTTTATATTAGCAGGCAAATGAAACACTCAACCGAGTGAAAGGAATTCATAATGCCGGGGCTTCCTAGGATCAGAATGTGCTGTGCGTTTTGCAAAAAAAGGATGGTGGCTATCAGTGTGTGATGACTAATCTGGATAAATCACCCCTTGGTAACACATCTGGCCTCAAGTCATTTACATTAGTGGAGTTCAGTGGAGAAGAGCAGCTGAACTGGAGCCTACAAATTCATATGCTTCCTCCACATGCATAAATGCTAAATGATGAGCTCGGTAATGATTGGGAACCCCTCATTTCTGAGAGACTGATAAGTCTGTACAGTGTTTCTTCACTGAACATTAATTAGGATAGGGTAATAAAGCTTCAGAAGTAGTCTTCGAAGCAAGATGCTTTGAATTAATGTTTATGAAAGCACTTTATTAACCTGCAAATGTACTTCAAAGGGAATATGGGAAAAGCTTTTTTCCTCTTAATCTGGCATTTTAGTAAATATCACAAATCTTTCCATGTTATTTGTCTTCTCATTACAACCATGGCCAAAGACATTGGCTGTCCAGCTTCTGATCCTCTTTTGTATTGGGGGAGAATCCACCATTGCGTTGAGAGGCAGAACTCGTTCTCCCACCAAGAAAGCTGAAAGATTCATCCTCTCCCTTTCCCTCTGGTCACCAGGGCAAGGGGCATGTGGCCCAAGCATCACCGATGTGAGGCTCTCCTCTTGGATGTTGGACCACAGAGATCATAATAACAACTTACCCATGTGTCCACCATTATCTTCTTCCATGTGGAATTTGTTGACGAGCTTATCACCTTCAGGTGGTCCTTTTTAGTAGCCTCATAGAGTTTTGAGTTGGAAGGACCTTAGACGTCCTCTATCTGAACCATCGTATTCTGCAAAATAGAAAACGGAGGCCCTGTTTAATATAAATGAAAGTAGCGCTACAATGTGGTTGCCAAGAAAGCTCATGTGATATCGAATTGTATTGAATCAGGACATGAGTGGCCCAAGTGGTGATGATTTCATCATGCTCTGAACTTCCCAGGTTGCTCCAGTAGCGTTGTATTTATTTCTGAATTGTTATTATTCTGTATTATTTCTGAATTCAACCTATTAAGAGGAACAATGGAAAGATGAGCTGATTTATGGAAACAGGCCCACGATACTAAGAGATCTTGAAACCATGCCAAAAAAACTTTCGATGGAACTCTGCATAAAGGAAGGCTTGGGAGGAACTTGACAGCTGCTTTTGAAAAAAGGAAGAGAGGCTTCGTCGCCAGGAATTAAAGGAGGTCTGAGAAGCTCCTGAGGTTATGTGCAGGGTTTGTGGGTATGGGAGAATTTATTCGTTGGGTTGAAGTGGGCCTGTGGAATTAACCAGATTCTCAAAGACTAAAGACCAATGTGCCATATTTATTGAGTGGCTAAAGGGGACAGAACAATGACCAATAGCTCTGAGTTTCCAGGAGGACAAATCTGGCTACATCAGGAATAATATTTTTAAAATTTGATTGTCTCCACATGGACTAGTCTGCGTCCAGGTGAAGTGTATTTCTCATCATTCAATATTTCCAAGTCCCAGACTTATCAAGAAGGATCTAGAGACGACTGGTGAGTCAGAGCAGGGTTGGGTTAAACTGCTGTTACGGTTCATGCCAATTCTGAATTTCAGGGCTCCTGTAACTCACAGAAGTCAAATAACGCTTATGGGCCATGAGCTTAATTTGTGGGTGGACCCCAGGTATCTGTATTTCTTTTTCATTGTGTTCCTGTCACTGATTTCTCTTGGCTTAAAATAAGCATAGTTAGATAAAGATCCTCATCAAAAACCACTCATGTATTCAAGACATTTCCCTTACTACATCTTAGTAAAGGGTATTTTTTAAAAATTTTAATTAGTATATCTTATATGAAAACTCTGAATATACGGGGATACTAAATTAGGAGACCTCATAGGTTGTTTTTCTTCATGAATTATAAGTACTCTATTTGGCTGAGAAAATGCATCTTCAATTAAGCTATTTATTGTATAATTTACTGCAAAATTAGAAAGCATTAACAAAAGCTATCAGTAGCTTTATTCCTATATATTTATGATTACATATAATATGTTACTTTATAGTACATGTAATTATTACTGAATATTAGTATGTGCTAGACATAGAACCTAGTGCTTTATAGGTATTACCTCTCTTAATCCTTACTGTATTCAGTGAAGATGGCTTTAGTATTATCCTATTTTACAAATGTGGAAATTAAATGTATAGAAGTCACATGGCAAGTGACTGGGGCTAGGATTTGAACTCGGATCTGTTTGGCTCCAGAGTCCACGTCTTAGCCATTCTACTTTTTTACCTCCGTGGTGGTCTAGTGGTTAAGATTCGGTGCTCTCATGCTGGCAGCCTGGGGCTCATTTCCCAGTCAGGGAACCACACCATCCATCTGTCTGTTGGCTGTCATACTGTGGTGGCTGTGTGTTGCTGTGATGCTGAAAGTGCCTCTGGGATTTCAAATACCAGCAGGGGCACCCGTGGTGGACAGGTTTCAGCGGAGTGGCCAGACTAGGACAGACTAGGAAGAAGGACCTGGCTATCCACTTCTGAAAAGATTGGTGAAAAAACTGGCCATGAAAACCCTATGAATAGCAGTGGGACATTGTCTGATGCAGACTGTGAGAGGACGGCACAAAAAAGACCACAGCTGTACACAGATTAGCTAGGAGCCAGAATCAACTCGGCGGTGCTAACAACAAAAAACGCTAGTTAGAAAGTGAGATAATTATGCAAAGACCGTGGCATGAAACAGTTTCAGTTAGGTGGTGTGGTGGCTTTGTGATGTGTCGATTTCCTGGGTTGAATCACATTTTCCAGAACCCCCTTCCTGCATCTGTCCAGATGTGGCAGGCCATAAGAGACATCCTTGTGGGAGATTTGGGGGCGGAAGTGAGACAGCGGCCATGTTGCAGCTCACATGCAGTGTCACTCTGCTGGCTCAGCGCGTTGGTGGGAGGCAGTGGCTGGGCTTGCCATCTGCTCGCTTTCCCCAAGATCCTCCTTCAGCTCCTGGGCCAAGTGTGTGTGTTTAGCTCCGTGGAAAGTCCTCCCCGCTATTTCCAGCTTTTGCAGGACAGTCATCCCAACAAGGTCAGAGGCACTAAGAACTTACAAGGGCTTTACATCATCTTTCTCGGGTTCCAGCTTACCCTTCATCTCCCCCACTTTCTCGCTTTGCTTCCCAACAACGGCCTTTCCCGCAGACTTCACTCCTCAGCAGTACTCCCGAGGACAATGGCCTTGCAGAGGCTGCTTAGCCAGCCCCCACAATTGGGTAAGTCAGATCTCTGTAACAAAGTATATATACACCCGCCCCAACCTACTTCTCTAAGTCAGTCAGGGGTCAATCTTTTTCATACTTTCTACTGCTTCCCTGATTGAACCTTGAGTGGCTGAAACAGGTACATTAAGAAATGACTTTGATTTGCGGGTTGAAGCTGGCGTGTTTCCTATCTTCTATTGTTATGGGCCTTGTTTCTGGACCCTGAAAACATTCAGCGCAATCTGTGAAACAGCAAATCTGTCTCTCTATATTTCAGTGCCAAGAGGAAAGAAATATGGGGTGTAACAGAGTGGGATGATGGTACAGACAGAAATGAACACTTCCAACCCACAGGAGGCTGCCTAGAGGGAGCAGAGCTAGGCTGCCAGGTTCAAGTCTTGGTTTTTCTGGAACTTACATGCTGTGTGATGCAGAGCAAATTATTTGCCCTCTCTGGGCCTGTCTCCTCGTATGCTAAAAGAGATGGTATTAGTCCACCTCATAGGGTGTTTGTGAGGGTTGAATGAGTTGATATATGTGAAGTGCTTAGAACAGTGTAAGCTTTATAACAGTGTTTGCTGTTATTATTATTTTATTTAGGAGAGGGAAGTGGTCTGTCTGTTCTTTTCTAGGAGTTATTTATTTGTTTGTTTGTTTATTTATTTGCTTGCTTGCTTGCTGAGGAAGATTCGTCCTGAGCTAACATCTGTTGCCCATCTTCCTCTTTTTGCTTGAGGAAGATTTGCTCTCAGCTAACACCTGTGCCAGTCTTCCTCCATTTTTGTTTATGTGGATCACCACCAGGGCATGGCTTGATGAGTGGTGTAGGTCTGCACCTGGGAACCGAGCCTGCAAACCCAGGCTGCCAAAGCGGAGTGTGCTGAACTTGACCACTAGGTCGTGGGGCCGGCCCCCTCGAGGAGTGTTGTAATTTCATCCAATGTGGGGAGTGAAAAATCCATGCTGGATGACCTCTATACACTTTCTTCAGCCCAATCCTACCCCATCTCACCACTCACTTCTCTTCTCTGCTTCTATCTTGCCTCTCTTTAAATATTTTTTTTTGAGTCAAGAAAGGAAACAGGTGTGTGAGGAACACAGCAGAGGTACGAGGATAAGAAACAAGAAAGAAATTAGAGTTTGAATTAACTTCTTTCTTTACCTCAATCCTTGTCACAATCTAAAGAGAATAGGTACATGACATACAACAAAAAAATGGTCCTGATGGAAGGGGACTCACGTCAGCGGTGGGCCCTCACAACCACAGTCTGGTTAGAGTCTACAGATTGTGTGTGTGCTCTGCGCTCAGACCTGCTGAAAAGGAGGTGGAACGGTGGTGGAGAGAAAGTACCGTTCTTATGCTACAGCTGAGCTCTCCCATTCTCTTTTAACAAACAAGTGGATTTTTCCGCACACGTTCTGGTACATTTTTCTCTGGCCTTCCCTGGAACAGCTCACCTTTTCTGGCTCTACAAGATAGGAGAAACCTTTTGAATGCAGCTGCTTGTTTGGGCTGATAGAGGGGCCTGAGCAGACATTTATTCATTCCTTTTAGAAGACAGCCTTTCCGCTCCCTCTGGAGTTGCTTCTTGCCAAAGTGGCTGCTGTCTGGCAACCAGGCAGTCTAGGATGGTCAAGTTTCAAATGTCACCACGCAAATGGCAGTTCCAAGGACTAAAGTCAAGAATCGAAATGCCAAACCTCAAATATCCCTCAAATACATGTTTTCCCAACTAGCAACTTGCCACAGAAATAAACGGCAATTATGCAAAAGGCACCCTCCTCCCGCCCCCCCCCCACCCCCCACCGCCCATCTCCATTTCCATCCCAGTGTTCTAAAACCATTACATGGAGTACTTTGTGATGAAACGATGTCTCGACGTGGCCCACTTAGTATTTTGAAGCATAGAAATGAAAGATGGTAGGGTACATATGCCACAGAACCACTAAATGACAGAATCATCACTGGCCTAGTTTTCTGAGTCACTGTGACAGACACAAGGGGATTGCTTTTAAAGCTGCTGATGACACATCAAGAAGAGGGAAGAGGATGTTTCTGCTTTAGAAAAGAGACTTAAAGAATCGTACTTTCTGACTTGGAAATAAGTTTTGAATTCAGACTTTTCCTTTTTTTTTAGATGGTGCACAGACAATGAAAGGCAAATGACAGTGTACTTACCTGAAAACCCCCGATAGAGACACCTTGCCCAATAGCCTGTGAATGCACCGGGGAGAGAATGGGGTGCACTTTTGCTATTTAGGGTGCTGGGGATAGCATCAGTTACTGCAGGGGAAATTTCACCGCAGAGCAATGAGCCAAAGAAAACATTACTATTTAACTCTTATAGGCTGCCGTAATTCAGTCTCCTTGCCGTGAACAGCAAATGAGTCAAGCTAAGTAATGCCGAAGGTTGGACTCGCTTTCTTTTGAGGAGCCCCAGGAGAATTTCCATAGTGTCTTTTTGCTCATACAACACAGTTCTTCTTTTCTTGCTTGTGTGGTTCCTCCTCCATCTCTGGATCCGGATGGGATCAGGAGAAATGAGAGGATGAACCCTTGAGAAGAGCCGGGCCAGATTTGGATGATTCTGAGAGAGACGAGTGAGCTTCTGGGGGACCGCTGATGCCTTTAATATTTGTCGCTTGGAGAAAGCTGGTAGCTCAAGTTGTGTGACACTTGCACACAAATCCCAAATGAAAGGAAAAACCCCACCATGATCAAACTCTTTCACCGAAACAGACAAATCAACAAACAGAAAAGCAATCCATCCTGTATGCCCTGATTGAGTCATCGTATTGGTAAGGGTCTCTAGGATAATCCCCTTTTGAGATTGTTGCTTTATTGCAAAACATTTTTCTTTAGTTCCTAGCCTGTCGAGTAAATTAGTTGAAGCCGCTAGACCTTAAATGAAAAGTAGGCTGATCAAACACAACAATTTGAATTTTGATGCCATACAGCACCGGCAGCTTACAGAAATCAAAATACAAGACTCTCCATTCAATTTGAATTTCAGATAAGCAATGCATAATTTTTTAGTATAAGTATGTCCCAAATGTTATATGGGTCATATTTATACTAAAAATGTTCACTATTCAACTGAAATACTTACACTAAAAATATTTGTTCACCTGAAAATTCAAGTTTAACTGGGAGTCCAGTATTTTATCCAGCTACCTAAGCACCATACTAAGTTTAAAGAGTGAGATTGTAACGGATTGTAAGATAATTGTTTTTAAGGGTTGGATGGGGTTGTGTTTGGGGTACGTTTATTTGTGCCTGGGCAACCTGGCTTCTGAATACCAGGCTGTTCTCGTTAAGGAGGAGGACTACTCTTATTGTCCTGGTAACAGAAGTGCCAGTGGCCATCCCTCCAGGGCAGCCTGAGGCCTCGGGTGCTGCTGTGGCCGCTAAGGAGATCTGCTGGGGAGGAGCTGTTTCTCCCCAGGCTCTGCGGAGACCTGCGCGGAGACCTGCGGACAGCTGAAACAGTGCTACCTCTCTTCTGTCAGCGGGCAGGGTGTTCTGCTGGGAGGATGCGAGTGTGGAATGTTTCACCTCCCTCTTTGGACAGGAATCTTCTCTTTTCCCACTCGATTAGAAAGAAATAAAGGGAGCTGTATTAGGGCTTCCTTTTGGATGTACTCACAGTCTGCATTTTCTACGTAGTGGTCAGCCAACCACACAACCTGGAAGTTCATCTTTAATTAGATTCATGCGGAATGATGAAAGTACACTAGTGAAGTATGAAGTTGCGCCACAAGAGACGGGTTTGACAATGACTTCTCTTGGCTTTGGGGAGATTATTTTATGGCACTCGGAATGAATTAATTTTTTAAAAATAATATGTCTTAGGAAAGAATACGTTTTTGTCAGGCATTAAAGTGAAAAAACAAAGTTAGAAGTGGGATGTTTTTGACTGTCTACTATTTTCTTCATTCTCTAATTCATTGACTCATTTGCAAAGAAAGGGTTTATGCAGATGAAGAATTGGAGGAAGGCTGTCCCAGATAGGGAGGTTAGCGTATGTGAAGGCCCCAAGGGGAGGGCTCCTTGTGTTGGAGGTGCTGGCGGTAGTCCAGACGTATTGTTGCAATAAGAGGTGAGGGGTATGAGGGGTAGGGTAGGGAAAAATTAGGCTGGAAAAATGAGACAGGGGCCAACTCTCCAAGGTCTACTTATAAGGTTAGGAATTTGGATTTTGACCTGAGAGCAGTGGGAAGCCAACAACGGCTTCCAATCATTGGAGCAACATGCCCAGATTTGCATTTTAGAGGAAGCACACTGGCTACAGGTTGGAGAAGGCAGAAAAGGGAGGCCACACCCGAGCCAGGTGACCAGTTTTGAAGACAGTTTCAGTCATCCAAAACAGTGATGAGGTGGTAGGAAGAAAGTGTTAAAAGCGGTGAGGGAAAGATGTAGGGGGGCCTTGGTTTTGGGGCTTTAGAAGGGATTGGCCTTTAGAGGCAGTGTGGATGTGAAGTGTGGAGCAGTGGGGTGTGTCATTGACTTGGGCAGCTGGAAGATAGGAGTGCTGACAGAGACACGGGAGGAAGGGCAGGTTGAGACTATGAGTGTAGAAGCTGGCAGGTCGTTGCATTGCTTCAGAAATTCCTCAGAGCAAGTGGAATGGTTAGTTATCTCAATTCAGTTACACTCAACAGCCAGTTTTTGACAAGTTAATGTGGGCCAGAGACTGGGGGTATGAAGATGATGTCAGGGCTTTCCTTGGCATGGTAGAAGTTCCTGGGAGGCCATGGAGCTCATGGTCTATTGAGGGAGAAGGACCCACACGTATATATCTAACCACAATAGGCTGTGGCATAGGTATTTGTATCAATTAAAGTGGTTTTCCATTGCTTCTGTCAGAAAACCCAACTCCATTGGACTTGAGCAATAAAGCACGACTTTTTTTTTTTGCCTCCTATATAACATGTCCATCCAGCTTGATTAGGTTCATGCTTGGTTCGATTTAGTGGACCAAAGATTTTGTTAAGGATCCTGTCTCAGTCTCTCATGCCTGTCTTCCACAGTGTCAGTGTTATTCTAAAGCTGTCTCCTCCTCACGTTTGAAAGAAGTGTCATTCTTCTTTTCCCTTCTCCTGGAGCTCTTTTAAGATGAGCAGAGAGGCTGCTTTCTCCAGAGCAAGAAGCACACCTCTCCTGTTGCATCTTTGGCTTGATTTGGGAATGTGTCCGGATCTGAATCATTAATTGCAGCCAGGGATTAGGATGATTGGTTTAAGCCTGAGCCTCACACCCTCAATGATGTGGGCTGCACACAGGCTCTATGGGTGTCCAAATAGAAATTTGAAAAGTGAACAAGAGAAAGGAAAATGCTTGATGGAGAGGCGAGCATAAATGCTATGAGAACTCTCATCTCTGTTGGTATGTACAAGGTGCTGAGGAGCATAGAGTAGGGAACGACGGATTGTTCCTGGTCAAGTCATGGAAGCATTTACTTCCGTGGACTTCCAAGGACTTCATTGGAGCTGGACCCTGAAGCATGAGAAGGAGTTCTCCAGGTGGAGAGTAAGGAGTAAGGAGAAGAGTGGAGGCTGCTACATGTGGAGTGAAGACAGGACATGTCGGTTCAGAGAGTGCATGTAGGTGGGAATGTATGTGGAGATAGTGGGAGACGAAGCAGAAATTATAATAAGTCTGTGTTAGGATCCCAAGGAGCTTAGAAACTTTGCTAAGAAAATTAAACCTCATCTAGTAAGGAATAAAGAATACACCACAGTACTTTTACCTCCAAGAAGAATGTGTCACAAATCCACACCATCCGGTCAGTCTGCACATGTGGCCAGAAATCACAACTTGTATGAGACTTCGCATAGTATTTGTGGTCAACCAGCCATTTTGTTTCCTGTTGGCTTGCACTGATTGAGCACCCCAAGAGAGGAGGGGCAAACTCATCCTGAGCAAGGGGAAAAGTTTCCTCCCAAAACTAATTGTAGATTTCTTCAGCCATGTCTCCAGTTAGCCCCTGGGGCATTTCTAGATTAATTTCTATAGCCACTTAAGGAGGTCCTGTTGGGAATTTCCCTGGAATTCAGTGAAAGAGAGCTTGATCTCCAACTTTGTAACCATTGTAGGTGTCTAGGATCTTAGGAAATGAAGGGAGGGCTGGTGGAAGAGAGAACTTGAGGTGTTCATTCATTCATTCATTCAGTATGCCTGTATATACATCAGGGTTCCTAGTTGGGAGTGGGGAAGAATCTTTAAAGCTGTCAAATGGAGGAAACCAGACAACTCCAAGGTACTTCTACTCTTTGGTTTTAGAAAATTAAGCAGTTTGCAGTATTGGGAAACCCATAGTATATCAAGGTTTTGGAAGGGTGGGTGCTCCAATTACCATCTATGGATATGATAAATAAGAAGAACTGGATATTGGAAAGGTAATTCTCTAATTTATGGTGCCAGTCTAGAGGGTGGGGTGGAGAGTGGTGGGGCATTAGTGGCCATAAACAAGACTTGTGCTTGCTTCAGAGTCTCTCTTGGAGCCTGAGTGTCTTTGTTCCCTTGGAGGCTAATCATCTCTGGGAAACAGAGGCAGCATATTGCACTTGTTTGTCATTCCCCTGAGCTTTGTCCTTCAGATCTTAATGGGCATTTGCTAGTCGTGAAGCTTTCTTGTAAGCTTTTCTGGCTGGCTGTCCCCCTGTCCAGGCTCTGAGAGCCCATTTTGGGTCCCTCCTCTGTCCTTCATAATAGATTCTTCCTGAAATCTTTTCTTCAATTGTTCTACTCTGAAAATATATCCTGGTTTCTCTCTAATTCTTGATTGTCTTGCTGCTCACTTTTCCTCCTCCCACCTTAATCCTCTTTTGTTAACACTTATGTGTCTTGTTTTCATGTTCTTTCTCCTTTCCCACTGTCACCACTCACTCCCAGTAAAGCAGAGATCCATATTCCCTTCAGGGACTCACGTGACGTATTTTTGTATTAGTGACAACTGTTTTCTTTCTTGGGTAGGCTCATTATTCTCTCTTGCAGACTTTAAAGTACAGAGAACCCCAACCTTTTCAGTTTAGCATGTTGGTTTCCTGGGGGTCGGATTTTATTTTTCATCTTTCGGGGGGTTGTGGGAGTAGCCTTCACAATGCCTCCTCTGTCACTGAATACGCATAGAGCACTGACCTGGGGTTGAGTACCAGCTCCAGCACTCACTGCTTGATCTGCCTAAGCCTTGGTAATGCAGAACATGCCAGTTATTCCCTTCCGTCTTTCAGACTTACACCCACCCTTCCACACTGTGCCTTCCTGGGGCTGGGAGCCTACATTTCCCAGGCTCCCTTACCAGCTGGCTTCCTGTTGGCATTGCCAATAGGAGGCAGTGGTGAGGGATCAACAGGTGGGAAGAAGAAAGAGGCTTGTGGCTTCAGGTTCACTCAGTGTGGTGATTGCTGGGGTGTGGCAAATCTCAGTTCCAGTCAGAGCAGTGCTGTTTCAGTGCTTCCAGCCTTAGCTGAGGAGTTGCCTCTTCCTTGGATCTCATAGTGGTTTCCCCAACAGTAGCAACAGTCTAGGCTTATGGGCTTCATTCAGCTCAGTGCCATTAGCAGCATCTGGACCTCACCTCTCTTCCTTTTTGCAAATCCAGCCCCCTCTTCCCTCTGCTCTTGCAGCCTTTCAGCACTTTTAAAATCAATTTCCTGAATTAAATGCCCTCTATTTGAAATACCTGTAATGGTTTCTATTTTCCTGACTGGATAGACCAAAATACCACAAGGCAAATCAAAGGCGCAAGCAGTGCAGCTTTCTTTCTTGTTTATGGTAGGTTTCATTATCAACTGAAGGAAACTCTTATTATAACCCTTCTCTTAAAGTCCGTACCTGGGAACAAGTTGGTAGGTATCATAAACATAAAATCAGCACCATGTTGGGTGTGGGAAAACAAAATGCCTTGGATGGAGGTCAAGGACAAACCATCTTACAACAAAAATCTAAGAAGTTAGAGGAGAAACATTGGTACAGAGGAAAGAACACTATGCCTAAAGTCAAAATTCCTGGGTTCAAAGTCTGCCTTCTTTATTTACTAACCAGATAACGATGGGCAAATCTTGTAATCTTTTTGAGCCTCCATTTCCTCACTTAGAAAATGGCGGCATCAACATCCAGTCTGACTCATAAGGTCATAATGAAGGTCAAATTAGAAATATGTGTGAAAATATTATGGAAGTTTCATGGTGCTACAAGGGCTTTATTATGGGGGATAATAAAAAAGCTGGGTTCCTGTCCTCAGGTTGATGCCCATCTAGTAGATGATTTTATAGACAGTTACACTGATAGGTACTTAAATGTTTGAGCGCTCAATGCATGAAAAGTGGTTCTTAACAGGACCAAGGCATCAAGTAATTTCTGATGCTGCTCTCATTTGGATAAATTGGCTAGAAATGCCTCGTCCTTTTGGGATCACAGTTTCTTTATCTCTAGCTGGGGACGAGAATGCTGACCTGCCTCCTCAATGTGTTGTATGCGTTAATTAACTGAGTATGATTGAATAGCATCCTCAAGACAGGCATGTAAATGCCAAGTGTTCTCACTGATAATAAAGCAGATACTTTCTTGATGGGGTTGTCATGAGGATTAATGATTTAATTGCAACAGAGTGCTCTGATAATCTTAAGATGAAAAGTGCCGTATAACTTTGAAGAGGAATATTATCAAGTAGCTTCTGCGTTTGGTTCCTGAAAGAGCAACTCAAAATAAGGCAGTGCCGACCTGCAGACGCCTCTCTTAACTTCCTCACCTCCTTTTAGCACAGCAGGAATTTAGAAACGGGGGTCAGAAGGAGGCCTGTGACAGAGGAATTAGGAATTTCTGATTTTTGTTCTCTAGTGGGCTCTTGGGGTCACTTCAAGATAATTTCTTCAAAGTTGTCGACAAATATTATAACTGGGAATTAACCAGTGCAAACACTTTTCTATTGATGAGGACAAAATCTAGTCTTTTTAATTCTGCAAATGTAACTGTCCACGTGACTCTGTCATTTCCTATACTCCAACCGCACTGGCTTTCTTGCTTTCCCTTCTCCTCTCTAAGCTCTTTTATTTTGCCTCATGACTTTTGCATTATTACTCCTAGCTTTTCAAAGGGCTGGGAGTATCACTTTCGTCCTTCTAAATCTCAGATTATGGCCCCTCCTCAAAGAGGCCACACTCTCAGGACTGCCCCTTGTCCCTAGACCCATTCCTTTATGTCACACCAACTTTTTTGATTGTCTTAAGTACTTACTAGTAAATCAATTTATCTTTTTATTGACTTGTTTGAGTATATACTGTCTGTCTCCATCCACTAAAACATAAATATGTAGAGGTGGATTTTATTTGTTTGTCCTCTGCTTTTTACCAGTGTCTAGCACATGTGGTTGTTCAGTGGAGTTTGTTGAATGAATGAATGATTTGTGCTATTTTTGTCTTCAACAAAATTGTCCAACTCATTATCAGTAAATTAGGTTAGTTTTGAACTATCTATCATAGAGGCTCAGGTTGAAAAATTGAAACTAGCTCTTGGCAAATTTCTGTAAGATTGTGACTATCAAAACAGTTAGATATTAAAATAACAGATGATAAAGAATCCAGTAATTCAAAACTTAAAATCCCTTGCCCACTCTTAAGGGTTGTATTGTCGACATTTCCTTTTCTCTGCACTTGATTTTGTGATTCTATGCTTTGGGTCTTATGGTCCTTGAGAAACGCAAAAATTAAGGTTTATTAATGTCCTAGATCAGAGGGCAGCCTGCAAACTAAGGCCTGTAGCCAACTGCCTGTTTGTGTGAATGAAGTTTTATTAGAACACAGACATGCTCATTCATTCTGTATTTTCTATATCTGTTTTTGCACAATACAGACAGAATTGAGTCCGCAAAACCAAAAATATTTACCTCTACAGAAAAGCTTGCTCACCCCTTTCCTAGAGTGTTTCTCCAAATCTTTTTGAAAAAAATTATTTTGTCGAGGTCAGATCGGCTTATAACATTGTGTACATTTCAGGTATACATCATTATATTTTAGTTGCTGTATAGACCGCATCATGTTCACCACCAAAAGTCTAGTTTTTCTCTGTCACCATGCATATGTGCCTCTTTACCCCTTTTGTCATTCCCAGACCCCCTTCCACTCTGTTAACCACTAATCCGTTCTCCTTATCTATGTATTTGTTTGTTTATCTTCCACATATGAATAAAATAGTACAGTATTTGTCTTTCTCTGTCTGACTTATTTTGCTTAGCATAATACCCTCAGGGTCCATCTTATTGTTGCAAAATGGCATGATTTCATCTCTTTTTATGGCTGCCAACTCTTTTTTTTAATTGCAATATATTTGACTTATAACACTGCGTGTTATCTGTTGAAGGTGTGCATGTTAATCTGATGTTTATATTTTGTAACATGATTGCCATTGTGGTGGTAATTCCCTCAACTCTCTGAGAGCTGGAAGAGTTACAAGAGCTTTCAAGTATGTAAAATGATCCGAGGAATTGTCGGTGGCAGATTCTCTTCGAAGGAGTTTTGTGCCATGATTTCCTATTCTTTTAAGAACAAGGACGTAAATAAACACAGGAAAAACAAAAACAAAAACAAACTAGCTAGTGAACCAGAATAACCTCTTTAAAATGTCCTCGGGCAAAACCTGGGGAGTTTCACTCCAAAAGGAGCTTTGTTGGAATAAATGAGATACTGTAATTGTTTGTTCTTTTATGCCAACTTTTATTTATGGGAAGGAGGCTGTTTTATCAGCATGCGGACTGGGGTCTCCTGTTTTAGGCTGGAGATTTTGAAGGAGAGAGAAGAGAAAAGATTGGCCTATTTTTTTTGAGGAAGATCAGCCCTGAGCTAACATCTGCTGAAATCCTCCTCTTTTTTTTTTTTTTGCTAAGGAAGACTGGCCCTGAGCTAACATCCATGCCCATCTTCCTCTACTTTATATGTGGGACGCCTAGCACAGCTTGGCTTGCCAAGCAGTGCCATGTCCGAATCCAGGATCCGAACTGGTGAACCCCAGTCTGCTGAAGTGGAATGTGTGAACTTAACCGCTGTGCCACCAGGCCAGCCCCATGGCCTATTTTTAACAACACAGCAAGTTGTTAATTATGACAAAAATGATTGTCATCGTGTATCTTCTATGTAAGCTGTGGATTGTGTTAGGTGCCACATGTACCATGTCTTATTCTTGCAGTGACATCCAAGGCAGGAACTAATAGCTCCATTTTACAGATAAATGTGGCTCAGAGGACCGCAGTGACTTGCTCAGGGTCCCATAGGTGATCAGAAGTGGCGTCGAATTAGAATGCTGTCTATTTGCTCTGCCCTAGGAGAGGAGGAGTTAGAGAAATGGGGGCTGCGCATTAAATACAAGAAAGGCACGTTGTACACTTTAACACACTTTAAATATACACAATTTTATTTGTCAGTTATGCTTCAGTAACGGTGGGGGAACATCCATCCATCCAGGAAATGCAGAGCTTCTCCTCCAAAGAAGGTGTTAATTCCCACACCCCTCCCTTGTGAGTGAGCCCAGACCAGGGGCTCTCTGCCGAGTGCAGGGCCCTCCGGCCATTGACTGAGCTGCTTTGCCTTGAAGCCAGGAAGGCAAAGCTCCTTTCCCACGTTGACTTCCAGATCTTTCCTTTGGAGGAGTGAAGAGCAGCTTTGATAGAAAAGGAGAAAGAACCAGAAGAAAGTGCTCTCTCTACCACTTCCCTGTTAATTTGAAATGCCTTTAGCAAACTGGGCTCCCTGCAAGTTTTTAAGGCAAAACAATTTCCTTTGCATTTTCTTTGCAAAGACAGCTTTTGAGAAGAAGTCTCCTTTTAAACGTTCAGTAACTTTGGTCAAAGAGCCAGGAACCTGGTATTAAAGATTTCAGCACTGTCAGAAGCTTCCACCAATGAGAGTGCTCCTGTCATTCACACTGGGGCTTGCTCAATATTTCTCGTGTTCCTTGCTTTCACCCTGACAGCTTCTAAGTCTCAGGGGACTAGAGGATTTTTCTTTACCTTTTTATTTCCTCTCCAAAGTGTGTATATTTATGGGGAGACTATTGAGTGAGGATGGAGGGGGCGAGAAGGTTGAGGAGAATAGATAAAAGAAAAGAACAAGAGTTGAACAATTTTTGTTACCCTTGACAAAATTTTAGATAAAAATATTGGCAATTTGTTCAGCCTTTCCCCCCTTGCTAATATTTAATAGCATTCAATTAAGATTTTCTAATGTGCCCAATGAGTTAAACTGTCCTATGGTGTTATAAAAATATTACATGTATAAATAAAATACGTCAAAGCATTAAAAAGCTATTACACACACTGAACATAAAATGGCAGAATAATGATGGATCCCGCCATGCAGGAAACATATTCAAAAATATTATCTTCCTGGTAATGAAATGCCATCCGTTTCATTTTAAGCTAAATACGTTAGACATATCAGTGGAGTCTGTGCTGACACAGCAGTGAGTTGAAATTGAAAATCTGAAATTATATATATGATTGGACACAGTGTTAAAGTAATTTATAGGAAAAACCACGAATGTGCTGGGTTTGCACCTTCTGGTGAACTCATTTTATAGAATCAGATAGAGGAAAACTCTACCATTTCTAATGTGCAGTTAGAATGGCAGCCCGCCAGGGCCCCAATATATTCAGTATGAAAAGGGAGAAGAAAGACAGACAGAGACAGGGGGTCGGGGGGCTGGAGAGGGGGGAGCAGTCAAGGAAGGAGGGTGGGGGCAAGGGTGGGGGATGGAGACAAGAAGAAGCAGGGCCAGAGAGGCTTGCTTCAAATTACAGCAATTCTGCATAAGCCATCAAGAAAATGGCATTCGTTTTCATTGCTCCGACCTAATGGGATATAGCGACTGTAGGAGCTGTGTTAGCTATCAAGACAAGTGGGAGATAACCGGAGGACCCGGGCAAGGGGCAGGTGTCAGTGAGGCTGCGGCCGGCCGGCTGCTCTGTGACACCACTTGCTGAGGTGGTAGTCAAGCCCCTGATGGAGATCACTGACCCTCAAATTTCAGGGGATCCAGAGTGCTGACAGGAAAGGTGGCGATGGACGGCGCTCCCAGACCCACTCAAATTGCCTGTCTGGCGGCTGTCTGTCTCTCTCTGCCCCACTTTTTTCTTTATCATTTTCAGTGTTGTGCATGCTTGGCCACAAAGTGCAGTGGGAAGTGAGGTAAGCTGAGGATGAGGAGAAAAACAAGGCCGCGCTTTTGTGTGGAGATGGGTAACGAATTGGTACCCTGATGTGCTTTTTGTCTTCCATTTATATCCATAATCCTGCTTGAAATGTGGATTATTTATTCATCCTGGGCCAGTCTCCTCCTGGAATGCCAGGGAGCCGCTGCTGTGCATTTTTATTTGGTGGCTGCACTGGCTGAGGCAGAGGTGGTCGAGTTTCCAGAAGGGTCTTTTCTAACCTTCTCTGATTTTTAAAGAGAAGAAAGAAAAGGTTGAATATGAAAGCAGGAAGGAAAGATGTTTTTCATCCTATAGCAGACAACGAACTCGAAGCAAGGGAGTGCAGCGCGGAGGGAGAAGTGTTGACGCCCTCAAGTGAGACTGAGATAAAATGCCATCCCACCCTCTGGCTATCTTGTTCCCCCCTCACCAAATAGCCCTGGGGAGTTTTAGAAGCCTGGCATACCTAGAAGAGTTAAAATAACAGATCTAGAAGGTATGTGGAAGTCTTCTTTCTAAGCACTCAGGGTGTTGCCTATTTATTTTAATAACACTAGTTGCCAGTTATGGGGGATATATTCTGTGACTGACAGTGGGCTCACAAGCAGGATCTCACAGCATCATGGCCTAAGGGCTATTGTGCCTCCCATTTTGGTGATGAGGAAACTGAGGTTTACAGAGGTCAGATTGATGTGGATCAAGGCTGCCCCAGGGAGAGAAGCCCAAGGCGTCCTGGCCTACCTGCTGATCTATATGACCCGATTCATATCTAAAGTTATACGACCACACAATAACCAGACTCCACCTGCACTGATATTATTTTAATGACTTTTTACATCATCTTTCCTTTAGTAAAAATAAGTTACATACCCATGCCTTATAAATTTAGCCCTAACCCTCAACACCTTGCAGCCCTTCACTGCTCATGGGTCCTGTCCCCATGCTTTCAGCTCTTCACTGCCCACGGGTCCTGTCCCCATGCTATTCTCTGAATAAAAGAGCACTACTATCAGATCTTGAGAGTCCAAGAAATCTTTCTTTTGACTCCTCGGCTCACTGAGCCCGCATCAAGACGACCTTCTCCAAGCTTACAAAGACAATGAGTTTCCCAGGTGACACACTCTAAACTCCTCAAAGTCAGGCTGAGGCCAGAATCTTCTGCTCTGTTTAACAGCAATCCTTGTGGATGAGTGGAGGGGTTAAATGGCTTGCTTTGAGGCAGCCTTTCTTGAACCCTCCAACTAGCTCAGCTGACTCTTGTAGCATCCCACGCCTTTCTTCATAGTACTTAGTACGGGTTGTAATTTCTATTTATGTGTGCTTATATTGTCTGCAGTAGACGATTCATGAACACAGCAACTGTGTCTCTTTTGCTCACTGCTTTATCTCTAGGACTTAGGACAGTGCCTTGCACTCATTAAATGTTAGTTGGTTGGACAGATGAATGGATGGATGGGTAGATCAATTTTCATTGATAATCTGTAATAGAGCTGGGGCTGGGAACTTTCAGGTCATCCTCTAGAATACCTGTCATTTTTCAATTGTGCCTGTGGTTATGGGGGTCCTCTCCAGAAAGGGAACAATATTGATAAAATCAGAGAATCTTATAATTACAGGGAGCCCAGTGGGACATCTGGTCTACCATTCTATGCAGTGCTGAATAACTCTTAGCCATTAGGTTCTGCTTTGATACGTCCTGAGATGGGATGCTCACTATAGCACAAGAACCTGTTCCATTGCTTCATAGCAGCAATTTGTAAAGGCATTTTGTATAGAGAATCAAATCGCCTCCTGGAACTGTCATCAGCCTGGTCTTTCCTTCTCTGGAGCTCCACACATCAGGCCTTTTTACACCTGCACAGACAGTCCATCAGATGTGTGAAGACAGCCATCGTGTTTTACACTTGCTTCTCTTTTGCAGGCTCTCTCTACCCAATTCTTTTAGCCTTGCCTTGTATGTTTCTGGGCCTGATACCATCTTGGTCATCCTGGATGGTAAGGTCCCCTTTAAAATAGTTAACATAATTAAAATATTGAACACTGTATCCCAAATGTGATTGACTCTTTCTGTGATTATTGCTTTCTGTCATCTGAACATCTTAATATGATGCAGTCTTATATTATGTAAGTTTTCATAGCAGCCAGACCAGAGTGTTGAACCATATTAAATTTATGGCCAGCTAAAACTTATTTGTTCAACTTAGTCATTCACTCAACAAATATTTCTTGAGCCAATACTCTGTACTAGCCACTGGGCAAACATAGGGAATAAGATGAATGAGACGTGATTCCTGCTGCTGGCTGAGGACCTGCCAGTCCATTGGATAAGGCATACAAGTTAACAATTATTGTATTCTTCAGTCATAGGATGCATATTTTAAAGTATTTTATCACTTTTAGAATGTTTATGCATTTTACAACTGATATGCAGAGTTAATACTGCATTTTAAAAATCCCATTTATACATCATTGGTGTTTTTAAAAAACACAGTTTTATAACTGAGGGAGTAAGGCAATTGCAATATTATAAACTTGTCTGACAGCAGCATGTGCCAGGTGCTACAAAGGAATGATGGTCATCTCTGCTTGGGATGGACAGAAGAAGCTTCAGAGAAGAGAAAACAAATGTTTTAGGCCTTGATGGATGAGCCATGGTTCGCCACTCCTGTGGCAAGAAGCTTACAGGGTAAGAGGGGATGGTGGCTGCCAGGCTAGGCAGAGGAGCTATGCAGTCATTTCCTGCGTGAGCAGCAGGAGGAAAACTGGGTCTCTGTTAGAAAGCCTTCCCCTCCAAGAAAGAGCACGATGAACATCATGAAGAAGCGTATGTTACAGGTGTAAAAGTTCACAATGAAAAAGAAAAGAGGACATCTACTTGGAGTTGTAAGACAAGGAATCTGGAAAGATATCATGAATTTGCATCCAAGGGCAGCATTTGTAATGTACTTTGAAAGGAGGGTAGGTTTTCAGAGAAGGTGGGAGGAGGGCATTCCCGGGAGAGAAATCAGCTTGAGCAAAGGTCTAGAGGTGGGAGAGATCAGAAAGAATGGGAGGGAGCAATCGCAAGCGTCCTGCTTGGCACTGAAGCAGAGAAATGAGAAGGGATGACTTGAAACATATGGAAAAGACCCGAATATCCACGGTCCGTCCCAAGTCTAAGTGTGTGACAATCCAGCATGTTCCAGCTCAGAAACCTTGAGTTTCACTCCAGAATATATAGGGAGAGACAGGCTGACCCTCTCTTTAATCTTGGTGTTGGTTTGCTATAAATAGAAACAGGTGGGATTATTGATGTGACCCCTTTAACAAAAGAGCTGGAGGTGGGGGACAGATGAGGGAAATGCATCATCATGCTAGGAATTTTGATTCTAGCTCCAGTAAGTTCATACCTTGCACCATTTTCTTGTCTGGGGATTTCTGTTTAGGGCCCTGCTTCTGGCATGTCTTTCTTTCCGTGATTCCCAATTTCAACAGAGTTTTTTTCTTGAGTTACGTAGGGTTTGCTCAACTCTCTCCTTACACAGTTGCCTCCCTCCAGTGCAGAACCTCTCATTTACCATGGTCAAATTTAATTGCATTGGCTTTGTTCCCACAATCCATCCTGTCAAGATATCTTTGGATCTTGAACCTTTCATTCAGCATATCACTTCTCTCTCCCAATGTTTTGCTACTGAAAATTTTATAACTGTGTTTTGCATCTTTATCCAAATCAGTGATGCCAAGTTTCAAAAAAAAAGACAAAACCAAGGAAAAAGCTCTGTAACGCTCAGCTAGAGACGTGGCTGGAGCTTGACGCTGTCAGTGAGTATGAGTATTTGAATCTTCTCATCCACCACAAAGTTACCATCATGGAGTCCTTCTAAAATGTTTTGCTGACATCAAGACAATATTCATGGCAAGCTTCTAAACACCTTCAAAATTCTACCAAGAAAGAAGTGGGGTTAATGTGGCTTGGAGATATGACTGAAAGTTGTCCTGCAAGAAACTCCCAGAAAATCTCTGCTCTCCGATACAGCTCCTCATGCTGTTGCCCACATCAGTTCCCTCCTGTGGAGTCTCAGCAGCCTCAGTTACCCATCCTCTCTCTGTCTGAACTTTGAGGGAATGTACCCACTGACCCTTGGCTGCCCAGGAAGTCATCGGACAGTCCAGGAGACCAGAAGGCAAGGTCCTTCCTGGGATGGCAGAATCTAATTTCCATTTTACCTCTGCTTTTCCTTACTCAAGTAACCAATATCAGCTCTCCATTTGTTAGGGACTGAATTGTGTCCTTCCCCTGCGCCTCCCCTCCAAATTTATATATTGAAGCCCTCACCCCCCCATGTGACTTAGACAAAGGGCCTTTGAGGAGGTAAAGTTAAATGAGGTCACAAGAGTGGGGCCCTAATCCAATAGGACTGGTGTCCTTATAAGAAGAAGATACCAGAAAACAAACTCTCTCCTTGTGTACACAGAGGACAGGCCATATGGGAACATAGTGAGAAGATGGCCATCTGTAAGCCAAAGAGAGCGGCCTCAGGAGAAACCAAATCTGCTGACACCTTGATGTCAGACTTCCAGCCTTCAGAACTGTGGGAAAACAAATTCTATTGTTTAAGTCACCTAATCTGTGGTATTTCCTTATGGTGGCCTAGCAGCCTAAGACACATATTACTATTTAAATGAGGAATACCACATTCCCGCCCCTCTATGGAACGAATCTTTCTTTAAAAACAGCTTTTTTGGGGGAGAAAAGTCACCATTTTAAGAGTATACATCATTTTTAAGACACATTTTTACTGCAGATATATTAAAATCTGAAAAAGACCGTTTCGAAATTGTTGATCAGCAATGCCTCTGCATTCGCGTGCACTCCCATGTATACCTCATATTTGGGGACAGCTTGATTTGGGGAAATGGAGTGTTAAGCTGCCTCTCATTGTTTTAACATCTGATATTTAGTGTGGCATTAATTATAGTGGGTCTCTTCCTAGTTAGTAATCACCAACCAGGCAGAAAGATCATTAAAAGTTGTTATGTGTCTTGGCAGATTTGCATCTTGTAAATCACCTCAGGATGATTACTTTATTCTACCCTAAGTGACAAAGTCTATGAGAAGATGTGTATGTAGAAAGAAATAGTGTTTGTTCCTGGTTTCCAGAAACACATTTTCGTCTGAGTTCAAGAAACTTAGAGAACACTGTAGCTTCCTACAGGGGTTCCCTTGTCTGTGCTGGGACTCTCCAGTCATGGGCCTCGAATTCTCTTTCTCTCTTTTAGGCACATCTACCAAGGGAGAGTTTTAGGGGTTAGGTTGTATAGTATTCCATTACTGCCATAACAAATTTTCACAAATTTAGCAGCTTTAAAAAACGCTCATTTATTACCTCACAGTTCAGCTAACTCACAGCGTGGCCTAGCTTGGTCCTTTCCTTAAAGTCTCACAAGGCCAAACTTCCTTTCTGGAAGGTCTGGGAATGAGTCTGCTTCCAACTCATTTAAGTTGTTGGCTGAATTCAGTTCCCTGTGGTTGTAGGACTGAGGCTCCTATTTCCTTGTTGGCTGTTAGCCTGGGGTTTGTCTCCTCACCTGGCAGCTGCTTGCTTTCCATGTGGCCTCTCTCCAGCAATGGTGAATTGAGCCTCTGTCACACTTCACATCTCTCTGACTTCCTCTTCTGTAACCAGCTGGAGAATACTCTTGGCTTTTAATGTCTCACTTGATTAGATTGGGCCCACCTGGCTAATCCAGGCTTCTCTATTTTAAGGCCTGTTGCTTAATTACATCTGCAGTGTCACTTTTGCCATGTAAGGTAACATATACACAGGTTCTAAGATTTAGGGTATGAATGTTTTTTGGGTGCCATTATTCTACTGACTACAATAGGTTTCTATTTCTAATTTTTCTCAATTTTTTATTTACCTGGAGTTTTAGAAAAGCTATAGTATGTTTTGAAAGTCCTTTAAGGCCACGTGGTCGGATGGGAGACATTCATTCATTCAACTAATATATACTAGGCCCTGTGATGTGTCAGACGCTGCGCAAATTGTGGTGAACAAGTCGGAGTATCTGTCCTTTGGGGCTTTTACTTTAGTGGGAGGAAACAGATAAAAAATAAGTGAACATGATTACAATTATTTTGAGTACAGTACTAGGAAAGAAAGAGCAATAGAGTGTAAGAGAAACTCACAGAGAGCACTTGAGGTGATAGAAAGGCTTCCTTGAGGAGGTGATGTTTAAGCTGAGATGAAAAGTGGGAGAAGGAGTTAGTCATGCTGAAGTATGGGCCAGGGTGTGCTAAGAAGAGGGTGGGGCATGTGCAATATCACATGCCTCACATATGTTAACTCGTGTAATCCTTTTAACAATCGTATGTGGTACGCGGTATTATTTTTCCTATTTTTCAAGGCAGACACTAAAACAAAGATTTACGTCCAAAGAATTTATTTGAGAAGTGATCCCAGGAGGCACTAGGAGAGAGTGAAGAAATGAGACAAGGAAGGGAAGAAAACAAATCAGGAGTACATTAGTGAGCAGATGACTGCTGTGGGCAACCCCACTTCCCAAAGATGCTAATTCAGTTGGTTTAGGTGGAACCCAAGCATTAAGAAAACTTTTGTGTGTGTGTGTGTATGGTAAAAATAAACCTTTATTTGTTTAAGCCACAGAAAGTCAGGTGATTTTGCTATCTGTTTCTGAATGTATTTCTGAACATATTTCTAGCTGATGCAATTCAATGTAAATGTGAACACACAAATAAGGAATGAGTAATGTTGAATAAATATGGCAAAAGAAGGATGTGCCCACCTCTTGCCAAGACCATCCTATCAATGCCCTCTCTGCTCTCCAGCCCTGCAGTCTTTCTCCCTCCAGTCTGTGCCCCATCCAGGCCCCAGAGGGATCATTTTTAGCACACAGATCTGACTCTGTCCCTGCTCTGTTTCGGGGGAGTTCATCTGATGTTATCACTGACTGGGATACTCTCTCTTTACTTGGCCAACTCATACTCATTGTCAAGACCCGTCTCCAGTGGCACTTCCTTTGTGAGACCTTTTCTAAGATTCCCTACATTGTAGGGCAGACATCTGAACTCCTTCCTTTGGGCCCCAGACCTTGGAGCATCAGTCTTTTCCAAAAGCTGGCCAGGTGATTCTAATATGTTGCCACAACTAAGAGCCACTGCATTAAAAGGACAGAGGGAGATGATTAGCAGAGGGAAGAAGGAGTCCATGCAGCGTCAGATCCTATTATAGAATAAGAAAAAGGAAGAGATTAAGGAGAAGATGAGGTAGAACCCTATTAAGACAACATCTTGTCAGGAAGAGGAGAAGCAAAGGGTAAGGAAGTTTTTTTCTCTGAGTATGTTACGATTGTGATGATTCTAAAAAGATCCTGGAAGATGCAGGCCACCGGAGCAACAAAGAAGACAGACAATGTGTCTGAAAGGAAAGGGAAGAATAAACTAGGCAAGTTCATTGTCTAGGCAAAATATGAGGCATTAAAAGGAAAACAGATTAAAGCATATTGTTTCTGGGTAAAAGTTAGCCTAATTGAGGATTGCAGGTTGAATAACATGAACTACTAATTTGGAATTTTTAAAAATTTAGGACTGATTTGGGAATAATTGCAAAGAGAAATGGCACACGCTGTGGGCAAGAGTCTATAGTGATGCTTCCAGGTGGAGACAGTTATTGCTCACCGACTATCCATATGCTCCTCATTTCCCAGTCCCTTTACGTTAGGTGGGGTCGGGAGCAAGTGTTGGCCATTAGCTGTGAGTGCAAGAGACCTGTTCATTTCTGGGCCAAACCATTAAAGATGCTGCATGAGACCCTCTGGCTCCCTTTCCCTGCACAGTGTTGAGACAGTGGAGCCTCCATTTGTCTAGACCTGAACGACCCTGTGGAGCAGGGCCTGCCCCTCCCCCCACCCTTAGGGACGTAGCCTGAGTGAGAAATAAACATTCGTTGTGTTAAACTACTGAGGTTTAAGGGTTAGCTTGTTAATACAGACAACTCAGCTCATCCTGAACAACCCAGGTTGGTGTAAAAGAAAAAAAATCATGTTGGAAAAGGACAACATGGCTTGATGAAATGGGATTGAACTTTACAGTTTCTCCAAATAAGATCTTGGCAAGAATCAAATAATTTTAGAACCGGAACACAGTTGTTAAGAGGAATTATGATAAAAGAGACTGAACACTTAGCTGGCGTTTTGAACATCTATTTCGATCTCCCTGCAAAGAAGAAGGAGATATTAAATTCTATCCTGTGGTAATTCATGTGTGCTACAAACTCAAGCATTTGTAGGATCCTTGAAACAATCACTAAATACATTCATTAAGTGCCTACTGTGTGCAGATCGATGAAGTAGGTGCTGTGGGAAGATGTAAAAACATTATGAGGCATAATATTATCCCTGACCTTGAGAGTTTTTCAGTGCAGAAAAGCCGAACTGACACCCGAAAATGGGGTTAGGATGGGGATGCGATGTAACTGGGAAGATTTATTGGAAGATGTGGGTTTTAAAGTCAGATTTTGAATGTCTAAATGGCATAAAAGCTAGGGGAAAATGGCATACATGAAGAAAGGCTGGAATTAAGAATAAAAAACATTGGGAACTTTTAAAAGCTTTGCAAGTCAAGACCTGCAGTCTCTAAATTTTACATAAAGAAGCATTTTTCATGATCACATTTTGCAGCAAAATTGGTCACCAGGTTTTCAAGATGGAAAAAAGTACATATATTACTTCTTTATCGGGTTAATACAACCTCAATACTAAGGAAAATATACTAATCTCTAATTCAATATGTGAAAGTAGGATTCACATGTAAAGACAATGCCTTCCTAGAAGTTATAATGGAATTATAAATTGCTTGGCATATTTATTTCCCCCTTTTTGGTTTGTATTTTTTGATTGACATGAATATATTTCTTAAACAATTAATTTGTAGTATAATTGATTCCTTCTTCATACCATGGTAAAGCACTAAAAAACATTGTTTTAATCCTCTCTCCAAAACGTGACTATGCAATGGAAAAATGTTACTGTAGTGATTCTAAACGAATTCTTCTTATCCTGCTGATAGGCACAAAGTGAAGCGCCCCTTAATTCCTATGGCAGTTGTTTTAGGTGGTTTTTTACTAGGTGGTTAGAACAAGGACTAGATTATTAAAAATGTGTATTCTTAATGGTAGTAATATGGGTAACAAATGGGGAGAGGGAGAGGAAGCCCCTGTAAGCAGCAGTGGGCATCCTGCCAGTGCCCAGACGGGAGAAAACTGGCCTAGAGCCTGGGTCGGCCATGTTAACGGTCAGGCCAGAGATGGCACGGTTGATGCTACGTGCAGCTCTCTTCCGTTCTCCACGCTGGAGCTTCTCAAGTCTGGGTAGTTCTGAACTGGGCTCCTGTGCCCCTCACCATCCAACACAGAGACACACAGCCCCTACACACATACACATGCACACCGCTCCACACATACACACACACACACCCCCCACACACATACCTATGAGGTGTGGTCCTTGGATGCTGAGGGAAGAGAGCAGGTTCAGTTTTGCTTAAAGGGGCTGAGCCTCTTTCCAGTGGAGCAAAGTCCCTTCCTGTTCGCACACAGTTTGCAGAGGAAGATCTGCTCCTTGATTGTTGAGCTCCGTGACAGAAGAAAGGAATTGGTGGTGGCTCCTATGAGGCCCTGGCAGGTGATGACAGTGCCCCAGAGGCAACGCTACCACTTGCTGTGCCCTGAGTTGCTCTGACCAGGAGCCTCCAAATGCAGTGCTGGCTCCTCCAAAGTCACAGGGGATCCTGATGGGGCGTTGGGGGAGGAAGCAGGTGTTTTGACTGAGGGTAGAGGTTTCTCTTTAAAAACGTGTGGTACTGTCCCCCAACACCCCACCTGCGCTTCGCCCATGGAGGCCCCAATGGCTCTGTATGAACGGGGGGCCATAGTGTATTCAGTCACAGCAGGTGTGATGCTGTCTCCCATCGTATCACCTGTGCTCTGAATAGATGGGCTCCAAGTGTTCTGAAAGCAGGTGGTGACACAGGGGCCACCCATCACAAGTGAGATATTGTTCCCCGTGACTGTACTACCTGTGGTTTGGTCAGGTGGGCCTCAGTTATACTGATGGAAAGTGGGAATACCAGGTCCTCCAGCCATGGGAGTATGTTGTCCCCTTCCATCATACCACTTGGATTCTGGACAGGTGGCCCCAGCTTCTCAGATTTAAGATGTTGACAGTGGTGTCAAATGCAGAGCCTGGCAGTGTCAAACCTGCAAAACCTGATGTCCTTGTGCTGCCTCTCAGTGGCCGGGCTGCAGGATACGTTAGACCTACAGCTTGTGCCGGGGCTACCAGTTTTCCCAACAGGAAAGGGTTGTTAGTCTGTTGCCCATCACAGTCCTCAAATGCAGGCTGAGCAGCAATTCCTGGTCAAAGAGAAGGTTAGAAGTTGCAGTCTGTCTGCTGACTGACTGCGCAGGTAAATGAGTGGAGATATGGGTGGAGATGTGGGCAGAGGCAGTGCTGCCCCTGGGTGGTGGGTTCTCAGAACCAGGAAGCACCATGTAAAATGGGCAGTGGTTATCCCTGGAGACAGGGAGAGACTGGAAGGTGACAGCCTGGGAAGGAGGCATGGGATCCAGAGCATCGGTGTCAGAGGCAGCCTTGAGGTTTGCAGAGGGGCTGCCTCCTGGAGCGTGGGGGACGCAGGAGCCACGAGGGGTGGGCCGGTGAAAACAGGAGTGCTGGGGAGAGGGGATCTCTGCTGCTGCCCATCAGGGGTCCCACATGTGGGCTGAGGGGCAGTTTGGGGGGCAAAGGGATAGTTAAAAATTTGGGTGGGGAAGGGGACCATCAATGAAGCTGGGCTGGTGGAGACCGGTCCCTTTGCAGGTGCCTCTGCTCCACACGGCAATGAACTTGGGAAAATGGGAGACATCTCACACTGGAGGTCGGGGGACACCTGAGAATGCCAGCCTGGGAATGGGGAGCCGTGTCCACATCAGTGACACCAGGATATAAAGTAGGCTGGGAGGTCAAACCTGCAGAGGCCGTGGCTGTGATGGTGGAAGGGACAGCCACAGAAGAGAAGGGCTGGTGGGTGAACACAGGGCTCCTGGTGGACAGTACTGGAAGAGGGGTGGGTATGAAAAAAGGAGGGGAAGCTATACATGTAGGTGTCGAGCATTTTCTTTTGCAGCAGGTGTTTAGAAAGAGAAAGTTGAAGTGCTAGGAGGTGTGGGGAGGCCAGAAATAGGAGCCACTGTAGCTCTGATGAATGAAAAGGGCCTCCATTCTCATGAAGTGGAATTCCCCAAATGGGACTGGATCTGAAGGGAGGAAGAGAATCAGCAGCAACAGCAGGAGGAGGAGAGTTCGGGACTGTGTGTCGTGTTTTCTGATCAGTATTTGGGGTGGAGTCAGAGAAGGTAGATGGACAGACAGGATTGGGGGTCTGGCAGACATGTGGACCAAGTCAGTGGTAGGAGCAGGGACCTGTAAAGTGTGGGTGACCAGGGGCAGGGTGGCTGCAGTCTCCAAGGCAGGAGGGGAGAAGGGAGGAGCAGGCTGAGTGGCCCTGCGGTCTGCCATGACCCCGTTTGATCCTCCAAGATCTTGTTCTGCTGACACTCAGTGTTCATCTCCAAGCTGCCCAGGTTTCTGGCAATAGCTGTGCAAGGAAGCTGAGGAGGTGGGGGCAGCTCACCTTGGCCCCACAGCAGTGGCTGTGACAGTGGTAGTGGCAGGGGCAGCACAGTGGCATGGTGAGTCTCCATTTGCAGGGCCTACTGCTGGGACATCCCGGTGGACAAGAGCTCCATGATGGGATGTCTGCAGGCTTTCATCCTGCATCTCCTTCCCGGACATCAGTGAGCCTGGAGAGCTGGGCCCACGGTCTGCACCCGGCACTTCCTTTGGTGACCTCTCTGGCAACAGGGAGCAGCATGGGGTGGGTTCAGAGAGCACCACTGCATCTGGATCAGGTTTCCATGGAGGCAGGGCATCTCCAGCAGGGCTGTATGAGGTGGTGACGATGTGGCTTTCCCAGGAGGAGCTCATCAGAGACATGTGGGTGTTCTCACTCAAGCTGACTTCTGGGTGCTTGGGACGGAGGTCCGGAGGCCCAGGACTGCTCTCGATGGAAGTGAGGGCTCTGTTGGTCTATGGGGTTTGATGTCGACGGTACATCCCCACTGCTGTGGGGGCCCCTGTGCCCAATGTCCTGTCCTTTGGTCTCTACATGATCCTCCTTCTTCCCTGCCATCCCTTCTCTGGGCTCTTCTGGTACCTTCACCTCAGTCTCCTTTGGGCAAGGAAGTGGGAGGTGACTGGATGGTACCGGTTTCATAGCCTTGACTGCCTGCTCAGGTGGAAGGGAGGAGAGTAAATTTGTACCCTGGAGGAGGGATCTTTATGGTTCTTGTGTGTCTGAATATTATGGAATGACAGCGGACAGCATGGGCTTCTTTGGAGAGTCCCTCCAGCTCACCAAGGGGAGGATCTCCTGAGGTGGGGCACGTGGCCTGCTGGATTGGATACTGCCTCACAGGTGTGATGTAAAAACCAGCTGGGATCCCAGCGGAACAGCCTGTGACCAGGGCAGACTCAGGAGCAACGGGGTGGGCCCAGCCAGGCGGCACAGCCTCGTGGGCAGGGGAAACCGGCTGTTGACAAGCTGAGTGGGGGATGGTGTGAGGGAGGGCAATGAAACTTACAAAGGAAATTCCCATATAGAGCCAGTTGTGCTCCAAATACCCCCAGAACAGAGTATGAAGCTGGGAGAGCTTCACCTTAGCTTCCGACTCCTCTCAGGGCCAGGCAGGCCCTGCATTGTTCAGCCTGGTGCCTGTGACGTCTCCTTGGAATATGTCACAGAGAAGGGGCTGCCAAGGGCAGTTGCCAGCCCAACTACTGAAGAGAATGTGCCAAAGGGCAAAGGGCAAAGGGCAAAGGGCAAGGCCCCAATAGCTGCCCCAGCTGGACTTTCTGGCACCTGGGACTTCCTGCTGCAGGTTTTAGGTATTTGGCACCAGATAGGCCACTATGGGGGACAGTTCAGGACTGGGAGGCCCCATCCCTAGAGCTCACCCCAGCTGGGGCATCGGCTCTACAGGTCCCTTAGCGCCTGGGTGTGTGTCACCAGCCCTTTCCCCAGGGTCTCTGAGTTCAGAGCCTGTTCAAAGCTGAGCCAGGAGCCACCTAGATCCTGCCAGAGTGTGGTCTGCCTCCCCTGGGGACAGCCCAGCTTCTCTGAGAGGCCTGGAGCCAGGTGTTCCTTCTCCAGGGCTACCCAACCACTAGTGTCACCAGCCATGGGGGAATGTTCCTGAGGAGGGGACGGGAGCCTGACCTGACTGGATGCTGCACCCACCACATCCCTTCCTGGCAGGCAGATTCTTTGCTCACTTGTTTTTAGAAATTTGGTAAAACAATATTTGAACCTTAGATGTTCCTCAGGTCACACAGATGGTGATGGCTTAGCCAGGATTCACCCAGCCCATGTGGTTCCAGAGCTCCTGCTCTGGACGTTTCCTTATCACATATTCATCGGGTTACCATTGTTTTTATAGTCCTCAGAGTACTTAGCACTGAGCCACACCTATAAGGAGCACATGGCCTGTCCAGGAGGAGGTCTTTAGTTCAACCAACATATTGATTATGGACCACACTGGGTTCTAGTCTCAGAAGATATAAGTCGGGGACCACCAATTGTCAGCATGGCACCATCCCACATTTCTGATTGAGCCTTGCAGACCAGACTGTCTCTTTGGTCTAGTTTGAAGGATCCGAATAAGTAAAGATTGTATGTCATGTGTCCCTTAACAACAGGGATATGTTCTGAGAAATGCATTGTTAGGCAATTTCGTTGTTGTGCCAACATCGTATAGTGTACTTACAGCAGAAAACTGGTAGCTATATTGATCATACTTACTAAGTAGAGAATCATTACATAATGATAAAGGGAACAATTTGTCAGGAAGCTATAACAATTCAGATCCTCCAATTTCGTGAAGGTATTATCAAATATTAAGTCACAAAAGGGATTTAATACGCTGCTCTCAGTAATTGATAGATTAAGCATGCAGAAATTAATAAGGAGGGACAGAACAAAATAATTATTAATCAAAGTGGACATATACAGAATTTTGTTCTTAAAATTAGGTAAATAGATAATATTAAATGTTTCTTAGAATAAAGGAAAAAACAGATGAATATTAAAAGATAGATGGAAGAAGATAAAATTAGAGGCTCAGTACAACATCTAAATAATAGGGGTTTTGAAAAGGGAGTGGAATGTGGATGAATATAGTCAACAAAAACATGCCACAATTTTCCTAAACTGAAGAACATGAGTTTCAAAGTACAAAAGAGATTAGTAAGTACAACAGATAAAACGCGATCCACAACAATACATGTTACTGTGAAATTTCCGAACACTGGAGACAGACGGTGATTTGATCGTCAACATTCCAGAAAAAACAAAGTCAGACACGAAATATCAGAAATCATATGACTTCTTATTTCTCAATATCAAAACTAGAAGATGGAGAACAATGGGGTAATGTTTCAAAATTCTGAAGAAAAAGAATTTTCTTCTCAGAATTTGATGCTCAGCCATACTATTTTATTCCTACACATTCTTTCTCTGGAATCTACTGGAGGATACATTTCATAAAATGAGGAATAAACCAAAGAATGACGGCATAGGATAACGGATATTGGAGACCCATCACAGGAGGAATGCAAAGGGAATATCTGGAGTGATGGCCAAGATAAAGTGTAAGATAAAAAGATAATCCTAAAATAATTCCTGTGCATCAGGCATGCTAGGCAACCATTCAAATTGGAGCAGGTCAGAGGATCTTGGAGAGACTTCTTCAGGAGACAAAGTTGATAGAATATTTGATATATCTGATCGTCTTAAAAGGAGTTTTAGACAGCTGGTGAAGAATTTGGTGTTCAGTTAATTGTAAACTCATAGAAAACTTAGCAGGTAAAAACAGGATGGTATATACTGAGAAAATAAAGTTATCAGCAAAGGGAAAATAATAATAGTTTACTACATGGTTCAGCTGTGAAAAATATATAGTTATAACAATATAAACACAGAATATGTAACTAAAATAGGTATGTAACTCTATTAGGATGATAGAGGGAAGTGAGAGTATAACTGTGTGGTGGGAGCTAGGAGTAAAAGATGGTCATATAGTGGAGAGTTAATAGAAGATTAAAACTGAAAAATCAAGAAGTAACAGTGCAAGCATTTTATTTAGGTATATGGAAACAAGCATTGAAAGAATCAATTAAAAGACATAAAATCATTGCTTTGGTGGGTGAGGAAATGGTGAGGGAGGGAGTGTGCTGTGTTTCACAGCAGAAAAGAAGAATCATTTGTCTCCTCAAAATATATTCACCTATAGTTTTGATAGAAATAAAATTTGTCTTAAAAAGAAAATCAGTGTAATTTACCTTATCAACAACTTAAAGGAGAAAACCATACAACTCACAAATAAATGCAAGATGTACATTTGATCAGATTCTAAATTTATGCATGACAACCTCTCAGCAAACTTTCTTAAACTGCTAAACGGTAATTTAAAAAGCTGTAGCAAGTATTATACTTAACAGTGACAGAGTAAAAGCAATCTTTTCAAAGCCAGGAACAAGACAAGTATTCCCGCTGTCAGCAGCTCTCCTCCATGTAGTGTGGGAGATCCAAGATGGCATGGAAAGAACACAAAACATGAGAATGGGAAAGGAAGAAACATATGTATTATTATTTGCAGACAATAATATTGTGTATCTAGAAAAATCCATGAGAATCTACAAACTATTTAAACTAATTGGGGAATTCAGCAAGGATGCTGGATACACTATCCATGTACAAACATGATTAGCATTTCTATACAAAAGGAACAATTAGAAAATACAATTAAAATATCATTAAAAATAACACAATATTTTAGGGAGCTGGGAACAAATTTGCAAAAAGATAGTGAAGACATTTATGGGTAAACTTTTAAAACTTCTTTAAATAACATAAAAGAAGACCTAAATAAATGGACAGATGTACTATCTTACTGGATGGAAGACCTGATGTTATAATGAAAACAACTGACCTTAAATCTATAATTTCTATACAAAAGTATAAAAATTCCCTAGTTTTTTTTTCCCATAGAACTTCAGCTGATCTCAGATTTTACTTGACAGAATAAAGGGAAGAGCCATGGCGTTTTTGAATAAGAATAAAGGACTATTTAATATATATTGAAACCTGTTATAAATCTATAATAATCAAAACTGGTGTGGGCAAAAAAATATTTAGTGGAATAGAATAGAAAGCTGAAAAACAGAATCACGCACATATGTACCTAAAAACATAGCCTTAGTACGTAAAGTAAAAATTGATAGAATTTCGTGAAGGTATTATCAAATATTAAGGCAGAGGAGACGTTACAAATTCATATCAACAGAGCTGAGTTACCGAGCTCTTCACATGCAATGAATTAAAATAGATCCCTACCTCACATCATGAGCGAAAATAAATTCCAGACGGATTAAAGAAAAAAACTGTAAAAAAGAGCAAAATTTTAAAAAAATAAGAAAAATATCCTTATGACTTTAGGGCAGAGAAAGATTTCTTAATATGAAAAATAAAAAACTGTAAAAAAAGATTGATAAATTTGACTATTTTAAACTGTTTCTTTTTAGCCAAAGAAGCTACAAACGAATTCAAAAGATGAGAAACATACCAGGAAAAGAGATTTGCAATGTGTACAACTGACTAAAATTCAGTATCTGGAGGGCAGAAAGAATTCCTGCAAATAACTCATTAGAAAAACAAGCAAAAAATAAGAACAGGCAACACAGAATTGGAAATGGCTAATTTCCAACACAGAAACCCAAATGGCTAATAATTGCATGAAAATATGTAGGACTTCTTCAGTAATGTGAGAAATACAGAATAATAGAGTATGTGATACCTCTCCACTCCCTTCACTTCTGTGAAAAATTAGTCTTTCTGCACCAATTATCGGTGAGGTCGTAGGGAAACTAACTCATTCCTTGCGGGTGGGAGTGAAATTGATATAACCACTGTGGGAGCAATTTGGCAATAACCAGCAAATTGTACTTGGCAAATCACACTTGTAGGTATATATCCTAGAGCAGAGGTTCTCAAAGAGTGGTCCCCAGACCAGCAGATTTAGCATCACCTGGGAACTTGTTAAAAATTCACTATTTCTGGCGCTACTCCAGACGTAAGGAATCAGATACTCTGGGTGTGTTACCCAGCAAAGTGTTTTAAGGAGTTCCCCAGGTGATTCTGATCACGTCAAAGAGCAAATACCATTGCCCTAGCGTAAAGAAACTCTCCGTGTATGCTCATGAGGAGACGTCCAGATTTTTATGAAGCATTGTTTGTAATAGAAAAAAAAATTGGGGGAAAAAAGGCTGTTATTCATTCAACAGAATATTATGGGGCAGTTAAGATGAATAAACTAGGTCTTAATGTTTTGACATGGATAATTCTCAAACGCAATGTAGAATGAAATACACAAGCGACGAATGTGCCCGTAGAAGAAAGGTTCTCGACTGTGGGGCTTTTGCCCCCAGGAGACATCTGGCAATGTCTGGAGGCATTTTTGGTTGTCAAAACTTGAGGGGTGCTACTGCCATCTAGTGAAGAGAGGCAGGGATGTAGTTAAACCTTCTACAATGTACAGGACAGCCCCTCACAAAACAAAGAATTAGGTGGCCTGGGGTAGGCTCAATAATGGTCCCTAAAGATGTCCACATCGTAATCCCTGGAACCTGGGAATTCTGTGTTCTATGGCAAAAAGGACTTTGCAGATGTGATTAAGTTAAGGATATTAAGATGGGGAGATTACCCTGACGGACTCTAAGCAAGTGTCATTGCAACGGTCCTTATAAGAGGGCGGAAAGGAGGTCAAAGACAGAAGAAGGCAACATGACGTTGGAAGCAGGGGACAACAGGCTAAGTGAGGCCACAAGCCAAGGAATGAAGACAAGCTTCAGAATTTGGAAGAGGCATGGGAATGACTTCTCTCCTAGAGACTCCAGAAGGAACCAGCCCTGCCGACACCTTGATTTTAGCCTTGTAAGACCCCTTTTAAACTTCTGACCTCCAGAATTGTCAGAGAATTAATTTGTGTTGTTTCAAGCCACTAAGTTTTGGGTAATTTGTTGTATACTAAAAGGAAACTAACATATAACCCAAAATATCAATAGAGCCAAGGTTGAGAAATCCTGGTACAGAATGTCATTTTTATAAGTTAAAGATTATACAAGATCATACTATACATCTTCAAGAATTCCTCAGAATTACTTAATATTGAATATCATGCATGGGAGTGATACATACCAATTTTAACATCGTAGTAGCCTTTAGAGGGCTAAAGCAGAGGAAGGTAGAGGGTATATTTGGGCTTTGGCTGTGTCTGTAAAGAAAGAAAAAAGAAAACTGCAGCAAATATAGCAAGATGTTAAAATGTATTAACTCCTGTTTGTGGGTACATACGGTTTTATTATATTTTTTTATAATTTCCTTGAAATATTTAAAACTTAGACAGAAACAATTTTTTTAAATGTTGGATTGCTATCATCTTAGCTTTTCCTAGCCTCCCAGTAGCTGAGATTGACCATAAGACTTGTCTGGACCAGCAGTTGCACCCCAGGGACAGGTCATGGCATGGCGGCACCTCTGAATTCTACGTTCAGTTCTCTCTCCAGCTTATTCACAATTATTCACGTTGCCGACAAAGCTAGTAAAAGAGACCAAAGCTTATCTTGGGGGGTCTTTCTGTGCCTGGGCCCCTTCTCAGTGACATTGCTTCTTCCCCAAATCCCTTCCCTATGCAGGAACCAAGAGGTATTATATATTCTGTTCTTCCCCTAAAATCCTACACCTGGCAGAATCTCTGAAAGAGGGCTCCCTCCCTATGTGTCCCAGGAACCTGTTTGTGTTCATACCCAATGTCTACGAAGTCCTCTGGGCCAGGGTCAGGATAAGGTTTTATGGATCATATTATTCTGGATTTCCTAAGTGGCTGAAGTCTACTTTGCCTTGAAGATGGTTTATTCCTGTGATATATAATAAGAAATATATATGTGGTCTTTGTCCTGGTTTCTGGCACAGAGCTCCTGAAATCCTTGGAATTTCCTAAGTGAGGGAACAGTAGAGGTGTTTTTTCTTATGTTAACGAGGTGACATTTGGAAAGTAGTAAGAATGGGGGCTGGTTGCCAGGGGAACCAACCACGTGATTAGAGAGTAGGAACTTCTAGTCCTACCCCCTGACCTCCAGGAAAGGGAGAGGGGCTGGGGATTGAGTCCCGTCATCAGTGGCTAATGGTTTAATCAATCATGCTTATGTAATTAAGACTCCATAGAACCCCAAAAGGATGGAGCTTCTGGGTGGGTGAACATGTGGAGATTTGAGGAGATTGGTGGGGGCACAGAAGAGCTGGAGAGGGCACAGAAGCTCTATGCCCTTCCCTGATACCTTGCCCTCTGTATCTCTTCATCTGGCTGTTGATTTGTATCCTTTAATATCGTTTGTAATAAACTGGTGGTCTAGTGAGTAAACTAGTTCCCTGAGTTCCGTGAGTTGCTCTAGCAAATTAATCGAACTCAAGGAGGTGGTTGTTGGAATCTTTGATTTATAGGCAGTCCGTCAGAGGCACAGGTAACAACCTGGACTTGCTATTGGCATCTGAAGTAGAGGGCAGTCTTGTGGGACTGAGACCTTAACCTATGAAATCTGATACTGTCTCTGGGTAGATAGTGTCAGAACTGAATTGAATTGTTGGACACCCCGCTGGTGTTGGAGAGTTGCCTGGTGGTGTGGGGAAAAACCCCACATGTTGGAATAGGGTACAGAATTATTAACCCCTAAGGACAGATGGGTTTTATAATGGACTCCTAGGAGCCCCAAGTCTCACATTTTTTAGAGCTCTCTATTGAAGGAAGCAAAATTATATGCCATTTTAATCCTATAAGAGTTAATTCTGTTAGATTTAAAAATTCCTAGTGGGATGTTCTAAAGGTTTAGTGGCCACGTATTCCAGGCCTATAGACACAAATTCATTCCATTTGCACTGCAGTTTCTATAAGATAAAAATGAACGGATGTGGTCTCACAGGAACCTCTCATCTTTTGGGGTTTGTTCTTAATCTAAATTCCTCAGGAGAACTTTTCCTTTTGTAAACACTTTCTCTGTGGTTAGGAATCATTCATTATTGAAAAATCATAGATTTCGGTTGCCAGTTAACTTCCTCTCTCTCTCTTAAAATGATGACTTGTATGTTTGTTATTTATTTTTGCTGCAGGATATAAGAGAATTGATTTTTTTCTGGGCACATTTTCATGGATTTATATACTAGCAGATGAAGTATGGTCTGATTTTCAACCAGCTGGTCTTCCAAGGTATTTTCCCAGACAAAATTCTTAACTTCAAAATGGTGCAGATTATGATTATTAGAACTCCATGGGGATATTTAGTGCTTTCTAAGTTTTTGGAGGGATCCCAGGAAGAAATCTGTAGCTTTAAGTTCCAAAATTCCCGTGGCTTAATCCTTCAGGAATAATAAAGGAAAAGGAGATAATCTTAATCAGCAAGCTGTGCCTCACCCCATACAAAATGATTCCCATTTCTATTCAGTCTCGTCTTAGAAAATAAATACTTTCCTCTAGAAACTGAGAATGAATCAGAATGACTTATTGATTCCTGCAGAAGCCCACTATAGATAAATTCATTCAAATGTCGCTCCAGGTTTAAGTTTACTGGAAACTATTAGCAGAATTATTGGAAGGGATTTTCCTAATAGTACTTCCAGTTGAAGTGTTGGGAGAGACTTGAATTATGCCAGAAAGGGTCCTTACAGCACACAAACGGCAAAATCGAGTTATTTTACCTTGGGCCGAAGGACACCAGAGAGATAGTTACACACACACAAACAAATCTAAAGTCCTAATCCTGGCTCCCGAGATGTTCCGTGGGATGTCCCAGACTCCTGCATCACTGCCTGATGAAGGGGAGCCTACGCTTACTCATGTTTGGGGTGTGGCACAGCAGAAGGCCACAGAATTTAGGCAGAAGCTCCTAATCAAGGGACTTTGCTTAACTTGCACAATCTTTTCTCTGAGATTTATTTTCTCTTGTATATAATTGGGCTCAATGATTTTTAAATTTCTTTCCATCTCAAAACTTCTATTCCCTGATAATTTGTATTTTCACAGTTACGAGCCCAAAGACTTCTGAAGTAAATCCCTGATGAAAAGAGCATTTAGCAAACTCTTCAACCATACAGAACAGCCCTGAGGAGATAGCTAAAGGTGGCAGTGTTGCATTTACCTTGTGGACTCTCTTCTCACGTTCCAGCTTCATCACTCTCAAAGAGTTTGACACGGTCACTTGGTCTTGGAGAGCCCAGTTTCTTCATCTCTAATGGGGACAATGATAGTACATGCTTCATAGTGGCCATGAGGATTAAATAAGATAATCTCAGAAAACCCCTAGCAGTATGCATTTTTCATAGAGAGTGCAACATGTGTGTAACACTCAGAGTTTGATCAAAGAAATAGAACTTTAGAAATAGAAAGAATATGGGACTTATCAAAGGGGATTGACTTAATCCAATTTCTGAATGGCTGCTGCTTCTGTACCTGGTGTTGGCCTTGAAGTCACCAGGGAAGAAAAATAACAGGAGGGAAAGATGGATGTGAAATGGAGGAGAGCAAGGACAAAGAGGAACACCCAAGGATGAGCTGGAACCCGTGTTGGTATCTCCCTGACTCCAATCCTCCCACTGCAATGATGTGGCTGTCCTGCGGGAGCTGAAGGAGCAGCATGCTAGATGATTGCTCCATGCCAATAAAGTGGGGCAGCAGATCAGCAGCAAGGTCTGTGAGCTGCAACAGTGCTTGGCGTCCTGCACTGTCCGTCTCAGTACAAAGGGAATATGGCTGCTTCACTTCTGCCTTTCAAATCTATATAAAACGCACCTTGTGTTCCATGTTAACCTGGAACTGTGCAAGGAAGGGAGTTCTGGGAAATGTCGGTTCTGGCTCGGCTAAGTTGACACAGTATAAGTACAATGCGCCAAGTTAGCTATTATCATTGTTTTTCATCTTCAGAAAAACTTCTCTAAAATTCCTGTCTAAAATCGCCTCACCTATCCCCTGGTCATTTTCTATCACAATCTCTTGGAAACTATTGTGTCTTGTCAGACTAGTAGAAAAGCTCCGTGAAGGCAGGAATGTGGTTGTCCTGGTCACTGCTGTGTACCCAGAAAGCAGAATTGTGCCTAGAATGTAGTAGGTACTCAAGAAATGTTTAATGAAGATGGTCAAACCATAATGTGAATCAAAGTTGGAGTTTTTTTCCAAAATTTTACATTCTAGATCTGATCACAATGTTTAGATTGTTATGAAAGGTATGGAAAAATTCTGGTGTGTATTATATGCTGTGTTCTATGCTAGGCTCCTTGCAAGTTGAATTAGTTAGGATGGCATTGGCTGCTATAACAAATAAAGCCCCAAATTTCAGTGGTTTCTCACAATACAAGTTTTTCTGAGTTCATGGGTGCTCCTGGTTCATGGGTGGCTCTCCTTCTCATAGTGACTCAGTGACCTAGGCTCTTTCCATCACATGTCCACCCTTCCCCAGGACACTGTCATCCTTTCCTTTACTTCCAGCAAATAGAAGCTGGGAACAAGGCACACTGGTTCTTAAAAGGTCTTGCTTGAAAGAGATACACACCATTTCTACTCACATTCCACTGGTGAGAAGTGGTCACACGACACCCCTAGATGCAAGGGGGACTGGGAAATGTAATTCCTGCCTGGAAAGCTGTTTCCCATTGAGAACACCAGACTAAGGAGGCCCAAACAAATCTTATTGGACAGCTAGATGTCTCTGTCACTCTTATATTGTTCAGGTAATCTTCAAGCAATCCTATAAGGCAGGGGCTATTAATGTTCCCATTTTGCATATGAAGAAATTTGTGAAGTGTGTGTAGGTAACTTGCATAAGGTCATACAATTAACAATAACAGTTTTGAACCAAGGTGATTCAAAACTGCATTCTTTTTCTTTTTCCTGAGGAAGATTCACCCTGAGCTAGCATCTGTGGCCAATCTTCCTCTTTTTGCTTGAGGAAGATTTGCCCTTAGCTAACATCTGTGTCAATCTTCCTCTGTTTTGCATGTGGGTCCCCGCACATACAAAACCTAGACAAGTGGTGGAGGTCTGTGCCCGGGAACTGAACTCAGGCTGTCAAAGTGGAGCATGCCAAACTTAACCACTAGGCCATGGGGCTGGCCCAAAAACTGCATCCTAACCCCACAACGTGCTTCCTCTTGGCTCACAAGCAAGTTCTAACACAACTGGTCGATAGACTAGACTCTTTGAAAATTCCAGCTAGGGTTCCTATAGATAAAGCCTGTTAGAGATTGCCTACAATCTATAATAAGCTACAGGTCAAGTTCTCAAAAAAACAATAAAAAATCAGGTTTTGAATTGTTATTGATAGTCTTACATCATTATGTGCCTGCTATTTTTGCAGGTTGATCCATTAAAGTTGTCTCAAACATAGAAAACAAGTTTAATGAGTTTGCATCTTATTTCTTAAAATAGACACTTGAACCACCAAAGAATTTGGATTGTTTGTCATAAAAAAGACCAGTATATTTGCATTTCCACTATATATTTTGGTGAGTTTAGAGGGGGAATGAAAACCTGTGGCCTCTGGTTTCCGTGGGTCATATCAGTGACACACAGGTATGTGAGCATCTCTTCAGGAATTGCCATAGTGTCTGTATTGATGGAAATTAGAGCTGAACAATGCAGGTGGGTCTGGAAACGGCCAAGCCATTGGTTTAAAATCAAGCCCAAAACTTAGTTGTTACTAAAGAATTTTAGCTCGATGATTCTCCTTTCAGATAAGAGGTTAAGTATGTAATGTATGCCAAGGTGATGTTTTAAAATCTAAATGTAATTTATAGATTCATAAACTTACCAGATGCTTTAGAAACTGCAGACCAGGACCACTGGTTCAAGACCATGTGGCTTTCTAGAAATTCTTCTATGCTTCCTACTTTAGAAACCAAAGGATAAGAACATCTACGGGAACATTAGAATAAATATGTGTAGTCTGGAAATACGTGCATTTCTTTGTCACTCAAATGGCATGAATTCGAACTGCTGTAAACAGCAAATACTCAACTCTGTGTTGCTTAGTGTGATGAGCTTGCTTTATCAGGTACAGCTTTTGTGACCTTAGAAATGAGCAAGTTCAAGACAGAAAGAAAGTGAAATCTAGAGTTGAAAAATTTTCATTCTGTAATGAGAGAATTATGACACTTTGTCTAGCAAATGACAGTGAAATAGAAAAGGATAAATGAGTTAGAAGAAGAAAAGTCTATACTAATGAGTCATAAAAATCATCCCAGAGAAGCTAAATGTGTGATACTTGTTAAAATTACGCAAGAATCTTTTTCCTGTGGAGTTTATTGTTGAACTAATAATAACATTAATTTAGCAGAAAAGTTGACTTTTGCAATGCAGCTGTGTGGCATGAGAGAATGGAATTAATGGAGAGACTAGATCTTGGTTCAGATTCTAGCCTGCCTCTGACTACTCGTCCATTTTGGAGGAAGTAGTGTAGCCGCTCTGAGCGTTGGGTTACTCGTCTGTAAGTGGCTAATGGAGGGGTTGGCCTGATTAAATCAAATAATCACTTATGCCTCTCAGTACTGTGCTTGGCACATATTAAATGCTCAAGAAATGATAACTGTGAATTTAATTACTCTTTCTTTTAGTCAATTATTACGTGAAAGATGTCTGTGTTTTAAATAATGTAGAATCAGACTCCACAAAATTCCCTGCTTTCTAGAATATTTACAGTTGTCTGAATACAAAGTTCTTGATATAGCTTGTCCACCATGATTTTAATCCCATACCCAGGAACCTGAGTCTCGTTTGTCAGGTTCTCTTCACATCTAGGCATTCTCCTCTATTTGTTTTATTTTTAATTTTTTTTAAAGATTGGGACCTGAGCTAACATCTGTTGCCAATCTTCTTCTTTTTTTTTTTTTTCCATTCTTCTCCCCAAAGTCCCGCAGTACATAGTTGTATATTCTAGTTGTAGGTCCTTCTGGTTGTGCTATTTGGGATGCTGCCTCAGCATGGCCTGATGAGCAGTGCCATGTCTGTGCCCAGGATCCGAACTGATGAAACCCTGGGCTGCTGAACCAGAGCGCACTAACTTAACCAGAGGGCTGGCCCCTCCTCTATTTGTTTTAAATAGCACTAGGAACCAATCTAATGGAAGTGGGGTAGGGGGATGGAAGGGTGGGAACGTGGTTCTGAAAGACTTGCCTTATGTATAGAAAGAGCTATGCCTCCCCTATAAGTGTCTTGAGCCAGAACATTATGGATGATTCGGAGGTTAGGAGGATGTGAGATACAGGAGGTTATGAGAAATAAAATCCCACTCCTTTTGTTCCAGCCTCATCATCTGAATGAATCCTATGTGTTGTGAGCCAAGAGCGTTTCTTACTATGAAGTTTTTCCACTCATAAACTTACTCACAGGAGAGGTTTGCAAAAGCAGAGCCAAGATTGTGATCAACAAAGATCATAATAATTACCAAAGTTGTCAGCCTTCCTGAATCTCTCTCATTTTTGCATGTCTCACCATCAGGTTCCTATTTCTTTAAAGCTAACACATCGCCGCTGAATTAAAATGCAGCAATTATTTATGACCTTTCAGTGCATTTATTTTTTCTTTAAAGCGTTGTCTATGCCTGATATTGCAACTTTTGATAGCTAGGCAGTTAAATGAGAAAGACAATCTTACGTTCCTAATGGCGTAAGCACTTTTGTCTGGTACTAGTAGAATGGATACATACGAGGGCTGTTAATTTAGCTCTAATGTGGGCTGCGTGGGAAAAGCTATAGGGGTTCTATTTAGTCGGTAGTAAACAACTTCGGAATCAATGTGTTTTTCTTTACTGAAGACTTGCTTAGTGCATCGGAAAAAAATTCTATTAGTTTGCCTCATTTAGTAGTCACCACACAGCCTGATGCGTGAGCCAGTGGCCCCCATTAAGGCCGGCATGACTGTTTGTAGCACAATGAACCAAGCCATCTGAATTCAACCCCAGTGTCATCATTCAGCAAGCCAGACAGAGCCATGATTTAGGATTTTCCCAACATTTTATGGCAATTTGTTTCATTTGCCCCAGGCCCGTAATGATGCAAATTGCCATAAAGTGGGATAATCAGGCAGTAGAAGTGTCATAAAACTGCAGGAGAAACAAATTTCCATCTTGGAACTTTGCATGCCGATGAATGTGGGGAAAGTAAATGTGGACCTGGCTTTGCTGGTGTTATCTGGTTGCCAAGCTCTGTGCCAAGCAGAAATGATTCCATTTTGTCAATTTGTACTCCTTTTGAAGCCAAAGAATGGGAGTCAAAGAAGATTTGAAAATGAGAAAGCACCGGGTGAAAGTCTTTCTTCAGGTGCCTGGGCTGTGATCCTGGGAGGGGTCGTCCAGGCCCAGGGAGGCCAAATGGGTGCCATTGGTTAGATGGAGGGCGTATTAAAGGGCTATTAAGGATTGGAGTGCTTGGGCCTTCTGGAGTGTCATGGTGCTTCTCCTGATATGTTTTTGGGATCGCTGCCCTGCCTTGAGCAGCCCTGCCTCTCTTCTGCCATGAACAGCCTGTCCCACGGCGGGAACCAACAGGCTGGAACTGGCATTGTTAGACCGAAGCTCTTTGGGCCCTGCTGAGAACTGGGACATGGTTGAGATGAAAGAGTCCATTCTCACATATTCATTGCTTGCCTTGGAAGCGAAAATGGAATTTTTTTTTTTTGATGCCTGAGAAGCAGACTCCCTTTGTCTCTCTGCTTTTTAATTTTTGTTTTTTCTTCTCCTGGCCACATTCCTGCCACATGGATCATTTGCATGTTTCAGGTATCATGAATCATCCCTTGAAGAATCACACAGCCTGAAATTTCCAGGTCTTACTCTGCAGCTGATAATGGGGTTGTATTGCCTTCACCCTTTATTTGTGTGTTGTCCATTTTGTTTCCTGTTTTGCAATATTACGTTAATGGCATCGGTTTGAAAGTTCCCTAAGGACACATTCCGTAGCTTCACTCCTGCTAACTGAACTGTTTTTGACAGATATCTTAATAACATTCTAGCTCGTTGCCAAGCTGCTAGGGGTAAGAGCTACAATCATTTCTCCCTTTTTAAAAACTGAAATATATCCTAGGAGGAGCTTCTCTAGGATTCTTTTGCTTTTATTTTATAAACTTAATTTATCATGGACTCCCCAATGAACAGGTCTGCTTCCCAATTTTGATGCTGTTGCATCCTAAAAGGCAATAAGGAAGATGATGAAAAAATGGTCTCTTTCTGGCTCTCACAATGGTGATATTTTATATATAGCCTTCACATATCGTCATTTTCATGTTTTTATGTTTCCTATCTAATTTCGTATATGTTCTGTGATGTTTTTAAATTTAATGCATTTAGAATATGAAGAATATTGCTTTTAAGCCCAGTGATTGCCTGGTTTCTGTTAATAATGACTGATGTTGATCATAACCATTTATTGAGAGTGGAAGATATACCTCGCATTGTGGTATCCCTTTACATGCATTATCTCATTTAGCTTCAAAAACAAACCTATGAGGTACTGCTGTCAAAACATTCCTACCCCCCGCCCCCAATTTTGATCAATGAAATGTGATCAGGATAATGTAGAATGTTGAGTGGATTGATCCCCTTTCCAGTAGAGAGCAAGCTCTTTCTAAAGATGATATCTTGCAGGATACACAGTCTCACTTGATAATTGTGCATTTCAGTACAAAGTAGAAATTGACATTTAGAAACTGGAAAAAGCCTGAGCAAATGAAAATTATATGTTGCGATACTTGAAAAAATTAATTCATTGGCGATTCATAGGCTATTGGTGAAATGACTGAACTTGGTAACTGGTAGCTCTTGGAGGAAGGATTTTTCTTGAATGATCTGGTCCTTGGTCTTCTCTAAAGTTCAAGTGCAAAGAGTCAACATTTGCCTTTGGGGCCACTTCGTACTTCCTTCAAAGCCCTTTGCTCCCATGGTGTCCTTCTCCCCTCAAAGTTTCCACTATTCTCTGGGTCTCTGATGGTTCTATTTCTCCAGGGTTTGCTGCAGATCTAGCAGGACCTCCTTCATACTGTTCTGCCCACAAAAACTTACTTAATTCATGACCCTGCTAAATGTCAGCTGATTAGATAAACTCAAGGGTCTTAAAGGACAAATGGAACTGTAGGGAAAAAACTTCTTGATGGAATTCTAAAAATAAACAATAGTTGGGGCTGGCCCCATGGTGTAGTGGTTAAATTCAACATGCTCTGTTTTGGCGGCCTGGGTTCACGGGTTCAGCTCCCAGCTGTGGACCTGCACTACTCATCAGCCATGTTGTGGTAGTGACCCACATACAAAATAGAGAAAGATTGGCACAGATGTTGGCTCAGGGCAAATCTTCCTTAAGAAAAAAAAGAGGAAGATTGGCAACAGGTGTCAGCTCTGGGTGAATCTTCCTCAGCAAAATAAATAAATAAATAATAGGGAGAATGGCTTCAGGTTTAGAAATAAAAATATGATGATGAAACATTCCTGTTGTGTATAAAAGAAAACTTAAAAATGGGTATAAGATATTAATTTGTAATTCAATTGTCTATCCATCAATGAAGAGATGATTTTGAGATTTTGACCCCAAGAGGTAAATACAACTTTGTAGGAATCAAGTGATCAATGAAATGGGTTATAAATGCCATGCCAGTGTTGTAGAAAGGTATCTAATAGAAGGCCATGGGAAGAGCATTCTATGTCAAGAAGATTCACATTTATATGAAAATTTGGGGCAACCCATAAATCTAAAGATTAAACCTCATTACAGAGTATCTGAGTGAAGATAAAAGGAGGGAAGAACGGAAGTGATAGTTCTGTTGGATATATTACAGGTTCTCCAGACAAACATTTCAGATTTAATCCAAGAACTATCATGTAGGCTATGTATAATAGTGATGGGAGACTAAAATGATTGGGATAGTGCTTGGAAGTCTTAGACAAAAACAGAGCATGTGATCATTTTTGACTTACCTTATTTAGTAAAATTCTGTCTGAAAATAAAAGAAAACCTGACAGTGAGATCACTACTGTGGACCTAATCCTAACCAAATGAGAACAGTTTATAAGTGTGATTTATTTATTAAGTTCCTGCCTGCTGTGTACCAGAAATTGTGTGTGATGAGGACATATAAAGATGCAAGCATTTTTCTAGGGACACAGCGGGCAGAGAATCCTAGATTTAGGAAAGGAGGATTTTAGTCATCAGAGATAAGTCATGAGCAGGATGAGGTCTTAAAATTGGATTCTCACCATTGCATGGGGAATTTCACAGCACATAATGCATGTGTTGATCATTTTAACTTTGAAAAAAGTAAAATAAATAACACATTTTGATGTACAATATTTATTTCAGGGAAATGGATTCCCAAGATAACTTGATACTGACCAACACAGCATGGCCATTAAAAATTCCCAATGTTTGGTTGACTTTGTCTCCCAAAACAAGGAAAAGCAGAGGCACCAGCCATTATTGAGCCACTACTGCTTTGAGTTCATCTGAGGGGGAAATGAGCCGATAGAAGGCTCTCCATCCACTTCTGATGAAACAGTCTTGGGGGCAGTGTTCTGGTGGATGCACCATGTTCCAACGCACAGGATCAGGGTTGGGAAAGGGGAGACTGAAAGAGGCATACAACCCAGCCATGAGCAGGGCTGCATCAGATTCCAGATTCATCGTGTTTGGATGATGCATTGATATCCAAAGTGACTTCTCTAACTTGCTCCAAATTGGAACTAGCAACTCTCTTGAGGGAGAAAATGCTCCTTCTGTAAGAATTTTTTGATCTGGAACCAGAGGTGGAGAAATAGGAGGGCAAGTATAAGTGCTACATTCTTCCCTGCCCGCTACATCAATGAACTGGCCCTTCATCCTTTCTTATAAGTGCCTGATATTAAGTGGGTTTGAGTTGCTTGATGCATATTGGTTAAATGGCTGTTTTAAATTATTCTCAAACTATACGTATAAGCCATAAAATTGGGAGAGGGAGGAAAAGGATGACCAAGAGATGGAAGGAATGCCATTCAGCCAATGCTAGCCACGAAGAGTAGCAGGAATCTATGAGAATAATTTCAAGAGAGAAAAGCTCAGAATTAACTTGAGACTGGTAGAAAAAAAAGAAGATATATAACAAAGAAAATGTTTAAAAAATATATTTGATGCACAGACGATTTCTATAAAGAGGTAAGAAACTGCTTGTTTCTGGGTCAGAGCTGGGGAATTGGAGAAGTGTGGTGAGAGGGAGACTCACATTGCACTGTGGACTCTTTCAGACTTGTCCAAATTTTTAGCATATACACTTGCTATCTTTCCAAATAATTAAAACAGAATTTACAAACACATAGGTGTGTGGTAGATACTGCTCATTGTCTCTTGTTGCGCCCTCCCCACTTCTTATGTAGGGATCAGGACCTGCTAATGATACATGAGCAGAGGGAAGTTATGCTTCCAGGTCCCATCAATCAAGGGAGAGAGCATGCCCTCCCCTCCACCTCTTCCCCTTCTTACTGGCTGCAACATGAGTAGCCTTGGATCTTCTTGTATCAATGCTTGAGGGATAGTGGAGCAATAAAGATAGAAGGATCCTGGGCTGCTCCTGACTTTGTGAAGCAGCACTGTCATATCAGCTAGAACTTTTTTGTAACAGCAAGAAACACACTCAGGTGTCTGTCATGGCTGTCAAAGTTATGTTTTAATTAATTAGATGTCTGCTTTTGATTATTTACCATAGCCAAGATATGGAAACAACCTAAGTGTCCAACAATAAGACGAATGGATAAAGAAGATGTGGTATACACAATGAAATGTTATTCAGCCATGAGAAAGAAGGAAATCCTGACATTTTTGACAACATGGATCTTGAAAGCATTATGCTAAGTGAAATCAGCAAGACAAAGCTAAGTACTGCATGATATCATTTAAATGTGGAATCTAAAGGAAAAAAAGTCAAACTCATAGAAAAAGAGAGTAGAAAAGTGGTTGGCAGAGGCTGGGGGATGGGGGAAATAGGGAGAGTTGGTCAAAGTACAGAAGAGTTTGTACTTTCAGCTATAAGATGAATAAGGTCTGAGGATCTAATGCAATACGTGGTGACTATTGTTGATAATATTGATTATATAATTGAAATTTGCTAAGAGAGTAGAACTTAAATGTTTCCATCCAAAAAAAATAAACAAGTATGTGAGGTGATGGATGTGTTAATTAAGCAGATGATGGTAATCCTTTCACCAAATCACCACAATGTACACTTTAAACAGCTTGCAATTTTGTCAATTATACTTCAATAAAGGTGAAAAAAAAGATGTCTGCTTTTGATGTTTGTACCAAAAGCTAAGACATTTTCCACGCTTATTTTCATTTTAACAGATAAGGAGGAAAGAAGAAATAGAAGATATGGAGGAAAAAACAATGGAAAGAATATTTTCTTAGGAAACTCAGTGGTCAGGGGCAGCAAAGCACAGCAGTGTGCTGGTGAATGTTTATCACTGTAACCTCCACCAATTTTTGTGGGGTAAATACTCCATGAAAATACTACTTTCAAGCTGCCAACATGACGTCACTGAATGGAGAGTTGGGAAGAGATGCTAACTTGAACTTCCTAGAACTGGTACCTGCCAATTCTAGCACACCCCTTTGCACCAACTAGCAAAGCAAGAACTCCAGTTGATGGCAACTTGGGGCAAAGTTGACAATGGCTGGCAAGGTACTTTGGATCCATAAAGGGCCAATGCTATTTTTTCTGGAGGAAAGAAGTTTTATTCAAATCATAAAGGCATCTAAAAAATGATGTAGGTAGTGAAAATTGTCAAAACTTCTGAGATCCGTTTAGGCCTACATGGTTGAATTTCTTTAAAAAGTCCTTATTTTATTTATTTTTTTTTTGAGGAAGATTGGCCCTGAGCTAATGTCTGTTGCCAATCTTCTTCTTTTTGCTTGAAGAAGATTGTTCCTGAGCTAACATCTGTGTCAATCTTCCTCTATTTTGTATGTGGGATGCTGCCGCAGCATGGCTTGATGAGTGGTGTGTAGGTCTATGCCCAGGATTCTAATCCATGAGCCCTGGGCTGCTGAAGCAGAACATGTGAACTTAACCACTATACCACTGGGCTGGCCCCAGAAACTCCTTAATATTTTAGAGGATAAAATTAATTTTATAAATGTTACAGATTCTTGAGCAGATGATATTTATATTTTTGGTTTAACAAAAGGTTTTATTTTCATGGAAAAAAATAAGGTACTAAGAAAATATCAAGTCTGCAATGGAGCCATAACTTGCAATAGATATTGTTATGTTAATAAATGAAATAAAAGGGACACTGCAGCCCATTGCCAACTTATCTTTCCATTTCTATCAAACAGAATGAACTGGCTACCTAAAAGGGCTGAACAAATGTTTGTGAGAGGGCATTGGTGTCTAAGGTGCCACCTATCCCTTGCCCAGATATGTGTCAAGGCCAGGATAAGTACTTGTGGCTGGCACAAAATATTAGTTAACAATGAAAGAGTTAAAAAGATCTAGATCTGGAATGATAGGAGGAATCTAACAAGACCAAACTTAATAGGGAAAAATGTTAAGCCATGAAATTTGGGCCAGTGCTCCAGCTGCCCAAATATGAGTGATTATAAACTTCATATAAATCCTCAGTCTTCTGTATTATGTGGATATCCCAAATTAAATAACCCCAAGGGTGCATTAATTGGAGTGCATCATACCGCCAGGAAGAAAGGAAATAATCATTTCACTGTACTTTTCACCCATCCATTCATTGATTTCATTCATCACACTCACCCATCTGCTCACTATCATTCATTGACTCAATTACTATTGATTGAGGATCTACAAAGTCAGGTAAGTGATGCATATATAGTCATAAGATAGGCATGGTGCATACCCACATGGAGCTTAAGTCAATCAGTTATTGTTCAGACCACGTATAAAGTACAGCGGTTGGTTTTGGATGTGACTTTAAGGGAATTAAGTAGAAAGTGATATCTGGCCACAGACTAGTAATGGGATTGGTTTGGAGTAAACTCAGTCATGCAAGGAAGAATTGAAGTAACTGTAGGAGAGAGGAGAGGAGTTTAAGAGCATGTCATAGCTTTCTGCAAATATTCAAACAGTCATCATAGAGCTCTTCTCATACAGTATATATAAGAAGCGAAAATGAAGCGAATAGTGAAGTCTAATTGAGTTCAGAGAGGAAAAGGAAATTAGAGAAGGTTTAGCAAAGGAGGTGATTTTTAATCTGAGTCTTGAAGGATGAATGGGAATTCATTAGGAAGAAAAAAAATAAAGGGCATTTCACCAGGTGGAGGGAACAGTGGTGCAAATTCCCAGAGCCACACAATGGAGGGGCCTTTGGTAGCAGCATGCATTTTTGAGTGTTTGTAGTACAGAGGATAAGAGTTGGAAGGGAGAGGAGAAAGGAGTAGCTGAAGATGAATCCGGAGAGAAAGTCTTAGAGAAGATCATGGGAGTCTTTTATGCTAGGGAGTTTAAATTCTCTATTTGAGGGCACTGGGAGAGTGGGTGGGCATCAAAGCATCATAGGCAGGGGAGTGACATCCCCAGATTCATGTCTCAGAAAGGTCACGCTGGTGCAGCGTGGAGGAAGGATTTGAGGGAGGGCAAGATTCTGACTGAAAGGGAAGGAGGAGTTTCTGACATGGACTGACACTGAGTCTGTGTTTTTGAGGTCGAGTTTCTCTTAGAGAGTCTGAAATACATTGTCTTTGTAGCTGTGGTTCTTTTAGCTGAGCTGGGTTAAGGGTCAAACAAAGCTCTCTCTTCATTCGGGCCACGTTTGTACTCAGCATGCAGAGTATATAGTTTTCTCTTGGTGTGTCTGGTGCATCTTTGTATTTTCACTAATTCATTCATTCATCAAATATGATTTAAATACCTGGCTGGCGACAGCCATGTTCTTGGTCATGGAGATCCAGCAGATACACAGGTAAGTTCTCTAGGTGTGATAGAGACAGACGATCAGTAAGAAAGCACACGAAAGGTAATTTCAGATGCTTTTAAGTGCTGTGAAGTTACTAAAACAGTAACATGATTGGCAATAACTTGGGCAGAGGTAGGTTTGTCAGGTGGGATGGGCAGAGAAGGCCTCTCTGAGGAGGTGATATTTGATTGAGACCTGAATGACGAGAAAGAGGCAGCCGCGTCCGGCTCAGAGGGAGGATCTCCGAAGCAGAATGAACTATGGCATTAAAGGACATCAGGAATTATCTTGTCATGTTCAAGGAACAGAAAGGCCAGTTTGGCATGAAAACAGTCAGTGACCAGGAGGGTAGTATTAGACAAGATCAGAAAGGGAGGAAAATGTCATACAACCCTACAGGCCTTGATATGAGGTTGGGGTTTCACCTCATCTGTATTACAGTAAAGAAGTCACTCTGGCTGCTTCTAGTGGAGAGTGGATTGGACTGAGGCAAGAAAGGGAGCAGGGAGACCAAATGAAGTTTATGGTAGATGTCCAGATTTAAAAAAATGTGACTTCTACGATGGTGGTGGCAACCATGATAGAGAAAAGTTGATGGGTTCTGGAGGTTGAAGCAAGAGGACTAGCTGATGGATTGGATGTGGGCTAATGAGGGAAAAGAGAAACCAAGCAGGAAGCCCTGTTTTTGTGCTTAGCCAAATGTGCCATTTTTGGGGATTTGAGAGGCTGAGGGATGAAAATATTTGGTTGGGAAAATTGAGAGTCCTGTTTCATCCACGTTAGCTTTGAGATGCTTGTTAGGCTTCAAAGTGAAGATGTCAAGGGGGTGGTTGGGTACATGACTCTGAAGCTCAGAGATGAGGTCAAAGCTGGAGATACGAATTTGAGAGTTATTAGTATTAAATTCACGATGGTATGAGTAGCTGCTCACAAGGTGTTCAGTTGGTCAAGCGATGATCATCTCTACTAAGCCACTTTACCAGCATGACATTTGGTAGATGTTCAATACCTCTTGGCTTATTGCCTTGAACTGTGCTAGAATGCTCCAGAGTACTAAAGATAAAGCATGAGTTCCAAGAATTTTGGCTGCTTCTTGCCCAAAATGTATCTTTGTCTCCAGGATTAAATTCTGGGAGGACAGATAGATAGAGGTAAAGAAGAATCTTCTCCATTTTGTGTTTGGTGAACATGCCCTCTTGGGCATCTGGAGGGAAATTTAGAAGAGTGGTTCTTTATTTTCTCCCTCATGTATTTAGAACTCAGTGGCTCCTAAAGAGAATTCAGGCATTTGGTCTGTAGTGCTATTAGATGATTTTAAAGGTATTTCAAACTCTGAAATTTTAAGCCAAACAAAAATTGCTTTTCTTTAATAAAATATTCTCAGTATCCACACCTAGATCAACATCACAATGGCGGTTAGTATCACAGGGCTGCCGGACTTGGACTTTTATCCTGATATCAGTGTTCTTTTCTTGCTATCTTGCCCTAGAAATTTTGATTTCTGCCTCAATCCAGTAATACTCAGTTTAAAATACTATAGTATTTGAATTTGTTCAGTAATCTGAATTTTAGTTTGCAGTCTTGGAAAGAAAATCACAAATAGTTTAAACAAGCCGTGAGAAATCAATGTATTCTTTTTTCTTTTTTTTGAACACCAATTCAAGTTATGTGTTAATTCCTTGGAAGATTCTGGGTGCCAACTTTTACTGAATTTTCATATTGTTGGCGCTCTCTGTAAAGATAGGCTAATCATATACGCCTTGATTCTCTTTCCCCTTTTATTTTCAAATCTTCATTTCCTTTCACAGGTGCTTTTGAAATCCAGGTAATTGAAGAGCTTCACAAGGTTTGGAAGGGACAAGAATCTGGTCATGTGGCTGGACCCAAGGGGAGGTGAAGACACTGCTCTTAGTTGCTTTAAATTTATTTCAATTATGGGGCCTTTTCTCATGGCTCTGCAGACAAAATTCCAGCTGAAGTTTGCACTCAAGGCAGCATTATATAGACTCCCATTGATTGGGCTGAGAAATATTTTTTAAAAAAATGCATTCTATTCATTACCTAGCAAAAGCATTAAGACATCTTTTCAAAGTATCTAGTTGTGAATGTTAGAATGAAAGTTAGTGATTCCGTAAACTTTTATAATAACAAGGTAGGTTTCATCTTAGATTAATGTCATGGATACATTAGGCAGAAGTGTTTAGTTCATTTTTTTATATGTTAATTATGTTACATCTATTTCACTATGGGATAAACAGCTTTTACACCATGTATAATGCATTTTAATTTATTCAGTGTGTTGTGATTGAGTTATCTCTATGGAATTCATAATTTATGGTATAAAAACTTTATAAAAAGATGAATCCTTTGTTCCTACTGATCTTTAAGACAGATTTATGGCTTTGAAATAATAGCCCCTCTTATAAGGTGTATTCCTTTGCCTCTTATTAGTGTTCAGTAGTCAGAAGTACCTCCTTACTCTCTCTTTAGAGGGACAGTATATTAAGTTGGAAGAGCTTCAAAGTTCATTTCATAAATGGAAAAACTGAGGCTGAAGAGAACTCTTTTCTATATCCGAATAGTTTTATCATACTGCTTTCATCATTATAGAGAGTGATGTTTCCAATATCACCTGCCTCAGCAGTAACAGACAAAATCGAAACAAACTGGTTGAGTTTGCAAGCATACGTATTCAACCCCCAAATCCCCATGAAATGAGCATTCACCCAAAATGGATATCAGAAATGAGTAAGAAGTTACCTAAAGGGACATGATCCAGTGAGGGGACGGCTGAGGATTTTGGGATGTAAGCTGTGGCCTCCTTGGTGAATTCATCAGTCGTTTCTTGTGCCAGCCAAAATTCGTGCACATCTCCTGTGCTTTGCTGTTCTAGTAGTGTGGCCTTCACAAAGAGGGCATGGCCAGAAAATTTGTTTAAATACAGCATAGAGGCAAGGCAATGGAAAGAAAAGTTGGTTTCAATAATGTGACTCAGAGAGTATGAGAGATTTTATGACTTCTGAGCATTGGGAGAGATTTTTTCTCATTGTTCTCAGCCTTCATGACTCCCCTCAAATTAAAAAGCCAAGAGTAGGTTGGAAGGAGACTCACAATAGTGTAAGTCAGAGAGTGGATGGCAGACATGCCCCCCCAGATCAGGAAAGGCGTCTCTGTAGCAATGCTTTGCAGAGTGCATATCTAAATTTCTAGCATGTGCACATTCTGTGCAGTGTGTTACACTGTGCGTGGCTGCAGTGGGAGAAATGTAGCTGTTGAAGACTGTCCTTAAAGTCTTTGAGAAATGCAGGAAGCAAGACTGAGGCTTTTTTGCTCCTACCATTCAAAGCTTTGATGTAGGAAAACAACATTACAACTTAGCTTGCTTCTAGGAGGACAGGTGGACAGGTGCATGTCACTTGCCAATTGCAGTTATGATTTTGGTGCTTAGAAGGAGCCTATCTTGTAAATAGCCCCTCATTATTATAAGGTCCATCAAGATGTGTTTCTTTCCGACAGTGACATGTGTCATACTGGCTCTGGGAGAAAGTGTGAAGCAAATGATATTTGTTATTGAAGACCCAGCCATCTATTAAGAAACTCTTTTTCTTCTGCCTTAAGTTAGCTTCCCAAACCCATTCTCAACAGACATTGTACTCTCATGGAAGCTTAAGGTGTAAAAATCTGACAAAGGCTAAACCTCAGCCTTCTGAGGACTTTTGTGTTTTATCAGAAATCAAAATCTTGAACCAAGTGAATGAAATGCCAGAGGTGCAATTTTTGAGCAATTAATGAGCTAATGAGAAATGTATTTCTTTGAGGAGCAAGAGGACTTTCTTGTCCCCTTTAAATTGTGCCGCATTAAAAAATAAAACAAAAACCAAACAGATGAAATAATCCATGAGCATTTGGTGGGTAAAATTCATATTCATTTTTATCTTAATTTCAAGTATTTCAACAATATTTCTTCTTCCAGAAATGGTGTCTATACGGGCTTTAGAAGTTTAAAGATGTAGTTTTTGTGTTACAAATTTGCATTTTTTCAGTTTAACTGAAATCTGTTGTATTCGTATTTCCTCTAGATTCTGACCCTGGAAGTGAAGGCAAATTTGCCTTTACATATTATGTTATTTGAATTATCTTTGTAATTCTAGTCTCAGGACTAGAGGATCATTGGGTAACCTTACATCTATGTCTAATGCTGTCACTGACTTGATGCTGGTGTTCAGAAGTCCTTAAGCTTGTCGTGTCTCAGTTGCATCCTTCACAAAATGAGTACAGTAGATTTTGTGAGAATATCTGAAATAGGGGAAAACCCTGAGAGAGAAGAAGCAGACTCTGGGTACAAGGGTTCATCTGTGAGCCAGGGCCAAGTAGAAGAGATACATTGGTGGGTATGAACAATGGAAAAGCAGAGAGAGACTTCGGACTCTGATTGGCGGAAGCTTAAAGTATGATTCTCTCGCTTATGAGCTGTGAGAACTTGGACAAAAAATTTATCCTTTCTGAAGATTATTATTTTTGGCACATGTATTATATAAACAGGTTAAATGATATAATGAATAAATTGGGAACCATAATCGTCTGTAAGCAAAACATCAAGTTCAGTATCTAGGATGTTATGGAAATGAAATATGAAAGAGAAGTGGAACTTCAGAGTTCAGATTGTCAGGCCTTGAATTGAGGATACTTTTTGTTGCTTTAGTCCTGTGACTATAGGTCAAGGTTTATTCTTTGAATTAGAACCCAAACGCACTATGAATAAAGGAGCAATGAAGATACTTACTATATAAGATTACATAAATCACCTAACCTGGTGGCTAATATCAGACATATCTATGGGCCTCCCTTAATTCTGTAGGTGCCATTGTCTCCCAGACTGTCAGCAGTGGGTTAAGCCTCAGCCACTGTGGCTGAGGACTTTGCTTGGGGCCACACTCTTCAACTGATTGGAGCTGGCCAGTGTCATTGAGCAGCCAGATGGAACAGCCACATGCCCCATGTTTCTGACTTCTTTTGCCACTTCTGGACTTCGATGATACCTCACAACAGAGAATGTAGGATGCGGGCTGATGCCATCTAGAATTGTGGGGCAGTTTACTCCTATGGCACACATTTTGACCAATGGGCATCAGGAGATGACGGAGAACGTGGAAGATAAATTTCTCTCCTCCGTTCCTCTCCCTGATAGATGGCTCCTTGGCTGAGTTTCTCCATATGATCCTCTCTGGATTACATATATCCCAATCCTAGAGGGCTGAGCTGAATTCACCTGCAGAGCAGGCTGTCTTTCTTCCTGGCTCATCATGATGCCATAACCAGCATGATAAAGCAACACCGTGCGTCTCTTCCTATTCTTCCCTGTCTGTTTGAACTTTTCCCGGCCCTAGAATTGCGCCTCTCAAAAGAATCAGTGCTCAATTCTTGCTTAGATTCTTTTGTCTAGGGAACCGAGACTAAGATATTCTTAGCACATAGAAGTTGCTCATTAAATATTAATTTTCCTTTCTTCTTTATCTGTTAATTTTTTTAGTTTGAACTTGTCCAGTTCCAGGATAAACTTGAACTTTGGCCTCCATCCCTCGTGTTTTCTTCCTAAACTCGTTCTATCTCAGGTACTGATTTTTCGTATTCATTTCTTACTGGAGCCTGAAAAGCAATTGATCCCTCGGTCTGATATTCAATTTCTAGAAATCTAGACTTAGTCTAAATCCAGCTTCCAACAGAATGCTTCCATGAAAGCTCTTAGCTCAAAAATATGCATGCACAGGAAGTTTATGATTCATTTTACTTGTATAGGATTTACTTATTCCTGGGCGTTTCTAGAATAGCTACCTGGGTTTGAGAATAGCATATAAATCAGTATGCAAACTAAAGTTGTCTGCCTATGGTTTATCAATGATGTATTCACTGTTCTAGAGAATAGGAGAATTTGGAGTCGTGCAAACTCTAGATTATTTTCACATAACAAGGTGTCAGTCTGATGATTGGGAGGATTTCTGAGGACTAGAATTCCATCTCCTGCAGTCAGAGATTTAAAGCAACCCCTTTTTAGTATATCCCATGCCTAGTTCTCAATAGATAAATGTAAAGTTTGGTTGTCCAACCTCAGGCGCCATCTTGGAAGTTACAAATACTTTCAACCCCAGACCCGATAGGTGACTGAAGTGATTTTTCATCTCTGTTAGCTCTGTGAAGACTATGAGAGTTAGTGCAGGCTTCATGGAGAAGTCGAAGCTTGAGTTTCACTGTAAAGATTGGTAGATTATATATAAGCCCATGTTTCTGGGTTTTCTTACAACAAACATACACATATTTGTTCCTTCATATCATTCAGTCAAAATCCTAATCATTAAAGGTCCATTTCAAATATCTCCTTCTCTATGAAACCGTTCTTCATCTTCCTGTCCGGAAGTGACCTCAACCTCATTTGAATTTCCACATGCGTTATTTATGTCTCTTTACATGCGGTCTTGTGTTCTTGGCAGACTTGTTTTTGTACTTAAACAACAGTGAGCTCTTTGAGGGCAGGGGCTAAATCTGATGTCCTTTGTATCACTCCTTAGCACAGTGTTTCCCACATAAGATGCTTAAAAATGTTTGTTGTATTGAATTTTTTCTGTCCTTCAACTTACGCATCTCAAATATTTACTGCATGCCAAGAACTGTGCTAAGCATTGTGTAATTTAAATCAATTCTCCCTTCTTGAACCCAGCAAAGATTGATAAGAGAATATTTTCTAAATTATAGTCCTTAGAAGAGAGCTATATTCACAACTTGGAATTTTACAAAGAATGGTTCACTTATAGATCACTGATTGGTTTGAACAGATGTATGTGGTTCTTTTAACCTCTGTGCCAGAAACACTTTTTCCTCAAGTTAGCTTTCTCCTCCTCTCCCCCTTGAGCCTTTCTCTGCTGCTGTCCTTGGAGATTTCTCTGATTTCAAACCGTCCCAACTTTTTTCAATTTTCCAAGTTACTTAGATTTTATCCCCATAAGTATTGTAATTTGTGTGAGTTTAAGATGCGTATGGATATCAGATATTCTGCTTTATTTCACATTGTGTTTTCTGTGGGGAAAAATTCATTCTGAGAATGAATATATGTTTTATAACAATTATTAGTCGGTAGGTAAAAAGCTGCATTTCAAGTTTCAATATAAAATGCCTCCTATTATTTACAGCAGTGCTGCCCAATAAAACTTTCTGCAGTGATGCAAATATGCTATATTTGCCCTGGCCAATACGATAGCCACTAGCCCTTGTGGCTAACTGAGCTATTGCAATATGGCTGACTTTTAAATTTTATTTAATTTTATTTAACATTAATTAATTTAAATTTAAATAGCCATACGTTGGTTAGTGGTTGTTGTACTGGATATTGAAGATATAGACCAATGGCAGAATACTTATCTCACATATTTCTATAAATAAATAAAGTACCCTTGGATAAATGCTTTTGTTTTTATAATACAGGATGAATACTAGTATTATATTATCCCCATTATATTAGTCCCCTTTGGAGATTCACGATGCACACGAACTGGTAGAGGCTCTAAGAATTCTTACTGCAAAAACAATCTCTTTATATTGGTTTAACCCAGAATTTCCTGATTTCATTTGACTGTGGAATCCACATTCTCTCTTGTTCCCAACCCCCATAATGCCTGTGAACAACTTTTGACCTCATTCTGCAGAACCCTTTTGGACAAAGTCTCCTTCAGACCATTTTCCCCATTGAAAGCCTGTGTTGCATCTTCATTGTTGTTGTTAGTGCCATTGAGTCAATTCCAACTTCTAGTGACCCTGCGGACAGCAGAGTGGAACCCTGCCTGATCTTTTTCTGCCATCCTTTCACCGTCTGGTCCTCTATCAGGTAATGCTCTGCTGCTATTCACAGGGTTTTCATGGCCAATTTTTTCAGAAGTGGGTGGCTAGGTCCTTCTTGGTCTCTCTTAGTCTGGAAGCTCTGCTGAAACCTGTCCACCATGGGTGACCCTGCTGATATTTGAAATACTAGACACAGTTTTTAGCATCACAGCAACATGCAGCCACAGTATGACAACTGACAGAGGGTTGTGGTTCTCTAACAGGGGTATGAACTCCAGCTGTGATGGTGAGAGCCCAGAATCTTAACTGCTAGACCATCAGGGCTGGCTGTTGCCCCTTTAGCCAGACTTATTCCTTCCTCTATTTTAGTGGGAGCATAAGGATGACTTAAGTAGGGATAAAGAGGAGCCTTCTCTAAGCTTTATAGTTCCCAGAAGATGGGGCTTGACATGTGCCCCATAGGCATGAAGCTCGTGAGACTCTGAAATGACCCTTTGCAGAGGGCTAGTATGTTTTCTAGATGTGGCTGTGGCTGAACCTGGATTAAATTTGGTCCTTGGAACATAGCACGTCCTTAGTTTGACCTAAGCCACAGGTAGGTCTCCCTTTTGTGGGCCAATTAGAAACAATCGCCTGTCCCCCACAAGCATGATGTTGTCATGAGTTTACCCCACTAACAATACTGTGGGAAGGAATATGATAACATTCAGTTGTCTTTTCCCCCTTCCTCTTAATAGACCAGCTAGTGATGCTTCAGATGAAATTGGTCTGAAGGCTGAGAGCAGGTCTATTATTGGGAGCATTTGCTTTAAATTATGAAATTCTGGAAGGCTTGTGGCAGACAGGCGGCCAGTTCTGCCGCAAAAGGCGCTCGCTTGTCTGTTTCTTGCATCCTGTTAAATATTTCTTATTTCCTCAGAATACACCACAAGGACCATTTGACTGTCCCCTCTGGCTTCTGCATCTTGCTTCCAGCATGAACAGACAGGTAATAACCGTTCAGCAGGGCCATTACCTCTTCTAAAGACTATTATCAAAATGGTCATTATACATAATGGAGATTATTACAGGCAGCCTGAGAGATTTTTTAGATACATCTCTTCAGTAATAGGTGGCCTTTTTTAGCCTTATATATCTGTGGAGTAATACCAGGGCACAGAATACATGACAAATGGCGATTTTTAGCAAAACTCTGTCAGCTTTTAATGCATTAATTGGAGTGTGGATTTAAATTGCATTTATGCAGAAACTCTTAAATTTTAACTCTTGACAAATACACAGCACGGTGGGAACATTTCAAGAACGGGAGTTAAAATATATTGAATGCATTGTCCATGTTTATACTGTGTAATCACATATGCAAGGAGACTGGCGTTAATGAATCCTCTGAGAACAGACTCTTTTATAATGAAGTAACTGGTGTGCAGTCAGCCAATCAATAAGTATTTATAGACCTAGGGCTTCATGCCAGGCACTGGAACGATGGCAGTTAGAATATACTGAGGAAGCTTAGATGCCTAGAGTCTAGAATCCTGTTTACAAAAAAGGTCAAATGTCAATATTTTCCAGCTCTAAGACAATAACACCTCCTTGTATAGTTTTCATCTGTCCCCAACTATTTGAAGGTAAATAGGTCTTGTCCTAGGTAAAAATGTGAATTCTGTTATGTGATACACAGTTGGTTGCCTACCAAATGGCCTTTCTCCCTTAAAGCCATAACTCTATTATTGTTTGGTTGGTAAGGTATCATTTCTGGGGGAAAAATCATTACTGGGCTAAGCCAGTCAAGTGTAACAGGATGTTAATATGGGATTCTGGGCATCTCAAAACTGACTAAAGCTCTGGGCCTTCCTTGCTGGAAGTGTCAGTCCCTACTTTGGATGTCCTGCACAGTCCAGGTCTCTGTAGTCCCCAAACCCCCACGAAAGAGGGAAGAATCTGCAATTGGTTATTATTTTACCCATATATTGTTTTTTTCTGTCCATTTTCCCCTTGTTCTGGTGATAAGAACCATATTTTCCTTCTGTTAACCTGTGAGTAGCCACTTTTAATCACTTTCAGACAGTATAGTTGACCAAGATTCCAAAGGTAGGCTTGTGTCTCAGATCTGACCCATTGGCGCATTCAATATGTCTGACATAATGATTAGTTCAGAGGTGTGACCCAATGTTGTTACTTCTTAATGTAAAGTGTCTTTTATCTTTGATTGCTTGTAAGATCCTTTTTTGGTTGTTACTTTTTGGTTTTAAATTGTTTTACTATGACGTGATGGGTCTAGTTTTTCTTGTACTATAAGGCATGAAAGAATTGTGGGTGTTCCAACCTGGAATTGTTGAAATCCCACCACATCACTCTTTTTTTTTTTTTTTTAAACGTCCTAGGGGTTTTGTTTCCCATCTGTTCTCTGAATTTCTTTGGGGACTTATAACAATCACCAAACTGGACACTGTCATTGGGCCTGGTAAAGTCAATCTTTTAATATTTATCTTGTAATTAAAGTGAAAACACACAAATGGCAAGTAAAATTAAATATGGAATAAACTAAAATAAGTTCAGTTGTGCCATACAAACAAATAAGACCATTTTTTCCTTTACTCTGTCAAGGCCCACACGACCGGGAAGACAGACTGGAGTGCTCCCCACTGTTCAAAGCCATAAGCCAGAAAGAACAAAGAACCTACTATGTGCAAGGGCTCTGTCTTCCTCTCACCTGACCACCATGCCACTCTTTGTTTTAACTCATCCATTTCTACCAGTTAACTCATCTTGCTACCAATTTCTGTATTATCGGCACTCTAATTGAAAGTAATAAAACCTACCAAAAATATCTTAAATAAAAAGTGGAAACTAGTATAAAGATCATCTTGTGAGACAGGTTATAGCTTGTCCTCAGGAACAAACTGGAACCAGAAACTTAAATGCTAGATAAGACTTTCTCTTCTCTTTCTTTCTTTCCATGCGTTACTACTTTTCCTTCTCTTTCATATTTTCTGTTTTTCCTTTTACTGCAGGCTTGCAACTACCCAATATATATAGCAGAAAATAATTGCTTATGGCTCCTGAGTTTATATCTCCTCCATTCAAGAAACCCATCAAACCATGTCTATAAAATTGTATGCCTAATTCCAATTTCCCTGGGAAGGAACTCATTGCCCTAGTGGGGTGAAGGGCCCAACCCAGGTGCAATCAAATTGGTCTAGCCCATTCCAGCCAGGCAATGTCACCTTTTAAGCACATGGCTTCTGAGGAGCCAATACTGTATTCGTGTGTATTGAAGGGGAGAATTTGGACAGATAAGTCAGTAAGTATTGGCTACATTTTCCATTCTCTATGGAAAGTAATCTCTATATTGCTTTACTTTATAGCAGATGAGCTTTTCAGAATATAAAAATCTCTTCTATATAGGCTAGCTAGAAGTCATCTTAACTACTTTCAAATTGTAGAAACTTAGATACTTTTTACCATACTGTAGGATCCTGGAATCCAGAAAAATATTCTTTTGGAAAGCCGACCTTAAGCCACACTTCCCCATACCTGAGCTATTGCCCTAGGCCACATCTTTCTCTTTCAACATTTTTGTTTTTTAAACTATGCCCTGCTGTCCCCTAGCCACAAGTCCCTGGGTGTATATTTGAAGAGTACTGTCACATTTGGCAGTGTTTTATGCAATGTTAAATAATCCTTTTATACCATTTTCCTTTTATCTGTCTTGCACAAGGCAACCCTCTGGCTCTTTTGTTGTTTTGCTTTTGGTTGTCAGGGTTACTGACAAAAAAAAATCACAGAAATGAATGTCTTCATTAAGAAAGGAATGATTCTACATAGATTTGATATCTCAGAGCAATTTATTTAGTATCATTTATATAAAAATGAAGTATATACTTAAAATCCAATAACTGCTTAGTTGTTCTTAAAGCTGAAAGTTTTAATTTACTTCAGGATACAGAAATATCAAAATAGACCTAATTTTTTATGTGTTTCACCTTTTTCATCTTTTGTTTCTTTTGCTTTTCCTGTATACCCTTAATATATATATTTTAGAAAGTCTGACATCTAAAGGAATGCCTCTTCTCTCAAATTTAGGGGAATGGGCAATTTTGTTCGCAGATAATTTAAGAAGCCAAGAACAGCGACAACATGAACACCACCGCCAAATAATTCTTTCAAAAGATTTTCTAGTCCTTATTTCTAACCCTGGGAAAGTCCTTATGAAGCAATAGTTACTTTTTGCTAAGAGAAATGCTTATGTTTTTGAGATCAGGCTTTTGACAAACTTGTGAATTCATCACATTTCAAGAACAGTGGCATATAAAGATGTGATTGCTATAATTGGAAAAGAGGGTCATCGTAGTTCCGCTTTGTCCAAGGGTGGTGAGATAGTTAACAACATCTGGGAGCAGCTAACTGAACAGCCTAGTGATAATAATCTATTCCCTGAGAGTCTGTTCTGGCTTAAGATTTTCAGTTAGAATAATGTGTGCTGGCATGTCCTAATGAACTTGGTGAGGCATGTTCACATGGCTCAATCTTGTTGGCTTCCCAACAGCTGCTCCAAGTTGCTGAGGGGCTGGCCTAGTTTTGTTTGCTGGGCTCCCTGAATACCACTCTCAAGGCAGCATTCACCAAGCATTATGAATGGTGCATTGCTTATCTGAGCAGGTTAGACAAGATGGCTGGATGCAGACTTTCCTCTATGTGCTCCTGCTCTGATAGGTTTCAAGCCCGTGGCAACACATGGCACACGTGGTGGGTGTGGCCTCCTTTCAAAGGAGAGCTATTGATGTTGTTGTGGCATTACCCAGTCTGCATGGATTCTGTTTCAATGTAACCATTAATAAGGATTGGTTCTTTGTTATCTGTTAAGCACTTTGTAACATGGATCAAGGATCAATAGGAACACAATTGGTGTATTAGTTTCCTAGGGCTGCCATTATAAATTACCCCTAATATGGTGGCTTAAAATAATAAACAGAAATGTATTCTTTCACAGTTCTAGAGGTTAGAAGTTCAAAATCTAGAGGTTAGGAGTTGGCAGGGTGAGTTCCTGCTGGAGGCTCTGAGAGATTAGAATCTGCTCCATGTCACTCTCCTAGCTTCTGGTGGTTGCCAGCAATCCTTGACATCCCTTGGCTTGAGGCTGTACCTCTTCAGTCTCAGCCTCCATCATCCTTGGCCTTTGTCCATGTGTATCTCTGTCTCTCTGTGTCTGTCTTCTTATTATAACATTAGTGATTTGATTTAGTGCCCACCTTAATCCAGTATATCTTCATCTTAATTACATGTGCCAAGACCCTGTGAATAAAGTCACATTCACAGATACTTTGGGTTAGGACATGAACGTGTCTTTTTGGGGGACACAATTCAACCCATTACAGTTTCTACTCTACAATCCTGTTTAACTTACATAACTTCGTTCTTCCCCTATTTCATCACTAAAATCCAAATTCTACTTTCCCAGTAGATTTCTTCAGTAGAATTAATTATTGAATGGAACTTTTAAAAATGTATCACCAATCAACAAAAACTATCCTGGTTAATAAAAATCAATACTAATTAGTTCCAACACTCATACAAGGTAGTTAGATGAAGATATTAGGGAGAAACCATGGAAGACAATCTTTAATGGGTAACACTTGATATTTTCATTGGACAATGTTCTCAGCTATTTAATATACTGAAATTTAGTCCAAGAAACAGGTCTTTGATCCCCACTAAGGGCAAACAACAGTTATTAAGATCTGGGAATAATTAAACACACAAGATGTTCATCTTGATTTCAACCTATTGATGGTACATAATAGGTAACTAATTGTTTTTGAATTATTTTAAAATATATATATAATATCATGACCCAGATTAATAGTGCCATTTTCCAAACCTGTCCTTCTAAGAGATAATTATCTTGGTGGCCACTCTGTTCATATTGTTAAACCTCTGAGATATCTCTATTCTAGGCTTAGTTTGGAAACATCCAGCATGGATCAGATTTTCTACTACCCCTCTTTCTTTCGCAGGTATCTCGATCTTTCATTTTTCAGCATGACCTTCCCTTAGTTACTTTCATAATTCTTTTCTTTTTAGTTGAGGTACCAGATTCTCAGCCCAGTAGGTCTTGATTTCCCATAGAAAGATGCCAGTCCAATAAAAAAGAGAGATCCCTTCTGCCCCTCTTCATGTATACCTGACTTTTAGCTCTTTTGCTCAGTACAGTGACATATTCCTTTTTACTAGTGATGTGGCTAGTGTCCTTAAACCTGTTCAATCTGGAACTGTTACTGTGGAAGATAAATGTGTGTGTGTGTGTGTGTGTGTGTGTGTGTGTGTGTGTGGGCGAGAGGAGGAAATGAAATTCCATACTTTAAAATCCACATTATTGACCACCTAGCATTTCATTCATGAATATGCTATGATTGAAATGATCTTTATTCTATCTTTGGACCTGTATACTCTTTCCAGTTTTCTCATTTGAGTGCTTCTTTTTACTCTCATACATTGTATCAGTAAAGATTCCTGGTTGCAAACAAACATGAAGCTATCATAGATAATTTAAGAAGGAAATTTATTGGATATGTGGTAGATTGAAGAATTGACCCCAATGGACCTGTAGTAGTAATATATGTCCATATCTTTGCCATGGCCTGTAGTAGACAGAGTGTACATTCCTACTCCTTGACTTTGGGCTTGTCCATGTGACTTACTTCAACCAATGGAATATTAGCAGACATGAGATGAGCAGAAGCTTAAAATGTGCTTGTGTATTTGAACTTGATCTCTTACTTTTTGGAGATCTGAGAATATACCCCAGGAAAATGCTGTTTCTTCAGCCTGTGTTCTAGAATGAGCCATGCGAAGTAGACCTCTTGCTCCAGGGAGCCACTGAATCATTTATTGTCTCACAGATTCAGTGGGCCAGGAATCTGGGCACGGTTTAGCTGGGTTCTCTGGTTCAGGGTCTCTTGCAGAGTTGTAGCCAAAGTCTTGGCCAGGGCTGCTGATATCTCAAGGCTTGAACGGGGAAGAGTCTACTTCCAAACTCACTCTCATGGTTTTTACAAGATTCAGTTTGCTAAGGACTGTTGGGCTGAGGGCCTCAGTTCCCCAACTGTCTGTTAGCCAGAGGCCACCCTCAGTTCATTGCTGCCTGGGTCTCTCAGTGGGGCACATAACAACATGGCAGCTGCTTCATCAGAGTGAGAATGTGAAGATTAAAGTTACAGTCTTGCATAACCTAAACCTGAAAGTGATATTTAATTGCTTTTGCCATTTCTGTTCATTAGAAGCGAGTCACTTGGCTCAGCCCATACGTGAGGGGAAGAGATTACACAGGCACATTAACATGAGGAGGCAGAGGTCACTGGGAGCCATTTTAGAAGCTTTCTACCACATATGGTTTACAGAATTGATTAGAAGCCTGGAAATCAATTTGGACATTGTCTGGAACCACAGGAGTCAGGAGGAAGAGTATTCAGATGCTACAAATCACCACCAGGCACATTTTTACTAGAATCCTGACCGCTGCCGGCCATCTTGTTCCTGTTTCTGAGACATATTGAATGAAGGAGTTGTTCAACCTAAGATTCATGCAGTATGGATTTATAAGTAATTTCACTGGATTGTTTTTCTGAATTGGGTAATGCTTACTGTTTACCTTGGACTTCATCAGGGTAATTATTGTACATAAAAAGCAGGTCTAAAATATGTTTTCAGTAGCGTATTAAACTTCTTTTGATTACCTAATGCTTTTTTTTTAAAGCAACCCCAAGTAGTCCACTTAATCAATCAGTAGTTAAATCAGTCAAAGGGATTATTTGATAGTGGATAGGCTTATTAAATGGTTGTCTTTCCAAATTTTAAACATCATATCCAAACTTTCTTAGTACATGTTGACCCAACCATTGACTTTAATCACAGGAAGTAAGAATACTAAAAATACATCCCTGTTTTGTGGTAGCAACTCAATTTTCCCTTGATAGTGAGGATCAATCACTCCAGTTGATCCAGTAGCCCTTTGGTACTTTGCCTGTTGTTCCACTGGTATGGGCTCTCAAAGTGGCCAGGTGGCAGTCTTAATTTCCAGCTCAATGGAATTATTGTTATTTTCCATGTGGAAGCATTTCTCCCTTGGAAACTGGGATCTCTAGAGCATCAGAACCTAAAGTCATAAGAATGGGAAGCAATTTTTTTGCTAGTGGATCATTAGGGGTAATAATGAGAGAAGCCTCTCCCATTTCTATCCCTTGATTCCTGTATCTGTGTATTCTGGCGTGGAGGAAGGGGCAACACCTATTAAAGACTGATTTAGGGCATATACTGTATCCTGGAGAACATTGCCCTGACCTCTCAAAGTGTTGCCACTTACCTGGCACTGTAACTCTGTCTTCAAAAGGCTGTTCAATTTTCTCTCAAGCCTTCTGCTTTGGAATGATGAAGAACATGGTAAGACCAGTGAATTCCACGAGTATGGATCTATTGCTATACTTTGCTGTGAAATGAGTTCCTTGATCAGAAGCTATGACGTGTGGAATACCATGATGATGGATAGGATATTCTGTAAATCCATGGATGATAATTTAGACAGAAGTGTTTTGGATAGGGAAGGCAAATTCATTCCAGAGTTTAAATGCATATTGTAGTAAGAGCAAAATGCTGCCACATCCATGTAGGAAGCTTTTCAATGTATTCATCAGGTAGCAGGCTGACTCCCCTGGGAAATGGCGCCATATTGGGGCTCAGTGTTGGTCTCTGTTGTTGGCTGATTGGGTACTTAGCATGACTGTAGCCAGGTCAGCCTTGGTGAATGGAAATTCATATTGCTGAGCCCTTTCATAACCTCTATCACTGCCACCATGGCCACTTTGTTCACCAGCCCATTGGGCAGTGACAGGAGTAGCTACTGAAGGAAGCTGACTACAATCCACGGAACAGGTCATTTTATCAACCGGAGTATTAAAATTCTTACCTGCTGAGGAAATCCTTTGGTAAGCATTAATATGGGACACAAATCTTCTCACTTTGTGCCCATTTGGAGAGGTCTATTCACATACCTGTGTGTGTGTGTGATTGTTTTTTATAGCAGCTGTAACAAATTGCCACAATCTTAATGGCTTAAATGATACACATTTATCATCGTAGCTTTCTAGAGGTCAGAAGGTTGAAATGGGTCTCACTAGGCTAAAGTCAAGCTGTCAGTAAGGCTGCATTCCTTCCTGGAGACTTCAGGGGAGAATCCATCTCCTTGCCTTTTCCAGCTACTAGGGGCTGCTCATATTCCTTGGCTTGTGGCCCCTTCCTCCATCTTCACAGCCAGTAATATTGAATCTCTCTGACCATTCTTCCATAGTTATGTCTCCTCTGGCCTCAGCCTGGAAAGGTTCTTTGCCTTTAAGAAATTGTGTGATTAGGTTGAGCCAGTGGAAGCCTGGACCTACTGAAGCAGAGCCTTCTCTGTTCCAGGCCCATGCAGAACTGGTGGCTTTTTATGTCATCCTGTAAATGGATTAGAGTCACACGCCACCTTCCACAGTCTCATACTATGTGAGTTCAAATGATGGGCGATTATTTTAGGTTTATTGAAAGATTCTCGAGGGACTAAGAGGATGAGTGGATGCCCTGAAACCACATATTAGTGTATATTCCTTAATTCTGTTTATGCCACTTCAGTTAAGACCCTTCAGTGTCTTCCTGATTTTCTTAGGAGGAAATTCAAAACCCTTACCAGAGACAATGTACAGTGTGGTGGTTGAGAGCAGGCAGAGTGTCTGTGTTTGAGGCTCAGCTCTGCCACTTACAAGCTAATGTGACCTGGGCAAGTTACTTTACCTTTCTGGCCTTGGTTTGCTCAGCTATACAGTTGGGATAATAATAGCACCTTACAGAGATGTTGTGAGGATGAATAGACGTTACATATGTAAAGCAATTAGAGAAGTGCCTGAAATTTAGTGGGTGGTCAATAACTGAGGTGTTATTATTTCCGTGATTTATACAGGAGCTGGCCCTTGTCTATTTTTATACCATCATCTAACCAACCCAAACTCCTTTCATTCATTCTGGGTGGTGTTTGGCTTGCAGACAGTTGTCCTTGCTGTTCCCTCTCTCTGGAATTCTCTTTCTCCTGCTCTTCCCCTGGTTGTTATGGTAGCCATGAAAGCGAGCCCCACAGTCTTCTTCCAGCAGTAATGTGGCTGATTGAGGGGGCCTCCACTGCTGTGCTTTGAAATCTACCACACATTTTGCATCAAGGCCTTGCCTCTCAGGGCTGCTCCCCCCAGCAATTGAGTGTCATGGGGATATTTGGGCAGTCCTCTTCCCAGGAGACATGGAGCTTCTTTTTCTGCTGACTTTGGCACCAGGAATCCATGCCGGCTTTGCTGAATCTTTCTTAGACTGCATGGAAGCTTAGGACTCTTCTAACTAACCTTCTTCTCTTCGCTCCTTTACCTGGGGTCAGACTTCATTGTGGTCTCATGACAATTTCAGGCTTCCTCTATGCCTTCCTTTCAACACAGGTGTTTTTCCAATAAAGTCGTTCACCTTTAATCCTGTCTTAGTGTCTGCTTCTCAGACTAACACAGTTGGTTCTATCTTCATTACTGTCTGGTCAAATGTCTACTCCTACACGGCCTTCTCTGACTAACTTCACTACTGTAGCCCCCTTTCCTGGTCATTATCTAGCACATCATTCTGCTGTTTTATTTCCTTTACAGCAATGATCACATTGCTTAAATACTTGTTTTTTTATTTGGTTAATTATTTACTGCCTGTTTCCTCTACTGGAATGTAATTCTCCTTTGGGCAGAGACATGATCAGCCCCAGTATTTATTGTTATATGTATGCATATTTTGTATATATGTATGTATAGTATGTATTATTATATGATGTAATATGTGCTTTACAGATACTGTTGAATGAATGAATGGATTCTGGAAGCTTTTCTAATAAGGGGCAAGGAGTTTGGAGGAAGAAAGATATGAGTGGTAATTTGGGAAGCTGGCGTGTTTTGGAGGGGGGCAAGACTAAACTAGATATTATTGGGCAACTCAAGGTGATAGATGGATCCTGGTCTCTTGGGATAATGAGGTAAAAGAGATGGTATGTTGACTGTCCTATGTCCCTAATTCTCTGGGACAGCTCCATTTCTGTCCTGTCAACTAAGTGCACTCACACTTGTCAGGATATTTGTTCTAAAAAGTGATGGCTAAAGTGACAAGGAAAGGGCATCAGTAGAGTCAAAGGCAAGCTTTGTTTTAATTTACCGTGTTGTTTCAGTCTGGCCCAGCCCTTCTCTCTCCATCATGGTGCGAGAAAAGGCTGGGAGCTTCCTTTGCTCTGCTGGCAGGATGGCAGATCCAGAATTAGGTGTAGGGAGCAATCTGTTATGTCCTCTTCAGTTACTATCTTAGTGGTAGTTGTGTGCACCACATTTAAAAATTTTCTAGCCTAATTTTAACCACAGGACTATTTCTGTGTTTTAAAATTTTCCTTCTTGCCTTTAATGGTGAAGGTCAACACAACAAGAGAATTTGGCATTTTGGTCTCAGAAAATGTGGGATTTCAGGGTGAGGGTGATGGCTAATTAGTCCTGGAATTTAATTCTCATGTCTGGCCATATTGGAAATTACATGACGGTTGGCTGGAAAATGAAAAACTACTCCTGAGTGCTCAGAAATTGTGCCAGTCTTGAGGAAAGTTGACCAAAACTTAATCAAAAGTTTTCTTCATGTTGGGATCTGTGTGCTGTGAATAGCCAATAATGGAGCCCGTTTTTGTCTTAGATTTTGCTGGTCTGATATTACTCTCTTCAGTCAGATTCTCAGAGGCAGTAAGCCTAAGCTACCCATTCTTTTGGCCAAAAATGACCACTTTAATGTGTGCGTGCGCATGCGCGCACACGCACGTGTGGGTACAAATGCACACAGAAATTACTATGTTTGCTCTTGTTTGATATGTCTACTTAATCCAAGCTTATAACATTTCATGAAAATACAATAAAGATCCACATACACAAATCAAGACCCAGACATACAAACCAGAGAAAGAACTGGAACCAGATGGAGAAATGTATGTAGTATTAGCTGAGTAATCCAATCAAAGAGAAACTGTCCCTTTGCAAGGGGTGCAGATTAGAATGGTAAAAGTTTAAGAGACAGCGGCATTAGCCTGCCATGACTGTAAGGCTAGACAAAGAAAGAAAGGAAACCTGCCAAGTCTTTGTGAAGTGAAAGTTCCCCTTCTTTTAAAACACAATAGCTTGTGTAATTTTGTCACATGCATCTGTTGCTCTCACCTCTTACTTTGTGCTGAAGTGCTCACCAGAGCATTCACGGGAGCAATTCTCCTTCCCACCCCTGGCACCTGCCACGGAAAATGCTGCATTATTCATCGCGCGAGCTAATGGCAGGTGATGAGATCTTTTCACGCTACATCCCTCTCAGTAGGTGTTTATCACTCTGTTCACCAGCAGCCCTGCTATTACTGAGAGGCCAGAAGAACCCTACACACTCGCTTGAAAGGTAATGGGAAACGTGCTCAGCTTTCTGGGCTCACAAGTGCAGATGAAGGTTATCACCAGGGCAGCGGCGAAGCCCGGGGTGGGAGGGAGGTGGTCACTCCAAGCGAACGGCTTAATTTTGGAAATCCATACAAATCACGTCAGAGCCCTGATCATCCATCTTCTTTAGCTTCCAGCCTTTCAGCTGTCACTGCACTGTAATAATTTCCCCTTATTCACCTGTGATCTCTATAAATAACCAGAGTGAGGGAGGAAGGGAGAGGGGGAAAGAGATGAGTTTGGCCTAGTGTCTGATGAGCATGCCAGCGAGGAATTTATCTCTGTCTAGTAAGCAAGATGCCGTCTTCTCCGAGGGTGGGCGGGAGTATGGCCACGCACAAGAAACCAGCAGGGGGACAGTCCTGAGACCCCAGCTCAGTGCTCTGATGTCATTTGAAACCAGCTTGACAACAGAGGTAGTGGTTCTAGTGATTTATCTGAAAGCTGTGACAAAAAAATTATGGAGCAATACCATGTCAGCATGTGGGAGGAATAGAAGAAGGGAACTATTTTATCTTCAAGTACTTAATTCCTTATGGGAGCACACGTTATCAGAGATTTCTCTGCTGGACCATGTTTGCCACAATAACCATCAATTGATTCTAACGCTTTTTATTCATTTCTTTTCTGGTTAAGTTTTTCGTTAGGAGTAGGAGGTCTTTGAGTTTATAGTTCGGGATTACAAGGATGTTAAGTAAAAGAATCTAGGTAGGAAAAAGCCATTATGGTCAAGAAAACTGGGAAGGGAGACAACCGAATTTTTATTCTGCCGGCTCCCTGGTGGCTGATTTCACAATTCTCCCAGGACCAGAGCTGTTTCTTAACCCAGGGCATCTCGTGGTCTGTTTCTCTTTGACATCATAGGCAGTGGAGTGGAGTGGAGGCCAGAAGGCATGGATTTAACATGGAAAAGACTTGGGTTTTAATCACAGATCAACTATTTAGTAGCTGTGGGAATTTATTTAAACTTTTCGAGCCTTACTTTTATTACTTGTATAATGGGTATAATATCAAGTCTAGGGTTACTTTGAAAACTAAATAAGTTTTTTTTTTAAAGATTGGCACCCAAGCTAATATCTGTTGCCGATTTTTTTTTCTTCTCCTCCCTAAAGCCCCCCGATACATAGTTGTATATTCTAGTTGCAGATCCTTCTAGTTGTGGCATGTGGGATGCCGCCTCAGCATGGCTTAATGAGTGGTGCTATGTCCGCGCCCAGGATCTGAACTGGCAAAACCCTGGGCTGCAGAAGCCGAGTGTGCAAGCTTAACCACTTGGCCATGGGGCCAGCCCCTATTTAGTAAGTTCTTAGCAATTGTTAACTCTTTCCATTCTCTCTAACTTAGGGTGAATTTATCTTTCCTTTTACGTGGCTAAAGTAAATCTCCTTAGATAAGTTGACAAATCTTTTTCCACGAGGTGGGTAAGTTCGAACACTCTAATAAATGTTTCAAACTGGCCCTTGGTCAATGGGTTAATGGTTACACAAACTGATCTACATCCATACCATGCAACACTATTCAGCAATAAGAAGGAGCAAACTGTTGATACACACAACTTGGGTGGATCTCCAAGGGAATTATGCTGAGTGAAAAAAGTCAGTGCCAAAAGGTTACATGCTACATGATTCCGTTTAGATAACATTTTTGAAATGACAACATTATAGAAATGGAAAACAGATTAGTGGTTTGCAGGAGTCAGAGATGTGGGAAGAGAGAAGCAGGTAGGTAAGAATAGTTAGAAAAGGGCAACATGAGGGATCCTTGTAATGGAATGTTCTGTATCTTGACTGTGATGGTGGATCCATGAACCTGCACTTGTAATAAAGTTGCATAGAACTAAATACACTAAATACACACACACCGACAAGTAGAATTGAATAAGATCCGTGGATTGCATCAATGTTAGTAGTTTGGTTGTGATATTGTACTACAGCTTTGCAATATGTTACTATCGGGGGGAACTGGGTAAAAGATATGAGAGAGGTCTCTGTATTATTTCCTACAACTGCGTTGTCTTAAAATACAAAGTTTAAAAAAATTTGAAGAAATGGTCTTGGTCTTGTTTTTGCCATCATAGCCATGTCCAGATATAAAGATAATGATCACTCAATTGGTAATATGAACATAATCCCTAAGAGAGTTAAATTCCTTTGGTCTGATAATTTCTAGAAAAATCCTCTAACGAAATAATCAGAGATGATGCATATACTTATGTCCAAGGATTTCCAATGCAGTGATGTTTAGAGTAGTGACATGCTAATAGCAACTTACATTTCTAACTTAGGAATGCTTATTGCGTATTTATAAGAAGGGATAAAAACCCTCCATTAAAATAATGTTTTAATGCACTAACCATTGACTGCATGCCACAGATGAGGAATTTTTCTTTCTTTTACCATCTCCCCCTGTATTCTCTCTCTTTTTCCAATTTTTGATACTTAGTTTTTGTTATACTTTCCAATTTACATATAGATTTGTTAATTATATTTTGTATTATTTTATTGGATACCATTGTAACTTTAAGTAATTTGCTTAATTTTTTAATCCCCCAGATTTATGCAATATCTCTTGAATCCCACTTTTTTTCAGCTTTACTGAGTTATAATTGACAAATAAAATAATCCTCCACTTTTGAAGATCAAAATATTTCAGTCCCTCTATTCCCCACTCCATATCTGTAATTCTGTCGGCTAAGCCATTACTTTTTCATTGTCAAGGTTTACAATGTGTATGTATATGTACTGGATTTCCAATATTATGTAAATATTTTAAGTTCAGAACCAGTTAGCATTATTTGATTCGTAGAGAAAGAGATGACATCCTATGCCACTAAAACAGTGTTGCTTGAAGGAGAAAATTCCTCACAAGGTCGAATGGATTCTCTTCTTTACCTACTATCAATTGCTCAAAATCTTGCCAAGAATTTTTTTTTTTTTCCAAGATTGGCACCTGGGCTAACAACTGTTGCCAATCTTTTTTTTTTTTTTTTTCTGCTTTATCTTCCCAAATCCCCCCTGTACATAGTTGTATATCTTAGTTGCAGGTCCTTCTAGTTGCAGGATGTGGGACGCCGTCTCAACGTGGCCTGACGAGCGGAGCCTTGCCCGCGCCCAGGATCGAACCCTGGGCCGCCGCAGCGGAGCACGCGAACTTAACCACTCGGCCACGGAGCCGGGTCCCTTGCCAAGTATTTTTGATTGCAGCATACATAGACCATAACTTTCTTGAGAACTTTCTGTTTTACCTGGAATTTCTAACTGCCTTGTATTCTCATGCTTTCTTTACCATATTATCAAGTTTACTCAATTTCTTAATCATATTATTTATTGAATCCTGAGTTTATACAGACTACTTTCTAGGCCTGCTTCATAGCACTTACCATGAGCTTTGTTTTAACTGATCTCCTGGGTTAGCTTTTTTCCTCTTCTGTATTCTTTTCTCATTAGGCTCCACCTTTATCCCACTGTATTTCCCCCTCTTCCAAAATGGTGAATGAGAGGTAAGCTTTTTAAGTTTTTGAAGGAATAACCAGTTAATTAAAAAGTCTCAGTTTAGTGGGTGAATATATACAGTGGATTTATGTTTTGCTTACTAACGCTTTGTCAAAGTTCTCTTTTCCACCCGTAGATGGAAGCTTGCAGAGCTTCCATGACTTTCTGGTGACTTATGGTTAAAACTGTCTAGTCCATTCTCACATCTTACATCTCCCCTGCTCTCCCTTTCTCCAGCAAGCCTTAGGTTTTGTTGTCCTCACCTGCTCCTTATCTGACCCACCCGTTAGGGCTGGAGTCTGGGGTGCTTTGGTCCAGTTCTGGGCTATATTGTCTCTTTGTCTTTGTCCTTTTGGGCCCAAGCTCCCGATCTCCCTCACCTCCTTTCTTACTATTTTGGAGAAATTCCAGATGCTGAATGGCTATAACAGGGGCTTTTGCTGATGCTGGGGAAGGAAAAACAGTACACTAGCCACCTTAAAGCTCATCATGTTGCAGCACAGCGACAATCATTCATTCATTTCCTGGTATATCTGGGTCTTGAGATTTTAAACCAGGCAACAGATGGTGGAGAAGAAATAAAACCTCCTCCAACTACTGTCTACCATCCTTAGGACTGACAAGTCAGCTTTACTTCCCCCAGTCCAGACTAGGTCAGCCCCTGGGCGAGATTTTAATTCATTGCTATTAGTAAGTGAAATTTCTTCTAAGATTCTGGCAACAGACTGAGGCTCTGTTTTAATTTTGGTGTGACTATAAGATCTGTATATTTTCCTCCTTTAAAAAATCTTTTAGTGGTCAGTTGAGAGAGAACTTTAAGGACTGCTTATCAGATTCCATTATAAAATTAGAGTAGATTTTATAATGCATACCCATTTATGGATGGATATGTATAAACAGAATTTCCCAGATAACTATGCTTTGCACAAATCTATTAGTATAGCTTGCATAGCTAATTTGAAGTTAAAATTATTTTAATTTTTCTTCCAATGCCTTCACTCTAAATGTAATAGAGCGATCATACCGACATTTTATAACTTGTACTTTGTCGAGCCTTGTTTTTGGAGCAGTTAAAGGTTGCCTAAACCATATTTCTTCATTAAATTTCTCAGCGTGATAGGCTGGCATGTTTGGTTGTAGTGAATAAAGCTCTACTTTTCAAATTAAAAAGAAAGGTGACAAGACATTTTGAAAAGATTAGGTTAAGGAGGATATGAATATAAGTGATTTAAAAAATAGGGAAGTGTTTAAAGCTTTTGATATGCAGAAACATCTCATCTTACCAAGTGGTCAGATCTTTTTGCAATCTACTTTCCAGAAGACAGTCCCAAACCTGGAAGTAGACATAAACACTGTCATGAAAATCTTTAGAGTTATTACAACAATAATCGTTAAATTATGTCCAGGAGCCATTGCTTCAAAAGACAGGTATTTGAGAACACTTAAGGAAAAATTTCAAACTTTATTTAAAATTTTTGACTTTGAAGAAGGTACTCATTAAGTAGCAGGGAAGGCATTAGAGGTGTGGACTCTGACATCAGACAGATGAGGCTTGAAATCCTGGATTCTGCCTCTTGCTGGTTGTCTGATCTTGGATAAGCTACTTACCCCTTCTAGGTCTTAATGTTCTTTGTGTGCATGTTGATCATAATAACACCAATTTCGTAGGGGCTGCCCTGGTGTTTAAATGAAAAAGTATATGTAAAGATTATTATTACCTGATTGGCTGTATAAGAATAGTCACGGGTGCTTAATTTATGCCAAATACCTTATTCCTTAATGATATTGAATAAATGAGGCTTACACAGTAACTTCCTGAGTTTTCAGAATGTGTCTGAAAATGGTACTTTTCACAGAATTGGCTATGATGTCAACATCCATACTTGGAAGAAACTTCAGTCAAATTTCAAAATGCCCTGTCAATGAATCATGGAAAGAGCTTGTTAATCGCACTCTATATTATGTTCCAATGAATTTCTGGCCCTAGGGACATGAATAAATCTTTAGTATTATGTATCACCAATTACACAGTGGGCTGTAACAGTTTTAGGACCACCTGCGTATTTATGTGCTTGAGCAAGTGCTTACAAATGAAACAGAAGACTGCATATTGTGGACTCTGGTCATTCATACACAGTTTCAGATGGCAGCATATCTTCTTTCCGTTTCCTTTTGGTCTAGGTAGCTACTCTCTTTTGTGCCTACTGTGCTGGCAGGTAATTATGGGAGTCTGAGCTCCCAAACCTAGTTCTATCAAATTTATATTTTAGCATTATAAAGTGTAGCATTTATAGTATGAAAAAAATTCCCCACTATTTTCAAAGCTACTGTGATCACAAAAGAACCTGCACTTCCAGAGAGGTGGAGAAAAGAGTAATAAAAGCTATCGATGTAAGGACAAATGTGTGATCGGATCAACTCTGACCGAGGACTTTCAGCATATACGAGATGAAGGGCCAGCCAGGTAGAGCGGGACGTGCAGACTGGTGCCGATCTGATTTCGTTCCCAGCACGATCATTAACCACCCGTGTATCTTTGGGGGAAGTCACAAGATTTCTGTGAGCTTCCGACTTCTCAGCTGTAAAATGCTGAGGGTGTGTGATTCTAGAGTCACAGCATCCACTGGGTTTAAATCCTGGCTCTTCTACTTAACTGATTGTGTGGACAAGGTATTTAATATTTGAGCCTCAGTTGCCTCAAATGTAAAATGGGAATGATAGTAGGATTTACTGCATAAGATTTTATGAGGATTAAATGAAGTAATGCATTTAAATGCAAGTCACGTGCCACACATGTAATAATGCACATTAAATGTGAGCTACTATTTTAAGAGTCTAGCTGAATCAGAGAAAAGAAAACCTCTGGGCAGGTCAACACTACAGAGAAAGTGGTTTCTATACCTCCAATCCTTTTATTTCTCTCACTAGGTAGGCAGAAGTATGGCTCCTCCAAAATGTCCATGCCTTAATTCCCAGAACCTGTGAATATATTATGTTACAAGGAAAAAGAGACTTTGCAGTGGTAGTTAAGGGTACAGACTTTAAAGGAAGGGGATTATCCTGGATTACTCTCATGGGCACAATCTAATTACAAGAGCCTTTAAAAGCAGAGAACTTTCTGTGGCTGTGAGTTGGAGATTCAGCAGGAGGGGAAGTTGGAGGAGTTTCCAAGCATGAGAAGGATTGGAGATGCCTTTGCTGGCACTGAGATGCCGGGCCCATGAGCAACGATGATAGAGAGGCCTCTAGGAGATAAGGGCAGCCCCAGAGGCTAGGACCCCTGTCCTAAAACCACAAGAAGCAGAAATTTGCCAACAACTTGAATGAATTGGGAAGCAGATTCTTCGTAGCCTCCTGATAAGAACCCAGCTGGCTAACATCTTGATTTCAGCCTTGAAACTTGGATCAGAGAAATCAGTTGAATCAGCTCACACTTCTGACCTACAGAACTGTGAGATAATAAATTTGTGTTGATTTTAGCCACTGTGTTTGTGCTAATTCATTACAGCAGTGAGAGAAAACTAACACACCACTCAACCCCCTTAGTATCTCCTTTCAGACTCTGTGAAAGTTAGCTGCCATTTCAAGGATGTTTCACATGGGTAGTATCACCCAGGGAAGAAAGGTCTATGTAGATACGTAGGTAATACAGATAGAAGTTAATTAGAAGGATGTGGGCAAGATTAGATGAGCAAAATATGATAGGATGAAGAATTTTGGATAATACATATAAATGAGATGAGATTTGGGGAGTTTAAAAACTGAAAGCAGCATTTATGACTATCTACTTTTATCTCCTTGTTTTAAGACGAGGAAACTTAATGTTAAAAGTGACTCATGGACTTGCCTAAGGTCAAGTATCCAACTAACTGTTTGTCCTAGGCCAAGACTGGTCTACCAAATTCTTGTGATGCCCTCTTCTCACTCTACAAAGTGTTCACACCTAGTGGGTCCCAGTCACTTGGTCAGGCATAGAATGGCAAAGTGCTGAGGGAGGAGACCAGGCATGTAGACAGTGTTTTCCTGTTCAACCAGGAATCTTGATGACCAGCTTCTTTAAAAACAATGTTTTAGGTATGAATATACATAAGGTTTTATTCACTCTCCAGATTGGTCTTAAGTATATGGAATCCTAGCATGGTTATATTTCTCAAGCGTTCTGCTTTATGTGTAAGCTAACATGGCCATAGGTAGAAGGAAGTCACTGAAATATCAGATGAAGGATTAGGTTAGGTGGCTGCCAAGATCATTTCCTGTCCTGGAATTGTTCAGAGCACTCAAGGTAGTGATTTATGTCCACCTAAAAGGATGCCATCCAGACCTTGACCAGTGTTTGAAAACAATTTCCCAGCCAGCAATGCAGAGATAATTCTATAAGTTGACCATGTTTATGGTGTATCATCCATGAAATCACCAAGCAGACATGTCACTGCATCATAGAACCTTCACCTAGGTTCATACAGGCAAGGTGCTATTGCCTCAAGAGGCATTTATGAGATGTATGACAGCAATGGACAACACAGGAGCTATTTTTCTCTTTGCAATGCTGAAAATCTGGCTTTCTTTTTGGAAGCTATTAAAAAACCAATGGATGCATATATAATATGACAGTGGGTGGTACTTTTTTCTATTGCTCCAGAATTGATGATAAGGGCTCAGAGTTGAAGAGGGTCCAAGTACCACTCATTTAAATGGGGACACCAAAGGATAGGGCTAGACCACCTCTCCAGGGCTTTATAGAAGAGGCACAATCTGCCCTTCTCATTCAACCATCTCCCCACCCCGAGTTGATAAGAGTAAGACTGGTGTTTATTAGTTCGCTAGGGCTGCCATAATAAAGGACCACAGACTGGGTGGCTTATAGAACAGAAATTTATTTTCTCACAATTCTGGAGGCTAGAAGTCCAAGATCAAGGTGTTGGCAGGGTTGGTTTCTTTCGAGGCCTCTCTCCTTGACCTATGGATGGCTGTCTTCTCCCTGGGTCTTCACATTGCTTTTCCCATGTACTTGTCCATGTTCAAATTTCTTCTTATAAGGATACCAGTCACATTGGATTAGGGCCTGCCTGCACCACCTCATTTTAACTTAATTATCTCTTTAAAGACCTTATATCCAAATATAGTCACATTCTGAGGGACTTTGGGTTAGAACTTCAACATATGAATTTTGGGAGAATGTAATTCAACTCATCACACCTGGGAAATGGAGAGAATCACTGAAGTCTGCGGTCTTGTAAGAAGTGTAGTATTCAATGTGAAAGGTGATTGTTTTCTTGCCCCATTGTAGAGAGTAAAGGACTGATTTTTTTCCCCTAAGCCGAGAGAGGGGTCATTAATAAAAATTAGGATATACTTTTAAAAAGGGGATGAGGGATATGACATCTCATTCTCTTCCTGAATTCCTGTAGAGCTGCAAAGTGTGTGGAGCAGTGCGTGGAAGGGTGTTCTTGGGAAAGCTTCAAGTGTATACTCGAGTTTTGGCCGTGATTATGAACATAGAGAATGGTGCGTTTTTGTTTGGGATTTCTGTCTGGAATTTCTGAAGCCTGGATTTTTACTGAAATATCTCACAGCAGCAATACAGGAGGGAGACTGAAATAATGTCTTTGATAAAAGAGATTGGGATCACCCACATTCCAACTTTCTACTATTCTTGGAGAGCTCAGAAGAGAACCACAACTGTTAGTGTGGTTACACATAAAGGACTACAGAGGTTAAAGGGTGGGTCAGATATCCTTGGCCTGTCCAGGTGGCATGACATCTATGCTAAGCAAGTAGCTACCATGTTCAAGGAAGGATTTAAAGGTAAACATCATGGATGAGGCTGCTCAAGAATTATACACACGCTGTCTTTGTTAGAGGTTCTCAACCAGGGTGAATTAGCCCTCCGGGGAACAATTAGCAGTTTTGGTTGTAACAACTGGGAGGAGGGTGCTACGGCCTCTAGTGGGTAGAGGCCAGGGAAGCTACTAAATATCCCACAAGGCATGGGGCAGCCCACACATCAAAGAATTATCCAGGTCAAAATGTCACTAGTGGTGCTGTTGAGAACCCTGATCTTTTTGGAGGCCAGTACATTCGCATGGGCCCCACGTTGGCATGTGCTGCCATATTGGCATAGGCCATCACCATTACATGCAACTGGATTGTATCAGAGGGTGGCCAGTGATGCCTCCTCCTTACTGACAAGTGGACAGTTACATAAGAATATCTCTGCCTCCGTTATTTCTCTTTCTCAGACTCAACCATAAGAATCAACATCAAGGGGAGGGAAGAGAAAGAAGTGACCAGAAGTATACTGTATTCTTCCATTCTGCAGTTCAAGGTCACGGTAGAGAAGGAAGAGTATAAAGGCAGACCATGCCGTCCTCTCCACCTTAGGCTTCCTGAGCCACTGATCCGGTCTGTGACACCAGAAGTAGTTAGCTTTCAATTGGATATGAGATTGAAATATTAACTGGACCGGGTTTTTAGAAAGTGTGGAACTTGGAAATAATGATGCCAACAAAAAAAACCGCTCTTTGGTTGCATCCCAGTGACTTGAAACTCACTTAATAGAAGTAAACATGTAACATAAACAGCCTATACCTGTCTCTAGGCTTGTACTCATGCCAGTCAAGAGCTTGCCTTGTGATGCCCCCAAAAGATGATCCATTCCATAGAGGGAGAACCAAGTATTTGCTTGGCTCAATATTCTAAGCTTTATGAGCCCCAAGTGAGCGATGATTTCTAGAAGTGTAATATCTTACTTATTCATCTGGCCATGAGGTATAAAGGAAAAGCATTTATTTTGGAGTGAGAACATCTGGGTCCAAACCACAATTTGGCTACTTGCTGAGCTGAGAGCGTGATCTTTGTTCAGTTACGTAACTTGTGTTTGAGTCCAGTTTCTCAATCTATGTGGTGGATGCATCTGAGTTATTCATGACGTTTGTTTAGGGATTGCTTGGGTGGGGGAGGTTCAGTTCCTTATTTCTTCTTGATTTAGCAAAATATTTTCATAATTTTAATGCAATGGTAGCTACTATTTGCTGAATATTTTTCTATATGATTTTATTTATATAAATTTCAAAACTGAGCAAAATTAGTCTGTGGTGATAAAATTTCAGCATGCTTGGGAAGGGTCATGAAGAGGTTGTTTCTAGAACGCTTTTAATGTTTTCTTTTCTGGTCTGGGTGGTGGTCACAGTGATTTTCAGTTTATGAAAATTCTTTGAGCTGTACATTGATATTTTGTACATTTTTCAACGTTTCAAATATTTCAATAAAATGCATACTTAGGAATGTTTCGACCACCTTCAAAATTATCATTACCTCAAGTGCAGTTCTTGAAATTGTAGTAAAAATAAGCTGGTTTTGCTTTTTTTATTTTTAAAACATGCCATATTCTTTTCTGAGTACTAATGAATACTGGATAAGAAATGTAATCCTAATTTAACTTATAGCAAGAGACCCACAAAAGTTTTTGAGAAAAATAAGTTTAAGTGATTTTAATAGGAATGATAGTGACCGCCATTAGTTTTGGGGTCATTTGACAAATTACTTTAGAAGTGATGAAGCAGGGAAGAAAATCTCTGCCAGCTGTCCAGAGGATCAGAAAGCAAAAAGGGAGCAACATGAGGACCTTGTGTTGTCAAGCAATTGCCAATTTCTTTTTTTGTGTGCATAAACACAATATTTATGAAAGGGAATGTTTGATAACTATTGCACACAGGAGGGAAGTACATCAAATTTTTTCTTGGGTTGATCAAGATTTACTTTTTTTTTCTTGGATTGATCAAGATTCACATTGCATGCCTTTTACGTGCAAGAAATTGAGGGTACAGAATTATTAAAATGTAGTTCTTAGCTTCGGGATCTTAACATCTGGGGAACTCAGACATGGACAAATGGACATGGTGCCTAGTTTGTGCAGTAGATGATATAATGGAGGCATGAACATGTTGTAAATAGATGGCTGGTGAATAGCTTGAAAAATTATGGTATGTTCTGTATAATCCCACTTATGTAAAATATTAATATATATATATTCATGATCCCACTTAAAATATAAAAATATTTTAAAATATAAAAATCTAGAAGTAGTATATTGATATTTTATAATTGGTTAATTGTAGGATTAAACACATTTTAAAGTTTGGGGCCGGCCCCGTGGCCGAGATTTTAAGTCCCTGCACTCCACTGTGGCGGCCCAGGGTTTTGCTGGTTGAGATCCGGGGCGCAGACCTGGTACTGCTAGTCAGGCCATGCCATGTTGAGGTGGCGTCCCACATGACACAACTAGAAGGACCTGCAACTAAGATATACAACTATGTACTAGGGGGATTTAGGGAGATAAAGCAGAAAAAAAAAGAAGATTGGCAAGCGGTGTTAGCTCAGGTGCCAATCTTTAAAAAAAAAAAAGACATTTTAAAATTTAATTTTTAAGAGTAAAACTTTTTTTGTGTTTTTAAGATATATGCTCATTTTAAAAAAAGAGCCAGGTATTGGTAAAGATGTAAAGAAGATAGTGAAAAATCACCAGTAATCTATTTCCTAAATATAAAAACATGAATGAGTCGGCATATACTTTGGGCCTTTTTCCTAAGCGTATGCATACACATAGAAACATGTATTTGAGATCATGCTGTTGCTTTTTCATTTAAGATCTCCTTTTGTCTATGTTAATATATTTTATTATATCATTGTTTTAAAGGAAATACACAAGGCATACTCGTTTATTTCTTTCACCTTTTATTGAGATATAATTGACAAATAAAAATCGTACGTATGTAAGGTGTACAACATGAAGATTAGATACACCTGTTTCCTTGCTTTTTATAAGCTGAGAGGGGTTTGAAATGAAAAGCATGTTTCCTTCTGCTTATTCTTCCTCAGCCTCATTTTCATTCCCCAAAGGACTTTTATACACTGCTATTTTTAGTTCCTCTTGTGATTAATTTCATAAATCTAAATATTACGCTTATATCTCTGCTCCTCCTTCTATTTCCTCTCTTGCCTTTCTGCTTCCCAATTTCTGGCAACTCTTTTTTAAATTTTACATAGTCACGGTGAAGCATTTACCTTCCTTTCTGAAACCATAATTGTTATGAGCTTTGTCTTTAGCTTTTACTGAAGGCTGAAAACTGATTCATATTATTTGTTTTTACGGCCATGTACATATTATTCACCGCAAATTCAAATAAAGGTGTTGGATTACATTTCCTTCTTTTTACGTCTGGTGCTATAACATTATTGTCATCTGAGGAAGAATGTTGCTGGTGTCAAAGTCAAATGGATTTGCTTTTATTACAATTTTGCTATATTTTAATGTGACATATTTAAACAGTGGCTTTTTGGGTTAGTTCTTTTTCCTGTTTTTGTTTTTTTGTTGACTTTTTGTAAATGAATTAATTATGTTTTATTTATTGCCTTTTTTTGTTGCCCAACGGTTGTCAAATTAGTAGTGATTATTATTTTTTTTTACCATAGTTTCCACATCATCCAGCCTCGTCTTTTGCACAGATGATGCTTTCTTCCCACAGAAAACCCTGTGGAGCACATCAACTTCTTGCTGTATCTGGGCTGGACGCTCTTTTGATCTGCTTACAGCATCAACAGTCGGTAGCCCCACGATGTGTCTTGCCCTCCTGGGGTAGCTTCTCTCTTTTGGAATCCTACGTCTTCCCTTTTTTGGTTTCGACTTCATATTTTGTCCATAGTACGTACTCATTTTTTGTGGGACTCACAAATGGTGCTAGGTTCATCAACATGGTGCATCTGCACATCCAAATACACCTTTATTGGTATTCTGTTTGACTATAGAATTTGAGGTCTTGAATCTTGTAGAACTTTGACCGCATCTTTATCTTCTAACATTGAGAGTTGCTGATGAGAAGTCTGATGCCAATCTGATCCTATATCTACTTACCTGTTTTGTAGATGAACCATATTTTGATCCACACTTATAAAAGCTGTTTGAAGCCAAGTGGAGTTGTCCTGGCCAGAGACAATGGTGTCTGAATCAGGCCCGTAGGAGTGAAATGAGGAGTTATGAGAGATGGACAATTTGGAGGCAGGATCTATGTGATTCATTGGGTCTCCTTGTGCAATGTGGCTTCAATTCTCAGTTTTCCTGAAAAGCCTAGCTGGAGCTTTTCATTCTTCACGTGCTTGTGGTCTGTGAGAATTATTGAGTGCCCACTATTCACTGAAGCATGGCACAGCTGAACTGAAGGGTATAAAATATCCAGCTGGTGTTTTTAAAGGCTCTAGATCCTTCAGAGATAAAATACAATTGACCCAAGCCTTGGTCTTTTAGTTATAGGTTACATTTTGATTTCTATTGTGTTTGTTTTCACCACTGAAGAGCCACAAGATAGCCGCAAGTTGCAGGTAAAGTAGGTAATGTTGTTATTATGGTTATTATCATAAAGTGGCTGTCTACTTTTGTCTATAAGTTGCTTGACAAATGTTTTATTGTGAATTGTAAATTGTGGCTTTGGAAACCCAATGGTAAGCCAAACTGTCAAGATCAACTACATAAAAAGGGCTGGTCATATTTTGGAGTTCATCTGTACTTATCCAGATTAATCTTAAGAGTCTCTAGTCTATTCCAGGTCTAGACTCATCCTTGTTCAAATGCAACTTTTCCCCAGGGCCCAGAGAGAGAACTTTTGAAGGTGGTGGACAGATATAATTTAACATAAATGAGGCAAAATGGAGGGCAGGAATGTTTCAGGTGTTTGCGAGAAGCCATGGAGAAACAATTTCTTAGCTATTAAAATCTTTGAGTGGAGGTTTGTGACATAAATAAATCAGTCTACTGAGAAAAGGGATAAAAGCTCTCTCTTTTGTGTAACCAGAAAAATAATAGCCCCTATCCAGGAGGACATTTTGAGCCCGTCTCCTACTGACACCATGACTCTGCCATGTTCTGAAATATTTATTGAAAGAGATTAGAATCATCAATAATTGTTACTTGATGGAGGTTTGTGGAAATATGCTCTTGCAGCTCTGAGAACCATGTGGTTCCATTCAGCTAGTTATTATCACAAATAATTAAGGTCAAAAGCACCATTGACGCTTACTTTTCCACAGTGCATTAAAAATAATATTCTTTGTCTGAAAGCTGCTGAATCTGATACACCACTTTGAATCCTTCTAGTGCATTAGTGGGGTAAGACTTATATGATAGTGCCTCTGTGTGTGGGTGACCTTTGTGCATAGAATTAGGTGATGGGAACAGGTAGAATAACTTTAGTCACCACATTCTAGAATTATAGATCCTTAGAAGGCTGTAGGAACCAGGAAACAGATAAATTAGTCATGTACAAGAGGGATTTTTATCTGAAAGGTACCTTTTTTTGTTTTCTTCAGGGCAAGATAGGGTCTACGGTAGGGGAGGGAGACAGACAAGGGACAGGAAGAAGACTGCATTGCAGTGACTTTCTGTCTCCCTTGACAAAGCACTCAACACACCTGGTTGCTTTTTATTAGCCAAGCAGCTTACGTTGGACAAACCACAATCTTTTCCGATTTTTTTAATTTTATTTTTTTTCCTTTTTCTCCCCAAAGCCCCCCGGCACATAGTTGTATATTCTTAGTTGTGGGTCCCTTTAGTTGTGGCATATGGGATGCCGCCTCAGCATGGCTTGATGAGCGGTGCCATGTCCGTGCCCAGGATTCAAACCTGCGAAACCCTGGTCCGCCGCAGTGGAGCGCGCGAACTTAACCACTCAGCCATGGGGCTAACCCCTCTGATTTTTAATTATTAATTTTTATGCTAATTATTTTCAATTCAATTTTCCTTTTTTCCTTCCATTTCTTTCTCCTTCTCTTCTCTTCATCTCTCTCCTCTTTCTTTCTTTTAGTTCTTTCACAGTTATTTGCTCATTCATTCATTCAACAAGAGCCTATGGAAGATATTCTCTGCATAAAGCACTATGTGATGTGGTGGACACAGAAATGGATAAATATGGCTCTAATCCTAAAGGACTGTGTGGGCTAGTTTGTGAGATTTAGAAGGAAATATTTAGAAGTTACCCTTGTCTTTTCAGTCATTTTGATAGTTTGGGAGTAGAGCCCTTCTGTGGTGTGTGTGGATGCTCCCCCACCCCTGCCCTGTCCCACAAAAATACACAGATAAGGGGGCTGGTCCCGTGTCCGAGTGGTTAAGTTCGAGCGCTCCACTGCAGGCGGCCCAGTGTTTCCTTGGTTCGAGTCCTGGGCGCGGACATGGCACTGCTCATCAAACCACGCTGAGGCGGTGTCCCACATGCCACAACTAGAAGGACCCAGAACGAAGAATATACAACTATGTACTGGGGGGCTATGGGGAGAAAAAGGAAAAAATAAAATCTTAAAAAAAAAATACGCAGATAAAAGTGAAGTAGTAACTCTATGGGCCTGGCATTCGTAGTGTAGACTCTGGCCCCACTGCCCTCGCTTTCTCCTTATGTTCCCCTCCCATCTATAGTACTAAGTAAGACACCTCCATGGTGCCTCCAGGCCTCCGCTATTTGAAAGCCCCTAGTTCAAAACTATTGTTAAAAAGTGATCTATTTTTTGTCAGTGTCCTCCCGTATTCACTGGATTTATTACTATCATTATTTAAAGAAGGCAGCTAGGCTCAATGCACAAACTGAGAGAAAAGAAGAATGGCTGGAGAATTTCAATTCTGATTTTTGCAACTTTTCTAATCATTCTTTGAGAAAGTGCAAGATGGATAATTCCCCTCGATGCTTTCTGGATCTCTCCTGTTGAAAAAAGACATCCATTTCTGACACTTACAAAAAAGTATCTTTTGGTGGCAAGAGACTTTTTAGTTTCTATTCCTGGATCCTTCTGGGCCCTCTTGGTTGCAAAGCTTCCTCAGAGTGGCTGAGTGAATCCCCAAGGCCCCGGCTTAGCAGGCTCAGGGCGGGCCTCTCCGGCAGTCAGCAAAGTGACTGATGACGGCCTCGTTTATCATGTCAGCTCTCGCCAGAGCACAAGCAGAAAGGCACCTCCTGTTCAGTTCAGAACCACAGAATCTTCATGCAGATCTATTCTGACGTGACTTCGACAGCAAAATAATTTTCAAAATGTTTTACGACCCCAGGCACCTCTAAAATAGCTTCACTTGTCACTTCCGTAGCCTCAAATCAGAATTAGACTAATATCAAGGGGGATGGCAACAGCACATTAGCCTGTCAAGCAGGAAGATCTGAACTTATGGGGAATACAGCATGCTCTAGAGATAGAAACTGTAGAGGAAAGTGCATTTAGCTAGAGGTTGACAGGGACTTTGAAATGGAAGAAAATTGAGAAAGGGTAAGAATTTTATAATCCTGATTTGCATAGCACTTTACAGTTTATAATATATTCCCATATACGTTTTCTCTTTCTATCCTCATCACAGGCCTATAAATAGGGGGTTCTTGTCTCCACATCAAAGAAACAGCCTCAGGCAGTTTCAACATTTGCCCCAGACCCCGCCCCGGAGCATCTGCACTCCTTGAGATGGTTTTCACTCACCATTGCGTCCTGAATACCTAACACATAGCCTAGTATATAATTGGCATTTAAGTAGTTGCTAAATAACTTAAACAATAGTGGCTGAGCTGGAACTTAAATCTAGGCCACCTCTATCCTGAGGCGAAGTGTTGATTGCCTTCCTGAGGAGAAAAGAGGTAATTTAGGATCACAGTGTTGCTGTGGATGTCACTGGTAAAACTTTGCCCCAGAGTAGTAGGGGGCCTAATTGCTAACCTGGGCTGGGTCCTGGGAAACAGAGCTGGGTGTGTGAGTGAGGTATGGCAGGTTGTAAAAGAGGTTCAGGGTGAAAGATGGACTTGAGTTCCAGAAAGACAGGCAGCCAGGGAGAAAGATCCATGTCCTCAACCCAAGAATTCCAACTAGCGTCAGCCAATCTATAAGGGTGGTATTTAGGCCACTTCTCCCCGTCCACCTATGAGGAACCTGAGGCACAGAGGAGCATTTCCACTAAAGTCATCTGTGTTTTACTCCAAAGCTCAGGTTCTCATTCACTACACTATTCTGCCTCTGTAGGAAACTGTGTTCACCATAGTTACATGGAGATCAGCTAAGCGAAATCCGATTCATCATTTGAGGTAGTTCGATATCTAGTGGGGGAGACAGATGCCTGAGTAACACCATGCCGTATGATTGATGCTGTGAGAGGTGAGAGCGGAGCCTGCAGTTGGGATGCACGGCTGAGTTGAGACTAGAAGGAGAGCAGGGACTCCTGGCAGGAAGAGAGCATAGCGTGAGCAACGGTGGAGAGACAAGCCGGAAGTCTGGAATGATTGGCATGTCCTGTTTCAGGAGGCTGGAAAGTGGCTAAGAGGTGGATCTGGAAGGGCTCTCCCAGGCTGCGGTTTGGACTTGACAGTGAAGCATAGGAGGAGCCGCTGGAGAACTCTCTGCAGGAAGGTGCTTTGAATAAATGTGCATTTCAGGAATCCACTCTTCAGGATTTCTTAAAAGCATTTGTGACTTTTGAGGGAGGACTTTGAAACGCTTCATTTTACAGAACCACTATATTTCAAGAAATGGTTCTAAACGAGAATTTGTAATGCCTGGAGAGACATTTAAATGCATGTTAAATCCTTGTAAATGAAATAGGACAACACGTATAATTAATGTGGATGATGCTACATACATTAGGGGGTTCTCTTTGCCCCGAGGGCAGGATGTGCAGCCCATTTTTAACCTTTCTGGCTTTAAAAATCCTGCAGGACATTAAATGCTTCAAAAGGCCATAACAGTGTATTTGTCTACAATAGGAAAGAAGACTGCTTGCTGATCCACGTAAATATCCCTTATTGATTTAAAAAATTCAGCCTGACAAAGTATAAAGTAGATATTTAAAATGTGCATAGTGCATGAAATTACCTCACATTACTAGTAAATGCATGCCTTGTAGCAATTATGTCACTTATGCTTACACTAATTAAGTGTTGATGTGTGAGCAGTAAGTTGCAATGATGTCGTTAACTAATGTACATAAATATTCCCTTTAAACTGTAATTGCACTTTGCCACAACGTAAAAGAAGGCAAGCTCAATTTAAGAATTATGTAGGACTGTTCTTTGAGACAATGTTAACGAACTCCAGGAAGGGAGAGTTTGGTTCCAGATCACTGTTTCAATACTAAGAGGGGGAGAAGAGGAGTCTAATTTACAAATCTGTTGAGAATATTTACATATTCTCTTTTTTGAGACCCTGGTGATGTCCAGGCACGCTATATTAACTGCACAGACAGCGTTTTCCAAGTTGAAGGAGTCGACAAGACTTCACGCATGCACTGTCCCCAGCAGAGAGATACTACACTATGTTTCTGTCCCGAGAACTTAGTGGACCTCCGGGAAATTTGTGGTGCTGTGTCCATTTGCCGAAGTAAAGATCTATGACTCCCAAGGTTGATGTGATTTTATTTTTAACTCTAAAACTTCAAACCCTGTTTGTTCCCCAGAAACTAAGGCCCAGGTAACGAGAGAGGGGATGTGTCATCCTGAATTGTTTCTGCAGGCAGAGGTAATATAGAATGGTGAGGTTTCTGTGGTTTGGAGTCAGAGAGTTTGAATTCGCTAACTGGGCATCTGAGCTCTTCGGGACGCACATTCTTCTCATTTTGTGGCTGATAATGACCCCCTCTGAAAATTGTAAGGTTCTATTCTAAAAATATTCCTACCTCTGCCAGGAACAAAAGAAAGACCAGTGCCCCTTGCAGAGCTTAAAACAAAGTTTGTTGACTCCTGCTAAGAAGGAAACAAGCAGAGCAGGGGAAGGCCTGGTTATAATTATTAGTGACAGCCTGTAGTCAGCAGACAAACCTCAATTACACTGGCAGCCCTGGCCCCTACTGAGATTGGAGCATGAGGTGTAGGGTAAGGTGTTGGAGCTATTTTCACTTCCCTTCGGCATGAATTTTAGAGTTGAGTTTGTCAGTTGAGGTTTTAACATTAGGTAAATTGAGAAGCCATGTTCATGCTCTTTGTACTTGAAAAATGCCCCCCCTCCCCCAGCTTTATTGAGATATAATCGACACATAACGTTGTGTAAGTTTAGGGTGTACAATGTATGATTTGATACACTTATAAATTGCATAATGATTACCACCATAGTGTTAGCTACCACCTCCATTTCGTCACATAGTTTCTTTCTTGTGGTGAGAACGTTTGAGATCTACTCTCAGAATATTTGAGGATATGATACAGTGTTATTAGCTATAATCACTGGGCTGTGTCTTAGACCTTCAAATTTGTTAATCTTATAACTGGAAGTTTGTAGCCTTTGAGCAATATCTCCCCATATCTTGAAATTTCTGAATTCTCAGGATTTTAAGCAACATGTAATCTACACTTAGAATATTATCAGTGTCCAAAAAGATTACTTTTAGGTGAAATCACTCTATCAGGATGTATTTTTAGTTCCTGAATGACTTCATTTCCTTGGATGGATTATAGTACACTTTACTCAGTCAGGATGACTATTTTTTTTACTGGAATAACAACTAACCACATACTCTTTGTGGCTTAAAACTGCAAAGGTCTATTTCTTGTTCACGTTTCATGTTCATCACAGATGATTGGAAGGTTCTGTACATCATGATGATTCACGATCATTGAGGGATCAGTGTGATAGAACAGCCAGTCTCCGTGCTGGAGGATACAGCAGGCTCTGGAGGGTCCCACAGGAGTAACTAAGTGCTCTAGAAGTGGCGCTCTTTGCTTCCTGTCACCCCACTCAACCATAAGAAAGCAAGCAAATATAGTCCCATCAGGTACTGGGGAGGGGAAGAATTAGATATTTTTGGCAAACAGCTTCTGCGATTTTTTTTTTTTACACTGAATTTCATCTTTGAACAAAATGTTTATTGTGGCTTTTATATGATGGTCATTGTGTCGGTGCCTTCTCATGCTATCTTAACCATCAGCAAAGAGGATGGAAAGGAAGATTCCTAGGATCAAACGACTTTATTACTGCTTAGCTGAAACAGACTCCGGCCCCTGTTCCCCATCTGCCACACCCCCCTGAAGTGAAACTGCAGCACCAAAGCACAAAGGATGAATTTCACAGTCACTTTTTTGTACAATTCGAAGTTCTGCATTGAATGTTTTTTCAAAGACATTAAAAGGTGATGCTATATCAGACAAGGAGCTTGACTGAAATTACAAAGAGGAGTACATTAAAAAACACCAGCAGTAAAATCTCTTCAAGAATTAAAATGACAGACTAAAACTAAAAAACATTCGCATTAGAAAATATTAATTTGTTGCTGGAAATCTATATGAAGTTTTATTTGAAGTTCTGCACTGAATTTTAAATCTTACATAGCTCAGACACTTTGGGGATGTCTTCCTCTAATATTGATGGGAACCAGGGCAAGTAAATGGTTAGTTTTTGGATTGTTTGTATCTTAGATCCATACAGTTCTTCTTGTTTATCAAAAAATCTCTTCAAGTAGTTCTTGTAATTTTAAATAATTGACTTTGAGCTCTACTGAATGGAAAAAGAAGGGATGGATTTTATTTATTTTTATTTTCTTGAATAGATGAAATAGAAAACAAAATACTTGTAGAGAGGTTAATGGGGGTTGGAAAATATGGAACTGGTGTAACATTAGGTGGGAGATAGTTATTCCACCTGAAAGATATCGCATTCCTTGTAGATTGGGTGTATTTTCAGGTCTCTTCAATAAGTAAGACTATAATTTGTTAAAAGGAATCACAATTCATAAGACCCTGGAAGATCCGAAAGATCAAAAGTAACATTATTGGGCTGGCCCAGGTGGCCTACTGGTTAAGTTCAGTGTGCTCCACTTCAGAGGCCCAGGTTTGGTTCCCAGGTGCAGATCTACACTGCTCTGTTAGTGGCCATGCTGTGCTGATGGCCCATGTACTGAAAAATAGAGAAAGATTGGCATGGATGTTACCACAGGGCGAATATTCCTCAGCAAAAACAAAACGAAGTAAACAAAACTGTATTTATTTCTTGCTAGCCAAAAGAGAGCTGCAATTGGCTGTGCACCCTCTTGAGGAAAGTGAAAGTCAGGGCTGATGAAGAGTTTGGAATAAGTAAGGGGTTTGTCAAGTTAAATTTAAGTGAGACAGCGTTGATTGGAGAAGGAATTGATTGGATTGATTAATTAAGGCTAGGAATTAATTGGATGGGGTTTGGCAGTAGGTCCACTGGGCATTTGCTGACTGTGAGCGATCAGCACAAGGGCCAGGTGTTTCAGGCATGTGTGGAAAGTTCTTTTTCTATGTTCTCATAAGGGTTCAGATCTTCTTCAAAGCTCTTTCTCTTTCTTCCATTATGCAGACTTCCTTTATATAAGGAGTCTAAAGCTAATCCTTTCCATATTTTAGCTTATAGATGAGATTCAACATACCGAAAGTTTTTGAACCTTTACTCTATGACAGGAACTTTGCTTTCAAGTGACATTTATCGTCCGGGTCTGGTAGGGGTGTCAGGAGTTGAACATACGTCAATATAAAAAAGAATCATAAGAATTATGATAGAAGTCTGTATATCATAGTGAGGGCATGATGGAGAGAATGTTCAGTTGCATTTGTGGCTTCCTAACCTCATCCTTTAGCTAAGTCTTAAAAGGTGGGGCAACATCTGTAAGGCTGTGAGTCCAGGTGAGGGGGTTCTGGGCAGAGGGAAGCGTGTATGGAAAGGCAGAGAACTGTTTCACAGCCGTTCTTTTCAGGGTACCACGAGCACGTCACTGTGCACCTTGGGCGGGAGGTGGGGGTGAGTTTTTCTGCTTCTTCCATCCCTCACTTTCTTCCTGGCTTTCTCAGGTCTTGCCGTGAACTGAAGTCAGGTTTACAGAGGGGACCATTCAGAGTTCAACTCAAGTTGGCAAAAGACTAAACATTTTTAATGTAATACGTGTGCTAATAAATTAGAAAGGTCCAATTGTCGCTGTGATATTTAACCTTGAGACCAGTGCCCAAGGAGAACCTCCCGCCTCCTCTGTCCACAGGGTTGGAAGCCCCAGCTCGCTCAGAAGAAGGAATTAAATGCTGACAGCCTATCCTGAGACTCAGAGTGAAAATAGCTGGAATGGGGGTGGGGAGAGAAAAGAATTTATAAGAATCGTGGGGCTGTGTTGAGAGGAGAAAGGGAGAGGGTACAGGATAAGTTAGGATGGTTTAGGCAGTAGGTCTGGGTTTAAACAATAAAGGGAATTTATTGGCTCATGTAATAAACAACATGTCCACAATGTCCTCAGGAATGAAGCTCCATTTTTCTGTGGTTCTGAGTATTCTGCTTTGCTCCCTGCCACATATGTGTTGGATTTGTCCTTAGTCTGACTTTATGGTAATGGTAGAGTAGCTGCCAGCAGCTCCAGGCTGCAAATTTCCTTCTTCACAAGCAGGGGAAGAGACAGAATGTCTTCCCGCATTCATCAAAGTCCAGAGCTTTATTACGATTGGAGTATCTAAGATTATGTGCCTGCCCCTGAAGCAATCCTAGGGGCCAGAGGAAGGCTCTGGGCTGTTTGGATTAGGGCCAGGATATATACCCATCCCTGAACCATTCCTCATGGCAAGAGGGATGCCATGGCCTCGCTTGACTTAGACTAGTCAGAACCTCCTGGAGTCAAGCCAGCTCAAGCTTCGAAGTTGTTTCCCACACAAGAAAGGAGAAATGGGAGAATTGGAGAAATATTCTCCAATGGGAAAATATTTATTCTGGAAACACAACTACAATGTCCACTCCATGTGATACCTCAAATTCTACACTGAAGACCTCAGGCCTGTTGAAGGGCCTGAATTTCTTCTCCCTTAAAGCATGGAACATAAAAGACTTAACCCTAAACTAAACAATTGCTTGTACTTGCTTCTAGACTACATCTGTTGGCTTCGTGTGACAAGAGTAAGTTCTTCCAATTATGGACGACATCACCCCAGCCTTTACCCTGGTGCTGGAATTATAGCTAAGTCGTAGGTGATGAGAGGAGACCATAGGAAAGAATTTAACATTTATCTTGAAGAATTTTAGAATTAGCTTAGAAGCATTTTGAGATGGGCAAGTTTATAACGGGGCTTATAGTTTGGAAAGACAATGCTGATGACTCAAATAGAGAAGGAATTGAAGAGACAGATATCAAAGAGAGGTTTGGACTGTTTAAGGCAAGAGCAGGGGCGATGGAGGTGAGCGTCCTTAGTGAGAAAACTTAAGGAAGTATCTAAGGACTTAAAAAATTAATCAGTAGTGGCGATGGTGAGAGCGTTTGGTGAGAGAGATGGAGAGGCTGTGAGGAATGACTGCCAAGGTAATGGCACCCTTTTCTGAGAGGAAAGCAGTAATTACAAAGTACTCATTTCCTGACATATGCTAAAAAGGTAATAGTGATTGTTTTTTTCATTTTTCTTTTATTATGGTGAAAGTAAGCAGGGGGAGTCATGGAACAAAGACAGAGTTCCGAAAGGCCTGAAACTCCATTCACTTTCATCTGTTGAATTCCTGACCACCAATGAGTCATGGAGGTGCACGTCTTGTTCATTCTTTCATCCTTAGATGAGGAGCCGCTGAATAATACTATTTCCTCCTATGTTGTTCGCATTAGGAAGGTTCTAGTTGTTGGTGGACTTTAATATCTGAAAAATAAAGGAATACTGTTGAAAACACGGGTCTCATATTATTGAAAAATTCTAATATTCCTCACTAGTAAACTATTCTGAGTCTTGAGAGTGAACTCTCTAGATCAGAAACTTTAAAGGTTAATGATTGTGGAGACTATCTTTCTTTTATTCCTTCATAGTTTTGAATGAGGCGTTGTAAATGGAATTGAAACATAAAAATTTAGACCGAATCGGGTAGACTTGGATTTAGAAGTCTCTTTGCTCAGGGAGGAATGTGAATTTCATTCCCGTTGCCGACAACAGGCAAGATAACCTGATCACGAAACAGATTTTGTGACATCTCCTCCGCAGAAGGTCATGTGGGTTTCCGCATCCTTAGCCCTGACATGTGGTTTAGGCATCAAAGTCACTGACTGCTTTTTTATATGGACAATTGGAATATTGTCTGGATGAACAAAGGTCTTTCCTTGCTTTATAACACAAGACAGAAATACTTTGCTGAGAAGAATCATTTAGAAAAGCTTGGCGTATGTAATTGACCATCTACTTCTGTTTGACTTCATTACGGTAGTGTGAGAGATAAACCTAGGTATATGAACTGGACTGCCTGGAATATATTTGTTTTTTTTTGTACAGTGAAATCCCAGGATGGTGAGAAAAAGGACTTATAAAGTAACTGTTCTCTTTACATGTGTATATGTTGAGCTGGCTCCTACCACCAACACTTCATTTGCTGTCTCAGGTTACTTGGGCCTGAGAAGAAGCTACAAACCTGTTGAGTCCTAGTGGCTAGACCTCTGAACCGCAGTTTCCTTGCTAGTGATGGAATAACAATACATTCTCTACCTCCCCCTCAGATTTCATATGAAGATTAAATGTTAATGTGTGATAAGAATGAAATGTCTACAATGTCAGACTGTAATTGCCCTCCTCTTGCTGTCACGATGAAGTCCAAACTACTCCACCTGGGGAATAAGGCTTTCCACGGTCTGGCTCTTGCTTCTCCCTCCAGCTCCTCTCGTCCCATCCACCCCCACTCCCTGCCCCTTTGACTCCATACACTAGAGATAATGTCATTTTGATCTACTCATGGTTTCTAAAGACACACTACTATCTTGTACTCCTGGGTGTTTCCTCAGGCTGTCCTCTCTGCCTAAAATGCTGGTTAGCTGGTGGCATTTTAGCCACTCTCCAGGTTTCTAAACCCTTCTTCCCATCCTCCTCAAACCAAGTGGGAACTGCAGGCAGATACTGGCAGCAAGACTATGAGTGCTGAGGGGAAGTTCGAGGACGGTTTCTGAGGCTCCCTGTTCTCCCTTGGTGATGGAGATAGATAGAAAGTATAAGGAGCCAGTGCTCTCTATAATTTTACAGATGGGTCATCAGGGTCACAAGGAGTTTAAGTGACTTGTCCAAGGAGATAAAACAAGAAACCTGTAGACCTGGGATTTGAACCCAGGTCTTGACCTAAGAACTAGGTCGTTTACTTTATGCTGTGGAGAGTGTGGTGGGCGACTATTTGCTTTCCCTTCCCTCTCCTGCTGTGCCCTTTTCTTCGCTCTGATCTAGGCTGTAGGTTTAATAAAACTTTCCTGAAGGCTTAAGGATGACAGGAAGAACTTGTATGCAGAAAACACAAGTTTAGACTAAAATAACTATTAGAATACAAAGAGGTGCATTCTTTGGTGATCTCTCTCTTGCTCTCACTCTCGCTCTTTCTCTCTTCAAACACTGATTCCGGGGATTCTGACCTCCTACCAGTGGGGAGAGTGTTACATCCTACCTCCCTTTGGGGGTCCCTATTTCCCTCAAGCCCTATCTCATATCCACTTCCAAGTCCATGCATCCGTTCTTGTTACTTGTTGCTGAGTAATAAACCCAAAACCTCAGTCATTTAAAATAACAGTTTTTAGTGTATCATGACTTTGAGGGTTAGAATTTTGGAGAGTACTCAGCTTCTGCTCCGCTTTACATTGACTGGAATCACTCAGAGGTACCGAGCAGAACGTAGGACTGGTGTGGAGGGACCAAGAACGCTTCCTGCATTGTCCTGGAGGGATAGCTGAAGACTGGACCCAACTTCTCCTTCTGCAGGTAGTCTCATGAACTGCACCAGTAGTTCTCTATGTACTCTCAGGCAAAGCTCAAGGCCTCTCCTGAGGTCTCTCCAACAGGGCAGTCAGATTTCTTAATGACATCTTACAGCTTGCTACTCTTCAAGATATTCTTTATGCCACGTTCGCTTTTTGACTCTTCAAAATCTAAATAGTGAGTGTTCCATGAGACAGGAAGTGGAAGCTTCCAGTTTCTTAAGACCTGGAGACTGGCACATGTCTCTTCTACCATATTCTATTGGTGAGAGTGGTAAAGGAATGTGCCCAGATTCAGTGGGAAGGTTCACAGACCCCCACCTCCTGATGGGGGCAGTGTCAAGTAGTTAGTGCACAGCTTTGATCAACTCTAGTCGATCTAGAACCTTCTGCAGGGGAGCCACTCTGCTCCCAGTGCAGACAGGGAGGCAGTATGGAGCAGTGGTCAGGCACCTAGGCTCTGGTGATTTTATGAGTTCAAATCCTGACCCCACTATTTACTTGCTGCCTGCTCTAGGGCAATTCAGCCCTCTGTGCCTCAGTTTCCTCATTTCAAAAAACAGAACTAATACTCGTCCCTACCTTATAGTGTGTGGGAAGGTAATACACGTAGAGCATGTAGGACAATGCCCAGCACATAATTGAGAGCTATGAAGATGAACTGTTGTTAGAAGGCAGCAGAGTAGTTTCGTTACTCATTGTCTTAATGCCTTCATTCTTGAAGAGGGTCATGGCTGCCCTTTGCTTTGCTAAATGGCCCAATGACATGACGTAAGCCACTCTTCTTCCCCCTAAAATTCTCCCCCCACCCCACATATATATTCCAAACGGGCAGCGTACTTTCTTCAAAGATGTTCGAGAAAATTGCTGGCAGCTTTAAAGAAGCAGATTGTCTTGACCTCGAGCAATGCAGGTTTCAACGTTCTTGGGACCAAACTTGGTTACAGAACTATGCCACACCTATCATAGCACTTTTTAAATTGCGTTGAAATTAACGGTTTCATCCCCTGTCTCCCTCATTAAACTGTGAATTACTTGAGAGCTGGAAGTGGAAACCTCACCTTTTTATTCCCAATGCTTAGCAAGATAACTAGCAACAGGTGTTCAATACATTTGTAAAATGAGTGACAATATTTTCTTTATAATTCAGCCAAGGTGGGAGTGGTTCAGAACAACTATCGAAGTTGTGCTGCTGAATGAAATGCTAGAATTACATTCTTGCAAAAGATTTTTAAAAGCAAAAAAAGCAAATATGCGTCATAAAGAATATATTCAAGAGTACTAATTAAATAATATTTGTTTTCTTTATTTCTCCTTAAAACGTATATTAGGTCCTAAATCTAATTCGGATGCCAGTTTCAAATTTTCTTTCTGTTGATACATAATAGGTAATATATCATGGTCCCTCTGTACTTGAGCACTGCCTGAAATTATAGCTTCTCACATGTTTGTTCTCGTTTATTTTTTTATGTATCTATCATTTCTCATCTCTTTCTGAAGTTGTGGGCTTTTTACCTTTCCGTCATATGCGCATTGAGCTCTGGGAAACATATTTTGTTTTCCCTCTTGGCTTTATAACTCTACCTTTTGGTTTTCCAGACAACTTCAGATTTGTACCTTTATCACTCCTTTCACAGAATGTTGACATTACTTCTGGTTTTCAATGGCTCTCTATTGCTTATTTCCATTCCTCAAGGATTATGTATCACATTTAGGTCATTGTTCAGTGGCCCCCGTTTTGAAATAAAATCTAGTTTCTTGAGTTAGCTGGGTCCTGGTGGACTTAAATGGACTGGAGAATGACAATGACAGCAAATGAATCATGTCCAAAGGCTTCTTAATGAAATCTCTCAGCCAACTGAGAAAAAAATATTAACAAAGCCACTCATTCTGTTTGCTGACCACACAAAGCAAAACATTAAAAAATTAGATACACGTAATACTCCACTGTTCTTTTCCTAAGTGAACCCCCCTCTGGGGTCACCACTGGAACCCTGAATAAATGCAAAAGTTGTAGAGTCATTATTATATCCTGGGTCTTACTTGGTTTACTGCAAAGATTTCTTTTACTTTGAAGCGCATGTGTGTTTAAAGTTCATACTGTGATCAATCATTTTATTTGTTGGTTTAATAAAAGCTGTGAAACTTATGGGCTGGCTCTTTTTTTTTTTTAATGAAGTGAGGCAATTTTCAACAAATGTCTATTGGCGATTGCAATGTGCAAATTGTTTTGAACATTATCGGGGATGTTAATGGTGATAAGGTCCCCCTTTTCTAAGAGACTTTCAAAGGAAATCATAGGTATTAGAGCTGAAAGGAATGTTTTAAGATTGTTTCATCCAATCCTGAAACTTTATGGATAAGAAATCTAAGGTCTGAAAGGCTAAGTGACCTTGGGAAATGCATTGAACCTTTTTAAACGTCACTTTCTTCTTCTAAAAAAGTGGAAATCATAATATTTAACTCATAGCCTTGTTATAAGAATTACATGTGATAATAATGTAGAGGACAGAGCCCTCTGCTGCCCTTAGTAAGTTCTCAATAGATTATTCCTTCTTTTAGTATTGTTATTATTGGCCGTGATTTTATAAATAGGAAGTGTCAAAACAGGGATACAACCCTAATTCTTTAAAGCCCCTTGTTTTGTGTAGTTCTTCATGTTATAAATATATTATGTCTCAGTCTGGGCAAGATTTCTCTTTCAGTAAAGTCATATGTATATATTCTTAGTACCATCCAATAGATTCTGACTCCTTGCGACACTGTGTAGAGCAGAGAGGAAACCTACCAGGTCTTTTTGCATCATCTTCTCATCTTCCAGTGCTGTATTAGACAATGCTCCACTGCTGTTCATAGGGTTTTCATGGCCAATTATTTTTTTTTTTGTCAATGGGTGGCCAGGTCCTTCTTCCTAGCCTGTCTTAGTCTGGAAGCTCCGCTGAAACCTGTCCACCATGGGTGACCCTGCTGGTATTCTAAATACCGGTGGCATAGCTTTTAGCATCACACCAACGTGCAGCCACTACAATATGACAACCAATAGATGGGTGGTGTGGTTCCCTGACTGGGTGGCGGTTAAGAGTGCTGGATGTTAACCACTAGACCACCAGGGCTGGCTTTAGATACTTAGAAGATCTGACTTATAGCTTCCTGAGGAATTGTTCCCTTTATCATTGTGTAATGATTCTCTACTTACTAAGTACGATCCATATAGCTACACCAGTTTTCCGATGTTTGCACAATGATGAAATCACCTAATGACATTTCTCAGAACGTGTCCCTGTTGTTAAGGGACTCATGACTGCACAATCTTTACATATTTGGATCCTTTGAACTAGACCAAAGAGCAAATCGGGTCTGCGAGGCTCAATTAGAAATGTGCGATGGTGCCATGCTGACAACTGGTGGTCCCTGACCTACATCTTCTGAGACTGGAACCCAGTGTGGTCCATGACCAATTTATGGGTTGAACCAAAGACGACCTCCTCCTAGGCAGCGCATATGCTCATTATGGGTGTGGCGCGGCACTAAGTAGCCTGAGGACTACAAAAACAATGGTAAAACGATGAATATGTGATAAGGAAACGTCCAGAGCAGGAGCTCTGGAACCACACGGGCTGGGTGAATCCTGGCTAAGCCACCATCTGTGTGACCTGAGTACATCTAAGGTTTAAATGTTATTTTACCAATTTCTAAAAACAAGTGAGCAAAGAACCTGCCTGCCAGGGAGGGTTGTCGTGGATGCAGCGTCCAGTCAGGTCAGGCTCCCGTCCCCTCCTCAGACACCTTCCTGCCTGGCTGATGACTCTGGTGGCCCAGGCAGCCCTGGAGAAGGCATACCTGGCTCCAGGCCTCGGAGAGAAGCTGGGCTGTCCCCAGGGGAAGTGGGCCACACCCTGGTAGGATCTGGGTGGCTCCTGGCTCAGTCTTCAGCAGGCTCTGAACTCGGGGACCCCTGGGAAAGGACTGGCCGACGCACGCCCAGGCTCAGAGGGGTCTGCAGAGCCAGCACCCAGGCAAGGTGAGCTCTGGGGATGGGGCCTCCCAGTCCTGAACAGTCGCATGGTGGCCTATCTGGTGCCAAACATCACAACCCACAGCAGGAAGTCCCACACGCTAGAAAGTCCAGCTGGGGTGGCTGTTGGGAGCCTCACCCTTTGACCTTTGGTGCCTTCTCTTCAGGCACAGGGCTGGCACATGCTCTGGCGTCGCTTCTCTGTGACGTGTTCCAAGGAGATGTCACAAGCGCCGGGCTGAATAGTGCAGTGCCAGGGGAGCTGGAAGCTAAAGAGAAACTTTCCAGTTTCATACTCTTTTCTCAGATTGTTTGGTGTGCAACAGGCTGTATATGGGCAATCTCCTTTGTAAGTTTCCTCCTCCTCTGCACCCTTCCCCACCTGGCTGTTGGCTGTGGCCTCAGGTTTCACCCACCCGGCCTGGACGCAACCACCCCACTGCTGCTGCACCTGCCCTCCGCCCTGGTCGCAGGCTGTTCCGCTGGGATCCTGTGCCTTTACCAGCTGGCTTCTACATCACACTTGTGAGGCAGCATCCAATCCAGCAGGCCATGTGCTCCCCGGGGGGATCCTCCTCTTGGTGAGCTGGAGGGACTCTCCAAAGAAGCCCGTGCTGTCCGCTGTAATTCCATGATGTTCAGACACACAAGAACCATAAAGATCCCTCCTCCAGGTTGCAAATTTACTCTCCCGTGTTCACCACTTGAACAGCTAGACAAGACTATGAAGCCGGTACCATCCAGTCACCTCCCACTTCCTCACCCAAAGGAGACTGAGGTGAAGGTACCAGAAGAGCCCAGAGAAGGGATGGCAGGGAAGAAGGAGGATCATGTAGAGACCAAAGGACAGGACATTGGGCACAGGGGCCCCCACAGCAGTGGGGATGTACCGTCGACATCAAGCCCCGTAGACCACAGAGCCCTCACTTCCCTCCAGTGCAGTCCTGGGCCTCCGGACCTCCATCCCAAGCACCCAGAAGTCAGCTTGAGTGAGAACACCCAGATGTTTCCGATGAGCTCCTCCTGGGGAAGCCACATCGTCACCACCTCACACAGCCCTGCTGGAGATGCCCTGCCTCTTTGGAAGCCTGATCCAGCTGCAGCAGTGCTCTCTGAACCCACCCCATGCTGCTCCCTGCTGCCCGAGAGGTCACCAAAGGAAGTGCCGGGTGCAGACCGTGGGCCCAGCTCTCCAGGCTCACTGATGTCCGGGAAGGAGATACAGGACTAAAAGCCTGCAGATGTCCCATCAAGGAGCTCTTGTCCACCGGGATCTCCCAGCAGTAGGCCCTGCAAACGGAGACTCACTGTGGCACTGTGCTGCCCCTGCCACTGTCACTGCCGCTGCTGTGGGGCCGAGGTGAGCTGCCCCAACCTCCTCAGCTTCCTTGCACAGATATTGCCAGAAACCTGGGCAGCTTGGAGATGAACACTTAGTGTCAGCAGAACAAGATCTTGGAGGATCAGATGGGGTCATGGCAGACCGCAGGGCCACTTGGCCTGTCTCTCCCTTCTCCCCATCTGCCTCGGAGACTGCAGCCACCCTGCCCCTGGTCACCCACACTTTACAGGTCCCTGCTCCTACCACTGACTTGGCTGACCTATCTGCCAGACCCCCTGATGCTGTCTGTCCTTCCACCTTCTCCAACCACAAATATTGATCAGGAAACAACATACACAGTCCTGAACTCTCCTCCTGTTCCTGCTGATTGTCTTCCTCCTTTTAGATCGGGTTCCATTTGGGGAATTCCACTTCATGAGAATGGAGGCCATTTTCATTCAGTCGGAGCTACAGATGCTTCTATTTCTGGCCTCCCACACCTCCTAGCACTTTAACCTTCTCCTTGTAGCCACCCTCCTGCCAAAAAGAAGCCCTGACACCTACGTGTGTAGCTTCTCCCCCTCCTTTTTTCATACCCACCCCTCTTCCAGTCCTTTCCACCAGGAGCCCCCTGTTTTCACTGGCCAGCCCATCCCTTCTGTGCCCATCCCTTCCACCATCACAGCCACAGCACTTGCAGCGTCATCTCCCACTGTCCCACTGACATGACAACATTCCTCCTTCCCAGGCTGGCATTCTCAGGTGTCCCCCGACCTCCAGTGTGAGATGTCTCCCATTTTCCAAGTTCATTGCCGTGTGGAGCAGAGGCACCTGCAAAGGGACCGGTCTCCACCAGCCCAGCTTCATTGATGGTCCCCTTCCCCACCCCAATTTTTAACTATCCCTTTGGCCCCCAAACTGCCCCTCAGCCCACATGTGGGATCCCTGATGGGCAGCAGCAGAGAGCCCCTCTCCCCAGCACTCCTGTTTTCACCAGCCCACCCCTTGTGGCTCCTGCGTCCCCCACGCTCCAGGAGGCAGCCCCTCTGAAAACCTCAAGCCTGCCTCTGACACCGATGCTCTGGATCCCACACCTCCTTCCCAGGCTGTCATCTTCCAGTCTCCCCCTGTCTCCAGGGACAACCACTGCCCGTTTTACTTGGCGCTTCCTGGTTCTGAGAACCCACCACCCAGGGGCAGCACTGCCTCAGCCCATGTCTCCACCCGTTTACCTGCACAGTCAGTCAGCAGATGGACCACAACTTCCAATCTTCTCTTTAACTCAGGAATCACTTCGCAGCCAAAATTGGGGCCTGTGATGGGCAGCAGCCTAACAACTCTTTCCTGTTGGGAAAACTGGAAGCACCAGCACAAGTTGTAAGTCTAATCTCTCCTGTAGCCCGGCCACCCAGAGGCAGCATAAGGACATCAGGTTTTGCCAGGTTCCATATTTGGCACCACCATCAACCACCCAGCTGGGTTTTGGTGACAGCCCAGGGGTTCTCCCCAGTGGCACATCTGCTACTACTAGCTTCGGACTTGCTACCAGGATGCCCAGCACTGGGGACAGTAGCTCAGTGTTTGCCAATATGACTCCAGGCCCACTTGTTTTTCTGGGACCTCAAGCCCCTATGGAGGGTGGGAACATTGGGGCCTGTGTGTCCACCCCAGGCCCCACTCAGTCACAGGCATCCAGAGCACTCAACCTTGGGCCAGGACTGAGGGGCCACCCAGCCCCGCCTCTGGTCCTCCTTTTGGTCAGATAACCTGGGATCCATGTGGCCACAGCATGGCTGCTGCAGTAGGAGGGCAAGCACCGTCCCTGTGTTTGCACACACTTGTTTTTTTTTTTTTTCCATTTTCTTCCAAAGCCCCCTGGTACATAGTTGTGTATTTTTTCAGTTGTGGGTCCTTCTAGTTGTGGCATGTGGGATGCCACCCCAGCATGGCTTGACGAGCAGTGCCATGTCTGAGCCCAGGATTCGAACCAGCAAAACCCTGGGCTGTCAAAGCAGAGCTTGTGAACTCAACCACTTGGCCACAGGGCCGGCCCCTGCACACACTTCTGATTCCACCTGTTCTGAGGCCCACCTGTCCAGGACACAGGTGGTGCAGTGATGGGAGCGGAGAACACCATCCCCATGATTGGAGGACCTAGCGTTCCCACTTTCCATCAGTGCACCTGCGGCGCACCTGGCCATAGGAAACCTCCTAGACTTGGAATAGCCACCACCATGGAGAAGAAATGTGTGTCAAGAGACATGTCTGTTCCTACCTTCCATCACAGCACCTCGGGCTCACCACATCCATTGTAGCTGCAAGTGCCAGCACCATCCCTGTGTTTGGATACACTTCTAGTTTCACCTTCATACTAAACACCTGGGGCCCACCTGTCCAGAATCCAGATTGTAGGATGGGAAGAGACAACAACATTCCCATGATTGAAGACCTGGTATTCCTGCTTTCCATCGGTACAGCTGGGGCCCACCTGGCCAAAACACAGGGGGTGCAGTCAGAGGCAACAACATCTCACCTGTCATAGGAAGTCCCTGTGTCACCACATGCCATCAGAACACTTGGAGCCCATCTATTCATAGCATAGGTGAGGTGACGGGGGACAGCACCACGTGTTTTTAGAGAAAAACCTCTACTCGCAGTCAAAACACCTGCCACCTCCCCCCAGTCAGGGTCCCCCTCTGACTTTGGAGGAGCCAGCACTGTGTTTGGAGGCTTCTGGTCAGAGCAACTCGGGGCACAGGAAGCAGAGGCCTTGCCTCTGGGGCACCCTCATCACCTGCCAGGGCTCCATAGGAGCCACTGACCGATTTCTTTCTTCTGTCAGGAGTCTCAACAAACAAGGAGCAGCTCTTCCTCCGCAAACTGTGTGTAACCAGGAAGGGGCTTGGGAAACAGGCTCCATTCGAAAGCGGCTCAGCCCCTTTAAGCAAAACTGAACCTGCTCTCTTCCCTCAGCAGCCAGATGACCACACCTCAGGGGTGTGCGGGTGTTTATATGTGTAGTGTGGGGTGTGTGTGTGTATCTCTGTGTTGGAGGGTGAGGGGCAAAGGAACCCAGTTCAGAACTACACAGACTTGAGAAGCTCCAGCGTGGAGAACAGAAGAGAGCTGCATGTAACATCAACCGTGTCATCCTTGGCTCTGGGCCAGTTTTTTCCAGTCTGGGTGCTGAGAGGATGCCCACTGCTGCTCACGGGGGCTTCCTCTCCCCCTACCCATTTGCCTCAATGGGCTCTTACCTTTCCCAGATTATGTACGTATATATATATATATATATATATATATATATATAAACATTGTTCTTGTTAATCTGCCTCTGCTTATGTGTCTTTCCTCTTTGGCTCAGCTGTAGAGGAAGAATTGACATATACAAATGGTGACGTGTTGAGCCAGACTTACTATTCTAAATGTTCTGTGTCCTGATGACTGGGATGTGGCATCAGCCTCACTTCATGTCTGCACGTGCTGACCCCTGGAATCTGGGTTTGAGTGTGAGGTGACCCTCCAGGAGGAAGGCAGGTCCAGATGAGGGAGAGACGGGGACTCACCCCGGCTTTTTCCCTCCACGCTGCTCTCTTCTCTCCCAACTCTGACTCACTGGAGGCCAGATAACCCCTGGTGTGTGACAGGAAACCAGGATTTATGATTTTAGTTTCTAAAATGTTTAAACGCCTTTTGTGTGTGTGTCTTATTTAATTTAGACTTAGACCTGTCGTCCTCACACATTCCCACTTCACCCAGAGAGGATGGATTTGGCATCCAAGTTCTTGCATCTGGAGGAACAAGGGAAGCAAGAGCTCATGCCTGCTCTGCAATTATTGAAAATTTAAGCTTACTTAGAATTTATCATGCTGCTTAAAAGTATCGGAAAAGATCCACTTTAATAACCAGCCTGGCTCTAATCTAAACTGCTAACATATCAAATCACCCGAGTTACGGGTGCGCCCAGTTCTGGCTGACCCTACAGTTCCGCTGGGTCTCGACTAGACCTAATAAAGGCAAACTCCTCACTGTGTGGAGCCCACGTTCCAGTTGGAGGGGAGAAAAGAAGCAACAGACCTATGTACATGATCTGGTGGGTGAGCCAGTGACAGATGCTCTGCAGAATAAAGCGACACATGAAGGACTGAGACTGTGGGCAGAGAGGCAGGGCTTTCGAGTTAAACAGCGGACAGGACGAGCCTCACTGGAAAGGCGGGACTTGAACAGTCTCGAGGGAGGCAACTGAGTCAGATGACTGAGGGAAAAATATCCCAGATCATGGGAATAATCTGGGCAAAGGCCCAGAGGAAGGACGCCTGCTGTCCTCAGGGAGCAGTCAGTGAACTCAGGTGGCTGGAAGAGTCACAAATGGGAGGGAGGGAGGGGGGCCAGAGAAAATGTGCATTGAATTCTCTGCACCACCATTTATCAGTGTGCGATCGCAAACAGTTGACTCAAGCTTCAAGAGTCTCAGTGAACTCTGTGCTTAATCTAAGGCCTGTTTACCTTGCAAGACTTTTGGAAGGCTCAAATAAAATAATGCAGGGAAGTGACTTATAAACCATGTTCTTATTGTTCTATACAAAAGGACAGATGGATAGACAGACAGACAGATAGATCTTAGGTAGATAGATAGACTGAGTTATGGACTGAATTCATGTGTTGACGCCCTAACCCCCTAGGGGCTGATGGGGTTGGAGGTGGGGCCTTTGGGAGGTGATTAGGTTTAGAAGAGGCCATGAGGCGGAGCTGCCACAATGGGATTAGTGCTGTTCTAGGATGAGGAAGAGACACCAGAGCTTTCTCTCTTCCATGTGAGAACACAGGAAGGAGGTGGCCATCTGCAGGCCAGAAAAAGGCTCTCACCAGGGGCTGACTCTGCCTTGATCTTGGACTTCCAGCCTCCAGAACTGTGAGACATAAATGTCTGTTGCTTAAGGCCCCCTAGTTTATGATATGTTGTTATAGCAGCCTGAGCAGACTAATACAACCTGGTAAGTAGATAGGTAGGGAGATAGACAGATGATAGATACACACATAGATACATAAAGCATGGGGATAGGGCATATACATATATATATTTATGTATGTACGCTTAATGAGTTCCTGTAGCAATAGGGCTTTGATTGCCTTCACTAGGCAATTCAAATAGGAGATCCCCATTTTAAAGGGAGCATAAAAGTGCTTACTTTTATGAACACATGAAAAATGTGATAACTGAGCCTAACAATGCACAGCACCGAGCCACACTGATGGGAGCAGCCCTGTAAAGCCAAGAGCGCCCCCTAGAGAGGCCGCCGGACCCCTCCAGGCCCCTGCTGCCCGTCACTCACTCTACGTTGTCAATCACCGTCCAGAGAGCCACACCCCTGCTCCCTGGCTGAGAGCATCGCCGGCCCTTTGCGGTGGAGCCGCCTCTCAGAGGCAGGGCTGAAACCCAGTTTGCTTCTACAGTCCCACACCCTCCCCCTGCCATGCCTGCAATGTCATTGAGGAGAAATTTTAAAAATTCGTACTTTGTGACTTAGGAAAAAAAGGTCTTCAAGCTGAAAACAGTGATCCTGATAAGGCAAACATTTAACAAATCTGTGAGAGATGTAAAAGATGATTTTGAATTTCATGTTTTGATGCACTTACACGGTTGAAGCTGTTTCTAAATAAATAGAAATAGTGTTTCATTTTTTATGAAAATAATACATGAACATAACAACTTGAATAAGACTGAAATTCAACCCTTCTCACCCCCATTCCCTGCTCCAGAGACAGTTTCTCGCCACTTCGATGTTACCCCCATCATCCTAAACATTATGCTGATCCTGCTGCATCATGACAGATCCATTTAGACAACATTTTTACCACCTAACATGAGGGGGGAGGATAAACTCCCACTTCCAGTACTTCCCCCCTCTTCCTTTCCAGTACGTCATATTTGTTTCATTAATTTGCTGCTTCTCTCTTGTGGCATCGTGTCAATTTGCTCCCTTTAGTGGCGAGGAAGTGGCAGCACAGGGGCTGAGAGCGCTGATCCTGGAGATGGAGCCCTGGCTTGGAATCCTTCAGTTTCTTAGCTCTGCATCCCTGAGAAATTTACACAACCTTCCTGTGCCTCTGTTTCCTTACCTGTAAACCAGGGAAAAAGACAGCCCTGGTGGTTTAGTGGTTAAGATTCACATGGCCTGGGTTTGTTTCCCAGTCAGGGAACCACACTACCCATCTGTCAATTGTCATACTGTGGTGGCTGCATGTTGCTGTGATGCTAAAAGCTATGCCACCAGTATTTCAAATACCAGCAGGGTCAACCATGGTGGACGGGTTTCAGTGGACTTTCCCAACTAAGATAGACTTGGAAGAAGGGCCCGGCCACCTACTTCTGAAAAAGTTGGCCATGAAAACCCTATGAATAGCAGCAGAGCATTGTCTGTTAGAGAACTGGGAGGTGAGAGGATGGTGCAAAAAGATGGGGCAGGGTTCCGCTCTGCTGTACACAGGGTTGCTAGGAGTCATAATCAGCTTGACAGCACTAACAACACGAAGTCACATTTAGAAATAGATGTTAATTGTCAGATTGCCATTTGTTTTCACGAAATTACAACAGAAACAAAAATAATGTTTCAAACAAAAACAACAGCCCCAAACTTTTTTGTGTGGGTGCACTGCTTAAATGCAGCATTACGTTAAAAGTTAAATATTTTTTTTTTTTAATTTAAGACTTTCTAATATAGACACAGATTAAATGTCACCCATTTGTTCTGCTAAGCATCCCAAATGCCACAGGATTTGCTCCAGATCGTAATTCCTATTAGATCTTTTGCACTCTTGTTACTTCTCAGTTGATCCTGTAGCAGTTATAGTAGTGGTCAGTCTGGACTCTCTCTTCCTGAAGGTCAGGTGTATATCCTGCCATCCTACCTCATTTGCATGCTTCCCATCTGGAACTGGGCAGCAGCCGCCACTGCTGGGAGGCTGGTGAATCGGATGTTCACCAGCCCTCTGTTCTTGGAAAGCCTATCTTCTTATCACTTTATGTTAAAGATGGATGGGAAAGATTCTCCTGATCTAACCCACTGTGTTTATCCAGCTCTGAAATACAAGTATTTCTTCCTTATGGAAGCCTAGTGGAACAATATTCGTTAGAGTTCTACAGAACTGAAACATACTGCTAGGTCTTAAATATGCATCTCCTTGTCCTCCATATTGTTATTTTAAAGCAAGATTTTCCATGAATTTAGTGACATTAGGTAGTTTTCACACTTTCCGGAGAGTAGTTCTTTGAATATAAGTGAAATGATTACATCTACAGGCATACTTTGGAGATATTGTGAGTTCAGTTTCAGACCACTGTAATAAAGCAAATATCACAATAAAGCGAGTCACATGAATTTTTTGGTTTCTCAGCACATATAAAAGTTATGTTTACACTGTACTGTAGTCTAAGTGTGCAATAGCATTATGACTAAAAAAAATGTACATACCTTAATTAAGAAACACTTTGTTGGTAAAAAATGCTAACCGTCATCTGAGCCTTCAGGAAGTCATCATCTTTTTGCTGGTGGAGCGTCTTGTAAAAGACAGTATCTGCAAAGCGCAATAAAGCGAAGCGCAATAAAACGAGGTATGCCTATACTTTTTTGCCTTCAACTCCTCTTTTTTTGATTTCAGACATCTAGCTATGTTCACTCATCAGCTTTAACCCAAACTTGTATTAGTCAGGGTTCTCCAGAGAAATAAAACGAATAGGAGATATATATACATCCATATATCAAGAGACTCCTTATAAGGAATTGGCCCATGTGATTATGGAGCCTGACAAGTCCTAACATCTACAGTTGGCAAACTGGAAACTCAGGAGTACTGTTATATATGGAGGGCGGTCTGCTTTTACTCAGTCTACCAATTTAAACATTACTGTCACCAAAAACACCCTCACAGAAACACCCAGAATAATGTTTGACCAAACTGTTTGCGCACTCCACAGCCCAGTCAAATTGACACATGAAGTGAATCATCACAGTGCTAAATGGATTTTGTCTTTAATTTCTGTTATACAGTTAGAGACCAGGATTGCATTTTTGTTATTTGCAAGTGTATACAGATATGTCTCACATGAAATTAGCCATGACTGAACTTTTAGTTTCAAAAAGTTTTACTTTGCTAACATAATCCTAAAACATGGCACTTGTAGGGTTAATTTGCTAGTGTCTCTGCATAGAGTGAGTCAGACACAAACGGGAATCCCCAACTTTGAGTGTTTTTTGGCAGGGGACAAATGTTGTGTACCATTAAAAAAAAATAAAGAAGGAATTTGAAGTCATTAGATCTTAATTTGAATCCAAGCTTTGTCATGCAACATTTATATAAATTAGACATATTATTCAACTAAGTCTTAATGTCTTTCTCTGCATAAATTGGGAAAAATAATACCTATGTGGTGGCGTTATGTCAACTAAATGGCATAGAGTATGCAAGACACTTAGATAGAGTCCTTCCTTTTTAAGTTTTAAATCCTCATCAGATGTTTCTAATTAGATGTTTCTTCATTCTATTCTGTCTCTTTTCTTTCTGTCTATGTCTCTGTGATGAATTATTAATTAATTCCAATATTTCCTCCAGTTCACTAATTCCCTTTTCAATTGTGTCTAAACTGTTGCTCAGTGTATTGATGTTTTAATTTCAGGAAAATATTTTTTATATCTAGAATCTTTATTCAGTTCTTTTTCAAATCTGCCTTATCTTTCTTTGTAATATTTTGGGGGTTTTTTGTGTAAAGATTTTAACGTATTTTTTATTTTATGTCTTTTTTTATGGTCTCTCAGTAATGAGGATTTATTTAACAAGACACAAAAAATACAAACCATAAAGTGAAAAGTTAATAAATATAAGAATAGTAAAATATTTTTAAAAATCTACTTTTTAAAGTCCTATGTACAAAGTTAAAAGACAAGCTACAGACTGAGAAAAAATATCTGCAATACATATAACAAAGAAAAGTATTGATATCAAGAATATAAATGGGACTACTATAGAACAAATAGAAAAAAGAATTATGTAAAAATAGATATTAACAGGCAATTCATTAACAAGGAAACCCAAATGACTAACAAACATAGGAGATTTGTTGTGTTGGGAGAAATTTTAAAAAATTATTAGTCATTTCACAATTTATCAGATTCATCTTAAAGAGTCTGACAATACTAAGTTTGAACAAATGCACAGAAATGGGAACTTTCAAAATGTACTTGGAGAAGGGTAAATTCTTACTACTACTTTAAAAAGCAATTTTTCATTATTAATAAATTTGAAGATGTTCATTCAATAGATTTCAGCTTATTATTTACCCCCAAGTGAAACTTTCATTTAGATCTACAAGTAGTAATGACAAGGATCTTGATTACAGTCCTTTTGTAATGAGAAAATATTAAAATAGTCTAAATCACCACTATATGAGAATGCATTTGTGGTATAATCATGCAGTTAAATACTGTATAGCAGGTAAAAGGAATGAAGTAAGTCTATGTATCTATTTGGCAGAACTCTAAGAAATAAGGTTGAGTGAGAAAAATTAGAGTAAAATAGCATTTATGTAAAATTTAAAGATGCACATAAATACTATATATAGCTTATGGACACATATTATGGAGTAAAGTGTGAAGGTGGACATATATGCATGCAAAATCTGAGTGGTGATTTCCTCCGGGCAAGCAGGTGGAGGCAATGGATTAGGGGAGATGTATAAGGGCTGGCTTGTAAAAATAAATTGTAAAAATGTGAGCAAATGTATCAGTGTTGGCATTTATAGCTTTATTTATTCATTTGTAATAATTTTTAATATAATATTTCAGGGAATAATGCTCAGAGTCCTATGAGGGTAGGGTGGAAGCCTCCCTTGTATGTGATGAGTTGCTTTTCTCTTGCTGCTTTCAAAATTTTCTCTTTGTTTTTGACTTTTATCAATTATAATGTGTCTTGGAGTAACCCTTTTTAGGTTCAACCAATTTGGGATCCTGCTTGGTCAAATCTGCTGTTGAAGCTCTCTGTTGAATCTTACGGTTCAGTCATTGTATTCTTCAGCTCTAGGATTCCTTTTGTTGTTGTTGTTGAACTTCTCTTCATTCATGCATTGTTTTCTTGGTTTCATTTAGTTGTCTCTCTGTGTGCTCTTGTAGTTCACTGAACTTATTTAAGAGAATTATTCTGAATTCTTAGTCATACAGTTCATGTATATCTTTATGTTCTTTAGGGTCAGTTATTGGAGCTTTATTAGTTTCCTTTGGTGGTGTCATGTTTACCTTATTTTTTCATGACCCTTGTATCCTTGCATTGGTATCTGTGCATTTGAGCTGGGCTCTGTGTTTAAGTGGAGCTGCAGGCAGGGCTTCACAGCTGGTTGGGGCCTCAGGCTATGCTTTGCAATCGGATGAGGCTGCAGGCTGTGCCCTGAGGTTGAGTGTGCCTTCATGTTTGATAGGCTGCTGGTATGCTGTACCATGCTATTGGGCAAGGTTGCTGACTAGGTTCTCGGTTGGGCAGGGCCTCCAGCTGTATCCTGTGGTTTGGTGGGGCTGGAGACTATACTCTGCTCTTGGATAGGGTCATTGTCTGGGCTTCCTGGTGGGGTGGGGCCATAGATATGCTATGGGATGGGGAGAGGTTCACTGTCTTGGCTTCCTCCTTGGGCAAGCTATAGACTGTGTTCAGCAGTTGGGCAGGTCTATAGGCTGGGCTCTGCTTCTGGGCATATCATAGGATAGTTTTCATGCTGTCCAGGCTCACTGTTCTAACTCCTTGGTTATGTGGGGCCAGGGGCTATGCTCAAAAGTAGGACAGAGCTACTGGCTTGGTTCCCTGACTGAGTGGAGCTGTAGGATCAGCAATGCAACTGTCCAGGCTTCCTGGTAGGGCAGGATTGGAGGATATGCTTAGCAGTCAGACAGGGCTGTGAATTTGCTTTGCTGCCTGGTGGATTCATACGCTAGGCCCATGGCTGGTATGGCCTTTTGGCTGGGGACCCAAATCAGCCAGAACTGCCAATTGAGCTCCCTGGCCAGATGGGGCCATTAGCTCAGATCTGCAGATGGGCAGAGCCATTGGCTGGGATTTCTGCTTGGGTGCCACTACAAGCAGTAATGTAGTTTCCCAAATTCTGAGTGCTGGTTGCTGTAGGCCCTGCCTCCCTTCACCATTTCTATCTGATCCCAGTGGTTGATTCAGCCTCACCCTCTCATTCTGGGATTTTCACAGTGATGTCTTGTTTATGGATAGTGGTTGATTGGTCTTCTTGTGACAGGGCCTGAAGTGGGGAATAACATATGTTGCCATCTTGATGATGTCACTCATGGCATAATTTGTTTATTCATTCACCTATTCATGGACTTTGGGATTGTTACCAGTTTTTGACTGTTATGAATAAGGCTTATATGAACATTTGAGTACAAGTTTTTGTGTGGCCTTATATTGTTATTTCCTTTGGGAAAATACACAGGAGGGGAATTGTTGAGCCATATGGTAAGTATATGTGTAACTTAAAAGAAACTTTCAGTTTTCCACAGTGGTTGTACCATTTTAAATTCCTACCACTGAAGTTGAGAGTTAATTTTAGACATTCTAATTGACATATGCTGTGGTTTTAATTTTCATCTCTTATGAATGGCTAATGATATTGAATATCTTTTTGTGTGTTTACTGATGTGCGTATTCATGCTTTTTGTCTATTTAAAAATTTTTGTTTGCTTTTTTCCTCTTTATTTATAATTTTGAAGAATCTTTTCCATATTCTAGATATATGTCCCCTCCCTTCCCTTTTCTCTGTCCACATATATACATATTTTCCCTCTCTCAATTAGTGGATTTTCAGTTTATTTTAAATGGCATTTTTATGAACAGAAACATTAATTTCTATGAAGTCCAGTATATTATTTCTTTTCTTTTAAAGTGTTGTTGTTGTTGTTTTTTTTTTAAAGATTTTTTTATTTTTTTTTCCTTTTTCTCCCCAAAGCCCCCCGGTACATAGTTGTATATTCTTCGTTGTGGGTCCTTCTAGTTGTGGCATGTGGGATGCTGCCTCAGCGTGGTTTGATGAGCAGTGCCATGTCTGCGCCCAGGATTCGAACCAACGAAACACTGGGCCGCCTGCAGCGGAGTGCGCGAGCTTAACCACTCGGCCACGGGGCCAGCCCCTTAAAGTGTTGTTTTTTGTGTTCTAAGAAACCTTTCCCTATCTTTAGGCCATGAAGATATTTTCCTTTGTTTCTTCTAAAATGTTTATAATTTTAGCTTTTATGTTTACCCACCACCCTTCAATGTCTGTCTTTCTTTGGCAGGCACACTCCTCCATCGTCAGGCACCTACCAGATACAGAAGTTGCCACAGCTTTCTGCTAACCTAGGAAGAGATCATTTCTCTCTTGAATTTAGTTTGTGAAGTCTTCTTTGTATCTAGTTTTCTTTATTCTTCCAACAGAAAAATATGATTTTTATTTTGTCTGGGTTTTCTTTAGTGTCTTAAATCTTAATTGTACTTAGAATAACTTTTGATAGAAATATAAATTCACAAGGAGCATAAATTTATACTTAAGACTCACACAAATTACTATGAATTTTCAGGGAAGACTTGTTTTTCCACTCAGAGTTTAGTTTGAGACAAATTTTGTTGTCATCTCTTTGGGTTTGTTGATAGATCTTGTTTCCTGTGAGTCCTGAGCTTCTGGCTTCAGATGGAATTCTCAACAAACACCACCTACATTTTAACGTTTTTAGAATTGTTGGTGAGTATGATTGGCTCTGAGCTAACATCTATTGCCAATCTTCCTCTTTTTGCTTGAAGAAGATTGTCCCTGACCTAAAATCTGTGCCAATCTTCCTCTATTTTGTATGTGGGATGCTGCCACAGCATGGCTTGATGAGCAGTGCATAGGTCTGTGCCCAGGATCCAAACTGGCAAACCAAGGGCTGCTGAAGTGGAGTGTGTGAACTTAACCACTCCACCACCAGGCTGGCCCAAACAACAACCTACTTTTTGATGACCCAAGATCTTTTATCCTATTTTTATATTATCTTATGGCTTCTAAAATCCAAGCTCTCTGGTTACTGACAGTGGCATCTGATCTCATCTCCCATACCCAAACATCCACAGATTTGGGGTCTGGTGATCAGTGCTCTCTCTGTGTTCCTTCTGAAGATTTTTCTTACTTTTTTTTTTTGGTGAATTTAGGTTTGTGCTTAAGAAAATATTTGTTATATTTTATCTAGAGTGTACAGGTTTTTCCACAGCTGTGAATATTTTGGTTGTTTCCATCATCAGATTATTAGAAAAAGACGTCTCATTTTTGCTTTGGCACTGCATCGTCTGTTATATCCTCCAACTTTCCCTTTCTCCTTTGTGGTACCTAAATTTAGGTGTTGACTTTGATCGGTGTTGGAGGCAGGGGAAGTTAATTTTATTTGGTGAGTGAGCACCCATGATGATTCTGTCAAGAGAATGTGCTCACTTTGGGCTCTCCTAGTTCGAAGCCTGATGGGAAGTAACCCAGTTACACCATCTTAGCAATGTGTACTTACTTTGTCTACCTTTAGTCTCTGGACATGGGGATGATGATCCATTGATGACAAGGTCAAATAAATAAGTACGTGAAGGAGACAAGGTGGTTCACTTTCTTTTTGGCCTCAGGAGAATTCATAGCTGACACCTTCTTAGACCCAAAGCAATGTTCATAGTTTCCTCTCTCTTCTATTATGTCATTTATGGGAGAAATTGTGAGGAGTTTTAACAGCACAGACTTCAGAGTCAGACTGGCTTGACTATTTGCTTAAACTCTTCAAGTCTTAGTTTTCCCCCGCAAGCTTTATTGAGGTATAATTTACAAATGAAATTGTATATATTTAAAGTTGTACAATGTGATTCAATATACACATACATTGTGAAATATTTACTACAATCAAATTAATTAACACATCCATCACCTCACATATTTACCTTTTTTTTTTTTTGGTGAGGATGTTCAAGATCTATCCTCTTAGCAACTTTCCAGTTTACAATACCGTATTATTAACTGTATATAATCACCATGCTGTTCATTAGATCTTCAGAACTTATTCATGTTGCAAATGAAAGTTTTTACTCTTTGATGAGCATTTCCCCATTTTCCCCACCCCCAATCCCTGGCAACCACCATTCTAATCTCTGTTTCTGTGAGTTCACAAGTCCTAGTTTCTTTTCCCACAAAAAACAACACAATAATAATATTTATAGCATAATTTCACTCCCTCATTCTTTTTAATTTTTTTAGGATTAAATGAGGTGTGAGGTGATGCTTGCAAAGTACTAAGTAGATAGCCCAGCATACAGTAACCTCTAGATCAAAGTTAGCTACTATAATTTGTTAGTAGTCTTGATATCCCAGGTAACTAGTATGTAACAAAACATTTTGAAATATATGTTAGGTCACAATATCAACACCAACATCCCTGATATACAGTGATTGTGAAATGGAAAACTATATGCACTTGGAACCGCAGTGGGCCCCCATTATAGTCAGCCAGCCTATTACCACAGGTCAGACTTTCAAGTGTGGCAGACCATACGATTGTTTCTCACTTGGATATTATTACTGCTGTATCTGGAGTGTGGTAGTATATCTTTAAAGATTGCAGCTTGCTATTTATGTACAAGGCACTACGAAAAAAATTGCATTGTGTTGTAATAAAAGAGCCTTCTCAACCAGAACTGAAGTGTTGTTTCCACAACACTGAAAGAGAGACTAAACAAAGAAGACTGGGGGAAGGCTGCTTGGTGTTGTGTGAGCTGTTCACATTGTTTTCCTTTTTTTATTGCACTGTTTTACCACTGGCAATCAGTATGGGGCCTTCGCTTATGAAAATATAGCTGTTGGCACTTTAGGCTCAATTTCATTCTCAAGCTGTCATAAATGATCACATGGGAAGATAATACTTGATGGGAATTTTGTTTTCTTTCCCTTTTTTTCTTTTCTTTTTCTTTAAGGCAACTTGTTAGAGAGAAGAGCAGATAAGATTGAGATCTATGGCATGCTGCAATGCTTGGAAAATGCACATACATTGTCAGAAATTCTATTCACAAGGCAAAAAGATAGAGGCAATGCTGTAATTGAATTAAAGCATTTGCAATCATTCCCACTCGTTCCCTGCTATTATCTCCATAGACTGTTGGAGAAGAAGTAACATAGCAAAATTCTGTTCAATGTATTACCTTACAGCAGAAGATCTGTGGTTTTGTTGGCCCATTTTGTAATAAAGCCTGTCTTCATGCATTCATGCCACAGATGGGTAACCTGAATTGAACGAAGACTTTAGACTTAACTTCGAGTTTACAGGACACACAGTTTAAAAGAGGGAGCAATCAGATATATGTAGAAAGTGGGACATTCTAAAGGACAATAGGCCTGATTTCTTCAATAAGTCACTGTGGTGAGAAAAATGAGGCAGAGAAGAGAGGAATTTTCTAGATTAAAAGAGACTTAAAAGATGTAACAGCCAAATGAAAACCAAAATGTGGTACTTCTTTTGACCTTGGCTTGATCAAACGAGAAGTTTTGGGAAACTGGAAATTCAATATGAGCTGGGTATTACTTTTTATTAAGGAATCCTCGTGAATTTTTGTAGATGTGATAACGGTATTGTGATTATAAAGGAGAATGTCCTTGCTGTTTATTTTTTAAAGACTGAATACTGAAGTACATAAGAAAGAAATGGCATCATGTCCAGATTTACTTTATACTACTTCAGGAAAACAACACATGAAGCAAATGTTGCAAAATGTTAAAAATGGTTAAATACGGGCGTTGAGCATATAGGATTCATTATACTATGCTCCACTTTTCTGTAAGTTTGGAAATTTTCTCAATGAAAACTAGAAAAAACCTTCATGGTGCTGTTCCTCTTAAAAACACAGTGCTATTTATAATATTTTCTGAGAAGAGAATTCATAATGCATAAAATAGAAAGTTTCAGAAGTAGACTAGACAAAGTTTAATCAGATGAAAACTGTCCCCAAAGCAGAACCCCCAGATACCCTTTTACGTATTTAGATGAAGTTGCCTTTTTTTTTTTTTTTTTTTTTTATTAAGGGGACATTCAGTTTATGATGGCGATGCCTTTTCCAGGCATGGGGACTAGGAAGATCAATGTGGCATGCTCCTTGGAAGAAAAGGGGTCGCAGAGAATTTCAGACCACGAGCTTGGTGCTTTAGTAGGGGAATGGGCTTGATGCAGAGGGAAGAACACACATTTTGCCTCCACATGGCACTGAATTTGACCACTGACTATTATTTACTAGCAGTGTGAACTTGAGCAAGTTTCTTAGAGTCTCAGACGTTTCCTCTGTAAGATGGGGATAATAAAATGTACCTTGCAGAGAATGTTGTTAGTATTAAGTGAGGTATTATACATAAAGAGCTGAGCACAGGGATGTGTGAAATCTAACTCATCTATTGGTGTAACTGTTATTAGAGGTTCATTAAAGGCAAGTAGAAGAGGAGTTATCAGGAACTCAGAAGAGGTGAGGTTTGAGATGAGCTCTGAAGAATGGAGAGGATTTCAAGAGATGAAGATGGCAGCAGAGCCAGCATTCCAGGTTCATTGCAAGGATGGGGCTGGTAATAGCCAGTGGTTCAGTTTAGTTTCAGTATAGGCTTCCTGGAGTGGAGTAATGGAAAAATAGTTTAGGTGATTATTATAGCTTTTGATTGGTAGTCCAAGAAACTTGGACTTTATTTTGGATGCTACATGAAGAAGCATTGAATGGTTCTGACAAGCTTTGGCATGGTGAGAGTTGTGCTTTGAGATCAATGTGGCCCTCATGTTGCCCCTGGAAAGTCTAAAGGCAAGGAGACTGTCGCAGAGTCTCCGGATCCCCTACCCAGTAGTCATCCTTTTTCTTTCTTACAGGAGTCTGGTTTTGTTGGGGATGGTGACACCACAGCTTGAAAAGAACATAAACAAACGATTAAAAAAATGCAGCCATATTTGCCATTCTTCTTTGAAGTAAGGGGCAGCATTGTCTAGTTTTGGCCAATACAATATAGTTGAAGTCTCGGTGGGTCTTCCGAGAATGCTCTTTTAAAAGAGGGAGGGAGTCTTAGGCAATAAAACTAAGACCCTAAGAATATAAGGATGAAAAGCAGTATGTTGGGTTCCTTATGGCATGGTGGAACTGTTGCACTAACCCACTCTGCCTACTGCCAGCCCTATTGTTATGCGAGAGAAAAATAACATTTTTTTTCCAAGATATGGCATATATGGGTAAAGTTTTCAGTTATGTGCAGCTGAATTCAATCTGCAGCTGATATAAGCACCAATTAGGAAGCTTTACAAGGGTGAGAAGCAAATGAGAAGCGATTGGGAGCTGGATTGTGGTAGGCACAGAATCAATAGAAATGGAAGAGAGGTAATCAGGAGACACACTGGGCATAAACATCATAAGACAATTACTGATTGAATGTGTGGCTAGAGAGAAATGAAAGAATCCAAGACGACTTTAAAGTTTAAGCTTGGGAGATCAGGAAAATGGTAACATTATTGACAGACTGGAGATGGCTGTAAGAAGAGATAGCTTGAGTGACATGGAAATGGAAATGGAAATAAATTAAATTTTAGATGAGTGAGTTTGATTCAAGAAAGAAAAGTCTGGACACTCCAAGAACTGAATCAGTTGCATGGACGTTCAAGCTCTTAGGATTGGTAGAAAGGGAAGATTAGGGTGTGGTAAAAGATCTTCTATCAGATCACAGGATTTCTATTTATTCTTCCCAATATGGGGCCATACATATTGGTCAGAAGTTTTAAACATGAGTATAAACTACATTGGAAAAATATATAATCATTTCCTCTGGGGCACAGTGACTGGAAAAATGTCTTGCTTCGCCAAAGCATAGGTCTGTTTTGAGAATAGAAGTGGGTTGGGTGACCTCTGGGTGCGCTTTATAGTTCTGTGATTCTGTAATTATCTCAGGTTTCAAATCACTTTCTAGGGAACAGCAAATAATTCTTACTAATAAAACACAATTTGAGACTTGGAACTGAAATCACACATCTTCAATAAAGTGTTGTAATAAAGTTAGTGACTGGAGACTCCCCGTAGGAATAAAGAGCTGAAGGTATTGGTTGGCCACTCGTGCAAGGCAAAGCTAAAGTCTACATTGATTCAGCACGTGGAAGATGTGGACGCCTAGGTAAGCTTTAAATATAAGCCTGACAGCAAATGAAAGGACTGCAAGGACATTGTTATTTAACCGTGGCCTCTGCAATGACTATGCATAGGGGCTCTAAAATCTAAATTCGGCATCAACCCCATTGAGAAACTGCTGCCTGACTCTAGTTCCTGCATTTAATTCCTTCTGAAACCTCTTTATTGGTTCTGTGGATGGAAATTCATCTCTGGGTTCTTTATAATTTTGCTGACAGTAAGAGATCAATGTGATTAGAAGAAGGTGGCAAGATCTGGAGAGCTGTATACCAATAAAAGTTTATCCTAAGGGCCCCCAGATTTGGAAGAACAATTATTTGGGCAATTTTGTTTTTCAGAGACCTCAGCATATGACAGAGTAAACAATTATTAACATAAATTATTTATGGTACAGTTATTGTTTTCCTAAGAATTGTGTCTCCCACACAGGCGTGGTGTTGTGGTCTGAAACGTAGGCTCATCCAAGTAGTAAAGTGATTCCTGAGTGTCTTCAGGTAATAGCTCTTCCTCCAAAAATTACTCCATGGTCAGATAAGTTTGGGACATTCTTTTTAAACAAAATCATTAAGTTTTTTCTTGCAGTTCTTGTCAGAGCCTTTATAAAGCCCTGTGACTCCCCAAGAAAGAAATAGAAGAAGCAGCGTTTCCAACAATATTACATCTTGGAGTTGCTTTTATAAGACTTTTTGGGGGAATGAATATAATTAACATTATCTCTTTAAGCAAACACTGATGTTTTCACCCCTCATTTTGGGAATTGTTCCTCCCTAACCTCCTTCTCATTTCACATGGTTACGTTGGTGGCTCAGCCATTCATACAGTGTGATCCCTAACTTCTTGCCACAGTTTATGGGGCCATCTATGGGTTCCTGATCCAGTTGGTCTAATTGAATTTCTTTCCTTGGGAATTTGACATTGAGGTCAAGAAATTTACTCTCTCTCTCCTTCTTTCTTTCTCTCCCTCTCTCTCTCAGGCTAGATGTATAACACGTAAGCTATAGGTGACCATGTTTTTAGTCCGTGTAGATCAAAGAAGCAAAGGAAGCCAATCTGGAAACAGAAAAGAACAACACAAACACAGGGGGAGTGTACACACACAGGTGTGCGGGGCAGAGAGAGAGAGACAGAGAGAGAGGGAACACTTTGGAAGTGCTTTAAGGCCCTCTTTGTACTTTTTTCCAGCTAATTCCCTCCTTTTGTGATGGATTCCTTTTCTTTTAAGGTTGAATTATTTCCTATTTCCTCCAATCAAAACGGGTATGATGACTACCATCTCACAAGTTAATGGCAGACTAAGACCTAGAAAACAGGTCACTTCACAGTCAGCTCAATGCCTTTGCAACTACAAGGCTTGCACAGTGCTCGAATAATACTTACCAAACATTGGTTTGCAGTTAATTTTTTTTAATGTTAGAAAATGGAAAGAAATCACTAATTTTTCCATTGCAGTAATAAACAAAAGTATCCGTGTTTACTTATCTACATGCATTGTATTTAGTTTGCTTAATATTTAATAGAGAAAATTACCAAATAAAGGTAACAGACTTATGTATTAAAATGAGTAAATGTTAGCACTCATAATATTTGCTTAAAATTTGTCCATTTTTAAAGAAATAATAGATAAATTTTCTATGTCCCCTCCCTCTGATCCAGTTCCTCAAACTATCCACAAAGGCACTCGTAATATGAATTTGGTGTGCATCCAAACCATATTATTATCCTTTTATGGTATAGGAATATCTATTCAACGTATATGTATATTTTAACAAAATGTATTTAAATGGTGTTATACAATTCATAAGACTGTGCAATTGTCTTTTTACACTTGCCATTATGCTTGCATATGTATTTTAATGGTTTCCTTATTTTTATTGAGGAAGCTTTAGCGTTATTTTATAAACATTATCCTTTACTTGAGAGACGTTTGCCGTGTTGTTGCACGTTTTACTATTTATTCTGTATGACGCCTCGGTAATCTCCCACTGAGTTAACATATGGTAGTTTGCTTTACTGTTCTCAATGGTTTGGGTGATTACCATATCGTTTTGGCCATTATAAACAAGTAGGCAAAGGAGTAAGTATATGATACAATTTAGGGATATTGGTATTTGAAATTGAGAGACAGCCTCCTTCACTGTGGCTTAAGCCATAATGATATTTGCTGTTTACGTAATAGGCCAATAGGCTGCTTGGGATCTGACTCAGCCTTTTTGTGATTCTTGTGGGCTTTTCCTCATGATCACAAGATGACTGCAGCTGCTTCAAACATCACATCATCACAAGGCAACCTCCAAATCAAATGGAGTAGGGTGGGGAAAAAAAGGGCCTTCTGTACAAGCCTCTGTGTTTTCAGAGGGAAAAGTCCTTTTCAGGAACTCCCAGCAGACTTCACTTGAGGTTTTAATGTCCAGAATCTGGTGATATGTCTAAACAAGACTCAGCTCAGTAAAGAACAACGGGATTGTCATGATTGACTTAGAAAAACATTATTCTATTCCAGGCCTGGGCACATCCTCCCAAACCACAATGGATTTCAGCTGGCAAAGAAGTGGAAATGGTAGTGTACTGGTCAGAGTTCTCCAGAGAAACAGAACAACTAGAAAATTATCTATCTATCTATCTATCTATCTATCCATCCATCCATCCATCTATCCATCCATCTATCTATCCATCCATCTATCTATCTGTCTACCTAGCTATCCATTTATCTATACATCCATCCATCCATCCATCCATTCATCCATCCATCCATCCATCTATCTATCTTGCTATCTTTCTCGCGATGTATGTATGTATGTGTCTATCTATGATATATTATAAGGAACTGGCTCACATAGTTATGGAGGTGGACAAGTCCTGAGATCTGCAGGGTGAGTCAGCAAGCTGGAGACATAGGAGAGCTGATGGTTCCATTCTGAGCTCCAAGGCCTGAGAACCAGGAGAACTGATGGTATTGTACCAGTCTGAAGTCTGGCAGGCTCAAGGCCCAGGAAGAGCTGATTTTTCAGTTCTAGTCCAAAGGCAGAAAAAAAGCCAAGGTCCAGTTCGAACGCCATCAAACAGGAGAATTCCCTCTTACTCGGGAGAGGATCAGCCTTTTTATTTTATTCAGGCCTTCAACTGATTAAATGAGGTCCCCTCACATTATGGAGGTCAATCTGCTTACTCAGTCTACTAATCTAAATGTTAATGTCATCCAAAAACACCTGCACAGAAACCCCCAGAATAATGTTTAACTGAATATCTGGGCACCCTGTGGTCCAGTCAAGTTGCTTTATAAAATCAACCATCACAGGTGATGAGGTAGGCAACCAACAGTGTCTGCTTCAGGGGTAAGGAGCATCATTATGTCGCTTTTCTGGTGGTTTTAATAGCAGTATGTTCCCAAGAATGGATTACTGAGCTCAACTGATGGAAAATATTTTTAACACTTTTGATACGTATTACCCAAATGCTTTCTTAAAGGACTTTCATAATTTGCATAGTCTGTAGTAATGTTTTAGAACATATGATTCCTTCTTTAGCCCCAGCTTAGGTTTAAAAAATATTTGGTATTTTTTTAGGTGCAAAATGTTACCTTATTACTTTAATTTTCTTTTTTTTTTGATAAATGGGATAAAATTTGTCACGTTTCTCTCATATTTGTATTTCCTTTATTATGCATTTCTCTAATGAAATCTTAGCACTCTTAAACATTCTATAGGTTACATATATATATTATATACGAGTGTAAACACACAAAGAAATATATATATATTTATCTCTTTTCTCTTGCTGTTCCTTTTCCTATTTGTGTCATTTCTACCAATGTATTGCTTTCCTTTTTATTTAAATGTGGCTTTTTTTTCTACGCAGGTGTTTTAATCTTCTTAAACTTACCCATTTTGATTTTTTCTTTTATAATTTATCCTTTTATTTTACTCCTGTTAGTTGTGATAAATACTTTTCCTTCTTTCTTGTGATTATTATGGAGTAAAGCATAGTTTTCTTAATATCATTTGTTAAGGAAATACTCCCATTGTTTTATATACTTATTTTTTGATTTATAAATGTTACAGACTGAATTGTGCCTTCTTCCCCCAAATTCATCTGTCGCAACCCTAACCCCCAGTGTGACTATATTTGAAGACGGGGCCTTTAGGGAGGTAAGGTTAAACGAGGTCGTCATGGTGGAGCCCTCATCTGATGAGTCTGGTGCCCTTAGAAGAAGAGGAAGAAACGCAATTGATCTCGCTCTTTCCCCGTGCTCACAGAGAAGAGACTGTGTGAGGACACAGAGACAGGCGGCCATCTACAAGCCAGGAGGAGAGGTCTCACTAGAAATCAATCCTGACGGCCCCTTCACCTTGGATTTTTAGCCTCCACGACTTGGAGAAAATAAATGTCTGTTGTTTAGGCCACCCGCTCTGCAGGGTTTTGTCATGGCAGCCCGAGCGTCCTAATGCAGTACCGCTCTTAGATTCACTGGGATCTTTTTCTGAGAGATGTAGTTTGCTTCCATTAATATATTTTATTAGCTGAAATCTCTTACTGCGTAATTTTCTTACTGTAATTTCCACCTATGAATGCACTATTTGGGTTAAATATTTTAAACACCTTTTTCAAAAATATAAATTTTAATAATGTGTTTAGCATTTACTTGAGTATCTATTAGTGCAAGATATGTAAATATATAATGCCATTACAACAAGTTTTGGTTATTGTTTCTATTTTGCAGTCATGTGCCAATAAGGACATTTCAGTTAATGACGGACCACATATACGATGGTGATCCCTAAGATTAGTACCATATAGCCTAGATGTGTAGTAGGCATACCATCTAGGTTTGTGTAAGTACACTCTATGATGTCCACATAGTGACAAAATCACCTAAAGATGCATTTCTCTTGTTAAGTGAAGCATGACTATATAGTATATTTTAAGGGTAGTCTGCTTTCTTTTTACATAATATTTTATGCAGGATATAAAATTATACTTTAAACTATAGTGTAGCAGCCCTTCTGAGTTCCTCTGTGGCTCAAAGCCTCATGGAGGACAGTTTATAAACCAGTGTTTCCTGTCCATCTAAAGTATAAGGGGCCCACGCGGCTCAGCATGTCTTCCTTGAGCTAGGAACTAGAAAACGTGAGCAAGGCCAGATGAGGCGGGCAGGTGGAATTCCCTAGGGTCACTCTGAGGAAAACATGACTAAGTTAAGATGGAGGAGTGGGCATTTTCAGTTGTCATCATTCTAAGTAAAGCCGAGAACTGAATGCAATTTAGCAGTTTGGTTTTACAAAATATCTAAATATTTTCCTACTGTAATTTCCACCTATGAATGCACTATTTGGGTTAAATATTTTAAACACCTGTTTAAAAACTATAAATGACTTTTAGTAATTTGTTTGTCACTTACTTGAGTTCCTATTAATGCAAGATTCTCTGGGAGATAGAAAGTGAATTAAATGTTGTCCTTCATGAGGCTGGAATAATAGTATATGATGAGTGAGAATGTCACGTCATGAAGATGTGTCTCAGTCGTCTACAGGGTCAACTCTTTTGTCTGAGTTGACTGGACAAGACAGCTCAACTGCAGACTGGTTTTAGTTTTTCTTCAATAGCTTTGATTTAATAATCAGTCGATTTGTTGGCATTGCATAGATATGGCCCAAAAGAAACAATTTCTTCTCTGGAGAAGTTGAGCTTGGGCTGTTCATTACCATTTAGGAAGAAAGAGTGTCCAAGAGAGAACAGACATGATTTAATATTTGTGAGTTTTATTTTGCTTTAAATCAGCAATTCATAATGAAAAAAAAAGCATAGGAGAAACTGGGGGATTTGCATAACTCTAGAACACTTCTTACTGTCCCTTCAGCCCTGTGGAGGGTCCAGAAGTCTCGGTTGCTGGTTGTGACTCGTGGGCACGCACGGCCCACATTCTGTTGAGAATGTTTCTGGAAAGAGGTCATTGTTTCAGCATCAGTACCAATCTCACCACTCTTTGATCTCCTCTTTCACCACACGAAGGACTTCTGGATGCCGTTCTTTGTCCAGATAAGGTTCAGCACATCCCATTTTCAAATCTGGTATCCAGGTCATCTAGACACCTCCAGGTCCCTAAAGCCCCCTTCACTAAGGCTGAGTAAGCAAGGCTTAATTTTTTCTGGACTCCGGGGTAGCTTATGATTTGAGAGACGGCAAATCCAAGCACAGGAAATTAATAGGATAGAATAGAATTATTTTTTGCTGGTCAGAACTTAACTAAATTTACTACTGATCCCTTGAGGAAGAAAGAAAAAAAAAAACCCTAATTCAACACCCAATTACTTTAAAAAAAGGATCTAAAGACATAGCAGGAAATTAGACCAGCCAGTTTGACATCAGTTAAGTCTCAGAAGCATTTTAAAAAGATCAAATGCTGGAACATTTAAAAAGCACAGCTTGATAACAGTCAATTAAGGTAGCCTCAGGATGTGGCCAGGAGATTTTAGTAATTTGTGTGTGTACAGCGTGGATGGAAATTCTAAAAGGCATTGCCATAAGAGTGAAGAAAAACACAGTAAGAATCATAAAGCAGGATATGGCTATTTGACAAAGCCCTCTTTTTTTTTTTTCCTTTTACTTAATAACTGAAGCATGGAATCCTGGGGACCAAAAAAGCCTGGCAAATTGAATTAATAGTTGAGTAAACTTGGGTATAAGTCAAATTCAATTTCAAATCCTTAGCAACTTAGTTTTGTGTTCAAACTGCTATTATTCAGCGATACTAAGATTTTGGGGTAAAGGGATCTGGTTATGGTAGAATCATCTAGGATAGTGCTTTTCAAAGTGTAAGCCATGAGCTAATGCCATTCTATGAACTGTTATCTTCAGCAAGATAAGTACAGAAATTGAGAGTAAGTATTTAGAAACTTTTCTAGCATTGTGATTAAGTACTTTCCTAAAAATAGGGGCTTGAATTTTGTATGTCTTTGTTTTTTGAAAAAGTCAGTCTTGGCAATTAATTTTATTGTATTTTACAAAATTATAGGTCTATAGCTTATTGCAATTAAAAAAATAGCCCTCTCCTACATAGAGTTTGAGAAGAACTGATCAAGATATTTTTTAAAGAAATGGCATTTAAAGTATGATGTGTACCATGTTATTAGAAAATACCAACCTATTTTTCCTGTTAGTAAAAAAATCCAAGCATAATTACCTCAAATACATTTTAAAAATGGCTTTCAAAAATAGACATTTGAAGAAACTCATTGGGTTGAAAGATTATAGGATCTGAAAAAAGTCTTTTGTCGTGGGCTGTCGCTGTAGCTAGGGCTACAGTGTGAATTGAAAGGTAGATTGGAACGTTGTTCCAATTCTTCAGGCCCTCCTTGTATTAGAGATACACAAGTCCTCTGCCATTGTAAATTTGCATTTCCTGTGACTAAATGTCAAGGATGTTACCCTTGCCCATTGATATTGGGCTTCACCAGGTGACTTGCATTGGCCTATAGAATATGGGTAAAAGCGAGCGAGGGCCAGCCTCAGTGGCCTTGTGGTTAAGTTTGGTGCACTCCGCTTTGGCAGTCCGGGTTCAGTTCCAGGGCATGGACCTATACCACTCGTCTGTCAGTGGCCATCCTGCCGTGGGGGCTCACATTCAAAAAGAGGAAGATTGGCAATAGATGTTAGCTGAGGGCAAATCTTCCTTAACAAAAGAGGAAGATTGGCAACAGAGGTTAGCTCTGGGCGAGTCTTCCTCACCAAAAAAAAAGTGGGTGACAAAGTGTACCAAGTTCTGAGATAAAGCCTTAAAAGACATTGTATATATCCTCTGACTCTCCCCAGTTTGTGTGATCATCTGTCATCTTTTTTTTTTTTTTTGCTGAGGAAGTTTCGCCCTGAACTAACATCTGCTACCGATCTTCCTCTTCTTTTGCTTGAGGAAGATTAGCCCTGAGCTAAGATCTGTGCCAGTCTTCCTCTACTTTATATACGGGTTGTCACCTCAGCATGGCTGATGAGTGGTGTAGGTCCACGCCCGGGATGCAAAATTGTGAACCCGGGCTGCCAAAGTGGAGTGCACCAAACTTAGGCACTATACCATGGGACCGGCCCCTTTGTGATCATCTAGATAAGGGCATGCCCCAGCTGCCCCTTCAGTATGAGTGCCAGAATGAGATGCACAGAGCAGAGCTAAACCTGACCCAAAGCATCGAGCCAAGCCAGCCACACTGTAGCCTGCCATAGACTCATCCCTGCCAACCCGCAGACCTAAAGCCAGAAAACTAACTGCTTACTGTTGTCAGCGGCCTAGTTTTGAGGTGGTTGGTTACACAGTGTTATTGCAGAAACAGCTGGCCAGCACAGTTGGATTATGATACATTCCACAGCCAACGAATGGCATTCAATTTACTTTTCTAGCCTGAGAACCTCTTCTGCAGGTCATTCTCACATATTCAACTGCCTATTCGACATTTCAATTTTAGATCTCTAGTAGGCAACTCAGGTGTAACATATTCAAACTTGAACTCTTGATTCTCCTCCCCCAACCCCAACCTTCTCCACTTCTTGGTAGATGACAGCTGTGCTCTGTCAGTTGCTCAGACCAAGGTCCTTGGAATCATCCTTGATTTCTCACTTTTTTTGTCATATCCCACTTGTAGTGGGATGTGAAATACATTGAAACACATCCTCCACCTGGCCATTTCTCCTCCCCTCCATTGCAGCTCCCTAAGAAGCGCTCCTTAGCTCCTCTTTCTTATTCATTCCATTCTTAGTTCTGAGATCTATTCTCCGCACACCAGATGGGTCATCCTTTAAAATTTATGTCACATCACATCACATCACTTTTCTTCCCCAAGACTCTACTGTCTTCCCAACTCACTCGGAATTATGTTCAAAGTCATCGTCTTGGCCGAACTGGCCCTACATATTCTGGCCCGACTCCTTCTCAGATGTCACTCCTTATCACTTGTCCCCTGTCACTCTACGTTAGCCATCTGGCCTCCCTGCTGTCTGTGAGTACACGAAGCGTGTTTCTGCGGCAGAATCTGTCCTTTGAATGCTCTCTTCCCAGATGTCTGCAAGCTTACTTCCTTATTCCCTTTAGGAATCTGCTCACCTATCAATCCTTTGCTGACTCCATCTGGGATAGTAATGACCACTCCACCACTTTCTGTCCTCATCCTCGGACTCATTCTTGATCTTAGCACTCACCATCTGGCTTCTTAACACATTTAGGTATTAGTTGTCTACTTCCGCTCACTAGAATGGAAGCTCTCTGAAAAGCAGAGACTGTCATTTCCATAGCTAGATCCCCAGCATTAAGAACAGCACCTGGGGGGCCGGCCCTGTGGCCTAGTGGTTAGGTTCGCATGCTCTGCTTCGGTGGCCCAGGGTTTTGCCGGTTCAGATCCTGGGCGCGGACATGACACCACTCATCAAGCCACGCTGAGCTGGTGTCCCACATGCCACAACTAGAAGGACCCATAACTAAAATATACAACTAGGTACTGGGGGGCTTTGTGAAGAAAGAAAAAAAAAGATTGGCAACAGATGTTAGCTCAGGTGCCAATGTTTAAAAAAAAAAAAAGAAGAGCAGCTGGCACATAGAAGGTGCTTATGAAATACCTGTCAGTGAAAGCTTGCATTCAATGTCTTTGGAAAGAAGATTTTAAGCGTTGAGTTTATTAAGTGTGAGTCAGGTATTCAAATGCTGACGGATGATAGTAAAAAGTAGAAAAGACTCAACTTGCTGTTCTTCACAAGAAGTTGGTATTGGTCAAATAGGCAGGATAATCTTTTGGTCAAGGATTTTAAAGAATAAAAGCACTTGGTTAATATTAGTATGGGGGATGTTTTGATTTTTAACACTGAAGATGTGAAAGTAGGCTACATTCAGAATTTTTAATTTGTATGGGACATTCTATAAGGATTTTCAGTCCATTGTTGAACAAGCTCATTTATAGAGATTGCTCAGAGCTAGAAGGTAAGAAAGAATCGGGGAATTCTAGAATCGTTTTTATGTTAGGCGGAAAAATAACGCTCCTTCCAAGAAAACTTAGGGAACTATGGAAAGACGAGGTTGGCCAGGTAGGAGGTGGTGGCTGTCGCTCGCGGGTTTTGCCCACGCCAGCAGTTTTCTGGCATTTCAGCAGCACACCGTTTTGGTGAGGACTCTGGGTGTTATTTCAGCAGCAAAGTCTCTGCCAAGATCATGAAGGGAGCGCAAACTCCAGGAAATCTTGTAAAAGCAGCAAAAGTGTTGTCAGGTGCTTGGACGTCAGACCAGCCGAGGTAAAACTGCAGCCTACCTAGGCCCAAGTCCTACCAAACGTGGCATTCTGGACCTTCTATCGGAAGTTCTGCTCAGAGGTGACTGCACTTCTAACATCGTTTCAAAATCTCCTGCTCTGTCTTAGGCTGCTAATCTCTACATGTGTGTACACATATCAATCCTTTATTTCTGTAACGGTGAGTGTTCCATAGGACTGTGTGTATAATTATATGTTTGAAAAAGGCAAAAACGAGGGAACGAATGATACCATATCTTCAGAAAAATTAAAAATCTCAATTTTATTCAAACTTACTTTGTCTTCAGTGAACACAAAAAATATTAATTTTGATCTTGTGTATAACCTCTTTTGGAGTATTTTGGAGTGAGACAGTCTCACTATTTCTTAGGGTGAAGCTGAGACAAAAGGCAAGGTCCCCCAGAGAGGCTACTTTGCTTAAGCCCACACAGCAAGTCTGGAGTAGGGCAAGGAAAAATATTTTACTCTCATTCAGGATGAAAACTTCCATGGAAGTGTCAGCTGTTTTTGTAAGTTTCATGGACAATTTATACCCTGACATTTAAGCAATATTACAATGCCGCTTGCTTTGTGTGATGAATATTCAGCGAAGCAGTCCTTACCCCCAGATAAGAAACTGTAAATTATCCAATAGCTTCACTTTAGTTCTTTTCCTTTGGCTTTGCTCCTTGCCTTCAGAAGGACCTTTCGAAGCAAAGCCTAGTGCATTTTCTGGCCTTTGTGAAATCAGAATAGTGAGACGTGGACGTAAAACATTGCTAGAAGTGGGTTGCTCTTGTTCCGAGTTCCCCCACGGTCCCCCCGCCCAGCAGCAGAGCAAAGATCCAGAGTGGATCTTTGGCCTTGCCTCTTACTGCTCCCACATCAGGAGAGCCTGTGAGCGATGCCCGGGTTGCTGTTGGCTGCGTCCACCTCAGTCAGCAGCAGCAACACAACCGTCATCCCAAGGGCAAAAGGTGCTGCCAGCCCACTGCCGGCTGGGTTGGGGGTGGAGGCAATGTTTAATGTTTGTTTACAGGAATGGTGAAAGCAAAGGTTCTTTGGGTGGGACGTTTGAAAAATGGACCGTGTCTTTTTCTCCAATGGAAATGCCACCTCTCGGAATTTTTCCCCTTCCGCCTGCTTCACCTGTATATGCTCTTCATGCAGTCTTTCCTTAAGTACTGTGCAGTATTTGAAAATGAATTGAATCCTGAAAGTTTCCCTCTTTATTTTTTACCCCTGGCAACTGCGCAAATCCATTAAGCATTTCATTATTCCTTAGGGGCCGGGTGATTTATTATCCCGACCCCGCTGGTCAGATAAGCAAAAACCTAACTCAGAATGAACAACTGTCTCTGTTTCTTTGAGTGATGGGCAGAGAATTTTAAATAATGGTTGGTGTTTTGAAAAAACAGGGGAAAAACAAGAAAAGAAAAATGATTTTCACTTGACATTAGCCATGGGGTACTATACGTAGAAAATTTTGTTTCTCCTTTACTCTCTGAAAATATGTTCTTCATTTATTTTCTTTATTAGAAATTAAGCACTTTCATTAAGGAAATGTATTAAGTTAGTAAATAATATGGTGCTCTAAAATGTATGCACCCAGAGTTTTTGTTCTCTCTTTCTTTCTTTGGTTATTTGTATTTAATTTGTTTGGTCTCAGTTTTTCCTGACTGGGTGAGAGGGACTAGTCCGTAGTTTCTAGTTTCATTTACGGATTTGTTCATCAATGGTTCTGATTACTTATCTTCTTATGCCAGGTTCAATGTTGGTACTTGAGAAAACAGAGATGGGAAAAATCAGCTCTGCCCCTGAGAAGAGGGCAGGTGATCGAACAATGACACACTCACACGCAGTCATACACTGTGATGAGGCAGCGATGGAACCACGGGCAGTGCAGGTGGGGCCAAAGAAGACCGGCCTAGCGCTGCCAGGCTCTCAGGCAAGGCTTCATAGAAGAGGTGGTATTTGAACCGAGTCTTGAAAAACATTTGCATAGCAGTGTTAAAATTTAGAGAAGATTGTTGTTACCTAAGGGAAATAATCCTGCACAGGCCAGGAGGACTGCCCAGCTCAGGGCTGGAGAGAGAGGTAGGTAGTGCAATGACCTGGGGCGGTAAGGGTGGGAGGGTGTAGTATAGAGCAAGAACATGAGTGCTGAAGGGGTGTCTCAGGGATAGAATCCCATGTAACATGGAAGCATGGAGAGAGAGGCTCACAAAGAGACCTCAGAAGGTACATAGAGAGAGGTAGGAAGAGAACGAGAGTGACGTCCTAGCTTAATAATCAAACTTTTCATTTTCAGAGAATCTAGACTGAGTCACATCTTATGGTTTTATCTTCTAGGTTACTAGTTCTGGATAGAGTGGATTATTTAATGTGAAAATTGACAAGGATATGAATTACTGAACACTGTTATATTTTGAATTAATATCAATGACACCAAAGGAAAAAAAAAAGATCTCTACAAACACATTTAGGACATGATTTAAAGGCATTTGACAACAATAAGATACAACTATCTCCCTATCAGATTGGCGAAGATTATAGAGATTGACACTTTTCACATTTTCTGGAAGGCCATCTTGCAAAGTACATAGAAATTTACATGTGCCTACCCTTTGACCATGAAATTCTACTTTCAGGAGTTTGTTTTAAAGAAATAAATATATATGCATTCCTTGTCCAACAAGAGGAGATTACGTAAATCAATTTTGTTTCACAGTATAGTAGAGAATTTCATGAAAATTAAAAGATGAGCCAGAAATACATTTATTGACATAGAAGATATCCTCATATTACTGCTAAAGTATAAAAAGCAGATTGTAAACAACGTATATAGGTTACCTTATTTTTAATATACAATACATACAGAAAGAGGCTGGAAGGATCAAAACATTAACTGTATTTATCTCTGGCGTCTGTTCTCTAGGTGGTTTTCACTTTTTAATTTTACAACATTTTGTCATGTCTTTGTGACAATGAGCATATATTGTCTTCATAATCTGATAAAAACACTTCCAATTAAAATATCATGTCATTGACTTGGAAGTTACATTGGCCATTACTATCGGAAAAAGACCAGCGCTTTGCCACCCGTAATGTGCATGGGAATCACCTGTGCACAGGTGTGTGTGATTCAGCCGGTCGAAGGTGGGCCTGGGACTCTGCATTTCTCACAAGCTCACAGGCACTGCCTTTGTTGCTGATTGTGGACCACACTTTGAATAGCGAATTCTTAGTAAAGTATAGAAAGCCTGCATTGCAAGATTTCATTGCTTTGGTTGTGCCTATTTTATTACAGGCAGAAACATGCATGAAATGATAAAAGACTCCTGGAAAATTAAACAGGAGCAACTGTTACCGTTTGCTGGTTCTCTTAACTACTAGAATAAGTGGATTCCACGCCATCGTGTCCAGAGATACCCAAGGTCCCCGGAGTTCATATGGCTCTCCTGGGCCTCCTAACTCACAGCAAGGCCTTCCTCTCAAGAGAGTCATTCTACAGAGCTTCTTGAGTAACCATGCCCATTTGAAGCTTGCAATTCATGTTTCTTTTCCTCAGAACACTATGTTTGTGACTTTTCTCTGAAAGAATCAATGCTTAAATATAAATACTTTTGTGATTTTTGTCTTTTCCAAATTGTTTTAACGTTGTAACATGTCTACAGGTTATTAATTCCAAAAAAATGAATAAAGCAGCAAATTCAGTCCAGACATGGTCAAGAGAGAAAGTGTTCCCCAAAGTGTATCTGATTCTGCTACCAACACAGCGGTCTACTCAGACTGCGGTCAGCTCTCTCCCCCGTTACAATTTAGATTACTAAGCCAACACCGACTGGTTTAACAGTTTGGCGATTCAGTTAAAGGGCTAATCCAATTAAAAAAAAAAAGAATCAAAATTGCCAAACTAATCCTGTCAGTCTGCTTGACTAATCAACCCAAATTTCTATTTTATAGTTATTGTTCTTGTTAATGCGCTGACTAGTAAAGCAGTTGGTGTGAACAATATTTATTTTTGAATCTATAGCTTCAGTATTAGCAAAGGACACAGCTGTGACAATGTGTCCCGTATTTATCTATTGTTAATCCACTCATTGATATGGTCTATTCTGCTACAACTTGGTTTTCTTTAATGCAAATTAGTTCTTATTCTATTAGTAAATAGAGAAATGATGGCAGCAGAGGCAGATTTACCCTAAAGTTAAAAAAAGCATTGTGTTCACATGATGCTGTGTTTTTGTAAAATTTACTAAAATAGAGTACTTTAACGGCCATAAATTCAGTTCTCACCCCACCCCACCTCCGCCGCCCGCCATCAGACTTCTCTGCAAAGTATTCAATAGCTGAGGTGTGGGAGTTGGTGCCTTTGTAATGAGCAACTGTGAGGTTTGGGAGCCGGTGGATCTTATCCAGAAAATACCAATAGCAGCAATTCGTTGAGAGCTGGAGATACATTTTTAAAAGAGTTAATGACTAGACTCTTGGGTTGTTTGATAATCCAGCTAATGAAAAGAGGGAATAATATGAACACATTGTAGACGTATTTAAATTTCCTGCTGATTTGACACAAAAATAGTCATTGACAAAGATCACATGAAACTCATAATATGCCACTAGAGCAAAGAGAACTAATTTATAAATGGGTGTTGAAAATTCCAAGAATATTTAAGACTAGTCAGTGCACAGGGAAACTTGAAGAGCCATGCAATCCTACAGATAATATAGGGAAGACACTTGATAGATATTTTCCCAGAGTTGGGAACAGTTCTAAACACATTTAAGACATTACAACAACAAATGATGGAGCTGAAAGAAACCTTTCCAAACTATCAACACAAAAAACAAATTTTGGTCAGCCTTGCTTGAGGAGAAACTGAATTTTATTTTCTCTATGGAAAATATTATAATTTTGTTGTCATACTAGGAGACAGTCAAAGCGGATACAAGTAAAAGTACAGTTAGCGAAGTATTGTGAAGGTGGGCCAGGCTGTTAATTAATAAAAACATGTAATTATTCTCCCTTGTGAAGTTCTTGGCAATTATCAGCATTTAAAAATTTATAAATTGTTGTGATTTATTTAGCCACTATTCTAAATGAATGGTGACTTTTCAACCAAATTTTACATTTATAATTTTGCATTCTTTTTCTTAAAGAAGGACCTCAACAGTATAGACAGTTCAAAGCCCACAAAACGTAGACATGTCTCTGATATCAGAATAACTTGAAAGTCTAGGTGGCTTACATGGGATGTTTCTAGCATGTTAATATTTTGAAGCCAAGAGCAAGCTTTCCCACAATAAAGGGGAAAGCTTTAGGAATGCGTGAAGAAGTTGAGAAAAAACCTCAAAATATAGACACTGCTTCCTTTAGTGCAAAGTGACTGGTTTTGTGTCATCCAGAACCACTCCACTTTCCCCAAGTTAAGCTATCTGCGGAGGCTGCGAGTGCAGATGAAAAAGTTGTGAAAACAATTCCACCCGTGTCACCACCCTCCCACTGTGCCCTGCCCCCTCCAAAAAAAAAAAAAAGAAAAGATTGATGAAGATGGTTACCCTTGGGTCATATTTTGGATTTTGGTGAAATCTATTAGAGTAGAGTGTTACCAAGGGCTGGCAGCTCAAAGAAGGAAACAGAAACGCAGAGTATAAACATGCGAAGGAAGGGTGAGATTCTAGGTGCGTGTGCCCCAGGGTGCCTGGGGGCAGTCCCTGAGCTAGAATTGTGTTCATATCACTACTGTTTAGGATAAAGCACTTGGTACAATGCTTCACAGCTTTTGCGTCATCTGCCCGGCTCATACTTTTCCCCATAAACCCCTACAATTTTTAGTGCATGATTATGTTGAACGTGAGCTTTTTCCAGAACACATTTATGACAAAAAAGCAGAAACACTTGTATTTATACCTTTCCTATTTGTACAAGATTTGGAGTTGCTTCTAAGATAAACATACTGTAAAGCAAAAACATATGGCTTAAAGGAAGAGCGATCATCTGCGGGGAGCAGAGTGTAGAAATGTCACAAACAACAAATATGAAACAATGACCAGAAAAGTGGTCATAACCTGTCAGCCCTTGTCAATAAAACTGGGCCTGCCTTGACTCTTCCTCATGGCACCTAAGATAGAAAGGAAAAACGAATCTTGAGTGGGGTTCCATTTTTGGATGAAATAAATCATGGAAATTCAAAAGTTGAGGTCATTTGGAGAAAACACCCCAGCACTGGCATGGTTCGTAGAAGCTGCTCAGAAAATTCACGTGGAAGAAATACAGGCTTTGCAGCCAGATGACCTGGTTTTCATCCCAGTGTGGCTGCTTTTTAGCTTTCTCACCTTGGACACGTTAGTCATGTCTTTAAACTTTGCTTCGTTGATGACAAAGGGATAATATTAGCAATTATCTCAGAAGCATGCGGTAAGTACCTAATAATGTTATATTTTGATATTGTTATTATTCTTTAACAAAAGATATGGAAATACAGTCCAATTGGATAGGTTCTTATATATACTTTAGATAAATAAAGGTTTTAACACGATTATTAGCCAAGGAAGGTGTTTCTGTGGACACCTTGCTTGCTGACTAAAGGTCCACCACTTGACAAACCTAGATGAAAAAACGTCCTGCCTTGGGCAGATGCTGTGACAGATGTATTTTCCGAATGCTTTGAAATCTGGTCCACAGACTGCTTTTCATGACTCATGAAAATAGATGTTGCTCGCTAGATCCTGGCCCTGAGGTTCACCACGCATAGTCTGTGGCTGGGATGCAGCCAGAGTGTCCCTGCCAGCTGGATGGTCTGGCCCTGTGATGGGGCTCTCAAGTCAGTTAGCAAAGGTCCCTGCAGGAACTCACCGTGCCGGCTTGCTGGCACAGCAGCACCTGGCCTGTGCACCTCTCCTTCCCCCTGTGATGGAGGTCACTGCAAGTGGGTTCAGGGGACTCTTCGATTTGAGCAACCTAATTAAATCTGCCCACTTCTGCACGCAGATAATAATCAGCCTTTCGAAGTCTTGGGTTACAGCCCGGCCGGGGACAGCAGGTGCCAGACAGGAGAGAGCTGCCCTGTGAGACGCCGTACCCCGAGCTCTTTGAGCTTCAGGTTTCGCCTTGCCCCTGCCCATTAGAGCAATGGCGTGGTGAGGACTTGTCTGCTCCACACGCTATGGAGCCAGGGAGGCGAGAGCGTGTCACTGCCATCCAGGAGCCATTTAAGGGCTGTGACTGTTGTTGCTATCTCTATAAAAATGGACTGGATATTGCCTTTTAGACTGAAGGAGGGGCACGAAACTGACTGGATTTTATATCTGTTTTATATCAGCTTTCAACTTTAAACAAGTATATTAAGTGCTCTTTGGGTTAGACTGAAATGCCCGAAGACCCTCCTTACAGAGTTTAATTATCATGGCATTTTATAAAGGGGAAAGATGAGTCCGGCTGCCAGGATCCTGCTCTCAGAGTGCTGATGGTGCTGGTTTGGATTTCAGCAACCACTAGAAGGTGCATTTTGCATTTCTTGCCAATGTACTTTGCAAGAGAAGAAACTGGAAGGGGCAGGGAGGAAAAAAACGCCCTGCCGCCGATCTGTTTTCTTTTTTGAAATTGTAAATTACATAAAAAAAAGAAATTGAAACATGAATAGACAAAGACTTTGTTTATTTATTGCCAGGAGAGACCCATTAGGATGCTGAGCTGTGTTTCCATGGCATTGCAGAGACATAAACAGAAAACACGGGCTAATGCATTCACTTAGGCACAGATTTTAAAGTCTAATGTGCAATCTAAATATATATCACAAGTGTTCTTGCTATTTATTCATCTATTGTATATCCAACGGTGAGGGGGGAGACTGCCTAACTAATGGGAGGCGGCGATCTGTTTGTAAATGTGCGCACACGTTCAAGCCTCGACTTGTTATGGGTGTCGATGGCTTCTCTGCGCTCTTTGTCATCTTGCAATCCATTCTTCCCTACCTTTGCCTCTTCTTGACTAGAGACAGCAAACTCAGATATCTTCATTCACCTTCCAGGCAGGTGACCTAAATGAGGGAAGTGAGTTGGGATAAGTGTATGTGAATCATTGTGAGTGATGGGGATGCAGCAAATTGGAAAGCCTGTGCTCTCTTGACAAGCAACAATTCTCGACAAGCACAAATGTAGGTTTATTTCATGAGATCCGAGAAATTTTCAAGAGAATCTGTAAATCTGCATTTTTACTGATCTGGCAAATTTTCAAGAGAATCTGTAAATCTGCATTGTTACTTGAAATCTCCTGATTAAAAAATTAGCATATTTCTTGGCCAAACACAATAGAGCAGGAAGACTAGTTTATGACGTCTGATTTACGATGGTAACTTTGCTGGTTTTTTTTTTTTTTTTAAAACAAAAAGCCTTCACCTCTTTAGCGATGTAAACGGCATGCTTCATATAATGCAATGGAGTCAATACCAGAGCTTTTGACTCCTGGTTTAGTGCTCTTTCCTCATTGGGATGGTTCCACTTGCCTGTTGAGTTTTGAGAACTTTCAGCTGCCTCTTCCTCTGAGAAAAGCATCAAGCAGAAGGAAGTAGAAGCGTGCAAACCTAAAGTAGGGAATAACATGGTGCTGTGTTCTAAAGAGCTCACCACTGGGAGAACGACTGAACAGAACAGAAACAAGAGAGAGTAATTTCATTCTCTAGGAGCCCCTGTTTACAAATAGGGTGGATGCCACTCAAAGAAGAATTTATTAGCAAGCCAGTTAATCATAGAACCAGAAAATAGGGCTCCCCAGCTTCAGGGGAGGCTGCTTAAAATTGTGACTCTCTGCATGACATCAACTTGTATCATTTGGGTCCCATCCTTAATTTTAGGGACTCACCACCGTTCCTGTATGGGGTGTCTATTTTTAGGGGGTAGTAAGCAGAGTGAAAGAGATACCTATGTTTCATGCTCCATCATAAGAAAATGTGGCAAACCCTCGCCTTTTTTCCCAAGCTCAGGTGTGAGGTAGTTTTTTTTTAGGGCAATGTGGTTTGACTCAGGCTAGCTATGAAATAAAGTCTAAGCCTTCAAAGACAGAAGTATGAATTCTTATTTCCTGGAGTCAAACAAGAAATCACAAATACTATTTTGGAGATAATATATTTACTCCGTCTCTAAAAATAAAAATGAATTGTTTGAAGAATATCTAAACGAATGAAATGATGCGCTTGAAAAATATCAAAAGCCTTCCCCTGAATTGTATTTTCATTCTCTTGTACTTGATTTGCCTGAAACTTTGCAGCCATGATGGGGTCACTGTTGGGGCCATCTCCCTTGGCCTCATTGCCTTTTGCTTTTCACGGGCTCGTGCTCACACCCTGGTTGGCAGCCACCTTTTCTTCTTAGGTCTTTTCTTCTTCTTTTTGTTCTCAAAGGTCCATTAAATAGGAAACACCCTATTATTGCTGCAGAGTGAGTGTGCTTTCTCACCCCCTGACCTGTCACAAAGAGGGCCTGGTTTTCTGTGAAGACGATCCCCTTGCTACCAGTATCACAGTGTGCACGGATTACCTGCCAAGTGCTGGCCGTATAAATTATAGCTGCCTGGTGGGAGCTTTAATTCACATGCTTGATGTTTTAAAAAAATATATTTTCAAGGTTGAACTCCATAAATCCAACTTTTTCGACTGGGTTATGTCTGCTCTCATTTTTCCTTTTCTTCCTCTTGTGTTTAGAATTAAATCTTGTTTAGTGGGAGAGGGAAGAAAATGCAGAAACTCCTTGAGAAAGAATACTGTGTTTTAATGAATCTCAATTAATAAACGCTGAGTTAGCATAGATTAGAGAATAATATATTATAGGCTAATACTTCTTATTTATTTATTCAGATGAGCCAGCTCTCCTAAACGTTTTCAACCTTGAGGGAAACTTTGGCTCCCAAGATTGCCTTTCCTGTTTTGCACACTTAAGTGAGTGTGTATACTGGCACACATAAGCGATGGTGTACACAAATTTAGTTGCAGGCTACCATATTACTTATCATCATTGAGAAATTGAGGAAATGATATCGTTTACTTGGTGTCTGCTTTCCAGTGGCAGAATCTTATTTTCTTCACCAAATTTTCTCGCCTTGTCTTGTCTTTTCTTACAGCAACTAAACACAGATTGGATTTCCAGATTAGATCATCGACATCCTATACTGAAGGGAAGTTGAGCTACAGGATTGATGGTTGAAGACAGACCCAGCAGGCATGAGAATGCCATAACAGGTCTGGAGCAGTGCTTGGAATAGGCTGGAGAGCAAAGTTTTGCTCCGAAGGAATTCTGATAAGAGGACAAAAGAGAAGGAAAGAATCACTGTGAGTGAGCGGAGATGGTGGAGTGAAATTAGATCTAAATGTGGTAATGATGTAACTCAGCATACTATTTTAAATTGCTTTCTTGAGGAGAGTAGCTGAAGACCCTTTCTTTGCTGCTGGGTGGGTTATATAAATTAGAGTCAAAGCTCGGCAGGTGAGAACTTGCTCTGCATAACAAAGGGGGGAAGCAGTTGAGGTATCTAAGAGAAGGGAAGAGTGAGGACACATAAAGGGGATCTGGGGAATGGGAAGACAATGGGTGAGGCTGGATAGGCTCAGGGAAAGGCAGAGGAGACAGCTGAATGGCCAGGAGAAACCAGATGGGGAAACGGATGTGCGTGAATGGAATTTTGTAGACTTTACTCTCAGTAAGGATGTAAAGCCTTTCATTTTGCCATGTCTTTGGTAATTCTCCATTGTTCCTGAATGCTTTTGGTGCATGTGCATCCCATTTATAGCCTGTGAGAAGGTGATATTAAGGTCAAAGGCAAAAACAGAGACAAGGCTCTCTGAGTTGAGAGGACAGTGGTAATACCAGTGACGACAATGGCAATGATGATGGTGATAATAATGTGTGCTATCATTTATTTAAGGTCTACTATGTTCCAGGTACCTCATAGCAATATCTTATTTAATTTTCATGACAAATCTGCAGAATGGGAACTGTTGGCTCCCTGCCCTATCACTGTCTTCACCCAGCCCTCTGGATGGTTCTTAACCCTTCACAGTCCCCCAGGAGAGAGAGAATCCCTTTCCTGAGCTCTGGGTTGCTTATTTTTTATTTGTTTTTTTAAGATTGGCATCTGAGCTAACAATTGCCAATCAATTTTTATTTTTTCTGCTTTTTCTCCCCAAATCCCGCCAGTACGTAGTTGTATATTTTAGTTGTGGGTCCTTCTAGTTGTGGCATGTGGGATGCCGCCTCAGTGTGGCCTGACGAGCGGTGCCATGTCCGCGCCCAGGATCCGAACAGGCGAAAGCCTGGGCCGCCGAAGCAGAGCGCACGAACTTAACCACTCGGCCACGGGGCCGGTCCCTGGGTTGCTTATTTTTGACATTTCCTTCTAAGTAATGACAGTGGAAGAGACTTGACGCGAGAACATAAGTTTATTACCCAGAACTGACTAAACACTGTCAGTAGAAGTAGTTAGAGGTAAATGGCATATAAAGCTCTCCTAGATGCATAGGCTCAAGTTAACCCTTTAATAGATATGTCAATTTCTTCCTCTTTATAGCATTCACAAACTTCTCCCCAGATTCTTTTCCAGCTGGAGCTAGGTAGACTGTGGTGCCACCCCTAATTATGGCTTATTTTATTTTCATGGGCACCTCATTATAATGCGATTATCATACATCAGAGGCATCTTGCCAGGGCACCGGGGTATTGGAATATCCTCAGTACAGATTAAACCAAGAACTTGAACTTGACTGCATCTTGTCTGTTTTTGCTGTTGGCCACCCTCCCTCTGGAGGTAAGAGAATGCAAACTATCCCTCCACTTTCCTGTTTTCTTTCCTTATTTTGTCTTCCTCCCCGCAACTCCCCCCCACCCCCCACCTCCAAGGACAGGCTGCCCTGCAGAGTTCCCCCTCAATAATCTCCTCTCCTCCCAAACCATAGATTCTCCTCTGATCAATACTTCACCATGATTCAACGATATGAAGAGGTAATATCATTCCCTGTTTTACAGATGAGATTTAGGGAGGTAAAATAAGCCGTTCAAGGTCACGCAGCTAGGAAGAGATAGAGCTGGCATCCTACCCTGAGTCTCTCTGGCTCCCAAGACCAGCCTTTTTCTCTCCCACTCTGTCTCTATTCACTGGGTGCAAAGGAGTTGTGAAGGACAGCCTACAAATTTACAGCAACTCTCTCCTTCCACCACGGGCGTAGGCTGGACAATTTGGGGCGTGGGGTGGGCAAGCCTTTAGGATCATGAAGTTAATTTGTAACATCTATTTATCTCATTTCCCTGAAATTTTTTCTGTTGAAATTTTTTTTTTAATTTAAAATATAAAATCGCCATCTGGGTTTAAGTTAGTTCTAGTGAAAGTTACAGTTGATATTAAGTTTTTGTGATGATGCTTACATTATTAATTATTCTAAGTCAGAATGCAGGGGCAACACACAATCCATGCATCTTTTCAAAGTTCAAGTACAAACTTTCCCCACCAAACTTCTTGTGGAAAAGAAGAAAGAAAATCTTGCTTAATAAGGGGAACATGTAAAATATCTTCACTACAGGAAACACCTTTTATTTTACTCTAAGAATAACTCCAAAATATCAAATATTGAACAACATGATTTTTTTCTCACACTGACAATTGTTGAGAATATACTTTTCTGTATTACACTTGGTATCATGGAGAGTGTAAACGATGTTGAAATATACACAGGTGCTTCCATCCTAGGAACCACATGAGGCTGTCTTTACCATGTAGTATCTGCTTGTTTTCCTACCTAGTAAGTTGCACTGGGATTTTTTTTTCTTTAAAATATTCTAGATGAGACTCTCATTTTTTAAAAACTTTGTGTTATGAAAATGTTCAAACGTATGCAAGTGTAGAGAGAATTTTATAATTAGCCCCATGTATCCACTTTGCTTCAACAATTATCAACCTACCGCCAATTCTGTTTCTTCTATCTCTGTTACTCCCTAGGGTTTTCTTTGGTGGGGGGTGGGAGTGGGAGTGTGAGATTTACGGGAGAATGTAGTATTTTAAAGCAATCCCCAAACATATCATTGTACTTAAATCCAAGTCTTATTTTAAGTATCTCTAAATCAATTCCGATTTTTTTGAATAGTTCCTATATGTAGTAGACAATCAAATTATTCTTCCCCATTAATTCTACGAAATGATTCAGAGACCTGCAGGAAAGATGCAATGAGCATGCTATGGGCTCTTTTGTGTTGTTACCTCCTCCCTTGGATGTCAGCGAAAGTCTCATTTGTGAAGTAAGTGGACCCAGAAGTGGTAATGACTGACCATGTGCTGGCTGTCTTCCTAATACTGGCTTCTTCTCTGCCGTCTTCCCCAATACCCAGTAGGGATCTATTTCCCAGACAAGGGAGTGTGTGATGATAATGGGTTGAAGTTACTTCTATGAAACTCATGAATTTTTCATGTAATTTAAATACAGATTGGGTTACCAGCGGACGTGGTTCACTAAGGACCACTCCCATGCTGAGGTTAGGCATTGTGTCCTCAAAAGCTTGCTTCCCCGATGAAGATCTGAGGAAGGAAAATATGAAAAGAAAAATCTAACTGTGTCCTGCAGTCCTGGCTTCCACGGCTCCACTCGCCCTCCCAGTTCTGGAGTCAGGGCAGAGAAGAGAGGCATTTTACACTCAGAGTCACAGCAACCCTGACTGGCAGCCTCCTCGACTGGCTCTGCAACCATAAGGGTGGTTGATGGATGGAGCTGAGGCTTCATGTAGCTAGATCTGTTCACGTGTTTATTCCTCGCAGTGACTCACACTGGAAAGAAGGTGCTTGGGAGATTAGGGCCTGAAAAGAAGTTAAGATGCACAGTAGACATTCAAAACACACTTCTTGATGATTCACTCATTCCTTTATTCAAATCGTGATTATAAGCCCTGTTGAGCATTTTGGGGCTGTGACAGAAAAAAACAAAGTCTCCATCTGCGTGGAATTCATGTCATAATGGAGAAGATAGATAATATGGAAGCAAGCAAATGAATAATAACAGTTGTGTTAAGTGATATGGAGTAAATGAAAATGGTAGTCTCCTGATTGCAGAACAGAGAGGTGGCTACTTTAGATCAGAGGAAGTATCAGTCAGGACTAGCAGGGTCAGTGCTACTCAAAGTATGCTCTGGGAGCATCAGCATCATCTAGAAGCTTTTTAGAAATCCATATTTCTAGTGATCTACTAAAAGTTTGATCTAAAGATGCAAGACCTACTGAATCATTATCTCTGGTGATTCTTAAGCACCTAAACTTTGAGAAGCACTGGGCTAGGTTATGCAATGACTTCCAAACCCAGAGCTGAAAACAAAGTTTTATGTTGCATGCCCATCATGAGTCAGCAGAGGGTTCTCCTTCTCCTAGTCTTTGGGTGGCCCAGGCTGAAGCAGCTGCCATCAACTCAAACATCGTTGGTTGTTATGAGGAACATGTGAAAGCTCTTGGGAGTCTTGCAACTAGATGCTCCAATCAGAAAGTGACATATATCACCTCTGTGCACAGCCAATTGGCAAGCACTAGTCCCATGGCTGCGCCCAATCTCAAGAGGCGCAACAAGAGCAATCCTACCACATGCCCAGAAGCAGCACCACCACAGGTGGGCAGGAAAAGCTGGTCTGAAGTGACATCATGAGAGTTGAGACTCAATGGATGAGCACGAGCCAGATCTGTGAAAAACATTTTAGAAACAGGGAACAGCAAGTACAAAGGTTATGAGTCAAAAATAAGTAACTGCTCTTTGCTAATATGCAAAGATGACAAATAAAGGCAAGTAAAAGGTAGTTGATACTATGAGCCCAAAGAAGCAGTGCATTATTTCTATATTATTACTAATGACCACAGAGGCTAATACCAAAAATATCATTTCATACCTTTGAGTCATTAGTTCTCCAGGTCCACCTGTATCTCCATGGTCTCCTTTGAGGCTGATATGATCTAGGAAAGTGGTACTACTTAGTAGGAAATGCATGGACCGTGGTTGCAATCCTTGATATTGCCACTTGGACAATTTGTTTAAGCTCTTTGACACTCAGTTTCTTTTTTATCTATAAATTGGGGATTATAATACCTTCCTTTCACAGTTATTATACAGATGGAATGAGAAAATCTAAAGAGCCTTTCTAGCACAATTTGTGCATTTGTGTCTAGCAGTGGACACAAAAGATACTACTCTGTGTCTAATAGTAGACACAAAAGGTACTAAATAATGTTACTGAGGTAGAGTGGAATAGATTCATGAATCTTGGGATTTGAAAGAGATCTTAGAAGTCTCTTTGTCCGCTATCCCATTCAATGCAGAAATCCCTGGAAAGTTCCTGGCAATTGGTCATATAAACATGCATGAAACTCTAGTGACAAAAACTCCTCTTTTTTGAGAAAGTCTTTTTCAATCCAGAGTTGTATTTTCAGAGGACCAGTTCATTGATATGGTTAATTCATGCTGGAGGAAAAATGTGTTCAATGGCCAAAGAAGTTTGCAAAGTTCTGGGTTCGACAAAGTAATGCAGATTTGTTTATTATATACAAATTTTTAGAGCCCTTCATATTTCCATGAACATGTGTGATTTTATAAACGAGTGCTATGTTTTTCAATGTTTTCCAAGTAAGACATCCTCCCAGGGCATCTTAGGCACTAGTGTTTTGAGAAACATATTATTGATATAAATATTAGACATCTGATATTGATATAAATATTAGACATCTCTTCTTTACATTGAAGCAAATTTTACTGTCTAATAACTTGAAACTCTTCCTCTTATCTCTGCTCTCTGGAACAACAGAAATATGTCTACATTGATTACTCTACAACAGATCCCATAAAATCTAAGCATGAATCAGAGACATGGTCTGATGTAAAGTGGAATACATCTGAATAGTTGTTGCAATATACAAGACCTTTTAACACCAGAGTCTTTGTTTGGCCCCCATCATGCATATAAGTTGATTCCCCAAAAAAAGCAGAAGATGAGACAAGTATCTGTTTCTGATACGTCTAATTTAAACACTGAAAAACGTCTTTATCAAAAGGACAAAAGGGAAATTGTGTGTAATCCTTCTCAGTGCTTTTGGTGCCTCTCATCACTCGGCCATCCTTTTGCAGTCAATATTATCTTGGAGTCCAGGATGAACACGGCAGGAAAATGAAGGGACTGGCCACAGCAACTGAGGGAGTCTGTGTATCAGATCCCAGAATAGAAGGTTATGGTGTCTGGCTCCTGTGGTCTCAGCCTGTGAGCACACCACATCTCACAGGAGGTCATTTGATGCTGGGAGGGGAAAATGAACTGGTGACACAATGAAAAGGTTTCAGTGATACCCTTTCCATCCTATGACATCTTTGTGATGAGATCTTCGGATGTCTCCAAATCCACATTAGTTATGTAATGCAATAAGAAGTTGCTTCTGTCATCAAAAGCATGGGACAGACAATTATAGATCTACTTTGAACATTTTATTTGAGTAGTGAGCAATTCTTTCGCAAAAAACACATTACTCATATAACTTATCTTTGCAAAAGATAAGGCATTATGGATGTAATGAAAAGACCTCTGGAGTGGGAGTCAGGATACCTGAGCTCTAGCCCTAGCTGTGCCATTAATGAACTGTGTGATCATGGGAAGACACTACCCACTCCTAAATCAGAATCCTTATCCTTAAAGCCAGTGGGTTGAACCAAATTATCTCCCAGTTTCACCTCTCCTTCACAGTATTAAAATCATGTTACAAAATTTTCTTTTCAATGAGAGAAATTCCTTTTAGTTCACACAATCTGATATATAAGATATAATTTTATTATTTTATTTAAATCAACTTAAATGTGACTCTGAGCTCTCATTTAGCCAAGGTGAAGTTCAATCTCAGACATTATTGGTATTAACACTTCCCACAGAGAGATGTGGTTATATTTCAGTGTGTTATTCAGTGCCAGATCATCATCAAATCCTCAGGTCATCAGCTACTGGTCAGCGCTGAGATGCCACGGTGCCCACGGGCCTGATGGCATGATCACGATGCCCTGTGGTTTCAGGGTGCGCTGCTCCTGTGTCATGCTTAAGACATAGGTCCTTATGCTGAGGCTAGGAGCCTGTGTCTAGAGTTTCTTCCCTCATGGGTCATGAAGCCATTTCTTTCTTGGCCTCCTCCCAAGAAGCTACCATAGTATATTTTTGCTGTCTCGAGACCTCTGGACTTTTGTCTTTTTCAACAATCTAAGAGAATAAAATTCTTTTCTCTTTTCTAGTATTCTTCAAAGACACTTTCTTTTCTCTCTGCCCCCTCCAGAAAATAAACAGTCTCTAAAATGAATTTTATGTTTTACAAAAGGTAAAAAGATCTTTTGTCTTCAAGTACCTTCTGCTTTATACCAAAAAATATCGCTGAAGCGAAGAAATGCTAAGGAACTGGCTACCTGCTTGAAACATAGGAAAGGAAAAACGTAGGGAGAAGAACATAAATGAACATTTTGATAAATTATACTGACCAATTGGTAACATAAAACTTTATGATTTGTGAGAAAGATAAATTTTAAAAATACTTTTTGTTCCCTGCATAACATACTTTCAGTATAGAATGCTTAAAATCAAGATTAGAGAAATGAAATTATATATTTAAGACATCTATGATCCAGCCTCTTAGAATTACTTTTAATATTTTGGTGTATATATTTTCATACTTTATGCGTATGTACTATTATTATTATTTTTATTAAAATTAGCTAACATTTATTGTTTGCTAAGACATAAAAAGCATGAGGGAAATCTAACTTATGATTGATATAGAGGCCAAGTCTTTGAATAATGAAATACTTTAAGTAGCTAACATTTATTGAGAATTTATATCATATCATTATACTAAGCCTTATGCAGAACTCTTGAGGTGCATCTTTTCATTTAATCTTTGCACCAAACCCAGGAGGTTAGTATGCGTGGTGGATACTGCTGGTCATCTACAGTCTCCGTCTCCCTCCCCGACTTCCTAACAGAACTGCACGGTTTTTCAAGAATCCACCTGTTTCCTTTGAAACCTATGTCTCAGGGGAAGCTGTCCACCTCCAACTTCAGGGACGGGCCTACCTGACGTCAGAGTAATTGCATTCCAATGGGGAGTGATAGTTCAACCACGAGGGGTTACTCAATCCTGGACAATGAGACATGCAGGAGAGTTGGCTGGGAGTTTCTGGAAATGGTTTCATGATCCTAAAGAAAGAAACTCAAGAAGAGGCTCTTTCTTTTCTTTTGGAAATAGCTGAGTTTGATGTCATATTTCTGATTATTTAATCTATTTTGAGTTAGTGTTCCTCTTTCTTGAGGCTATAGGCATCCTGACTAATACAGTATTATTATCTCATATCCACAGATGATGAAAGTGGAGCTCAGAGTTCAGCAACTGCCCTGGTTAGCAAGACAGACTCCATCTTGGTTTCTTCTGAGTCCAGAATCTCCACTCATAAGCTCGAAATTTCTTTTTACTGGTAAGTCCACTGATATTTCCTTTTTGGTGAACTTGCTGCTCATGTCCCTTAGAAAGGCACAGTTTAAGCCCAATATAATTTTTTTCTATAATTTTAGATAAAACTCCTGTGAAAAGTTTCTCACATAGTTCTTGTACTTATTCTTAAAGCTGCCACCTTTATTCATAAACTAACCTCACAATTGTTTTTTGTTGTTTTTGTTGTTACAATTCTAGAAGGTAGCGTTTCAGTGTTAATCCAACACATTTTAAAAGGTGATGGGGGCCGGCCCCGTGGCCAAATGGTTAAGTTCACTTCACTTTGGCGGCCCAGGGTTTCACCGATTCGGATTCTGGGTGCAGACATGGCACCGCTCATCAGGCCATGCTGAGGTGGCGTCTCACACAGCACAACCAGGCCTACTTACAACCAGATTGTACAACAATGTACCAGGGACTTTGGAGAGAAGAAGAAGAAGAAAAACAAAAGAAGAAGAAGAAGATTGTTCTTTTTGTTATTTCATTGAGCTGGCTAGTGTCTTCCATATGATGTTGAACAGAAATGTGCTTTTAAAAGGAATGATTTAGATGTTTTACCAGTAAGTTTGCTGTAGGCTTTACGGAGATTCATTTAATCAGATTAAGGATGTTTTCCCCTATTCCTAATGCTTTAAATGTTCTCCTCCCACTCCTTGCCCCAGAATAGGTGTTGAATTTTAGCACATATTTTGTATTCCTCCAGAGATGGAGATGTTAATTATTAAACGTTAATTATTAGATGTTCTTATTAAAATTTTATCTTTTCAGAGCACTTTTAGGCACAGAAAATTTGAGGAGAAGGTATAGAAATTTCCTGTATATCCCCTCCCCCGACACATGCATAGCCTCCCCATTATCAACATCCCCCACCAGAGGGGTACGGTTGTTACAATTGATGAACCTGCATTGACACACTGTTATCACTCAAACGCCTGTAGTTTACCTTACCCTTCACTCTTGGTGTTGTAGATTCTATGGGTTTGAAAAAATGTATAATGACTATATCCATCATTATGGCATCATACAGAGTATTTTCACTGCTCTGAAAGTCCTCTCTGCTCCACCTGTTCATTGCTCCCCTGCTCCTCTAACTCCTCTAAGACCATGATCTTTTTACTGTCTCCACAGTTTTGCCTTTTCCAGAATGTCATTTGGTTGGAATCATACAGTATGTAGCGTTTTCAGTTGGCTTATTTCACTTAGTGACATGAATTTACGTTTCCTCCATGTCTTTTCCTGGCTTGATAGGTCTTTTCCTTTCTTTCTTTCTTTCTTTCTTTTTTTTTTTAAGCACTGAATGACATTCCGTTGTCTAGATATACCACAGTTTATTAATCTATTCATTTACTGAAGGACATCTTGGTTGCTTCCATATTTTGGCAATTATGAATAAAGGTGCTATAAAATCTATGTGCAGGTTTTTGTGTGGACATAAGTTTTCAATTCCTTTGGGTAAATACCAAGGAGTGTGATTGCTGGATCATATGGTAAGGGCATGTTAAATTTTGCAAGAAACCACCAAACTGTCTTCCAAAGTGGACATACTATTTTGCATTCCCACCAGCAATGAATGACAGTTCCTGTTGCTCCACATCCTTGCCGCTATTTGGTGTCGCCAGTGTTCTGAATTTCGGCCATTCTTACAGGTATGAGGTGGTATCTAGAAGGTTTTAAGGTCCCCATTGCTAGTCTAGTTGGTGTTTGGACCCGAATCATATGTCTTAATCTCTAAACAATTTTGCTACACCTTTCCCATGTAGCCTGGATGCCTTTTACTGAACTTCCTAATCTTCACTGAGATGCTGAACTGATTTCTGTCACTCCTCACTGTCAGAACAGACGTTTCTTTTTTGCATTTGAATCTTCACATATTTAATCAGTTGAAACCCAGAACCTTCTCATCATTTTGCAGCTTTAGCCTCAGGAATGTAACTTAGCAAAGTAAAATAAAATGAAATAAGTAAAGTGTGTGAATACATGAGATATGTGGGAGGTGGAAAGAGCAGTATTTGTACTCAAAATAGTGCTTTTCAAAATTGATTTAGCAGCAAACTAGATCTTCAAACAAAATATAAGCAGGATGCCAATGTGAAAAAGATAAAACAGAGCATCTTGTGTTGGTAGCTTCAGGGTGGGCACAGTGAGATGGGGACCTGGGTTCTTTTCTAACTGGTATCTCCCAAGTATTTAGCCTGCTTGGCTCTGAGCGGTCCCTCAGAGTTCTAGGGGTGTCACAAAGCATTGTCTAGAAAGCACTTCTCTAAGATAATAATATATATCTTTTTTTGACAAATATTATAGATTTCATACATCCAAATAAGCATTACTTTTAAAAGTTACCTTGAGGACTTACACATTTCTTTCAGTACATTTTTTTATAGTTAAAGACATCATAAACAAGCAAGAATATAAAATAACTTAGTATTTCTATTTATACCTACTAATAATAAATATTAATACCTAGACTTTTGTACCTACTTAAAGAAGTCACCATAGGAAGTTATATATTTATATATATTTTCCAGTTTTATTGAGAAATAATTGACATACATCACTGTATAAGTTTAAGGCATACAGTGTGATGGTTTGATTTACATATATTGTGAAATGATTACCATGATAGGGTCAGCTAATGTCCATCTTCTCATATAGATACAATAAAAGGAAAAGGAAGAAAAAAAGGGGAAAAAATTTTTCCCTCTGATGAGAATTCTTAGGATGTATTCTCTTAACAACTCTGTTATATAATCATACCGTAGTGTTAGCTTAGTCATCATGTACATTACATTCCTAGTACTTACTTTTAACTGGAAGTTTGTACCTCTTGACCACTTTCTTCCAATTCCCCCTCTCTCCTTCCCCCACCTCTGGTAACCACAAATATAATCTTTTTTTCCTACCAGTTTGTTTTTAGATTTCACATTTAAGTGAGATCGTACAGCATTTGTCTTTCTCTGTCTGACTTATTTCACTTAGCATAATGTCCTCAAGGTCCATCCGTGTTGTCGCAAATCATACGATTTTCTTCTTTCTTTTTTTTTTTAATGGCTGAATAATATTTTATTGGATATATTTACCACAGCTTCTTTACCCATTCATCCATCCATGGACACTTAGGTTGTTTCCATGTCTTGGCTACTGTAAATATTGCTGCTATGAACATGGAGGTGCAGATATCTTTTCATTTCCTTTGGATATATCCCCCAAAGTGGAATTGCTGGATCATAGTGTTTTTATTTTTAATTCTTTGAGGATCCTCTATGCTGTTTTCCATAGTGGCTATACCAATTTACAATCTCATCAACAGTGCATGGGGGTTCCCTTTTATCCACATCCGCATCAGCATTTGTTATCTCTTGTCATTTTGATGATGGCCATTCTAACTGGCATGAGGTAACAACTCATTGTGGTTTTAATTTGCATTTCTCTAATGACTAGGGATGTTGAGCATCCTTTCATGTACCTGTTGGCCTTTCATATATCTTCTTTGGAAAATTGTCCATTCAGTTCCTTCTCCCATTTTTAAATTAAGTTGTTCATTTTTTTGCTGTTGAGTTGTATGAGTTTTTTTTATTTAAAAAAATATTTTGGATATTAACCCCTTATTAGCTATAGGGTTTGTAAATATTTTTTCCCATTTCATAGATTTTCTTTTCACTTTGTTGAAATCAAAGCTTCACTTTGTTGAAGCTTTTTAGTTTGATGTAGTCCCACTTGTTTATTTTTGATTTTGTTGCTTGTGCTTTAGGTGTCATATTAAAAAAGTCATCACCAAGGCCCATGTCAGGGAGATTCATGCCTCTCTTATTCTAGGAGTTTCATGGCTTCAGGTCTTACATTTAACACTTTAATCCATTTTGAGTTAATTTTTGTGAGTGGTATAAGATATGGGTCCAGTTGTATTCTTTTGTGTGTGAATATCCAATTATTTCAGCACCATTTATTGAAAAGACTGTCTTTTCTCCATTTAGCATTCTTGGCTCCCAGGGCAAATATTAGTTGACTGTACATGCTTGGGTTTATTTCTGGGCTTTTGATTCTGTTCCATCTGTCTATTTGTCTGTTTTTATGCCAATACCATACTGTTTTGATGGCTGTAGCTTTAGAGTATAGCTTAAAATCAGGAAGTATGACGCCTCCTGCTTTGTTCATTTTTCTCAGGATTTCTTTGGCTATTCAGGGTCTTTTGTGGTTCCATATAAGTTTTAGGAGTGTTTTTCTCTGTCTGTAAAAAGTGCCATTGGAATCTTGATAGAGATTGCATTGAATCTATAGATGGCTTTAGGCAGTATTGATATTGTAAGAATATTAATTCTTCCAATCCATGAACACAGATACTTTTCCACTTATTTGTGTCTTCTGTGATTTCTTTCATCAATGTCTTGTAGTGTTCAGAGTGGAGATCTTTCACCTCATAGTTAAATTTATTTGTAAGTATTTTATTGTTTTTGATGCTATTGTGAATGGGATCAATTTCTTTATTTCTTTTTCAGACAACTTGTTATTAGTGTATAGAAATGCTACTGATTTTTGTTTATTAATTTTGTATCCTGCAACTATACTGAATTCATTGATTAGATCTAATAGTTGTTTTGGTTGAGTCTTTAGGATTTTCCATCTATAAAATCATGTCATCTGCAAATGGAGATAATTTTACTTCTTCCTTTTCAATTCTAATACCTTTTGTTTCTTTTTCTTGCCTAATTGCTCTAGCTAGGATTTCTAGCACTATGTTGAATAGAAGTGATGGGAGTGGACACCCTTGTCTTGTTCCTGATCTTAAAAGAAAAGCTTTTTAAATCTTTCACCATTGAGTATGATGTTAGCTGTGGGCTTGTCTTATAGGCCTTTATTATGTTGAGATATGTTCCTTCTATGCCTAATTTGTTAAGAGTTTTTATCATGAATGGATGTTGAATTTTGTCAAATGCTTTTTCTGTGTCTATTGAGATGGTCATGTGATTCTTTTCTTTTATTCTGTTAATGTGATGTATCACATTGATTGATTTGCATATGTTGAGACATCCTTGCATCCCAGGGATAAATCTCACTTGATGATGGTGAATGATCCTTTTAATGTGCTGCTGAATTTGGTTTGCTAGTATTTTGCTGAGAATTTTTGCCTCTATATTTATTAGGGATATTGGACTGTGGTTTTCTTTTCTAGTTGCATCCTTTTCTGGTTTTGATATTAGGTTAATTCTGACCTCATAAAATGAGTTTGGGAGTGTTCCCTCTTCTTTGATTTTTTTGGAATAGTTTGAGAAAGATTGGTGTTAATTCTTCTTTCAGTGTTAGGTAAAATTCACCTGTGAAGCCAGTCCCAGCCTTTCCTTCATTGGGAGATTTCTGATTACTGATTCAATCTCCTTACTAGTAATTTGTCTATTCAGATTTTCTATTTCTTCCTGATTCAGTCTTGGTAAGTTGTGTGTTTCTAAAAATTTTTCCATTTCTTCTAGGTTGTCCAGTTTGTGGTGTAATGTCTCCTTTTTCATTTATAATTTTATTGATTTGGGTCCTTTCTATGTTTTCCTTGGTTAGTCTAGCTAAGGGTTTGCCAATTTTGTTTATCTCTTCAAAGAACAAACTATTAATTTGGTTAATCTGTTCTGTTGTTTTCTGTTCTCTATTCCATTTGTTTCTGCTCTAATCTTTATTCTTTCTTTCTTCTGGTAACTTTGGGCTCAGTTTGTTCTTCTTTTTCTAGTTGTTTAAGGTGTAGAATTAGGTTGTTTATTTGGGATCTTTCTTGCTTCTGAATGTGGGTGTTTATTGCTATGAACTTTCCTTTTAGAACTGCTTTTGCTGCATCTTATAAATTCTGATATGTTGTGTTTCCATTTTTGTTTCCCTCAAGAAATTTTTTTATTTCCCCTTTAATTTCTTCTTTGATCTATTTGTTGTTCAGGAGAGTGTTGTTTAATTTCCACGTGTTTGTGAATTTTTTGGTTTTCTCCTTGTTATTGATTTCTAGTTCCATGCCTTTGTGGTCAGAGAAGATACTTGGTATGATTGGTATGATTTCAGTCTTTTTAAATTTCCTAAGACTTGTTTTGTGGCCTAACATATGGTCTATCCTAGAAGATGTTCCATGTGTGCTTGAGAAGAATGTATATTCTGCTGTTGTTGGATAGAATGCTCTGTATATATCTGTTAGGTCCATTTGGTCTATATTGTTGTTCAAATCCACTGTTTCCTTATTGATTTTCTGTCTGGATGATCTATCTGTTGTTGAGTGTGGGATATTGAAGTCCCCAAATATTACTGTATTACTATTTATTTCTCTTTTTAGCTCTGTTAGTTTTTGCTTTATATATTTGTGTGCTCCAATGTTGGGTACATAAATATTTACAATTGTTATAGCTTCTTAATGTATTGACCCCTTTATTATTATATAATGACCTTCTTTGGCTCTTTTTACTATTTTTAGTTTAAATTTTATTTTGTCTGATATAAATACAGCTACCCCTGCTTTTTTTGGTTACCATTTTGTTGAAATGTCTTTTTCCATCCCTTCACTCTCAGTCTATGTGTATCTTTAAGGCTAAAGTGAGTCCCTTGTAGGCAGCTTATTGTTGGATCTTGTTTTTTTAAAATCTATTCAGCCATTGTGTCTTTTAATTGGAAGATTTAATCAATTTACACTTAAAGCAATTACTGATAGGTAAGAACTTACAATTGCCATTTTGTTAATTGTTTTCTTGTTGTTTGATGCATTTGTTGATCTTTGTTTCTTATCCTGCTGTCTTTTTTTTGGATTTTGATGTATTTTGGTATTAGTTTTGGCTTCTTTATTTTATTCTTTAGTGTAATTACTATAAGATTTCCCCTGTGGTTACCATGAGGTTTATATAAGATATCTTAAACTTATAACACCCTATTTTAAATTAATAACAACTTGGCTTCAATAGAATTTCTAAACTTTACACTTTTATTTCTCTTCCCACTCACATTTTAGGTTATTGCTGTTAATATTGTATAACTAATAACAGTTTATTGTAGTTATGGTTGTTTTTACTATTTTTTTTTAACTTTTAAACTAGAGTTGTAAATGAATTAGGCACCACTATGATCATGTTGCCGACTCTAAGTGTGACTATATATTTACCATTACCACTGAGATTTACATTACCTTTTAATGTTTTTATGATGTTAATTAGCATTCTTTTACTTCCACTCAGAGAAACTCCCTTTAGCATTTCTTGTAAGGCAGGTCTGGTGGTACTGAACTCCTTCACCTTTTGTTTGTTTGGGAAAGTCTTTATCCCTCCTTCATTTCTTAAGGACAGCTTTGCTGGGTATAGAATTCTTGGTTGATTGTTATTTTCTTCCAATATTTTGAATATGTCATTCCATTCTCTCCTGGCTTGAAAAGTTTCTCTTGAGAAATCTACTGAGAGTCTTATGGGGATTCCCTCTTTTCTCTTGCTGCTCTTAAAATTTTTTCTTTGTCTTTGACTTTTGACAATTTAATAATAACGTGTCTCAGTGTAGCCCTATTCAGGTTAAACCTATTTGGGGCCTTTTGGGCCTCATGGATCTGGACGTCTGTTTCTTTCCCTGAGTGTGGGAAGTTTTCAGCCATTATTGCTTTAAATATACTTTTTGTCCTTTTCTCTTTCTCTTCTCCTTGTAGAATTCTTAAAATGTAAATGTTCTTTCTTTTCATTGTGTCCCATATTTCCTGTAGGCTTTCTTCACTCTTTCATTCTTTTTTCTTTTTGCTCCCCTGACTGGGTAATTGCCAATGTTCTATCCTCCAGGTCACTGATTCTTTCTTCTGCATGGTTGAGTCTACTTATGAAACTCTTGAATTCTTCAGTTTGGTTATTGTATTTTTCAGCTCTAGGATTTCTATTTGTTTTGTTTTGTTTGATGGTTGCTATTTCATTGTTGAGCTCCTTATTTTGTTCATGCATTGTTTTCCTAATTTCATTTAGTGGTCTGTCTGTGTTTTCTTGTAGTTCACTCAACTTCCTGAAGAGAATTTTTCTTAATTCTCTGTCTGACAGCTCCTAGATCTCCATTTATTTAGGGCCAGTTATTGGAGCTTTATTAGTTTCCTTTGATGCTGTCATATTTACCCAATTTTTTGGGGATCCTTGATTCCTTACACTGGTATCTGAGCATTTGAATAATTTGTCTCCTTTTTCAGACTTTACAGGTTTGCTTTGGCAGAGACAGTTTCCCACCAATCAGCTCAATTTGGGTTTTTGGGTGTACCTGCTAGTAATGTCCTTGAGCATGTGGAACCAGCTATTATGGTCTATTTTTGGGTGAAGCAACTGGTTGAGCTCTGAGGACGGGGATGGGGGATGTGCCATTGGCTAAGAACAGTTGGATAGGACTGCTGATTTGGTTCCCTACTCAAGTTAGGCTGTAGGATGGGCTCTGCAGTTGCCTGGATTCTCTGGTCAAGCTTACTGGGTGGTCAGGACTGGGAACTATGTTCAGTAGTAGATGAGCTATGAATTAGCTTCCCTACCCTGGCAGGGCAGCAGGACAGGACCTAGGGCTTGTACAGCTAATTGTGTGGGGGCCTGAATCAGGCCAGAGTGTGCACTGAATTCCCTGGTCAGGGGAGGCCACAGGGTTTGCTATGCAAATGGGGGAACCCACAGGGTGTGCTCTCTGTTCAAGTGCCACTGTACATAAGGCTGTTGAATGGGCAATTCAGCTTCCTGTGTGCTCTGGTTAGGTTCCCTGGTCAAAGAGGCTGAAGATTTTATTCAGCAATGAGTGGGGCTATGAATTAGATTCCCTGCCTGAGCACTGCAGGAGAAGCAGCTCTAAAGCTGGTAAAAGTCTTTGTTGTCTTAACTCAAGCTGACCTGCACCCCAAGTTCCCTGACTGAATAGGACCTCTGGCTTTGCTCTGCAAACTGTCAGCTCTGCCTGCCCACATCTTGGCTCAAGTGCCGCTGGGCTGCACAGCTTCCAGGAGTTGTCACCAGCCCCTCTGGTCAGTTGCAGCCAAAACACTCTCTACAGCTGGTGGGGCTATGATTCAGCTCCTTGCCTGAGTGTGAAGTGGAGGGGCTGCTCCAGGCTACTCTCAATTTCCCAAATAGGCTTTCCAGCTGGGAAGGGCCAGGAGCTACCCTCAGCCTTGGCTATGAATTAATCCCCCTGCCTACACATAGCATGGGAACGCTCCATGCCAGGTACTGGCTTTGCTCTGGGGATGATCAGCTCTGCCTGCCTGCCTCTCGTCATGAGTGCTATTGGGCCACACAGCTTCTAAGTGTTTTCCCCAGCCCTTTTGGTCAGATAGCTCTGAAAGATACTCTTTTCAGTGAGTGGTGCTGGGATTCAGCTCCTTGCCCAGGCCTGGGCAAACTTGGCTCTAGGGCCAGCAAAACTTCCTGTTTGAGGATTCAAATCAGGCAGGTCTGCACCCTGCCAAGTTCTCTGGTCAGAGTGTGCCCCCATCTTGGTTCCACAGATAAGCAAAGCTGCTGGTTAGGATGACTACTAGGGCACTGCAGATGTGAACTCTGTCTGCCAAGATCCCTGTGCTAGTTGTTGTAAGCCCTCTCTCCTTCTCCAACACAGATTTCTAGTGGGTAAGCCCCACACATTCCCCTGCAATCCCTGTGGTGCGAGATCAGAGTAGGGGCTCCCACAAAGTGACCCACAATGCTGGGGGGCTGGTTGTACCCCTAGGTTCTCTTTTTCCCACTGAAGGAACTGGAGGCTGAGGGGCAACCTCTCTGTGTGGGGTTGTACTGGCCCAGGGGAGGGGTAGTGTGGTTAACGTGTATCAACTTCTTTTACCCTTCTAATGCAGTCCGTCTTGGTCTCTGTGGTATGGCGGGGAGGTGGGGGGAGTGGTGAGTGCTGCAGCCTCACCCCCATGTTCTAGGATTTTCTCAGTAGTGTCTGGTTCTTGAATAGTTGTTAGTTGTTCTTCTTGTGGGGGGAGCAAAGTCAGGAACAACCTATGTCACCATCTTGGTGACATCACTCCTCTGGAACTTATATTTTTATTACAATCATAGTAACATTGCTCAAAATATATTTGGATTACTCATTGAGTCCATTTATGAAACACTATAGAAAACCAAATTTCAATAGATTAAAGTAATAAATTGTTTTGCAGGTAAATGGAATTATCTTCATGGGATGGATCTTTTGACTATTTTCAAAAATCAAAGCCAACATCAAAAGGATGAAGTTTTGCCACCATTATAGCTATTCAAAGCAAAAGGAAGAGCAAATGCCAAATGTAGTTCTAAAAGAAAAGTTCCTAATATGATATGACTGTGAACAATTGCAGCACCATTAGAATAAATGTATAACCTCCTTTGAGGTGATTCCCTTAAAGAATTCTCTGTTCCTGTGGCTGTCTGAGTTGTGACACGCTTGTTCAGGAAGAGTCATGCCTGGTAGCTTCAGAACAGACTATAGTGTATAGAAGATGGAGCATGAGCAAGAAGGAAAGGATTTCCTAGCCAGGTGAGGCTGGTGAATCATATTACAAGTTAAAGGTCAAAGGAGGTCAAGAGTGGCCACTGGGACTGAGTGGCTAAGATGGAGAAATGAAATCAGCATACGGGCATAAGTGGAGAAAGGAATCTGAGGGACAGGTGCAAAAGAGAGTAAATTAACAATCTTATAAATCTTGATTGTTAAATCATTGAGAGGAAATTTCACGAAGGGCTAGGAGTGTGGTTGATATAAGAAAGTAGCTTTGGTTTAGTAGAAAACATTCCACATTTGAGTTAAAAGCCATGGAGTCAGTTCCTTCCTTCACATCTCAATGGCATGACCTTGGGAAGGTTACTTGACCCCATCTTTGTTCCTGTACCATTTTGCACACGTCTCTATTGCCGTCTTTATTATGTAATATCATTGTGAGTCATTTATGTATTTGTCTCCCTTCTTAGATCTGAGTATTTCAAGACAGCTGTCTTAACATTTATCTTTGCATTTCCTGGTGCCTGGAAGAGAGACTGGTACAAAACAGGTGATCCATCATTGTTTGTTGAAATAAATGCAGAGTTGTTAAAACGATGAAAGCTCTTTGTGAAATGTAGAGGACTATGAAGTTGTAGACTATTTTTATTAAAAATAAGAATCCGAGTACTGAGTTGTAACAAAGGAAATGAAGAACTCACTAAAAGATTTTGCCCAATTTTATATTTTAATCCCTTCAAGTTCAGAAAGGTTGAGATATTAAAGTGTTTTCTATTGCATGAGTATAGGCAGAGGTTGGCATTAATTCTAATCAATAGGAATGGCTGCACTTTGATTGGATTATTTGGGGATCATATTTGCATGTTCATGAGTATCACAGATCATTCAACATGGCACTCAGCTGGTAGTAGAATTTAGCTATGAAAGGACTAGATTTAATAGCTGCTTCTTTCTCAGTGACTTCCACTGGCTTCTTTTCTTCACTCCTTTGTGCTCTAATGGAGAGGGGATTGGCATTTTCCCCTGGCTTGAAGTTAATTTGAGTCACTACTTGGCATTGTAGAGAGTGTCTCATCACATACTTTGTGTGGCACCAGGTTCCAGTCTGGGGGCTTGCGTTCATGTCTCATCAGGTATCCCACAGTGCAGTTATCTCTACCCAGACGGAAATAAGATCCACCTCTGACTGAACTGGCCCGGAGACTTGCAGATGATGCCAACCTTCTCTAGTAGATATAGGAAATGCTTCATGATGTTACGAATCTTGAGGGTAATAGTTTTGACCTACAGTAGGCCTCCTAAACTCAGACTTTGAGCTTCTTCTATGGGGATGACTCTGGTGCAGATGAGATAAATGGAAAACAAAACATTCAGCAACTATTTTACAACCCTCAAACTCTTGAATCTAATCACCAGCCAGCTTTCCAGTGAGGATGCTGAGCTATAGTAGGAAGTTCAGTATTTTATCAGGTTATGCTGTCCCATTTCATAAGCCCCTCCCCATTTATTATTCTCTTATTCTATCCTTGAAAAGCAATTGTTCCCAAGGATGACTCCAGTTGATTATCCAGAGATGTCAGGCATGATTAATGCCTTACCTTACATCATACATCATCTTTTTTTCCCTTTGGGGCCCTGAGAACAATGTCCTTTTTCACTCCTTGCTGCCACAACAACAAAGTTCTCCTGTATTGTATTTACAGAAAGACATATTTCCTGATGTCTGTGCCCTGCACAGCTTAGCAGATTGGATGGCAATAGTTAGGATCGTCATAAATCCGATGCTGGCACGATGTGTCTGGGGTGCTGCCAGTGGTTGGACTCACGGAACTGCCATAAATGGCTCTCTGAGAAATGACAACCAGAAATAGTATGAAGGTTCTTCTCTCCCCTCCAACCCCAACTGCAGTGGGTAACAAAGAGAATCCAGAGAGTCTGGGCATCACTGTGTGAGCTGAGAGCTGTCATCATTTCCCACGTGTGCTGAGTTTAAAGCCTGGTGATGTAACAGGAGAGCATGTGTTTGGGTTGAGCATCAGAAGACCCGGGCTCAAGAACCACCCCTCTCTCTTTCAGGTTTATGCTAAGTCAGGTGAGGAAACTCTTTGAGCTTCAGTTTCTTCATCTATAAATGGGGTTAATAACACATAACTCGCCATTCATGAGGATTAAATCTCATATTGTACATGAAAGTGCTTTGCCACCTGCCAAGTGCTGTAGAAATATGAGGAGTTAGTGTCTTATGTATGTGCTGGAAATTTAGGTACTGCTTCTTTCTTGGTCTCAGTGTCAAAGTGTACAGGTTCACGTGGCTGCCCGTGCTGTCCTGCTGCCTTGTCTAGCCTTGCTCTGCTGCATTTCCCCGACCTCCGGTTTTGGCATGCTGCATGGCTCTGGACAGATATTTCCCCGTTGCTGCACTTGACTCTGTGTCTGCCTTGAGCCCCAGCCCTCTGCCTGTTTTTCTCTCTGGTGGTTCTCAGCCTCCGTTCTGTATTCCCCCATCCGGCTCACTGCCCTGCGGCGTCCCCTTTGCTCAGGTGTCTGAAGTTCCACCTGACAAAGAGTTTCAAGAACTTTGTCAGGTAGGTAGAAATAGGATTCGAGATACACGTAATCTTTAATCCAAGTGGAATTTGATTTCATACGTGGTAGTGGTTAGGAAACTAGATTTTTGTCTTCCAGATGGGGTTCTACAAGCTTTAAGTAAGGATTCTTGGATTGGAAGGGACGTGCAGTAATTAAAATCTCAATAGTGGCCTGAAACTAAACCAGCTTAGCAAAACCCTGAATTTGGAAAAGGGCCAGAAAGGAAAGAGACTGAAGAAGCAAAAGGTTTTAAAGGCTTCATTTTAGTGTGTGTGCTTATGGTTAATTTGTAATTTTGATAGAACGATAGAGCAGCATAAATCTTGTTGTGACTTTGTGAATAGCAAAATAACCATTAGCAAAACTGAAAGGAATATTAGAACTTCCAAATAAACCAGAGCGACTATGGTAAGATAAACAGAAATCTGAATAAGCTAGGAAGAGAAATAGAAAAAGGAACTAGAAACAAAATAAAAAGTGAAAGCAAAATACGACGGCAGGTTTTTGGACGATTACTGAGGTAGGGATTACTCATAATTTCAACGGAGGAAAAAAGTGAAATAGAATTAGACTGATATAGGTACGCTCATGACAACTCTGGGCATAGCTCAGCTCATCCTTGGTGTGGCTTTGCAAAAGGCCTACCCCAAACCTCCGAAGAACTTAGAGCAAGAGTCCACGTGCAGGCCCAGAGAGTATAGATTTAATAAATATTCAGAAGTCGTATGTCAAACACAAATTAATATATAAAATATTTTTCTATCCATCCATCTTTCTTCTACTTTGGCACAAATATTTTCACAACACCCTGGAAGACCAGCTTCAAATTTAGAATTCTTGGACTTGTGCGCCAGAACACGGCAAGGTGAGAAGCAGCCCTTGTACACACTGGCCTCTCTTCTCTCCCATCCCTGCCTTGTCCTGCTCTGCAAGGGTCTTTGCACACACACGTTCAGACACTCCAGTCTGCATGCCCACGCTCCATCCACATCCCCAGCAAACAGCCACCCCTTTCCACATCTTGGGCTTAAGGATGCACCTATTGGCCTTGTCTGCACTCAGCAATTCGGATGAGGGAAGCTTCACAAAGTTGGAGGTTGTTTGGGCAGAAAATTTGGGGCTCCAGATGCTTGGTTCATGGCCTTGAAGAGGACGGGGCAGAGACTCTGGTGGGCACATGGCCTTGGCCTTGCAGACTTCTCCCTGTGGTTGGCACCCAACCATCGGAGCATCGACTGGGCTCTTGAAGGTGTGAGTCCCAGGGCAGGGGCCTTTTCCATGCTCCAAGTGGGGTACTCCAAGTGAAAGAAGAAAAGAAAATTTCTTCTTTTCATTTTATTAGAACTCACAAAAGATTTAAAGAGTATTTTTGCTTCCTTCCCCATCCTCCCGGCCAAGAGGGATAAAGTCCCAAATAGGGACTTATGAGACGAAATTCCATTATTGCCTCAGATAACACTTCAGCTGGCTTTTCTATTTGTGCTTTCCTCATTGATGAAATGGGAGTAGTTCTGTCTCCCAGGGACATTTAAAAAAGATAAATGTTGAGTTTCAGCAATCTCAAGGAGTATACGTGAGTTGATGAATGGGAGGGAATAACACTAATCTCTTTCCTCCACTCCCAGCAAGTCGAGAGCTCCAGCACTCCCTTCCTTGGGGCCTAGAAATTCCATGGGTCTCCTAGCAGGAAACCCAGTTGCTCTTTAGAGCCAGGTTGCTAGCGCCACCTGTCACGTTCTTCCTCCCAAGACTCAAATACCGAAGGCTTATTTTTCTCTGGTGCACTTTCAATCTCTACGTGTTTTTCCGCTCAGGCGGGCCCCAGCCGGCCAGGTGGCCTTGCGCTGGGGACGCAGAGGGCACTGCCAGCTGTCTGGCTTCTCGTCCTGCAAAGGTGAGGGCAGCAGGGCTCCAGAAACAGGCCGGGAACATCTGACTCAGGTCCTAGTAATCATCTCTCCATAATGGCAGAGAAAAGCGTGTCCCCTTCTTGCCAGGAGGAGGGAGGAAATTCACAGATGTGAAAGTGATGAGAGGAGAAAATGATTGGGTTCATTTGAGAGGCTGAGCCAGGTTTTCCTCCCTTCCTCATTCGAGTCTCCTGAGTTTATCCCTTCCTTGCAAATAAGCACCTTGAGGCAATTAAAAATGCTGTGCTCTCTGGTGCTATCACACTGATTCGGTCTTTATAGGAGGAAATTAGTTCTGAGACAACAGTCAACAGCCTGTCCTTGGAGGGGAATACAAACCTCACAAACATTTAGGGCCTTTCTGCTGACTAACTGTCTTTCAATAGAAGTTTCTGCCTATTGTCTTTGTTTCTTGAAAATGCCAAAAGTAATTGGGACGGCGACAGGATTAACCGTGAAGTCAAAGTCACCGCGTTCACTGGTGGCGGAAATACAAATGAGGGCCGTAAATCGCTCACATTTTCTCCTTCTGCGGGTTACATTTCAGGAGCGTCTTTCAAATAATTGTGTATTTCCCTCAAATCACTAAAACAAAAGGCAGACCAAAACAAACCAACAGCTACCAAGAGGGGCAATTGACCCCTCAGCTGAGGCACTATTCGCTGAATTGCAGCCCAGGAGTGATTTTTAGAGCCAAGTTATAAATGGCTGGAAATCAGGAGGTTTTGATGGAAATGGGGACCGACTTTTAGCTGTATTGATGCTTGTGTGTTCTGCTGTGATAAAAATGCCCTCCTTCCACCAGCTGACTCCCCAAGCTCTTTAATTCTTGTAAAGAATGTGCTCCCATCTCTTGCAGAGCTAGTCAGTGAAGCAGCCAGGGGGATATGATTAAGGAATAAAATTCCCATTCTGGGTCAGGAAACACGACCGTGGGTTTGATTTCTGATCACTCAACTGGGACAAAAAAATCTTTTAATGGCAAAATTATCTCTGGGCAGCAGTGAAATGGTTAATTGCCTCCTCTTCTCCCGCACCCCCAACTGGGGATAACTCAGGGCAGCAACAAGGCTCTCACTGACCCCTCAGCCAGTGCATCCTCCTGGTAAAACGTCTTGACGTGGAAAACAGCAGCACCCTTCAGCCCCCCGGTGATTATTTTTCGTTTCACAGTATCAGTGATGAGAAATGCTCAGTGTTGATAAATGTTCTGGCATCAGGATGTGGTACAGACTCAGAAATGTCTCCTAGTCAGCTATTTGATTGCTACAAATTAAGCAGAAATATTCACCATTACCTCTGAGAGCCATCATTCGAACTTCCCTCACATGAAACCAAGGTCTCTTCCTCTGGAGAGGTCATGCAAATTTGAGTTTTTTGTCATTGCTTTCAATTACATATTGCTCTCAAATCTTAGTCCACACACATTTGTCACTTTTCACCCCTTCCCCCCCAAAGCATATGTTCCAATCTATTAAGTTCTTTGCACATCAGAACCACCAAAAAGAGGTCAAATAATATAGTTTGGCACATTTTCCATTTTGTCACTTACCATCGAGATTTTGTAGATAGAAAAAAAGTTGACAACTGCCCTTGAAAACATGAGAATATGGAGATTTTTTGCCTTGACAGGTTTCTTTTTTTCCACTCTTAGTCTCACAAATCAGGCAGTCTCTGTATTCTATGAAATGTAAAGTTTAGTTGGATGACTTTTCATAAACTTCATTTTTAACACATTTTTCTCCTCTTTGTGTTTCTATAATATATGCAAAATGCCAGGCTCCTCAAAAGAACTTTACAGGTCATTTTCCTGCCGTAATAGTCAAATCAGCAGCAAATGCACTGATGGCAGAAATATGTACTGGATAGCAACTTCCACAAAAGCCTTGAGATTTTCACATGAGTAGAGATTATAGCTTTGGAAATCACTTTAAAAAAAAAAAAGATTGGCTCTCTGTAAATATGGTCAAAAAGCATTTATTGGCTCGGTACTATGAAGTGCCCTTGACCTAGTGACATTATTGATTTTCCACCATTGTCTTTATATGTATCGGCCCAAGAGGACACAACCATAATAGCTGCCTCCCTCAACAATTAATTTTGATCTGCTCTGTGTGATGAGCCTTACAGGAACCCTTGAAAGAATGACTTCCAGGTCAGTGGGTGCATGTGGGCACATGCACATACAAACATCATATTTTTTCAAACCAAAAGTTAGGTCACCTGGTCTGATGAAAGATTTTCCTTCTCATTTGTGAATCTCCTGATGTGAAAACAGTTGCATAAGTAAGACAATAAAATTTTATTATTTTAAGTTATTAATATAATGTGATATCTTTTCTGAAAATAATAAAATTAACTGAAATTGCAATGATTGTGCAAAATTTGAAATGCTTATTCTCTTATTGGTAGTGAAATGATCAATTATCTCTTTCTCATATTGAAAACTTCCATATTGTTTTTTAAAAATAAATGACTAAACTATAAATACTATACAAATTTCCTCATATAATTATATATATGTATTTTTTTTAAAGATTAGTACATAAGGGTGTTACTGGCTGAGTGTCTTAGTCAGGTGGGACTGCTGTAACAGAATACTATAGACTGGCTGGCTTCAACAGCAGAAATTCTTTTCTCACTGTTCTGGAAGCTGTAAAGTCCACGATCAGGGTGCCAGCATGGTGGAGTTCTGGTGAGGGACTCTTCCTGGTTTGCAGACGGCAGTCTTCTTGCTGTGCCCTCACAAGGCAGAGAGAGAGAGAGAGGCCTCTAGCCCCTTCCCCTTCTTATAAGGGAACTAATCCCATTCATGAGGGCTCTACTCTCCTGACTTACTTATCTCCCAAAGACTCACCTCCAAATTGGGGATCAGGGCTTCATCATACTAATTTGTGAGGTGGGGGTGGAGGCACACACAAATATTCAATCCATAATAATGAGTAAAATGCTTCCCATTATTGAATCTCCTCCAACGAGCCTGGAAGATTTGGGCTAAGAAAACTTAATTTACTAAGCCCCTACTTCATTGATCATAGCATCGTTATTTGTTGTTTTTAATTGCTGCTATTTAATATGCAAAATAGAAATAGTAATTGTCTACTTCATGCCCATTTCATCCCAGGGGATAAATGAAGATTAATTACTGTGAGTATTTTGTGTTCCTTGGATCAAAGCAACATATCAACAAGTATGCATTTTCTAGTGTGCAATTTTCTTATTGTAATTAATGTGTCTGCGTTGTTTTGTTAGGTTTAATGGTGGTATTTGAATCATAACAAAAGCCCGCCTTTCAAGTACAAAGAGTTTAATAAGTACCTGTAGAATTTTATTATTCATGACAGTCAAAATAAGGGACCACTTGCCATTTTAGGTTTTGGACCTTCCATCAATGAGGCTTTAGTTTTTCTTTCTCTTCCAATTTCCCTTGCTCTCTTCCTTTTCTTCTCATCTTGAATAATTTGAAAAATACAGAAAAGTTTAGAGAATGATATAACAAGCATGGTGTATCAATTTGTATTGCTGGTAACATACCAGCTCAAAATTTCATTACTTAAAACATTAATCATTATTTCCCAGGAGTGCAGGGGCTACATGGGGAATTTGGCTGATCTGGGCTGGTCTGGGCTGGGCTCGCTTGTGCATGGATAGTGTTGAAAGATAAACTGAGGCATATTAAAATTTTAAGAATTTATTTGAGCAAAAATCAATTTGAATTGAAGAGGATCAAATCCAGCAGATAGATCTGAGGAGCTGCACAAAATGAAAGACTTTTATAGGTAGAAGGGAGCAGGAGCAAGGAAGTTATACTAGACAAAAAGTGGGTTGGTTATTGCAAGATCACTTTCCTTTAGGAGATGGCATGGGTCTATCAGGCAGATTACCTAACTAGTGCTGATCAGGTGATTTCTGGTTGGTTTAAGATTCCATTTCTGGGAGAGCTGAAACTGTAATTAGGTTGTCTTGTTTTGGTGACATGGGTCTTAGCATGAGCAACTCCATTTTGGGCCTGTTGTTTCTAACAGTCAGCTCATCGATCAGCTTGGTACGGGGCAGTGGCTTGCTGGCCTGTGATGGCCACAGCTGGGCTGACTCGGCTGTGCTACATATGGCCTCCTATCCTCTGGTCACCTAGGTCAGGGTTGTGCTCACGGTGAAGTCAGGGGTCTAAAAGAGGGAAAGCAGAAGTGTGCAAGAGCTCCTAAAGCTGGCCTCAGAACTGACACGCTGTTGGACCTGCTGCTTTTTATTGACCAAAGCGAGTTACAAGGCCAGTCCAGTCTAAGGAGCGGAGAAACAGACTCCATCTCTTGATGGCAGGAGCTATGAAGTGGTATTTTAAAAAGTACTGATATAGGGAGGCCTTTAATTGGGGCCATCAATACAATTAACCTACCGTATATGTTATTCCAGAACCCTAGGATTGATACTTTTTAACATATTATCATATATATTATCACATTATATCACATTTTTATCATATTAAAATTCTTGATTAAAATATTAATAAAATATTAAAGATAAATGTGAACAAATTTGGTGTCATTTTTGTAGGTCCCATTCATCTACTCCTGGGGCAATCACTATTGGGAATTTGGTGTGGGCCCAGTCCATTTTTAAAAATACTTTTTTGTGCAAGTGCACACACACACCCCCCACCCACATATACTAGTGGTATAAAAATATTGCAAATTTTTTGATATTCTTCCCATCAAGATGTAGTGTTTAATAGCCCTTACGCTTGAAAACAAGCTGACCTCAGTAACTTGCTGCTAATGATTAGAATACTCTGGAAGGGACACTGCATGACTTCCAAGTGGAGGTCATCAAAGGGGATACAGTTTCTACCTGGCTTTCTCCCTCCTGGGACACACACCTTAGGAGCTCTGAGCTGATGTGTAAGAAGTTCAGCTGAAGAATAATGGCTCCCCGAATATGTCCATGTCCTGCCGGAACCTGAGAATGTTACCATACATGGCAAAAGAGATTTTGCAGATGATTAAGTTAACCATCATGAAAAGGGGGAGATTATCCTGGGCAAGCTTATAATGACCAATGTCACCACAATGGTCCTTAGAAGTGAGAGGCAGCAGGAGTCAAAGGAGGAAGGAAGAGGCATGGTGATGAAAACAAGAGTTTGGAGTGATGCGAGGAAGGGGTCATGAGCCGAGGAGGGCAGAAGCTAGAAGCTAGAAAAGGCAAGGAAATGGATCCTCCCCCAGAGGCTCCAGCGGGAACCAGCCCTGCTTTCACCTTAAGTAAAGCCCAGCGTGACTTGTGTCAGACTGCTGAACTACAGAACTATAGGATAAATTTGTGTTGTTTAGTATCTTTATCTTTAATTATCAAAAAAAAAAAAAAGAAAATTCAGCTGAAGCCATGAGGCTGAGCTGGAGAGCCCACATGAAGAGCCCACACAGAGACAGACAGATGTCCAAGGAGCCTCTGCTCTTCCAGCCCCCAGCGGGCAGACGGAAGTGAAGGAGCCTTCCGGGGATTTCAGCCTCCAGCCTTTGAGCCACCCCAGCTGATGCTGAGTGGAGCAGAAATGTGATGTCCTCACGAAGCCCTGCCCAACTTACACTTCGTGAGCTGTATCAGTCAGCTCGGGTTGGCAGAACACCATAGACTGGGGGGCTTAAACCACAGAAATTTATTTTCTCACAGTTCTGGAGGCTGGAAGTCCAAGATCAGGGTGCCAGCGTGGTCGGGTTCTGGTGCCAGCTCTCTTTCTGGCCTGCAGACAGCTTCGTTTTTGCTGCGTGCTCACGTGGCGTGGGGAGCCAGCGAGCTCTCAGAGGTCCTCCTATCAGAAAGCCCCTATTCTAATGGCCTCATTTAACCTTAATTACCTCCTTACTCCAAATACAGTCACACTGAGAGTTAGGGCTTCAACACAAGACAAATTTTAGGGGGACACAATTCAGTCCACGGCTTGAGCAAAATAAGTGTTGGTATTGTTTTAAGCCATCTAAGTTTTGGAGTGTTTTTTTTCTGCAGCAATAAATAATGGGAACAGTTATATGACCAAAATACTGTACTGGTTTTGTGTTTTAAGTATTTATATAAATGCTATTGTACTTAATATTCTGTGATTTCCTTTTGGACTCAACGTGCTTTTGAGATATATTCATGCTGCTCTACGTAGATATAAATTATCCATTTAAATGGATGCATATTGTTCTAGCATGTAAGAATACCATATTTTATGTATAAATTCTCTTAATCATGAGCTTTTGGGTTGTTTTTAGTTTTGCTGCCATTACAAATAGTGCCACAATAAACATGTTTTTATACTTTTTCTCATGGGCAAGTTCAGGCTTTTAAAACTATATTCATTGGGTCATAGGATATGAACATTTTTTTAAGGATATGCATACCTGTAATTTTATTGATGAGGCCCAATTGTTCATCCAGTCACCTCTCGCCCTCTTTTCGCTAATGCCAGCGGCAATGTCAGAGACCCCTGCATCTCTGCATTCTCACCAACACTTGAGAATTGTAGATAATTGAATTGCTGCCAAAAAGATAGCATTAGTATAGGTTACTTTAATTCCTATTTCTTTTGTAGTTTGTGAGGTTGGATGTCTTTTGAAAACATTTTCCTGTCTATTTTGGCGTCTTTTTCTCTATATTGATTGTTTTCTTTGTATATTATTCTGTTGGGTTTTAGGCTTCTCTTTTTTTTAGGACCTCTTTATGTATTCTGAGCATTAACATTTTTCTGTTATATGTTGTAAAGTCATCTCCAGATATTTACCTTGTCTTTTTCCTTGGTTTGTATGTCATTAGAAGAATTTCCATAATTTGATTTAATCATATATGTATAAGTATATACATATATATATATGTATGCATATATGTGTATATATATATAATTTTCTTTTATGAATTATGGGTTTTATGTCCTCTTTAAGGATATAATATTCTTGGCCTTCATCTTAAGTGGAGGAATGGTGTAGTATTTTTAGAGCTGCATTTTCAAATAATTCATAAATTTCCACTTATTAAGAAAACATCAGATTGTCAATTTCTCATATTTTTCTTGAGACCGATGGGGCAGTGTAGAGATTTATGAAATGCTAGAAATAATGAGAAAAAGGAACTGAAGCTTCCAAAACTCTCAATTGTGTTTCCAGGGAACACGGTCACTCGGGCAGGTTGGTTCACCCAGTGAAAGCGTTTTCTCTTAATGGTGGTCCTTGAGGTGACATGAAGTTAAAAGTTCTCTTACTCCGAAACATCCTTTGGGTCTGTGTGTTATATAGGATTTGCCAGGCCATTGGTTTAATTTTACCATCATTACTGATTATACAGTTGATTAGCTGGTAGCTGCAAGAAACTTGAAGGTGATGTATGAAAAATTTAGGAGGAAATAATGTCTTTTTTTTATAGGGATGAGAGAAAAGAATGAGAAACTTCTAAGGAAAGAACATGATATATCTCTTTTATCTTGGCCCATGAGGTTTATTTCACCTTTCATGTAAGATCTCAGTGGTACATGTGTTTCATGCGAGCTATGTTCTAGGTCAATGCTAATACACGTGTTGTGGTGAGCACGTACACATGCTGTCCTTATGTCATTAGGTCACACAAATGCAATATAGCTACCACACTACCTGTCTCTTCCCTTCATTTTAGTAGAAACTAATCAATGGGTCCTTCATAGCCAGGGAGAGGAATGAGAGCAAAAAAGTAATACCGCCCCACTTCTTTGTCTTTTCGTCTGCTGCTGTTGCCGTGCTTCACGTCAGAGCCCATTGCTTAAGGCCGCAGCTACGATAACTCTGGGGCAAGATGGGCGAGAAGGGGATACAGTCTTCAGGCTGTGGCTTCGTCTTTTCTTAGGAGAATCTGATGTGATTAATGGCAGATATGCCATTCTGTCAGCGCTTTTCAGTATTTGTAGATGCCCCAGGGCCTCGAGCTGAGTGCGTGCTTGTCTATCACAAAACACGAAGCTTCTTCTGGCATTGCCTTTGTGGTGTTGTGGAAGGCGGTGTGGAATGGAAATGCAAAGACCCAGTCTTCATTCCCACTTCGCCATTAACTGGTTTTGCACCTTTTCTATAGTGATCACACTTCGCAAATGCCTCTATCTCATGGAAATGGTCACTGAGGTATGTCATTATTACCAGAGTACTCACCATTTCCTTCTTTAGAAGGGGATGTTCTCAAAGAGAGAGACTGTGTCTTACTACCTTTGTGCCCCACTGCTTAGTAGAGTGCGCGCCTAAAGAAACATCTGCTGAGGAAAGTAATGTATCTTCTCTGGATCTTTGTGCCCCCTAGAACTGGGGAATTGGAATCCATTAGCTGTAAGTCCTTCTATGGTTCCATAACACATATGCAGCTGAAATTAGGCTTAAAGTGGCTTAACTATCACACTTCTACCCACTTTCAAATGCCAAGGGGATACCCATCTCATATGACAAGAGAAGATACAGCAAGAACGTGGTGTCTGCACAATGAAGGAGACTTTTTTTTTCTTTTTGGTGAGGAAGATTGGCCCTGAGTTAACATCTATTGCCAATCTTCCTCTTTTTGCTCGAGGAATATTGTCACTGAGCTAACATCTGTGCCAGTCTCCCTCTATTTTGTATGTGGGATGCCACCACAGCATGGCTTGATGAGCAGTGTGTAGGTCTGCACCCAGGATCTGAACTGGGGAAACCTGGGCCACAGAAGCACATCATGCGAACTTAACTACTACGCCACAAGGTTCACCCCAATGAGGGAGACTTTGAGAGGTGCTGACGGAGTCAGTGTGGAAGGTGCTCCTGTCTGACAGGTTGTGCCCAGTGGTGGAAAAGCTGCCCAGGGTAATGAGACAGGTGACACAAGTGTTGTATAGAGTGTGTATTAAAGAAAAGGCAGTCTATTTAATTTCCGTATTACGTACAACTTTGTGTTGGCAAATTAGAAATATTGTGACTCAAATTCCAAGCTTTTGATAATTGAAGACAAATATTGATAATTTCCCTGGTGACGAGTGTAATCCCTAACACAAGGCAGCCATTGTTCCATTGCAGAGGCCTGGGCACAGAGGGAATCAATAGATGGTACTGAACTTGGATGATGTTTCCAGAAGATAATCTTACACCATACACAAAAGTTAACTCAAAATCGTTAAAGACTTGAATGTAAGAACTGAAACCATAAAACTTCTAGCAGAAAACATAGGCACCATGCTCTTCGACATCAGTCTTAGTAGCACGGATGATGTTTCTAGAAGATGATCTGGACCTCATCAGAACTGCCTAAGGAGGGTTCTAATTTCCTGGTGTGAAGGGATTGACATTGATACCAGACCCATGCTTATTTATTTATGCTGTAGAAACGCACACAAGCACAAACTTCACGAAGTATCTGTGCTTGCAGCTATCTATTTTAGCCCGCTGCGTGCATCCATGCCCTAGGGTGAGCTCAGTTCACATGGTCTCAACTGAAAACTGAGGTCAAGACTCTGGGGTTCAAAACATTCCTGTGTGGATGTGCCACACGTTTCACTTGGTTACTCAATTTTCTTTAGCAGAAATATGCATAGGGTTTGAGGTTTCAGATATTCCAATAAACTTCATAAAACAAAAGTTTTAGTAGGAGGCTGAAATGGAAAACACTCAGTAACGGGGAAAAAGTGAGATCACCATTGAAGAAAAGGGCCGTATATGACCAGTCGCCAGTGACAGGAAAACTGTGCAGGGGTGCAACCTAGCTTGAAAATCAGGCGCAAAGAGAATGGATACGTTTCATGAATCACAGGTGGAAAATAAAATATAATAGCTCTAGTGAGGATGTTCTGACAGCCTATTCCAAAACTTGAATTTACATTCTTATGGTGAATCTCACCCAAATTCCGATCTTCAGAAAGAATGACATCATTGTTGAACAACTTTTTGTTTGTCCTGAGCAATGGAATATATTTTAAAATGTCTACTTTCTTTTTCCTTGTATCCGAATGGTAGAGAAATTGAAATTGTTACATTGCACTTCCAGTTTTGGAGAAATGGCCAAGGTTTCACCTTAACTTTACTTAAACTAGGAATCAATCCAAACTCTGCATCCACGAAAAACTCACTGTTGCCTTTTGACGCAGAGAAAACCAGTCATCCAGATTTTTGTGCAGTTGTAATTTCTATAAACCACCAGTAGGTGTCTCCTATAAGTAGTTTTGGCTGTGGATGGGGTGCCAATCATTTCTAGTTCATTTAGTAATGGGCATCAAGAGAGATTTCCCCACTGTACGATGCAGACGATCAAAGCTGATTTAGTATATTTCTAAAGTGGGTCAGCTGATCTTAATTTAAGCCCCAACCTTTCAGGAAACAATTTTCTTAATAGTGATTGTCGTGTGAGTGTGTGTGTGATAAATAATCAGAACATTAAATTCAACAGTCTAGCTGATTTCTTTTGAAGTGTACCAAAATTATGATTAAAAACAAAAATTTGTTAAAGCAGAAGTTGACAATCCAGTCACGAAAATGAACATTTCCTTCACATGACTGGCAAATGTGAGAAATTTCCTAGAGATCGAATCTTGAGGTTTCATTATGCATAAGGTTAATGTTCAATATCTGAGTTCTGCCAGGTCTTCCTAATAGGAAAATATATAAAAGTTACTTCTGTGTGTAAGATTAAAAAAAAGAGATTTCTTTTTTTTTTAAAGATTTTATTTTTTTCCTTTTTCTCCCCAAAGCCCCCCAATACAACGTTGCATAATCTTCGTTGTGGGTCCTTCTAGTTGTGGCATGTGGGACGCCGCCTCACCGTGGTTTGATGAGCAGTGTCACGTCCGCACCCAGGATTTGAACCAACGAAAACACTGGGCCGCCTGCAGCGGAGCGTGCGAACTCAACCACTCGGCCACGGGGCCAGCCCCCCAAAAAAGGAGATTTCTTGATAAAATAAAATAGAGTAGCTGTGTGACAAGTTAGCCCTGCAATGTTTAGTTTGTGCCCAGGCCACTTTCTATAGGTGACATTTTACCACTGCAGACTTTCCAGGACAGTTGTCTTGTTGCTCTTGCCCCTCTTAATACTGTTACACTTAATGGCCAAATATTCATCTGGTGCTGGGTAAACACTGCCCTCTGCATACCTTACCTTCTTCCCTGACCAGATGGTGGTCATCTGAGGGCACATTATGTCTTGCACTCTCTGATCTCTCACACAGTGTCTAGCCTGGAGCCAGCCTCATCCTAAATTGACACAGAATGTTTCTCCACTCTTTCAGTGCAACATTCTGGGGCAAAGCGATCTGGCTTGTTAAAGATTTTTGGTACTTCCATAGTCCCTGACAAGCACAGTGCCTTGCACATAGTAGGTGTCATTGTTATTGTTGAATGAACAAATGAAACACAAAGCTGATAGGACAAGAAACATATATGCCAATTGTGCGTGTGTGTGCACGGTGTGGTAAAAAAAGGAATATTTATCAATTGCCTTGTGCAAACCAGTACATTTCACAATAGACTTAACTTATTTAAGGGTCCCCATACGTTCCGCTGACCTCAGATGACCATGGAAGACTTGGAGTTTAATTCTGAACTGTGCAACTCTAACACTCTCTAGGGATTGATGTAAAGAGGGGCATGGAATGGGGTTCTTGATCAATGGGCTACCGAGCAAAGGTGGAAAGGATTTTGAAAACTCTGTATTGGAAAATCCTAAATGAAAATGTATACAACGAGGAATGCATTCATTGTTCGATTACACTGCCTTAGGTTGGGTTCCATAGGAAACAGACTCTAAGACGGATATGTGCTTGCAGAGGTTTACTGGGGACACCTTCAGGAGCAGCATTGGTGGGTGAGTGGAAGAAATAGGATCGGGCAGAGGGGGGGAGTTGAACTGAGATGCAGTCTCATCAAAGGCTTCAGCTAATCACACAAGGGGCCCTGGCACAGGGATGGCTCTTCAGATTTATGCCACCTTAAGGCAAGGGGACTGGCCTTGGTACTCCCTCATCCACTTGTAATTGAATGCAGGCTGCCCCAGGAAGGGAAGTAACAAATGTGGTGACTCTCTTCAGTTGAGGACAATTCTCAGAGGGTGACTCAGCTGAGAGCCATCAGCAGGCAGCATTCTCAAGAGCTCTGAGAATAGTGCCTGGTCTTGAATAGTCCTGAAGAGGTAAACTGATGTGCACCAAAGTATTCACTATGTACCCCTTTCTTCCTTTTCTCCCACCAAAGAAAATAAGATCCTCAGCCTCATCCATGCAGAAGTGAAATAGAGTCTGATAATCAGATGAGCTCTTACATCAAGGCTAGAAAAGGGGACTATTTTCCAAATCTGAACGTTTTGACTGCAGACCATACCTGGGCCTCAGCGCCCCAGGAAAAGAAGGGAGAAAAGAAAAGGACATGGGTTTTGATAGTTCAGGTTTAGAAGAAGTAACAAAACGGTAGGATTAGGCTTCAGGGTTGAGAGGCCAACGGTCCAACTTGCGGGGTCTAAGAGGGCCTACGAAACCCAGAGGTGTCTTTGACCCAAACAGATGGTTGTGGAGGTGGTGGGGACGGGAATGATGTAAATGGGACAATTTGGAGGGAAGGTCATGTCTGCATATGTTTCAGATAGTGACAGTACAACAAGAAAGGCATAAGGAAATACATATACAGAATATACGGTTCTGTCTACAGTAACCACACAGCTCGGGGCACAGGACACAATGGTCAGGCTTTGGGGCATCCTACTAAGAGTTAGGCAGGCAGAGAGAGGTCCATTCAAGAGTTTCAAGGAAGATGTCAGTCTGCCTTGGCTGCCAGCACAAAATACCAAAGATTAATTCTCTTACAGTTCTGGAGGCCGGAAAGTCCAAGATCAAGGTTCCGGCTGATTCCTTTCCTGCTGAGAGCTCTCTTTCTACCTTGCAGACAGCCTCCTTCTCGCTGTGTCCTCACATGATAGAGAGAGTGAGGGAGTTCTCTGGTGTCTCTCTCTCTCTTTTTTTTTTTTGGTGAGGAAGATTAGCCCTGAGCTAACATCTGCTGCTAATCCTCCTCTTTTTGCTGAGGAGGATTAGCCCTGAGCTAACATCTGTGCCCATCTTCTTCTATTTTATATGTGGGACACCTGCCACAGTGTGGCTTAATAAGCGGTGTGTATGTCCACACCCGGGATCTGAACCGGCGAACCCTGGGCCTCCAAAGCAGAGTCTGTGAACTTAACCACTATTCCACCAGGCCAGCCTCTGGTTTCTTCTTATAAGGACACTAATCCTACCAGATCAGAGCCCCACCCTTATACCCTCACTTAACCTTAATTACTCCTTTAGAGGCCCCATCTCCAAATATAGCCACACAGCGGGGAGGGGGTTGATTAGGGCTTCCACAAATGAATTTTGGGAGAACGTAAACATTCAGACCATAACAGGAGACCTAACATTCTTGTGGAGATATGATATCAGATATGATCTCAGACACCACTGCAGAAACAGTTATCTGCACTGGACAACTGGGTAGATTCTGAGAATAAGGTTGGAGCTCTGTGGTCACCCAGCGGGGTCCAGAAACCCCAGCCTCCAGGCAAAGAGGACATTAATTGCTCAAAGCAAGCAGGCTAACTCCACAGCCTATTAAATGATACACCTCGAATCTCTCTGGGGGTTGGCCCAGAAGAGTGGGTGAGGCTGAGGGTCTGTAGGAATAACACTCATAGGTGATGTTGAATGAATAACCCCTCATCTAGGCTGGCCTTGGTCACACCAAAAGGTTTGGATATAGAAACAGTATTGCTCTTGGAAACTAATTTCCTGTAATGATTTGGATTTTCTATTGGTAACTATTTCCTCTGGAGATTCAGGCCTGCTGTTCTGTGAGGGAGTCCCCACTTCTAAGAGAGTTGTACAGGTCAGTGCCTTCTTTTTTCTAAATGATGTTTTTTCTCCTTGTAACAAAAGTAATATATGTTTATTGTAGAAAATTATCTGTCCATCTCACCATCCAGAGATATAAACATTTTTCTTGGTTTCTTTCCTTCTGTGGATATAATTTTTTAAGAACAAGATGAGATCATACTGTATGTACAAAATGAATATTATAAATACTTTTCTATTTTAAAAATATAATACTTTGGCACTGTGTTAAAAGACTGCACAGTATTATTTTAAATAGATTTACAGATTAACTATGATTTACTTAATCAGTCCCCTATTTTTGGACATTTAAGTTCTTTCCAATTTTACATTATTAGGAAAAGTGCTTTGGTGAACATCCTTGGGGTATATCTTTGCACACATTCTTGGTTATTTTTTTATGATAAACTCATAGAAATAAAATTTCTAGGTCAAATGGCATTTCAGAAATGTCTGTTCATTATTTCCAAATGTCTCTGCAGAAAGATTGTAACCATTTACACTTCCAATAACAATACAGTGCTCTTTCCATAATTTCTTTAATACCGATATGACAGGTAAAAATAGCATATTGCTGTTTTGATAATCATTTCTCTGATTATTAATGAGATTTAATATTTTAAAATACATTTATTGCTTTGTTCATTTATCACAATGGGGCATTTGTATTTTCTTATTGATTTGTGAAAGCCCTGTACGTATTCCCCTTATTCTGTCACTTCTGTTGTAAATATTGCTATTAGTTCTTTGTCTTCAGTCGTGTTCATCATTTAGTTTGCTTTTGTTTTATGTCCAGAAATTTTGGATTTTTGTGCACAGGAGTCACATCTACTAATATGTATATAAAATACATTTGTGCCGTTGGTGCTGTGTTTCAGAATCCTTCCTCCAGTTCAGATTGCTGACACATGGGATTCAAAGCAGAAGCAGATTTGTAAGGGGGTAGACGAGCATTTCGGGAGGGATGCTCAGTTGGCCATTTTGAAACAGAAGTAGTTCAGGGTTTCAACAGAGCATCGTAAATGTTTGAATATTTCTCTTTCAGATCAAAAGAGTTCCATACATTTAATTAGACTGTTTAGGAAAAGGTATTTAGGTTACCTTCATTCCACGCAGGATGGTCGCCTGCTCACATCAGTGTTTGTTGTCCTTTGGTGCAGGCAGGAACTGGGGTCAGTGAGACGGCAGAAAGAGAAGGCAGGTGGCAGCCAGGCGGACATGTAGGGACACTGGCGCAGGAGCCAGCCCAGCCCAGGCCACCAGAGCTCTAAGCAGCTCTCTGTAGCTCTGCTTCTTTTATTCATTCTTCAAGGCTGAGTGCTTGATCCTCCAGATAGCTGAGGATGTATTTTCATTACCATCCAATTTACTTGTTTTCATACAGTCTCGAATGCATAGTTTTTACACTGTCTAATATAGAGCTTAAAATATGTATTTAGCCTTCCTTACAAGATTTTAAGCTTCCTGATATAATTGAGTCATAACCCAGACCATATCAGTCTTTAGAAATACTTACTAATTTGTTGGTTGAACACGGCCACTCACCTCAGTATGAAGTAAAACATCTGACAACTACTAACACAGACCTAATGAAATATGCTTGGACCTTAAGAGATTGTTTGGCTGAAAAAACACATCAGATCCTTCAAGTATATATCTCTTTTACAAAAGATATATATTTAGTATATATCAAGATACATACTTTTTTGCTGTAACACTTAAAGTCAATAAGATCCTGGGCTCGACTCAGAGGAACTCAGTTTGGATCTTGACTTTGCTACTTACCAGCTGTGTGAGCATGAGCCTCAGTTTCTGCCTCTGGAAAATGGGGATAATATATTACCTTTTTCATAAAGTTGAATTAAGGCATGACCCAATTCAATGTGAGTTTCCCCAAAGTGCATCAGAAGGTGGTGACTTACTTCTTTAGACAGAACTTCAAGATTTAATTTAAACGCCCTCTAACTCGAGTCATAGTTGTTAGGGTGGTAGGAAACCAAAACCCAGATCATAATGCAACAACCAGAAACCCCCAAGTCAGTCATTGCTAGAGCTGTTTGGTTTTAGGAATTGTTTCAAGTTGAGTTGTTGGTTTTTCTCCCAACTCAATCTGTACACATTATTAAATCTGGAATGAGTGAGTTTGTGGTACATCTGGCAAGAGGGAAGAGGCCAAAGTCCAATCCTTTATGCCTAACCTCCCCTTAAAGTCTTCCGGCGGGTGTAGCAATGTTGTTTTGACTCTTAACATTGAGCCATGTCTGCCATGCTTGTGGGTGGCTGTTAAGCAGCTGTCATTTCCAATCCCCAAGGTGGGCAGAGACACATATGTGTTTGGGGCAAAATTCCCCTCTTCCTGGCCCCGTGACAGGTTTTGACTCCAATATTCCATTCTCCTGACGTGTGGGTAATGTGTCATTGACATCTGGAGGCATTGTGCCCCCAAAGCAGAATATTAGCGGATAAGATTCTCCATGTGCATCTGAAAGAAGGCTTTTTGCCTATAATTGTGAAGTTTTGTGAAGCTCTTTGGGATCCTTCTGGATAAAGAACCTTCTATAAACCTCACTTATTATGATGATGACTGCTGGCAGAATCGAAGTTACACATGTGCGTTGGGAGGACAATATGTTCTCTTTGTGCCCACATAAACTTCCATTTATCTATACAAATATCTTTGAAAAGAGCAAAGCTTAAATGTCTTCTCTCCAGCTGGGGTGCTGTTCTGTTGTTGCAGCACAATAAATTGGGTCACCGTCCAGCTTTGCATCCGGCACCTGCTCAGCCACATAATGGGGAAATGAGTGCCTCTATAGCGACGATGGCAGCGTGCGGCCAACCTGTGCCTGGGATCGCCGTGGACGGCTAATAAGGAGTCCAGGAGAGCCGATCATTCAGGTTGCTGTCTTTGTTGCTCTTGTCTGGGGGGAAAGACATTACTAAAAGGAAAATTGTTCTTTTAACTCCTACTTTTGAACTCTTTCTGTGCTCTCTGAGGAGAGCGATTTTAAAAGGTTAGATTTTGCTAGTATGTGCCAATTTGGAGAAGGAAAAGTCTCTCATGCACAGGAATACCGGGAACCACAGATTTTTCTTGAGGTTAAATGTGGTGGTCCGAGATTGATTAAAAAAGATTTGGTGGTTGAATAAACAGAGTTGTGGGTGTAATGGAATGAGAGGTAGACCCGGAGTCAGAGCTCAGATCTTAAATCCACCGTCCACTTGCCGTGTAACTTGCCTCTGTTGCTTCACCTGTGCAGGAGAGGGTTAATGTGAAGATGAGCAGGGTGCCTGGCATATAGTGAGTAGGCATGAAATATTCATTAAGTCCAATGAGTAGCTGTGTGAGGGAGGCCTTGCATCAGTGAGGGTAGGTGAGGTTTGTCTGTGGTAACATACAAGCCCCAGCTCAGTGGCTTAAACAGCAAAGGTTTTTATCTCTCTCATACTTCAGGTCCATGAAGTCTGGGCGCCTGCTGACATGTCATAGTCTACGTGATCTTCAGTCTGGGGTCTAGATCCACTGGGCAATGACAATCTGGGCATCATGGCAGTGGAAAGGAGAGTTCTGGAGGGATTTGTAGCTGCAACTAAATAATCTGGCCTGGAAACGAGGCACATCCTTTCTGCTTAGAGTTCACTGGCCAAATCTAGTCATGTGGCTCCTCCTAATCCTAATGATCCAAAGGGTAAATCCTACTTTTGCTCCAAACAGGGGAACCCAGAATATTTGCCAAGCAGCACTAATGACTTCTGCCGTGTCCACCCAGCGGGCTCTGTGAGTATACGTCTATTTGATGTTTCAAAGTGCTGCTGTACATTTTCCTGCCTCTTCATTAGAATATAGGATCATTTTCTCTCTTTTGTTGAATTTTTAATATTGCTGACTTGTTTTCCCTCCTTTTTTTTTCAAACGCAACACAAGAAGAAAACTTTATATTTTCGTAGGATGAACCAATGAGGCTTTATTTTGATCATTTTGAGAAGGATAAGAAGTCAATGGCGCTAGTTTCACTTTTCTTTCTGGCCTTGGGAAGTTGTAGAGGGGGATGGAGCATGAGAAGATGCGGGGAGCAACCATCTGAGAATTTTATGGAGGGACGTTTATGTTATCTGGCGAGGGAAAATCCAACTGGAGGTAATTATACTGGAATAATTATAGAACTTAGACTGGTTATAAAGCTACGCTAAAAGAGAGAAGAGCTGGCTTTAAAATATCTATTGTATACTTGAGAAAAATCAGAACGTTTATGAATTTTTGTATTGATATTTTTTCCTTTCAAGGATCTTTATTTTCCTTGGCTGTTGACTATATGCATAGCATATCTGTGTGCCTTTAGCAATTTAAAGAAAGGATTGAAGGCACCTGAGTCTTTATTGGTATAGCAGACACTGTTAATTGTCTCCCAATATCCATGTTCCCTTTTAACTTTTAACAAAATTCCCACCACCCTATCCTGGCTTAGCTAAGAACCAAAGCCTTGCCTTGCCTGATGGATGCAGATCCTCTCCCACAAAATTACTCTTCAGGTATAATTAACATTTAATAACCACTGATTATTGCAAGCCTCTCTTGCAGCTAGGTATGGTGGCCATGTACTATGCTTTAGCTGATGGGATGTGAGTAGAAGTGATGAGTGCAACTTCTAGGTCATATTGTTAATAAGGAAGCTGTTTAATGTCTACTCCCTTTTGCATCTTGTTGGCTTGGAAAAGGTGACAGCTTTCTGGAGCAGTCACTTTAGATTCAAGGATAGAAACCACATATTGAGGGTGACTCTTACTAGCTTGGACTGACTGTCTGTGTCTGAACTGCTATATGAGAAAGAAATAATTTTCCATCTGGATTAAACCATCGTATTTTGGGCTCTGCTCTTTACCATAGCAGGGTTGCCTGCACCATACCTAACTTTCCTCTTTCTGGGCTTCATTTTATGTCCAGCATCATGTTTTCATTGATCTCATCTTTACCATTTAATCTTCTCTTATGTTGAAAGGCATGGGGGAGGCCAGTCCTTTGCTGATTTTGAGATTAAGGACTGTACTTATTTACATTTTTTCTTTTCTTTCTTTCTTTCTTTCTTTCTTTTTGTTTTTTTTTTTTTTGCATTTTTAGCCTCTTAAATTAATTAATCAGGCAACAGTGAACACAAGGATTTTTGAATACCAGGTTGTACCTAGGACTTGTTCCTCCAAACTAATATTCTCCCTTTTGTCATCAGGTCTATTTTATCCATCCAGGCAAGTATTTTACCTAATACAAAACCAAACTCTATGTGATCAACATTCTAAAATGCAGCAAAAAGACTCCCAGAGCTTAATGGCCTTGTGTGTTATGAGAAGAAATCTGGAGGCATATTTAGGTATGAAAATAAGCCCAATCGGCCTTTGCACAGCCCTATTTTCTTCATTTGGTTCCACTTCATAGTTGAATATAAGCCCAGAATGAAGGTCTGAATTTTCAGAAAATGTGTTTCTGGCATATTCTCGAGGCGGATGGACCTTTTCTAAGGAGCGGATGCCCTGTGGGGTGGCTAGGTTTGCACAGGAGAGAGGTAAAATCCATTGGAACTGGGACAAAGTGGAGATACAGCAGGTGGTCTTTGGGGCAGACTGGGGTTTTTACCTTGCCACTTGGTTATTTGATGATTTATTTAGTGTCTTGAAATGGAATAAAAATTAGTCAGCTGTTTTTCTACCTTCCCTTGCCAAGCTCACTTCCTAATGGGTAAAATGCACCTAATCTGTACCTCACTCCCCCCTCCACCCCGCCACACACAGCATCCATTTTCTTGTTAAAATGTTGGAAAATTCAACCAGTCACGTTGCTCTTTCCACAGAAGGTCAGGCTGGGCTCTGTTGACAGCTGTTAGATAAAACCAACTGAATCAGAGAACTGGACGCATTTGTTGTTTTGGCATGTTAGAGACTAAGAGTGTATTATTGGCAGCGTGTTTTGTTCAGCATTTCAGCAAGCTTTACGCAGAATTAGTGATAGAAATAAGTGGCATCTAAATAATTTAGCGAAAGCCAGAATACTGGGTTTTTAATTGTTTCTTGACCAAAAAGAAGGCTGTTTAGAAGATAAAAATATTAAAATGTTTTCTTGTAGAATTTTGTCTCACTCTTTTCTATTCTTTTTACTTTTATACCCAAGCAAATTATTGTACATTGTATCTCAAAATATACCATGTATTATAGCATGTATTTATAAAAGGGATCCATTTCACAGACTAAAATTTCCGTCAGAGAATTCCCATCCAAGACACTGTTCTAAGTGACTTAAATATAATTTTAGAGCTAAGCTAGAACCCAGTGATTCTAAGAATGAATGTTATTAATTGATTTATGAATATGATTAATGGTCATAGAATAAAATACCACATTTTAATATTTTGCTTTATATTACTGTTATAAAGTCACAATTCCCATTTGTTCAGATTTTGTGGTTGCTTAAATTATTTACAATACAAATAAACCTTAGTCATGACATGCTACCTTCATGACAAATTTGCTTGAGTTTTGTTCACCTGTGTAATATCTGTTTCAAGCACTGAAATAATGATGGAAGTAACTGGTTTGAATTACTGGGATCATGTAAGGGAAGAATGTGTTCTCTCTGGAAGCTCTGGGCAACTCTTAAGAGCATCAAATATCCTCTTAACTTATTGAATTGGAAAAATAGAGTCATGGGCTGGGGAGCTCCACAGGACTAAGTTTTATTGAAAGAATCACTGTAAATAATAAATCTTATCAGATTAATATAACTTCTTGCTATGATCTATTAGAAAATGCTGTGACTTAAAAAGGATAAAGGGCAGTGAGGTTGGTATAACTGAATCTAACTTTAACTCAAATAATTTGATCATCAAAAAATCTTGGCTCACTTCTATATCTATAGGTAATGAAGAGTTTCTTGAAATATCAAACTTTAATTTTATCTATATTACACCAAACCCCATCAGAATTAGGAGTTTTATATGCCTGCTGGGTCCAGGTAGATAATCAAATAACTGAACCAGAAGGTGTAAGACTATAGGGAATGGTGGCGACTATGGGGAAATGGAGAATTCATGTGGCTGCTTCACCCCGGCAAATGGTTGCCATGTGAAGATCTGGGTTGGGTGAATAGATTTTCCAGTTTTTGAGAGAAATTGGAAATCTGGGTTTTTATGTAAAATCTGCTGATTTTTAAATGTTAGCAAGAAGTTTGAAACACCATGGGCTAGCTGGCTAGCTGTCTATTCTTATTTTAACTCAGAGGCCACAAATTTGAAATCTCTGACCTAGATATTTATAGTGAAAAGTTCATTTAATCATGCTGATGTTTTCTTTCCACTTGTCTTTCATTGGAGTGAAGATTTCTTCATGATTATCTCAATGCAAGCCTAATTTGGGGATATATACATGAGATAGTGTCTTAGAATCAGTGAATTGATCCAGTTATTTGTAATTCTCATAGGTCTTATATTTGGGAATGGCAGGGTGCTGTTTAAATTCTTTGATAACCTTGACTTAGGCGGGTGTAGCAAGCAACTCAGAATTTGCCATAATAAACGTGAACAGTTAGCCAAAATGAACAAGTTAAAGTTCCAGTGATAGAAGCAGAATTGCTCACTTAGGAGTCAAAAAAGAAACACACACCCATAACGTAAACATAAAATAACTGATGTATGTAAAAACAATGGCCAGAAAGATCCTTGAAGTCATAATGACTTGGAAGTTAAATGTCATATTTTATAAGTTGTATGACCCGGAGAAGGTTAGGGTATAGGAAGAGGTCAGAAAATGTCTTTATCTTCAGCCACATATGCTGTAATACTTGAAAGTTTATGAAGCACTTGTACCATATAACTAATCCATTTGATGTAGCCAGCATGTTTTTCTAATAGGCTCACCCAAGGTACAATAACACTTCAAGGAGGTATAAAAAATAAAAAGAGGATCTATCCAAGTAAGGAGGAGATAAAGGGCATGAGGAAGGACTCACCAAAGAACGTGAACTCTGGAGCCAGGTGCCTAGGCTTCGATTCTGGCTCCACCATGTACCAGCTCTGTGTACTTTGGGGAAGTTACTTAGTCTCTCTGTGCCTAGATTTCCCAATCTTTTTTATTTTTTTATTGTGGTCATAATAGCTTATAACATAGCGAGATTTCAGTTGTACGTTATTGTTTGTCATACGTCATAGAAGTATGCCCCTTCACCCCTTGTGACTACCCTCCACCCCACTTCCCTGGGTAACCACTAATTTATTCTGTTTGTCCGTAAGTTTGTTTATATTCCACATGAGTGAAATAATACGGTGTTTGTCTTTCTCTGTCTGGCTTATTTTGCTTAACATGATGCCCTCAAGCTTCATGCATGTGGTTGCAAATGGGAGGATTTCGCCTTTTTTTTATGGCTGAGGAGTAGTCCATTGTATATATATATATATAGCACATCTTCTTTATCCAATCATCCATCGATGGGCACTTGGGTTGCTTCCACGTTTTGACTATTGTGAATAATGCTGCAATGAACATAAGGGTGCATAAGTCTCTTTGAACTATTGATTTCAAGTTCTTTGGTTAAATATCCAGTAGTGAGATAGCTGGGTCATATAGTATTTCTATTTTTAATTTTTTGAGAAATCTCCATCTGTTTCCCACAGTGGCTGCACCAGTTTGCATTCCCACCAGCAGTGGATGAGGGTTCCCTTTTATCCACATCCCCTCCAACATTTATTGTTTTTTGTCTTGGTGATTATAGCCATCCTAACAGGTGTAAGGTGATATCATAGTGTAGTTTTGATTTGCATTTCCCTGATGATTAGTGATGTTGAGCATCTTTTCACATGCTTATTGGCCATCTGTATATCTTCTTTGGAAAAATGTATGTTCATATCTTCTGCCCACTTTTTGATTGACTTGTTTGTTTTTCTGCCCAAAAATAGACTCAAAATGGACCAAAGACTTGAAGGTAAGACCTGAAACCATAAAACTTCTGGAAGAGAATATAGGCAGTACACTCTTTGACATCAGACTTAAAAGGATCTTTTCAAATACCATGTCTACTCAGACGAGGGAAACAAAAGAAAAAATAAACAAGTGGGACTTCATCAGGCTAAAGAGCTTCTGGAAGGCAAAGGAAACCAGGATCAAAATGAAAAACAACCCATCAACTGGGAGAAAATATTTGCAAATCATATATCCGACAAGGGGTTAATCTCCATAATATATAAAGAGCTCACACAAATGAACTAAATTTCCCAATCTTTTAAACTGGGATGATAAGAGGATCCTCAAGGGCACACAATGATTGCTGTATAATTATTTGATATTACTATTACTAGGAAAATTTAGTGAAGGAACAAAAAAGGAAGAAAAGTGTGATTGTTACTATGTATTACATGTGTGGCCTTCATTTTAAGCATTCTATAGACTGAGCTACTTCTTCCTCACCATGAACCTGTATGTGAGACATGATTATCTTCATTTTATAGATCCAGGACTGAGGCTAAGTGAGGTCAAGTACAGTAGAAACTTTTTTAAACAACTCACACTTAACTTCCTTTCTAGATTAATCTGCACTGTCTATTCTGTCTCTAGAAGGTGCACAGGTGCCCACAGCTTCTGAATGCTCTGGTACATGCTCTGGTCACCACTTCTCCCACTACCTGGGTTGTGGACCTGCCAAGAGTCAGCTGTGTGGGTTTCCCAAACTATTTATATGTCTTCTTGTCATCAGGCCTGACCATAACATTGATGGGGCCGTGGACAAGAGTACAAAAGGAGGGCCATCTCCCTTGAGTCTAAATATTTAAAGGTATAATTTAATAAACTCTTAAAGAAAGTATGTGTCCTCTTTACTTGGCAAATAAATCTTCATAATGACCTGGATGGCTACATTCAAATTTCCAGTTCTCAAGATCTTCAGTGTACCAGAACATGGTGGTGCAAAGAGGTCCCATCCCCGCCAGCTTGCCCTGCAGCCTTCTGCTGTCTCTTCCAGCCTTGAATCTATCTCATACTACAAGGGTCTCAAGTAGTACATGAACAACTTAACTCATGCTTCCAAACTTTGTTCATGCTCTCTGGTCAGGGGATTTCCAGGCTTTGTACCTGGAACATGGTTTGGGGGGGCTGTGGTTTCTGGATGCGCATGCCCCCATGGGTCCATTGAGAGGAGAATGATGAGAAGAGGATCAAAATGTGGATTCTAAAGCATGGGCCCGGAACAGGGGCCCCTCTTCCTGTGTCTGGAGGAGATATTGATAGTGATTGTCATTCAGTTAAATGTCACACAGAATGATGAATTGTTAGCATGCAAAGACACAGTTATTATTTTCTATGAAAACTTATGCTGGAAGCTTTGGAGACTCTACCTAAGAGTAGCTAAAACATTGTTCTATTTGATGTACGCAAAATATAGTAACACTTTGGAAGGGAAATAAAATGTAGAAATGTCCTGCATTAAGCTTGATTACCAAATGTTCAGTTCTTTATCAAATTCAGGAAGTGGAAATTGTAGATGATGTATTAGGGATATGATTTATGCAAGAAAATCAATGAGGAACTCCAATCTGTGGACTAGTATTCCAAGAAATGGCCGTGTTTTACAATAATGAATGAAAACCGAATTTATATTTATTTATTTAAAATAAGACAGAAGAAAACATTTAAGATCCAATTTCAAAGTATATTTCCTGCTTTGATCAAAGTTTTCCTTTACTTAACTGGCCAATTGCCAGTCCCAGACTTATTGGTAAAGCAAACTTCTCCCGTAACTGGCCCTGTGTCGGGGAGGTGGTGCGTTGGAAGGGTTAGGGTGAAAAGGTAGGTCCATCTTACTGCAAAGATTTTACTCTTAACCATAATGCTTTATTATTAAGAATGAAATAAGTGTTAAACCATTCATATGTATAGCACTTAGTAAAACGTTTTTGAATAAGCCAAATATTGACTATACCAGGATTATGTCTTAACCATGGATTAGTTTTCAAGAGGAGTTATGGAAATCCTGAATAATAAGGATGCTTATCTAATATATTTCCTGGCTTGGAGTCTTCAAGACAAACTTTTATTCTGTAGCGTTCTGTGACTCAATAGATTGACCCAATACCAATGTCAAAGAAAGTACTCATCTTTTCTTTGGATTTACTATATGAAAGCCTTATGACCTTCTTTAATAATAGCATATTTTTTTCCTGCACAATATCTTAGGGAAGGCTTGCTTAAAAGATTGGAATAGCTAAGTGAGAAACCTAGCAGAGGTGTTCTAGCTCCGAAAGACGGTCAAATGACAATAAAAATGAAGACCCAGCAGAAACAGAAAATATTACCAAGAGAATCTAGGCAGTTGTACATGTGGCCCTCTCAAAAGAGAGAGAGGAGCACATTCATCGAGTTTCTTCTTGGTGAAGTGGCAGGCATCCTGCAAACTCTTACAAACCCCAAGAGCAGTTGTTTGTACGGTTGGCGTAAATGGTCCTTCTCCTCACTAGAACGGAGAGAGGCTGCAGAGACTCATGTGTTACACATTTGCAATGACGCAAGAAAGAAAACTAAGGGGTTGTCTTGCTCCTTGAAATTATTATCTCCACTGATTTTTTTCCCATTGATTTTTAAAAATAACTTGGTGAAGTATGAGTTGGTATGCTTACAAGAGATTATAAAGAATATAATACTCCCTTTCTTCCCTTTTACTTCTTCTGTGGAAGATCTCCTAAAATTAGACAATAACACTTCTGAAAGTGGTCTGCTCTTTCTGTGCTGCCTGTAATATCTGGAAACCCGAATATTTCCAAGTCAACAGGCAGCTTTACAACAGGACCGATGTTGCTTGTCCAAACCACTGGGGTGCTCAGTCTCTTACGAGGGACTTAAAACCTCCTATTACCTCCAGGGGTGCTTCTCAAACTCTGGTATGCATATAAATCCCTGAGAGATCTTGTTAAAATACATCTTCTGATTTAAAAGGTGTAAGATGGGGTCTTCAATTGTACATTTCTAACCAACTCCCAATTGATGCCAATGCTGTTGGTCTGAGGGCATTTTGAGTAGGAAGGACCTGGGTAATAGTTCTTATCTAAGAGTATAATGCTCATATTGTGATTCTGACATGAAGGAGAAGCAGTAGGAAAACTGGGCATTGGAAACACAGCCTTTATTTATGAATAAGTAAAGACAGAATTGATAAGGAAAAGGAAAACAACAATAGACACAAAACTACTGTCAGCTTCTAGCTTGGTCACAGCAGCCAAAGCTGAGAGACAAATTCTGCCGTGGGGGGAAGTGTTGTCTACAGAAGTCTGAACTGGTGTCAGAGAGGGAGGATGTCACAAAGCACAGCCAACACTTTGCACCTATGATAGTTACAAGTAAACCCCAGGCTACCCTTCCTAGCAACTGCTAAGTGGATTCTACTTGCTCCCCTGATCCTTCCAGAGCTGATAATGAAATCAATAGCATTTAACACAAACCAGAATGAACCACCATAAGATGAATAGATTATCTCACCCATGAAGGGTAAGGGTAAATTTATTCTTTGCCTTGGAGAAAAGCACGTTGAGGCCTATGCCCATTCTAGCCTGGCTAACAAAGGAGAACTGTAGCCAGAGTGGATATCGGCTGATCTTTCTTTCCTGGAACACAGTGACTTGAGTCAAGATGTCAGAATAGGTGAGAGGATGTAGCCACAAACCAGGATTCGGATGTGGGACTTTTCCAACTTCCTCTTGTCACTCAGGCAAATCATGCAGCGTGTGACTGGGCCAGTGTCTGTTTGGTAATGACGAAAACCTCACGCTACTGGGTCCTGGATCATGGTGCCAAGCAAGCAACTGTGGGAGGAAGAAGGTCAGTTAGGAAAGATGGTGGGGAAACCAAGACAGGCAAGAATCCTCTTTCTCATCAAAGAGTATTTTGGAGAAAGGAAGTATAGAGAGAAATTCAGACAGTTCTGCAGCCAGAGAAAGCGGAATTAAGGGAATCAAACTTCAGTATGATGGCACTTGCTCTGGTGAGTGTTAAACTCTGTTCCATATTTTAGTGACATTTAATAAAGTCGGCCAGATTTCCTGGCCCTTGCTAGAATAAATCGCTTAGAACCCCTATAAGTGACACATGCTTGTTTTCCACATTTTTGTTTTTTGGAGTCAAGTGGTGAGGAGCACTGACTTGAAAGCCAGGCCTTCTAGGTCCAAACCCTGTTTCTGCCACTTAGAAACTGGGAAAACTTGGACACATTTCCCACCTTCTTTTTTTTTTTTTTTTTGAGGAAGATTAGCCCTGAGCTAACATCTGCCACCAATCCTCCTCTTTTTGCTGAGGAAGACTGGCCCTGAGCTAACATCCCTGCCCATCTTCCTCTACTTTATATGTGGGACGCCTGTCACAGCACGGCTTGACAGTGGTGTGTGTCTGTGCCCGGGATCCAAACCGGCGAACCCCAGGCTGTTGAAGAGGAGTGTGCAAATGTCATAGGGCATTTCCTAACTTCTTGTGCTCCAGTACCCTCACCTGTAAAATGGGAATAATAATGGCCTTCCCCCAATAACGTTGTTATGAAGGGCCAATGAAAGACGATTATATGAAATGCTTAGAACAATGCCAGGCACTGGGTAGGCACTATTTGGGTTAGCTATTATTATTGTTGTTGTTTTTATGATTATTTTCATCCTCTTGACGATAAAGCATGCAGCTCATCATTCTTCCATAAAGAATCTGACAAGCAAGGCCAGATAAAATGAAGAGCAACTTGAAAATGATTTCTGATAGTACTGTTAATTATCACACGGAGGAAACTGTTCTCCAGAGAAGCAATTGCTATTTTGATTGGTTCTTAAGTTAATATACTGTTTGTTTTTTCAGTCCAACAATTGAATAACTATGGTGAGCTGGAATAAGTTAGCGGTGTTTAAAATATGATTTTTGCTCCTGTAAAGCTTTTATTCTGGAGGGGATATAGGGTGGGTACGACTCTCTCCAAAGTTCTCTGTAGCATTCATAGTGTCACCGCTTCAGCAATGCTCATCTTTTTGCTGATATCTGTTAGCTGGACTTTTCCATTGGTTTGTTTTAATGCTTCATTTAAAACAGGTGTCTAGACCAAGAACCTGCGTAAATGGCCATCAGTAAATTTGGGGGGATAGCCCAAACACGTTTCAGAGATGAAACAACCATTTTCTCTTGCTCTTCTCTTTTCGTCCTGGGACTGCCGAATTCTGACCGCCACCATGTCCAGGCCCAGAGCCTGAGAAATGCTGTCTTTGTGTGCTGGGCCAGAAAGAAAAATCCGAGGTGAGAGCTTTGACTGCTCCGGTGTTTATTTATTGGGGGCTATATACTTTTAATTCCAGCTTTAAATTCCACAGCTCGAAAGGCAGTTTGTGGGCCCGGGACAGGTGAATTTCCAAAAGTGATCTCAGAAGGTTGACTTTTAGAATCCCCGAAGATGGGGATAAAAGGGGGACCTTTTCAATAAACCAAGTGCCCACAATGGCTTTATTACCACACCGCTACTTCACACTGTAGATTACATGAAGGCCTGGAGACTAATTTCAGCAACAGCCACAATTTACTAGCTATCGTGGGCCTCAGATGAATAGTTTCTTGTAAAATCAGTGGCAGCTTTATCCTAGCAGAGCACAAATAAATCAGCTCTTATTATTCCACATTCATTTAATCCTGGGACATTAGTCAGTGAGACCTTTCTGCAGCCTAATAAACAGCAGCAGCAGCAGTTTCTCTTTATGAGAGTAGTTGTTCATCCTAAATTAGAGCCAGCATTAGGCACAGGCAGAAACTTTTGCTGGATGATTTAAAGATATATAATATGAGACCATAATAGTGTATGAAAACTGTACCCCTGTGTATAAATATAGCAGGGCCATAATTTTGCCGTCCGTGGATGCCTTTAGAGCACGCGGCTTATTTTATCTCTCTTTCTTGAGAGTTTCCTTTGTTGCAGGTGATGTTGTCATCCTGTCTCTCTTGACATGGCTCGAGTGTCCTTTCATCTCGCTTGGGAGTTAGGGAGGCAGTGAAGTTGCATCCTCCTGTTTCTGTTTACCCAGAAGGAACTCAACCAATTTCCAACCTGGTAGAGGAGGACGCGAGTGAGGTGTGTCTCAAATGTGCACCTGGCTATTTCAGTTTGCTCAAATCAAAATCATAACCCAAATCCAAATAAAAGTTTTTTATACTGGTTAAGTTCAGGTCACAAGTTTTCCGTTGTAACATCGCTAGGTACGTGAAGAACACTCTTTGACTGTTGTTACTGCTAATTGGCTTACAAGCCTTCACCATATCCAAATTGGCTTACTTTGGGGGCACGCAGGGTTTCGAAGTAGAGAAGACTGTTTCTGTTCATCCACAGCATAAATATGACCTCAGGAAACTGTAGGCTAGTTCCACGTAGGATATTCTTTCAGACCTCCATCAGGAAAAAGGCACATCAGGAGGCAATCAGCTTGAGAAAAAACACACGTGGGATCGTTTGCTCATCACAAGCAAATGGATAATCGAAAAGGAATGTTCACTCCTACATGTAGTGTCCAAATCACTTTTACTGTATTGATTGAGCTTGTATACTAATGCAGGGCCCTGCACAGCTCAGCATGCATTCAGTGAATACCCACTATGTGTGCTCCACAGTGGAGTTGTATGTAGAACTGAATGTTTGAAGTGCACTTCTTGTCATGGAGAGAAGAGGAAAATTAGACAGCCTAGGTAACTGGATCCTAGGAATATAAGCAGTGGGACTAATATAAAATTAATGAGATACATTTTCTGTATACAAATATACAAAAAAATATATGCAAAATACAGATATCATAATTAGATGTCATCGCATTTACCAGTGAATTCTAGCCCCACTCGCTTAATGAAAAGGAATGTATTCTGATACAAGTTCTGTTATTCACAGACAATAAAGATTGAAGGAACAAACTGGAAAGTACTACATACTAGCATTTAGGAGTTACAGATAGCACTCAAACTGACATTTTTTTTATAGCTAAAATGATACCCTGTGTCTTTCAATACAATATGTGTGTAGTCAAAAGAGATTCTATTTGCCCACAAGAATATATCGATATACATGATCCTTCTTCTCAGGAAGAATTACATTGGTTTGAGAAAAGACACACCAGAGACTTTAAGCAAAATCCACATAGAAATCAGAGTAGACTTTCCTGGATCCTAATTTTTCTAGAGCATATTGCCCCCGTGTGGGTGAAGAGTTCCTTTCGTATGTAAACCCCTGGCTACAGGGTTTGGCCTATTCCAGCTCATCTTCGTGCAGTGCATCCTGCTGACTCTGGGGTGGACCAGATGACCCACAGAGGATGTCTAAGCACAAAGCCATTATAGCAACGCGAGATATGACATCAAGTGGTCAGTGCCTTATTCTCCTGTGGCAAGACCAGCGTATTATTGAACATGATTTTAGAAATAGATGATCAGCTCTTCAAGCATGGCAAATATCCTGTACTTCTTTTACAGCATCTTTAAAGCCTAACGTAACACTCAGCATGTAGTAGACGCACAGTGCAGTGTCAATCGACTTACTGATGTACATTGATGAAAGTTGTTAAATAGGAAGTCACCAATCCTTAAAGGGAAGACATGTTGTCTAAGACCAGTTTCTTCTACTTTTTTGCATTATTCTTGTATACCAACTTATCTATAATATTTACAGCAAAAAATTCCCTAGAACTAAAAAATGAAATAGCAAAGTCTTTAGTTTACATTTGCCTCAGTCAAATGAGGAGCAAGTGAAAATTATTTAGATAATTCTGGCAAAAAGGCTTAGAACATGCAGATAGCACTGGTAGGTTGAACAAGCTGGATTCTTGGGGTATGATCATGAGACAACTTGATTTTGATTCTCACTGCTCCTTTAAAATGTGTTCAGTGTGGAAAGTTCCATTCTTGCCCTGGATGAAAGCTCAGCAGTCTCATGACTACTCTCGTTACTCTTAGGTTATTGAAAATCCAGTCTATATAATAATTAAAATTCCAAACTTGCTTTAAAGGGGCTTTCTCCCACCTCCAGCAGGGGCTTCTTCTGTATTTCCCTGCTCTCCTTTCCCTGTGTTGCTTCCTCTGTTTGCTTCTCCCTTTGGGGTTTGAGTGGCAGAAGGGAGGAGGCTTAAGGGAAGCCAGAAAGTTCCTATTTGACTGATTCTCTTGGACAGCCGAGGATGCTTTGCACTCTCAGGCAGTTATGAAAAACCTTTTCTCATGGGTGCTTCCATGAGTACAGTGGGGAGCCTGCTCCTCCAGTTGCTATTACTGTTTTATTGATCTATCCCTCTTCTGTCTGGTTGCTTGCTCCTTCCACAGCCCTTAGAATTTCTTTGGCTTCCATCTTCTGAGGTTCTTCTTAAACAGTCTTCTCTGTATTGACTCTAAAACAACGCAACACTTTATTTCATGCATAGACACACAACTGGTCCATGAGAAAGTGTCATGTTTTGTTTTGTTTTGTTTTTGTCCCCAATCAACTCTGAAAATCAGGCTGCTCCCTAATTCAGTATTTGCTCATTGACTTTACCTGTCACAGCACCAATCAAACTCTCTACATATTCTGACAATTTTTATGCCCTCATTATGGGAGAGAGGATAAAGAATCATCCAGTAGGTCCTCCGTCTGTCTTCTCTGCAAGACCCTCACAGCCTCACAACTCCTGTTGGTGTCTGCTATTATTTTCACACCTTGAATGAAACTGAGACAGGAAGACCGTTCTGTTATGTTGCGTTCCGCATTTTCAAAGAATGTAGTTTCTTCAAATGGTCGTGCTCTTTCTTCAGTATTCTCAGTCTCCACCTGACTTAGTCTACACTGGATAGTTTATAGTTAATTTTGAATCTGCATATCTGCTGTGCTTTGGGTGAAAAGAATGAGCCATAGGAATCAGTGTTTTTTCTTGCTTGTACCAAATTGATATTACCCAGCATTGTCACATTTTCATTTTGCTGACATATAGCTCGAAACTAAAAACAAATATTGTATGAGCTCTATTTTATGGGTTAATTGTCTGTTTGCGCTTAATTTTGGTATCTGTATAACTTCAGCTATGAATCTGCATGAGTCTTTTAATGAAAATTATAGCTTTCATACATATCTGTAGCTGTGGGGTGGGGGACAGAGAATGTAGACAAGTAAGAGAGAGAGTAATTGGCAGAAGGGGAAAAAAGCCCTTTTTGTTTAAGTACCTAACTGTAATTCTCGACGCTTTATGTCTATGGACTAGAACCTGTATTCTCGGCAAAGACAAATGTTTTCCTATTAAATTTTAAAATCTAGAGAGGTTTAGGGATGATCTTGTGCAATCCCCTTATTTTATGGTTTGCATTGTATAATGGGTTGGAAAAGTTCATCACTATTAGTTGTCAAATTCTCAATTCTAAGGCTGAATCTTACATTCTAAGTGATTTTTTTTTTCCAGGTTTTATAGCTGAATACTGGCAGAGGGGGAGCTAGAACTCAGCTTTAATATGTCAAGCTTTCTCCTTTGTTGGAGCTAAAACTGGGAAGAGGTTTCTCCAATATTTATTTCAGGATCTTATGTTTCCATAGGATCTAAAGAAAAATGTACTGGCTATTGAGGGTTTCCACACCACTTATGTCATCTGTGCTTGAAGCTGTAAAGCTTTCCATGGTGAGAGAGTGGGTGCAGCTGGATGATGGTAGTCCAGGTAATGACATTGACAGTTTCTCTAAAATATTGTGCTGATTTCTCCCAAGAAGCTTCTGAAGGGGGAACTCTCAAAACTCAGACAAAAATTTAAGTAGCAAATGCAATTTCTGAAGAGTTGATGAGAAATATCTGCACATGCACCTTAATTGTACATACTTTCTCCGTATTTTTAAAGATTATCTAAAGAGCACAGGATGCATCCTTAACTTATCAGACTCTAATATAAATTGGTTCTTTTACAATTTTCAGACAGTTCTAGGACATTAGGTGACTTGAATTCTATGTTCTCATTAACTTTGCAGCGTAACAAGCTACCCTAAAATTAGTATCATTAAATAATAACCATTTTATTATGTTCCTGGATTCTCTGAGTCAGGAATTTTGGAAGGGCAGAGTGGGGATGGCTTGTCTCTGCTCTGTGATGTCCGGAACCTCAGCTGGAATGGCTCCGATGGGTGGGGTCATCTGAACAGATGGCTTCTTCACTCACATGTGTCGTGCCTGGGCTGAGATGGCTGAAGGCTGGGCTCAGCTGTATCAAGGGCCCTATAGGTGGTCTCTCCAGCTCGGTGGCCTAAGAGTAGTCAGATTTTTGTATGGTGACTCAGCTCAAAAAACAAGAGAGTAAGGTAGAAGTTGCATGGCCTTTTATGACCCAGCCTTGAAAGTCACATATTGTCATTTCTACCACACTCTGTTGGTTGAAGCAATCACAAGCCCACTTAGACTCAAGGGAAGGGAACATAGTCCATAGCTCTCAATAGAGGAGCATCAAAGGATCTGGAGCCATGTTTTAAAAACAACCCACCCCAGTGAACTCCCTTCCTGACTTTGTTATTGTTGTCATACTTTTAAATTTTACAAGAGATTATTATTGATTTTTAAAAATAAATATTTAGATCCATCCACATATATACCGTATGTACTTTATTTCTTCCCGCATCTTTTTATTTCTCTCTGATATAATTTCCCTTCTACTAGAACAACTCCCTTTATATTGCCTTTAATGTGAATCGCCTGGTTTCTGTTTGTCTGGAAATGTCTTTATTTCTCTTTCACCTTGGAAGAATATTTTTTGCTGAGTTTAGAATTCTGGGTTGGCATTTTAAAAATATTCTATTGTTTTTTGGCATCCATTATCAGGCTTTATTCTTTTAATGATAATATAGTCTTTCTCTGGTTGCTTTTAATCGTTTTTGTTTGTCTTTGGTTTTTAGCTGTTTGATTATAAAACGCCTAGATATGGTATTCTTTGTGTTTATCCTGCTATCATTTCTTAAACATATGGTTTGATGTCTTTCATCAGTTTCAGAAAATACTTAATTTTTATCTCTTCAAATTTTGTTCTGTCCTATTCTCTCTCCTCTGCTTTTGGAAGTCTAATTATGCATATGTTAGACTTTTAACATAGTGTCACACATACGCTGTTTTCTGCACTTTCTGTTCTTTTGACTTTCAATGCTTCAGTCTGGGTATATTTGATTCCAGCCTTCCAGTTAACTAATTCTCTCTTCTACTGAGTCCAGCCTGTTTTTCGAGCTATCTTTCATGAGATCCTTAACTTCAATTATTGTATTTTTAAATTGTGGAAATCCAATTAATTCTTTTTATAGATTCTGGTTTTCTGGTGACATTTTCTGTTAGCCAATTTTTTCTTTGACAATCATAATTATTTTACATCTGTATCTGATAACTCCAATTTGTGGGTTACTTGTAGGCCCATTTCTGTTTTTCCCTCTATTTATTCTATTTCTTGCTATGCCAGTAAGTTTTTTTTTTAATTTGAATTCCTGGCATTGATTATGAAAAATATGGAAGACCTTGATAATATACTCTCCTCCAAGCAGGATTTATTCTGTCTTCTTGTAGGCAGTAGAAGGGCAGATCATCTCAGTGCAAACAGAGACTGAGCTGACTTGAAGCTGATTTTCAGGCTTTGTAAGGTCCAGTCTATTTCTCGTTTGCCATCACTTCTGTGGTACAGCTCTCCAGGCTCCCTAACTGAAGCTATGCCCTCATCTCTTTAGCACGTCTTGGGCTTATGGTTTTGTATCCCCAATGCTATAAGACTGTCCCAAGCTCTACAGTATTTTTCAGATGATTTCTACTTGGGTTCTTAGCCTCTTGCTCTAGACAACTCATTAGGCAGATATCTCAAGGGGAAAACTGAGTGTACAGCTCACATATCTGCATCTGCCTTTTCAAGATCTTGGCCACTCAAGCCCTCACTACTTTGGCAGTTGTGAACTCCATGTTTTTCCTCTTTGGTGGATGAGATGGCATAAAGCTCAGCTGACTTTTCAGCTTCTTGACTGTCCCAAGAACAAACATGTACTCCAAAGAAAAAACTGGAATGCAGTGTTTGACTTTCCTAAGTAAGTTTCCTCTTTCCTTAGGATCTGATTTTGTGAGTTCTATGCAGTTCTATGATGCCTTCAAATAGATATTTAAAAAAATCTAAATTGTCTGTATCTTAGCAGGATCCTTGGTCTGCTACATGCTATTCCATTGCAGCTAAGATTAGAGGTCTGGCTCCTTCAATTTCAGGGAAATTATATGGACACAACTTTTTTTTTTAAAGGAAGATTAGCCCTGAGCTAACATCTGCTGCCAATCCTCCTCTTTTTGTGAGGAAGACTGGCCCCGAGCTAACATCCCTGCCCATCTTCCTCTACTTTATATGTGGGATGCCTGCCACAGCATGGCTTGGCAAGTGGTACATAGGTCTGCACCCGGGATCCCAACTGGCAAACCTGGGGCCACCGAAGTGGAACATGGAAACTTAACTGCTGCGCCATTGGGCTGGCCCCTAAACATGACTTTTAAAGTAAATTTAATGTCGTAACTATTTTTTATAATTGATTTAAAACTACTTTTTAAAAATCACATGGTGGATTAAATGATACCTCTCTGTTTATTCTCCTGCCTGGCAAACACATTTTTTAATTTAATTTTTAAAATATTTTGTGAAAATTGTAGATTCACATGCAGTGGAAAGAAATAATACTCAGTTTCTCCCAATGCTAACACTTTGCAAAACTATAGTGTAATATCACAACCAAAATATTGACATTGATATGGTCAAGATATAGAACATTTTCATCATCACAAGGATCACTTGTGTTGCCTTTTATAGCCACACCCATTTCCTTCCTGCCCCTACTCTCTCTTTGTAACTTTTTTTTTGGTGAGGAGGATTGGCCCTGAGCTAACATCTGTGCCAATCTTGCTCTATTTTATATGTGAGATGCCACCACAGCATGGCTTGATGAGCAGTGTGTAGGTCTGTGCCCCAGATCTGAACCCATGAACCCCGGTCCGCTGAAGCTGAGCGTGTGAACTTAACCACTATGCCACTGGGCCGCCCCCCACCCCCAACTCCTCTTTAAACTCTGCCAACTACCAATTTGCTCTCCATTTCTATTATTTTGTCATTTCAAGAAAACATGTAGTCATTTGGGATTTTTTTTCACATAGCATAATTCTCTGGAGATTCATTGTGGGTGTTGCTCATATTGATAGTCTGTTCCTTTTGATTGCTTAGGATTACATGGTATCGCTATACTGCATTTTGTTTAACCATTCACCCATTGAAAGACATAATAGTTTTTACCTACTATGAATAAAGTTGCTATGGGCATTTGTGTAAAAATTTTTGAGTCAATCTTAGTCTTCATTTCTCTGGGATAAATGCTTAAGAGTGCAATTGGTGGTTTGTATGGTAGCTACAGAGTTTTATAAGAAACCGTAAGCCATTTTGCAGAGTGGCTGTTCGATTTTACATTTCTTCTAGCTATTTATGTGTGATCCAGTTTCTCCTCATCCATCACCGGCATTTGGTGTTATCACGGTTTTTTAGGTTAACCCTCTGATGGATGTATAGTGGTATCTCACTGGTGTTTTAGTTTGCACTTTCCTAATGGCCAATTATGTTGAACATCTTTTTATGTGCTTATTTTCCTTCTGTATATCATCTTTGTTCATGTCTTTTGCCCATTTTCATTTTTTATTTTTATTTTTTATTTTTTTTTGAGGAAGATTAGCCCTGAGCTAACTACTGCCAGTCCTCCTCTTTTTGCTGAGGAAGCCTGGCCCTGAGCTAACATTCGTGCCCATCTTCCTCTACTTTACATGTGAGACACCTACCACAGCACAGCTTTTGCCAAGCGGTGCCATGTCCGCACCCAGGATCCAAACCGGGGAACTCCAGGCTGCTGAGAAGCGGAACGTGTGAACTTAACCACTGCACCACTGGGCCTGCCCCTGCCCATTTTCCAACTGGAATTTTTTTTACTATTGAGTTTTGAGAGTATTTATTCTAGATACTAGTCCTTTGTCAGAACTGTGGTTGGCAAAAATGTTTTCTCCCATTCTGTAATTTGTTTTTTCATCCTCTTACCAGGGTCTTTCAGAAAGCAAATGATTTTAATGAAGTCTGTTTATCAAATTTTCCTTTTATGCTTTTGGGGTGAAGTATAAGAACTCTTTGCCTAGCCTTATATCCTGCAAATTTTCTCTTAATTATTTTTTTTAAAGTTTCATGGTTAAGTGTGTGATTTATTTTGAATTAATTTTTTTATAAGGTGTGAGACTTACATTGAGGGTCATTTTTTTTGCCTGTGGATTTCCAATTGCTCTAGCACTGTTTCTTGCAAAGGCTACTTTTCCTCTATTGTATTGTTTCACACCTTTGTCAAAATCAGATGAGCATATTTGTGTGGGTCTGTTTCTTGGTTCTCTGTTCTTTTCCATTGATCTTTGTGCTTATCCATCTGCTGGTATCACAGTCTTGATTACTGTAGCTGTATAATAATTGTTGAAATCAAGTAGACTGCTCCCACTTTATTCTTCTTTTTCAAATTTGTTTTAGCTATTCAAGTTGCTTTGCCTTTCTACATAAATTTTAGAACAATTTTGTGTGCATGTATATAATATATACATATCATATACATGTAGGTACATATGTATACACACCACACATGCACAGTCTCGCTAGGGTTATATAGGCATTGCTTAAATGTCATTTTGAGGAGAATTAACATCTTTACTATGTTGATTCTTTCAATCCATGAACATGCTCTGTCTCTCCTCTTGTTTAAATCTATGATTTCTTTCATCTGCATTATGTAGCTTTCAGCACACAAATTCTGTACATGTTGTGTTAGATTTACACGTAAGTGTTTTATTTTTGTGAGTGACTGTAAGTGGTATTGCATGTTTAATTTCAGTGTCCACATGTTCATTTTTAGAATATAGAAAAGTAGTTAATTTTTGTATGTTTATCTTGTGTTCTGTGACCTTGTTGATCTCGCTTATTAGTTTTAGGAGTTTTATTGTTTGTTCTTAGATTTCTTGGGATTTTCCACCCAGACAATCATGTCATCTGCAAATAAGGACAGTTTTACCTCTTCTCTTACAATCTCTATGTCATTTATTTCCTTTTTGCCTTATTTCACTGGCTAAAACTGCCAGCAGGATGAAAAATAAGACTTGTTCTTGGCCATAGGACTAAATCATTCAGTCTTTCACCATTACGTATAACTTTAGGTGTAGGTTTTTGTAGATGCTCTTTTATCAAGTTGAGGAAATCTTCTTCTATTCCTATTTTTCTGAGAGTTTTTATCAAGACTGTTGAATTTTTGTCAGATGCTTTTTCTGCATTGATGATTATGATCATGTGATTTTTTTTCCCCTTTAACCTGCTAATCTGGTGGATGACACTGATTAATTTTTGAATATTGAACCAGCCTTGCATTCCTGGAATGAACCTCACTTGGTCATGGTACATATTTCTTTTTATGTATTGTTGAATTCTATTTGCTAATACTTTGTTGAGGATTCTTGCGTCTGTATTAATGAAGGATATTGACCTATAGTTTTCTTTTTTTCCCTGTCTTTGCGTGGTTTTGGTATCAGGATACTTTTACCTTCATAAAATGAAGGGGGAGGTGTTCCCCCCTCTTCTAATTTCCAGAAGATATATGGTTTATTTAGCGGTAATTCTTCTTTAAATATCTGGTAGAATTCTCTAGTGAAACCATCTGACTTGAGATTTCTTTCTGGGGAGTTCTAAAATTCTGATTTACTAAATTCTTAATAGTTATAGTGCTATCCAAGTTATTTCCGATTGAGTGAGTTGTAGTAGATTATATTTTGTGAAGGCTTGGTCCATTTGTCTAATTATCAGATTCATGTGTGCAGAGTTGTTCATAGCATTCCCTTATTATATTTTTGATGCCTGCAGGGTGTGTAGTGATATCCTTGCTTCATTCTTGATATTGTTAACTTGTGTCTTCTCTTTTATTCTTTGTCAGTCTTCCTAGGGGTTTGTCAACTTTATTGATATTTTTGCTAGGTATGAGGTTCTGGGTTGGCAGTTCTTTTCTTTTAGTACTTGAAAAATATCGGGCCACTTTGTTTTGTCCTCTATGGTTTCTGATAGTGATCAAAAATCTTTTCACCTGTATGTAAATTGACAGTTTTCTCTGGATGCTTTTAAGACTTTTTCCATTGTCTTCAGTTTTCAGAAGTTTAATTATGATGTCTTGGCATGACTTTCTTTGGATTTATCCTGTTTGTGTTCAGTCAGCTTCTTGAATCTTTAGGTTTACGACTCTTGCCAAATTTGGGAAGTTTTCAGCCATGATTTCTTTGAGTGCTTTTTCAGCCCTGCTCCCCTTTTCCTCTTCTGAGACTCGATTACATGAATGTTAGATTTTTTGCTATAGTCCCACAGGTTCCTGAGGCTCTGTTCACTTTTTTCAGTATATTTTCTCTGCTGTTTAGATTGGGTAATTTCTTTTTTTCTATCTTCCAATTCAAGAATTCTTTCTTCTGTCCCCTCCATTCTGCTCTTCAGCCCATCTGCTAAGATTTTTACTTTGGTTATTGTATTTTTTAGTTCAAAAATTTCCATTTGGTTCTTTACATCTTTGTTGAGGCTTTCTATTTTTTTCCTTTGCTATTTCCTTTGTAATTGCTTGTCAAGTCATTTTTATCATGGTTAATTTGAAGTCTTTGTCTGGGGGCCGGCTCCGTGGCCTAGTGGTTAAGTTCGTGCTCTCCACTGTGGTGGCCCAGGGTTTGGATCCTGGGTGTGGACATGGCACCGCTCGTCAGGCCATGTTGAGGTGGCGTCCCACATCCCACAACTAGAAGGACCTGCAACTAAGATATACAACTGTGTACAGGGGGAGTTTGGGGAGATAAAGCAGAAAAAAAAAAGAAGATTGGCAACAGTTGTTAGCTCAGATGCCAATCTTTAAAAAAAAAATTTAAAAAAAACGGCATCTTCTAGATGCCATCTTATGAAGTCTTTGTCTGGTAATTCAACCATCTCTGTCTTCTCAGTGTTGGGGCCCACTGATGGTTTTTTCATTCAGTTTGAGATCTTCTTGGTACTTGGTATGACCAGTGATTTTTGGTTGAAATATAGTTATTTTTATATTATCTCATGAGATTTTTGGATCTTAGCAAGCTTTCTCTGACCCTGATTTGGCAGGAAAGACAAGGTACCACTTCGTTACTTCTAGATGGAGCTAGAGGTCCAAATTCCCAATCAGAGTCCATTAAGTCAAAGGAGAGACCTTCTTGTTTCTACTAGGCAGGAGTGGGAGTTATGTCTCCCATGTGGGCTCCTCTGATATTGTGGTGGGAGCTTCCCTCGTTCCTGTTGAGAGACGGGAGAAGTCCTAGCCCTCTAGTAGGCTTCCTCTGATACCACCCCAGTGGAGAAGTGGACAGGTGTCTTGTTACTGACAGATGGAGGTGGAAGTCCAAGGATCCCAGGTAGTCTTCACTGACACTATGGTGGGGAGGGAGGGCCTTGTTAACAGCGGTCAGGGATGAAAGTCCCAACTCCCTACTTACCTTCTCTGGAACTACTCTGGTTGGGGTGTTAGGACACCTTGTTAGGACGCCTCACAAGGGTGGAAGTCCAGCTTCTCATTTGGACTTTATTTTTCTTTTTGGAGGAAGATTAGCCCTGAGCTAACATCCGCTGCCAATCCTCCTTTTTTTTTGCTGAGGGATTTGTCCTGAGCTAACATCTGTGCCCATCTTCCTCTATTTTATATGTGGGACATCTGCCACAGCATGGCTTGATAAGCAGCACATAGGTCCATGCCCGGGATCTGAACTGGCTAGTCCTGGGCCACCAAAGTGGAGCACACAAACTTAACCGCTGTGCCACCAGTCAGCCCCTTATCTGGACTTTTTTAATGCTTTGTGTGTGGTTTGCTCTTTGTTTTTATTTTTTCCAGCTGTAGATACTATGAAAAACATCCAACATTTGGATAATGAGACTTACAACAAGCTTCTGATCACTTAGCACTGATGTGCACCATGAGATGCACACACACACACACAAATCCACTTTGATTGCTTGGTTGGTGTGTGGAATGAGGAAGCAGAATTTCGTAAAACATCTTCATATTAGGGAAGTCCCTAGAACCTCTCTCTCTTGCTACCTAAATGAAAAAGGAGATAGGATAATACCAGAATTTATTTACAACTGGTATTCCGAACTTTTCTTGTTTTGGTGTCCTGGACTTTTTAACAGTAGAGAGAGCCCACAGAGCCCTTTTCAGAATAGTGTAGTAAATACATACAATCGAATACATAGCATTTCAAAGGAATCAATTATATTGAAATGCTATTATGAATATTAAAAATGTGTGATACAGTAATATATGTCCCTCTTTATGAATGCATTAACTAACAAGATCTAGCAGGTCTAATAACAGCTATAACTTCAAAGAAGCAATAAACAAAAAGGATGTTTTGAGATGTCTGCAACAACTGTAACGTGATGTGAAAATACCAGTGATTTCTATTGGTGACAAAGTCACAGATTCGGCCAATACTAGTGTGCTCTAAGGTCTATCTTCATAATTGAGTGAAATGCTAAATTACAGCAGGAGGATGGTGAAAATGCAGAAGTATTACTTTTCCACCCAAATTCTCAGACCCCCTGAATTACATTAAGGGACCTCTTGGCTGGGGGAGGGGGTGTCTATGGGCTCTAGGTTACATACCTGTGCTCTAAATACTGTTCCTTAAATTTGGGGAAGGTAGGTTATTTTTTACACCTTTTCAGTGCTGAGGCAATAAAACAGCCCAAATAAAGAAGGAACATGCCTCTTGGTAGAGTAAATGAAATCAGATGCTGTTACAAAAAACTTCCCTTTATGTGCATTCAGACGTACAAATGTGTGCTTTCCTATCACATACGCTGCTGATTATGTAAAATGTCCTTTGTTTTTATATAGGACTATGATGGCAACATCCTTCCATTTTACTCCATGGCCCCGTTCTCTCCATTCAGTTCTCATTGGATTCACAAGCTTGGGAGACTCTAATTTCACATAGTAACAGGTTACAGCATTCGGCCAATCATTCTGGTCGTTTATTGGATTGGTGGATCATAGGTGATGTTTATAACCTTGTGTGTATTTTTTCCTTTTTCAGGGTTAGGGTTATGCCCAGAGTAAGTACTAGCCACACTGCCCAGTACTGGGGTATGTTCCCAAGGTTAGGAGAACCAGCGGTAGCAAGGATGGATACTCCAGGTTACTAAAGAGAGCCCATGGCTCATGTTGAATGTGGGATTAAACATATAAGGCAAAGGGTCTGGAGGGGTGCACTTATAGGTTGGAAAGTGAAGTGTAATGCAGGAATCTGGTGATAGGCTCCGAGCTTGATAACCAGTGGGACTGGAGGTATGTGGGGCTCCTCATGATTGGGTCCTGAAGACTATTGTAAAAGTACCATTTCCAGGTAGATGTGCTCAATCCTTTCTTATCACTTTTCTGTATTCTAAGCCATTGGTATCAGTCCATGTTCTTGTCCTCATATCCGGAATGTATTCCATAATGGGACAGCTGATGTTGGGTGGGGAATCAGCAAAACAAGGGAACCAACACCTGCCTTCCTTCTTGTTGGCCTCGCTCTTTCCTAGTCTGGCCTGTTTCTGGCTTTAATCATAAGCCTGATCTTTCTTGAGACTGAGAATGGCACTGGGAGAAATCTGCTCAGGGCATGAGCTCTCCAATTACTGTTATTCCAGATGAATCACCTTCCCTAACACTACAACATAAACAGAAGTCCCCTTGCTTCTGTGGGCTTAAGCTGATGTCACCATCCACCTCCGAATTTTCTCTGCAGGGAAGCTCCCTCCCTGCTCCGGACCTAGGCTGGATTCCCAGGGAAGAAAGAAAGACGGTCATTTAGGGGCTCAGAATGTGAAGATATGAGCGCAGCAGAGTGAGTGACAGCGTGAGAATGGGTGTGAAACGCTAGCGGTCGAATCGCCATTACGACTCATCTCTATCACGCTACGCAGGTCCTTTGTAAGTTTCTCTAAAGGCTTTTTATTGGACTGTTTTTCCCTCTACCGCATGCCTCAAAGAAAGACAGGCATGAGGATCAAAAAAGTGTTAACATAAGGCGTTTCTGCCATAAGTAAGAAGACAGAAACATCACCTCGCGTGTTCTGCGGTAACCGGAGACTGCTTCGAGGAGCAGGGGGTGCGGGTATCGCAAGGTCAGACCCGTTCACGGAGAGGGCACGGTGTGGGGGGGGGGGGGGAAGCAAGAGGGAGGGGGTCCAGTGTCTACCCTTCCCTTCCTTAGGCTTGGGAACGAAGAGGGAAGGAGAAGGGAGAAGCCGAACAGTGAAGTGGGTCTCTCTGAAACAAAATGGAGGGAGGGTTAAAAGCAATTCCCAGTTGCTGATAGATTTCAGTTCATCATTGTTGATTTTGGACTAAAACCTTCTTTCCAGCCAAGCAGGCAGGCAGAGGTGAATTTATCAGATGTGATTTTTATCAGAACCCACCGGAGGAGGCGGCCAGCAGTCACCGCGGGCCCCCTGCGCCCGTGATTGGCTCAGACACATCCGGCCGAAAGGGCTCTTATTCCAGGAATGAGCTTCTCTTTTAGATGGTATTGAGTTGGGACTGATTTTGATAGCCAGTTTCAGTCAAGAATCATAAAGTTATTGCACATTTAAAACCACCGGTATGAGAATCATTCTCTCCCTCTTTTCTCTCTCTCATCATTTCACAGGGCTGCAAGGTTACAGAAAGGTCTAATCAATTGTCAAACTCTCTTTTATCACCAAGAAGGTGGTAAAAAAAAAAATCTAACTGCCCTCCGGTAGGGGGTTCTTTGACTACACAGCACCCTTTTCCACATACAATGCGGCCGTGATTAATGTCCTCCCACCTCAGACCTTGTTAAAACCTGTTCTCTCAGGCAGCCCGGCGGAGCACGGTGAGAGCAGGGCCGAGGTTGCATAAATCAACGCGTTCTCACAGCCCCCAGGATATCCATTATAGATGCCAGCTGGATGGCTGGAAGATAGAGAAAAATGAATATTGTATCCTGTGGCCTTTTGCCTCTAATGACCACTTTTCAACATTTTTGAAGGCATGATTAAATTTTGATAACTGGGGAAGTCACTCTGAGCAGGCTGAAATAGAGATAAATTGACGGAGGGTCTGACATCTCAGCGGAGAGCAGGCAACTAATTAGTACGTGAAGCACACTCTGAAAGAGATGTAAAAGGGAGGCAGGTGTAATCAGAGGAGCTGCGGAGGGACAGGAATAGTCAGGGATAATTGCGGCCTAGGTAGAAATCACGGGCTCAATGAGCGGCTTTTTCTGTCCGCTTGATTGGCAGCCGCTGACCTAGTGGCCAGCACCCTTGAACCCTTACAACAGTAACAGCCTTGTCAAAGCGGTTTGCTTGCAGCTCTCCGTGACCGGTGATTTTAGCCACCGAGCTGGGACATCCAATTTGAAAGGGCGCTCCGCTCCCCTGGCTGGCGGGGAGCTGGACGGAACAGCCCCATTATTTCCTATGACTTCACTTTGGGACCCCGCCGCCCTTTCTCGCCCCCAACCCTCCCCAGCCCACTCCCGCTGAGGCGTGCTCCCAGGGATGGCATCTGCAAAGATACTGTGTCAGGGCAGTTTGGCGTTCGTTTGGGGAGCAGGACGCAGGGGCGTGAGGCGCTGTGTGGGAATTAGCAGGAAAGGGAGTGCCAGCGGCGGCAGAGCGGAAACCACGGAGGATTGGTCGCTCTGGGGAAGGAATGGCTTTCTCCGGTTGCCTGCTTTTTCACGCCACAGAGCAAGCTGGGCAAAGCTGGTGAGGGTACCTCGTGTCTCCCATCTTCTTCCTCGGTGCGTGTGGAGCAGCTCAGAGGCAGCCCAGTTAAGCCCCCCCCACCCACCCCGTTTTGTGACTTCCTGGAAGGTGTCCCCAGAGCACACTGCATTCATTCCATTTGGCTCAAGGAACTGGGTAGGATTTTGTTTATTGCCTGCAGAGAGTTTTCTGACTTAAACTTGTGTTTAGGAGGCTAACCCTTTTATCCCCCTTCAAAGCTGTATTAGCAACTAAGACATTATTTTTTTCCCTTTATTATATTGTTTTAGGGCAGAAGGAGCCTAGATGGAAGGAACCAAGATGCAGACAGATGGGTGGGAAGCAGCCAGGGGACTGGTGTGCAGGCTCTGTTCTTTTAGAGTCTGTGAATTAATTTTTCTCCTACCTCCTCCTTCTCCTCTTTCTCAGCTTTCCCCTCCCCCTCCTCCTCTTCCTCCCCCTCCTGTTCTTCCTCCCTCTCCTCTTTCTCCTTTGCCCTCTTCTTCTTCTTGGCCTAGAGCTTACAAGTTTCTCTTTGTAAATGTATCAGTCACCTGGACCTGAAAAATGCCCCAAACCAGGATAGTTGCTGTGATTTATGTTTGTAGTGGCAGCTTACGGTTTCAGAGAAGCCTACAGTTAGACTTGTCTTTTTTTCTTTTCAATATGACATTTTTTCCCCCACGTAAAAACGAGGCCTGGTTGTTACTCAGAGGACCTAATTACATTCTTTGAACGTACTGGTCCTTCTGTGTTTGCTCCGTGGCTTGGCCAGTGGGAGCCTCTATGGCTTGTACCGCGCGTGGCTGCCTGCTTGGTGAAAATGGACATGGCTTCAAATTGTTGCTCGCTTCCCTGAGCACACCTGTTTATCCCACTGAATGCGAGATGAAGAGCCTGCTCCGTTCTAATGTATGGGATCATCCTCCCCAATCCTGCTCTCCTTAGACACTGGCTGCTCTAGGTGAAGACCAGGGAATATTCTCCAGTTACCTGGCCTAAGGGTTCTGCCGGAAGCTAGAAGGTTAGGGACCACATGTTCCCATATTCGAAATGACCCCCGGCTTCAGAACTGCCAATCCCTAGCAGATGGGCACCTGTCATTTTCAGTATAATGCTCCCATTGCTTACAGTAACAACACAGTGATTTACTCTTCCTTCCTTCTCCCTGCCTGCGTTGGGACGTGCCATGCAGAATGACAGAGAAAAACCAAAAGATGACAGTATCTGGACTGTTTGCTCTTCCCAGCTCCCAGACAAATAATTACAATGCTCCATAATAAATCAGGTGGTAAGAAGACCCAGGAATGCTGTGGGAGGACAGAAGAAGGAGTCCGAATTCTGCCTTGGTAGCTGAGGGTTGCTTCACAGAAAATTGTGTCCCTGAGGATGAGTAGGAGTTTACCAGGTGAAGATGGAATGGAAGTGAATTTAGGCAGAGGAAAGAGAGTGCGCCAAGTTTGGAAAGGGCACCGCATGTTCAGTTATGCCTGAGCATCCTGAGGAATATCACCAGTGAGGCAGCCAGATTACGAGAAGCCTCGGATGAGCTCAAGGCCATGTCTGCATCCGTTTTACCACCAAACCTCATGTAATACCTGGCGCACAGTAGGTGCTCAATAAATGTTTACTTAACAAATGAGTGGAAGAACAAATGAATAAGGAACCTGGACATTAACAGGAAGTCTGTCATTTGATTTTTTGAAACAAGGAATGTAACTGGGGGATAAAGTTGAGGATGGTTCACATCAGGTGAGATGCTAATGGCAGGAAGACCAAGTAAAATAGACCAGGAAAAGCGAGATGGGAAGGACTGAAGCGGACAGCTACCTTCAGGAAGGCAAAGGAGGGCACAGCTTCAAGGGACATTTCTGGGATGAACCCATGGTGCTTGGTTGGATGTGGGGCATATGTTGAATGAGAGGAACTGAAAACATCCCTAGGATGTGTGGCTTGTGTAGCGTAGAAATAGTATGGCATAGCTATATGGCAGTTGTGAGAAAGAGCTAAAAGTAAATAGCAATGAACAGTTATACAGTCCAGCCAAGCAACCACGCATTGGGAAGCGAGGTGGGGAGAGGACCAGTAAGGCTTATTGTCAGCATCTCCCCTAAGAACTCCACTGTGGGCCTGTGGGTCCCTGTTCATCTCAGCTGGGCATCTCAACCTTCACTGGTATGCTATGGAATTCTGACATGTATTTTCCCCGAGTATTTTTATTGAGATATAATGGACATATAACATTATATTCGGTTCAGGTGTACAACATAATGATTCGCTATATGTATACATTGCAAGTGATCAACACAATGTCTAGTTAACATCCATCACCACACATGGTTACAATTTTTTTTTCTTGTGATAAGAACGTCTAAGATCTACTCTTTTAGCAAACTTTCAAATATACAATACAGTATTGCTAACTCTAGGCACCATGCTGTACATTACGATTCCAGGACTTATTTATTTTATAGCTGGAAGCTTGTACCTTTTGACTCCCTTCACCCATTTCCTCCACTCCCTACGCCTTGCCTCTGGCAACCACCAGTCTGTTCTCTCTATGAGTTCAGTTTTTTGTAGATTCCGCATATCAGTGAGCTCATTTGATATTTGTCTTTCTCTGTCTGACTTTCTTCACCTAGCTCCCCTGGGTTTTAATACTGTTACTATGATATCTATTCTGTCATATGAAAATGTTGAGTTGAGCAGATTGTCAGTGGATTATGTAGATTATGTGGAGTTGGGTATTAATTTCTTGAAAGTAATATAAATATGAATAGCATCATATCAAAACTGATACCAAAGAAAATGGTAAATATGATACAGTCGTTCTTTGGTGTCCATGGAGGATTGGTTCCAGGATACCCAAATCTGAGGATGCTCAAATTCCTTAGTCTTCCTGGCTCTCCATATTCAGGGATTCAACCAACCACAGATCATAAACATATCATAAAAGTACAATAATAAAGAACATTCATTTAATAATGTTGAATAAATTAATAAATAACGTTTATTTATTTTAAAAATATATTGCTTAGCATGTGTCAGACATTTGTCTAAATGCTTTAGAAATAGCAATTGATTCTTTCTAATATCCCTATGGAGAAGATGTCATAATTATGTGTGTTGTGCAGAAGTGGAAACTGAGGAACAGACTGGTTAAGTTACGTCCGTGGGGTAGTATCGCTACTAAGTAAAAGGGCCCAGATTCAAACCGAACCTTCTCTGAGTCCCTGTGCGCCTGTTCACTCCTGCACTGGCTGCTCTTGCTAAACTGAGTTATGTGTGGACAACGGCCAATTCAGGAAGCGATGAGTGGCCAGGCCTGAAGAGTAACCACATAGGAATGATGTCACAATTGCAAATAGTTTTATAAACATGGAGACTACGTTAACATTAGAAAGGATTCATTTGTTATAACTCTTGAGGACGTTTAGTGTTATTTTTAGTCTTTTAATCCATTTGCATATACTGATGAAATGTTTAATGTTTTGCAAATACAAAGTGGTTGAGAGCCCCTAATCAGAACATTCCGTTGATTTTGTCCTGCTCCCTGGGAGTACAGGGCCATGGAGTCTGCGCAGAGCGCATCTGGGAGATGGAGGTCGAACTCCAAAAGCAGTCCGACAACGCTTCAGGGGTGTACAAGTGTTGGTTGCATCTGCCTGAAGACTCTGGAGGCATCTAGAGGTGAAGCAGAAGAGCTTCTGAAGTCAGACCTCCTGAGTTCAAACCCCGCCTTCACCACTCACCAGTCATGAGACTTTGGGAAAATTACCCATTTTTTACCTCTCCGGGTCTCAGTTTTCCCCACTGTAAAATGGGGATAATAATGGTCCGTGCCTTGGAGGGTCACTGTGAAGTTTGAGTTAGTGCATGCTCAGAATAAGCACTCACTACGTGTCTTCTTTTATTATGAGTCTGCCAGTAGCACCCCAGAAATCAACCCAGCTGCCTCCTCTCTCCACAAATTTACCTCCTTCTCTTTTGTGTCCATAACATCTCTCTGAATTGTCACTACAGCAAAGATAAGATATTCAGGGATGGGGTCCATGACTTATTCCTCAACTAAGACGGCATGTGTCAGTGAAGCAGGGCAGTCCGAAGGAGGCCCTCCCTCCCCTGTCAGACTCTTTCCCAGCAGTGCTCATCGTGTCCATAATTAAATGAAAGCAGTGACAGAAAATGACTGGTGTATGAGGCGTTTATAAAGTCCTAGTGCGGCTTTAATTCTCTAGTTTTCAGAACATCTGTAAACCCTTTACTGTTAAAAAAAAATCCCTTCTGGTGACCATAAGTCTATAAGTCAGGGTTATTTCATTTATTCTATTTCTCAGTTGTACTTCATGTGCACAAAAGTAGTGTGGCTGATGACACACTCTCATCATTCGTCCACACACAGCTGGCTTCTCTTTTTACCCTTTGTCTTTGTTAAAGTTGCATGCCTGTGGTAAAGCAGGGCTGTGGGAACTGTCTGACCCAGATAGAGAGAAGTATTTTATCACTGGCATGGTTTATAATTGCAAGGACATGTTGATTAATACAAAGAAGACCTGGGGCCAGACAGGTGGCATAGCGGTTAAGTTTATGTGCTCCCCTTCCACAGCCTGGGGTTCCTGGGTTTGGATCTCAGCTGCAGACCTAACTACTGCTCATCAAGCCATGCTGTGGTGGCATCCCACATAAAAAATAGAGGAAGATTGGCACAGATATTAGCTTAGGGCCAATCTTCCTCACCAAAAAAAAAAAAAAAAAAAAAAGAAAGAAAGAAAGAAAAAAGAAAAAGAAGAAGACCTGACTTTTGGTCAGAGTTATGTTTGTTGTACAACAAACAATCTACAGAGATGTGCCCCATGTTGCCTGAGCCCGGGCCCCACCCTTGGTGCACTGCTAACATGAACAGATCATAAATGTCTGCTTGATTAACTTTACACATATATACACCCTGGTAACCATCATGCAAATTAAGATGAGCATTTCTAACACCTCGGAAGGTTTCTTCATGTCCTCCTCCATCAACACTCGCCTCTACTCCCAACTTCGAGGTAACCACTATTCTGACTTCTATCAACATAGATCAGTCTTTTGTGATCTTAAACTTTGTATAAACGAAATCACATAATATGTACGCTTTTGAGCAAGACTTCTTTTGCGTAACTTTGTGCATGAAATTCATCCCATTTGCTGCATGGAGCAGTAGTGTGTTCTGTTTTGCTGCTATGTGCTATTATGTATAGGACTATGCAACAATTTATTTATCCATTCAGATAGTGGTGGACATTGTGTCCTTTCCATTGTTTTGGATGCTATGAGTGAAGCATCTGTGAAGGTTCTGGTAGACGACATGCTCTCATTTTCTTTGAGAATATATGTAAGGGAGGGGTTTGTGGGGCATCCTCTGGCCTGGGGCACAGGTTTAGCTTTGTAGATATTGCCAGACTGTTTTCCAAAGTGGTTGTGCCGACAGTCCGCTTTTATTTATTTAATTAATTTTTGAAATAATTTAAAAAGTATCCACAAACCCACCCCTGAGTGAAATAAGGGTTATCTCCTCTACTTTACCAATGAAGAAGCTGACTTGAGAGAGGTTTAGTGCTTGTGTGGATCACACAGCTAGCAAATGCCACAAATGAGAGCGACAAACAGGTCTTTCGAATTCAAGGGCAGCACTCTCCTTGTTATAGCCTCTTTATAGAACATCTCATTTAAAGACGTTGAGTTATCTGTAAGCAGAAAAGGCACTTGTAAGGCATTCACTGGGACAAAATAGGGAGGAAAAAAGTCTCAAATTCTCGCCAGGAAAACACGTGCATTTTGCACTTCTGCCAAAGAACTTGCTGGCAGAGAGCAAATGCCTGTCGGACATGGATGCTGGCGTGATTCCTGGCACAGGCTGCCTATACCTTGTTTGCCATCATAGTGTCAAGATTTTATGTGCCTACAGGGCCAATGCATGGCATCCTTGCACAGGTCTTGTCGTATTCATCGTGGAATGTTTCCCTTCATTGAAAAAGATAACCTAACCTCTTGCTAAGCAAATTGTGACCCAGGGACCAGCAGCAAGGCACCAACGGGGAGCTTGTTAGAAATGCAGAATCTTGGGCCCACCCCAGACCTTCAAACGCTGCATTTCAGCAATATCCCCAGGTGATTCCTATGCCCATCAATTTTAAAAGCACTCATTTGAATAGTTGCAGATTAGAAGTCACTTCCTCCTGCTTTAGGCTCTTCGGGAGTGTGGCTTTTCATCTCTGAGTCTCAGTCTCCCAATCTGAAAGATGGGGCTAACAAGGCACACTTTACGGGGTTGTAATAAGGATTAAAACATAAAATAGAGGAAAAACGTCAACAAAGATTCTAGACCAATCCTGGTGACCAGCCAAGCGATAGCCCCTCTTCTTAGAGATATTCTCAAGCAAGGTGGGCCCAGCTGACTTTCTCAGTGGTGAAATGCAAGCCTTTAGCTATTGTAAACACTCTGTACCCAGAGCCCAATCCCCACTTTCCTTGCACCAGCCCTGCAAGAGAATTCAGTGTTTGTAAATGTCAGGCCAGAGTGGAGCTATCCCTGGAAGTCATCCAAGCATGAGGGCCAGGCTCCAGGCCGGCCTCGCCTGGTGTTCTTTGCTGACTGCCCTCCGAAAGCCGCAGACCATAACTTAAAGAGAGCTGCAGCCACGGAATAAAAAGAACAAAACAGCTGCCAGGGTAATAAGCAGGTTTTCCAGGGAAAGTTTGTTATATAACAGGACAGAGACATTCATGGGAGAGGAGGAGGGGAAAGAAGTGGGAGATGGCAGATTTGACATGTCAGAATGGCCGGTGGGTCTAAATATTGCTCATGAGCAAATTAAGGATTTTTAAAAATAGGTAAGGAAGAGTTTTCCCAGTTGAGCTGTTCTGAAAAATGAGTTGTCTCTGAAGTACAAGCTAGTGTATTTTTCCTGGTTGAAAAGGAAAAATGTGTTTGATTGGAGAAATGTCTTTAGCAATGATAATTACATGGGTCCTGAAACATTGCCTGCCTGGTCATTTTCCGCAGGGTTAATATCAGTGAAACATATTAAAAAATACGAGTTTTATTTAATGACCTTTTCTCTCTTTTCCTGGTGCTAGTTTTCACTGCGTGATTTCTGACTTTGGTGTCAGCTCGTACAGGAAAGCAGTTTAGAATACATGGGTGATAAAAACAGGCCCAATCAATTTTTATAGGGCCAGCAGCTGTGATGGCTTAATTGCGACCTTGGTGAAAAGGCTGTGATCTTTATGCTAAATTATTTAAAAAATAGCTTTCATTGTAAGTTTTCAGAAATCTGTCCAGTCTCTTGGCGTTTGAAATAGTACCAACCACTTGAGTGCCGAAAGGCCTAAGAATGGAAAGTTCACGGCTAATTTGAAATACAGGATTTCAGCAGCTCGGTGGAGCTGGAGTGCTGGAGAGGGTGGAGCAGGCAAAGGAAATGCAGACTGTGTACATAACGAGGGCGCTCAATCCAACTGGGTAGCCGGCAAGCCCCGTCGTGTTTTAAATGGAGTATTGTACCTCCTGTCACGATGACATATTCAATTAAGCGCTATCCTATTATTATTTCTCACCCTATGTGATTTAACAAAAACGTTATTGAAACTAGGAGAAATCATTCTAAACACAAGCGAAAGAAACTTCTTTGATTGGAATTGTAATGATGTCTTGCACAATCTCTGACAGGTAAATTATGAACATTTGCAGCTAAACTTGGGCGCAGAATGTTAATTTGAAATAGGTTCAGACTATCTGGGGGGCTTTTAGTTTTATAAATGAGTCTCAAACTATTGGGAGGGAGGGAAGCCACTGTTTCTTCTCTCTGAAAGGCCATGACTTTGGCAATTATCTTATAGGTGGTGATAATAAATACAAAATTGTGAGCATCAGATTAGGACGTGGTGCTTCCTGGGAGGAGCCCCTGATGGACACCGTTTCTCAGAGCTCCATCTCCTCTCAAGCTTTCGAGGTGGAGTGGATGATTTTCACTTATTGTGTATATCACTTTCTAAGTATGATGTTTCCAACTGATGTTTTGAAAGCTGCTAATTTTCTAATGCTTCAGCAAAACCGTAAAAAAAGTTACATCAAATTATTGTTACAAAGTTACATCAAATTATTGCTTTGCCAAACTTGGAAGATTTTGAGTCTCATTTCTTGGAACAAAAAAAGCCCCTATGTGTAAACAATAATATCAAAACTTGAAAATACACATTGAAAATATTTCACAGGAAAAGAGGTGGACCAAAGCCAATGGCTTAATATGCACCATTTCTGAGACTTTCCTTACAAAGCCAAGAAGCTCAGCCTCCTCCCAAGGGTTTCTTATCTACAGACAATGAAAGGAAAGTGCAACTTTAGTGTCACTCTAGCTACTACTCATTGCAATGTGTCACTAAGAAAACTTAAAAAGAGGTTCATTGATACAACTAGAAGGACACACAACTAAGAATATACAACTATGTACTAGGGGGCTTTGGGGAGAAAAAGAAAAAAATAAAATCTTTGAAAAAAAAAGGAGGTTCATTGGAACCTTAGCAATGTTTTAATAAGTTTGAACCCCAACAGTATAGGGGGTGAATGGATGAGCGCTACGTCCTATAGAACAGGGAACACGTGCAGTGTTGTGGACATGTAGGGTACCTAGGAGCTTAAAATAGTCAAAGAATCATAGACATAGGGGCATTTGGTGTTGTATAATCCAGACCTGAAACTGTAAGGTAACCCAGCAATTTTATTGTTCCATCTCTGCTTGAATACATGAAATATAGGGAAAATTAGGAAGCCCGTTGGATTTTAAATATATTCTACTTTTTTATGAAACTTTAACATTGACCCCATCTCTCCCTTTCTATTGATTTTCTTTATGGTTATGGATCTCCTTCTATGATCACGTGGAAATATTCTAATCCCTTTGCTGAAGGGCATAATTTCAAATATATATAAAAGCTTCCAGACTACCCCAAAGTCTTTTTTCTTTCTGCTTCAGCCATCCATACAGTTATTTATATATGCAGTCATTCATGCGTCCAATCATTTAGCAACATTTACTGAGTGCGTACACATACAATGTGCCATAAGCTATATTAGACACAAGAAATGTAATATTAAACGTATATAATAACATTAAAATGAGCTCACAATGATTTATTATTCACCATTGTTGTTGGCACTTTATATTCATTACGTCATATAATTCTCACAATAATCTTATGAGAGAAGTACAATTTTTCTCTCCATTTTACAGATATGAAAACTGAGGATAGGAGAAATTAAGTATTTTGCCTTTAAAGACACAGCAGTGAAACAGAAATTTGAACCTACCTTTCCTAGACCCTCTAGTCTGTACTTTTAACTATTCATTCAATTCTTACTCCATGGTTGTGTTGGGAGATACATATGCAAACAATTATAATACGATTTTGTATGTACTATATAATGGAGATAATATAGGAAACATGAAAAAAGATGGTTTCAAGTCTGAGTACAGGTTTCAAGAGCAGGTACTTCTTTGAAGGATAGACCCGTGAAGAAAGGGTAGGACAGCCAGGAAGATGAGCAGTTAATGTACAAAGTAGATGAGCGTGAAAACCTAAGGTAATGGCAAATAGTAAGTATTAACAGAGCAGAAGGTACAGGGAGAGGTGGCTGGAGATATTAGGAAATCCCTAGGAAACCAGGATTCAAATTTGGAGAGCTGCAAACACCGAGTAGGCTAGAAAGCGATCCTTAGAAAGTGGTAGGTAGTCATTAATGGCCTGTAAGTAATTAGATTTGCATTTTAGAAAGTTCTTTCCAGCAGCATTTTCAAAGCTGAGTTGGAGAGGGCTAGACTGGAGGCTCAGGAAGCAATCTGAGGGGATATGGCCCAAGGGAATACTCTCGAGTCCATCTAGAAATATTACACCCATAGAAGAAAATACTGCCCTCCAGATGAGTTCAAACAGCACAGAGTAGAGTAGGGGGCATAGGACATCAGGGGTGTCTGCTTTGCATCAGGGACTGTTGACTTTTGGGCCTGTATGTGCTTATCTTCCAAACCGTGCTTCTTCATTTCATGGGGCAAGGACATTTGTATTCTAAATGCACTGCCTGCCTTTGTTTCTTGTCGGTGTGACTGGCCAACTCTGGCTACTGCTCAGCAGCTACTAATGGATATTTTCTGTTTTATCAGAGCCTTGCTGTGCTGGCTACCCCTTGTGTATTATCAACCGCCCTTTTTCTACCACTTAAACCCCAAAGATAACAGAAGCAGCTAATATGTGATTCAGCAGAACCTTTGCAATATTTAAAAGTTCTAATATTAAGGACATCTAATATTAAGGGTTATTGAGCATTCAGTTAAAGAGCCTCAAGTGTTTAATTTGGGATTTTCCATAGGATAGGTATTGTTTGTTAATTAGTTAATTAAGTAACAAATGATTATTGAAAACATGCATTAGGATTAAGCAAGCTGCAAGAGAGACAAAGATATCTCCAAGGCAATTAGCTCACTGTAATTTTAACGATAAATGTGTAATTAGACTCTTATTCTAAAGAGATTGTTTGGAATGGTTTTTACAAGCATTAAACAGGCATGTAACAAGATATTTACTTATATAACAAGCAACATATAATTCTAATTCTTGTTAGGCATTAGCTGGTGTGTTCAAATGATACCTAATTTGCTAAAAGCAAAAACTTTACAAGTATTAGTACTTAAAAATAGAATCCATTAAAAGCTTAAGTAACTAACTTAATTATATTACAACTAGATTTATCCCCAAGCCTGTTTATTTCACCTCTTAGACAATTATCTGAGACTTTCAAATGTATTATGACTTAACAGCCAACATTTACACATTTATGTATCTACACTTGAGGAGATTACCACTGTATCACAAAATGAAAACCCTTCCCCCACCCTAGTGTCAACTTGTCAAGAGAGAAATAAATTCCCTTCTTGGATGTCTACAACCTACGACAGTTCTTGGCACATGGCGCTCCATAAATGTCTAATAAATTGATTTGAATGAGCAGAATTAGGAAGTCTAGATATTTCTTAAAGTGTATCCCTATTTCATTGCAGTCTCCTGGCTAACATCACTGCATGCACTGCTCTTCTGTGTATTTCTTCTCTCTGGCTAGCAGCCTGGTTGAGAAGGGCTGGGGAACTTCCGTCTCCAAAGGACTAGCATGGATAGGCGATGAGTGGGAATTACAGTAATGATGATAATTATAATAAATACCAGCAAACAATTAAGTAATTACTATTTCCCAGGCATGACGAGAAGCTCTTTTCAATGATTACCACAATTTAAATTGTCAATCTGATGAGCTAGACCCTACTACTGTCTTTGTATTTCCAATGGGGAAACTGAGGCTGAGAGCAGTTACATAATTCTTCCAAAGTTACACAATTCATAAATAGTGGAATCAGGATATAATCTCAGATATCCTGAAGGCAAAACTCATTCTTGCCTGAGGTTAGGTTCCCTTGAAGCAGATCTTGAAATGGAGTTACTTGTGCAACTCGTTTGTAGGGGCACGCTCTCAGGGGAAACCTGTCAGGGAGTGAGCCAAGCAGAGTAGGGTAGGGCAAGAAGCTAGGTGGAGATGTGAGTTCAGTTGAACTCTAGCCTCAGTCTGATTTCTCAGGGAGCTCTGGAGCGTAAGTAACCCTACGGAATAGCTCCATCTTGACACATAGGTGCAGGAATTTGTATCCCAGAATCTGTGAACAGGCTGTTGGCTACCACTGGGGAAGAAGGCATAACCTCATAGGTATGTTCTGGCAGGCGGTAGCTCACTTTGGGGGAGGCCAGTTCCTGGAACAAGTTTGTTTGTGAGCTGTTGCAGCCAACTCACAAAAGCAGGGAGGATGGGTGCAACAGCCAGCCACAGCTAAGGGGGCATGGCACCGGTTGTGTCTACTGCAGGGCTGGCCTCTATAATGGTTATCTTAATCTCTGAGCTCCCATGAAGAACAAGAGACTTTTGTGAAGGAGACTAGGTTTTTATCCTGATCTGCCTTTTCCTAGCTTAATGGCTTTGGGAAAATCGCTTAAACATTCTGAGTCTCATTTTCATCATCTTTAAAGCAAGAGTCTTAATAGTACTAGTCTCATGGGATTGTTATGATGACTAAATGAGGATGTATATGAGTGCATTTTGTAAACTAAAGCAGAACGTGAATGTTGTTTGTGGTGATGTTATTGCTGTGTCTGACTTCTCAGGATCAGGGGCAGCCAGTTGGTGGCGGCCTTTAAAACTATGGAAGTCCTGGTCCATGTGACAAGGTTGATTAAAGATGTCATAAGCACAAGGCCAGTGGTGTGGAAATGGGGAAAGAAAAGGATAAGGATGAAACTGAACTTGAAAGGAGGTTAGCTGACCATCTAGACTCTTTCAAAATTCCTCCTGAATATTGATAAACCTAATTAATGTGTGCAAAAACTGAGGATCAGAAAAAATAATCTACCCAAGTTCCACAGCCAGTAAATGGCAGACCTGGGACTCTGACTCAGGTCATTTGAAGCCTATTCACAGTATTTCACAGTATTTTTGTTTGTCTTCAATCTTGGCAAATCCAGGTGATTTTTCCAGAGAAATCTGCTCCGGCTCTCTAGACCCCATGAACACTGTTTCCCTTCTTAACTCAGGAAGTTCCCATCCTGAGCATCTTAAGCCTTGGTTCTTTCTCCTGAATCCTTGACATCTATTCAAACTAACAATCACAAATTCCAAATGGAGCAGAAAGAAACAACCTCTGATTTAAATTTGGTTCATAATCAGCACTTACCCCTATGAGGCATTTGGAGCCCTATCTGAAGCTTAAAAGGCAACAAGTTCACCTTAATACGATATTCAGTGGAAGTCAGTGTGGGAAACTGACTTTCTGCACAGTACTGAAGCCTTTATGAAGGACCGTAAAGTCAGGTGATGTGGAGACCAAGGATTTCAATAGCACATACATCATTTGTGGAGGAAATAGATTTAAGTTTTCAGGACAGTCTAGCTGTCCTTCAGAGAACATCATGCAGGCAATACCCAAATAGCCATTAATTCAAAGGAACTGTCTTTAGAAGAAAAACACTTAGAGAGTGATTGATTCTAACTGATAAATAATCCAAATTCTCTCTCTCTCTCATCATGTAATTATATTTAGATAAAAATATTGAGTGCATCCAATGTTCTCTGTCAATGTCCTGATGAAGTATGCAGGAGGGGGACCATTTGTGTTTTCCTTATTTTCCTGACTTTTCTTATAAAATGGAAAAATCTTCTCTTAACAGAGAAGTCTCAATGACCTTCATTGTGTTTCATGAACATTCCTTAATCAATCATTAGCAAAGGGTGGAATAACTCTTAGACCATTTACATCCATTCCTTGAGTGGGCTGAGTCCACTTTTCCTTCTGAGGCAGTGCAAAATAGCCATGGAAAACTGAACAAAACTGGGGTTCCATTGGGGAGAAGGAAGAGGAGAATAGATGATGGACAGACAAAGAGCAAAGTATACAACAGAAATAACAAAGATGATACTATATATTGAAATGTATACTAAACTTTAATCCTCATTAATTGGTTAGAATATTTAGAAGAGGAAGAATATAAGTTTTATAAGTAGAATCCTCAAATCCCCAACACCAACCTACAGAGGCCTTTTCTTCCTGATAAGAATGAATGTGGGGCTGGCCCCGTGGCCGAGTGGTTAAGTTCGCGCGCTCCGCTGCAGGCGGCCCAGTGTTTCGTTGGTTCGAATCCTGGGCGCAGACATGGCACCGCTCATCAGACCACGCTGAGGCAGCGTCCCACATACCACAACTAGAAGGACCCACAACGAAGAATATACAACTATGTACCGGAGGGGCTTTGGGGAGAAAAAGGAAAAAATAAAATCTTTAAAAAAAAAAAAAAAAAGAATGAATGTGTCCCAAGGCTTGATGCTATGATAGCAAATGTGGAGCGACCTTGCTAGGAAATTTCCATGTGGCATGATATCCACTGTGAGTAATTCTGAGAGAGTTATAAACACTTCTCGGGAAAAGGGAGGACATTAAACCTTTTTCCATAGCCTAGTGAATGAGCAGAGGATTGGGATTTAGGTAAATCAATATCTGAACTCTTGCCCAGTAGTTTTTGTTGCATTAAATCACTTTATACTTTAGCCTCAATTAGTTCACTTATAAGATGGGGATCATTGTTTCTACTTCATAGATTTGTTTTGAAGATTCAGTGGAATAAAATATGAAAAAATGCTAGGTCACAATGGGAAGATAATACTGTCAGATGTCCTTTTTTGTAGGCAAGAGGATAGTCTAAGGGAGGTGGGGAATCACTGGCCAGTATGTAGGAGAAACGCAACCCATCACTGAAATAACCTGAGCTTTTATTGTAGGCCAGTGCTGATGGTACCAGAACTGGCAGAAGAAAACTGAGGTTTGAGGCAAACTCAGTTCGGTCATGGTTTTGCTATGAGATCTGGAAATAATCAATTAGCCTCAAGATTTCATCATGTCGGTCATAATACTTACTTCCTGGCTTTACCAAAGAATATGTGAAGAAATTTCTAGGTGCTTTGCTCTTTCGCATAATCTTACCCTGAAGCAGATGTTATGTAAAAATATATGAAAGTAGTAAATAGATATTTGTGAGCAGGTAATGGTGCTTTGAAAAGAAGTCATCTGGGGAACAATGTATTGTGACGTTTGTTACACAATGTGTTAGAATATTATGGTGGATGCTTAGAAGGGAGGGAAACCCTCATGCTCAGGGATTAATGGCTGATGGACTCCCCACAAGAGGCATCATAATCTTTCCTTCTACATGATACTGTGAGAATCACACGATATAGTTTGCTACAAGGCCACCATTTTACCAAAGAATTGGATCCCGCGTGTCTCAGAACTTGGAATCACTTTGTACGGAAGCAAGATCCTGAGCATAAGGAATATGTTGTAATTAAGGTCTGGGCTTAGAGTTATTAACTCACGACATATCATTTTGAAAAACTCCTATTTTGACCCTCAGCAAATTTCCTTTATTTCCATGACATAAGTAGGCATAAATTATTTTCAAATCCATCTTTTAAAGGGATTTTCATCAAGAGGCTATTTCTATGCTTGGGGTGATGGCAATACTTATTTTAAGTTCTTTAAGGCATATTTAACTGACTCTCCAAACCGAACTTGGCTTGACAGCTCCAAACCATTAATAAAGCATTTTTAATAGCATTTGTGAAAATCTCGTCTATCTGAAAGTGAAAATGTTCTGCATAAACAATAAAACAAAATGGAGGCATGGTCTATTAAACAAACAGCAGTGATGGACTTTAGTATGTCACAATATCACTACTTGCTTAATAGGGTGCAAGCAATTTAAAAAAATCTGAAGTCATTCTCTAATTATTTCCATTAACTGTTCAAATCTGAGCTTTTTCACGATGTTGGTTATGAACAGTAAAAGTAAATCAAGTGATATGAATAATAATTTTCAATTAAAAAACACAAGCTAGAAAATGAGCTGCTGGCTCAGTCCAATTGTCTGAGGATGTACACTCCCTTTTCATTAACATAAGACCTTGTTAAGTAAATGGGTGTCATTTTATTCTTGAATATACAGAAAGGTTTTCCTAAGACTCAAAAGATTCCAGGTTGGAATCTCAACCTTGATCATTTCTCCCTACCTCCTTGTTCCTTTATTTCCTCTTGTGCCCTCACCATCTTTTGTTTTTATGTGATTCTGGGCTTTGTGGGAGAAGCAAAGTTAGGTTAGGAAGAGGGAAGAAATCAGGATCAGCAAAGCAGGCATTCCAGAACAGTATATGCTCAGAATTCAGGAGTGGATAAATCCCCTAGACAGGAAAACTGAATATTCCTGGTCCAATATTATTCTTCTGTGTGCAAAGGAGGAATACGTGCAAAGCAAACAGAAGGAAAGGCTCTCTAGAACCCACTTGACCTTGTTCTTTAGAGCTTCTTTGTTCTAGTGTCTACCTGCTTCCTGAATTTTAAGTGAGGGGCAAGCGTGTGGAGATGCTTTCTACCAAGACATGATACCAATGACTGTAGGCTCATTAAAGAATCAGGTTCTACTATATTGTAATAGCAAGTCTAAAAATTTAGAGACCATTGGTGAGATCCCAGTGTTGATCTTACAGATTATTGCATAGTCTAGAGATACCCTCAAATATGTTTCTGATTATTGGATGAAATTTTATGTAATTTATATAAGTATCATGAGGTTATATATGCATGTTAAACAAGAAAGGAAAGGCAGGTACCAAAATGATAACAAGTGTTTTGTTTGTTTATGGGAAATAGGGAAAAAATCTCTCCTCTGCTTCCCCCAGTTACTCAACTTTTAACAATTCCATAATAATAATTCCTTTTATAATAGAAAGAACTGGAAAAACAAACAAGTATGGATGTCTGAAGAATAAGGTCCAAAGTTGAGATGTGCCATATCTTAGCTGTATGTGGATTAGCTCACAGGAAGGGAGAATCAAAGATTGGCACATATATCCAGGGACTATAAAAACTGTGGTAGGAAGGCAGGAGAAGTTAAAACGGTTCCAGGGGTTGTGTGGTGCCCTCATCCTTTCTTCTTCCTTTCTCTAAAGAAATTGACGTTGTAGAAGCAAGACAATTAGAGATCTGGATTATGGTCTTGAGTTCTAGTAGGAATTCTCAGCCTGGCTAGGTGTTGGATCGCTTGAGTGGTAAAGAGACAAAGAGACTAAATTTAATACCTTAATGATCTTACTCCACATAGATCAGAACGACTCACTTCTCAGAGGATCCATATCTGTAAAATGCCTGATTCCAGAGTAACAACTTAATCCCAATTTTGTATCATTTTCGTTTTTGTCTAGACTACTCAGGGTCATGAATTTCTTGAAAAGTGGTAATGAGTGCTTGGTTAAGCTTTTTGTACTCAGAGAAGGCAAATATGTGCCACCATCCCCCACCACCTCAACCAAGGCTATTTCAGTCTATTTTCCTACTAAGCCAGGACTCTACCCAGAATCCTTTTAACTGCCAAAAGGTTAGAAAAGGCAAGAAATTCCATCCCAGCCCCCCAAATTCTTTCTGGGACTCATTTCTTACAGAAACATTTCTATCTTGAAAAAAAGGGGTATACAGTAGCTAAAATATGGGCACATATTTTTAACAGCAATCCAGGGATAGCATTGTTTCCCACCAAGACACAAATTTTGATCTTCACGGTTTAACATGTAATTTATCTCACACATTTAGAGATGCTCCATATTGATGATTAAATGCCAAGTGATCTATTGTGTTTATTTGGATGGAGAAAAGGAATTTGCCTTCAATATTCTAAAAACACAACCAACTATTTGATCTGTATGGCAGTGTGGGCTATTGGGTACGTGCACAGTTTAAAAAATTCCATCCTTTCAAATCTTAGTTGAAAATGTCGAAGTCGAGCTGCAATGAGCCTCATCTGAACACGAGAAAGCCCCAACCTCACTAATAAAACTTTCAGATTTTTTGATTGACTGTCATTCGAAATTCCCCTCATCATGTTACATACAATAGGTAGCATGCAGTGGGGTTGCCTCTCGACATGACCCTATTAGAGATTGCCACTTGTGAGGAAATCTATTCAAAAGCAGAGGCTGTATTAAGCTGGATACCAGGTCAAATGACACTATTTGGGGGAAAAATGGAGAGGTACTTCAGCCTAATGATTTGTGAAAAGTTAAGTAACAACAAATTCCATGAATATGAAATTGTGGAAAGAATGCTCTCATCACTGCTTTTATCCCTCAGCGCTCCACGCAGACGGTAGCCGTGAGGAATTAGAAATGGCACCTGCTGCTGCGCCTGTCTCCCTCTGAAAGGATGCTTTTTAAGACTGTGATTTTAGAGCATTTAACATGGAAAGGGGAAATTTCAGTTTGGGGTTCTCAAAGTTTTTTTTTTTTTTTTAGTCAGTAAAAGGGGATGGTAAGAAGTGCAATATGAGTATTCTGACATTTCCTACATATTTTCGCTTCCAAGAACCTTTGTATATTCATGCGGCTGGCTGCAGAGAACTTTGACAGTTTTAGTTGGAAGCTGTGGAAATCTCAGGAAGGAGCAAACTTGGTTTCTGCATTAATAAATGAGGGAAATAGATCCGAGATCATCCTCTAATTTATATTTGGTTTTCAGAATTTTAGTTTTTATGAACTTTTCACTGGAATATAATATAATAGGTATTAATATAATAGTGGAATATATAATACAATGTAAAGTATTATATAATGTAAGCAGGAAAGTATGCTATGACCCACTGGATTTGCACGAGCTGAACACACACCTGTGTAAAGCCATAAGATCAAGAATTAACAGACCAGAAATATCTCTCATGCCCTCTTTCAGCCTCTACTCCCGCCAAGGGTAATCACTCTCCTGTCTTCCAGATTTGTTTTGCCTTCTGTGTATTTTCTCAAAATGGAGTTATACTACGTATCCTCTTTTGAGTCTGGCATCCTACATTCAACATTATGTTTATAAGATCCACCCATAATTATTGTATTTCATTTTAGTTTATTCATCCTCATTACTGTATATTTTTCTGTTATGGGATTATGCAATTTTCCATTCCTGATGGGTGTTTAGGCTAACTGTTTTTGGCTCCTAGAAGCAGCGCTGCTTTGAATATTCTTGTTTGGATCGTTTGAAGAAACAGACATACAGATTTCTGTTGGGTATATACCTAGGAGTGGACTTACCGGATCATAGGGTATGAATATTCATTTTGAGTAAATATTGCCAAACAGCTATCCAGAGTGGTTGCTGTTTACACACCGACCATCAGTGAGTGATGGTTCCAGTTGCTTAACATCATTACCACGCTGGTATGGGAGCACAGCTGCTAGGAATTGTTGAGGTTCTTGAGGAGATTGCTGTTTTCCTGTTCATCGCAGTGTTCAGAGCACTAAAGACAATGACGGCACTTGGTTAGGTTCCTGGATTCCTTTCAGCACTAATAATAGATGGATTCGTGAGCAAAGGGATATTAGAAGCAAAACCCAGGTCTGTGTTGAGTCAGGAAATGAGATCCCCGGGGGGAAAGGGGTACTATGGCTGCCAGTTAGGCTCCTTGCAGTGGCCTTTGTTGCGGATCCATCAGTAGTAGAGGAACATCTATTAGGAGTGTCTGGTAAAAATTGCTTCAGACCAGAAAGCTCCCCGCACTGCCCGTATGTGAACACATTTTTGAATTACAGGTGATTTAATTTTACAGTACCAACCCAGATGTACAAAAAGTCACTTTTCTTTACTATTCTATATTTGCTCTCAAGCCAACTTACACTGTGGTTGGAAACTGTCCTCTTCAAGGAAACTCAGATAGTTTTGATATAAAACCTTGTCCCTTTTACGCAAATATTCAGTTAAATTGAAAATTTGCACTTCTATTTCAGCTTTCCTTCTCTTAAGACACGATCCGTTTTCCCAGGGGGCATTGAAGTAGTGTCTGGTTGCTTTTTGGGCTGCCTCGGCCCCAGGTACTTCCAAGGCATGTGGCTTGATCTGCCCAGACTGTGGCCGTGGTTCCTGTGGTGGCCTCCAGTTGCGAGGCACCTGAGCACTGCATCTTGAGTTCAAACCCAGGACATTTCTAGTCTGTGTTCCTCAGAGCCCCTTATCAGTCCTTTGGAGGTTTGGGGAGTCTCATCTGCTGTCGTATGTGTCTCTAGGGTGTGAGGGACTTGTGGAGCTTCTCTTCAAGCTAATGCGCTGGAGCACGTCCCTCAGCCATTACCGAATCGCTCCCTGTGCGTTAGGTTGCCCCCAGCACCATGCACGTCTCAGGGATTTTCTCAGAGGCACGATGTCTTCCTAGGGTAAGCACAGCACTAACTCCACTGCTCTGGGCTCCCCCAGCCCCTCACTGGATGTCTGTCTCTGTCATCCTATGTTTCTGTGTCTAAGAAGAGCTTGGATATGGAGTTGGCGGGGAGCTGTTAAGACAAGCACCAACCTCTTAATTGCAGTCTGTCCATCTGAGTCTTCTTTCTTGCCTGCTGATTGAATACTTATTTCCTTTTGGTGTGGGCGAAGGTGAATTGCTTCACTCACGGAGCATTCTTCTCTGCTCTATGGTTTTTAATGTAAGCTCTCTGTTCTAAGCTTGGTTATTGATATTTAAAACCATCTTTGGAAATTCTGAGAAGCCACAACTTGACTTCCCCTTCTCTCTCAGTAAGCCCCAGATCTTGCACTTCCTACTTTGTCTGCTGTGGTTTCGAGAACTATATTCAATAATTCAACTATATTCAATAATGCCACGGGGTGGTATCTGCCCTCCCTCTGAGGACAATGCCTCTATGAAGCTACTGTTGCTGCTTGAATGGTGGAGAGAAAGATAGGAGTGCAGGCAATGGGAGCACATAGTTTTATATCAATTCATTATCCCTGCTACCTTGTGGAGCTGCCTTCAGTGCGTATATAGGAGGAGAAACTTGAGGAAACCAGAGGAACTTGCCCAGGAGGCCTTTTAACTTCACTGTGTAACAATATCACTTTTCCTTTTTCCTAAGAATATGAAAATAACAAGCTGGGTATTAAGCAAGTTCACTAAGATGTGTGGGCTCCTTTCCAAGAAGATAAATTATACATAATGAAATAAGAGAAAAGAGCATGCCATGTTTATGAAATTTCCATGAAAATCCCCATTTTACAAAGAAATTTTTTTTACCAGAGACTCAAATGAGGCCATAATATTGTGGCAGGATGTGACAGTTCATGCCCCAGGGGAGGCAATGAAAAGATTTAGACTGTCTTCTCCAGTTTGAAGCAGCTCCCTGTTATGCCCAGCAAGCTTGTCTTAAAAATATCCCCTTTGTTCACACCCAGGGTCAAGTAAGTTAATTCAGCCTGGGTTTCCAGGTTTGCTTGGATGTTAGAAGAAATTCTCCTTTGGCAGAGAGCTATAATGAAGGGACTAATAAAAACCACTTTGGTCGGTCACTTTCTCTTGATGTCTTGAAATTTCCATTTCACTATGATCAAAGAATATATGTCTGATTATATCTGGCTCAAGGGATGACCTTCCTAATTTTGATAGCTCCTTTATCCTAGCAATAAGTTAAACCCAGTTATTGACATAGACTTTCTTATATTTTATAAGTGTGAAGACGCTTCTGATTTGGTGTTACAATAATTTTCTGCAGATATTTACCTGAAATATTTTTATCCCTTACTTAGCCCAAAACTGTATGTTCATTTACTCATGTATTCTTTCATTCATTCTGTTTATTTTAAACACATTAAGTGAGCACAAGAGAATGTAGAGATGAATGAAACATCACTCCTGATGTTTAGGAACTCACTATCCAGTGGTATAGACAGTCATGTAAAAACAAAGTACAGCCAAGTGTCATTGGTGTTGGGATAGATGAAGTACAATGAGGCAACAATGTAAGGCTGGTTTTCCATATTGGGGAAAGTTCAAAATTTTGCTTAAAAAAATGGCTTAAGTTGGACTTAGAAGTTGATATCCAAAATGTGAACAATGTGGAGAGGGTATTCCCAGAAGGAAGTGAAGCATAAGCCAAAATATGGAGTCATGGAACCACATAACATCTCCAGAGACCCAGGAGTATGGTGAGGGTGTGGTTTACAAGAGCTGATACCTGGGAAAGGGGTAGAGGTTCCCAAGGCCACATGGTGGAGTTGTTGATGCTCCAAGGTAAGGAGGTATTTCAGCCTCTAAGCTGGCCATGGATATGGATAGAGAATATGACTTCATACATGCACAGATACAATCTCCAAATGGAATGGCTTAAACAGCAGAAATTTACTTCTCACAGTTCTGGAGGCTAGAGTTGGCAGGTTTGGTTTCTCCTGAGGCCTCCCTCCTTGGCTTGTAGATGGCCACCTTCTCACTGTGTCCTCGCATGGTCTATCCTCTGTGCATTCATCCCTGGTATGTCTTTGTGTGTCTTAATGTCTTCTTTTATATGGACACCAGACGTATTGAATTAGGGCCATTCCTAAAGGGCTCATTTTAACTTAATTACCTCTTAAAGGCCTTATCTCCAGAGGCAGTCCCATTTTGGGGGTTATGGCTTCAAACATAGGAATTTTAGAGGGACACCACTCAACCCATAACAGAACACTATTAATGTTTTTCAACATTACAGAAACTAAATATGAGGCCTGGTCTAAATTTGTGGCAGTGGGATGGAAAGACAAAGAGGCAAATGAGAAATACATGGGATCTGTACAGCTCTGAGGTTTCTAGCTTGGATGAGAAGAAATAAGGGGTGCAGTCACTAGGAGAAGTAGTTCAGACAAAAGGCAAGTTTTGGGTGTGGGAGATGGTCACTCCATCTTTGGCAGGTTGAGTTTTAGACACTGTAAGATTTTTGAGAGAAGCTGTCTAATATGTAGTTGGTAGGTGAAGACGCAGCTGTGTAATAGTTTAGATATCACTTACGTTTAGTAATTTTTCCTTAGTAATTTCATTGAGCTCCTTCTGGTAAATGGACATCAACCAATTACGCATGAGAAGGAGGGGGTTTATTGGAGGAGAAAAAGCCACAAATTTTTGTGATGTTTCAGGAAATGTTTGCTTCCACTGATTCTCCTTACTTTGGAGAAACTCTTGACACTATCTTGCCTCAGTTTCTCATGATGTATTTTATCACATATACTGAAAATAAAAGTACAGACAGTCCCTGATGTATGATGGTTCAGTTTGTGATTTTTCAACTTTACGATGGTGTAAAGGTGATACGCATTCAGTGAAACCACACTTTGAATGTTGAATTTTGATCTTTTCCTGGGCTAGCGATATGCGGTGTGACACCCTCTTGTGATGCTGGGCAGCAGCTGTGAGCCACAGCTCCTAGTCAGCCACACAGTCCCGAGGGTAAACACCCGATACCCTTATAACATTCTGTACTCACACAACCATTCTGTTTTTTACTTTCAGTACGGTATTCAATAAATTATATGAGATATTGGACACTTTACCATAAAATAGGCTTTTTGTTAAATGATTTCTTTTTTCTTTTTTTTTTTTTGAGGATTAGCCCTGAGCTAACATCTGCTGCCAATCCTCCTCTTTTTGCTGAGGAAGATTGGCCCTGAGCTAACATCTGTGCCAACCTTCCTCTATTTTTTAATACATGGGACGCCTGCCACAGCATGGCTTGATAAGCGGTGCGTAAGTCTGCACCTGGGATCTGAACCAGCGAACCCTGGGCCGCTGAAGTGGAGTGCGTGAACTTAACCACTACGCCACCAGGCTGGCCCCTATGAAGGCGATTTTGCCCAAGTGTAGGTAAATGCTCTGGGCACTTTCAAGGTAGGCTGGGCTAAGCTAAGATGTTCAGTAAGTTAGGTGTATTAAATGCGTTTTCAACTTATGATATTTTCGACTTACAGTGGGTTTATCAGGATGTAACCCTATCATGAGTCAAGGAAGATGTGTATATATCTTTGATTTATTGCAAGGAATAAGTGTTACTTTGTTAATAGAAGCTTCATTGGAATGAATGGAACTAATACAGTGATTGGGAGTTTCAGTGTCAAAGAAGTTTTTAAAATTTGACAAGCTAAACCTTTTGAAATAGCAAACGTTACCAAAAGGCCTGACTGCTTGTTACAGATGGTTGCCTTTCCAAATGGGACTTGGGTAAACAAAGCTGCATTTGAACGACAAGAGAGAACAGGGGTCAAAGAAACAACATTACTTCCAAAGGATAGGGGTGAGATGGGTGGAAAGTCTCAATTTTATTTAAGGGCAAAAATGACATTATTTTATGATGAGTAATAATTATAGGTAAGTTTGTAAACTATTACGGAATGGTTGCAATACAATTTTTATAGAAGTATCTCAACGTCTTATTTGTTATATTTCTCCTAGCTGGTCCATGTACCCTCAGGCCAGATCAGTGGTTCCCAACTGGGGCCATTTTGCCCCCCATCCCCAGGGGGCATTTGGCAATGTCTGGAGATGTGTTTTTTTGGTCACGATGTTGGGAGAGGTGGGAGGTTTGGGGGCAGGTGTTACTGGCATCTAGTGGGTAGCAGCCACGGATGCTGCTAAACATCCTACAATGCACAGGCAGCACCCCAAAACAAAAGAGTTATCCTACGAAAATATCAGTATTGCAGAGGTTGAGAAATCCTGGGTTCATAACAAAATAACATGCCTTTTTTGCCTTAAAAAGTAAGCACCCAATCTTCTGAGTTGATTTTCAAGTTTGGATCAAATTCCTCCCTAAGCAATTACTTAGTGGGGTGGTAGTGGTGGCGCTGTGCGTATGTGTGTGTGTGGATTTGTTAGCTTGTTTTTACCTCGGGTTATTGTTGTTTTGAATTAATTGTGTTTCATATCTTACACTTCTGGATTTAGATGGAATTAAGCTATATCAGCATATTATTTCTTTAATCTTATTTTTGTACATGTGTACATTCAAAGAATCAGAGATTTTTATAAACCCTCAAAACTGCTATGGTTCTCAGAGTGGAAATTCAGAGCTCCACTGAATGCCCATATAAATCATTGTGTCTTGAATGACTACATAGTCCAGTGTCTCAAAACTCAATGTCTTTCTCTTTTTTCATAGAAAGTAGTATGTAATGGGGTATACATTTGTACAAAATATTTTCATATACATTTTCCCACTTAATGCTTACAAACCCAGTGTCACTTATCATTGTTGTAACCTTTTTAAAAATGAAAATATGTGGAAACAGACAAGAAAAGCTTCTCCAGCTGTTAAGGGCATATTAACTTTCAAATAAAATCGAAGATTCATTTGTTCATTTGAATTCAACAAATATTTATTAGGCTCCTACAGTGTGCCAAGTACTGTGATAAAGTACCGTATTAGGTCCAGAAAGTAGAGCCTGAATCTATTTTGAACCCCATGAGAAAAGCTTCAGCCTCTTAGGATTAGAATTTGGGTTCTTTGAAAAAAACTCCACAATGAGAAAAAGACGTATATTTAATATTTTAATAGTATAATGTTATTCACTTTTTTAGAGTTATAAGAGGTGGAAATAACCATGGGAGAGCAGCAGATAATTTATTAATTAATATCCTTGAAGTGCCAGTAGTGGCAAAGTTCAGAATTTGAATGTCATATTCCTATACCTAATTGTCCTTTGTTTTGACTCTACTGGCTGTGGATTATGGGTCAGCAAAAGAAAACAGTTATATTTGTAATCAAGTACATGTAAAGAATTATAAACTATCAGAGCCGAAAAGATCTTTGAGATATCCTATTTCATATCCTTCAGGATCAGACGGGCCAAGCCACTCCAGATTGGCTAAGCCCCAGCCAATGACTAGCAGGAGAGTAAAAAACCTGAAACCTCAGATATCCTGACTCCAGGATAGGTAGACTTTTCTACCTAATTTCTTATCTGTCTTCCTCACAGTGCTCCATGTTTGGTGACCAGCAGAGTGGCCGGTCAGTTTGTCTGGGACTCTTTCAGTTTCGGCACTGTAAGTCCTGCCTCGTGGGGAACACTTTAGCCCCAGCAAACTGAGACAGTTGGTCACCCTAAACTGACAAGATATATAGAAGTGTTTCTTATGTGGGTAAGTAGTGCTGACAATAAGACTGATGTCATTCACTAGTTTTCTTGCTCGTGTTCATCAAAAATGAGCTCTCGTTTCCATCTTACCAGTGTGAGGTCCGTTGATGAAATTTGAGCCTCTGTCCAATGGGCTGCTCAAAATTAATCTTTCCTATTCTCCATTATTGCTGGCTAGCTTTGTCTGTCTTTCCCAATCAATTTCCTAATTAAAGATTTCCTATTCTGAGGATGCTGCTCTTTATTCACTGAGGTCCATCCTTTGGGCATCACCTTATAGCATTTCTTCAGGATGCTCGAAGGTTTTTGAATGACCATTGGTCACCCAGGATGGAAATCTGCCTATAGTCAGAGTTTTGTAAGCTGTGAGAAAATAACACAAGGGGTCATGGGCAGGTCGAGTAGGAAGCAGTAGGAGATATTGCAACATCTCCCATATACATGAAATATGTTTTCAGTGATGGCCAAATTTTATTTGTTTAACATGACCCAATGACACCAGAAATAAGATTCAGTCTATTCATAAGCGTAAGTCTTTAAGATTAGTGGACCTATTTGCTAAAAGAACTAGAATTCACCCTCAGACAAAGTTTTTGAACTTCCACTTTGAGTCTCTAAGTGCCTAGAAAAGAGAGATGTGTTTTCATTAAAATGTGAAAATTTTCCATTGTCTTCATTTATGGCAGTAATATGAAAAGTATTTACCTGGGGCTGGCCCAGTGGCGCAGCGGTTAAGTGTGCATGTTCTGCTTCTCAGCAGCCCTGGGTTCGTCAGTTCAGATCCCAGGTGAGGCCATAGCACTGCTTGGCAAGCCATGCTGTGGGAGGCATCCCACATATAAAGTAGAGGAAGATGGGCACAGATGTTAGCTCAGGGCCAGTCTTCCTCAGCAAAAAGAGGAATGGCAGTAGTTAGCTCAGGGCTAATCTTCCTCAAAAAGAAAAAAAACGTATTTACCTGAGGATCCTAAGAATTTTCACTCACAGTGAGATACCACTTCACATACAAGACAGTTGCTATAATAAAAAAGTCAGATAATGACAATTGTTGGCAGGGATGCTGAGAAATTTGAACCCTCACAGATTGCTGCTAGGAATATGCAACAGTGCAGCCATTTTGGAAAATAGTTTGGCAGTTTCTTAAAATGTTAAACTTTGATATTTTATGTCATCCGGCAATTCCACTTCTAGGTAGCCTACCCAAGAAAAATAAAAATTCATGTCTACACAAAGACTTGCCCATGAATGTTCATAGCAGCATTGTTCATAATAGCTGAAAAGTAAAAAGAAAGCAAATGTCCATTGGCTGATGAACAGATGAACAAAACATGGCATATCCATGCAATGGAATACTATTTGCAATAAAAAGGGACGAAATGCCGATATATGCTATAATATTGTTGAACCTGAAAAACATTATGCCAACTGAGAGAAGCCAGATGTAAGAGATCACATATCGTATGATCTCATTAATAGCAAGTGTCTAGAAAAGGCAAATATAGACAGACAAAAAGTAGATTAGTTATCGCTTGAGGCTAGAAGTGAGAACAGTGAGTGACTGCAAGTGGACACGAGGTCTCTTTTGGGGTGATGGAAATGTTCTAAAATTAGATTGTGGTGATGGTTGCACAACTGTAAATTTATTAAAAATTGTTAAATTGTGTACTTAAAACAGGTGAATTTTATGGTTTGGAGCAAAACAGTATATCTTGCTATAGCTATTTTTAAAAAGAAACTATGTGCCCCTCAATTTACTTTCCTTGAAGCAACATGGAGCCAAAAAGGACAACGTAGCTTAAAAGACCAAGATAATTTTGGACTGTGTGTGTGGAGGGGTTTCGTGAAGCCCTCGTTTCTTTTTTCATGGTTGTTATTTTATGACAAGAGTCGAACCTGTGTTAATTGGCAGACATTCTCTATCAATGCGTTTTGGATGGCGCCAATTCCTTTTTCTCAGTCTAGCTCTCTTCAGTTCTCTCGCTCTGTCTCATCACCCAGTAACCATTTGGTGGCATTTAGAGGCAGGGTGCAAAGGCATTTTCTTTTTGTAAGTTTGAACAGAGTTTGGGGCCCCTGCATGATGAGAGGAGAAAAATTGAGGAGAATTCTCATAATAAGATTCGTAGAATCTTACTATTCAGGAATAATGGACTCCCCCATCTTCTCCTCTCTCCACTGAAATCACCTGCAGTGAGGAAGAGCAGAGGCTGGATTCCACCATCAGACTCCAGGAGAATAGAAGCGAGCTGTCCCAGCCCACCTGTCATGGGGAGAGCGTGGGCAGAGGAGGGAAGAGATTTCCAGTAGACGATTGAAAAGGGCAAGAGAGAGGCCAACTGATTTAAATTTTTTTATGAGGTTTCCTAAGATCTTGCCTGCTTATCACTTCTCATTGAAGTTCTGAGAGCAGTCTGGCTCTCACATAGGCTTCCCCCCTCCTTTGCTTCCACCGTGGCCCTCTCCCCACACCCTGGCTCATTTCCCACTGCGATACCTGGAAGTCAGCCCTTTGTACAAGTTAGGGACCCAATCAAAGCTGGCAAATGGAATGTGTAGGTTATTTACGGATTGTTGCCGAGCAAATTTAATCACCGGCCTGCTGTAACTCCATCATCATTTCCCTTGACGAGAACATCACAGACTTAAATTTTGCAAAGGAGGGAGAAGTGGCCATAATCCAACTATAACAGTAACAGCCAATTCCGCTGTGATGGGAAGAGGCACTGTGTTAGTGCCAATACATTAACCAACTTTGCAATTGCAGCGGGGAAACTGATTGCCATTACAATTCCCATGGCACTCCTCCACGAAGGTAACAGAACTGCTTGAATGAGCATTCATTTCCAGCTCGGCTGCAGTGTGTGTGTGTGTGTTGGTGTGTGAATGAGAGAGAGAGAGCAAATGACTGGTTAAGACTTGAGAGCATGGAGGGCTAGACATTTCAGAATCATTCCTTCACCACTAGTTGTGTGATCTTGGGCAAGTCAATCAGCTGCTATGAAACTTGGGCTGTATTTGCAAAATGAGAAGAATAATAATAATACCTACTAGTTGATTAAACAGGGCCACAAATTCTTTCACACTTCTCCCATCAGGAGATGAAGTTTATGTCCCCTCCTCTTGAATCTACGTGGGCGCTGTGACTGCTCTGACTGATAGAATATGGCAGAAGTGACACGCTGCCAATTTCTGGGCAAGATTGGCAGCTTCTGTGTCCTGGCTTGCTGGGAATCCTGAGCTGCAACTTAAGAAGTCTGACTGTGCTGAAGCTACCAAGCTGGAGAGGCCATCTGTCAGCGTTTCAGTCGACTGTCCCAGCAGACCTCACTCTTCCAGCAGTCCCAACACGCCAGGCATTGAAAGACGCCATCTTGGTTTCTCCAAACAAGCTTACTGCCAGCCGAATACTCTAGGTGACCTCAATTGATGTCATGTGGAGCAGGAGAATTGCCTTGCTGAGCCTTGTTAGAATTCTTTGGCAGCAAATTCCTGAGGTATGTTAAATTAATTACTATGTTAAGCTGCTAGGTTTTGGGATTTCAATAAATAAATTTCAATAAATAACCAAAACATCTACCACAAAGGTGTTGAAAAGATTAAATGAAAGAATCAAAGTGTTCATTAAACAGTAGCTTTTAATGCTATTTTAATAATAGTGATGATGATAATGCTAATACTAATAAAAAGGAACATACTCTATCCTTGCATAATACAAAAAACTGATTTCTTCTAAGTAATTTAGACATCTAAAATCCTTCCTGCCCTGCAGGTTTCATCGTTAAGAACAGGTGAAATGAGTACTTGCCTGGAATAATTGGGGGCATCAGACACATCAGGATGAAGTAACGGGTACTCCAATATGCTGGGTACCAAAGTTTCACAGCTAGGAAGCGACGGGGCCAAAATCTGAACACTGGGTGTCTGCCTCAGAGGCAGAGAAGAGGCCTGAATTGAGTTGGGGTCTTGAAGGATATCTAACGGTAGAACGACAGAGGGAGGAAAGCCTGGAGGCATAGTCAGGTTGTGGGCATTGAGGATGTCAGGAGATGAGCTGCAGTCTTCTCTGAAGAGCGGGGACAATGAGCTCCAAGAAGCAGAATCTTGTCCTCAGGGCTGAAAGTGATCTCCAGCTCCCACTTCTTATCCACCAGGAGGCCCTGATGCAGACGGGTGTGGTAATGGGCCTGGAAGGACAGGCTGGGTGCTAGAAATCAGCGTGAGAGTGATTGAAAGCCCAAATGTTGCTTCAGGACTCACTGTTTCTTCTGAAGTCTTACTTTCGTCTCCTCTCCTGGCTTTTGGCAAAGCAAATGCTAGCAGAGAGCAAAGGCTGCTTCCTCCAGTGCCTGAGGGACATAGCCAATATCAAAGCTGATGAAGAGACAGATTGGACTTGTCGTGGTATCTTCTGAATTTCTTGCTAAATCATTGTAGTCCGTGACCTAACATAACCCCCACATTGAAACTTCTGGCCCATCCTTGCCTTGGATCCTCTGTGAACAGCAGGGCTGCCTGCAGCCTCTTGCTGCTCTGTATGGGGCATAGGGGGTGCGAGGTTCATGACTGATGAGAACAGAATTCCAGGCTCAGTCATATGTTCCTGGCTGCCTCCTGGAACACAGAGCCTCATGCTGCCCCTGACTCCTCAGATTACTCTCCTCACCCCTGATGCTCTGACTTCCCACCTTCCCCAAGTGCCTTGTCCTCAAAAATAGTCTCTCATTGATCTCATCAAACTTTCTTCTTTACCCTCACTGCCACCACTGTGTGAAAATCAGGAAGTGCTCGTGCTGGCCCCTCCCCAGCTCCAGCTTTGAAACAGAACTGGGTTCAGCAACTAAAATGAAAGCACACACCATCCCGAGCAACTGCGTCAACAAAAGAAAAAAGAGGTAAAAGAATCCAAGTGGATTAAATAAGTGACCTTAGCGTTAAAGCAACTTTAACTTTCTTTCCTGTGGAGGCTTTCCTTCTAGGATATCATAGGGACGATTTTGAAGGAGGTGGCCTCGGCAACACTATTCATCTTATATTTGTTGGAGAAATAAATCCACAACACAAAATATTGTTGTTAATTAAATATAATAGATATTTTAAAGTAAAAATTAGATCTGGACATAAAACCCATTTGAAAGGATGATCATTCAATAGTTCTTGAAAGCAAGTAACTAGTTACTTTCTCTGTGGCATGGCAGAAGAGCTTGTTTGAGGGGAATGAAGACTTTGATAGACTATCTTGGCTCTGCTTTCTCTTCTGAAATTTGTTGAAGTTCCATTCCAGGTTTCAGAGTATCCAGTCAAGCATCTTTAACCTACTTCCATGTATCGGGAAAAACTTACTCATGAAGTCCTTTCCCTAATTTATTTAGTGACATGACCTAGAGTGTTCATTTCCAACACCAAGAGTCAGCCTGTTTGTCCAATTCTTCCATTTTAGGGTTTTCCTCCAGCAATTCATTTTACTATCCTCAGAGTTAGATGATGAAAAGATACAGTCACTGCTAAGTTCACTTCTCACCCAATTTGGGTGTATTAGTGAGATTTTTTGGGTCATATTTTTCTTTCCTGCCAGAGTGGCTTCTTGGTGACGGAAAGGAGATGTGGGGACGTTATAAGACATGCCATGATGTTCTATAGTCTTCTGTTTCTTTCTTAACATTTATGGAGTTAAGTGTGCTCCTTTCCATGGCCCATGCGGTTTTGTTGCAGTCCTGGCTGATGTAGTTAGATCTTTGGGGGGAAAAATTCTGTCATCTTTCTTCATCCCATCATCCTTAACCAAAACCATCTGATTGTATAGTTTTAGAAGTTCCTCTCCAAATCACCAAGCCTCAATACTACCTGATAATTATATGAATTGCTACTGTTTATTACATGTTTATTTAATAAATTCTAGCTATTCTATGAGCTTGTCATGTGCTGGTAACTTTAGTCCTCACAGCAACCCTATGAGGCAGCTACCACTATCATCATACCAATTTTCAGATGGGACATGTGGCACAACATGGCTTAATAATTTTCCCAAGGTCAGACATCTAATGCAAGGTGGGACTGAGATTTGATCCTAGGCCTTCTGGAATTTGAGCCTACAACCTTAAGCACTATATTGTTTTCCTTCAAGAACTCAGAAGGGGGGACCAGCTGTGTTCCATCAAATACTGCCATTGCCAAGTATGTATCTTTGTCTCAGTGTCTGGATTTATCCACATTTGGCCCTTATAGTAGCTATTATTCACTCTAAGTGCTTAGAAGTTGCCTTAGGGCTAGATTTACACGTGTGGTGGCAGCATCACTCCAGACACTTTCAGTATCTTCTGTCATGGTGAGCGAGTCATCCTTCTGGGTGTTAGTAGTAGGCCTGTCCTGATAGCAGAGCCATGTCTTTTGTTCTTTGAAAATTATAATACACTACTATTACCTACCGTATGAAAACAGCCATTATTAATTAGGACTTGCAATGCCTTATCTCCCTGGCTGCTTTGGAGAACAAGCATCTCACTGTCCTTAGTTCATTGTTTTTCACATTCTCTTTTCCCAGGTGCAACACATATTCCTCATCCTGCTAGATTCCTCGATATGGACCAGGGATGAGTTATTCTTTGATGAGTAAATGAAAGAAGAAAGATGCAGCTGGCAGCAAAGAGCAGCGATAACTCGTGTCTGTTTGCCCTGATAGCCTTCTTAGGACATCACTTCAGAACTTTGGCTAGAACAGTGGAAAACTAAAGGAAAACATGGGTGAGAGTTTGAGTCACCCTTCTAAATAAATAATTGATCCCATTCCTTCTCCCAACCGATATGTCAGCATAAAGTCTCCCTTGACCCAGGAATGAAGAATTATATTAGGGATCAGTAAATGCATCACATTCAGGAGGAAAAAAAATGACATACTGTGCCAGAAAGAATAAAGTCATCTCAGAATCTTGGGGAGTCAAGGGACTGACTGAGTTCGTTGGCCAACAGCTCATTCCTGGGCTGATTCACACTCTTTACTGGTGCCAGTGCTAGAAAGACAGGCTTTTATTAGTAAGAGTATATCAGCGCCCAGCGTAGAAAGAAGCCAAAATATTTTTATACAGTGTGAGCCTTGTCTAGATTCTGAAATGGTCGTTTAATATTATTTAATAAAGAGTGAAATTAGAGAAAAAATACGGGTTGCTCTTCCACTTTTAGCGCAAAGAAAGGAAAAGCGCAACCATGTACCCTTAATGTCTCTAGATGCAGGGAGACTGTTGACTCCGAATAAACAAGCAGAACGTCCAGGCGGCCAGGTTGTAGGCAACAATGATTTATACCACCTGTATTTGGATAGGTACCTCTTCATCCAAGAAGACATGTAGAGGGGTGTATGTGTGGTATTATTTAGGTTGTGGAGACCAGAGAATGTGGTTTTTAAAAATAAACATAAAAAGTACAGGCACTGGGGCTTGCCTGTGATTATGTACCGAGTTCTGCTACTCACTGTGCGATTCTGGATTATTTGCTTAATTTCTCTGTGTTTCTTTGTCATTAAAATGGGTATATTAATATTAATTCATAGGGTCGTTGGAAGGATTAAATGGAATAGTAACAGTTTCTGGCACATAACAAGCGCTCACTTATTGTTAGTGACAATAATTATTGTCATCTCCTTGTGACTGTCCCATGCGTGGGAACGCCCCCACTCAGACATGTCATTCATAGAGAGCAAAGGCAGCTTGTAAGGAACCACCTTGGCCCGTCATGTTCTTGCCTGATTTTACTCTTCTCCACGTGCCTTCTCCTCCGTTTCATGATTGTGCACCGTGCCCAGGTGTAGGACCATCATAACCCCGGCCGTGAACCTTTGCTAAAGTCTCCAGCCTCTCCGAGCCTCAGTTTGCTCATCTGTAAAATTTACCCAGTGCCCACTCTGTCTCAAAAACTTTAAAACAGCTTCCCATCTTATGTCACCTTTGAGTCTAACCTAATTTTGTTCTTAAAGAAAGTAACAGATTAATAATCTCTGACGTGAAAGAATACCCTCAAAGAGCAATCGCTCCATGGCCAGAGAGCCACATCTCCGCCCGAAGGGAGGGACACAGCTGACGAGGACCATCCTACACAGAGGCATTTTCCATGCATTTCGTGGAGCAAATGAGGTATGCGGTGCACACCTGCCTCTTAGGATTAATTCTCAGGTTATAGTGAAGCTTGGAAAATTGCTATTTCTTGACCTAAAAGAAGGTTAAAACACTTTCAGTGGAAATGGATTCTCTTTCAGGTATTTAGCACTGCTCCTATTTTGTTACAGTCTCTATGACAGGGCTGGTTTCAATGGGCACTTTACGTAGCAGCTGTAGGAAGCTCATCACACGGAGAGTGGAATCTGAATGGGTGTTTAACAAGAACAGCTATTTCCTTTGTTTCACTTCCAAGATAAAAGGGGAACCTGCCCCAGACCCCAGACAGGCTGGAGATGCGGGGGCCCTTACACATGCCTGCTGCATAAGAAGCAGCCAAATGATAGCTGGAAAAAGCAAATTAATTTTTCCTGCCCATTTTATTTTTCCTTTGCTAGGGGAATTTGTGTTACACATGGTCAAATAGCATTATGTACAATGAAGGAAATGAGGTGTGAGGGAATCATTCAATAAAAATGATAAATCATAAAAGATCATTTAGAGAAAAATGCTGTTAGCAAGAGTTGGAGAAGTATGAAGATCTTTTTTCACAGGTTTTTGGGAAATGCTATCACAGGAAATTACACCATTTACACAGTTGTTCTTCTCTTCCTCCAAAAGATAGTGATAAATTTCAAATGGAATTAAATAGGAAATAATGCGGGCTGTCAGTCACGACCTGAGACTCATTGGGGAAAATTGCCTTCTGAGATGACAATGGATGATCAGACTTATGACCAGCACATCAGAAAACAAAACCCAAATTATCAGAATGATTTCAATGACTAATTTGTGACCAGAGGGGAAGAAAGAATGCCGAGATAAGATAAACTGAAGGGTAAGGAGGATGTCAAGAAATGGGAACCTTCACGCTCCTCTGTGGAAGAGAAAATGGAGCAGTTATTTTAAAGAACAATTTGGCAGCATTGAGAGAAATTGAATATGTGCATATTGTAAGGCCCAGCAATTGCACAGTCAAGTATATACTTGAGAAAATGTCTTGCCCAGGTACACAAAGACACACGTGTGAGAATGTTAATGACAGCATTGTTTGGAGTAGCAAAGGGATGAAAACAAACTAGAAATAAATAGAAAAACAAATAAAGTATAAAATATTCATCTGAAGGCCTACTACATAGGATGCCAAAGAAATGAACTAGTTGTACATATATTAATGTGAGTAGATTAAAATGTTATTAACAATAAACCGAATGGATGTATAGCTCAATGCTGTTTATGCAAATAAATAAAACATATACCAAGCATTGCTAAATATCATACATTGGTATGCATATATGTAAAGAGTAAAATCTGCGGGAGATGGATCTGAAGCACAAGCATACAAAAAGGCTGACTTTGAGGGGGAAAATACAAATTAAAATAAAACATAAAAAGAGGACAAATTTGAACCAATGACAATATATTAATGACGTAATGCTGCAAATGAAGTAAGATAAATCTAGTTCTGCGTACCAGAAGTCGAAAGTTACATCTATATCTGTATATAACGATATATATAGATCTGTAGATATATAAAAGATCTCTCTATATATATGTATGTAACATATATGTATGCATGTATATACGTATAAACATACATATAAAATCAGAGTGGTATTGAGTTAGAGTGTGGCATGCTAGTGTTGTATCCCCAAGGGAAGATCAGAAAAATTGGGATAATTACTCCCCAAACGAGGGGAAAATGTTGCAAGGAATGCCAGAAAGACCGATGTCTACTTCACTCAAACCTTGGAAACTTGGAGAAATAAAATTAAAGTGATGAGATAAAACGGAGTGATTTCAGAGAAACTAAATTTTTGGAAAAAACTTTTCCCAAGGGACTTATAGAAAGTGAAAACATTTATTGATTAACAGAAAAAGGGGAAGCAGGCCCGGTGGTGTAGTGATTAGGTTCCCATGCTCTGCTCCAGTGGACCAGGGTTCACAGGTTCGGATCCGGGGTATGGACCTGGCACCACACGTCAAGTTATGCTGTGGCAGCATCTCACATAAAATAGAGGAAGACTGGCACAGACGTTAACTCAGCAACAATCTTCCTCAAGCAAAAAAGAGAGAGATTGGCAACAGATGTTAGCTCAGGGCCAATCTTCCTTACAGGAAAAAAAAAAAAAGACAAGAAATCAGGCTGATGACTCTGCCATGAGTCTCCTGAGCAGTTAAAGAAACAATGGCTTGGAGAAGATGAGACTGAAGAGAGACAGGACACTGGTTATGTTAATAAAAGTGTTGAGTTATTTTTGTTTTTTCAGAAGACACAACAAGGCCAGTGAATGATAATGAAGGGATTAGATAATAGTAAGATAACATTTCCTAACCATCTGCCTTTTCTAACATAATGGATTGGGGGCTGCAGACTGTAATCTCTCTATTGCTTAACTCCTGCCAGGGATGTTGAAGTTCTTAACCTGAGACAGAGGATGGGCAGATGGCCCAATGAAATCTTCCATCTTATTAGTCTATGACTCTAGACAACTTAAGCTGTGCCTGTTTGAGAAGTTGCTGAACATGATGCGGCTTCCTCAGTGGTACTGAAGCTTTTTATATTGAGAGAATTTTAGTTTTTGATTGATAAAAGTTTAAGTTCCAATAGTGCTATTCATTGAGTGATTGTGGTATAAGACTTTTTTCCCCCTGTGATTCTTTATAACAGTTACCCAAATAACTCAGATAATCAGAAAGAGAAAAGCTGTACTGCTGAAACCAACAAAAATTCTGTCCCCTGGGGTCACCCACACTAGAAAAATGGATGACATCCTCTCCTAACCTTGAATCTTTAATTTTAAAACTGTTTTTGATTATCAGTTCAAAGGTGAGATTTTGCTAACTGCTTCAAGAAAAAAACCCAAACTATAATGCAAATGTCATGTTTTCTTTTTTGTAGTCATAGAGCTATGTTACTAATCTCCAAGAGATAGGGCAGAGGGAAAGAATTCTTTGTCTCAGGAAAATTAGACATGAGGTTTGACATCCTAGGGAAACAGCTAAAAGCTTGTAGGTAGTCTGAGAGACAATCCCCAAATGATGAGGGAGCAGGCGTTGAAGTTATAAAAGAGAGAGCAGATCTGAGAGTATTAATTTTAGAGGAATGATAGTTCTGAAAGAATTGCAAGATGAAAAATCTAGCATTATAATTGCTAACTCAAAAATGAGGGGCTGGCCCGGTGGTCCACTGGTTAAGTTCGTGGGCTCCGCTTCGGCGGCACAGGGATTCACCAGTGGGGATCCTGGGCGCCGACATAGCACTGCTCATCAGGCCACGCTGAGGCAGCATCCCACATAGCACAAGCGGAGGGACCTACAACTAGTATATACAACTATGTACTGGGGGGCTTTGGGGAGAAGAAGAAGAAGAAGAAGAAAGGAAGATTAGCAAGAGTTGTTAGCTCAGGTGCCAATCCTTAAAAAAAAGTCACCTGTTTCTAAATGCCTGTACATTACACCTTTACGTATGTTCAAAAAGTGCATGTCCTTGCTTTACGCCCTCCATCTCTATTGGCTGGGACAAAGATATTAGCATCATCTAGCTATTTCTTAATTGCCTTAGCTCTAGCTCTGCCATTAGCCTATATCCTTGTTCTGGCACCCTGAAGACTACACAGTGTGACCACCTTCCTGTTTTGATCAGGTCTTTCAAAGGAGATGGCCTCAAACACCAAAGTCATGGTGATATGGGGCCAAGATGCCGTGGTTGGAGGTACAATGCCCTGATACGACTTCCTGTGGAAGGATGACAAGGGCCTGCATGCAGGTGAGCCGCAGGGCTGAGTGAACTGTTCTTCCAGAAACATATTATCTGTGTAGAATACAGATGGGCTAGATGAAAATGTTAAGCACATGTGATTTTTAAACATTTTTTTATTGAGTTACTGTTGGTTTATAACATTATGTAAATTTCAGGTATTCTGGATACAAGCTCTTTGTCATATATATGTTTTGCAAATAGTAGCTCCTAGTAGCTTGACTTTTACTTCCTGATTGAATCATTCAAAGAAATTAAAGTTTTAGTTTTGATGAAGGCCACTTTATTAACTGTTTTTATAGTTTATGCTTTTCATCTCTTATCTAAGAAATTGTCATGTTACCCAAAGTTTCAAAGATTTTTGCCTATCTGTTCTCCTAAAGGTTTTATAATTTGACTTGATATTTAGGTCTTTGATGTATTTTAAGTTAGTTTTGTATACTGTGCAAGATAAGTGTCTTTGCTAATTTTTTGTTTGTTTGTTTTCACATGAATGACCAGTTCCAGCATCATTTGTTGAAAAAAGTATCCTTCACCATTGGATTACTTTAACACCTTTGTTGAATATTAATTGACCATATAAGTGTCATCTATTCCTGCATTCTATGTTCTCTTCCATTGCTACATATAAATGTCTTTCTTTATACCAAAGCCACTCTTTCTTGACGAGCATGGTTTTCTAGTAAGTCTTAGAATCAGACAGTGTGAGTGCTCTAGCTTTGTTCTTCTTTTTCAAATTATTTTGGTTATTCTAGGTTCTTTGAATTTCTATATAAATTTTAGAATCACAGTGTCAATTTCTACAACAAGGCCAGGTGAGACTTACTTTGGGATTGCACTGAATCTATATATTAATCTGGGGAGAACTGATAGCAATGTTAAGACTTCTGATCCAGGAACATGGTATTTCTCTCCATTTATTTCAATTTTCTTTAATTTCTCTCAGCAATGTTTTATAGTTTTTAGTGACTGCATCTTGCATGTATTTTTTTAGTTATATACCAAACTATTTTATATTTTTGATGTTATGGAAGCATTTGTTAATTTCAATTTCCAATTGTTTTTCGCTAGTAGGAGAAACACAATTGATTTTTGTATATTGTGAATTTTGCATCATTGGTTGCTGGATTTTGTTGTATTCCTTCAAAGAGTGTTGGATTTTGTTTTAGTACCTAGCTAAATTAGTGTGAACCAGTTAGATCTTTTTGGAAATGGTTTTTAAGCTTTATTAGGGCATTCCCAAAACGACCTTTAGTCTACGGCTTTTATCCCCACTACTAAGGTGATACCCTTCTGAGGATTCTGTCAATGCTTCCTGTATCACAATGTCTTTCCACTCTAGCTGCTTCAAAAGTGGACTGTTACTAGAGCTTCATATGAGCTCTGGAAATTGTTCTTCCTTCTGCTTTCCCATTGTTCTTACTGTAGCATCAGGTAGTTTTCTCTCCCTCATTCACAGATCGGTAGTCACCTAAAGCTTCACTGGGAGCTTGCTCTCTCTCTCTCTGTACAGTTTTCTTCTTTTTGAGGTACTGCCTCACAAATTCTAGGTACCTCTGTTTCCTCAACTCAGTGAGGCCACTGGGCTCCTTTGGGTTCCTTCTCCTTGCGCTGTGGCCTGAAACACTCTTCAGGAAGTAAGGTGGTGCAGTCTTTGGGCTCACCTTATTTGTCTTCCTTTTCTCGGGAATTGCTGTCCTGAGTTGCCTATGTCCAATGTCTGAAAACAGTTATTTAACATATTTTGTTCAGTTTTCTAGTTGTTTACTGTGGGAGGGAAATTGCTGCAGCTGGCTATCTTTCATGGGCAGAAGCAGAACTCAATATATTTTTGAGCTTTCAAATTTCCTGGAGAGAAGATATTCATGGCTTTTGTGCAGAAAGCAGCAATAGGAGCCTCATGGTGGCTTATTCTGGAAGGACTGACACCAATCTTAACAAAGTTTCAGTTTACTCCCTTTTCTACATGTGTGTGACTTTTTCCTGATTGGAATAGGGTCTAAGCTTATTACAAGTCCTTTGACCTTCCTTGAAGAAGAGAGCTAAATCTCAGTATGGCAGGCGTCGGCATCTGTGCTCTACAGAAGACAGCACTAGACGAATTTTAGGATTGCATTTCCTGTACCTGTTCAAGACACAATCGTCCTAGTTACTAGTGAAAGGAGACACATATTTTATTCTGCAACCTGTATGCAGGCATGAAACTAGATAATCAGCTCCAGAGATAACTTCACAAATGAGCAGTTGGACAAATTTCAGGACACATTTTATCTGTACCACTGCATACAATCATGAATTTAGCAAGTACCCATCCCGAGGGGTGGACTGATGGAAAGCAATGTCTGAAATCAAGAGAATGATGACATCCTGCAAGAAGAAAACTAATTGTGACTCTTTAACCTCACAAAGCTGAAAAGATTTATATCTAGCTTGAGTTCTTTCACAGTTTAGTTTGTCTCATGAGTATGATGTGGAAATAAACATGGTTAATAACTGCTATCCTACTTCATTAATAACACTACCAAAGTCAAGAGCTGGTAGCAGTGTATGTGTGAAATGTGACTGGTTTAAGCATGGTTTGATGCAAAGGGCACCCAGAGCCTAGCTTTGCATACTGGCTCTGTCACTACTCATCTGTGTGACAGTGGGCAGGTGTCATTCTCTCTACATCTCAGATTCTTTATTTGCAAAATGAGTTGGTTGGAGTAGATCAACAGTTTGCAGATGCTCAGGGGGTGGAGGCAGGAAGTGGTTCAAGTCGTTAAAGTTGATAATGGGCTTCTTTAAGTAGGCATCTTGAGATTGTCCATGTCCGTGTCCAGGGAATTGTTAGTTCAAGGAAGTGTTCTCATCACTTAGTTTATCATTAGCTCAAAACCTGTGGTCACTTTGTATGTAACCTCTGAGTACCGCTTTGTCTACATCCCTTAAGTTCTGGCATGCTGTGCTTTTATTTTCTTTTATCTCAGAGTGTTTTCTAATTACCCTTGTGATTTCTTCTTGACCTGTTGGTTAGTTAAGAGTCCATGGTTAATGTCCATGTATTTGTGAATTGCCCAAATCCTTCTGTTATTGACCTCTTATTTAGTTTGTTGTGGTCATACTTTGTGTAATTTCAATATTTTGTATATGCTAAGGCTTGTTATACAGCCTAACACATGGCCAATCTGAGAATGTTCTACGTGCACTTGAGAAGGTTGCGTATCCTACTGTTGTTGGGCGTCTGTTATATATTATTCATAATATTGAATAATGTACTATGTCATAAAATTTTTACTAATCTACACACTAATTTTTTTATAGACTCAATTTTATTTCTTTTTTAAGACAATTTTTTTAGAGCAGTTTCAGGTTTACAACAAAATTGAGAGGAAGGAATTTTCCATGTACTCCTGTACCACACATACACAGCCTCCCCAACATCACTCACCAGAATGGAGCATTTTTTTTACCAAGGGTGAACTGCATTGACACATCGTAACTGCCGAAAGTCCACAGTTTACCTTAGGGTTCACTTTTGGTGTCGTACATTGTATGGGCTTGGACAAATGTATAATAACATATATCCATCATTATGGTATCATGCAGAGTATTTCCACTGCCCTAAAAATACTCTACTCTGCCTATTCACCCCACCCACAAGCTGACAACCACTGATCTTTTTACTGTCTCCATAGTTTTGCCTTTTCCAGAATGTCATATACTTAGAATCATACAGTATGTAGCCTTTTCAGATTGACTTCTTTCATTTAGTAACATGCATTTAAGATTCCTCCATATCTTTTCATGGCTTCATAGCTCATTTCTTTTTAGCACTGAATAATATTCCATTGTCTAGATGTACTACAGTTTATTTGCCTATTGAAGGACATCTTGGTTGCTTCCAAGTTTTAGCAATTTATGAATAAAGCTGCTATAAACATCTGTGTGCAGGCTTTGGTGTGGACATAAGTTTTCAGTTCCTTTGGGTAAATATTGTGGAGTATGATTGCTGGATCATATTGTAAGAGTATGTTTAGTTTTGTAAGAAACCACCAAACTATATTCTAAAGTGGTTGTACCACTTTGTGTTCCTACCAGCAGTGTATGAGTTGCTGTTGCTCACATCCTCGCCAGCATTTGGGGTTGTCAGTGCTTCATATATTGCCCATGCTGATGGGTGTGAGATGTATCTCGTTGTTTTAATTTACATTTCCCTGTTGACATTTGATGTGGAGCATCTTTTCATATGCTTATTTTCCATCTGTATATCCTCTTTGGTTGAGGTCTGTTAAAGTCTTTTGCCCATTTTTTATTGGTTTGTTTGTTTTCTTATGGTTGAATTTTAAGAATTCTTTGTATATTTTGGATAACAGTCCTTTATCAGATACATCTTCTGCAAGTATTTTCTCCCAGTCTATGGCTGTCTTCTAATTCTCTTAGCATTGTCTTTCATAGAGCAGAAGTTTTTAATTTTAATGAAGTCTAGCTTATCAGTTCTTTCTTTTATGGAATGTATCTTTGGTGTTCTATCAAAATAGGCATCACCATACCCAAGGTTATCTTTTAGGAGTTTTATTGTTTGTGTTTTACATTGAAGTCTACAATCTATTTTCAGTAAATTTTGTGAAGGGTGTAAGATCTGTGTCTAGATTCATTTTTTGCATGTGGGTATTCAGTTGTTCCAGCACCAGATTTATTGAAGAGATTATCTTTGCTCTGTCACATTGCTTTTGCTTCTTTGTCAAAGATCAGTTGGCTATATTTATGGGGGTCTATTTCTGGGCTCTCTGTTCTGTTCCACTGATCTATTTGTTTATTCTTTTGCCAGTACCACACTTTCTCGGTTATTGTAGCTTTATAGTAAGTCTTGAAGCCAGGTATCATCGGTCTTCCAACTTTGTTCTTCTGTGTCAATACTCTGTTGGCTCTTCTGTTTTTTTGCGTCTCCATGTAAACTTTAGAATCAGTTTGTTGACATCCATAAAATAACTTGCTGGGGTTTTGATTGGGATTGCATCGAATCTATGGATCAAGCTGGGAAGAACTGACATCTTGATAATATTGAGTCTTCCTATTCATAAATATGGACTGTCTCTCCATTTTATTTATTTCTTTGATTTCATTCATCAGAGTTTTGTAGTTTATCTCATTTAAATCTTGTACCTATTTTGTTAGATTTATACCTGAGTATTTCTTTTTTGTGTGTGATAATGTAAATGGTATTGTGTTTTTAATTTCAAGTTCTACCTGTATATTGTTGGTATATAGGAAAACAATTGATTTTTGCATTTTAACCTTGTATCTTAAAACTTTGCTGTAATCACTTCTTAATTCCAGGAGTTTTTGCATTGATTCTTTCAGATTTTTCTACATAGACAATCATGTCATCTGTGAACAAAGACAGTTTTATGTTTTCCTTATAAATCTGTATAACTTTTATTTCCTTTTCTTGTCTTATTGTATTAGCAAGGACTTTCAATATGATGTTAAAAAGTAGTTGTGGGAGGGAAGATCCAAGATGGCACCATGAGTAGTCCTCTTTGTCTCTCCCCCTTCGAGTCTACAATTATTTGGACACTCATCGCTTAACGAAGGATATCCAGATAGCATCTCAGGACATCTGAGAGACCCACACGACTATACATCGGAAGGTGGACGGACTTCCCTCTGGGAGGAGGTGGAGATAGGTGAAAACTCTCCAACCCTGACCAAACAGCCTAGTACCTGCAAGCGGCTTTCTTCCAACGAACGCCCCCAGAAGATCAGCACACACCTAGGACAGGAGTGAGCGCACACCAGAGGAGCGACGGTGGAAACAGGTGACCAAAGCCCTACTTAAACCCCCCGCAATTACTCTTAAACGCAGAGGGAAACTCCAGAGTTACACACCTGAGCCCGCGGGGAGAGTCTCGCCCTGCCATTGGCGGGGAGATCCTGCCTGGTGTCCACGGCACCTGGAGGGTCCCAGAGAGAATCACAGAGGGCGTGGCGGCCCCCCGGCTGCCACTGCCTGCATGGTGGGGCAAGGGATTGCCGGAGATCTTGGAGAGGACTGGGGCTGGGTGGAGCTCCAGCGGCCAGCTCCACGGCCCAGTGGGGAAGCTCCAGAGTTCCGCCCGGGCAGCAGACAAAACTCTCTGTCTGCCATTAGCGGAGGGGCCATTCCCAGCATTCACAATGCCGGGAAAGTCCTGGAGAGAATCCCAGAGGGCGCTGCGACCCCCAACTGCCACTGCCTGCCCGGCGGGGCAAGAGATTGCTGGAGATCTTGGAGAGGACTGGGGCTGGGTGGAGCTCCAGCGGCCAGCTCTGCGGCCCGGGGGGGAAGCTCCAGAGTTCTGCCGGGACAGCAGACAAAACTCTCTGTCTGCCATTAGCGGAGGGGCTCTTCCCAGCATCCACAACACCGGGAGGGTCCCGGAGTGGAGAATATCAGGCAGGGCAGCAGCCAACCAGCTACCACTGAAATCAGGGTCTCCGGCTATCCCCCAGACAGGGCAAAGGGCTCCCCGAGTTGCTGGGGAACAGGACTGGGGCTGGGTGGAGTTCCAGCGACCCAGCTCCGTAGCCTAGGGGGAAACCCTACAGGCTCACAGCAGCCTCAGTGAAAGCTCTGCACAGCACTAGTAGAGAGCACCCATCTGGCAGCCACAACGCTGGAAGACCTCGGGACAAAAGTAGCATAGCTAGCTGAGCTAACCACAGACTGTAGAAGATGCCAATAGTTCTGCTGCAACCCATAGTGGACAAGTGAGATTTTGTGGGTGTTGACAGTGACGGAGCGGCAAATATAAGTGATCCTACCCCTGGCCACTGGAAAAGCCCATAGCACCATTGCAGACCCCAAGGAGGGAGCACGTCTAGGTGGGCTGCAACAGTAGACACCAGCAGCCTGAAGCCCCCCTGTGATGGCCCCCATGGCAGAAGAGGGAATCCACAGGACCACTGTGACTATGAGGAGGGGCCCAGGCCCAGTTAGCAACTGCGGATAGGGTTCCTGGTTGGTGCAGTATAAACAGATGCTCCCCACCACACCAGCAGAAACAAGTGGAAGGAGCAACTAAACTCTATCTCTATGTGGAGGCACAAATCTACAACACCAAGCAATATGAAAAAATACATTAAATCTCCAGAACAGAAGGAAAATAGCAAATACACAGAAAACAATCCCAAAGAAAATGAAATATATAACCTAAATGATGATGACTTCAAAACAGCCATCATTAAAATACTCAATGAGTTAAGAGAGAATTCAGATAGACAACTCAACGAGTTCAGGAGCTATGTCACAAAAGAGTTTGATACTATAAAGAAGAACCAAACAGAAATACTGGAAATGAAGAACACAATAGAGGAGATTAAGAAAAATCTAGATGCACTGAACAGTAGGGCTGATAATATGGAGGAAAGAATTAGCAATTTGGAAGATGGGAATATAGAAATGCTGCAGGCAGAGGAGGAGACAAAAGTAAGACTAAAAAGAAATGAAGAAACTCTCCGAGAATTATCAGACTCAATTAGGAGATGCAATGTAAGGATTATAGGTATACCAGAGGGAGAAGAGAAGGAGAAAGGGGCAGAAAGCCTATTCAAAGAAATAATGGCTGAGAACTTCCCAAATCTGGTGAGAGAGATGGATCTTCAGGTGACAGAAGCCAATAGATCTCCAAACTTTATCAATGCAAGAAGACCAACCCCACGGCATATAGTAGTGAAGCTAGCAAAAGTCAATGACAAGGAGAAAATACTAAGGACAGCCAGGCAGAAGAAACTAACCTACAAAGGAACCCCCATCAGGCTATCAGCAGATTTCTCAGCAGAAACTTTACAGGCTAGAAGAGAGTGGAATGATATATTCAAAAATCTGAAGGACAAAAATCTACAGCCGAGAATTCTCTACCCAGCGAAAATATCCTTCAAATACGATGGAGAAATAAAAACTTTCCCAGATAAACAAAAATTAAGGGAGTTCAATGCCACAAAACCTCCTCTTCAGGAAATCCTCAGGAAAACCCTCATTCCTGAAAAATCCAAAAAAGGAAAGGGGCTACAAAACCAAGAGCAGAGGAGATAAGTAGAAGGACAACAACAGAGAGTAGCAGCTCTACATCAGAACAGATTAAACCATGGGACGAGAAACAAAGGAAATTGAAGAAAAGCAGAAAACAAGACACAAAATGGTAGTGGTAGGCCCCCACATCTCAATAATCACTCTAAATGTAAATGGATTGAACTCCCCAATCAAAAGACACAGAGTGGCAGGATGGATCAAAGAACAAGACCCAACAATATGTTGCCTCCAGGAAACACACCTCAGCCCCAAAGACAAACACAGACTCAGAGTGAAGGGATGGAGAACAATACTCCAAGCTAATAATGAACAAAAGAAAGCAGGTGTCGCTATACTAATATCAGACAAGGTAGACTTCAAAGCAAAACAGATAAAGAAAGACAAAGAGGGACAGTATATAATGATAAAAGGGCCTCTCCACCAAGAAGACATAACACTTATAAACATATATGCACCCAACACAGGAGCACCAAAATTTGTAAAGCAACTCTTAACAGAACTAAAAGAAGACATCAACAACAATACAATAATAGTAGGGGACCTCAACACACCATTAACACCAATGGACAGAACATCCAGACAGAAAATCAACAAGGAAATAATAGAATTAAATGAAAAATTAGACCAGATGGACTTAATAGATATATATAGAACACTTCATCCAAAGACAGCAGGTTACACATTCTTCTCAAGTGCACATGGAACATTCTCAAGGATTGACCATATTTTGGGAAACAAAGCGAGCATCAATAAATACAAGAGAGTGGAAATAATATCAAGCATCTTTTCTGACCATAATGCTATGAAACTAGAAATCAACTACAAGAAAAAAGCAGAGAAAGGTGCAAAAATGTGGAGACTAAACAACACGCTTCTGAACAAATGATGGATTATTGAAGAAATTAAAGAAGAAATCAAATATTATCTGGAGACAAATGAAAATGAGAACACGACATACCAAATCATTTGGGATGCAGCAAAAGCAGTCCTAAGAGGGAAATTCATCGCAATACAGGATCACCTCACTAAACAAGAAAAAGCTCACATAAGCAACCTCAAACGACACCTAACAGAATTAGAAAAAGAAGAACAAACAAAGCCCAGAGTCAGTAGAAGGAGGGAAATAATAAAAATAAGAGCAGAAATAAACGATATTGAAACAAAAAAGAAAGTAGAAAGGATCAATGAAACAAAGAGTTGGTTCTTCGAAAAAATTAACAAAATTGACAAACCTTTAGCCAGACTCACCAAGAAAAGAAGAGAGAAATCTCAAATAAATAAAATTAGGAATGACAGAGGAGAAATCACAACAGATACCAATGAAATACAAGGGATCATAAGAGAATACTATGAAAAACTATATGCCAACAAATTGAACAACCTAGAAGAAATGGACAACTTCCTAGACTCCTACAACCTCCCCAAACTGAATCAGGAAGAAATGGAGAATCTGAATAGGCCAATCACAAGTAAAGTAATAGAAACGGTAATCAAAAACCTCCCCAAAAATAAGAGTCCAGGACCAGACGGATTCTCTGGAGAATTCTACCAAACATTCAAGGAAGACTTAATACCTATTCTTCTCAAACTATTCAAGAAAATTGAGGAAGATGGAGTACTCCCTAACACATTCTATGAAGCCAACATCACTCTGATCCCCAAACTTGACAAGGACAACACAAAGAAGGAGAACTACAGGCTGATATCACTGATGAACATAGATGCAAAAATCCTCAACAAAATTCTGGCAAACCAAATACAGCAATACATCAAAAAGATTATACGCCATGATCAAGTGGGATTTATACCAGGGGCACAGGGATGGTTCAACATCCACAAGTCAATCAACGTGATACACTACATCAACAAAATGAAAAACAAAAACCACATGATCATCTCAATAGATTCAGAGAAAGCATTCGACAAGATCCAACACCCATTTATGATAAAAACCCTCAGTAAAATGGGTATAGAAGGAAAGTACCTCAACATAATAAAGGCCATATATGACAAACCCACAGCCAACATCATACTCAATGGACAAAAACTGAAAGCCATCCCTCTGAGGACAGGAAGAAGACAAGGGTGCCCACTTTCACCACTCCTATTCAACATAGTACTGGAGGTGCTGGCCAGAGCAATTCGGCAGGAAAAAGAAATAAAAGGAATCCAAATAGGTAATGAAGAAATAAAACTCTCGCTGTTTGCAGGCGACGTGATCTTATATATAGAAAACCCCAAAGAATCCATAGAAAAACTATTAGAAATAATCAACAACTACAGCAAAGTAGCAGAGTATAAAATCAACATACATAAATCAGTAGCATTTCTATACACTAGCAATGAATTAACAGAAAAAGAACTCAAGAACTCAATCCCATTCACAATCGCAACGAAAAGAATAAAATACCTTGGGATAAACTTAACCAAGGAAGTGAAGGATCTATACAATGAAAACTACAAGACTTTCTTGAAAGAAATTGATGACAACATAAAGAGATGGAAAGACATTCCATGCACATGGATTGGAAGAATAAACATAGTTAAAATGTCCATACTACCTAAAGCAATCTACAGATTCAATGCTATCCCAATCAGAATCCCAAGAACATTCTTTACAGAAATTGAACAAAGAATCCTAAAATTCATATGGGGCAACAAAAACCGCGAATTGCTAAAGCAATCCTGAGCAAGAAAAACAAAGCTGGAGAAATCACAATCCCCCATTTCAAAACATACTACAAAGCTACAGTGATCAAAACAGCATGGTACTGGTACAAAAACAGGTACACAGATCAATGGAACAGAATTGAAAGCCCAGAGATAAAACCACACATCTATGGACAGCTAGTCTTCGACAATGGAGCAGAGGGCCTACATTGGAGAAAAGAAAGTCTCTTCAACAAATGGTGCTGGGAAAACTGGACAGCCACATGCAAAAGATTGAAAATTGACCACTCTTTTTTACCACACACCAAAATAAACTCAAAATGGATCAAAGACCTAAAGAATAGGCCTGAAACAATAAGTCTTTTGGAAGAGAATATAGGCAGTACACTCTTCGACATCAGTTTCAAAAGAATCTTTTCAGACACTATAACTCTTCAGTTGAGGGAAACAATAGAAAGAATAAACAAATGGGACTTCATCAGACTAAAGAGCTTCTTCAAGGCAAGGGAAAACAGGATTGAAACAAAAAAAACAGCTCACTAATTGGGAAAAAATATTTACAAGCCACTTATCCGAGAAAGGGTTAATCTCCATAGTATACAAAGAACTCACACAGCTTAACAACAAAAAAACAAACAACCCAATCAAAAAATGGGCAGAGGACATGAACAGACATTTCTCAAAAGAAGATATAAATATGGCCAATAGACACATGAAAAGATGTTCATCATCACTAATCATTAGGGAAATGCAAATCAAAACTACACTAAGATATCACCTTACACCGGTTAGATTGGCAAAAACATCCAAAACCAAGAGCGACAAATGTTGGAGAAGTTGTGGAGAAAAAGGAACCCTCATACACTGTTGGTGGGAATGCAAACTGGTACAGCCACTATGGAAAACAGTATGGAGATTTCTCAAAAAGTTAAAAATAGAAATACCCTATGACCCAGCCATCCCATTACTAGGTATCTATCCTAAGAACCTGAAATCAGAAATCCCAAGAGTCCCTTGCACCCCTATGTTCATCGCAGCATTATTTACAATAGCCAAGACGTGGAACCAACCTAAGTGCCCAGAAACTGATGATTGGATAAAGAAGATATGGTATATATACACAATGGAATACTACTCAGCCATAAAAAAAGACAAAATTGGCCCATTCGCAGCAACGTGGATGGACCTCGAGGGTATTATGTTAAGCAAAATAAGCCAGTCAGAGAAAAATGAACTCTATATGACTCCACTCATAGGTGGAAGTTAACGTATTGACAAGGAGATCTGATCGGTGGTTACCAGGGAAAAGGGGGGGTGGGGGGAGGGCACAAAGGGGGAAGTGGTGTACCTACAACATGACTAACAATAATGTACAACTGAAATCTCACAAGGTTGTAATCTATCATAACATTAATAAAAAAAAAAAGTAGTTGTGGGAGGGGACATCCTTGCTTTGTACCTGATTTTAATGGGAAAGCTTTGAGTTTCTCACCATTAAGTATAATGTTATCTGTAGGTTTTTTGTTGATAGCCTTTATTGAATTGAGAAAGTTCCCCTCTATTCCTAGTTTACTGAGAGTTTTTATCATGAATGGGTGTTGGATTTTATTAAATGCTTTTTCTGCGTTGATTGATACAATTATGTGATTTTTCTTTTTTGGTCTGTTGGTGTGATGGATTATGTTAATTTATTCTTGAATGTTAAACTGGCCTTGCACAGTTGGGATAAATCTCACTTGATCATGGTGCACAAATTGATTTTTTTAAGCTGAAATTTACATATTTGTTGGATACCAAGAAAAAATTAGAAATGAATTCGAAAGTTTATATTTTGAAAGATTATGAGAATGGGATTTGTGAGTTAAACTGCTCAGGAAAGACTGGACCAGATAGCCTCTAAGTCTTCATGTGGGTATATATTTAGGGTCAGTTTTTGGACCAGAAGAAACTCAGTCTGTTGTCAAGGAGGAGAAAGGAAGGTGAGCAATAAACAAAATTGTAGTAATTTTTGTTCTCTTAGCAAAAACAGGATATAAAACTCTTCGTTTACAAACATTCTTCCAATTCCTATTTTGTGTAGATTTTTGCATTTGACATTTATGGTTTTGTGAAATATTTTTATCTATTATTTTAGAGTGTGATGTTGGTTTTCTCAAATGCGAGTTCTGCTGTTGAGGACAAATTACCTAATCCTGCCTCCAGTGGAATTTGGAATGAAACCTAATATGTGGGTACTATAGGGGAGAAAAGAAACAAATAAACCAGGGTCAGAAATTCTAGTAGTATACTTACTTATTTCTGCTGCTCATAATTTCTCTGACTCTAGGCAATTAATTACACTGCTCTATGACTTAGTTTCCTATTTTGTTGAATTGGGAAAATACCACCTGGTATGTCAGGGAGATTGATGACTTTTTCATCTAGATCTTCTTACATTACATGTTGGAAGTTTCATGATAGATCTTCAAGGCAAAGGTGTTTCCTGATTCCATATTTCACTTTCTTTTCCATGTGTTTACAGATTTTCTTCTTGGTTTTCAACTTAGGGACGTCTATATTTTCTGTATCTACAATTTTTCAGTGCTAATAATATAAGCATGATGCCCTTTAAAACCAGTGGAAGTTCAAGAGTCACAGCAAGAAAATGAAGAGTAGGAAGAAGAAATTTAGGTACAACTATTTTCTTCAGTATATTGTGTCCTTCTTTTTTGGTTGTTGCTGAGGAAGATTTTCACTGAGCTAGCATCTGTTGCCAATCTTCCTCTTTTTGTATGTGAGCTGCCACCACAGCATGGCCACTGATGAGTGGTGTAAGTCCATGCCTGGGAACCAAACCCAGGCAACCAAAGTGGAGTATGCCTAACTTAACCACTAGGCCACAGGGGTGGCCCTATTGTATCCTCTTAAATACTGATCCCTTAAAAACCAGACAAGTTCTGGGAGAGACTGGGAAGAAGAAAAACTTGTCTTTGCTAACTTCCTTTTTACCTTTTTCCTTTTCTTCTTTTTCCCCCAAAACTCTGATACTTCTTCTGGTATGTTGTGTCTTAGTCAGTGCTTTGCTGCTTTGGGACCAGCCCTGTGTGTGTTGATCCATGGATTTAGCCATTCATTAAGTATTTATTGAGCAGCTACTAGGTGTCAGGCTTATGTTAGTCTCCTAAGGTCTTATACTGAATAAAACAGACAAAACTCTTTCTTTCAAGAGCCTGATATTTTCTGGGGGAATAGAGACAATAAACTCATATGTATTATGTCAGTCAGGACTCAGCACTAAAGAAAAATGAAGCAGAGCAGGGAGCTTAGAGAATAGCATTGGTGGAGAGGGGGTGTCATTTTTTTTTCCTGAGGAAGATTTGCCCTGAGCTATATCTGCTGCCAATTTTCCTCTTTTTGTATGTGAGCCACCACCACAGCATGGCTACTGACAGCTGAGTGGTGTAGGTCCACACCCAGGAACCAAACCCAGGCCACCAAAGTGGAACGTGCCAAACTTAACCACTAGCGCACCGGAGCTGTCCTGGGTTGGGTGTCATTTTACATAGAGTTGTCAGGGAAGGCTTCTCTGATAAGGTGACATTAGAGTGGACATGTGAAAAAAGTGGAGGGTGAGTCATGTAAATATCTGTGGAAAGAATATTCCAGGCAAAGGGAATAGCAAGTATAAAGCCTGAGTCAGTTGGAAGCTTAACATGTACAAGGACCAACAGAGAGTCTGTGTGGCTGGAGCAGAGAGAAAGAAGGGGAAAGAGTGGGAGATGAGGTGGGAAGGTAGCAGATGACCAAATAATGGAGAACCTGGAGGCCACTGTATGAACTTCGGCTCTTTTACTGGCTGGGGCGGGAAGCCATTGGAGGGTTTGGAGCAAAGCAGTGACATAGCTGACATAATTTAAACAGCTCACTTGGCTGTAGTGTGAAGATTAGATTGTAGGGGGGGTGGTAGTCAGTAGTGCTGTTAAACTAATGGTAGGATTGCATTTCCTGGTCCTGCTGTAGGTGTGGCCATGTGGCAAATATTAGCCAACGTACTATGAGTGATAGGAATATGATTCACTTTCAGACTGGAGAATCTGATTTCTGTTGTGTGAAACTCTGCGATTTAACTTTGCCGCAGCAACTGACAGGAATCTAGGTAATGACTGCTCTATTGTCGAGTGAAGACTACATGGAACAGAGCCCCTGGCTGACCTGCGATGGACGTATAATGTGAGTGAAAAATAAACCATACTGTTTTAAGCCACTGAGCATTTAAGGTGGTTAATTGGTAACTTGAAGTAGGATGTTGCCATAACAAAAAAGCATAAAATGCCTTAGGGATGGATGTGGAGAGCAAGGCTGTTATTTGAACCTGGAAGTATGGTATTCCACGTTTTGCAATGGCAAGTTATTTGTTAAAATCTTGATAACAGGGAAGGCAGATCAGGTAACTAATGAATGGGTGGCCCTAAAGAAAGACATTGGAAAATGAAATATTAGTAGCGTGTGTTGATTGATATTGATTACATTTCATAAAATATTACACAGAGAGATGACCTCAGAAAAGAATATCCTGATTTATAAACATGGAAGAAAGGGATTAGAGACTGGTCATAAATTTGGCAATATGGAGAGTTGGAAGGTACCCATTCTCAACAACAAATAGTAGAAGATAAAATTTTAAAATGCTTTAAGAGATAAGATGCAATTAAAATTGAGACTTACAGCAACGACCAAATCAGAAGTATAGCTGTCCTGCTCACTGTTAAAACCTCTAAGGGGATTAAGTGTTGACCAGCAGATGACTTCAGTTGGACTAACAAATTAGAAAAGAAAAAGACAAAGTACAACTTTTCCACAGAGGCTAGTGAGCCCAAGGTGATCACCATTGAGTCTACAGGTAAGGGGCTGAAAAAAACAAAGAAATGTAGCAAATTAAGAAGTCTGTCAAGAAAAAAAATCTGTGGGTGTGGTTTTTGCCTCATGGACTGACTACAATCAAACAGGTAAGAAAACTATTAATCTTTAAGACTGTTTGTCAAAGAAAGCATAAGCTAGGCTATAATGTCTTTGACTCTTGGAGACTGTGACCCATGAGCCCCTAACATCCTACCAGCAGGAACCAGAATAGAAAACCTGCTTCATCCTCCAGGATACCAATGTCCATTTCAGATGTGCCCAAGTAGGAAACTGGACAATGTAGCTTCTTCCAGAGTGTGCAGCCATGAACCTCATTGGGTTGTTTTGAAGTTTCTTTTCGCTCCTCTTCTTCCTCTTTCTCCTCCTTTTTCTCCTTCTTTGTCCTCCATAGGACCAGAGCCTGGTTGTGAAATCAAATGTGCTTGACTAGAGCTGGTATCTTGAAGTATTTGTTGCCAGTTCCTTCCCCTTCAGGTAGATTCCAGGGAATGGCTGAGGATTTAGGTCTCAAGTCACCACCATCAGCTTATGGGAAGATCTGTCTTATCTCTAATTCAGTATTTCTCAAACATTAGCTATACATTGGAATTACCTAGACTCTTGGAAAAGATACTGATGCTTGAGCCTCACATGGTTCTGTGACTCTCTAGCTTCTGGTCTTTAGGTCATTGATACTTCTAGCTCTCTGATCCCCCTTATTTTGATATTCCTACTTATTATAAATAAGAAATTCCCACTTAAGTCCCATCTTGGGCCCCTGACTAGGAAGAGAGGGGTGATTTTGCTGAGCTGCACAAATGGTGAAAAGTTTTGTCAACTGCCTCATCTCAAACTTTTGATAAATTTTCTTGGAGGGAAATAGAGCAAAACTGAAAAAAAGAAATGAACCAAATACGCCTCATTTTTTGTTGGGTTAAGATTGAAGGTTTTTTTTTCTTCCATCAAACAAATATACATTGCAAGCAAGCAGCCAAATCCCTTTAGTCCTTATTCGATTATATGTATTTTCACATCTGTTTTGGCTAACATCTGCTCACTTTCTTATGAGCTTGAATATTGACTAAGTAGTAATCGAATGTCAAGGTGGGTCCCCATTCTCTCGTCAATTTCATATTATGAGCAATTACCATATTTCTCCAAGCTTATTTGTTCTGCATCAGGAGAGCATGGACTGTTCTTTCTCGCTGGGCTGCTGCTGCCACTTGCCTCTGTGATTTGATTCTGTGTGTATAACTCTCTCAAAGCTATAGCCCCAATTGTATTAGTAAAAGTCCCTAGATTCTTTGTGTTACTTCTAAGTCCTCCAAAAGATAGAATGTTTTATACATACATATTTCATCACCTGTATTTTATTTACTTTGCTTTTTGGTCACTCCTCAATGCATCCAATATTTATTGAGCACTTACTGTACACAAAGGCTGTGTGCTGGGTATTGGAGGCATGCAGTGATAAGAAAGATGCGATCAAGGATTGGATATAGCTTTCATTCTGAGAAGACAAAGAGTCTGTGCATGGTTAACACAAGACAAGTTTTTGCTATATACTTTAATGGTAGTGCAGACAGAATGCAAACAGTTGAAAGTAGCTAGCTTGGTACTGGCACATTGACATTTGAGGTGTTCTACATCTCCAGTTGTGAAGTAGAAACACTAATCAGAAGTGACAGTTCCCCATTTCACTTCCCTATGTACATACTTCATATATTTCTGAGGGATCATATTCCCCCAGGGCAAGTCTGCAAAGGAAAATGACCTTAAAGGATCCCTTTTTGCTTGACCTATGTTCCTGTCCTCCTTTTTTTTTTTGAGGAGATTGGACCTGAGCTAACATCTGTTGCCGATCTTCCTCTTTTTCTTTTCCTCCCTCCTCAAAGCCCCAGTACGTAGTTGTATATCCTAGTTGTAGGTCATTCTAGTTCCTCCACGTGGGATCTGCCTCAGCATGGCTTGATGAGTGGTGCGTAAGTCCACGCCCAGGATCCAAATCGGCGAACCCTGAGCGACCGAAGTGGAGTGAGGGAACTTAAGCACTCAGCCACAGGCTGGCTGCAGTTTCTGTCCTTCTAATGGATGAGTGCCCTCAACTCCACCATAGATTCTATGGGTACTGAACATTTCAACGTGGTTATTTAGCTTAACAACTTTAGTCTAATCCAACCCTCACAACAGTGTGTGTAGAAGGCATTATATTATTCCTAGGTAAAAAGTGGGTAAAAAGATCAGAAAGTTTAAATGAGTTTTATAGTATCTAGCATATGGCCAAGCAATGTTTTGAAAACTAATGTTTGGGCTAACTGTTCAATGGCCACATCATAGGTGACACAGAATAAATGAACTATCATGAGAGCGACAAGAGGAGGAAATTTTCTCTCCACTGTGCTCAGTGCTGCCACTGTGCTCCATTCTGGTGTGTTACACACCTCTGGGGGCATCATTCACAAGGAACACAATGAGATGATGCTCCTGTGCTGAGGCACACCCTGACCTGTCCACACTCCAGAATAAGGAGAGCAAAGGAGAGTGACCTAATAAACTCGAGACGTTATTGGTATGTATTTTAACTCTACAGAGTATGTTGATATAAATTAAGATATGTTTTGGTAACCTTCAAATCATAAATATTCAAAATGCCCATCCACATTATTCATAAAGCTGTGTTATGAATGGGTATGTGTGCATTTATAGTTAGAAGTGGTGTGTATATGTATATTTGGAGGATCTGCCGAAAACCAAGCTTGTTTCAAAGGCAAAGAGTATGTTTAACTGATTTATATGATAATACATTTAGGCAAAATACAAAATGCTACATATCTGTATAAATTCTGAGGCTGCCTATGATACCTGAAATGGAGATGAAAGATGGTTTATTCCTCTTGTGTGTCTTCTGGAAATTTGACTTACTTCCTTTAGATTAAAGAAATCTACGTGCTCCCACAGAAGTGCTCAATTCATTTGCTCCTCTGATATTTTGTATGTGAAGGCTGCATTCTTGAAAAAGTATGAGCAAATGAGAGGCTAAAGATGTGTTTCCAGACTGAGGAGAACCTATCATACATCAAAGCCAGAGTAATTGTGTGCAATGAGATTCTATTTTTGAATGCATTCAGATACGAAATGACAATTATGAAAATTTTTATTCTTTGTTCTGCTCCTGTCTTTGGTACTAGCAAGTTCAGTTGGTAGGAGACCGATGTTTCTTCTGCAGAATTAGAGTGAAGTTAGATGGGCAAAGGCTTTGAATCTGGCCCCCCTTTCATTATATGTTAGAAATCTTGATTTCTTTCTATAGGGCAGATGGCTAGACTTTTGCATCCCCCTTGGGTAGAAAAGTCGGATTCATGATAGTAAAATTTAGATAACGTAGGTACTGTTATGGCTCCATGATCAATTTGGCATCAGAAAATCGTCAATGGTACAAAGAATCTTAGAGTTTGAAGAAGAAATTAAGGAACAGATGGACTGGGAGTATATTTTCTGATCTCCCTTGTTCACAGACTGGGAAATACTGATCCTTTGTAAATGGACAGTGGATCAGCATGTATTGGGAAGGAGTAAGAGCTGGAGGAAATTAAGATAAAATATTGTAATGTGAAGTTTTTGTAAAATCTCTCCATTCATGTCAGCTTTGGGCCAATATATTTATAGAATGCAACGGAGAGTGAATGCCATGGGGTCATGTGGAATGCGCCTAACAGATCTAAGAGCTTTAATGGACTAATTGATGTGTTGTTGAAAAACTTGTGTATTTCCTTTTAAGGGTCTCCCTGACTTTGCTTCTTCCGTATTGGTTCTCATTTGTTTTAGATTTGGTTCCAGTACTGGTCTACTCCATAGTGTAGAGATGTTCTAGGGAGCAGCTTTCTATCCAAGGACTACAATCCCCGATATCCCTTGCAGTTAGGTGTGGACATATGAGTAGTTCTTATCAATGGAATAAGAACGGAAGTGGGTTCCATTACTTTTGGACTGAGTGTGTCATCACCATATTTCTTTTCTGCTGATTAGATGCTGACAATTATGAGGCCTCTTTTTTCAAGAGAGAAGGAAATTGAATTCCTGAATTAGGAGAATGCCATCAAGCAGAAACACACAAGTAGTATGTTAGAGGAGAAAGAGAAAAATCCCAAAAGTTCTATTGTTTTAGTCACTAAATTTGGGGGTTTGTTTGTTACATCAGCTAGAGTGACCCTAACAAAATAGGCAATAAATATTTGGGTTAATATTCTGAATAGCAGAATTAGCAGCTAGACTGCCAAAGTACAGTGAGACAGAGTAGAGAATGTGAGAGCACTAAATCTGGAAATATTTAGCAATGAAAGAAGTGAAAGTGATAGGATTATGCACAGCTAGTGCTCTCTAGAGAATCGATATCACCCTCCGGTGTCTCCCAACCAAATCTGAAAACGATCGCCTCGTAGTGTTAATATTTACTCTAGTGACAGTCTTCTAACTGATTTTGATTCAACATCTGTTGCATTGACTTATTTGGAAATCAGACCCAAACATGAGTCTCTATTATATTAGAAAAGTGTCCTTGTTTGAAATTTAGACAAATAATGTATTGATTTAAAATTTTAAATATGTTTAAAGGTACCAATAAATTTCTAGTCTTAAAACTCTAATACTCCCCTTGGAAGAAAAGTATTTATTACGCTAGTCCTCAGGAACGGGACTCTCTGACAATTTTACTATCATGACATCTTTTTTTTTTTTTTGAGGAAGATTAGCCCTGAGCTAACATCTGCTACCAACCCTCCTCTTTTTGCTGAGGAAGATTCACCCTAAGCTAACATCTAGGTCCATCTTCCTCTGTTTTATACGTAGCATGCCTGCCACAGCATGGCTTGATAAGTGGTGCATAGGTCCGCACCCGGGATCCGAACCCGCAAACCCTGGGCCACTGAAGCAGAACGTGCGAACTTAACTGCTATGCCACTGGGCTGTCCCCCATGACATTTGTTTTTAAAGCTTCATATAAATACGCTTTCTTTCTACCAGCAAAACTTTAACTGTATTGATGGAATGTCTATAGCAATTCTTGGACCCAAAGAAACACTAAGACATTTTCCCCAAGAGATAAAACATCTGTGAAGTGACAACACTCTGCAGAGGATCAGTGGAGAAAGGAAGTCAATATTGATAAATGCAACACGTGTTCTGTCTCTAAAGAAAACAGAGGCTTGTTGAGATGGCTTTAGTTTGGGTCAGTGCTCAGTCTGTTTCCTGAACAAGGACTCAAGATAAAGTGGGTTGGCCTGTTGCTGCAAAATTATGCACTTCCTCCCAAGGGTCTCCCTGATTGTGGATTTTCAAAAATGAATCTATTAGTTTTGGACTTGGCTTTCTGACCATTCTTTTCTCATGGTTCTTTCTAGAAAGGCAAAGTGGCAGAAAAATTAAACCGGTATTTATTGGGGGGGGGGAGGGTAAAAGGTGTTTAAAGTGTCCTTTTCTTACTGTAAAAATATGTATATATATTTTATGTTGAAAATTTGGAAAATAAAGATAAGCAAAAGAAGAAATAACTTATGTGAGGAATATTTTTCCATGCACAAATGTAGTTTTCCTTTGAAAAAATTAGATTCTGCTGTAGATACATGGCTATAAATTTTATTTCTCTTAAATATATGTTATGCATAATTTTACTTGTTCTTGAATATTCTTCAATTCTAGTTGTATTCAATAATTAGGTTGATTAGAATTTTCCAAGATAAAACTGCTGTTGTTAGCATTTACGTTAGTAAAGCTTTCTATATATACAAGATTTCTTCTTTAAAACAAATTCCTTAAAGTGACTTAGTGGTTGAAAAATGATGCTCATTTTATTTCTTTTTTATATTCTGAGCAAATGTCTTCCAAAAATAAAGTACTAAATTATGACATTTATGACAGAGCTTGTTTCCCACCACTCTTCAATCTTGAATATTGTCATTTAAAAAATCCCAAATGTATCTTTTGGTTTTAATTTGCATTTCTTTGCTCACTGGCATTGTAGTTTCTGGCCATTCTTCTTTTACAAATTGCTCACGTCTGCCATTTTTGAGATAATCATCCTTCCTTTCTTCCTTCTTTTCTTCCTTCCTTCCATTTTTCTCCAGTTTTTTAAAATGTATACTCATTTTAAGTGTACAGTTTAAAGAATTATGTACACTTTTATAATTACTCTACAATTGAGACATGCAAATTTTCATCACCCCTATGGTCAGCAAAAAAATGATCCCCCCAAATACCTATATCCTAATCCTTGAAACCTGTGAATGTTACCCTATAGGAAAAAAAAATTGAAGGAGGAGAAGGAGGAGGAGAAGGAGAAAAAGGAGAAGAAATAATCAAAAGAAAACTATCAAAACATGTTAAGGACGGGGTAGTACTGTCCGACACTGATCCCCATTCATCTGGCCTCCTAGGAAAAGAGGTGGTTTCCTGAAAAGTCCTATGCAAACTGGTCACAGCCATATGCATAAGGCAATCAATCCTGGTCAACCTGAAGGTTTGAACTCAGCCTCTCTTATGGACCAAATATTTGTGCCCCCACCAAATTCATATGTTGCAGCCCTAACCCCCAATGTGATGGTATTTGGGGGCCTTTGGGTGGTAATTAAATTTAGATTAGGTCATGAAGGGTGGCCCCTCATGATGGGATTAGTGGCTTTATAAGAAGAGACATGAAAGAGCTTTCTCTCTCTCTCTCTCCCTACGCACACACCGAGAAAAGCCATGGGAGCACAAAATGAGAAAGTGCCCATCTGCAAGCCAGGAAGAGAGCTCTCACCAGAAACTGAACACTGCTGGATCTTGATCTTGGACTTTCCAGCCTGTAGAACTGTGAGAAGATAAATTTCTGTTGTTTAAGCCACCCAGTCTATAGCATTTTGTTATGACAATCAAGCGAGAGGATGGACTAATCCACTGCCCTTTTTCCCATCGTGAATGCAGAATGAAAGGTCCTGTCACTCACTTCCTGGAGGCACAGTTACAAAGCTTGACTCCTAGCACTCTGATCACACCAGGGAAGGAGTTGGTGCTTTCTTAAGCATAACGTAGAGCTGACAGAAAAAGGCTAAAGTTGTTTCCACCATGTCATATTGCCAGTGTCCTCAACTATTAAGGATTTATTTTCAAAGATGTTTATTGCAGTGGTGTTTGTCTTGGCACAAATGGAATACAGAGGAAATACTCAACTAAAAAGAGTGGTTCAATAATTTCTTATTCTCTGCCCTATGGATTATAATGCTGATATAAAAAGGAATGAATTAGAGCCGGACCAGTTAATTTTGAAGGATCACTATCTTTACAAATATTGATCAAGAAAAAAAACCTAAAGTGAAAGGAGGTATGCATAAAATGACCCCATTTTAAAATATAGTGAACAAAATTGCATATAACATTAAGTACATTTTTGTTTTTAAGTGATTACCTTAAAAAAGAAGAGGAAAGAAAAGATATCTTCCCAGAATTCAAGATTCTATTACAAGCTATTCAAATCTGACTCATTTATTGATTTCTATTATCAGGTATATATTAACGATCCCCAAATCTCCATCTCTTGCCCAGATCTTTACTCTCTTTCTTTATTCAAACCTATGTTTTCTGCTGCCTACACATCATCTCACCTTAGAGTCTATAGGTACCAGAAACTCTACCTGTCTACACTACTTCTTTCTTCTACCTTTGCTCCTCCTCCTTTTCCCCTTATACCAGTGATGGGCAACATCAATCACTCTGTTGCTGGAGCTAGAATCCCCAGTGTCTTTTATTTTTTCCTCTCCTTCTATCCACATTTGATCAACCACCAATCTGCTGACGCTACTTCTAAACTATGGCATCAATGCATCCGTGTTTCTCCATACCCACTGGCCTTTATTTCACGCTACCATGATCTCTTGCCTAGATTACTCCACTTGTTAAGAATTTGTCTTCCTGTATCTAATCCTGCTCCTCTGAACTGCCTTCTTCACATGGAAATCAGAAAGACTTTTCTATAGTAAAAATTTGATTGATTTTGTCCATAGCTGAAACTTCAGTGATTAAGCCACAGTGGTTTTCTCAATTACTCCCAGGTTAATAATCAAACCTGTTTATATGGATTCACAGCTATAACAGCATGCAATTGTATGATCTGCTTTTGAAAATCACAAATGAAAAGAACAAACACAACAAAAATCAATCATTTAGAAATAAAAAATTACTCTCCAGAATAATTCTTGTAACAAAATGACATCAAAACTATAATTGCATACAATAAAAAAATAATAACACTTCAATGTGAGCTGTACTCAGAGGGAAATCCATAGTCTGGAATCCTTTTATTATAATAGAAGAGAAAATAAAACAAAACATTAAATGCAAGAAGCTCCCAAAAAAATTTTTAAACACTGAAAATCATAAAGAATGGATTAGTAAAGACAGAAGTTAATGATTTAGGAAACAAAAGAACAAGAGATTGATGAGTAAATAAAAAGTTAATAAAATACTCAAGCTCATGGAAGGTTTACGTAAGGGAAAAAAAGGAGAAAACAAAAATCCATTAAAATGGAGAGAAGATAGAGCCACATGTAGAAAGATATTGAAATATTTGTGAGAAGGTACTTTTTAAAGCTTATATTAATAAACTTACCGGTCTTGATAAAAAGGAGAATTTTAAGGCAAATACAAAGTGAGCCAAACTGTATCAAGAAGTAAATTAGAGGAATAGACTAATAACTATGAAAGTGTTTAGAAAAGTGACCAATAATTAATCTCCAAAAATGCCCTAGCCCATGTGATTTTATTGTGGGATTTCCCCACACCCCACACACATTCGAAAAAGGCTTGATTCTTCTACGTGAAAATGGTGGCATGATCTGAAGTCAATCTGTAAAGCTAGCATAACCCCACTCAAACCAAAGACAGATCCAAAGGCCCAAAGACCAATCAATTCACATGTATGAAAAACTCCTAAATGAGTTCTAAGTGTGCTGATGCATATAAAATATACTATGAACAAGAATGATTTAATCCAATTATTAAAATTCAAGCCATTAATATAAATAAAAAGAGCATATCACCTGCATCAAAACAATGCCCTTTGATGAGATTCAGCATCTGTTCCTGAAAGAATTCTTAGAAAGTGAAGACTGGTATACTCCCTCAATATGCTAAATATTTTGTTGTTAGTGCCGTTGAGTCAGTTCCTATTGGTTCTGACTCCTAGCAACTCTGTGTACTGCAGAGAGGAACCCTGCCTGGTCTTTTTCACCCTCCTCTCACTTCTGGTGCTGTATCAGACAATGTGCTTTGCTGCTATTCATAGGGTTTTCATGGCCAATCTTTCAGAAGTGGGTGACTGGATTCCTCTTCCTGATCTGTCTCATCTGGAGGCTCCACTGTAATCTGTCCATGGGTGGACACACAGCATCACAGCAACGTGACGCCACCACAGTATGATAACCAACAAATGAGTGGTGTGGTTCCCTGACCGGGAAATGAACCTGGGATGCGGCAGTGAAAACGTAGACTACCAATTGCAAAGATTATTTATGCTATCAACAGTCAACATTATGTTTAAAAGTGAAACACCAGAAGTAGTCCCTTTAAAAACTAGAAATTCAACAAAGATGTTGAATAATACATTACTCTACAAGTTTCATTGTAATAACTTAGAAAGCAAAAGGAATGAGTTTTGATATTGGAAAAGAGGAAGTAAAAAATTAGCATGTGAATTATGTAGAGACAATGATTGCCAACCTGCAAAACTCAATAAAATCAACTGCAAAATTAATATGAACGAATACACAATTCAATTTGACAAAAAACGAAATAAAACCATAACATTTTTAGCCTACATGTTATCCCTAATCAGTAAACATCTTTTAAGAGTCACATTTTCAGTTATAAGATGAAGTTTCATTTAAACTGAGATGAGGAGGGCTACAGAGGAATGGCTTTGAACTGGGGAGAAGCAAGATGTCGACTTCAATATGTCTAGTTAGAAACACCTGTGAGATTGAATTGCAGTTGAAGGTGCCATATATCAGTACAGAGTTCAGTGGGCTGGAGAAACAAGTTGGGGTTGTTGGGTTGTTTGGATGTAGACAATCTTTAAAGTCATAAGACATCACGAATTCATCTCAAGAGTGAGTGTAGTAAGAAAAATTGATGCAAAGACTGAGCCTTGGCATGCTCCAAAATTTAGAGATTGGTGAAATATGTATGAACCAGCAAAGCAGGCTGGGAGGCTGATAAGTTTAGAAGTGAACCAGGAGTGAGTGCTGTTCTGGAGGCCGAGTAAAATATGTGTTCCAAGATCAAGGGAGTGACCTTCTGTGTCAAATGCTGCCCACTAGTTGAGTAAGATGAGGACAAAGAATTTGCTATTGGACTTGGTGATATGGGGATTATTCATAATTTTGACAAGAGGCATTTTGGTGAAGTGAGATGGATGTAAAGCCCAATTAGAATGGGTCCAGGAAAGAGTAAGAGGAATTATACATGGTGAGTACAAAAAAATCTCTTGAGGAGTTTTTCCATAAAGGGAAACAGAAAAATAGGGCATTAGCTGGAGAAGGCTGCAGTCAAGAGTTTTTTATGTTTTTTTGTGTGTGTGAGGAAGATTGGCCCTGAGCTAACATCTGTGCCAATCCTCCTCCATTTTGTGTGGGATGCTGCCACAGCGTGGCTTGACGAGCCATGCTAGGTCTGTGCCTGGGATCTGAACCCAAAAGCCCTAGGCCACTGAAGGGGAGAGCATGAACTTAACCCCTACACCACAGGGCTGGCCCGTTTTTACGTTTTTCAAAGATAGCATTTTTGTATGCAGATGAGAGTAATCCAGGAGTGTATGGAAAATTGATGGTATGTGAGAGAAAGATAGAGTTTCTGAAACTAAATCCTTGAATAAGCAACAGGTTGTAGATCTAATTGGTGTATAAGTGGAGCCATTCATTTTGGGAGCAGAGATAGTCCATTCAAACAGCAGTAGGAAAGGAGAGTATAAAGATACAGATTTAAGTGGGTTGGTAAATGTGATTGTTGGAACATGTAGAATTTTTCTTCATCTCCTTCTATTCTGATTATAATTTTATCTTTTTTTGTATGCCATTTATCTGGTTTGGTAATAAACATCATATAAGAGTTTCATAACATAAATAGGGGACTATTTATGTTTTGGAAAATTTTAAATAACTTTTGAGGACTCTCTTCTTTAAATATCTCAGGATATTTCATTGTGAAACTAGTTGACCTGGGTATACAGTTTTGAACATTTTTGTACTAAGCTTGTTTTCACTGTAATTTATTTATACTTGCTGCCTCCTATGCTTGGCTCATCTTTCTTCTAGATATACACATGGCTGGCTTCCTGTTATTATTTATATCTGCTTAAATTTCACATCGTCTGAAAAGGCTTGGCTGCTCTGGCTGAAGGAGCTCGTATCCCCCAGTCATTTTCATTCCTATTGTCTTGATTGTTTTCTTCATAAAATTTATCACTCTCTGCAATTATCTTATGTACAGTTTTGTTAGTTTAATTTCTGTCTTTTTCCACTGGACTGTAAGTTCCATGAGTTTAGTGATATTACTTGTCTCGTTTACCACTAGGTAACCAGTATATTAGTATTTTTTGTGTCCCAGCAATTACTATTTGTTGAATGAATTAATGCATGAATGATCAGGAAAGGTGGAGTAAAGACACCATAATGGTAACCCAATTATATATTTAATCATGTTTAGGATTTCTTCAACATATGAAAGAATGAAATTATAATCATCCTAGAAGAATTGTACAGAAAATTGTTGGAGACCCACTGAGGGTGGGAGTCATTTTATTTTGCTTTGTATTTTCCACATTGACTAGTGCAGTGTTTTGTAAATAAAAGTATTTTGGTTAATACTCATTGAATGAATTCATGAATAAATTGGTGAATTAATGAAATGTGCTAAAATTAAGGCATACTTTGGGTTTGTTACCTTATGTTTCCCAAAGCAGTATTTTACTGTGGGTATTCCTTTAAAAAATATGGATTAGCACATGTGACTGAGTATGCCTGATTTTTAAAGCAACTTTGGGGCTTAAGACATTAGCATCCCCTCCTAGGTTCTAACTAGAAAGTTAAGGAGCATATAATTAGCTTTATTATAAGCTGATTACAGAGTAACAGCAGCGTGGAGCAACAAATCATCTTATCACCCAGAATACTGCATGAGACTCAAGGAGTAAACCACTATTTATTATATTAATAAAAGTTACATTGCCCATTTAGCACAAGAGAACTGTGTAAAACTGGTGATGTTACAGGGAAAAATGCTCAGACACAATTACCATTTCCAGGTGAATTTTGCTTTTATCTACGAGCATCCTACTGCAGTTTTTAGGGTAGAAAGCAGCCACGATTGCTGGCAGGTGTTCCTAGGCATATTTTATTATGACTAGCATGGGGAAAAACTAAAGATTGCCTCATCTCAACAAATCCTGTGCAGAAAACTATTCAGAGAGTCTTGGAGTAGTCAACGTTAGCTTCTTAGCCTACTTATGATGCTGGGGTTGGCATGGTGACTCTTAGATGGGTAGTTATTAAATTCCTTAACAGACCAGGGGTAAGGGTCAGTGCAAGTGTATTGATTTTATATAATCCTAGAACTCACTGTCTTGTTCCTTCATTAATATGTTAATTAATTCATTTTACATTATAGAATGCATGCCATAAGTCAGGCAATCCAAAGCATTGAAGGTAAGTGAATAAACTGTCATAGAAACTGCTCTCCTCAACAAATAATGGGCCAACAATCCTAAGTAAATATAAAAAAAAGAAGAAAGCTGAGGTACAATAGGAGTGTTTCTTAGATTTTAATGAGCAAGTGAATCACCTGAGGGGGGAGTCTTGTTGAAATGATTATTGATTAAATAGGTCCGGGGTGGGGACTGAGCTTCTGCATGTCTAACAAGCTCCCAGGTGATGCTGCTGATCCTTGGACCACAGCATAAGTAACCAGAAAATATAAAACAAAAAAGGGTGGTTTTTTGTTTTCTGAACTTCTCAGTGATTTGTACGTATGCAAGGGACAAAGGCTTTACATGCTTACCCTGAGATGCCGAAGAGGCTTGTATGCACAAGCGAGCATACCCCAACCTGCACTTCAGAGCCCTCTTATTACCATATGCAAATAGCCCTTTGGCCACCCACAGCCCTGCCTACCTTTGAGAGGACTGACCTGCGAACAAAGCCCACTCAGGTCCCAGAGACATGCTTGGTGCCACTTGGGAAAAGAATTCCAGTGCTTTAGGATATAAATAGATTCTAGTGGATGGGAGCATTAGATAGCATAGATCTAGACAAAATAGAATCTACAGACATGGAACTGGGTTCAGAATGTGAATGGACTCAGATCCTCATGTATACGCACATACTTGCGTGGAATTAAGGAGTTGAGTGCAAGGTCCAGTGAACAAGGATAGAGTGAAAACTGTAACTCTTTGTTATATATTCTCAATTCTGTGCTATGTTCTGAGGATTCTCTGGAATATAACAGAATGAGGGGTCTGTAACACAAAATAAGGGATAAAATATCAGTTAATCAGGAGTTCCTAGGACCTAACTTTAGAATTACCAGTCTTATCATATTTCTTCACTCTTTAGTCAATGGCTAGCCATTCTATTGGGAAGAAGGTATGTTATTGAATAATCTAACAGTCTATTGCCATTTAATAATTGTTTTCAATATCCCTACTTTCTGCTCTTATATTCCCTGTTATCCTCAAGAAAAGGTAAGTAAAACAAAGATACGAATTTGATTATAAGCCAGATCATATACGACAATAGAACTCTGACCCACAACCTCGGCAGCAACCAGCCCAAGAAGCCAAACCACAACCTCTGTAGCAATCAGCTCAGAATGGTCAGGACTTAGTCAACCACTACTAGCTTCTCTATGTTTTGCCCTCACTTCCAAATCAGAACCAGTCAACGACAGACAAATGTTCTTCTGAAACGAATCATATGAGATGTTTCGTGTCTACTTAGCCCACCTACAGCTTCCCCATCCCAACACAAACTGCACAAGCATCACTTATGACCACCTGTTGCCAGCTCGCATGGGATCATCTAAGTGTAAATCCTCTCATCCTGCAAGAAAAACTCCTGCTTCTTATCCGTCTTCTCATTACAGTCTTAATTCTTGTGCCTATCTCTAAATGCCATAACTCCACCAAGGATGATCCAGGCCTTCAGTGTCCACTCTGGGGAATAGTTGGCTGGAACAAAATTGTTCGAGAATCATCTTAGAAAATCAAGGGAATGAGGGCAGCATGCTTTATTGGTTTATAGAGGCCACAAACAAAATTTTGATTTAAACATTGCTTCACTAAAAAGGTTCTTTGACCAAATTTAATGAGCAATTTGACAAACAGGCAATAACAAACAAGACTCATTTCCCTTATAAATCTTGACTCCCCTCGTCCTCCATTTGACTCCCTATCTCTGATTCTCCTCTTCCCCTCTGTCCTTCTGACTGTTTTCCTTCCATGTCTCCTTTGACTCCTTCCTTCTCTTCCTTTTGTCCAGACCCTTTACAGTTCCCAGTGACTCTCCTAATACCCCAGAATAGCAACGGCCCGTAAAGATGCATCCCTCCTCTGAGCTAGATCTACAGGCCATTGTAGATTCAAACCTTAAACCCATGTTAAATTTAAGGCTATAATTAAGGACTTTTCTAAACCCAGAGAACACCAACAACTATTTATAGGAGAATCTAGAATTCTTTTTTTTTAGTCTAAAGTCCATAGTTTACCTGGGGGCTCACTCTTGGTCTTGTACATTCTATAGGCTTGGACAAATGCATAATATGTATCCATCATTATAGTACCATACAGAATAATTTCACTACCCTAAAAATGCTCTGCACTCCACCTACTCATCCCTCCCTCCCTGGAACCCATTGATCTTTTTTTTTTTTTTTAATATGATGCTAGCTGTAGCTTTTTTTTTTTTTTTAAGATTGGCACCTGAGCTAACAACTGTTGCCAATCTTTTTTTTTCCTTTCTGCTTTTTCTCCCCAAATCCCCCCAGTACATAGTTGTATATATTTTAGTTGTGGGTCCTTCTAGTTGTGGCACGAGGGACACCACCTCAATGTGGCCTGACAAGTGGTGCCATGTCCGCTCCCAGGATCTGAACCAGCGAAGCCCTGGGCCGCTGTAGCGGAGTGTGCGAACTTAACCACTTGGCCATGGGGCCGGCCCCAAGATCTTTTTACTGTCTCCACGGTTTTGCCTTTTCCAGAATGTCATATAGTAGGACTCATACAGTATGTAACCTTTCAGATTGGCTTCTTTCACTTAGTAATATGCATTAAGTTTCCCCCATGTCTTTTTTTGTTTGTTTCTATTTATTTTTTAATTGCAGTAACATTGGATTATAACATTATATAGTGTTCGGATGTACATCATAATTCTTTTGGATGCATATGAGACCCAGGGTTGCCTGACCTATATCAATTTGTACATATACTGATGAGAACCTGAGATGCTAAATCTTGACTGGCCAAAGTTAATTGAACTACCAAGAAAGGGACCTTCTTTCTGCAAAGGAAAGCTTCTCCTTTCTACAGTAAACCCAAGGGTCAAAAAGGCCCCAAAAGTAGGCGAACATATCCTAAAAGCCATATTGAAACATTTCAATGTTACTGCAATTAAAGTCAATTGGACCATAGTTCACTCACACAAGTAGAGAAAATATGAAATTTGAATGGGAAATATCCCCTTTACGTGAACTACAGGTGTTATAACACCTGGCAGAACATTTTGAAATTGTTTTTAAAGGATAATAAGACAAGATGCAAGTTATGGCCCTGCAGATCAAACAGCTAGTAGCACATTTCCCAAAAGACCCTTGGACACTTGCAGATATTTTAAACAGAAGAGATATTTTGAACAAAAGACTATCCCATCTTACATAAGATAAACCAAGACAAAGAAAAATCCCTCAACTCAGATCAAAGAGGACGCCCCAAGAAAAGAAAAATCATCCGATATCCTCTCTACCCTGAAACACTTAAGGTGAATTAACTGTCAATACATATGGTCAACTTCATCAGTTTCTGGAAGATGTGGCACTACTCTTTCTACATTAAACCTTGTTACCTTTGTTCAACTTCTTCCTTGGAGTAAACATAGGTCACAAGTGCTAGGTCTTTATATTAACCTACAGATTTTCCCTAACTCTTAGCCCTTAAATGTAATTCTTGGACCTTTGACTAAACAACATTACTTCCTGCTCTGTGATATTGCCCCTTAAACATTTAACAGGGAGAGAATACTCTGTGAATGCTATTGTAATATTAATTGAATACCAAAGGGACTATTTCTTGAGGTTTGAGGACTCCAATATTCAGAATCAAGTTGTGCCTGCTCTGGACATAGCTTTGCCTTCCCCATTGTATTTGTTGCACACCCCAGTTAAAGACCTTAATGCCACACCAGACACTCTGTGGACTAAAAGTTCCACCAACATAGGAAAAATAATTGAAGCAGAGCATATCAAAGTTCAGATTGATCCTACCAAACTGTTATGTAAACTTCCCCAATATCCGCTGAAGCCAGAAGCAAAGGAAGGACTCAAACCTATAGTTGAAGGCTTATATCCAAAGGCCTTCTCATACTCTGCACTAGCCCTTGTAACACTCCTGTCCTGCTAGTGGAAAAACCAAATGAATGGGATATCAATTTATTCAAGATCTCAGAGTTTTCCAAAAAAAATTATATCTCTCTTCCCAGTAACACCTAACCCAAATACGTTCTGGCATCAATTTTGCCCAAAGCCACCTGTTTCACCACAGTGGAATTTTTCTCTGCTCTTTTTAGTGTGCTCCTAGCAGAGGACAGTCAATGCCTGTGGAGGACAGTGATATATGTGGAAAGTTATGCTCAAGGGGTTCACTGAAGCCCCCTCCTATTTTTCCCAAGTCTTCGTTCAAGACTTAGAAGATCCAAATTTCCTGTGTGACTCAGTTCTGATATAATATGTAAATGATTTGTTCAAAGAACAAATACTTTGTTTAGAGAACAAGGAAGTCTGTAAAAAGATTCCATTTACTTGTTGTTAGCTTTAGCAGAAAAGGGACATAAATTTTCAAAAGGTAAATTACAAATTTGCCGAAACCCAGTCCATTATTTAGAGTATGATCTAACTGAGGAGGGAAAAGCACTCTACGAATAGGCTAAAGTTTGAATAATAGCAGAATTTCTAGGGTCATCTGGGTATTGCAGGCAATGGGTGTCAAGTTTTTCTGAGATTGCAACACCTTTTTATGAATTGACCAAGTCATCAATAAGAGATCCTATCCCCAGGAAGCCCAAACATGAATGAGTCTTCCTGACCTACAAAAGGTCCTTTTGTCTATTTGTGCATGTGCAATTTGGGCAAGTCTTTGTGAGTTTGACTCAACCTCATGGAAACTGTCAAAACCCACTGCCGAAGCAGAGCATGCTGAACTGAACCACTACACATGGTGGCTTTGGTTCATGGGTTGGGATCCTGGAAGCGTACCTATACCACTTGTCAGTCATGCTGTGGTGATGACCCACATACAAAATAGAGGAAGATTGGCATGGATGTTAGCTCAGGGCTACTCTTCCTCAGCAAAATACCAAACAAACAAAAACAACAAAAAAACCCTGATTGGTAACCATAGCTTTACCCTTGACCTGGTTGCAAGTCTTATATCCCTTGTCTTAGAGCAATAGCTGCCACTTCAAAACTTGTTGATGCTTTTGTCAAACTAGTTCTGGGTAACCTAGCTGACCTTATGGTTTCTTACACAATACAGTTTCATTACTGATTGAGAACACGTAATACTTTTCAGCAATCCAATTAACCTCTTGAGATTCTGTTATTTTCTCCCTTTCCATTACTCTTCACTATTGCAACATCCTGAATCCTGCCACTCTCCACTCTCTCGCTCCTACAATAAAAAGGGAACCTCGTGGTTGTCTTATCTCAAATATGGAACTTTCTGTATCTTGCTCAGATTTATAGAGATTTTGATTGAGAACTGTGACCTATGATTATTTGTTGTTGGGTCATACCTCAAAGTTGAAACTGGAGGCCATGAAGCAGGATATGCTCTCACTAAATGAAACTCTCCTTTAGAATATAGTTCTCTAGCTGGGATAAAATCAGCGTAGAAGGCAGAACCTTTTGTACTTACTAGAGCTTGTAAATTAGCCAAAGAACATGGAGAGTAAATGTTTATACAGATTGCAAGTATGCCTGTGGAGCAGAGCATGGCTTTGGGATGCTTTAGGAAAAAGGAGGCTTTACCACCTCTGGGGCAGCATCCACCAAAATGGACAACAGGTTGAGGAACTTTTAAATGCATGTCCACTTCCTAGAGTGCCAGCTATTATAAAGTTTGAGACCCATGCAAAAGGAGAAAATATGGAAGCTGAAGGAAAATATCAAATGATTATGCAAACAAGCAGCCTTAACTAAGGTTATGATCCTATCTAAATCCTTAAAGGATAAGCCTCAGGAGAGGTTCAAAGAGGCTATTAGGTAATGTCAAACTACAGCTCCTTATTTTGAAAAGGAAGAATGGAAAACATTTATTTGTACCCTTCTCTCAGATAAGCCCTATGATTACAAGATGGCTGGTTGGTGGCACAAGATGATTTCAAATAGATATTAACTGAATTTCTCCATGAAACCACTCATCATGTTACAGATAGATTGCTTAATATCTTAAATCAACATTGGTTGGGAAACTAAAAAACAAACAAAAACCCAGGAGAGATTATATTCAGGTCATTTGCCGTATGTTAATAATATAATACCAGAAAAACTCTAAAGACAGATCATGGACATGAACCAAAACTGTAAGGGTCATTTGACCAGCTTGAATGAATTTTATCTAGCTCTCTCCCTCTATGGGATTTGAATATGTTCTCATTATTGTACGTCTGTTTTTAGGATGGGTTAAACCCTTTCTTTTCTCAAAAGATACAGTCTCTAAAATGCTGTTGGATTTTGTGTTTCCAACCTTGGTTTACCAACTCTCATATCAAGTGACTGAGGTGCAAATTTATGCAAAACATAGAATAACTCTATAAGGTGTTACCCCTTACTCAGTAACTACACTGCCCTTACCACCCGTAACTTTCCGAAAAGGTTGAAAGAACCAGTGACATCTATCAAGGATACCTAGCAAAACTTTTAGAAATGCCTGCATTCCCTTGGCCAAAGTTACTCCCATTACCCCAGTTGCCATATGGTTCACTCCCTTGGGACACATTGGTTATCCTTCTACGAGCTGAAAACTGGAAGTCCTGTGCATTTAGAGATTTCACTTATGATGCTAGACTTTGTTCTGCGGCACACAAGGATGGCAAAATATTTCAAGTGACTCAGGTACTATAACAAATCTTATTATCAACAGGTTAAATCTGCCTTTCCACAACATCAATATGATCTTTAGTCTCTTCGTCTTCAATCAGGAGCTTTTGTCTATTGGAGGAGACCTCAGGGAAAAACTTCTCTTGAAACTCATAGGAAGTAATCTTATTAGGTGCTGTTAATAACAAATACAACAGTGAAACCCAGAAGGTCAATCCTTGGGTTCATATTTCACCACTAAAGAAACAATTGAGAATCCATCCAATTAGAAGTCTACTCTAATAGGGGAACTCAAACTGAGAATTCTCAGAAATATTCTAGAAGCTGCTTATTTTCAGAAGTAGACAGCTAACTCAAGATCTTTGAACATGCTGACGATCTTGGAATGTAGACAACTTCTGCTCAAGATATCAGACAAAGACCCCTGTATAATTCCTGTTTGTTTTTTTATCTGTTTGCTTATAATCACTTCTCTTTTCATTTTCCTTGATGGTTGATCTTTTTCTCTTTTCTTTCCTTTGTATTATAATTGTTAGATCAGAACATATTCATTCTAATGCCATTCTTAGATTTCCCAAATAGTGACCACTGCCCTCAATTTTCCTAAATGCTGCATATGCCACCCATCACTGTATCCCCATGATACAAACCTCTCGGCAATTCTGGTCGCATCAGATTAGACCACAGGGAATTACAGTTGATGGCATTTTGACTTGAATCTACATGGAAAATGACCTTTGACAAATCAAACTGTAACTTTGCTAGTGTTTCTATCTCTCTCAGAAAAAGAACAAATTATTGTAATCTATTGATTAGACGCTAGGTAAATCTAAATTTGAATCCAACAAACTTTGCAAGGCAATGAGCTAAATACTTGCCAAATGAAAAAGAAAAGGACTAGTAAAGATCCGAACATATGATCCAGCTAATGTAAGGCCTTCATTCTGGCCTCGTGTCATGTGCAAATCCTGTTTTTCCTGGATTTCCATGTACTCCTGTTGGATGCTACTTCCTTTGTGGGCTAGAGATGCCTAGTTATCTTTGCCTCATACTCACACCTCATGCAAGTGAGGAATTCCAAGACTTGTACGTCTGTAGAGAGACTAATTTTATAAATCACCAAGGCTGGGAATTCTGATTCATGTATTAGCTCCAAAAGGAGATCACCTTTGATGGTTGAGGCACCCTCCCTAAGAGGACTGCTGACCCACTGTTTATGCAAGTGATCGAGCAGTGTTCCCAATGGTGGCAATCACACAAATAGAAAAGACAGTAAAAAAACTTATTACTAACTGACGGAAGATTTAATGATACGGTTAATACCTTACATGGAATACAGGTCAGTCCTAACTTGTGTCCATGCGTAGAGAATGACAATTGCTTTGCTGCAGATTTTGTTGTTGGCTGGCCATTTTGGTGTCTGTGCCATTACCAATATTTCTTGTGGTACTTGGATCAATGAAATAAGGGAGATAGAATAGGATATACATCATTTTAAGAATAAAGCTACTTGGCTCTCTAAGGTTGATTCTCATGGCCTATGGGATGAGTTCTCTTGGCCTGAGTTGGGCATTTGGGATTCTTTGTTTCAAAGATTTTATACCGAGTATTAATTGTTCTTATTTTTGTCATACTGGTCATGGTGCTGGTTCATTGCATTCTTTCTAGAGTCTTAAGTGATTCTGTGTAGTTACTTTCTTGTCAGATGCTTGCCATGATGATACAACAACAAAAAGGTCAAGAAGATCTCGTGATGCAGTAGACCATGGAGACAACTGAACAAGGCTTGAGCAGGGAAGATCTGGGTTTTTAGCCTTCCCTGAATTGTTCAACCTATCTCAAGCACAAAAATGACCAAAAGGGGCCTGTGAGACTGAATATACCAGCAAACAATAGCCAGACCAAATATGATAATAAGACTCTGACCCACTAACCATTGTGGCATCTAGTTCAGTAAGCCAAGCTGCCTCTGCAGCAATTGGCCCAGAATGGTCAGGACTCAGTCAATGATTGCCAGCTTCTCTATTTTTTGACCCTGCTTCCAGCTCAGAACTAAGTAGGGAAAGCCAAATATGTTCCTGAAACCAATCACTTAAGATGTCCCACTTCTAGTTAGTCCACCTGCAGCTTCTCCATGCCAACACTCTCCAACCAGGGCACACCCAAAACATTCCTCCTCCTTTTTTAACTATAAAGCTTTCCCACTCCCCTGCCTGCTTTGAGTCTCTGCCAAATGGGTCGATATTAGCTGACTCCCTTGCCGTAGAAAGCTCTGAATAAATATCGCATTTGTTCTCATTTAGGTGGTCTTTGTTAATTCTATAGCTCTTAGCCATAATCCCTGTTACCTGAATCAAATATTTTAAGCGTTAGTTCTTAAAATAGTGGGTTGTCAAAATGTTAGTGTGCATCAGAATCACCTAGAAGGCTTGTTAAAATACAGATTTCTGAGCCTTACCCCCAGAGTTTATAATTCAGTAGGTCTTGGGTAGGGTCAAGCATTTGCAGGCTAACAAGTTTTCAGGTGATGGTAATGTTGCTGGTCAGGTGACAACATTTTGAGAAATGTTGCCTTAAGCCACCAACATGATTTAATGACAACAGCAATAATACCTGGATTTATGTAGTGTTCTTGCTCACAATGAGACAGTGTGTAAAATCTATGGGCCCAAAGTCGTATTTTAAAATATGACCTTCTTTGGAAACATATACCTTGAGTTGGAGTTATGAGGTTATAAGAGGATGAAAAATGGATTTGATCAGAGTTGGAGGGAAATGTCTTCGCCTTGCCCATAATTGTGATTTGTTTTGTCCTTTCAGGACAATTAGCCATACTTCAGCAAAGAGAGCTAAGAGACTTGGTACTTACTCATTCATGATCTAGGGGTGAAAAGACAACCTCTCACCAAACAAAAAAGCTGAAAAGAAAATGTTTGGGGGTTAAGGTAGTTATGATCGCCTTTTACCAGAGATACATTTGTAATTTAGCAATGGCATCTGGCCATTAATTGATTACTCCCTTAGTAAGTTCCCCTGTTATTTGAGTGGAAATAGTGGTCCATAAAGCTGGGAGAGATGGAAGGATATAGATGCAGTTCTTGCCAAGGCAACGAGGAAGACACACAACTACAGAAATGGCATTAAGAATTGAGGGTTGGCAGTGAGTCCCTCTTTGAAAGCCCACAGTCTTACTGCCGCATAGAGATGTTGGTTGACCTGTGATTGTTATCCATCCCTGCCCATACCACCAATATTCTCTATTCTCTCCTACCAACATTAACTTTTTTCCCTGCTCTACCTTTCCTATGTTCCTCACAACCTAAATACATCAGCTTCCGAATAACAACAGGATGCTCCTTGTTTTCACAGTTTATCTTGCATTTTTGTTGGATTGTCTGAAATAAAAAAAAAGATAAATCTCAACATAGGTTGAACAGGTTCCTGTGTAATCTGCCTTTCTCAGTTAAGATTTCCTCGTAATAAAAAGAATAGCCAAGTGTTTCCTTCTTTGTGCATTCCACACGAGAGAGCATTTCTCTCCAGTGCACTGAGAGAACAATTTTTCCAATAGCTGGTTTTGGTCTTTGCTTTTAAAATTTGAAAAACAGGACAGAATAAATAAACACACACAGTAATGACAAAGGGGTGAAAACAGATCTAAAGGGGACTACTTAAAGAACTGGATTGTTTAGCTTAGTAATATAGCAGATTCCAAGTTGGATAAAAGGGTCTACCTCGTGGTCAAACATGACCACCTAATAATTTTTTATGAATGACATCTGGGAGAATGAAGAACGAAACCCATTACAATTTCTAATGAAACATTTGATCTAATCGATGATTGTGAGGCACCAAATGCCTTCAGGAAGCTTTCTTCTCAGCTGGAACCTAATTTATGGACCCATTTTACTCTAGATGATAATGCAGATGTCCTTTGTGGCTTCTTTGAGGTCAAAAAGGCATCACTGTGTGCTGTTTAGGAGTAAGTTTCTTTCTAAATAAGATCTGACTGGGTCATTACCCAGAAGCAATAATTGGGCCATCAGGGACAAGATGAGCTCAAAATGAAAGAATTATTCATTAGCTAAAGATGATAAGCCACTAAGGCAAAATCAGCAAAGACCACAGATTGTGTCATCAGAGTTAGACCTTTCTCTCGCTTATTTAAATGGAAGGAGGAATTGACCGTATATAACTTGTTTGATAAATACTTTAAGGTGGCACTTTCAACCAAAAGTATTTATTGCTACCTCGTCCCACAAAAAGAGAGAAAATGAGAAAATTTCAACTACTGTAAACCAGCATACAGTCAAGGAGAAAATAACGTATATTTAGAAAGAAAAACAGATTATTTATTAAAAATACCATCTAAACATGGCTATGAAGGAAAAGGGCTACTTTTAATAAATTTTAGAGATAAAAGCATTTCATATTTTTAAAATGAATGGTTTGATTTGGCATATAAGACATTATTGTCAACAGTGGTTTTTACACATGTAATTGTAATAAAGTGCTTTGTAAATAATTTTATATAAATGATATGAAAATATTTCCATCACCTGGGAAAAAATGCCTATTATCATCTCATTTGCATTGTTTTTATTTTATATTATAAATCTGAAAATAGTGGATCAATGTGTTTTCATTGTTCAATTGCTAAAATGCTAAAAATAAAATAATAAAAGTTTCCCTTTAATTGCAACCCTCTAAGGGATTAATTACTTTTCTTTCTTGGTTTTCTTCAGCACAAAAAGCGCTTCTTATGGGTAGAAAATAATGAAAATAATAGCTCTCTACTTGCATATTTATTTTACTGTTATTTGGAGAGTATTATTATAAGTATGTTATCATACGTGGTATATATCTAGCTTCCTATGAACAGAACTATATTAAATATTGCACTAACGTGAACAATGTTTTTTCATCTCTGTGATCAAAGGTATGCTTGCAAGCACATTCCTGAATCCTAGTGGGTAAGTGATATTCCTGCAGGATAAGGTAAGAATACACCTTTAGATTTTGTGCATTCATATTTAGGCAATATAATTGTGGTCTTTCAGTTAGTTTGAAAGTTGGCTGTTTATAATCTAGAGTAATTGGTTGTTTGCAGTCTATGGCAAAATTGTGGTTAGAGCCCACAAAAGCCTATTTAAATCCATGATTTAAATGAGAGCGTGACTCAAATTGGCCTCTATGAGAAAGTGAGCTTAATATTACAGGTTGTGAACACATTGTAGGGTGATCAACTGTCTCAATTTGTCCAGGACTGAAAGATTTCCCAGAGCAAGAGCCTTTCAGTGCTAAAACCAGGACCACTCTGGGCAAACTGGGAGGAGTTGATCACCCTAATACCTGTCTTCTGATGACCGCCCTGGAAAGAGCACTCCCATCCTGAATTCCACCAGAGACAACACTGGGCCATTTCTACCATCTCATCTATGTGCATCATTGCGATGGAAACGGGGGAACAAAGCATGCAAATATCTTGGGGAAAAGCACCAGAATAGTAAGAAAAGGATATTAGATTGTATAGTAAGTGTGAAGCGATGCCGTTGGAGAGTATTAAACTGTGTGTGACATGATCTGACTTATGTTTTAATAGGATCTCTCTGGCTACAGGTGGAGGACAGACTGTAGTAAGACAAGAGTGGAAATGGGATGACCATTTAAGGGTCTTTGTGGAAGTTCAGAACAGAGTAATTATAGGGTGGTAATGGTGGATTTGGTAAGGTGTTGGATTGGAATGTATTTTGAATATAGAACCAATAGGAATTTTGTATGGATAGGATGCAGAGTATGAGAAAAAGAGAGAAACCAAGGTTTATCATGAAGTTTTTTTCTCTGAGCAATTGGGTAATTGGTATTGCCTTTTACTGAGATGGCAAATGCTATAAAAAGAACTGATTATGGGGGTAAATCAAGAGTTTGTTTTAGATGTGGTAAATTTGATACGTCTATTAGAAATTCAAGTAAAAATCAGGTAGCCTATTGGCTAGGAAAGTCTAGAGTTTAGAGGAAATATTTGTACTTGAGATATAAATCTAATGGTCATTGATGTTTGTATTGATGGTATTTAAAATCATGGGTTTTATGGCTGGGTTCATCTGAAGAATGAAGAAAAAAGTTGAGGACTAAGTCCAAGGAGCTTCAACATTTAAAGGTTAGAAAGAGGAGAAAAGGTTGACAACGGAACCTGAAAAGGAGAAGCCAGTGAGACGGAAGGAAAACCAGGATGTCATGAAGTCAAGAGAAAAAAAGAGTCTCAAGAAGGAAGGAGTGATTAAGAATATCAAATGTTGGGGCTGGCCCCGTGGCCCAGTGGTTAAGTTCGCGCACTCCGCTGCAGGCGGCCCAGTGTTTCATTGGTTCGAATCCTGGGCGTGGACATGGCACTGCTCATCAAACCACACTGAGGCAGCGTCCCACATGCCACAACCAGAAGGATCCACAACAAAGAATATACAACTATGTACTGGGGGGCTTTGGGGAGTAAAAGGAAAAAAAAAATCTAAAAAAAAAAAGAATATCAAATGCTGTTAAAATTTCAAATAATATGAGGATTAATGACTTTAATTTGATTTGGTAATATGTTGACTCTTATGAGAGTAGTTTCCTTGTAGTTTGGGGCATGAAAATGTGAGTGGAATGGGTTTGAAGGAGAATGGAGAGAGACCAAGTGGACCCAGAATGTGATCTGAGGACTGAACTTAACAGCATGTAAGTTTCATCAACTGTGGTAACATTTAGTGTTTTTAACAGCTGGGCTATACTTAAGAATATTGTACGTTTGTGAGTTCAAAGCATTCTTCATAAAAATCATGCCTAATTACAATTTATGCTTTTACTGATAAGGCAGACATTTCCTCTGTGGCTGTATTGCTCTTGTAAGCAGGCTGTGGCCACCATTCTACAGCTGTGAGGACATGGCACTCCCACATCTGTTGTAGAAATAATCCAGGTAAAATGAGTCAGGGACTGTCCCCCAAAAGCCTACTCACTATGGGATCCAGATCATTATTGTTAACTAATCATCAGTTTTGGCCCTAACATATCAATATGGAATTGAAGGTTAACTTTCAACCTTTTGTTCAAGATGATGAAATTTTGGTCTTAAATTATAATAATAATAATGACAACTGTGATGATAGTTATACTAGTACTTAACATATTACTGTATTAAAGTTACGAAATACAAGAGCACAAATGAATATACTTTCCTTATTTCTTTTTTTAGCACTGGATTTCAATGTCAACAATTTCAATATTTATCAAGAACTCAGCATGCACATTGTCTAGAGCTAGATTTAGGTGTTAAGAAAAGAAAGAATAAGATCAATCCAGAGCTGGCTCTGACCATAGAGTAGTCCAGATTCAAATTGGAATAAAAAAATCGCACAAAATTCAAGTTATTTTTACTTTGGATTACAACCAAACCTGCAAATAAGCAAAGCAAAGGACAGACAAGAAGTCAAGGTTATAAGTAAATGGGTGCTGTTCCAGGATGCCTTTCTGTTTTTCACAGAAGCAAGCCCACTTTCCATGGAGCCAGCGTGGAGTGAGGAATCTCTCAGGTCATAAGACCCAGGAGCTCCAGGCTTGCTGTCTTTTCTAATATTATGCTGGGAAAGAATCATTCTTGAGGTAAAATTTGAATTAACCTTCAGGAAAAAAACAAATTTTCAGCCTAGACAGGCATGGATGACAATCTACTCAGAGCAAAAGCACAAACCAAAGAAACAAGAGAATGAATAGAAAGGTAGTAATAAAAGCATTGAGCAAGGTCTTATTCTGTGTCAAGAACTTGTGTGCTAAAACCAGTGAACCCCAATCACTGGCCGGGGCGCGGGAGGAGGGCGGTTCTTGCCGAAATGCAAATTCTGATTCAGTGAGTCTCCAAGGTGAGGTGGATGCTCCCTGTCAGGGCACGAACTTTGAGTAGTGAGGGGCTAAATGCTTGATATGGTGAATTCGAGTGAGCTGAGACAGACAGGTTTAGATTAAATTGTGAAGGACCCTGTAGAGTTTGATTTTTAGGTTAGACAATGGGATACCTATTGATGGATTTAGATGAACCGCCATAAATAAACCATGATTTTAGGGCTAGTCGTAGGATCAAGAGGCAACAAAGGGATCAGGCAGGAAGGGATCGATTTCTGAGATGTTTAAAACACTTGGTAGGATTTGGAGACATGTAAAATATGTTTAAGGCAAAGGAGAAATTCAACAAAAATCTCAAAATTTGAGCCAGGATGAAGAGAAAAATATATCCATTGCAAAAATTGGTAAGCAAAGAGAGTTGGTGGATGGTGAAAAATGATACTTGATAATACTGCCCCATTATATCTAGAGATATGCTAACGTCGTTAATAATAGTGGCAGGAAATAAAGGAAAATCCAGCCTTTGACTGAGGAATAATAAATATGTGCATACCAAAGAAGATGAGGAGTTTGGGGAAAAAATTAAATGTTAAATTTTTGAAAGGGCATTATTATGAGTTGCAGAGTGAAAGAATAAAGGAAGTGAATGGAAATGAGAACTTACATTCAGAAATAGATATGAAACTTCTAAAGCAACATATAAACATTGCAGGCAGAGAGCAAACAAGCTTCAGTTAGGTCTTATTCATAAAACATCAGCTAGAGAGTGTCATTCAAGCTACTTACATAATTATAGTCCAACACTTCTACATAGCTGTTCGTGTGGCTCAGTGTATTACTACAACTTAAGGCCAGAATTTTTGGTGGTTCATTAATTCTTGTGTGTGGGGGGGGGCGGGGGGGAGGTGGTGTGTATTTCTTTTTAAATTAAAGATGTCCTCCCTGCATTTAACTCTGAGGATTCTGATTACGAAGGAACTCTTGAGTGTTTTGATGGTAGACAGAGGCTTGAGCTCTTAGAATACTTTTCGTATCTTGTACTGAACCATCTGGTAGTGGTGCTGAGGCAGGAACTCTGTTGTCTCTCAGTATCTTTTCTCCTTCTTTTTCCATAGCATTACAGTTTTATGTACATAAATGTCCAGTTAAAGACTACTTTTCGCAGCTTCCCTCATGGCTACATGTGATCACACAACTAGGTTTTGGCCAATGTGAAACGAGTAGAAGTGACTTATAAAACTTTTTTAAAGAGGAATAAGGTTGTGCCCTCCTACTGCACTCTCTTTCTATATCTGCTGATTGGAGCCCGGACATGGTGGGAAACCACCTTGGACTACGTAGAAGAGGAGTGTGACAGCGGAGAGGGCAGAGCAACAAGATGAGACGAGCCTGGTTCCCCCACCTCCTTGAGTTGCCAATCACCCACACACTCACATTCTTTAATGAAAGAGAAATACATTTCAATCTTGTGCATTTGGGGATTTGTTACAGCAGCCAAACCTATATTCTAAGGAATACAAGGAACTGCGAGAAAGGTGTTCTCAAAAACCGAATGCGCCTCTAGACTCTCCTCGTTAAGCAGAGGCCCGCTCGACTATTTCAGTGGGGAGTTAACTATTACAGCATCCCTCCATATTTGACTTCAGCCCTAAGTTCTTCTGTACCTGCTCATACATTCCTCTCAGTTCAGGAAAACCAAACGTTTCTTCTTCCCAAAGCCCACTCTTCCACATACACCCTCTTAATTTTACCCCTTCTTAATTCATTAAATGACATAACCTAGTCATTGTCTCTGTTTTGTAAAGTGCCCTTCATTCCTGCTTTCAACTGGTCTCTTTGCTTCAGACATGCATAATTCACCTTAAACTGGGAAATGGCATCTTCAATCTTCAGTTGAATGTTCTGTCGTCTCATATCTTCATTTCCTTTTATGCCGAACTACTCAAATGATGGAGCTATGTACGCTGTCTCAATTTCCTTTTCATTCACTCTTCAAATAGTGCCCTGCAAAAGTCTCCCATTCTAATTATGTTATTGAAACTGCCTTTTTAAAAGGTTATCTTTTCATTTTTTCCTTTTATTATTGCAATAATGTGTTAATTAAAAAAAATCATAAAAAGTATAAAAGATAGAGACCTAATCTCTAATCTGCCATCGAGGATACATATACATATAATAAATGTAAATATAGAATATTTATCCTTTTATAGATATTAGAACATGCACCAAATTTTATATAGAATATATAAGTAGTATTTATATATAGTATTTGGTATATATCCTAATATTTATAATATTTGATGTGTTGTATATTATATAATATTTAGTATATATTTATTATAAATACTAAGATGCATGACAAATATATATAATATAAAGTTATGTTATATGTATTATATTATATATAACATTTGGTGTGCAGCCTAACATTTACAAGTATATCCATTTTTATATTTCTTTTATGTAATGGAATCATACAACGTATGTCATGTTGTATTCTGCTTTTTAGATAAGTAATATAGTTTGGACATCTTTCATCACCAATAAATGTGTCATGTTAACACCTAGAGAATACTGTATTGAATATATATACATTAACTCATTTAAACTATTCTTTGTGGTCAAACATTTGGACTGTTTCCAGTTGTTGCCATTATAAACAATAAGAAAACACTCATCTCTGCAAGCCATTCTTGCTTTCTCCTTTTTATTTTCACTGATGTTGGTCTCTTCCAGATGAAAAGTATTTTTCTCCTTAGTCTCCCATATTCAATCCAAGCAAAATAATGTGCAAACCTGATCTAACTTCCCCATGAAACTTGCCCTTATTTCCTCTCCTCATTGGTATCTGTCTATCTGAATTTATGTAGCCATTTTCCCCATGCGTTTTGGTGCTTGATTATATACGGTCTTCAGTTATCCACAATTGTATGCATGTTAATGGGGAGACCTATCATGCAGCCGATAGGCTTCCGTCATGCCCATTACCTTGTGAAAAGCTTCATCTTCTGTTTGAAGAACTTCAGGTCTCATTTATAAGACTTTGTGTGTGTGTGTGTGTGTGTGTGTGTGTGTGTGTATGTGTGTGAAGGTGTATTAGAGATGGGAGGGGAAGGGGCTAGGTAGAGAGGTTTAGAAGTTTTATTCTGGTTTATTTTATATATAAGACTATCACTGCACCCAGTTCCCAGAATAAATTTGCCGAGGATCACTTGTCAAATTAACTTTTGTCAGCTCAATTCACATTTGAACAAGAACCTTGTGTTATGGAGTCATGGTGTACCACAAGTGAGAAGGGTGACGTGAGGACAAAAATGAAGCAGGGAGCAGCAAAGCAAAGAGCTGGAGATCTGGAAGCAGAAATGTATCAGATGAGACAAACGGGTTGAGGTAAGTTACTCAGAATTAAGCCTGTGATTAGAGACCAAGAACAAGAACTTTCTTTTTACATGACTCTGGATAGTAGTCAGAGGTAGACAGGGCCTGAATTTTGGTTATTATCCCACATAGGCCACTTACTAGAAGGCCACATACTAATTACTTACCTTTCATGGGCCTCAGTTTGTGCAGTGGATTTAGTATTTACTGTCCTGCCTACGTCACTGTAGCTTAAATATCCCATTATGTAACAAACGTGCTTCAAAAACTGTAAACTCTACAAATCTATAGCAGACTGCATTTTCTAAAGATGACTGTGTAGCATTTTCTATCTCACATGATCTTTGACAATGTGATCTTACTACCTTCCCATCAAGGTGGGGATCTACATCCCTTCCCCTTGAATCTGGGTGGCCCTGATTGGTTGATTGGTTGATCGGCAAGGTTTCCAAGGCTAGGCTTCCAAGCCTTGTGACTTCCAAGGCTAGGCCATGAGAGATGGGGCAGATTCTGCCTTGTTTTCTGGAACACACTCATGAGAGCCGTGAACTACCATGTAGGAAGTCCAACCACCCTGAGGCTACCATGTTTGGAGGAAGCACTGATTACATGGCGAGGCCATATGTAGATGCTGAGTGAAGACGCCTCCAAATGACTCCATCCGCTCCACTCTATCAGCCATTCTACTCTTCTCAGCTGAGGCCCAGATATCATGGAGCAGAGACAAGGTACACTCACTGTGCCCTGTCCAAATTCTTGACCAATAGAATCTTTGGCCATAATGAAATGGTTATTGTTTTATGACCTATAGTTTGGGATGGTTTGTGATGTAGCAACCAGACTGAAATCTAAGATGTGACAGTCATTGTTCTTGTGATCAGTTGGCTTAGGGAAATATACTAGTGTCACTTGATTTAGTCTCTGACAAAAAGCAAACATGAATGAGGTGGCAGCTACAGTTAGTAAAGGAGATTTGGTGTCATCAGTGCTTTTTTCTAAATGAGATTTCAGGACAGAGAATGTCTGTGGACACTTGGTCTATAACAAATTGGGGACCCCTTTCCCTGGCATCAACTGGGACTATGAAACTCACCAAGACGCTCTGGGCTTGGTCTTTACCAGTGAACCTCGGCGAGGTGCAGGCTGCCCCAATCCCCAAGTGTTCTTCTGTCTCTGCCAGACCGAACATCGTGAGCCAGCACACACAAACTGTCGCCCTGATCCAGAGCAGCTGTCTAATTACAATTTTGTTATTATTAATTACAGAGTAGAAAATCATTTGTAATTAGCTCAGCCTAAATCATAGTTTAAACAGCCAAAAATTACATTACAAACTAAAGTGTAATTAAAGCACTACACTAAAGTGTTTATTTAAACCCAGTTTAGTTACTGCAAATTTTTCAATCAGCTTCTCAGGCTCATACATAGATTTAATTAGTCTCCAGTACTGACAGTTTAGTGCATTTATTCATTAAGCATCAATATTGCCGAACAAATGTAAATAAAATATAGACAGATGCTTTAAAGGGGCAGTCACGAAACATCTGGGCGAGATAATGAGGCTGGGAAAGATGTGAATGTTAATGAGTCTCCCAAGCTGCTGGAGGAGCACCGGCTCTGGGAAGTGCGGGATCTCAGCGCTGAGCAAATTTGCAGTGTGGGTTTGAGCTGCAGGTTGGCTGAGTGGTCCTCTTTGTGGGGTAGGGCAGAAGTCAATTGAATTCGATTCTTGCCATTGCTCTCGGGTAGATCTCAGGTGCCGCTAAATGGAATTTTGGATGGAGATCAAAGAGAACATCCCACTCTGCCAACCTCTGGGGCTCTACGCATCTGCTTAAGAAACAGAAGAGCTTGTAAAAGGACTTTCAGGATGAAGTAGCTTCTTTCTTGAAGAGTTTAGAGAAAGTGATCTCTATGGTGATAAGTATCATGCACATTCCAAGGAGTAAATTTTCTATTCAAGGACTATTGTTTGGAAAACCGTCCTTGCTACACATGCAAAAATGCCTGCACACACTTCTGAATGAGCTCCAGATTCTTAAAAGTACTCATCAGGGGAGCTCCACATGTTTGTCAATAGGACTGTCATTTCTCAAAGCATTCTCGGTAGTTCTTTTTCTTTTTTTTTTTTTTTTGCTGAGGAGGATTCACCCTGAGCTAACATCTGTGCCAATCTTTCTCCAATTTGTATGTGGGCTGCCACCACAGCATGACCACTGACGTGTGGGTGTAGGTCCACATCCAGGGGAACTGAACCCAGGCCGCCAAAGCGGAGAGTGCTGAACTTAACCACTTAACCATGGGGCCGGCCCTTTGGTAATTCTTTTCGAAGTGACTCAGAATCACCCTTATCATTTCCTGCTGGATTGCCTCCATAGCCTCCAAACATGTCCTCCATTTTCCAGTCTTGTTCCCCCACCATCTTTTTCTTCTTTTTTCATTCCACCCCCAGAATTCTCTCTTTAGAATGCAAGCCTCTGTATCTCATTCCTTTGCCTACAGCTTTGGGCTAGTGTCTCACAGACTCTAAGCTTCAGAAGCTGAAACTTCTCACACGAGGTCCTCTGTGATCTGGCCAGCCTCTGCTTCTCTCTCATCACATCAGAACTCTGTCTTGTGCCCTAGGGTTCCCTAAAAGCATCAAGTTGTCTTTTGCTTTCATGCGTTTTGCACAGGTGGCATCCTGACAAGTGAGCCGATTTCCTTGCCTTGGCTTGGCCAAGTCTTAGGCATCATGCAAAATCCAGCTCTGGCAGTATCTTGTCGGGAAGCCTTTCCTGATATTCTTGTTCCGTTCCTCACTTTAAGTTAATATCTTCCCACAATGTTTCCACACTGTTTTCATGTCTATATCACTTACAATATATACAGGAATCATCCGGGCCTGCCAAGACCAATAAAATATGACCTCTTAGGATTCGAGGAGGTGCTAATCACATAATGACTTTAGGAAGTTCTTATTCTTTATTCATTTCAGTGTTCCCATCACCCATCGTGGGGATTGTCACATCCCAAGTGCCAAGTAAATATCTGATGCACGAAACACGGCACTATAATTTTGGGTGGTATTGATGATTGCCAGGTTTACTTCTTTGGAGGTAGATTATATTTTTGGAAACAGCCAGAAAGTATTTGAAGAAAAGATTAATAAATGGTACTGGAAATAAAGTTGCATCAAAAGGCTTTTGGTAAAATAATTGTAAATGGCTAAAAGTAACTGTTTTGTAGAATAAACTAGACGTAGATTAAATGTTTCTGAAAAATCTCTGAAATATAATAACATTATTGGAATAAGGATACTGCAAATTTGGTTATGCTTTGTAAATACTTATAAAGATCAGTTTGAGGGCCAGCCTCAGTGGCCTGATGTGCTCTGCTTTGGCAGCCTGGGTTTGGTTCCCAGGTGTGGACCTACACTGCACAGTGTCCATGTGTGGTGGCAGCTGACATATAACATAGAGGAAGATTTGCAACAGATGTTAGCTCAGGGAAAATCTTCCTCAGTGGAAAAAAAAATCAGTTTGAATGTTTTTATAATTACTGGTAGCATTTTTGTCATAACTAAATCTTAGTACTGCCATTGGACAGAAATACTTTGAAAAATTTTCTTTATGAGTAAATAGCAACGAGGGTCATGAACACGCTGTAGAATCAGATATTCTTTGGTGAATACCAGTTTTGTCCTTACTAGTGATGTGATCTTGGGCAATTTACTTAACCACTCTGTGGTTCAGTTTCCTAATCTGTAAAACAGACATTTTAATAACAGCTCCCTCATAGGCTGTGGTAAGAATTAAAACAATTAAAATATGTAAATCTTTTAGACAGTGCCTAGTATATAGTAGGCGCTGCATAATTGTTTGTATTATTTTTATATTACTAATATTACTTGCTTTCCTAACTGAGATGTAAAGTTTTATGTAGAAATTCAATATAATTTAAAGAAGACCTTGATCCTTAGGAAGGGAGCAATTTCACTGAAACAGAATTGAAATAAGCTAGTGGATCTTAACTTAGATGTTGATATTTATCTAACTGCTTTGACTCCTATTTGTGTTCACAGTGTTAATTTTTTAGGTAAGAAACAGATAATAGGTCCAGAGTGTAACTGACAGTTCCTACCTAGAATGTGTACATATTTTTCTTCAAAATATAAGAATGAATGCGGAGAGCCATGTAAATCCACTTAAATGAAAAGATCTAGATTTTAGTTGCGAATTGTCAGGTTATGTCTCTTTAAAAATAAAGAGTCTATCCTATGTTCATTGCATCATTATCCACAATAGCCAAGACTCAGAAACAACCTAAGTGCCCCATCAATGGATGTATGGATACAGAACATGTGGCATATATACACAGTGGAATACTACTCAGCTATAAAAAAAAGATGAAATCTTGCCATTTGCAACAACGTGGATGGACCTTGAGGGTATTATGCTAAGTGAAATAAGTCAGATGGAGAAAGTCCAATACCTGTGGTTTCACTCATAAGTAGAAGATAAAAAAACAGCAACACAGACAAACAAACTCATAGATACAGAGATTAGACTAGTGGTTACCAGAGGAGAAGAGGGGAAGGAAGTGGGCAAAAGGGCTGATAGCACATGTGTACGATGATGGATGGTAATTAGTCTTTGGGTGGTGAACATGATCTAGTCTATACAGAAATCAAAATGTAATGATGTAAACTTGAAATTTGTATAATGTTATAAACCACTGTTACTTCAATAAAAAAATGAAACACACAAATAAAATAAAGAGTCTTCAGAAGCATTGAAATTCTTGGTAGGCAATTATGCAACATTCAAATTTTGAGAACTTTAGTTGAATACATTTAACAAATAAAGAAAGAACTGACCTTGTCTCCAACTGTTCATCTTTTCCTTTGTTACCGTTTAATATCTATTTACAGACCAGGTTCTAGTACTACGTACTGGTCAATCTTGGTCTGGGAAAGAGTTTGTTCTTCTTAACTCAAGTTAAAGCTCATACTCCTAATGAGTTTAAATATGCCTATAGAATTGCTCATTTCAGGATTAGTCTTCAGTATTATGTCACTAGCCCAGATTGAGGAAAGTCATCACAAACAATTCAATAAGATTTGTCCCTCTATTGTAAGAATGATTTGTTCATTATACAACTTGACATTCTTCTAAGAATCAATGGGAGAAAATTTCTTTTGTGTCTTCCTGTTGATTCACAACTGGTTTTGACTCCTTCTTTGTACAGATGTCTAGAAAATCCAGAGTCAAATTCATGACCATCTTTCAGCAAATGAATGACGCTTTGCGATGTGCACTTCATCTCTTTATTTTTATTACTTCTTTCTTACTCTCATTTTCCTTTTGTTTTATTAATACTGTATCCACTTATTTCAATATATTATTATTGAAACAATACATAATATATTATCGAATATGCTATTGTGTATTTATGAAACTGCCTTTTACATGTTTTAGAACAAAGACAAGTATAAACAAAAAAGATGGAGAAAGGAAAGGGGAAGAAAGGAAGAAACAGAGAAAAGACAGAAGAAAGAAGGAAGAGGAGAACTTTTCAAGCATCGTGAAGTTAGTCCAAATGTAGAGCCCCGAATACCCAGATTTCTTAGGGGTAAAGCGAATAAATTATATTTCTCTTAGAGTAGGACTCTATTAACAATGAGTAATACCTGTATCTATACACATGTGAGCTCCTTCACACAATTTTCACACCCAGAAATGTTTGCAGAACATTCTGTATTATCATGAGATTGAGTCACTCAATTGAGTGATAGGATGTATACATGAAATGTGTTGAGAAGCCCAAAACTGTATGGATTCCAATAAGTGAGGATGGCACCTCCATCATGGAGATAAATCTGTCTGATGTGTGTATTTCTTGTGCAGCATGATGTTCACTAAAAAACAAAATCTGTTCTAACATATAATATGATTGCCCCAAACCTCGGGACACCATAAAAGACCCTTGAACTTATTTAAAGTTCTTCCCCTTTTTTCGTTTTCCCTTCCTTCTGTTTTATTTGAAATGAACTTAGAGCCATTGTAAAAGCTTGCAACAGCTTTCAGCAAATTAGCCTCTTTCACCAAAGTTCTTCACACCCTGACAGCAAAGGGTTTGAAGTTTCCAAGGAAAGGTTATAAAAAAAGTCAGTCTTTAAGAAAAGAATTTTCTTTTGAATATTCTTTTGGTTTTCTCCTTATATTGAAAATTTAAAGTGGAGAATGAAAATTTAGTGGATGAATATAATATTATTGTTATAATGTGAGTTGAGAATACAATGTTCAAGTCAGTAAATGGTCTGCAATTTCATCCCAGGACTTGTGGAAGGAGCTAGGCTTATACATTAAACACCTTTGCCTCCAAAAATATCTCCTCTTTCTTCTCCTAAAATTTCTTGGAGGATAAAGCTTATCATGCCGTAATTGGATATAAAGCTTATTATACAAACACCCTAGGGAGAAAAACATGTTTTCTTAAATTCATGTGAATATAAACAAGATAAATATCTCCCAGCTACAGGACCACACTTAGGGGCTGACCACTGAGACAGCGACCTCCAGGTATAAATCTGAGTTACATTCTAATCTGATGGTGGAAGTTAGTGATGCTCTTTGTTTTTCCCTTTTGCTAAGATGCCATAGAGACCTGAACTTCCAAGTGCTCCAATGGGACAGGGAGACCAGAGCCTGGCGTGCAGAGAACTGCCTCTGCCTGTGGAACCACCCTCAGTTATGTGATGGTTCAGGGATTGACTAACAAGGCCCATCAGATCCAGTGTGATAGTTGCAGAATTGGACTTAATTTGCGGCCAGCCAACTGGGGTGAAGAATTACACCAGAGCTGAGACTTCCCACCACCACTGTCAAGAGGTCTGCATCTCTACTCTGAGTAGCTGGAGTGGGATAGGCCCTCAAAAGAACAAGTCCTGGACTTCTTGTCACCGGAACAATTCCTGGCCCCTCCATCCTGGATAGATGATGCCATCAGATTGATCCTTCCAAAACACAGCTCTGTTCCTGTCACTTCTCTAGTTAAAAGACTTTAATGGATAAAATTCTTCCTCTTAATATACCTGTTTTTCTGGGTATGCACCAATTACTTTTGGAGCCTATGGCATATTTCCTCCTACTCCCAGCTTATGTCTTTCTCTCTCTTTCTCATTAAGGGCTTTATCCTTAGCTGTTGTCCAGGGTCCTGCTCCAATCTCAGTGACCCAACAAAAATGGCAGTGCTATCAACGGCCTGACTTCAAGCATTTGTTTGGACTTATGGCCAGCCCTCCTTAGCCAGTATCTATCTGGGGCCTGACTTTGAATTCCCAACATGATGCTGTCTTCTCATCTACTCTTCTGTGGTGTGCAGGTCATACGCTTGTTTGCGCTCAGCTCCATTTTCCCGTTCTGCTCTGTCTTACAAGGGACTGGGCCATACTAACCAGATTTCTCAGGCTCCACAGTCCACTGGCTTCCATCTGAGAGCAGCTAATATGAGACAGGGTTGGGATATTAGAGGAAGGAAGAAGCCAGAGGATGGGTTCCTCTCTTTCTCTGCTCCGGGTGGCTACCATCTCCTCTATGATCACAGCTCCCACTGGGTAGCTCTTGCTATGGTCCCAATACCCACTGGGAGGCCTCAACTCATCAGCTCAGGTAACCACACCTGCTCATTTTGTCTCTCCAGCCCTAGGAGTGGCAGGGATTTCTACTGTTGCTATTCTGTCACTTCTCTCATGATAAGGCTTTCCAGGCCTTCCAGACTTTTGGGAACTTGTCCCCAGTACTGAAGTCCCTCTACTCAGATTCAGATAGGAAGGTGCTGTCTTCCTGAGCAGACTTTCAATAATAGAATGTAGCTATCTTTGTTATTCTCCTTCTCCTGGTTACTCAAAGCAAACTTTTCTTAGTGACTAGCTATTTAGCAAGATGAGTCACTTTATAATGAAGAGCAAAATAATTCATCAACTTTTCCAGTTAAACGTCTAAAAGTTTGCTTAATGTCACCAGACGGTGTGAAACACAACATTCCAGGCCTACAGGATGGTAAACAAAAGAAGAGAGTTTCTGGGCTTGCTGCTGGAAAATCAATCTCTTGTGAGAAAAAGCTTCCAGCAATATAGATTGTTTGAACTTACCATTACGTTAAATTCACTTTAGCATCTGCAAACAGACGTACTGTATGAATACTGAGAGAAGCACTGTTTTCTCTGTTTGCACTTAGAGGCCTAAAGTTGTATAGATTTTTATAATCAAGTAAGCTTTCTAATTCAATAATGAGCCCTTTATTTAACCCTTAAACACTTGATGTCTTGGGTCAATTTCTGTCTTGCTCATTTAAAAAAATAAATTCACACGTATTCACTCCACCAAGACAAAACTAAGTGGTTAGGAGCGAACTTTCATTTGGAATATTGGTGTCTCCCCATTCTCAGTTCCCCGAAGACTCATGTTCCATTTCTCTTCCACTTTGAGCAATGGTAATATCACAGTCAGTTCAGTCAATGAAGATCTCAGAGAAAAACACATTTCCACAAGACTTCAGCAAAGTGTACCAGCTGCTCCAATCCAAGGACAAATTAGATACAAACAATGTTTTCAAATTCTTCAGGCTGTAGAGCCAAGGGTTTGGCTAGATATTCTGTGTATGCTGGTGAGCACTGAAGAGATAACTGGATGGGGGATACAGGTATGTTCCAGTTGGTAAGGTGCTGACCAAGAGGACAGAGGGAAAAGATGCTTGGGCTTCCTTCCTGGAAGTGTGTCTGTTACTCCTCAGAAGAGCTCACCATGGACATGGACTCCTGGCCACCCTCCAGATAATACTTCTGCATCCAGAGTGTCATGCATTTAGCTACTCATTCAAATGCTCCCCTGCTGACCCCCAACCTCCTGCCAGTGACCTGGAAAAAGGGGCCCACACTCTTCATGTTCATATGCAGGTCTCTTACAACAGAAAGACGTTTTGTTATACATAAAATCTTGCCTAACCAATCTAAACTGCAGTGATGTAGTCGTAACTCCTTATGGTCGTGTGTTTAGGGCTGATTTTCCTCTGTGATGCTCCCATGCATCAAAGAGGTGGTGCTCATACCCAACCAGTCATTCAGTATTTTGAATATCTTCTACTCTTGCCAACACATTTAACTAGTGAGTTCCTAAAATGTGCCAGAGGCCATGCTGGTAACATATTGTTGAGTAAGACAGACAGGATTCGTACCCCCACAGAGAGAAGACAGAATTAACAAATAATGAAATTAAAGTATGATGATTGTTTTGAAAAGGAAAAGGATGGGTATTAAGGAGGCACGCTGCATGTAGCTTAACAGAACATAGAAAACAGAGAAGAATTCTTTGAGTAAGTGACATTCAAGATGAGATCTGATGAATGAGTGGAAATTATCTAGAAAATGTCTGTGCTGTCTAAAAGATGTATGTTTGGGTGACGGGGTGGGGAAGGGAAGCATTTCCAGGCAGAGGGAAGAGTACATACTAAGAAATGACAGGAAAAATCAATGACGAAAGAGCCCAAAGAGTTCAGTGACTGGAGTGTCCTGAGAAACGTGGATCACCACCAGGGAACGCTAAAGAGTTAGGCAGTGGCAGGACTGTTGAATGGGTTTGTAAAATAGGTTGTGAAGTTCAAAATTTATCCTAAAGGCAAAGGGACATCTTTTCAGTAACGATTGTCATGCTTAGAAGATCTTTCTACAGAATAAAAAAATGGTTTTGATGTTTTTTAAGAGTGAGGAGATCAGAAAGATGTCTATTACCGCAATGCAGGTAAAACAATTGGTGATGGCCAGGCTGAATTCTGGTAATCAAGATGGTGACAAATGGATGGATTCAAGAGGTTTTTAAAAAGAGGTAGGGCCACTTGGCACTTAAGATACATTGTGCGGTTTGAATCCTTTGTTTGTTTCATATATATAAATAATCTCTATGCTGCTCATATATTCTAAACCAAAAATGAGGACCCGTTGTTCATCAATGGGGCAAAATGCTTGAAATTATACATATCTTAGAAAAATCTGCAATTTTGATATTTACACTGATCTTCGCAATTGTATTATAAGCCTCGAAAGGGTATATATTATGGTGTGTCTCACAGAGCCTGGCACAAAGTTGAGCATATATTAGGTGCTTGATAATGTTTGATGCACTCAAATGTTCTTATGTGAAATTCAGACTTAAAGGACACACGCTCTGACCTGTTCCTCCATGAAGGGTTGCTGGATTGTTTGTTGCTGATATAATTTTTTTATGACCTACATAGAATATGTGTAGTAGAAAGTTATAAACAATGTGGTGTTTCCAGAATATCTTGAGTCGGATGACCCCTTAATCAACACTGAGTTCATCACACTTCCAGTTCATATACACATTCACCCTTAGGCTGTGTTTGAGAGGCAAAGGGCTTTCATTTAATATGAAGCTGATATTATTGATTTTTCTTCCAGAGTTGGGGGGCGATAACCCAGACCCTATATTTATTAGCCCCACTAATCATTAGTAGTAGTTGAACTTCAGAAAGTTCAGGGCTTTGGTTGAATTTCGAGTATTCAAGTCTGGATGCTCGTTAAGAGTGTGCATGCACCAGGGGGAAGCACTGAAGACCTTTTCCTTGTTCCTGCACTGTGTTTGTTTTCCTTCTTCAAGCCTTTCTGGTCAAATATAACCCCATAATTAGCTCATTCGTAAATCCCATTTCCATATATATGTATTTTTGGCGGTTCTATTATGAACTTTCAGCCCAATTAGTTCTAGAGAGTTCTTAACAGAAAGATTTATTTTTTCTTAGTGTGGGATGGAAAAAAATATTATTTCAAATAGTCTCTGTAGAACATGGTGTGTTAGAAAGAACATGGGATGGGGCCAATACCCCAGTTGGGAGACAGTTTTAGCCACATATATGATAAAGTTGGGCAGATGGCTTATGTTTTCAGCTTTTGTTCCCTTATTTACTATATGGGGATAAAAAAATAATTTCATTCGCAGGTTATTAATATTAAATGACAAAGCACATGTAAAGGGTTCTTTTTTTGACACAACCTGGCATACAGTTGATGGTAGAAAAAAATACTAACTCCACTATCCAATTTCCTTTAATTATCAACTTATCTGTTAGAGATTGAGCTGGGAAGAGTGAACACTTCTTGGCTACCACTCTCAGACTTCCAAATAAGCTATAACCGCCTAAAGAGCCACGTTCCTGATGGATTGATTTTGTATTTCCCATAGCACTTATCACAGTCTTGATCTAGTACATGCACAATAAATTTATTAAAGAGGTTGTGAAGTTTTCCCAGTCACTGAGAATATGACAAACAAGTTGTCCCTGTAAGCAATTTGAGAGAGGAGCAAGCCCCATTCGCTGTTATATTCCTAGTCCCTGTCTCACACAGGGACTCAATAAATATCTGTTATTGAATGAGTAAATAGGTGAATGAATGAATGAATGAAAATAATTAGCTATTTCAACCTATAATGACTTGGTGATGCAAGGCCCCAAGTAGAGAGAAAATCTTTCATTTTTCAGTGTAAGATGTGCTTTGACTGGGTAGACTGCAAGAAAAGACATAAAAAAAGAAGAGAAAAATTATAGAGGAAGTGGATTTAGTCTAAGTCCCTAGGAGGATATTAATATTGTTTTAAATAAATTCTAGGACTCAAGGACAGATTTTTTAAATTAATTGTTTTAAATTTGAGTTCATAATAGTTTACATTATTGTGAAATTTCAGTTGTATATTATTTCTTGTCTGTCACCACATAAGTGCTCCCCTTCACCCCCTGTGCCCACCCTCCTACCCTGCTTCCCCTGGTAACCACTGAATTGTTTTCTTTGTCCATGTGTTTGTTTATATTCCTCATATGAGTGAAATCATCTGGTGTTTGTCTTTCTCAGTCTGACTTATTTCGCTTAGTATCATTCCCTCCAGGTCCATCCATGTTGTTGCAAATGGGATGATTTTGTCTTTTGTCTGGCTGAATAGTATTCCATTGTATATATATACACCACATCTTCTTTATCCAGTCATCAGTCGATGGGCACTTGGACTGTTTTCATGTCTTGGCTATTGTGAATAGTGCTGCAATGAACATAGGGGTGCATATGCTACTTTGGATTGTTGATTTTAAGTCATTTGGCTAGATACCCAGTAGTGGGATAGCTGGGTCATAGGTAGTTCTATTTTCAGTTTTCTGAGGAATCTCTATATTGTTTTCCATAGTGGCTGCACCAGTTTGCATTCCCACCAGCAGTGCATGAACGTTCCCTTCTCTCCACACCCTCTCCAACATTTGTTATTTTTAGTCTTAGTGATTATAGCCATTTTAACAAGTGTAAGGTGGTATCTCAGTGTAGTTTTGATTTGCATTTTCCTGATGATTAGTGATGTTGAACATCTTTTCATGTGTTTATCGGCCATCTGTATATCTTCTTTGGAAAAATGTCTGTTTATATCTTCTGCCCATTTTTTGATCAGGCTGTTTGATTTTTGTTATTCAGTTGTGTGAGTTCCTTATATATTCTGGAGATTAACCCCTTATTGGATATATGATTTGCAAAAATTTTCTCCCAGTTGGTGGGTTGGCTTTTAGTTTTGATCCTAGTTTCTTTTGCCTTGCAGAAACTCATTAGTCTGATGAATTCCCACTTGTTTATTTTTTCTTTTGTTTCCCTTGTCTGAGAAGGCATGGTATTCAAAAAGATCCTTTTAATTTCGATGTCAAAGAGTGTACTCCCTATATTATCCCAGAGGCCTACAGATTCCTTTTACTTGTTCCTTACACCCATCCTCCAAACTCTGCTGCTTTACTAAAAGCTCCTTGTACCTGCAAACTTCTGCCAAAGTTACCCTTGGGTCAGTGGAACACCTTCTCTCAGACACAGCTGGAAGTGCCTTGGAATTTACAACCCTTCAAGGGCAGCCTGTAGCCAAATGACTGACTAATGTCACGTTTGAAAGTCCATCTTCTTGCCTTGAGGCAAGACAAACTCTGTGATATCATCGATGTTCAGATCTTCTTGTGGAATTAGGCTGGGTCTGGAAATTATCCCGAATTATATGACATCTTGTCTTCTCTCCCTGTTCAGTCGCACCACTTCCCCACTGAAATCTCTCGGGACCACTTTCTTAACAAACCGCTGGCACAGGTGCTCTCATCTCAGGGTCTGCTTTTTGAAAACTTGAGCTGAGATACTGGACTACTACCATAGGCCAGGTATTTCTCTCTACCTCTGCACTTGAAAATACTACTGTACTGCTCACTAGCTATGCACTGACTAATCAAGTTAAGATGAGGGTGCTCCAACATTACATTTGTGGCAGTAATTCTGGACTACCCAGAACTTGCTTGTTTCCAGTCTGCTCTTAAGTAAATAGTTTCTTATCCGGTTTTTAATCCAACCTCCTATGAACATGTAACAGCCCCTTTGATCTTCAAGTTTGTTTTCACTATTTCAAGCTCCTAACGTTGACTCCAATGCAAAGATTCTGGTTTAACTGACCAGGAAACATTTCTAAATATGGTCTTCGTCTAGTAGTTGGACACTTTCCCCAGCTGGCTCAGGCCTAGGACCCCAGGTGCTTTCTTATCCTCTGAAGCTTGAAGAGGGGGCTGGGGAAGTGAAGCTTCTCCTGGACACAGGTGCTCTGCTGGACAACCAGGATTCAAAGATGGCTAAAACTATGTCTTGAAAAATAGCACCAGGTTATCAATTGTTGGTGCAGTGTCTCTGAAATTCTAAATGAAGCACCCTTAAAAACACAGGAAAAAAAGATAAAATTTGCAGCACTCTTCCAACTGAGAGGAACAGCAAACCTACTGCAGGAGGGATGCCCACATACAACTAGGTCCATGGAATGGAACGGACACATCATTGGTGGCTTCTGCTGCATAGTCGCTATCTTGAAAGACAACAAGGAGATCTTTCATTATTTAGAGACTGCCTATTCCTGGAATTCAAAAGGCAAGATCTGTCATTCATACTATCCAGAAAAAGGGGTGGCTGTCTTCCCAATGCAAAGAAAATACTTTCTACAAGGGCAGAATGCACTGTTTTTTTCTAGCATCAATACCAACCCCAAGATTCTTACCAAACCAAGTAGTTGTTCATGTATAAGGGAAAGAGAAAGATTCTTAGAAATGGGTGGGGCAGAGAGAGGTGGGTATACTCTATACCCACCCCTGAAAGATTTGTGAAATAATAATGTATAAATGAAAAACAATTGACTAAGAGAAGAATCAACATTGATAAAAATTTGTCTGGTGAGGAGTAAAGCCAGTTAAAATAGAATTAAGATTAAAAATTATAAATATGGTTTTAATTTCAAAATCAGTCTTAAGAGAACACATATGTATGGAAAAATAATTTGAAACTATAATTAGATTCTAACTCCAGATTTTATTTATTTTAATACAGGTTATGAAAAGGAAGGAAAGTTTGCAGACAGAAATAAAAATTGGTAAATCCCTCATTTTATTTAGAGGATAATCATTTTTTACTTTGTTAATTAGCTTTATATAGGATAAGACTGTATTTTTTTTTAAAGATTGACACCTGAGCTAACAACTATTGCCAATCTTCTTTTTTTTGTTTGTTTTCTGCTTTTTCTCCCCAAATTCCCCCAGTACAAGTTGTATATTTTAGTTGTGGGTTCTTCTAGTTGTGGCATGTGAGATGCCACCTCAACACGACCTGATGAGCTGTGCCATATTCGTGCCCAGGATCCGAACCCATGAAACCTTGGGCTGCCGAAGCAGAGCGTGTGAACTTAACCACTCAGCCATGTGGCCAGCTTTTACAGGAGACTTTACAGGAGATTTTAATGGAGTTAAAAAATTGAGTAACAATTTTGTATCTGCACTGTCACATACACACATACACACACACATTTGTACCTAGTGAGACTACATATTTTTTTCAAGATTCTATAAACATTTCAAAATTAATCATACACTAGGCCACCAAGACATGCATAGGTCTTTAAAAAATTTTAAATTCGAAATAAACAAAAAAAAGTTTAAACTAATAAAACACCAAAAGTGAATCTTTTAAAATAAAACAAACAATTTTAAACAACTATTGGGGCAAAAAGAAACTGAATTTAGAAATACATACTTTTAGAAAAATAAATTTAAATTCTACGCATCAAAATGTATGAGATGTGACCAAAACGGCAAAGAAAGAAAAATGCATAGCTTTAAGTGTTTTCATTATTTGAAAATAAAGTGTTAAGTGATTAAAACACTCAATTCAAGAAGTTATTTTAAAAAATAGTAAACTTATCTAAAGAGGAGAATTTGATAAAACAGAAATCATTGAATTAGAATACAAAGTTGAATTGATACATCAATATTTTGTTTAGAAAACGTTAGCATAAAATTCACATAGAAATCTGATTAAGTGGATATGACACATACAGAGAAAATGAAAAAAGTCTAATATAGTCTTTTTATCATTCACATCCCTAAAAACATATAAGGTAACACATCTGGTTAGTAATGCAGCTGACTCTTAAACTGACTGCCAGAGATACAGTCTTAAATATTATTGCCTGATATTAAAAAAAAAGAAGAAGAAGAAGAAGAAAAGAAAGGAAAACAAGTAATTACATTTGTCTTGAAAATTTCAAACCAGTTTCTGTAGGAAACTAAGAATAGGAGACTAAAGCTCAGTCTTAATGAGTAAGTTGCCTAAGACGTCACAGTTAGTAAATGGTAGAGATAGGATTCAGATTTAGCTTTGCTTGATACTGACACTGTAATCTCCTGTGAACTTGCACAGAACACTTGTCACATAGTTTTGTGTTTTACATAAATGATGCCTAGTTAACACAAAGGCATCTTCAGCAGAATCAGCCTGTATGGTTACATGTGGTTTTCTCTAGCAGTACTTTGCAAGTGAGTACAAGGACTAGATCACAAGTTTAGGCCCAGACTTTACTAAGGAGAAATCTCAAAAGGAGGATCTAGTTGGAACTTGCAACAATGACAACAAAAAGAGGAATGCCAGGCACTGGGGTTTCAGAGATACATAAAACAAACAAGTTCACTGCACTCTTGGCAATTATAGTGAGGGACTTAGATGGTAGATAAATAAATAAGGAAGATATCAGATAGCATGCATTTTATGTACAGAATAAAACTGGAATGATGTGATACAGAATTTATTAGGGGACTACTTTAGATAGAGTGGTGAGTCGAGGCTCCTCTGAGGAGATATTTAAGCTGAAATCAGAATGACAAATAAGATTGGGAGGGAGAAAAACCCAAGAGCTCTGTAAGGCAGAGATAAGGACTTAGATTTTATCCTAAGCGATAGGAAGACATGGCAGAGTTGAGAACAGGGAATGATGTCATCTGGTCTACATTTTGCAAAAATCTCTTTCAGTGTTCTTTGGAGAGTGGACGGTGGTGTGCTAGAGCTGGCCTCACAGACTCAAAGAGTCTATTCTTAAATTTTCGGGAATTTTGCTAACCCTTTGCTGAACACAGTCATTCTTGAAATTGGCCATAGGGGGAATATTTATACCATGGAAATTGGCAAATGCTACAAGTCAAGGTTTTTCCTCTCCATTAAACATTTACCGGCACACTACTGAAAACAGAAGATAGGCAAGCAAAAGAACATGGGAGACCAGTTAGGAAGCTTTTTCAGTTTTCTAGGAAAGAAATCATGGTGACTTGAGTGCAGAAAATCATTTGACAAAATACAACATCCTTTCACGATAAAGGCTCTCGACAAATTGGGTATAGAAGGAAAATACCTCAACATTATAAAGGCCGTATATGACAAGCCCACAGCCAACATCTTACTCAATGATAAAAGGTTGAAAGCTTTCCCTCTAAGATCAGGAACAAGACAAGAGTGCCCACACTCACCACTCCTATTCAACATAGTACTGGAAGTCCTAGCTAGAGTAATTAGGCAAGAAAAGAAGTAAAAGCCATTCGAATTTGAATGGAAGAAGTAATATTATCTCTGTTTGCAGATGATATGATCTTATATATAGAAAATCCTAAATACATTGCCAAAAAACTTTTAGAAGTAATCAATAAATTCAGTAAAGTTGCAGGATACAAAATCAACATACAGAAATCAGTTGTGTTTCTATATACTAACAGTGAAATATCTGAAAAAGAAGTAAAGAAAACAATCTCATTCACAATAGCATCAAAACAATAAAATACTTGGTAATAAATTTAACCAAAGAGTTGAAAGATCTGTACACTGACAATGATAGGATTTTGGTGAAAGAAATTGAAGAAGATACAAATAAATGGAAAGACATCCCATGTTCATGGATCAGAAGTACTATTGTTAAAATGTCTATAATACCCAAAGCCATCTAAAGATTCGATGCAATCCTTATCAAAATCCCAATGATATTTTTCACAGAAATAGAATAAACAATCCTAAAATTCATGTGGAACTAAAAAAGACCCTGATAACCCAAGCAATCCTGAGAATAAAGCTGGGAGCATCACTCTTCCTGATTTCTAATGATATTCTAAAACTGCATTAATCAAAACAGTATGGTACTGGCTTAGAAATAGGCACATAGACCAGTAGGACAGAATTGAGGCCCCAGAAACAAACTCTCCAACTACGGCTGACTAATATTTGACAAGAGAGCCAAGAATACTCAGTGGGAGAGGATAAACTCTATAAGAAATGATGTTGGGAAAACTGGATAATCACATGCAGAAGAGTGAAATAGGACCCCTATCTTATACTGCTCAACTTGAAAAGGATTAAAGATGTAAATATAAGGAACTGTAAAACTCCTAGAAGAAAACATAGGGGAAAAACTCCTTGACATTTATCTTGGCAATGATTTTTCCTTCTTTCTTTCTTTCTTTCTTTTTTTTGGATAGGACACCAAAAGCATAAGCAATAAAAGCAAAAGTAAATAAGTGGGATGACATCAAACTAAAAAGCTTCTGCACAGGAAAAGAAACAATCAACAAAATGAAAAGGCAACCTACTGAATAGGAGAAAATATTTGCAAATAATATCTGATGGGGTTAGATTCCAAAATATATAAGGAACTCATACAACTCAATAGCAAAAGCCAAACAATCTAATTAAAAAATAGGCAGAGGTCCTGAATAGACAGTTTTCAAAAAAAAAGACATGGATAGCCAACAGGTACATGAAAAGGTTCTCTACATCACTAATCATCAGGGAAATGCAAATCAAACCACAATGAGATATCACCTCACACATTTTAGAATGGCTCTTATCAAAAAGACAAGAGATAGCAAGTGTTAGCAACAATATGGAAAAAAGGGAACACTTGTGTATTCCTGATGGGAATGTAAATTGATACAGCCACTATGGAAAACATTATGAAGATTCCTCAAAAAATTAAAAATGGAATTACGATATGATCCAACAATTCCACTTCTGGGTATATATCCAAAGGAGATGACATAAAGAACTCAAAGAGATATCTACACTCCCAGGTTCATTGCATCATTATTCACAGTAGCCAAGACATGGAAACAACCTAAGTGTCCATCTATGGATGAATGGGTAAAGAAGATGTGGGGTATATATGTACACACACAAAATGGAATAATAGTCAGCCATGAGATAGAATGAAATCCTGATATTTGTGACATTATGGATGGACCTTGAGGGCATTATGCTAAATGAGATAAGTCACACAGAGAAAGACAAATACTGTATGATCTCATTTATATGTGGATTCTAAAATAGGCAAACTCATAGAAACAGAGTAAAATGGTGGTTGCAAGGGGCTGGGGAAGGGGATGTGGGGGAAATGAGCAGGTGTCAGTCAAAGGGTACAGTTTTCAGATGAATAAATTCTGGGGACTTAACATACAGCATGATAGCTACACTTAACAATACTGTATTATATACTTGGAATCTGCTGAGAGAGTAAATCTTAAATGTTCTCACCACAAAAAAAGAAATGGTAATTATACGAGGTGATGGAGGTGTTAAATAAGCTTACTGTGGTTATCATTTTGCAATATTTAAGTGTATCAAATCATCAAGATGTACACCTTACACTTACACAATCTTGTATGTCAATTATATCTCAATAAAGCTGGAGGGAAAAAGAACCCCACAAGCAAACTAGTAAGTCTAATCATCCAAAGGATCACATGTTCTGTTGCTGTTGTTTCTCTCATCACCATTTGGTGTCGCTGTGAAACACGGATTAATTGAAGCATGGTGAAGTCCTTTAAAATTGCAGAAGCATGATGGTGACCCTGGGACATATGGCTAAACAGCTGGCGCTCCAGTAGGTATTTATGCACTGTCACAAGCACAGTAGTGACTGAGGTCAGAGTTACTTGCCTGACAGTAATTTCTCAAGGTTTAAAATAAGTTGAAGTCAGTCTTGCACATGGTTCCACTAAGCTACAGTAGGTCCACTATCCAATGTCATCTTTCTTTATTACATCATTTCCCAGTGCACAGAAGTCCTTTACTTTGCCAGTCCCAAAACTTATGCTCCAGGACATATGACATTTCCTTGTTCAAATGGACAAGGAGAGAAGGAGACATTGAATTGATCTGCTATAATTGCAAGATTGGAAGCAATTTGTTTCTTTTTTGCTGTTGATCATTGTAGCAGTATTGTTTATATCACTCAGTTTTTAGAAAACAAACCATTTAAAAAGCATGCTTGATGAATTCTTGATTTGACCTCCAAGTGTTGCATTGTCTCCTTGCAGATTAATCAATTATCACCCTCCTTAAACCTTTCTTAGTCTCTCTCTTGCTTTGTATATTCCCAGTCTAGTGCACACCAGCATCAACCAGTCACAAAAGCACACAGAGTGGCTTCACGGCATGATGGAGAGATGGACAGCCACCTTCCTTAAATTGTGCCTGCTCCCAGTTCATTACTCTTATTAATGACTCTAGCTTCCCGGGGAAATGAAGTGCTTTGTTACACACTGATCATACTTAAAAGCAGAAGTCTTCATCGTCTGCTCTTATTATCGAAGAGAAAATCTGTTGTAGCTCACAGCTCACTAGTAATCATGCAGGAGATGGGGTGAACTGTGCATGCTAGGCCTTTGCAATGAGGTCAGTCTGGTAGGTTCCGTGGAGATGCTACACCTGGATTCCACCCTCCACCTTATGCTCCCACCAAAAAGATACTGTGATTAATAAGAGCTGGAGCATTTGGACAGACTTTTACTTTGGGCCCAAGGCTTCTGTTTTTGTTGCCACAAATGGATTACTTGAGCAGTTCCCCAGCCCCACTCTCAGGGCAAGGCAATGACACTTGTTTCTTTTGGTTTTAATTAATGCTTGTTTATCTGGGTTCATTTTCAGAAAATTCTAGGCCGTATATTTTTGTTCCGTTTTTCATAAATGCTATGGACTGAATTATGTCTCATCCCCCAAATTCAAATATTGAAGTCCTAACCACCAATATGACTATATTTGGAGATAGAGCCTGGGAGGAAGTGATAAAGGTTAAATGAGGTCATAAGGATGGGGACCAAATCTAATAGGGATGATGCCCTTAGAAAAAGAGGAAGAGACACCGCAGCTCTCTCTCTGTGTCATGTGAGGACATATCTGCAAACCAGGAAGAGGTCCTCCCCAGAACTTGACCACACTGGCACCCTCAACTCAGACTGCCAGTCTCCAGAACTGTAAGAAAATAACTGTCTGTTGTTGAAGCCACCCAGTCTATGGTGTTTTGTGATGACACCCCAAGCTGCCTAAGACAACACAACACAAGGAGAGCAAAGGTCTTTGACCTCTGTCCTCACTCACTGCTTTGTGAGGACGGATGAGTGTTCGCAACAAGAAAGATTTCCAGGGAAAGGACAGACTGCCTCTCAGGTACCTCAATACATGTTGTAATGTTTCCCTAAACTTGCCTTGATAAAGTAAAACACAGATGTGTGGTAAAGGAGTGGACCTCACTGATGAACTTCAGCACTGATCCTGTATCGCTTCTTCAGAGGCTTGCCAAACTGGTCCGATCAGGCTATACGTAGGAGAGTGGCTCATTAGCCAATCTCCTCACTCTCTCCCTATCTCTGCATATCATATCTGTATCCAATGTTGTTACAAGTTTAAATCATACCAGTCTTTCAGTGATGTCTAATTTTATTATAATCCATTATTACCCTTGTTATCCTCGTCACACCTGTAATTCCTTGTTTGATGCTGTAATCTCAGTTGTACTGTACGCTCTGTGATAGGAGGATTTGCATCTGTTTCACTCATGAATTTATCCCCAGTGACTAGCACAGTACTTGCCAAGGAATAAGTGTCCAATGAACATTTATTGAATGAATGAAATTGAATAAATGAATTCCTATTTCATCATGGCTTAATTTATTTTGGGTCTCACGCCTAAATCTTTGCCATCCTAATTAGGTTGATAGCTCTCTATCTCCTGGCAAGATTACAGGAGATCACAAATAAAAACATATGGATGCAAGTGCTCAGTTCAGGCAGGAGGGACATTTATCAGAACCAAGTCTGTAATCATCCATGTCTGTATCTATTTCTCTGCTTTTTTACCCCTACACCCCCAAGCAACCCAAACAAAAAGTTTGTAAAGTCTTTTTCTCCTTCCCTCCAGTTTAGGGACTCTGAGTTAGAAGGCTATTATCTACCAAAGTTCAATCCTAGAAAATGACATTGGTCAGGCAAATCTAAAGGCTGAATGAAGAGGTTAGAGGTTAGAACAAAGAAAATGATTCTGAAATTAGTTGGGCCAACATGGCAGTTAGTAAGTTTAATTGTTTAAAAACCTTCATGTAATTGAATTCATTAAATTGTCATAAGTTAGGGTCACATCTCAATTATCCATGAGTTTGATTATGCATTGTTACTCGGAGTGTGACACTCTGCCCTGAATGACCACATTCTAGGGTAAGGAGAATAGATCTGTACTCAGAAGGCGCCTAGGATAGGAGAGACAACTGAACACTCGGTGTCTTGAGAATCTCCTGGCTTTCAAGAATAAAAAGCACTACTGTGGAGCTGGGGATTCATAGTTTTCCTAGGTTGTCTCTTCCCGGTCTCTCTTCCATTAGCGTGGACTCTCACTGCGCCATAGAAACAGAGATGGTGGCATCCTCAGAGATCTACAATCCCTGGCATTTGTCTTCCCAAGTTTCACTGACGGAGGGGGAATATTTTGAGGCAGCCCATTTTGTTGATAGGCAGTCTAAAGGTGGAGATTGCTTATTTTGCTATAAAATCTATGCCTTTATGCCTTTTACATGGAGTGTGTGTGTGCGAGAGAGAGAGAGCGAGAGAGAATCTACTGTGAAATGCCACAGATGTAAGTGACACAGCTTTATTCTTCCTTCCTGCCTCTGGCCTTTCAACCTGTGCCATGAAGCCAGTTCTTCTTTTACTACTTGGATGACATTTCAGATAGCTCCTGTAATTTTTTGGTGACTTGTAGAAATAAAAACACCCTCTGGTTATTATTGGTCACTAAAAGTCTCATTTCAGTAGTTAAATATCTATTTTCAAGCAATAATCAAAATTCTGAAATTAACGCTCCTCCAGTCCCCCACCTTCTTGGCTGCCCTGGGCTCTGATATCCTTCAACAGGGACAAGAGGAACCGTCTGCTTTTTTCTTTCTTTCTCCAACTTGAATTTCTCCTCTCCCCCAACTCCAGCTGACACTTTTGGAATTGGATCCAGAGGAAGGAGAAGCAGAAAAGTGCAGGAAGGTTCTTGCCTAAGAGGTACTATCATGGTTTAGTATTGATGGTTTGTTTGGAGAGTATTTAAGCTGATTTTTTTCTCTTAAGTTGGGCTTCCGCCAAGTATTTAGAGTTTGTACTATTACTAGGAGTTTCTTACTTGCACTTCTCTTAGCACAGAAGGTATTTTCTCTAGTTGACCATTCACAACTCTCCAGATATCTGATGATTCAACTAACTCAGGTCCTCTCCTAGAGTCTCACCTCCTCACTAGGTGGCTATCCTGGACAAATTCGTTTTAAGATGAGTCCAAGCTGACTTTCTCTTCTGCGAGGCCCACATCTGGTCCATGAGAAAACTATCTTTCTGCTAGAGCTTCCTCTAGCCTGTATGGTACCTTTCTACGAATTAGAAAAGGTGACCCTCTAGAAAGATGCAGGCTTACAGAGCACATGGCTTGGCAAGTCACCAGTGCCTTTGTGCAAAGAAAAATGCACCCTTTTGAGTGGGCAGATGTGGACCCACTCTTGAGGATCAGAGTCTCTACTTGCCATCTCCATCAAGCATGTTTGTGCAGCACACACACCATGCAACTTCTACTTAGAAGACCAAGTGTAGGCTAGTGCAACTCCTCTATTGTCAGAGGTTAGAGTGACTAACCAGCATAGTTACCATATTTGAGCTTTTGCTGATATGGGTCTGGCACCAGTCTCTGTGATCCTGATACTCCAGAGACACAAATCAAGTTCTCCAAGTGCTTCCACCTGTCTCACTCTGCTTCCTCTGCAAGGTTGGCACCCCTTCCCTTTCCTGCAAGGTAGGCAAATACCACTGCACCCCAACAACTCCTCCTCTGTCTCTTAAAAAAAACTTCTGCTCTCAGACTCTATGATATTCACCCTTTTATATCCTTCAATTGGTATTAGGCTCGTCAAGCTGTGTTGGGTAACCTCCTTTGCAAGTTGAGTTCAGATGGTCAGGCACCTCACTTTGGAATGTGGAAATAGTTGTCACTTAGTGGTTTATTCCCAGCTTTTGTGATCTCAGTCAAAAGGGAGATTCAAAACAAGCTTCATTTTAATATCCTCTCACCTTCATAAAAAAACCATATTCATGTTGCTTCTGAACAAAGCAGAATTCTATCTCTTATTTACATTCTACCCGTTCAAATATGCAACCAGTTTGATTAGTACAGACAGCTATTGTGTCGTCTGTACCATCTAGTCTGCTTACCATTGCCTGTTCCTCAAAAACGACAGCGGCTTTCAGACCCTTCCTCATCCTGATTCCCTCTCCTGGTCATAGTCTAATTTGCCATGGTCCTTAAAATGTTGACCTGTGATTGAACATAATACTCCAGCTGTGGCTTGATCAGAATATAGAAAGACGATTACTTCCCATAAACCAGAAATTACACTTTTATTAATGCAGTCTAAGATCCTTGGCTTTTTAGCAGCCACATCACATTGAATTACAGAGTTGACTGTAATTCAGAATAATATCCAATTTAAAGCAAGTGCTATTCCCCTGCCAGCTGGATGGGGTTTCCCATTTAAATGGAGCATTTAAGCCAAAATGAGGTTAATATGTGACCAGAGGTGGCATTAGACCACCAAAGCACGTTGTGCTCCTAAATTGGTTGACTAGTAAGTGTCACAAATCAGCTCAAGTGAAACTGGAAGTGTCAACTACCCCAACTACTTGTCAACAGGAGGAGGAATTGGGGTGGTGGTGGTAATAAACAAGTCATTTTTCAGAATTATTCGTAGGTGTTTTGTTTGAAGGAATAGGCCTATTTATTATACAACTTGCTCTCTTCAGATTTTAATGTGATATTTAAAATTCAACCATCTTTAATTCTTAAAAACAACATATTTCTGATTTTAAAATACTTATTCATTGTAGAAATTTGAAAAATATGGCAAAATATAAAGAGAAGAATCTACCTATATCCAAAGAGATAAGTACTGTTAATGCTTTTTTAGTGTCAATGCTTTTTCATTTGAAATTGTTGTAGCAGAAGGGAACAGCCACATGAATTAACACAGCTTTATAATGTTCATCTTTAATAGTCAAAGATAAATGCCACTGAGTTTCTTCAACCAAGAAGTGCTTCCCTGAGCAATGGTCACAATGCTCATGGAGACCTTGACTAGTACTCATTATGCAAGAATTAGAGAAATCTGATTCACAATTTGACTATGTCTACTAGATAGAACCATGTAACACTACCATATTTATAGGTAAAAAGTGGTTGAATATTGGCCATATCATATGGTTCAACGTAGTAAATTTGTGGCAATCTTGCAAGAGTTTCTTAAATTCTGTGGATGTCAAGACAACATTTCTATATTTGATATAAGTAGCTCCATTTGGCAGGAGAATGACAGAGACTGCAAACAAGCTGCCCACACTTATGTGTTTCAATGAGTAAAATGCAAAGACTAGACAGTCAAAAATTTTGTATAAATGTGTTAAGTATATTTTTTTTTCCTTTTTTTTTTTTATTAACGTTATGATAGATTACAACCTTGTGAGATTTCAGTTGTACATTTTTGTTAGTCCTATTGTGCGTACACCACTTCCCCCTCTGTGCCCTCCCCCCCCCCTCTTTTCCCTGGTAACCACGGATCAGATCTCCTTATCAGTATACTAATTTCCACCTATGAGTGGAGTCATATAGAGTTCGTCTTTCTCTGACTGGCTTATTTCGCTTAACATAATACCCTCGAGGTCCATCCACGTTGTTGTGAATGGGCCAATTTTGTCTTTTTTTATGGCTGAGTAGTATTCCATTGTGTATATATACCACATCTTCTTTATCCAATCATCAGTTTCTGGGCATGTAGGCTGGTTCCACGTCTTGGCTATTGTAAATAATGCTGCGATGAACATAGGGGTGCAACGGACTCTTGATATTTCTGATATCAGGTTCTTAGGATAGATACCCAGTAATGGGATGGCTGGGTCATAGGGTATTTCTATTTTTAACTTTTTGAGAAATCTCCATACTGTTTTCCATAGTGGCTGTACCAGTTTGCATTCCCACCAACAGTGTATGAGGGTTCCTTTTTCTCCACAACCTCTCCAACATTTGTCGCTCTTGGTTTTGGATGTTTTTGCCAATCTAACGGGTGTAAGGTGATATCTTAGTGTAGTTTTGATTTGCATTTCCCTGATGATTAGCGATGATGAACATCTTTTCATGTGTCTATTGGCCATACTCATATCTTCTTTTGAGAAATGTCTGTTCATGTCCTCTGCCCATTTTTTGATTGGGTTGTTTGTTTTTTTGTTGTTAAGCAGTGTGAGTTCTTTGTATATTATGGAGATTAACCCTTTGTCGGATAAATGGCTTGTAAATATTTTTTCCCAATTAGTGAGCTGTTTTTTTGTTTCAATCCTGTTTTCCGTTGCCTTGAAGAAGCTCTTTAGTCTGATGAAGTCCCATTTGTTTATTCTTTCTATTGTTTCCCTCAACTGAGGAGTTACAGTGTCCGAAAAGATTCTTTTGAAACTGATGTCAAAGAGTGTACTGCCTATATTCTCTTCCAAAAGACTTATTGTCTCAGGCCTAATCTTTAGGTCTTTGATCCATTTTGAGTTTATTTTGGTGTGTGGTGAAAAAGAATGGTCAATTTTCAATCTTTTGCATGTGGCTGTCCAGTTTTCCCAGCACCATTTGTTGAAGAGACTTTCTTTTCTCCATTGTAGGCCCTCTGCTCCTTTGTCAAAGATTAGCTGTCCATAGATGTGTGGTTTTATCTCTGGGCTTTCAATTCTGTTCCATTGATCTGTGGACCTGTTTTTGTACCAGTACCATGCTGTTTTGATCACTGTAGCTTTGTAGTATGTTTTGAAATTGGGGATTGTGATTCTGCCGGCTTTGTTTTTCTTGCTCAGGATTGCTTTAGCAATTCGCGGTCTTTTGTTCCCCCATATGAATTTTAGGATTGTTTGTTCAATTTCTGTGAAGAATGTTCTTGGGATTCTGATTGGGATAGCATTGGATCTGTAGATTGCTTTAGGTAGTATGGACATTTTAACTATGTTTATTCTTCCAATCCATGTGCAAGGAATGTCTTTCCATCTCTTTATGTCATCGCCAATTTCTTTCAAGAAAGTCTTGTAGTTTTCATTGTATAGGTCCTTCACTTCCTTGGTTAAGTTTATCCCAAGGTATTTTATTCTTTTCGTTGCGATTGTGAATGGGATAGAGTTCTTGAGTTCTTTTTCTGTTAGTTCATTGTTAGTGTATAGAAATGCTACTGATTTATGGACGTTAATTTTATACCCTGCTACTTTGCTGTAGTTGTTGACTATTTCTAATAGTTTTTCTATGGATTCTTTGGGGTTTTCTATATATAAGATCATGTCGTCTGCAAACAACGAGAGTTTTACTTCTTCGTTACCTATTTGGATTCCTTTTATTTCTTTTTCCTGCCGAATTGCTCTGGCCAGCACCTCCAGTACTATGTTGAATAGGAGTGGTGAAAGTGGGCACCCTTGTCTTCTTCCTGTCCTCAGAGGGATGGCTTTCAGTTTTTGTCCATTGAGTATGATGTTGGCTGTGGGTCTGTCATATATGGCCTTTATTATGTTGAGGTACTTTCCTTCTATACCCATTTTACTGAGGGTTTTTATCATAAATGGGTGTTGGATCTTGTTGAATGCTTTCTCTGCATCTATTGAGATGATCATGTGGTTTTTGTTTTTCATTTTGTTGATGTAGTGTATCACGTTGATTGACTTGCGGATGTTGAACCATCCCTGTGTCCCTGGTATAAATCCCACTTGATCATGGTGCATAATCTTTTTGATGTATTGCTGTAATCGGTTTGCCAAAATTTTGTTGAGGATTTTTGCATCTATGTTCCTCAGTGATATCGGCCTGTAGTTCTCCTTCTTTGTGTTGTCCTTGTCAGGTTTGGGGATCAGAGTGATGTTGGCTTCATAGAATGTGTTAGGGAGTTCTCCATCTTTCTCAATTTTCTGGAACAGTTTGAGGAGAATAGGTATTAAGTCTTCTTTGAATGTTTGGTAGAATTCTCCAGAGAAGCCGTCTGGTCCTGGACTCTTGTTTTTGGGGAGGTTTTTGATTACCGTTTCTATTTCCTTACTTGTGATTGGCCTATTCAGATTCTCCATTTCTTCCTGATTCAGTTTGGGGAGATTGTAGGAGTCTAGGAATTTGTCCATTTCTTCCAGGTTGTTCAATTTGTTGGCATATAGTTTTTCATAGTATTCTCTTATGATCTCTTGTATTTCATTGGTATCTGTTGTGATTTCTCCTCTGTCATTCCTGATTTTATTAATTTGCGATTTCTCTCTTCTTTTCTTGGTGAGTCTGGCTAGGGGTTTGTCAATTTTGTTAATTCTTTCGAAGAACCAACTCTTTGTTTCATTGATCCTTTCTATTGTCTTTTTTGTTTCAATATCGTTTATTTCTGCTCTTATTTTTATTATGTCCCTCCTTCTACTGACTCTGGGCTTTGTTTGTTCTTCTTTTTCTAGTTCTGTTAGGTGTCGTTTGAGGTTGCTTATGTGAGCTTTTTCTTGTTTAGTGAGGTGAGCCTGTATTGCGATGAATTTCCCTCTTAGGACTGCTTTTGCTGCATCCCAAATGATTTGGTATGTCGTGTTCTCATTTTCATTTGTCTCCAGATAATATTTGATTTCTTCTTTAGTTTCTTCAATGATCCATTGTTTGTTGAGGAGCGTGTTGTTTAGTCTCCACATTTTTGCACCTTTCTCTGCTTTTTTCTTGTAGTTGATTTCTAGTTTAATAGCATTATGATCAGAAAAGATGCTTGATATTATTTCAACTCTCTTGTATTTATTGATGTTTGCTTTGGTTCCCAAAATATGGTCAATCCTTGAGAATGTTCCATGTGCACTTGAGAAGAATGTGTAACCTGCTGTTTTTGGATGAAGTGTTCTATATATATCTATTAAGTCCATCTGGTCTAATTTTTCATTTAATTCTATTATTTCCTTGTTGATTTTCTGTCTGGATGTTCTGTCCATTGGTGTTAATGGTGTGTTGAGGTCCCCTACTATTATTGTATTGTTGTTGATGTCTTCTTTTAGTTCTATTAAGAGTTGCTTTACAAATTTTGGTGCTCCTGTGTTGGGTGTGTATATATTTATAAGTGTTATGTCTTCTTGGTGGAGAGTCCCTTTTATCATTATATACTGTCCCTCTTTATCTTTCTTTATCTGTTTTGCTTTGAAGTCTACCTTGTCTGATATTAGTATAGCGACACCTGCTTTCTTTTGTTCATTATTAGCTTGGAGTATTGTTCTCCATCCCTTCACTCTGAGTCTGTGTTTGTCTTTGGGGCTGAGGTATGTTTCCTGGAGGCAGCATATTGTTGGATCTTGTTCTTTGATCCATCCTGCCACTCTGTGTCTTTTGATTGGGGAGTTCAATCCATTTACATTTAGAGTGATTATTGAGATGTGGGGGCCTACCACTACCATTTTGTGTCTTGTTTTCTGCTTTTGTTCAATTTCCTTTGTTTCTCGTCCCATGGTTTAATCTGTTCTGATGTAGAGCTGCTACTCTCTGTTGTTGTCCTTCTACTTATCTCCTCTGCTCTTGGTTTTGTAGCCCCTTTCCTTTTTTGGATTTTTCAGGAATGAGGGTTTTCCTGAGGATTTCCTGAAGAGGAGGTTTTGTGGCAATGAACTCCCTTAATTTTTGTTTATCTGGGAAAGTTTTTATTTCTCCATCGTATTTGAAGGATATTTTCTCTGGGTAGAGAATTCTTGGCTGTAGATTTTTGTCCTTCAGATTTTTGAATATATCATTCCACTCTCTTCTAGCCTGTAAAGTTTCTGCTGAGAAATCTGCTGATAGCCTGATGGGGGTTCCTTTGTAGGTTAGTTTCTTTTGCCTGGCTGTCCTTAGTATTTTCTCCTTGTCGTTGACTTTTGCTAGCTTCACTACTATATGCCGTGGGGTTGGTCTTCTTGCATTGATAAAGTTTGGAGATCTATTGGCTTCTGTCACCTGAAGATCCATCTCCCTCACCAGATTTGGGAAGTTCTCAGCCATTATTTCTTTGAATAGGCTTTCTGCCCCTTTCTCCTTCTCTTCTCCCTCTGGTATACCTATAATCCTTACGTTGCATCTCCTAATTGTGTCTGATAATTCTCGGAGAGTTTCTTCATTTCTTTTAAGTCTTGCTTCTCTCTCCTCCTCTGCCTGCAGCAATTCTATATTGCCATCTTCCAAATTGCTAATTCTTTCCTCCATATTATCGGCCCTACTGTTCAGAGCATCTAGATTTTTCTTAATCTCCTCTATTGTGTTCTTCATTTCCAATATTTCTGTTTGGTTCTTCTTTATCGTATCAAACTCTTTTGTGACATAGCTCCTGAACTCATTGAGTTGTCGGTCAGAATTCTCTCTTAACTCATTGAGAATCTTAATGATGGCTGTTTTGAAGTCATCATCATTTAGGTTATATATCTCATTTTCTTTGGGATTGTTTTCTGTGTATTTGTTACTTTCTTTCTGTTCTGGAGATTTAACGTATTTTTTCATATTGCTTGATGTTGTTGATTTGTGCCTCCGCATGGAGATAGAGTTTAGTTGCTCCTTTCACTTGTTTCAGCTGCTGCGGTGGGGGAGCAGCTGTTTATACTGCACCAACCAGGAACCCTGTCCATAGTTGCTAACTGGGCCTGGGCCCCTCTTCGTAGCCACAGTGGCCCTTTGGATTCCCTTCTCTGCCGTGGGGGCCGTCACAGGGGGGCTTCAGGCTGCAGGTGCCTACTGTTGCAGCCCACCTAGATGTGCTCTCTCCTTGGGGTCTGCAACGGTGTTATGGGCTTTTCCAGCGGCCAGGGGTGGGATCACTTATATTTGTCGCTCCGTTGCTGTCGGCACCCACAAAATCTCACTTGTCCTCTATGGGTCGCAGGAGAGCTATTGGCATCTTCTACAGTCTGTGGTTAGTACACCTAGCTATGCTGCTTTTACCCTGGGGGCTTCCAGCCTTGTGGCTGGCGGCTGGGTGCCTTCTACTGGTGCTGTGCAGTGGCTTTTCCTAAGGCTGCTGTGAGCCTGTAGGGTTTCCCCCTAGGCTACGAAGCTGGGTCTCTGGAACTCCCCCCAGCCCCAGTCCTCTCTGAGATCTCCGGCAATCCCTAGTCCCACGGGGCGGGCAACGGCAGCTGGGGGTTGCCCCGCCCTCTGGGATTCTCTCCGGGCCTCTCCCGGAGCCGTGAATGTTCGGCGTGGCCCCTCTGCTAATGGCAGGCAGAGAGTTTTGTCTGCTGCCTGGTGGAACTCCGGTGCTTCCCGTCCGGGTCGCAGAACCGGCCTTTGAAAGTTCCCCCTGCCCTGGTCCTCTCCGAGATCTCCAGCAATCCCTAGCCCCACGGGGTGGGCAACAGCAGCTGGGGGTCGCCCCGCCCTCTGGGATTCTCTCCGGGCCTCTCCCGGAGCCGTGAATGCTCGGCGTGGCCCCTCTGCTAATGGGAGACAGAGAGTCTTGTCTGCTGCCCGGGCGGAACTCCGGCGCTTCCCGTCCGGGTCGCAGAGCCGGCCTTTGAAAGTTCCCCCAGCCCCGGTCCTCTCCGAGATCTCCGGCAATCCCTAGTCCCACGGGGCGGGCAACGGCAGCTGGGAGACCTCCGTACCCTCCGCGACTCTCTCTGGGACCCTCCGGGCGCCGCGAGCACCAGGCGGGGTCTCCCCGCCAATGGCGGGGAGAGACTCTGCCCGCGGGCTCAGGTGTGCAACTCCAAAGTTTCCCTCTGTGTTTAGGAGTAATTGCGGGGGGTTTAGGTAGGGTTCTGGTCACCTGTTTCCACCGTCACTCCTCTGTTGCATTCTCGCTCCTGCCCTAGATGTGTGTAGATCCTCTGGGGGTATCCTTTGGAAGAAAGCTGCTTGCGGGTACTAGGCTGCTCATCGGGGTCGGAGAGTTTTCACCTATTTCCACATCCTCCCGGAGGAAAGTCCGTCCGCCTTCCGATGTATAGTCGCATGGGTGTCTCAGACGTCCTGAGATGCTTCTGGATATCCTTTGTCAAGCAATAAGTGTCCAAATAATTGTAGACTCGAAGGGGGAGAGACAAAGAGGACTACTCACGGCGCCATCTTGGATCTTCCCCTGTGTTAAGTATATTTTAATATACCATTAACATGTTTGGTAATTGTGGTCTTAGGTAAAATCCTTCTAAATATGATTTTTTGGTTGGTGGCGTCTCTCTGTTTTGCATTCTATTTCTAATATAGACAGTGCCAACTAGGAACTGTAGATTAATGGTTTCAGGAGGGTTGAAACAATGTAGGCATTTTAGTCCCATTCTTCTACATTTTAAGGAAATCCCAGGCCTGCACGTCCATGCAAACACATTTTCAAATAGGTTGAATAAAGCATTCCTCTCTTGGACCAAATAAAATATCTTAAGAAGAGTAGCATAAATCTAATTACTGATACTAATCTTCCATGTGGGCAGCACTTGGGTGAAATGGAAATACATTTTTTTGTTGTGATTATTGCTTAGTGATCAAGTATTCAATTGAATTAGCCTTCATTTTCCATTTTGCTTGCCTTTCAAGGTATAATTAAAGCCTGATGTCAAATCTCACTCGAGATCTCATCAATAACTTCCACTTAACCACTTTTAAGAAGACAGCCAGCCTTTGGGCTCAGACCAGGAGGCTACAATTCACAACTTACTGTTTAGATGACCCTTAAAAGCCATTCCCGGTCAATAATTCAAACCAGTGGCCAGCTCTCTGTCTAAGGGAAAGGAATGAACCTTTCATGCCCTCATAGCAAGGTTTCATCTAGGTAATGTGAATCATTTAGATTGAAAATGTAACGAGATAAAGAACAAATTTTCTCTCTGCACATGGGTGAAGTGGGCTGTCTAAGAAAAGAAAAGCAGTCATTTCCCTTGTATTATGCTGGAAACGGGAAGAATAACAGTGCTGCGGTTGAGCTGAGAAAGCTGCTTGTTAGGCTGGTATTGGGAGCAGGAGAGATCAGAGGCAGCGCCAAAGAGCTGCAGTGATTGCAAGAAGCAGGTTACATGGAAAACAAATGACATGCAAGCTGTTATATTAAACATTATTTCATTACTGATAGTAAAAAACACTCTTCTATTTATTGCCTCCATTAATCCCGTCAACAACTCTGAGTGATATTACACTTGCTTTACACAAAAGAAAGTGAAGATAGAAGAGATTAAGTGACAAATTGGGTGCTGCACACGAGAGCCAAAGCTTGAATTCGAAACTTCTGAATCCGTGATCTGTGCTGTTTCCACTATCCCACAGCTGCTGAAATAATCTGTGTCTTCTCCTTTCTCATGGAAAGCCTGTGTAGTGGATATCACAGAGCTGATGACCTTTCACAAATGAGGGTGAAGCCAAATTCAGTGTCAGACTTCAAGTTGGCAATAAAGCTAGCGTGACACGTGACGAGTAAGTGTAAACTCGTTATCAGGTCACACAAAATTTAGTTGAAGTGATTACGCTTTTCTTAGTTTAACTTTTTGGAAATCATAAATAAGTATATGTAATTTTTTTTTCTTTTGTAGCAGAGTCCAAATAGTACAGAAGGGTATAAAATGCAAACTACGTTATCTCCCATCTCCCTCACGCTCATGCCCACTCCTAAATTGTAACCATTTTAACTCTATCTCCTTTTAGTTAGTCTGGTGCTTATCACCATACTTTTAAATAATAGGCTCACATTTAAGACTATTCGTTGATTTACAAATTTATGATTTTTCTTTAAATTGTGCTATAAAAGATGAGCAATTAAACCCACTTTTACTACCTCCCACATAGCCTCCATTTCTTTTTCTGCTTTAAAAATAATAATTATATAATATTGTAATAATATTATTATAATATAATAATAATATAATTACAATATATTATATATTGTGTATCAGATATATTATATGTTAAATATGTAATTATACTACATGTTATATATAATGTGTCATATTATTAAGGTTTGTTTTTCTTTCAGATCACTTTGCATCTCTGAATAATCCACCTAGTTAAACACTCATGCATGAGACTGAAACACTAGGAAGTTGGACAGTGAGCTATCACATGTGAGTAGGGCTATGGATGGCGGGTCATGTCAGGGTAAAGGGAAAGATCCAGCCTTTACCTGAGAGGATTTGACATGACCCGCCATCCATAAGCCCTGCTCACATGTGAAAGCTCACTGTCAAACTTCCTAGTGTTGCATTGAAATGGGGAAAACTTTTAGCTTAGGTATGCAGAGGAAATGTCCTTTATAGTGAAAGCCTCTATATTTGATGTCAATGTGGGAATATTTTGTATTATGTTTTGATGGTAGAAGTAGACCTTATTAAGTCATTTACTGACTTAATTTATACAACCAGGCCTTGGTCAAGAAGAAGAAAAATTCTTGGTCAGAAAGATACTTGATCCAGAAATAATAAAGAAGAAGCAGCAATTCTTGGGGCCATGAGAAAGGGGAAGGGACAAGGGGTTCAGAAGTGTTTGAGGAGAAGGCAGTGATCAAAATGCTATGATCATGACTGAGATTTCGAATTAGGGGTAAAAGGGAAAACATTAAATCTGTAAGCTCTCAAGCATGCTTTGACGTTTTGTGTCTTTCTCCCACTGACATGTTTTTGAACAGTGTAGATAAACCAAGTTTTTCCAGATAAACATTGGTTTGCATGTATAACTTGCTAACTCTGTGAAGGAAACGTGGAAATGAGAAACTGTGGGACCAATCTCCTGGAAGTTTCTATGAATTAAGAGCGGGATTCTAGAAACCATGCAGCAACTGACTCCTCTCTCTGTCTCCTGTACTCATTGTCTGAGCGTCTTGGGCACTCTCAGGTAAATTACACGCACATGCATACACACACAGAGAAAGCAAACGAATTATCTTTTATGTAATTACACTTAGAGTCATGAGTTCTCGCAAAGATTCTGCTCTTCTCTTCTTTTACTGTCTTTCCCATCTTCATCAGATGGAATTATCACATAAGATTTCATCTAGAGATATCTGTCTCTTGAAACAGATATATGGCCTCAGGAATGGAAGCGAAGTTATTTCTTATGATCAATACAGATATAAATATCCAGATACTACATTTTATTATTAGAAAAAATTGACGGGATTTCAGTATAGACTCATGTTTTCATTTTCCCCAGGAAAACCCACCTGTGATGCAAGTTCTAAGGAAAAACTCACTTCCTGGGGCTGGCCCTGTGGCGCAGCGGTTAAGTGCGTACGTTCCGCTTTGGCGGCCCAGGGTTCGCCGATTCAGATCCCGGGTGTGGACATGGCACCGTTTGGCAAGCCATGCTGTGGTAGGCGTCCCACATAGAAAATAGACAGGCATGGATGTTAGCTCAGGGCCAGTCTTCCTCAAAAAGAAAAACAACAAAAGAACCCTCACTTCCTGTGTTTCTCCGCTACTGTCAACTTCACTTCTGACACCAGATGTGTAGGTTTTCCACACACCGAGCAATTCTGCAATGCTAGCTGGGTGTCCTACAATTTAACTCAATCCTGACAGTATCCGCTTGGAGTTAGCATCAGGTCCCATAGATCTAGGGCTCAGTCCTACAAGACTGGCTTCCACTCCCCAACTTCAGATGCCAGTTACAAGTCCAAGTTGTTACTTGTGCTTCTGACTGACTGGCTACGAATCAAAGGTTTGTATAAGCTCCTGTCCAGTTTTGATTAATTTGCTAGAGTGGCTCACAGAACTCAGGAAAGCAGTTAACTTAGATTACTAGTTTATTATAAAAGGATATAATTCAAGATTAGTCAGATGGAAGAGATGCATAGGGCAAGGTATGTGGGAAAGGGCACAGAGCCTCCATGCCATCTCCGGGTGTGCCACCCTCCTCGTATCTCTACCAGTTCACCAACCCAGAAGTTCTCTGAACCGCATAGTTTGGGGATTTTTATGGAGGCTTTATTATGTAGGCACAATTGATTAAATCATTGCCCACTGGTAATTGGCTCAACCTCCAGCCCCCTTCCCTCCCCGAAGGTCTTGGTTGGGCTGAAAGTTCCAACTGTCTAATCGTGTGGTTGGTTCTCCTGGCACCTAGACTGAGGGGCTTTCCAAAAATCATCTCACTAACATAAACTCAGGTGTGGATGAGAGGGGCTTGTTATGAATAGCAACAGACACCCATTTCACCTTTATGGCTCTGAAGCTATTTTAGGCACTGAGGCTAAAACCAAATATTATATTAAAAGATGCCCCTATTGCTCAAATCACTTAGGAAATTACAAGGGTTTGGGGAGCTGTGAGCCAAGAACCAGTGGAGAAGAGCAAAACGTATATTTCTTATTATAAATCACAATATCACACAAGTGTTACAAACAAAGGTGAAATTAAGGATGAGATTAATCCTCATATTAAGATGAACTATTTTTCTAGGTTTATAGCCTATTGTTTCTTCTTTACCAAAATAAAACGTATGTTGATGCTTGGAAGGATGTATTTAGAAGACAATAGTTTTTCATCATCATCATTTTTAGAAAGAGAAGCTGTGAAAGTGATTTATTATTAAGTACAAACGAAATATGTCACTTACGGTTCAACAGTTTTTCTTAAAATCTGCTTAATCACCAAGTATTTCACAATCTACAGTTTTCTAATATACGGTTTTTAGATAGAATTCTGGAAAGCAGAAATTTCTAAGACCTATACATTAGTAATTTTATATTCTACATTTGAAATGTGATTTAATAAACATGACCAATAGCAGACAATGTTACATAAAAATGGCCCAATGTTACTATAAAATTTATATAAAAGTTTTAAATTCCTTTTCCTGCATTTATTCGGAATTTTCTTCTGCCTATATTTTTTAACTGACTTAGAAATGTAAGGGGGAATGGATACTGTATTTTAAGATATTCCACATGCTCTATTTCCTTCTAACTTAAGTATGACACATTTCATTTATAGACAATTTTAAGATTCTTGAAAGGACTATGAAAGTAACATCATAAGGAACCACAATTAATTTAGAGACGTTTTGTTTCATCTTGATTTTTATCATATCATTCATACGTCAGCAGGCTAGTAGGGTTGAGAGAGAGTTTTGATCTCTAAATCAGTGGCGGGTACTGTTTGCCCACTGGGGATGGTATATAATCTCTTCCGTGTGATGACTGTCATGTGCTATGCTCTCCTGACTCTGCAGTATTGTTAGAATATGCGTATATCCTCACAGTTTGATGGCACATAAAATTAGCTGCTTACGCAATTGTTTCTGATAATAATGTCCTGAATACATATCAGGCTTGAGGGTAACTCTCTCATGGATTTACTTTCTCATTCTTTCCACTGTTAAAGCTTCTTTCACCTAATTGTGAAGAGTCCTCTAACATTTCCTACGCTTTCCATTATCATGCATCTATCGTCTTATCATCATTTAATAGAAATGTGAACTTCATTAACAGGTATATGGTTTGTTAAACAACAAAAAATTCAACTGAGTAAACTTAAAGATCAAATTGACTTTATTCCAGATTTATGAATTGGTCAGTATCCCATCTGCCAATAGAAAGGAGCTCCAAAGAGCTGCAGCAAAGGAAAGGTTTTTAAAGGCAGAAAGGAGTGAAAAAAGGAAAGTAGTAGCAAAGAATGCATTGTTTCAGGCAAGGTTGTCCTCCTAAGGGAAATGGAAGGGCCTATGGAGCAGATCACCTCACCGGTGCTCACCAGGCAATTCTATGTTGACTGGTTAAAGATTACATTCCTGGGGGCGGCATGGGGGTGGGGCGGGGGGGCGGGGTTTGAGATGGCAATTAGCTTAGGTGTTAGGTCTTGGTTTGCTGATGTGGAGTTTAGTACAAATGACTCCACTTTGGGCATGCTGTCTCCTTTTTAAGGATTCCTTCCTTTTGATCAGATTCTCAGCTTAACTGAGAGATGTGATCAAAATTTAAGGCACTAGCACCGCTCTCAGCCAGTGCTGTAGTTGTCACAGCTTTTACTGATCCTCTGTGGTATCCACAGGTCATGACTTTCTTGTTTATTTCGTCTCTGGGGTATTCGTAGGCCACAACTTCAAGTTCACAATTTTTAAGTGGGTCATTCTCTTCGTTCCTTTTCTGATGTTCCAGTCTTGGGGAGATCATTTGCTTGGTGGTTAGTGGCTGACAACACGCATTTAAAGCTTTTAAGAGAATACAATGCACCAGGGAGATTACTATGATTATCATAAGCAGAATAATTTCCAAGGTTTGGGGTACACTCCAGAGCCATGGTCCCCAAGACCTAAACCAATCAAAATCAAATAAGTCAGAGAAAAACCTTGCTGAAGGAGTCACCTTTTTAAGTCAAACGGCTTACTAGTGCTCTTAGGTAACTGAGTTTCAACTTCCCCAGAAGTGCTAATCCAAGTGCAGCAAGTAGTGTTGGCCGCAGCACAGACACCTCCTTGCTCAACAAAAAGGCAACCAAGGGCTATCCTGTTATCAAGGAGCACCGAATTAGATCAAGATTAGCCAAAGGGGTGTCTCATAAATCAGGACATGGTGTCACAAAATGGGATGTTATTACCTCACAGTCATGGGGCTCACTCCCACTAGGCAGGGGTAGTAATGTAGCAAGTCATATGGCCCTTTCCTTTCCCTTAGGAGGACCACCTTGCCTGAAACAATGCATTCTTTGCAAATACTTCCCTTTTGTCCACTCCTTTCTGCCTTTAAAAACCTTTCCTTTCCTTTGGAGCTCCTTTCCATTTATAGATGGGATGCTCCCTGAATCATAAATCATTGAATAAAGTTAATTGGATCTTTAAATTTAGCCAGTTGAATTTTTGTTGTTTAACTAACCATCTACTTATTAATGAAGCTCATACTTATTTCTGTTAATTGATGATAACACAACAGACACATAATAATGGATAGTCTAAGAAATGTTAGAGGGGATAGGATGTAAAAGATTATGAACGTTGCAACATTTAAGATGAAGGTTGGGGGATGGAAGCAGAAGGATCTCGTAGGAGGTTAGTCTGCTTGCAGAGAAATGTTGAGTCAGTTCAGAACTAAGAAGACTTTGGACAGCATGTGGAGTTTGTAAATAAATGTCTCATTTCCTAGGGTTAAATCTGCTGAGGCTTCTACTAACTTTGCAGCTGCAGCTATAGCCTCAAGGGAGTTGGGATAGGCATGAGCTACTGAATCAAGCTGTATGTGATACTGGGCAATGAGCCCGTGTTTACTGCCCTGTTCTTGCATGAGCATAGTTAGGGTTTGGTTATCTCTTTCGGGTACAAATAAGGTGAAAGGTTTTGAATAGGTAGGTAGCCCTAGGGCAGGAGATTCTTGCAGAGTTTATTTTAGCCTTATAAAGGCCTGCTCATATTTGTCTTCCCAAGGAAGGGGTTCAGGCACTGAAATTTTAGTAAGTTCCTAGAGTCAGGAAGCCAATAGAGAAAATTAGGAACCCATAGTCTATAATAGCCAGCCAGGCTTAGAAGCTCATAAAGCTGTCACTTAGTTGTGGGTTTAGGAAATTCTTGGATTAGCTTAATTCTTTGTGGAGATAGCTGGATTCTTTCAGCATTAAGATTACGCCCTAGATAATGAAGAATAACTAGAGATAATTGTAATTTTTCCTTAGAGACTTTGTGTCCGTTTTCAGCTAACCATTACAGCAAATAAATGGAATCCTTTATGGATGCCTCTTTGGTAACTGAACATAGCAAGCAGTCATCTACATACTGTAGACGGGTTGACTTCCTGGGGAACTGGAGGGCATTTAAATCTTAGTGGAGTACTTGGGAGAAATAACAAGGGGCCTCAGTGAACCCTTGAGGCATGACTGTCCAGGTATATTGTTGACTGTTCCAGGTAAAGGCAAATAGATATTGGCTATTGGGGTCTACAGGGATGCTAAAGAAGGCTGAACAAAGGTCCACAACAGGGAACCATTTTGAGTCTGGTGGAACTTGTAACAGAATGGTGTTTGGGTTTGGAACAACTAGGAAACAAGGAATAGCCATCTTGTTAATAGCTCTCAAGTCCTGGACAAATCACCAACCCCTCCCATTAGGTTTCCAGACTGGGAAGATCGACTGTTACAGGGGCTGGTACAGGGAATACTTAACAGCTGGGCGATTAGTTCTTTGATTACTAGTGTGAGGCCTTGTATAGCCACAGGCTTTAATGGATATGGAGGCAATCTGGGAAGAGTCTTAGTTATGTCTATCTCAATTTTTATAGGCTCTACACTTTTTATTCTCCCAATGTCAGTATCAGAGGTAGCCTACAGATTTTCAGGCACCTCGATTAAGTTAAGGGACTTTTGTTGAAATTGTTTCTCTCCTATGTCAAGGACAGATTGTAAGGAACATAAAAGATCAGGTTCAGGCTGGTCAGGAAATTCTAAAGTGAGGTCTTCACTGGAAGCCCACCGTATTAGCCTTTTAATTTAGAAGGGAGATATCTACCTAATACGCTGACACAGAGCAAAAAGGAAAGTTTTTTGGTGAAATGTCCCAGAGTCATTTGTACTGGTTGAGATAGGAACTCTCTCTGAACTTCATTAGATACCCCTACTGTGGAAACTTTTTTTCACTCTGAGTAATTTGTTGTCCTATGAGAGTGAGGTTTAAAGTAGAAAGTGTAGCCCAGATTCTGCCAGAATTTGGCAAGATTTTCTATTGATTTTAATTTTAGCTTCCCTTTGGCTATTTAAGGGTATTACTGGTAGCGGTTTACTGGAGAGTCCCTTGGAATCCGATCAGTTCTGGGAGGGGCCCATATGGGGGCTCTCCCTTGGGCACATTCAACTGGCTATTGGGGAATTTGTATAGGACTTTGAAGGACAATTTTCTTTCCAGTACTCCAATTGATTATGAATGAGATTGGTCCTTGGGCCAGTGTTGCACCCGTAGGAGGATGTGATGTGTGTTATTGTAGGTTTCTGGCTTTGGAGCTGTGGCCAATAGTTTGGTGGATCTTTGTCTGTGATCTTGGTCCAAAGTCCTTTCAAAGGAAGAGCAGGTTGGGTCACCTCATTTATTGTATGGAACCCAGAATGCTGTAGGACGAGAGCTTCCAAATGGGCTTTAAAGCCTGCCACAGAGTCATCTTTCTTTGTTTGCCTATTTGAAAAACAGACCAATCAGTGTAGGCAGGGAAGACTCTAGGAACTGCTTTTCAAAGATCCGCTGCTATATTGCAAGCTTTTTCTGGTCCGTTAGCGGATCACATTGGAGATCAAGGATCTTGAGTGTTATCCTCAGGATTATGCCATTCTGCTCCCTGCATCCATTTTTGGGGCTTCACCAGGTCCCACCAACATATGTACAAGTTGATATGTGAGTACTCAGGTAAAGGACGAGAGAGGGGAGCAGCAGGAGTCACATCGGTCCTATTGTCTTGTTTTAGGTACCTCTTGTGTCTCTAATTTTTTATTAGCCTTTTGTAACAAATTTTTTAATAAAGCTATTTTGGAATCTTGAAGTCTTTCGGAAGCTTCTGCATGCCAATTAAAATAGGTATCGCATTCTGTTTGTTTAATTTGGGAACCTTTACTTGCAAGTGTACTTCTTAAATAAACAATCTTGTATAATTGGAACATTCTCCATAATGGCCTTTGTAATTCTAGATTATTTTTAGTAATATTTTGCCATTTTTGCAGATATAGCTTCTGACCGTAGTTTTTAGACATGAAAGAAGCAGGTGTTCCAAAAGGTGGCATGCTTGTCGCTTTAGAGTTTAAGGGTCCCATTAGCTAAGTCTTTGGGTTTCTTGGAGCCAAACTAGTGCCTAAAAGGATGTACCACTGTGTTGGGGATTGTGTGGTATTTTACAGTGCACCTCAGTACACGGGAATTTTCTTGCAGTTGGCAGGTGAACAAGTGTCAGTTTAACCTGTTCTGTGACCACCTTATCCTAACAAGGGAGTCTTCGGGTTTGGTGGTGAGCGCTCTAAGAGCTCTTAAGTGCTCAACCCAAGCCCATCAATTTTTGCAGCTTTTTGGCCTCTGAGATCCCCATTAGCAATACCCTTTATTCACACAAAACAAGAAAAACGTGCACCTTAATGTATTAGCACTAAGAGATATTACTGAATCCTGGCTAAGAAAAGACCTTGTTCATACCGCTAGCAATTCCCAATGTGGAACTGGGAATTGGGGAAAGGATTGAACCAGCAAACTCCAAAGAATGGGGACTTGCGAGCTGATTCCGAATAAACGGGGAACTGTAGACTACACTGCCAGCGGTTCCCAACACGGAATCTGAGGACAGAACCAAAGGCTGGGGTTTCCAATCAAATGGGGATTATGCTTCGAACTACCAGCAACTCCAACATGGAACTAGTGATTCCAGACAAATGGGGAACTAACTAGAAAGCCAATTAGATAAGGAGCTCAACACAAAGAGAGCAGAACTCAGAACCAAGAGGAGCTTACCCCTGGCCCTCGGAAACAGCAGAAAGGCAGTAACTCAAAGGTTTCACAAGGTACACTTGTGTTTCTTGTTGTCACTGAAGCTGTTTGAAGTCTCCTTTGATCCCACTACTGCCACCAAATCTGTTAAATAACAAAAAATTGACTGAGTAAATATAAAGATCAAATTGGTTTGATTCAATGATTCATGAATTAGGCAACTTCCCATCTAGCAGTAGAAAGGAGCTCCAAAGAGCTACAGGCAAAGGAAGGTTTTTAAAGACAGACGGGGGTAGAAAAAAGGAAATTATTAGCAAAGAATGCACCGTTTCAGGCAAAGTCACCCTCCCAAGTGGAAAAGAAGGGCCTAACAGGTGGATTACCACCCCCGACCCTCCCTGCCCCATGCTAACCAGGTAATTCCATGTTGACTGGTTAAAGGTTACATTCCTCGGGGGGTTTAGACTACAATTAGGTTAGGTATTAATTCTTGGTTTGCTGCCTGGGGTTTAGTACAAGTGACTCCACTTTGAGCCTGCTGTCTCCCTTTTAACAGGTTGTTCATAGTGTTATCTTAGTTAATGTACGAAACTTTTCCAGCCACTTGGGAGCTTTTATAAATCTGAGATAGATAATACTTACATGAGTATATTTCCAACGGCCTTTACATAGCCAAATAAAATAATACACCAATGCGAGTTATACATTTCAAATACCAATCTAAGTTCACCTTGACGTGGGAGAAGGGGATTGATGAATAACTGCGAGACTACATAATAAAGTTCCACTTGTAGAATAGGAATTTGAGGGTAGTTCAGTTAAGAAGAGCTGTACTGCTTCAGCACCTATTGTCCAGCCCCATGGATAGCTCTCCAAGAATCACAGCAAACAAGAGAAATTTATGATATGTACAGGATTAAAATTCATTGACCTTCTTCTGCTCTTTAAGGGAACAGAACTTAACTTTTTGAAAAAATATTTGGGAATTTGGTAAGTATAAAAGTGATAGAGGAGCAGCACAGTTCCGTGCTTATGGTAGTCATTGATTAAAGGCTGACTGATGGACTGAATGAATGAGATGCTCATGAAATGAATGAGTACGAAGAAATAGTGTTAAGTTCATTAGTTGAGTAGAGTTGGCCCTTATGGATAGAAAGTCTATGATTCATCCATTTTGGGTAGACATAACTTTAAGTGATCTTATTTAGATTGAATGTTTTCATGGACAAAAATGCTGCTCAATTTTTTTAAGGAGGAAAAAAAGCCTTGTCAAAATATGTTCCCTGATTTGGGGTTTAGAAATTAGGATCATTATATACTTAATCAGTGTGTATTTTAATAACTAACTGATGGGCTTCAAGGCGGTTGGGTTCTGTCTGTTTCTTCTCAGACAACATAAACTATGCAAAGATGAACTTCTCCAAGAACACATTCTACACTAAATATCAAATATTTGAAATGAGAAGATTTATGGGACGTTTTATATATATATATTTTTTTTTCATGGCCTGTCCTCTCGGCTTATATTATTTTTTTCCTTTCTATAACAGATTGATAAATTTTACCTGAGTAATAAAGCAATTTCGTGGAAATCTATCTTCGATCCTTATTTATTCTATGTGGTTTGCATCAATGACTGGGAGATCATTCACAAGATGTGCCTGCGGTTTGTCTGCCAATGGGGTTTCAAAGGCTGGCCAGAGAACAGTTGTGTCTAATCCTCCTCTTTAACTCATCCCCAGTCTTCATTCAGCCCGTCTGTGAAATGACTTGTGTGGCTAGCATTTATGAACAGAGAATTAGAAAGAAGAGGGAGGGAGAGAAAGAGAGAGGAGGGAAGGAAAGAGAAGTGGGAGAGAGGGAGCAGGAGAGAGGTAGAAAGAATAACAGCGAGAGAGAATTTTAATTTGATCTGGTGGGATCACAGTTTTGCTGTACATGTTAGGGGTAGGTGTTTCCTATCAGAAGGAAATAAGCGATAATGGTGGGTTAGGAAAAGGTCCTGGTTTATTAAAGGAAATATAATTTTCTCAATTGAGGTAGAAGTTCACAGGAGGAAGCTCCATAAACAATCTCAATGTGTGGCCCAACAGTTGTCTTTTGCAGCCACTAACGTTTTTAATATGGTGGGAAAAGATGGAGAGTAACATTGTAGAGTCTTTATTTGTCTCCCCTTTCAACACACACACACACACACACACACACCAGGCAAATGTTTTAACTCTTTAGACTTTCACTTGAGACAGAGTGAAAAAATTAATAATAATAAAAGGTGCCAGCAAAAACCACATCTCCAAGAGGAGAGGACCCATAAAGGGCTTTTATCTCCTGCCCATCATCTCAAATTGTCTTGTTTACCCCCCTGAATCCTGATCGGGCACCATTACTGCAGTCATATCCACAGCACTCTTGTGAAGGAAAAATTAATTCTGAATTACTGGCCCCTAACTGCCTGTTCTTCACATTATCTGTCATGAAAATAAGCAGACAATAGCTAGCTAAGTGGATTTCTGCTAGCTACCATTCAAAGGAGAAGGGACAGGTGTTCAATGGGGCTTCTTTCTTTCCTCAACTGCTATTTAACAATACATACAGGAGGAGTTTAATTGCATGCACCCACCTGCACCCTTGTCATTTCTTGGTTTTATTGGTTTTAATGAAAATATTAAGTGCACTCTAGGAACAGTGGCTAAGTGACATTTTGATTGAAACGTACAGGGAAATATATAATGGAAGCAGGCACTATTACAGTTTTAATAGAAACTGAAAGAAGTAACATCCAGAACAACATTTTTGCTATTGTTATGCATATAGCAAGTCCTGAGAAGAGTAATTGGGGACTGAGAAAATGGTTGTTAAAAAGAGCCTTTCACCTTAGCTACCTGACTTGTTTTTCCCTTGAAGAATAAAGTGGCCAGGCTTTGGCATATTTTCTTTCATTAAATACCCCTTAGGTAGCATCCATGGTCAAGTATGCTTTGGACCACCTTTCCTCTTCTCTGGAATCACAGCTCCTCGGGGTTACTAGAGAGAACTCGGATTCATGGACAAGAGTGTGGGATGAAAACAATGATTCCTTGCAGCTGGCCAGGTAGAATAGGGGCTAGTGACCTCTCACTAGCCACCAAAAACTTGTGTTTGCCTAAGCCCATCTTCCAGACTCAAAGTAGAGAAAGAAAAAAGTCAAAGTAAAAATTGTGTTATGAATCATCCTCAACGCATGTAATGGCTTTAGTGTTTGCTGAATTTCAATCATGTTTATTACAAGAACAATGGCTTATTGTGCAGTAAATACAAAATAAAATAAAAAACACCATCATTCCCAACGAACCTGTGTGCACATACAGGCACACACACAAATTATGCCTTAGAATTTAAACTACTAGTATAGAAAATTAATGATCTCATAAATTTTACATCTTTTTATCTGAAGTTAGAATATTTTCTAGTGAGCATTGAGTGGCAGAGAAGAACAATTTGTCCTTCATTAACCAGGTTCCTAAATGTATATAGCCATGTAAATAGAGAATGTGCATACTTTTTCTTCAATGAGAAGTTGTCTGTTCCGCCATGATAAAAAAATATGAGGGGCTGGCCCCATGGCTAAGTGATGAAGTTCACGTGCTCTGCTTCTGCAGCCTGAGGTTCACAGGTTCAGATCCTGGGCGTGGACCTCCAGACTGCTCATCAAGCCATACTGTGGCAGTGTCCCACATGGAGGAGGTAGAATGACTTACAACTAGGATATACAACTACATACTGGGGCTTTGGGGAGAAAAAAAATGTGAAATGTTTATAATATATTACAAAGCTAAAGGATAAAATAGAAATCCAGCAGGACATGCGTATGCATACTTGTGCATACATGTAATTGTCCCAGGTGTTTTTTGCTCAGTACATACCTAAATAAATGATCTCACTTATTCATTCATTGGTCCACTCATTCATTCATCCATCTATCCATCCATTGTATTAGAATCTTTTGGCTGCAACTTGTAGAATATTCAACTAAAATTGCCCTGAGAAATAAGTCGTTTGTTAACTCATAACAAGATACCCCGAGGCAGGGTAGTTCCTTGTTTGGTATGATTACTTAACAGAATCAGAAAAATAACAGGTATTTATCATACAGTAGTTCCCCCTTCTCTGTGGGGGATATATTCCAAGACCCCCAGTGGAAGCCTGAAACCACAGATAGTACCAAACCCTATATATGCTATGTTCTTTCCTATACATACACACCCATGATAAAGTTTAATTTATAAATTAGGTATTGTAAGAAATTAACAACAACAACAACTAATAATAGAACAACTATAACAATATACTGTACTAAAAATTACCATAGATCTTAGCAGCCTCAGCATACAATTTTGTTTCTTTCCTTATTAAGTCAAGAATTTTCACCTTTTCACCTATAGGAAACGCTTTATGGCTTCTCTTTGAAATGCCAGGATCATTTGTCTTGTGCTTTGGGGCCGTTGCAGGTAAAATAAGGGTTACTTGAACACAAGCACCGTGATACTGTGACAGTTGATCTGCTAGCTGAGACAGATACTAAGTGACTAATGGGCGGGTAGCATATACAGCATGGAAAAGCTGGACAAAGGGATGATTCAGGTTCTGAGCAGGATAAAGTGGGATGGTGCAAGATTTCATCACACTATTCAGAACAGCACACAATTTAAAACATTTAAATTATTTCTGGAATTTTCCATTTAGTATTCTGAAACCACAGTTGACCACAGGTAACTGAAACCTCAGAAAGCTAAACTGTGGATAAGAGGGGACTGTATTTCTTGTCACTCATTGTAAGCCTGTTGGTTTTCATTTGTATGCTTGCCTGTCTTGATTGCAAATTGGCTACAAATGTCGTGTGCTTAAAAGACAATATTCAACGACAGAAAATCTGAGTGTCTCTCTTTTTATTTTGGAGGAAGATCCAAGAACCCCCAGATTCCATTGGTCGAACTGGGTTACAACCCCTTCCCTTAGCCAACTCCTGAAAAATGAGGCTTGGGATTTCCATTATTAGCTTAGATCAACCACGATTCTGGCTGGGCCAGTGATATGCTGGTCAACATTTAACAACCTGCTTTCTGCGGAGAGATAAAAAGCAAGCACTGACTACAGCATTGGATGATTTCTGTGGTGCAAATACTCTCATCATGACTGATTTCAAGCTACCAACATGACCTCACCAAGGCAGAGTTGGGAAGAGATGTGCATAACTGGCTCTCACAAACCTATGTGAGCTATCTCCAGCACACCACCAGGCTGGGTCCATATTCCCTGAGCCTAATGCCACCCAACACCCGGCTTAAATGGGGTTATTTTAAAAAAAAGTCAGAAGAAAACAATGGACAGGTCTGAAAAGACATTTTTCCAAAGAAGACACACAGATGACCAACAGGTCCATGAATAGATGCTCAACATCATTAATCATCAGGGAAACGCAAATCAAAACCACAAAGCGATATCACCTCATACTCGTTAGAATGGCCATTATCAAAAAGAGAAGAAATAACAAGTGTTGGAGAAGATGTGGAGAAAAGGAAACCCATGTACACTGTTGGTAGGAATGTAAATTAGTGTAGCTGCTATGGAAAAATTAAAAATAGAACCACCATATGGTCCAGCAATTCCACTTTTGGGTTATTTGTCTGAAGAAAATGAAACACTAACTTGAAAAGATATACGCACCCTGATGTTCATTGCAGCATTATTTACAGTAGCCAAGATATGGAAATAACCTTAGTGTCCATTGATGGATGAATATAGAAATTATGGCATAAATACACAATGGAATATTATTCAGCCATAAATAAGAATGAAATTTTGACATTTGTGACAACGTGAGTGGACTTCAAGGGAATTATGCTAAATGAAAAAGTTAAACAGAGGAAGACAAACCCCGTATAACCCGACTTATATGTGCATTCTAAAAAAAAAAAAGCCACCAACCAAACAAACAATCCATCTCTTAGATACAGAGAACAGATGGTGGTTGTCAGAGGCAGGGGGTGAGGGGTGGGGGAAATGGATGAAAGGAGTCAAAAAGTAAAAAGAAAAAACAATGCAATTGCTGTAAAACAGACATAGACATTTTGAATCATATTCAAAATATTGACTTGATATATATACATATATATGTTAAAAATTGTAAAAATAAAAATAAAGTGGAGCTATTTTAGGCAGAAAAAGAGGAAATTGGCATGTTATCTGCAATGTCTGCCACATTCATTTGTTCATTCAACACATAATTTTGATGCCCCCTAGGTGTCAGATATTAAGGATAAGAGCTAGACACCTTTGAGAGAATTACCTGGTCTCTGACTCTTTATCAGAGAATCTGTCCATTCCCACAATTCCTGCTGATCAGGCAGTGAGCAATGTATCACGTAACTGGTCCCGCTGACCCTCCATTGTAATTGACCTGAAGGGAACTGTATACAAGCTGATGATAGGGCTCCGCACAGAGAGGACCTGGACAAAACAGACTTTTGAAGTCATTTATCAGCATTTAATGTTAGATTTAGTATGTTTTGTTGAATTAAGGAAAGCTGGGTTCGTACAATATGAATAATCAATAGAATGTCATCAAAAAAGGGAAAATGAAGCTGATCCTCAGAGAGTAGAAACATACTAGACATGTTGGGATCAGAGATGTATAAAAAGAGTCATCTCAATTTCTGCCTTTTGATTCTAATCCACCTGAGGCCCAAAAGCATCTCATTCCCTGTCCTTGAATAAAGCTTTAAAATACATCCTTGTGGGCTACCATTTTATCGTCTCCATTGGTTGGAGTTTTGTAAATGATTATTTTTGTGATCTCAAATGGGTTTCCATTCCTTGCAATCAAAACAATCTTAACTAGAACAGAACACAACAGTGAGCATGAAACTACTCCTGTCAATGAGCTCATGATCTAGTAATGGAGATGAAGTCAACCGATGGGCAATAACTTTGCAGTGTGAAACTGCTCTGCTCAGATAAAGTACACAGCGTAATGGGAACACCTTGGAGGGACACTTGTGTAGTCTTTACGGACTAAGAGAAGGTGGTGTTTTAAGAGTTTCAGAATCATCTTAATGTGTTGAGCCATCAGAAGAACTCTTGTTCACTCTAATTATAAGATCATGTTTTCAGATATAAAAATTTGGTCCCAACTTTGTCCCTTCCCGATTCCAGGTTCTGGGGACTCTTGTTTATTGGACCACTCTTAGACCCAGAAAAGAAAACAACCAAGTGGCATCAGCACCTCTAAGTCAAGGAGGAAACTCTCCCTAATAAAGAAGGAGACAAGTGTCTCTCACACATCCTTAACACAGAGCACATTTGTGCAAGGGGCACTAAGCAGTGTACGTGGTGTCATCATTTTCTCTAAAGTAATTCTACAGAATTAGGCCATACAGGCACAATAAAACAAAACAAAACAAAACAATAACAAGAAAAAAATTGGAAAAAACATATTGTCCAAAGCACCTTTCATCTGAAGTGTGATTTGGAAGTCTTACCTTGTATGAGTATAACAGAATATGTGGTTCCGTAAGCAGAGCTCTCTGTTTTAAGGGACTTTTGACACTCGATTAAGTCCTTCCCAGTAATTCTGTGTTATAGTCTATTTTAGAGCCATAATTCTAAGTGAAATATAAAAAGAATCAGTTGTATATTTCATGCAAACTCTTTCTCTTCCTTCGTTGTTGACCGTTACTTCCTGGCTCAATTCCAGTTGATGCAATTACACCCTGATTATCTGAAGCTCACCCTGCTGTCACTTCAATTGGTTAAGGGGTTCTTCTTTACCTCTCCTTTAACAGTCTCACTAAGTGGCTGTAGAGACTGTTATTACATTTGCTGCATCTCACTTCTCTTATCACTGAAACCATCTCAGGGCCACATATTAATAGCAGGGACTACCAGTATTGGATGGCAGAAATCATACAAGTGTGTTAAAATGTCTTTGTCTTTCAATGAAAGAGTTGGAAAGTATATCAGTACTAGTATAAAAGATGTGTCCCATCAGCCACTATGCATCCAGATCTGTGGTAAAGGTAACGCTTTATAAAATGACCTTCATAATTTATTTTATTTATAATAATTTATAATTACTAAAATAATTAAAGGTGTGTTTCTTAAGTGTGGTCCATGGATCACTGGCATTAGGACCCTAGGAAAGGAGAGCTGTTAAACTGAAGATTTCTGTGGTCCATTTCAGACCTCTTGAATCACAATATCTGGGATTGCAGTTAGGAATCTGAATTTTTAACAAGATTTCTACGTGATTTTGATAGGCAGCAAAATATGGAAAATACTGATTTAGGTGACACGTCTAAAGAAACCCACAAAGAGTAAGAATTACTCTGAACTAAAGTTCTCTGAGTTTACCAAGAGCATGGTGTATAGTTTTTCATCCCTTACTCTCCTTACTTTTATTTTTCTTTGGGCTCTCGTTAGAGCACAACCATCTCCATTGAACAGCTGGAGTAATGCACTGCATCAACTACGAGAGGCTAAGTTATAATACATGAAAAAACAAGCCCTTAAACACCAGTGACTTAAAAGAGCAAAATTTTATTTCTCATTTATGCTGCATTCCCATTGTAGGTTAACTGATGGCTGTGCTCCATGTCGTGTTTAGTCAAGGATATAGGCTATGAGAGGAGCCACCATCTTGATCATTGTAAGTCATGTTGACAGAGGGAAAGTGAGTGCAGGAGTGTCTCTATGAGCAATTGAAGAATTCTTCTGAAAGTAATTCCTTCCAGAACTCAAACTATCCCAACAATTACCAGGACCGTGAAGTAAAATCTTACTCTAACTCAGGAAAGGTGACAGGAAGAAATAGTTTTTGAAGAGCATTAAGGACTGTGATGTGCAAGCTTTGACAATTTCCCTCAGGCAAGTCCTCCAAGCAGAAGACAATTCACACATTTTTGTTTCCTATTTTTCACTCTTCCTTCCTTTACAGAGAAAATAAAGTCTTAATACTGCAAATTATATGACAGGCCATAGAGAATGCAGTCAGTTCTCATTATTCATGGTAATTATGTTATGTAAAATTGCTGGGAACACTGAAATGGTAAACACTGAATCATTGCTCCTAGAGGAAATATGGGGTTAGGTTCCTCTGAACCTCTAGGCACAACACTTTCAGCAACCAATCAATACATAACCTTATTTTACATGTAATCCTGTTTAAAGACACCTTATTTAATACATAGTGTTGGTTCATTAACATTGAACTCACAGGTAATGAGGCTATAACTCATGTCTGAACAAAGCTTATTTAACACATGTATTTTTTCCATAAGGCACATCACAGTCTTTTTGTACCTAGAAACACTAGACAGCACTTCAGCACTATGCTTAGGGAATATTTTAAACAGTGAAATCACCAACAAAACATACATAAAATGAGAAAAATATGGCACTAAATAGACCACGAAAGAAAACACATCTACATACCCATTAAGATGGCCAAAATCCAGAACACTGACAACACCAAATGCTGATGAGGATGTGGAGCAACAGGAACTCCCATTCACTGCTGGTGGGAATACAAAATGGTACAGCCACTTTGGATGATAGATTAGCATTCTCTAACAAAACTAAACTTACTCTTACCATACAATCCAATAATCATGCTTCCTGGTGTTTACTCAAAGAAGTTGAAAACTTATGTCCACACAAAAATCTGTACATGAATGTTTATAGCAGTTTTATTCACAATTGATAAAACTTGGAGGCAACAAAGACGTCCTTCAGTAGGTGAATGGATTAATAAACTGTGGGATATTATTCAGTGATGAAAAGAAATAAACTATCAATCCATGGAAAGACATGGAGGACACTTAGATGCATATTAGTAAGTGAAAGAAGCCAAACTGAAAAGGCTACATACTGTATGATTCCAACTACAGGCATACCTCATTTTATTGTACTTGGCTTTATTGTGCTTCATAGATACTGTGTTTTTCACAAATTGTATGTTTGTGGCAACCCTAGGTTGAGCAAGTCTATGGGCACCATTTTTCCAACATTTGCTCACCTCATGTCTCTGTGTCACATTTTAGTAATTCTCACAATATTTTTAAACTTTTCATTATTAATATATTTGTTATGGTGACTTGTGATCAGTGATTTTTGATGTTACTATTATAACTGTTTTGGTTTGCCATAAGCTGTGTCCATATAAGACGGTGAACTTAATTGATAAATGTTGTGTGTGTTCAGACTGCTCCACCAACCTGCTGTTCCCCTGTTTGTCTCTTCTCTCCTTGAGCCTCCCTATTCCCTGAGAAACAACAATAGTGAATTTAGGTCAATTAACTCTACAACAGCCTCTAAATGTTCAAGTGAAAGAAAGAGTCACATCTCTCCCTTCAAATCAAAAGCTAGAAATGATTAAGCTTAGGGAGGAAGGCATGTCAAAAGCCAAAATAGGCTGAAAAGTAGGCCTCCTGTGCCAAACAGTTAGCCAAACTGTGAATGCAAAGGAAAAATTCTTGAAGGAAATTAAAAGGGCTACTCCAGTGAACACACAAACGAAAAGGGTGAAATGGCCTTATTGCTGATACGGAGAAAGTTTTAGTGGTCTGGATAGAAGATCAAACCAGCCACAACCTTCCCTTAAGACAAAGCCTACTCCAGAGCAAGGCCCTAACTCTCTTCAATTCTGTGAAGGCTGAGAGAGGTGAGGAAGCTGCAGAAGAAAAGTTTGTAGTCAGCAGAGGTTGGTTCATGAGGTTTAAGAAAAGATGCCGTCTCCATAACATGAAAGTACAAGGGGAAGCAGCAAGTGCTGACGTAGAAGCTGCAGGAAGTTATCCGGAAGATCTAGCTAAGATCATTAATGAAGGTGGCTACACTAAACAACAGATTTTCAGTGTAGATCAAACAGTCTTATTTTGGAAGAAGATGCCATCTAGGACTTTCATAGCTAGAGACGAGAAGTCAATGCCTGGCTTCAAAGCTTCAAAGGACAGGCTGAATCTCTTGTTAAAGGCTAATGCAGCTGGCGACTTTAAGTTGAAGCCACTGCTCATTTATCATTCTGAAAATTCTCTAGCTTTTAAGAATTATGCTAAATCTACTCTGCCTGTGCTCTATAAATGGAACAACAAAGCCTGGATGACAGCACATCTGCTTACAACATGGTTTACTGAATATTTTAAGCCCACTGTTGAGACATACCACTCAGAAAAAAAGAATTCTTTTAAAATATTGCTGCTCATTGACAATGCACCTGGTCACCCATGATCTCTGATGGAGATGTACAATGAGATTAATGTTGTTCTCATGCCTGCTAACACAACATCCATTCTGCAGCCCATGGATCAAGGAGTAATTTTGACTTTCAAGACTTATTATTTGAGAAATATGTTTTGTAAGGCTATCGCTGCCATAGATAGGGATTCCTACGACAGACCTGGGCAAAGTAAATTGAAAACCCTCTGGAAAGTATTCACCATCCAGATGCCATTAAGAACATTTGTGATTCATGGGAAGAAGACAAAATGTCAACATTAACAGAGGTTTGGAAGAAGTGGATTCCAGCCCTCAAGGGTGATTTTGAGGGGTTCAAGACTTCAGTGGAGGGAGTAACTGCAGACATGGTGAAAATAGTAAGAGAACTAGATTTAGAAGTGGAGCCTGAAGATGTGACTGAATTGCTGCAATCTCATGGTAAAACTTTAATGGATGAGGAGTTGCTTCCTATGGATGAGCAAAGAAAGTAGTTCTGTGAGTTGGAGTCTACTCCTGGTGAAGATGCTCTGAAGATTGTTGAAATGACAACAAAGGATTTAGAATATTACATGAACTCAATTGATAAAGCAGTGGCAGAGTTTGAGAGGGCTGACTCCAATTTTGAAAGAAGTTTTTCCATGGGTAAAATGCTATCAAACAGCATCACACACTACAGAGAAATTGTTTGTGAAAGGAAGAATCAATCGATGTGGCAAATTTCACTGTTGTCTTATTTTAAGAAATTGCCTCAGCCACTCCAACCTCAGCAACCACCACCCTGACCAGTCAGTAGCCATCAACATCGAGGCAAGACCTTCCACCAGCAACAAGATTATGACTTGCTGAAAGCTCAGATGATGGTTCACATTTTTTAGCAACAAAGTATTTTTTAATTAAGGTATATAAATTGTTTTCTTAGACATAATGCTATTGCATACTTAATAAACTACAGTATAGTGTAAACATAACTTTTATATGCACTGGGAAACCAAAATATTCTTGCAACTTGCTTTATTGTGATAGTCACTTTATTGTGGCACTCTGGAACCAAATCTGCAATATCTCTGAGGTATGCCTGTATCTGACATTCTGGAAAAGGCAAAACTGTGGAGACAGTAAAAACATCAGTGGTTTCCAGAGATTAGTGGAGAGGGAGTTATGAATAGGAAGAACATAGAGGATTTTCAGGGCAGTGAAACTACTCTATATGGTGCTATAATGATGGATACATGCCATTATAAATTTGTCCAAACTCATAGAATATACAACGCCAACAGTGATTCCTAATGTAAACTATGGACTCTGGGTGATAATGATGTGTCAGTGTAGGTTCATCAATTGTAACAAATGTACCACTCTAGTAGGGGATGTTGATAATTGATAATGTGGAGGGGGGTGTGTGATGCGTGTGAAAGGCAGGGAGTATGTATCTTCCCCTCAAATTTACTGTGAACCTAAAACTGCTTTGAAAAATGAACCTTGTTATTTAAAAAAAAAAAAAGAAGACATATTTACAGTATGAGAGAAGGCAGAGTATTGCATTGATCAACCTCAGCTGGGAATGTGTGTCAGGTGAGTCAAATTTTTTGCCCCTCTTTTTGCACATATCCATGAATTACCACAAAAGTGCTGTATTGACTTTAGGGTTACAAGCAAATTCTAGGGGGTAGGAAAATTCACAAATATGGAATCCATGAATAGTAGGAATCAACTGTAGATCCAGCTTCATTCTGAGTTAGTCCCAGCATGATTCTTGACTGGTAACACATTGTTGGGTTATAGTAATTTATATCTATCATTCCTGTGATTTTAAAATAGGAAGCTAAATTTCGTTTTCCTCGTAAGATCTCAACGTTGATTTTTGGATTAATCTGCTTTCAAATACCAATTTTACCACTTATTAACTACATGTCCTTGGGCAAGTTGTTTAACCTCTTTGAACTTTAAAATCATCACCTACAGATGGGAGAAAATAACACCTAACCCTGCATAATTGTTGTGAAAAGGAGAGAGATGATGAATATAAAGCAACTACCACCTTACCTGGTCCATTGTAGGAGTTAATGTATGGCAATTTGCCTAATACCTATTATGATGGCCACCAGGGAAAAGTAATTAGGTCCTGTAAGTTTGACGTAGGCACATGTGGTAACTCATTTATATATAGGTTCATTCTCTCAATCATTCATTCATTTATTCATTCATAATTTCAATATTTACTGAGTGTCTACAATGCCAGATATTGAGCAGGTGCAAAAATGCCGTAACTAACAGTGAACTAAACAAGGAGACATCTAAGCAAATCACGTAAAACATAGAAATGCACATTTTGTTGAATGCAGCAGACTGGCAAGGTTATGGAAGCCTTCACAAAAAAGATGATGGCTTAGCCTTAAGGAAGTATAAGAATTTACCACATGAGGAAAATATGGAACAGTATTTCAGGTAGAGAAGTTTGCACATACAAAAGACTCGAAGTGACAGAGAATGTGGCACATTTTGAAAACAACAAGAATTTTGATGTCACATAAACATAGGATTGAATGTCAAAGGAAGGAAGTGGACATGTATGAAGAAACCAAATCATTCTAGCTAAACATTTTAAACCTTATTCTGAGGTCAATGGAAAACCAATGAAAAGTGTTAAAACAGGGATTGATATAATTCATCTTGCGCTTATGACAATCACGGGGCCACTGATATGGAAGACTGCTTGGAGGAGCAATGCCGAGAGAAGGGAGACGACTTATAAGGTTATTATACTAGTTCCTGGTGAAGGGGTTGGAAACTAAACAGTGCTGTGGAAATAAATGAAGACCCACCCAAATGAGAACAAGCAAGTCTTTTTATTTAGAACTTGCTCTAGCAAGGAAGTCAGTCACCATCTCTTGCATTTGGCAGAGACTCAAAGACAGGCATGGGAGTGTGAAAGCTGTACAGTGGAAAGAAAGCATAGGCCTTGGGTATGCCTTGACTGGAGGAAGTTGGCATGGGGAAGCTCTAGGCAGCTAACTAGAAGCAAGACATGCTATGTGGTTGGTTACGGATGCATATTCAACTTTCTCTGCTTGGTCCTAAGGTGGAAATAGGGGAAAAATTAGAGAAACTTAGTTGTTAGGCAAGTCCTGGCTGTTTGGGGTGAATAGTTATGGAGGTTATTGTTTGGCTTCTTGGACTCCTTGATAGAGATACTAATCAGACTTCTTGGACTTGTTATTGTAGATAGTAGCTTGTCTTCTCGGGCTGATTGCTACAGGTCATGGATCAGAATTCCATTTTTATTTGTAGTCTGGCCGTTGTCTGTAAGTCCAGTCTCTCAGTGGGTAGTGCGTTCTAGGAAGATCATATAGGACAATGAAATAGAAGAAAAAATTGAAATTCAGATAGGAAATGAGACTTGCCCATGGTCACATATCACAGAGCGAGGTGGGGAAAGAATGAAAATCTGTTGGCCCTATTTAGTGCACAAACTAATTTACAAAACTACATCTAAACTGACTGGTAAATAGCTATGATGGGAGGATGACACAGAAAATTCCTGTTCTACTTCAAGAGCAAAAGTAAGTTGGATTAGTATATGCCACCATGTTAAAGCCTTTCCCACATTTCAGCCACAATCTCCATAACAGGGGAAAAAAGTCTCCATTGTCTGTACCTCAAAGTATTATCTCTTATCCTGAAAGCATGTTCCCTTTCATCAAGGGCCGTTATGATCTTTCTACCACTGTGTACTTTACTCTGTATATTCTGTACAAACTCGAAACTAAAAGAGTGAAGCGGAAACTGAGAAAATGGAAGAGTTTTTATTTGCGTGAACTGTTCGTCTTATCTCAATGAAAAGATACTTCTCTATCTTTTCTCTTCCTGCCATGTAAAGTATTTTCTTACTGAATTAAAAAAAATACAGAACAGTTTAATCTGAGACAATGGATATTAAAGGTTAGTAAAGTTTCAAATTTGATTCTGAGTAATACAGAGGACTGTCTGAATGTTCAAAAGCTATCAGCAGAGCAAGGACTACAGAAAAAACAGAGCTAATAAGCATATCGTCTTGGCCTTCCATGCCCACAACAGCCCAGTCAGTCAAGACTGATGACATGAAAGTGCTTTTTCAAAGACAGGAGTGGGTGGGATTAAAAGAAACTGTGAGTAAATTGTTTCGAAATGTCAAGAGCAAAATATTGCCTCTGCCTCCAATACAGTTCTGTTCACCCAGTCGGTGGCAGAGGGAGAGTGAAGAAGCTGCTTGCCTAGAACTAAGGCTTTGGTATCTCTGCCTCTCAATTTGTCTACCCCATCCAGACTGTGTACACGTTGTAGGCAATGCACCTCCATGGGCACCTTAAAATGCCTAATGACGAACCCTTTCACTTCATACTCACCAGCTTTGCTTTCTGTCACTGAAAACTGTTGGAAGAAATGAGTTTAGGACTAGAGCATTTCCCATCTCCTCCCCTTATAAACAGGGACTTTAAAGGAACAATATTTCAGGCAGGGGATATTCTCCTCCCATGTTGCAGTTCACATTCCACCTCAAGTTTGTGCTTCCAGAATTGTTTAGTGTCATAACTCATGAGGAACCTCACTATGATCTTTGGGGGGAAAACGCCAACCTTAGAACACATGTTAACATTTTATTAATTGACAATATGAATATAATACCCATGATCACATTGATCAAACTCTAAGAATCTTCTTTAACTGCTTTACTAAGGTAGACCCTCCAGATAGTCAAAGAAGGAGTCGACTATCAAGACCTCATTTCTAGATAACCACATACCGCAAAATAAGATCTGCAGAAGGTGCTGGGACTGCCAGATGCAAAAATCCCCGACTCCTACTTCCTGGGAAGAGGGAGAAGCAGCAAGAATCTAAACAACCAAAGAGTAGAACTGTCACGTTATGCCAAGCTCGTGATTCGGAGTACCCCACTGATTAAAATTCTTTGAGAACTCCATGCCGTGTAGGATAAGATTCATGCTTTTGGCAAGACGTGTCCAGCCTCTCGTGACCTGACCATTGGCCATTTCTCCAACTTCTGCTGCCAACCCACCTGACTCCCCCAAACTCCACTGCCCACAGCCCTCCTCTCCAGCCGTAGAGCATTTTACAATGCTCCTTCCTTCCTTATGCTCTGCCCGCCTGACCAACTTTTCCATTTCTCAAGACCTTAGGCCATTTTACTTCTTCTGTGAAGCCTTCTCTGACTTCCCTTCTTTTGTCCCAAGAGAATTGTGTCTCTTCTTTCTTTGTTCTACCACCATTTCTTGTATTTGCTCAATCGTCTTTACACCCAATAGTGCTTATTACAAATATGTCTGTCTTCTCTCCCAGAGGGAGGGCCCCTTGAAAGTGCTAAATGTATCTGTCATCACTCATCTCCAGGGCCAAGCGCATTCCTTGGCACAACAGTAGGTACTTAATTATTTACTGAATAAATGTATGACAGCAGCCCAAATTCTGCCTCTGACTATAGACAGCATTTTATACAAAGATGTACCCAAATAACTCTTGTTTCCCTTGTTAAAGCATTGTGAATATATCATCCATAAATCTAACTAAGGCTTTTATGACATAGATATTTTTAGCCACCACAACCTCTTTGGGTAATGAAATTCACGTGTTTATTTTGTTCTTCATAAATGTTTAATTCATCTCAAATTTTTGGGGGGGCTTCAGGTGGTAACATCAATTTCTAAAATCTCCTAAATAAGTCTAGTTCAGTTTTATACTATTTTGGTCCTTCGTGATTTTCTGGTTACGCTTTATCCATTTGGAAGGCTGAAGAATCATTAATTTTAAATAGTGTATTAGTCAGGATAATGGGAACTGACTGACATATGGAATTTGGAATCCTGGCCAGAGCTGCATCCAGGAGTTCAAATGATGTCAGCAGAAATCTCATGCTTTTCCTATTTCGCTCAGCTCTGCCTATCTGTGTGCTGCTTTCATTCCCAGTTAAGCAATAACCATATGATGGCAAAGACAGCCACTGGCAACGTTAGCCTCCCCTAGTGTTTCCAGTAAGTGATCCCAGTGAAAGATGTCTTTCTCTACAGCATAAGCACAAGTCATGTAGATGACTCATTGGCCTGAATTGTGTCCCATGTTTCTCCTTGGACCAGTCACTGTGGCATTCAATGCTAATTGGATAGAACTAGGTCGAAAGCAGATGCTCATGCCAGGGATGGTATGGGATTAATTCTGGTTTAGTCTATCAGAACTACACGCTTTAAAAATGGAAAAGAGATGATTTCCCCCAAAGACACGACAAACAAACAAAACAAAACAACAAAATCATTTTGGCCTACCATAAAGTTCTTTTGCTTGTCCTCTATGGCTCTTCTGTCTTCTTTGGAGTTAAAGCAATCAGAATGCCATAAAGTATACAGTGTAGAAGACAATAACATTTTGTTTTATTTCTAAACATTAGTACTAATGATGATTTATGGGTTTCTTTCTTGTGATTTTTCTCCATAAAGTTTCATCTTGAGCAAGTATTTATAACTCTTTGCTCCCATTCCTGAATCATAATTGTTTGCTTTAAGCCAGCATTCTCTGAAGAGAGTTCAAGTTTTATTTTTCTTGAATGTTTGCCTTGCACTAAGGTCATATTAAATTCTCTTGCCAGATTTTTGCTCACTTTCACAGCCCCAAAGTTGCCCTGTCATTTATCCTACCCTGTGTCCATCCAAGGATGGAGCACTCAGGAGAGTTTACTGTAATACTTAAACTAGGTAAACTTCCTATGTCTACTTTCTTCAAAGTAATTTGTCATATCATCATCATCCTGAAAAAACAAGGACAATAAACATATTAACGATAACAAAATATTCAAGCTTGGCAACCCTTGCTTTTTATACTGTTAGTGGCAATTCATCTTATTCTAATCTTCCAAAGACACAGCTGGATCCGGGAGTTGGGATTATGGGAAAGGATATTTCTAGTTGTGGAGTGCTATAATTGTGGGTAGCTGCATTCCTGTTATAAGGCAGAAGCTGGCCGCAGCTGATATATTTTCCCAAATATATTTGAATTTCATCTCACCGTAAAGAAATAAGCTTTCATCTTCAGAAAGTCACTTTGACCAGGCATACAAAGAAAAGTATAAAGAAAGAATAAGATGCTTCAACAATCGTTTGGTTAATTGGCAGCTTCTCAGGCAGCAGATGTAGCAATCACACCTTCAACGTTGTCTCCTTCCTTGGTTTCCATGACACACATACACACTCCAGGGGTTGTCTTTGCAGGCTCTTGCCTCATGTTCTCCTTCTTTTCCACCCGATGGTCTCTCTTTAGACTCTATCTTGCCCCTCTCCACCCTCTCTTAGGCAATTTCCTACATTTGTATCACTTCTGGGAATAATGTGCAAGTCTGTATCTTTAGTCAAACTTCTTTCCCAAACTCTAGACCTAAATTTTTTAGTGCACTAAATATCTTCTCTCAGGCAGCCCAATAGGACCTCAAATCCTTTATCTGTAAAATAGAACTTAACATCTTTTCATAAAACATCTCTTTCTCTTAATTTTCCTTCTTCTATCCCTCCCTCCTGTTTCTTTTCTTTTTTCTTCATCTAGTTCTTTATTATCCTAAATTATTCTATTCTAATAAGACCCAAATGTGTACAAGAATAACAAGTATAAAAATAGGTATAAGTTTCTTAGGATTATAGCTTTTGTGCAATTATTAAACCAAAGCTATTAAACCAAGAAAGGCAAAAATTTCTTAGGATTTTAGCTCCTATGCAACTATTACCCAAAAAAGCAATATTACAGACTTAAAACATTCAATATGACAACAGTAAATTTGTTATGATGACCAGTATTTTTTTTGAAACAAAATTGGTATTTGTAATGGAATATTTACACTGACTGCTATGTCATTCATCCATTTTTTATCATACTGTAATAACTAAACTTTCATCTTTTTGTCCTTTTGAACTAGAGTGAAAACTTTGTACAGCTCATCATAAATTTTATGCATGCATCATTTAGAAATTGATTCTGCCTGTGTTCTTTTTGTGAAAGATATCAAAAATACAAAACTATATATATAATTTAAATATAATAATTATGAAAAATGATAAAATAAATATTCAAGTACTCTCCATGAAGTTTAAAAACATGTGTTAAAAACACCTTTTATTGTCTCTATGTATCCCTTTCCATCCGCCCAAGGAGCCACATGTTTGATTTATGGATACACCACATATATATGCAGCTCGTGTTACCACAGATATACGTATATATGTACTACCCATATATAGTTTTGTTTCCTTTTCAACTTTTATACATACAATCATTCTATAATTTTTTCTATGATTTACTCTCTTTGCTCTTTGTAATTCTTCCATGTTGACATATATATATGTAGATAGATACATAGAAATATTCTTCATTTTCATGCTTTATAATATTCCTTTATATAACTACACCAAAATTATTCATCTGTTATACTGTTAATGGTCACTTGGGATGTTTCCAATATTTTTATTATTTTGAACAATACATCTATCTATATAAAAAGTTCATATACCTTTTACCGTTATCTGTGGAAATTCTTTGAGACCAGGTCTTAAGTGTGTTCCTCCAAATAGATATTTTACTTGGTTATGCTAGGCACCTCAGGACAATCATCAACCCAGGTCAAATTTAAACTAAATTTGGCATTAGTGGATTTTTCAGACTAGATAGTTGTTATAAATTCTGGCCTTAAATCCACGTTTGTGCAGGCTTTGGTTAGTAATTCTCAGAGAATGGATTTCTTTTTCTTGGGTCTACCAGAGAAAGACAGACATAGGCACGTGAAATTTGGGAGGGCCTAGATTTATCTGGGGTCTCAGAACTGATCTTGCACCTTGTTTCATCTCAGGCTTTATTTTTAGTCCCCAGTGGATGGTCCATTAAAATCTAAGTTCTGGTCTACCTGCAATAGATGCATCCCCCAGACCAAACACTGGCCCCAGATTTCCCTTGTAGGGGAGGAAGACAGTTCTTCTATCCACACTAGGTCCTTCTGGCTGGGCTATGAATTAAATTGACATGAGGCAGAATAACAGGAGAAAGTCAAACAAAGCTTTATAACATGTATAGGTGGGAGAAACTCAGGAAAACTGAGCAACTCACCAACATGGTGGAGGCTCTCATCTTAAATACCATCTTCAGCTAAAGGCAAAGGAGGATGTTGGGGGTGGGGGGAGTCAGTTACAGGAGATTACCAGAAAAGCACAGTAAACAAAGGTAATGTTATTATGCAGATTTAAGTCCTTGCCCCCCTTCTTCATGGCACAGTGAGGGAGACACCTTTACATTTGGAGACTTCCCTTACAAATGTACATCTCTCTTATAAAGGGTGACTTCTACTTTTCAGAGCTTCTGCCTTGTCTGCAGTTTCTTAAAAGTAACCAGCCTAAAACAATCCTCATGCGAAAGAGACACATTTTGGGGTGGCCAATTCTGACCCCCCCCACACCCTCACCTCTGTGAATTCATTATATCTTGTCATTTTTGGCTTCTGAGGAATTAATCATACTTTCTCATTCTCTCATCCATGAAGTGAACTGAATGTATTGTTTTTTAATATCTAAAATTTTTAATTGTGATGAACCATGAGCGGATTCTGTAAACATCTAACCTTTCATATTTTCAGTAATGGAAATTATGGCATCTGGAGCTTCACTCCTGGAAACATCTTTGTATCCTTGCATTTCGCATGGAATCAGCTGGTGAAAAAGTAGCTGTTTGCTATCTATCGAACCTGAAGCAGTATCCTTCAGAGTAAAATTCCTATTAAGGTAGACCCTCCAGAAAATCCCTTACATGGGGCTGGAGAGCCTACTGACCTCCATTTTTCCTTCTCATGGGAAGCAGTTCAAATTAAAAGATTTTAATTATTATGCACAAGAAGCCTATAAAAAAATCTGACTCTTTCCAGGGACAGGCTCTCTATTTGAAATTAGGGAGGAGAATGTGTAACGTCTATGAGTCCCCTGTTATTCATTACTTATCTGCTTGCTTGCTTAATTGCTTGCTGTTCTGATACCTATATAATCTCTTTTTTCTTTTTCTAGAAAAGATTAAGGGAAAGCTTGCTTATCAGGGTCACCAAGAAGGTAAAAGAAGATATGATTGTAAGTCACAGTGGATACTTTCTTTCTGCACTGAGAAAGACAATGTCCCTTCCAACATTTTCTTGATCTTCCCATCAGGGACTTGATTATGGGAAGCAGGGAAATCCCTCTGGAATCTATTCTCATTTTAGCTCCATGATCTACTCTTATAGGAGTAATGGAGTCCAGAGACTGTTGAGGCAGCTGAATGTTTTAAATCTTTTTTTTTGTAGAAACGTTGAAGGTTAAAACCAGTACTATAATTACTAGGAAATAATTGAACTTTGATTTTCATTATCTTATGATTTTAATTTCAGTGTAATCAAAAAGAATGAAAATACAATCTCATTGAGGGCGAGGAGACAGCCTTAATTTGTAAGGCTCCAGAATAATTTCTCCTTGCCTGACTTCTTACAGTAGCCAAATATCCCTCTTATGGGCTACGTATAGTTTCTTCTCACTTGGCATCTGAGAGTTCATCTTCACCACTAGATTGTTGACTCACTGAAGCCAAGTCTTGTGACTTTGAGTCTTTATGTCCATGAGTCTACCGCAATCAATAGTAGACATTCCCTGAAAATTTGTTCACTGGAAAATCAACCTACTTACCGATATCTCTGTTTAAATTTATTTTTTTAAAGCCAATCTTAAGTTTGGCCCTGGAAACTCTCCTGTATATGTCACTCTCCTGTCCAAAACTTTTTTGGATTTTTGTTCTCTAAATACTAGAGTTCAAAATCCTCAGTCTGGTATCTTGTACAATCTGCTGCTAATCTGACCTTCCAACATTTTCCACTCCTCTAAGGCATGCCCTTTACATTTTAGCCAACTAATTTATTCTCTGTATATCTGCTCTATTCTTCAACCTACACATCTTTCACAAGCCGTTTCAGAAGTCAGAGGTGTCCTAATTTTCGTCTTCATGTTTCCAGATCCTACCAACCCTTTAAAGCCTCTCTCAAATGGCTTCTATCCAGAAATGGCCTCCTACCCTGATTTCCCCCATGCCAGTGCTTTATCTGCACCTTCGTCAGGGCACTTATTTCCTAATTTCCATTATAGTCCTGCGTGTTACTCACTCTTCAACCCCCAGCCCAGTCCAAAGATCGCTTGAGGTCTGTTTCTGATTCATGTTCTTTTAATGTCTACTCCCGTGTGTGCCTTAGACTCAGCAGGTACACGTTTATCATTATCTGAGTGAACATGTATTTAGCACCTGTTATACTTTCCAATCCCATTGCTGGATACTTTTCAGATCTTCATTCCTTTTAAGTATGACAGTAGGGCTGTGGGGTTGTCAATATTATCCTCATTTTGCAGAGGACAATCAGAGACTTCTTGTGCGGTCTATGACTGCACTCATCAAACTTTAGGGTGTATCAGTATCATCTGGAGGGCTAGTTACAACATGTATGGGTGGGCCCCACCTCCATAATTTCTGACCCAATAAATCTGAGTTGGGTCTAAAAATCTGCATTTCTAGACAGTTCCCAGGTGATGTTGGTGCTGCTCTTCCAGGGACTACGTTTTGAGAACCATTGGTCTGTGACGTTGCCGCTGCCTTCCTGTCGCCATTTCATTGAAGGAGGCAGAGCGAGTGCCTGGGCAAGGATAAATTTTACATTATCAGGAGAAGTGGTGAATGACTCCAATTTCAAACTGCCTCCTCTGTAACTGATATTCAATTTAATTTTATTAGTCAAATTAAAGATAAATTAGAGAGAAAGGGCACGAAGTGAAAGAAGAAGAAAGGAAGGAAGGAAGAAAGGAAAGGATTTTGTGAGGAGGCCTATATTGTTTATTTATATTAAATTACATTCCAATGATAGTGGGAAACAGTTGAGAATGTTAAATCATGATCCACTACTACCCAGTGATAAGATTTTAGACAAATTGAGGAGAATAAAAAACATCCAGCTTTATGGATAAAGAAAGAGGCTCTGGGAGCTTAATTGTACTTTAGACACAGAAGTGTGCTTTTTAATATCATGTTGAATGAATGAAAAATTTTTCTGCTGGGGCCGGCCCGGTGGTGCAGCGGTTAAGTGCTCATGTTCTGCTTCTCAGTAGCCCAGTGTCTGCCAGTTTGGATCCCGGCTGTGCACATGGCACCACTTGGCACGCCATGCTGTGGTAGGCATCCCACATATAAAGTAGAGGAAGATGGGCACGGATGTTAGCTCAGGGCCAGGCTTCCTCAGCAAAAAAGAGAAGGATTGACAGTAGTTAGCTCAGGGCTAATCTTCCTCAAAAAAAAATAAAATAAAATAAATGCATGAAAAAAAAGAAAGAAAAATTTTTCGGCCAAGAAGTTTTCCAACTTCTAACCTTAATTTTCTCACAAAGGAATAGGAAAAGAAATCTCTGGAGGATTTTTCAAACGTAGTCATATTTTAAGTCTCTGATCCTGTTAATGGGAATGTTGTGAATACATTTTCTTTTCTTTTTTTCTTTTTTGAGATGCAAAACAATGCAACACAAAAATACAATGATATGAAAAACGGTCTCCCTTTTGGGCTCTGGGGACTGAAATTAAAGCTTCTCAAAGGTGATTTCCCATCAAGTAGGGCAAAGGTTCGGCAATGTGGATCTTTCTGAGACAGAGATTTATTTTTATTTTCCCTCAGGTTTCTGAGAATTGGCCTGTCACTGCTCTTTGACTGTCCTCAGAGATGGCGTGACCTGGTGTATGACCCTCATATTAAAAATCTGAGATAATGAGTTTAAAAAAGAAAACTCCACAATTTATGGTCTGTCATTAAAAGACACAGGATTGTAAATAAGATGATTATTTGAAAATAGAAATAGCCCCGAAAAAAACCAAAAAGACATTCTTTCTTAGAGGATGTTATTTGGGTCCTCATTATCTCTAGCCTGTACTACTGTCCAGTATGCGTTACCAGCCTCCTATCTAAATGACCTTCATTGGAGTCACTTTTATTTTATTGCTATTCTGCTTAGAATTCCTCAATAGTTCACCATTGTCTACAGGAAAAAAATTCACTAAATTTTGTTTTCTATGTCTTACAGAGTTGTACGTGACTCATTCTGCTGTCCATTTTCTCTCAAGTTGCCGTAGTATTGAACTCAACTGCCCTTCCCTCAGACATGACATTCTTTCTCATGCCTCCCTACATGTTTCCCTTTGCTTTCTTCCTTCTGGAAAACCCCTTCTATTCCAAACTCTGTCTGGTCCCTCCCCTACTTAGCTGTTGTTGTTATTAGTTTTTAACAAGCCAAATGCTCACCAGGTCTTATACTAAAACTTCCCTCCTTTGTGAGGCTTTGCTTAACTACCCAAGTTGACTTGGGCAGGCCTTGCTGTACATTTTTCTGTGGGAGGCTGAATAATGCCCTCCAAGGATGTCCAGGACCTGATCCTTGGAACCTGTGAATTTTACTTTATACGATGTATGTGCTTAAGTTAAGGATGTTAAAATGAGATTATTCTGGATTATCCAAGGGGCCTTAGTGTAACCACAAATGTCCTTGTAAAAGTGAGGGAGGGAGATTAGAGGAAAAGGCTGTGTAAAGACAGACACAAAGATTGGAATGATATGCTCTAAAGACGGATGAAGGGTCACAAGCCACTAGACATTGGAAAAGGCAAGGAAATAAATTCTCCCCCCAGAGACTCGAAAGAGAGCACAGCCTTGCCAACACTTTGATTTCAGTCCAGTGAAATCCATTTTGGACTTCTGGTCTCCAGAACCACAAGAGTATAAATTTCTGATCCTTTAAGCCACTAAATTTGTGATAACAATAGGAAACTAATACACCTTCTCTAGAATGTACATTCTTCCATTTTAGCAAGTGTTTCATGCTTTTGTAATCATTTGTCTACTTGCCTTCCCTCTAGATGATGGATATCTACTCTATCATATCCAACAGCCTGGCTCATCAAGTCCATTTTACTATCCTGAAATGAAACTCACCTACACCCATAATTTGAAAAATCAACACAGTGCTTTACCTTTCATTTTACTATAAATGAAAGTAATTTGTAAGAAAATATTTACTTCTATTTGTAAGTGTTTGAGCTTGACTATAGATTGAGACAGCTAAGATATACACTAGCTCCTATAATAGAATCATTATGAATGCAACAGCAACATATGCAAACCAATGCAGGTGTGTTACATTGGTGATTTAAATCCGGAAAGAGTCATTACTGTCTGTGACATTTGTTTATGAAACCACATAGAACTTTTGGTAAGTTCCAAAAATAAATAAATAAACAAAAACCAAATGAAAGCATAATCATCCTTTGACTTCCACAGTAGTTGCATTCTTAGAGAATTCACTGTAAATTAAAACTGCTTGAAAATTCTTTGTACTTAGTGGTAATTTCTGAACTCAGATAACTTGAAAAAAAGGTTTTCACTACATGAATTTCTGGTAACAGATTGGGAAGTCATGTGGGATCAGGGACATTTCTTCAGGTATGAAGTATACTGTGACCTGCAGAATGTCCAACATCTTGAGTCTCTGACTGTTAAATGCTAAAAGCACCTTATAATCATATAACAACCAAAAATATCCCCACAAATAACCAGTATCTTACATGGAGAACCACTGCTTTGTACTCTCAGAATTGCTGCTTTATGTATTTTTGAGACTTTTTAGATTTATATACATTTATGATTGATATATCTTCCAGCTATATTAACTCTTTTATCGTTATGAGATGTACCTCTTTATTCCCAATAATATTCTTTGTCTTGAAGTCTATTTTATGCAATATTAATGTATACAGGCCAGGTTTCTTAAACTTTCTGTTTGCATCATATATTTTTTGTTGCATTTGCTTAAACACTTTCTGTGCATACAATTCGATCTTGCTTTTGTATCCATTTTTATAATCTTTTTCTTTTAATTGGAAAATTTAGTCTATTAGCATTTAATAGAATTATTTTTATGTTTGGATTTAGGTCTACTGTTATATTGTTTTTAGTTTGTTAGCTTTGTTTTCTCTTCCTCTGTTTTCTTTTCCTGCCTTCTGAATACTTTATAGAATGCTATTTTGATTTTCATTGACTATTTAGCTCTAACTTTTTGAATACGTTATAAATTCCTCAACTTTTTCTTTAAAGTCACATGGATTTTAAATAAATTGTAAAATGGTCTTTTATAGTTGCCTATGCTTTTGTAATCATCTGTGTGATCATTTATTACGATTTTGGATGATTTTCATTCATTCCTAGAGATCTGAATTTCTAGTATAATTTCTCTTCAGCCTGGAAAACTTCCTTTATTATTTGCTGCATCATTGCCTTGTCAGGACAAATTCCTTTAGCTTTCCTTTATTTGACTGTGATATCTCCAGGCATGAATTCTTGGAATTACTCCAATTTCGGGCTTGCTAAGCTTTTTGAATTTATAAATGTATATCTTTCACCAAATTGGGAAGTTTTCTGTCATTATGTGTTCAAATATCTCATTCTTCCCCCTTTCTTCTCTCGTCGTCTTCTGGGATAAATACCTGTATATACCTTTTAAAACTGTCCCATAGATTCCTGATACTCTTATTTTTTCCAGTCTTTTTCTCTCTCTTCTTCAAACCTTATGCTTTCAATTGATCTATCTTCAAGATTACCAACTCTTTCTTTGCCATCTCTATTTTGGTATTATACTCATTCGGCGAATTTTTTGAGAGCTTATATTTTCAGATTAAAGTTTCCATTTGCTTCTTTTCTTTCACATTTCCTACTTATTGCTGTTTCTACCTTTTCATTCAGCATAAATGTATTTTCTTTGATCTCACCTGATCATAGTTCAAATAACGGCTTTGCAGTCCATGTCTAGTTGTTCCGGCATCTGAATCATCTCAGGGTTAGTGTGCATCAATTGTCTTTTACTTTTAGAATTGGTTAACTTTTCCTGGCTCTTGGTATGTCAAGTAATTTTTGGATTATATACTGGATATTATAAATGTTGTGTTGTGGGTGATCTAAAGTGTCATATTGCTCCAACAAACGTTGATATTTTTGTTTTGCCAGACAATTCATTTGGGTAGATGAAAACTGCAGACCATGACACCTGTGGGGGCCATGGTTCACTTCTGAGTTCAGCTATTTAGGCTCCAGGTCTTAACTGCTTTCAGCCTTCCCTGTGCAATCCTGATGCAGTGGTCAGCCAGTGATTGCCTTCTCTGTCTCTCTCCATTCTGGGGCTCCTCCATCACTCTCTAAGGCTGTGCTAACCCTAGGGCTCCTCTCTGTGGGTTAAAAGCTGATTAGTTTTTGTTTTGCTTTATTTTGTTTTATCATGGTTTTAACCGTCACTTCAACTGTGGCCGACCTCAGGGTAAAGCTGTAACAAAATAAGGAATTCACTCTGTGCTCCAAGTTTCAACTCTCCTCCCCAATATGCCTGCTTTTCAGTCTCCAGATCCCTTCAGGTCCTCCCATGAGATTTTTTTTTTTTCTGGATTTTGACCAGGGTGATTAATTGTTCTTTGTGGGAGGATTGGTTTCTTAAAAGCTCACTCTTCTAAATCAGAGGCATGTTAATTTCCTTTTGAGAAAAAATCTTACAGAGGTATTAAAATAAATCATAGCTAGTTAAACTCCCTATTATTTTACATGAACTGGAAGTTGTCAAGCACAATTCATAGCATGTGTTCTTCTTACATCTAAACAACCGAAGGTATTAGACTGTCTTTTGCTCTGGAAATTCAACAATTTCTGCATCCGTAAAAGTTCAGACCTCTGGATAGCAGTGTGCTTATTTAAAGCTACTACTATGACCTGTTAAAAGAGGGAAGTTTCTGTAAAAATTTTGCAAATGGATGAAAATACAGTGGGCTTTATTTGAACTCACCCTGGGTGTTAATTGCCCCTATTTCTGAAGGCAGCAGGGGAGAGGGAAGCTGGCAAGGAAGAGTGAGAGCAGCCAACATTGCTTCTCTTTTCTCTGTGCTCTAGTGAAAAGGGGATGAAACATCACAAAGAGATGAAAATCTTTTGGTTTGCCCTGAATCAGGCCAGCATGTGTGATGACTCAGGGAAGCCATTGATGGGTACAATGTTAGAAGAAGAAAGTAACAGCAAGGGCAGGTTATGAACATATTGTTCTGCCTGTAAAATAGCCACTTGCCTACTTGCCCTGTACAAAGAATGATTTATCCAGGCAAGAACACCCTGTAGGGAAGTAGATCAAAAGAGAAAACCAACAAGTGAGATGAACTAGAGCGGGGCTTCTCAAACTATAATGTGCAAGCCAATTTCCTGAGGCACCTTGTTCAAATGCAGATGAGGACTCAGCAGTTCTGGGTGGGCCCGAGATTCTGCATTTCTAAGAAGCTCCAGGGTGATGCATATGCTGCTCAAGTAGCAACAAACCAGAGGCTTTCATATGGCAGCATTTTACCTAGAGCTGACCCTGGTGTCAGGTAAGGAGAGTCAAAATGATGATTTCATTTATTTTACTGCCAGGAAAAAGTCCACTGGGGAAAGTGGAAAAATTTTTGCTTGGGTTGGTCAATTTTTTGTGCATATTCAAAATGTGATGTTAATTTATTATCAGGGATAGCACTTATTAAGCTCCCGCTCCCGCTCATTCTGACTGCTGTGCAACAACACGGCTTGTTATGTGTTGTGAGGTGTCAACAGCTGTGTTATTGATGCTAATGCAATTTTCCTCACTAATAATTATTATAGAACTGCTATTCTTTTCTTTTATTTTTGAGAAAGATTAGCCCTGAGCTAACTACTGCCAGTCCTCTCCTTTTTGCTGAGGAAGTCTGGCCCTGAGCTAACATCCGTGCCCATCTTTCTCTGCTTTATACGTGGGACGCCTACCACAGCATGGTGTGCCAAGCGGTGCCATGTCCGCACCTGGGATCCGAACCAGTGAACCCTGGGCTGCTGAGAAGCGGAACGTGCGAACTTAACCCCTGCGCCACCTCGCCGCCTGTAGAGCTGCGATTCTAAGTTTGGGATTATTTTATGCTGGGATTCTTTTGGGGGCATTTCACACTGTATTTTAAATCTTTGTTTTTTTCCCCTATGTATTAGGAAATAAGAGTCTATTTCTATTTATAATTAAACATGGGTTTTAATGTTATATATTACTCTGATGTTTAGTATTTATGATCATAAAACAGAAAGAATTAAATAGTTTATTCTTTGCTCTGCAACTGTATTCTCTTGAACACAAGTTGAGACTGGTAGTAGGGCAAAAGATTGCCATGCTTCTTATGAAAGGCAGTTTGGAGAACAAGACACTAAAATGTTAGAATATTAGAAATCGGGGTATTTTGATAGTTTAGTATGGCAATGGGAAATAATATCAGAAAAATATTTCCAGGGAATTTGATAAATATGATGGACTAATCTCTAAAAAGTGTGTCAAAATAGTCTTGAAAGTTTATCTTTCACCCCAAAGACTCTCCCCTCATTTCACTCAGCCTGCTCTTAACTTTGTCCAACTAGAACTTAATTACTTTGTCTTTACCCCACAAACATATTTTACCCTGAAAAATTAAATGCACATTGAGGGTTTATACTCTCCTTGACAAATATTCTACTGTTTTAAAAGGCATTGATGAGAGGCACAGATGAAGAAGTGCATTTTGATCTAGTAGACAGGAAAGGACCTAGTCTTAAAAAAAAAATTAAAAAGATAGCTAAAGTTAAATCAACCACATTAATGAGAGACATAGTGATTCAGTGATTCAAAAGAAATGGAGAAAACCATATTCTTCTGGAAGCTTTGGGGGAGATTCACAGCAAAGGGGAGTCAGGGAATCTGGTCTTGAAGGATTGGTGGGTTTTTGACTGGCGTATGGGGATGGCCACTCTTGGAGCCAAAAGGACCTCACCATCAGAGGCTCGCGTGATCATAAATTTAGGGACGGGAGAGTACAGTATAGTTAGGGAATAAAAGCTGTAAAGGACTTCCGGGTAAGTGCAACTTTACCCTGGTCGATTCTCAGCCTCAGTTGTTTACTCAAGTGAGGTATACAAATGTTATCATTTTCATGCAGATTTAGGTTAGTGTTTGCATTATCTCTTACTGTGAAATAAACTAACTCTAACGACTTAGGAGAACACCCACAATTATTTTCTTCTCTTGATTCTCTGGGTTGACTGGGTGGATTTTGCACTAGTCTCCTGTGATGTCCCTCGTGTGATAACAGTCAGAAGGTGACTGTGGCTGAAGTCATCGAGAGACTTGACAAGGATGCTGCGATAGCTGGAACTCTCTTTCTCTCCACGTGGCCTCTCCATATGGTTTGTCCACATGGACTGCCCGTCAGGAAATCAGGACTTCTTACCTGGTCATTCAGGGTTCCCAAAAGTGAGCATTCTAAGAAAAAGAAAGTGAAATTTGCCTGTTCGTAAAGCTTGGTTCTGGAATTGGCACCTCTGCCATATTGGTTAATATGTGTCACCGGGCCGGCCAGCCCAGTTTCAATGTGGGAGAGAACTACATAGTATGTGGATATCAGAAGATGTGGCTCATTGGTGACCACCTTTGGAGAGGAGCTACACCAGGAAGCAATATTGAAGGTTTAGTTATGTAATGTCAATGGAAATTTAAATAGAAAAACACCATTTTGCCGTTGCAGACCATTTTATTGTTGAATTAAGATTTGATGATCAGTTTGGCAGTAGAATGTAGGGAAGAGAAAAATCAAGGAGAAAGCTAAGATTTGAGCCTGCATAGTGTAACAATTATGGTATTATTAGTACTGACTATTTATGCAAAACAAGGACTTGAGGTAACTTATTCATAGAAAAATGATGTCAGGAAACACATCTTCAGTATAATTTTATGAATTTGATTGGCTGAATCTGGGTTACCAGTAGAACACTCATGGAATGGAAGGGAGGTGCACAGTGTGCCATTTATAGTGAGGTTGGGACAGGAGATGCAGAAATGAAAGTTATGTCCACAGGGGTCAGAGAGAGAAAAAGTTGCAGTGTGTACAGCTGGAAAACTAGTAGAAGAAAGACATACAAAGGTTGGACTACAAAACCTTTTGAAAAACTCTTTTTATGATGAAAAGAGGGAAAAATGAAGCACAAAGGGAGGGAGGTAATGAGGTAAGATGCAAAACAAATTTGATCAATTCTGTGATGGCCAAAAGGGTGTTGAAGGATGTTCAATGCTGCAGGAGCTGCAAGGATGTGAAGCCTGAGAAACAGTTGTGTAATTAGTAATCGGAAGGACAGAAATGAAGAGAGTGATCCTTCCAGGGACTCTTTCAGCAAACTTTCTCAAACCTCAAGAGATGATGGGAACACACACAGGGCATATTTTGCCTCTTTAGAGGGAAGCAAACTCTAGCGGCAAAGAAGGTGGAGGACCAGCCATTGAGTGAGCAATAAGCAATGTTTGCTGCACTTCAAAATCCTGACATATTTTACTTCTTTTCCTTATCTTCTTTTTCTGGCTAAAATATTTAGTCCACGGTTGAACAGAAGCAGTAATAGCCTGCATCCGTGTCCTTTTGACTGGGTTTAAGAGGAAACTTTCTAACATTTTACATCTGAGTATGAAATTTACTACAAGTTTTTGCAAGATAATCTTTACAGGTTAAGGATAGTAGTTAAGAAAATTCAATTTACTTTTTAGATTATGTATTTTGCTTCTATTGAGGTGATAATGTTATTCTTCCTTTAATTTGTTAATGAGGTAGATTATACCAATAGTTCATAGTGTAATACCATCCTTGAATTCCTTGAAAATTACTTGAATTCCTGACAAAAACTCAAATTGGTTATGATTTATTATTATTGTTTACTATACATTGATGATTTATTAATACTTTGCATACAATTTATTTAAAATTTAAATTAACTTATTACTTAAAATTTTTCTGTGATGGTCCTTTCTCATAGTGTCCTTATCAGATAATAGTATTAACACTTTAATAGTGTCATAAGATGAGTTGAAAACTTGTTCCTCTATTATGTTTTTCTTGAACTGTGCATAAGAATGATCTGTTTTTAGAAAGTTTGCCACAATGTTCATTTATTTAAACCTTTTAGGTCTAGTGTTGCACATTTTCGTGGATCTATTTAGTTTTTCCATGGGTCTATTTAGTTTTTCTATTTCTTTTTAAGTCATTTTTGGCATGATATGTTTTATACAGTTACATCAAACTGTTCATTTCATCTCAAATTTTAATTGTATTGTCATAAATTTTTGTATATTAGACTCTTATAAATTTTAAATCTGAACTGCATCCAGAGATTTATTCATTCTTCATTCTTGGTTGTATGTGTGCGTTTTCCTAATCTTTTCATAAAACCTGTCTTTAATTTTTTAAATCCTCACATCCTGTCTGTGGTAGGGAGAATACTGGTCCTGCCACCAAACAGGTCCATGTCCTCATTCCCAGAACCTGTGAGTATGTTTCGTTACATGACAGTGGGCAATTAAGGTTGTAGGTAGAATTAAGATTTCTAACCAACTGACCTTAAAATAAGGACATTATCCTACTTTATCTGGGTGGGCTCAGTATAATCACAAGGATCCTTAAAAGCGTCAGAGTGATACAGTATGAGAAATACTTGACTGTCCTTTGTTGGCTTTGAAGATGGAAGGAGGCCACAAGCCAAGGAATGTGGGTGGCCTCTAGAAGCTGGACTAGGAAAGGAAATGGATTCTCCCCTAGAGTCTCCACAAGGAATGCAGCTCTGTTGACACCTTGATTTTCCTCATTGAAACACATTTCGAACTTTTGACCTCCAACACTGCATAAATAATAAACTCGCATAGATAATAAATTTGTGTTGTTGTAAGTCACTAAATTTGTGATCATTTCTTACAGCAGCAATACAAATTTGCTATTTTGTTATCTAGAATGGGGCTGCTATGACCTTAAAATGTGAAAGTGGCTTTGGAATTGACAGTGAGCAGAGGTTGGAGGAATTTTGGGTAGCTTGATAAAACAAGTCTAGATTGTCTTACAGAGAATATTAGTAGAAATATGGATGTAAAAGATTTTGCTAGCGAGGGCTCAGAGGAAGTGAAGAACATGGTAGACAAAATGTATATTGTTTTAGAGAACACCTAAATCGTCCTGAGCAGACCATTAGTTGAAATACTGGCTCAGCCGGTAAGGGTTCAGATGGAAATAAAATGAGGAGCATGTTATTGGAAATTGGAGGAAAGTGGATCCTTATTATTTCATGGCAGAAAATTAGCTGAATTGTGTCCTGCAGTTATGTGAAAAGCAAAGCTTGTAAATGATTAACTTGGATATTTAGCTGTGAAGATTTCCACTCAAAGGGTCTTAGTGTCTTGTTGTTGCTTGGTATAGCTTAGTTTCTTCTTGTTGCTTATAGTAAAATGTAAGAGGAATGCATTAGATTGAGGAAGAACTGTTAACCAAAAACACAGGAGAACTGGATGATTTAGGAAGTTCTCAGTCTATCCCAGACTGAAAAAGATGCGTCCATTAGGAAATTTACTCTCAGGAAATCGTGCTTTACAGAGAAAGCCAAAAGTGTGGCTGCACAACATTTTGCTAGTGTCTTAGAAATATCAAAAGGTGAGAGTAATTCAGTCACATGAAGGGCTATTTTATCATTATGTCATGACTTTATTTATCCATAACAGTGCTTATTTCCTTAGAGTCAAATTTTTCTGGTAATGTCCTTTTGGTAGGTTTTGTTTGGTACGTTTTTTACTATCCCTTTACATTAAAGCACCCCACATTTAATTTTTGTTTCAGGTGTCATTTTTGAAATATATACCTACATAAATTATATATATTTTAAAACAGTCTGAGAATCTTTGTATCTGATGATGTTAATTCATTTATATTTATTGTTATTGCTAATATATTTGCTTCTATTTCTACCATCTTATATTGCTCTTTTATTTGACATGTTTTTCTTTGCTTCTTTGGTTTATCTTTCCTGCATTTCATAGGATTGATAGAGTTTTCTTTTTTCCAGTCTTATCTTCTTTCTACTAGTTTGGAAATTATACGTTTATTTCCATTATTTTAGTATTTACCCTTAAATTTGTACATCTTCAGTAACAGAATATCCAAACCACTTTTCTGCATTCATAAAAGATTTTAGCAACATGCTCATTGTCATTCCATGAAACCTCACTCTTTTGTTAATTCTTGGTTATTTGAATAATCCCAGGAATGCTCCTCTTAATACCTTGACTTTAAGTTCCTTGATCCTTCTCCTCTAATATCTTAATCTTTTATCCAATCTCAAAAAGTCATTATATTATCCTACCCTGGACTTTTTTATTATCAATAAATGCACTTCTATAATTTCAATTTGTAAGCACCCCACTCTCAAACCATTGCCTCTCTCTCATTCCTCCTCTTATGCCCTGAATATAACATTTTTAAAAATCCTACTTGGACCTATAATTCATTGATTTTCACTATTCTGTACCTCTCTTTGATTTTTCTAGAACTGAACTAAATTACAAACTTGACATCTTGAATGTCAGCTTGATATTTTTAATGGCATGCCATCTTCCTCCAAAAGATAAGACGATATAAGGTGAGAAGAAAACAAAAGAAGTCCTAACACCAACTACAACCTCCTACATGTTTCTTCTTCAAAGGGAGAGCTGATAGAAGATAGTTGGAATAAGATCTTTAATGTAGTGTTGTATTTGTCCATAATGAGGGATTTAAAGAAACTGAAAGAAAAATATGAGTTTTCTGAATTTTAAATCCCATTTCGCTGATAATTCTGTTTTCTTTCGTCATTTGGGTTTGAACTCAGCATGAAACTTTTAATAAGAGGATCATGTTAGAAGAAATGGATGCAAAAATCCTGCCATCTTACCAATTGTCACACATGTTAGATTAAATAAATTTATCCATTCATACATGCACTGAACATACTTATTAAGCATCTATTTTCTTTCAAGTACTGGGATAGAGGCTGGAGATTCAAAGGTGTGTAAAATGCAGACAAAAACAATTGCCAAATATATTTATTAGACTAAGAATAGTTTATAAAGAAATGGATAGTTTATTTTCCCTGACATATTATTTGTTCAAAACAGAAGACCCTGATTATGCCCCTAGAGGACCCCTTCTAAACACATTTATGAATAAGAGGATTGACAATAAATTCTACATTAAGTTATTTAATTAAAATATACTTAGAAGAGTTTTAGAGAAGACAAAGCAGAAGAAACTGGGGAATAAATTCAAAGGTTGTGTCTACGGTAGCACAGCTTCCACTAAAACCCCAAAATGGTTTTTAAAAACAAACATTTATATCCTGCTCACGTTATCTTCATCTCTGTATCATCTGTGGTTCTATCCCATTGTACCTCACTTTTCTGGGTTCTAAGTTGAGGGAGCATCTCTTATCTGAGGCAAATCATTCTTGTGGGAGAGAGGAAACAGCAGTGGTGAACAAGCCAATGGCTGTTAAAGCATCTACTCATGCTTAGCTTATGTTCTACTCACATTCCATTGCCAAAGCAAATCAGATGGCTAAGCTAACGCCAGTGTGTGAGGGGAAATATGTCTCTAAGAGAGAAGGAGAAAAATAATTGGGAACAATAAACTTACATATAATTAAATAAGATGTAAATGATTCTTGTAGAAGACAGAGTAGAAAGATTGAGGAAAAGACAGAGAATATACATGCAAAGTAAATTTGGCAGGGTTTTGGAGATTCTAATTAGTGTTGACCTTACGTGGCTAAAGAAGAAGACTGGTATATTGATCAGGGTTAAATTGCGGACAACAGAATTCACTCTAGTTAATCAGAAGGGAGTTTTTAAATCAAGAAATGGAAACCTACAAAATGATAAAAAAAAAAAAAAAAGCTGTGAACAGGTTCTAGGCTAAATTTACAGAACATTTTCTAGGTTCAGAGCTGATCTACTTTTGCTGCAATTGTTAAATTTACCTCTGCTTTTACAGAAAGCTGACAACCCAGGAAGCTGCTGTCACCACTGCTGACTGCAAAATACACTACCTCTGCCGTGGCCGGGAATATAAACTGAAATTGGGAAGCTGCTAGGACAGCCCTAGAGCCTTATCACACCTGCCATGTTCTGTGCCAGCAAAATAGATGTGCTGCTTCCTGTCTCCTCACCTGACTTTTTTAGAAATCAAAGTTTACACAAGGGCATTAATTGATAGAACATAACTCACATCGAGAAACCTAGCAACAAGAGAATCTAAGAAGATATTCTTTCTTGTAATACAAATATTTTATTTAATCTTTATAATAATTATGCTATTCGATCACAGTGCTCTTTTGACTTACACTAATCACACAAATAAAGAAAAACAGAACAATTAGAAATTTGATAAAATCACACTTGTTTTATATTGTGTTTTTTCAGAAGTGTGGTATATTAGGTGGAAAATTTATAGTCCTAAGAATTGAAGGACAATCTTTTTCTAAGGCTGAAAAAGCAAAACGAAGTTAGCCATGATTTACATTTAATGAGCTCTTACTTAAAGAGGCATTGAATTGATTAAAATTTGACATGAAGTTAAAGATACTTTTATTTACTTACTTGCTTTTGAAAAAATTTAGCACTTTTTCTCCAAATTTTGTTTAAAAAAAAAAGAAAACTATAAGGAGGTTGAAAGAATAGTACTTGAATGCCTGATTATTATTTACGTATTTCACCACCTTGCCGTATTTGCTTTCTCTCTCTCATAAATGCATCCTTTACTCTCGTAGGGCCTCCACACGTGACTTCATTTTTGCAGAACCGCTTGAAAGTAAGGTGCACACATCCTGACACTTTACCCCTAAGTAATTCACCATGAATATCCTAAGAACAAAGACATTTTCCTCCATAACCACAATACCATTAACACATCCAAGAATGTTAACATTGACTCAATGGGAAATGTAACTTTTAGCTTCTTCTGCATTAAAAAAGAGGTTGGAATGGGTGTTTACTGAACCCTGGCACATTATCTTTCATTTTTAAGTTCAAGAAATGCCTTTCCTCATATAGGGGTTGACTTTGATGTCTAGTGCTGTCACTATCCTGTCAGTCCCCGAAGGTGAATTTTCTACTCAATTCCATTCAAAATCATTTCCCTTCTGGAAAGAAATTATCATAAATGTAGCAATTTATTCCTGTTATGCCTTGAGAATAAACTCAGGGTAAGTTGAACTTGCAATGCCAGAGTCAGGCTCTGACAGAACATATCTGTTTGGTGTCAGCAGCTGTGGCTTTGGTCATGTAATTCATTTCCAAAATGATGAACAGGATGAAGTGGAGTGTTTTTCTTTACCTGTTTGGTTTTAATGATGCCCACAAGCAATAAGGATGGAAGGAAACATCAGTTATTGCCTCTGTTACTGCTATACCTGATTCTGAAGCACTTAAATATAAAATAAACAAAATTCAGAAGCAAAAGCAGAAAACAAATAGATTTTCCGTTATATATTCTATAGGGTAAGCACAATTCAATTCCACTCCCTTTGTGGCTCTGAAATGCTAAGTCACTGCCTAGAACTGAGACTAAACACAGCCTCTTTTATGTTAGTCATCTCTAGAGAGAGGGCCTTTAGAAATATATACAATTATTTGTTAACTGACTTTAAGAGCAGTCAAAAATGGAGAGAGGGAAAGGAGGAGACTTTTGAAACAGAAAGAAGCAGCTTCCTAGGTTTATTTCCTCCTAACGACCGTGGCTTTCTTTCGAAGATGTTGTTAGTGTAAATCAAGCTTGCACATTTCTATTTTAAAAATGACACAAACTTTCCATATCCCCAAGTCTGAGCTTTTCTGGAAAAGTTTCAAGTCCACCATTTTTAGCTGTTCCTTTAGCTGCTCCAACACCTGCAGCTTCCGGTACAATGATGAAGCAGCTTTCATTTTTATTGTTTTCTTGTAAGAGTTTAAAATGAATCCAGACTAGGCATTTTGCTGTTTTCATTTCCTTCCTAGAATGTTGAAAATTCTGAGAGAGAAATTTCAGAATTGTTTAAAATTGAAGATAAGAAAAGCAGCTCTTGAAGAAACCAATCTCCACTTAGTGCTGAGGTATCATTTATGGTCTCCTCGATCACTTTGGAAAATATCTACAGATTACTTGACAGTATTTTTTGATGCATATGTATGAAGGAGCTAATGGATGTTAATTTAGTATTTATCAAACACTAAGATACAATCAAACCTTTGGGAAAGACTCAATTAAATTTGAACATGTAAGTCTAACAAAGAGGGCATACATTTGCTCAAGGGCTTAAGGGCAGTAACCATAACAGGAAATGAATATCTATCTTTTTATGTTTTACCTAGTTGGGAGATACCATGATGCCTAAAAGATAGTCTCAAGAAATAAAGGTACATTGTCGTAGACCTTAGAAAGAAAAATGAACCATTTTTAAAAAAATATTTTAAGAATATATTTATTAAGGACCTGCTATGTTCAAAGCACTGTGTAAAGCATATCTCTATTAAGTAACAAAAGGAAAGTTCAGATATTAGGTCTCTTTGGAAAACAAGTACCAATAATCCAACTGAAATCAAAGAAAGCATCTTCTAATAGCCTTGCGCCAAACCCCGTTCCACTCCCACATCCCACCTTCCTTAAGTCAACGGGTATGAGTTCATCAAGGGCAAAACATTGATGCATTGAGAGAGAGAAGTGCTGTTGCCATTCTTATGATTTGAAGTAAAAGAAGTCTTTTATTTTTTCATCCTCTCTTTGCTCTTACCTATATGCCCTGCCCTTAGTTAACGTCTGACGTCTTTGGCTAGTAATATAGTAGATACGATGCTTGAATCATGGACCAATGGGTACAACCTATCTTTCCAGTCATATCTTCTGTGATATTCCAATATGGACCATGCTCCCCTACCCTTTTGAATTTTTCCTCATTCTTGAAGATTCATATTTCCTTGGTTTATGTTCCCCAAAACAGTCTTGGGTCAAGGATTCAAGTTTGTTTGGGAGGTGCAGGAAATATCACCAGGAGAATGGAAAAGTGAAACAGAGAAAAGAAGGCAGCCAATAAAGGATTATGAATAAAGAGTTAGAGAGTCTCTTCTATCGCAGGCAACTAGAGCTTAATTCCACTGCGAAAACTCTGAGAGGTAGTGTGGAATCATCAAAGGCAAAGGAGCTGGACATTTCCACACCAACTCCAGGAGGTATTAACTCCCCAGCTCTTGGGACAGTCATATTTGTGGGAAGAGTGGCCTTCTGCCACTTCAGAGAAAGAACTCAAGCAAAGGGATAAAGATACTGGTGGTTGGAAGTTGACCACTGAAGTAGGATGCCCAAGAGATATGAGCAGGGCCCCTCTGCCACTTTTGACCTTGCTTATTCTTTTCCTTAACTCTTTGCTCCCAGTCTCCTCCTACCTTCTACTTAACCAATTTCTTCTCAAACTGTCTCATGTGTCATCTCTTTGGTGCCATCTCTGACCATCAAGTAAAGGTTCCTCCTTCCTTTATTATCCTCCATTACATCGACAATGGTCTTGTCCTGTACCATTATTTTACTAAGAATATTTGGGTCCACGTCTCACTTTGACTATTGAAAAACGTGATTACTATTTTTTGTAAAATGGGGACCCTGTAAATTTACATGTCTTTCAGCATCTAGCAAAGTGTCTTGCACACAAGTGATACCTCAAAAATTTCGCTGAGTGAATTGACTGAATTAAATGTGCCCTGAAAACTATCACAGAGGAATAAAATGCCACTATTTTAGCATGATCTAGCAAAATGCAGATAAGTACATTTACTATTAAAAAATACATTTTACTCATAGTACCAAGTGAAGCAAGGATTTACAAAGAAAAATTCAAAGCACAAAATGATTTGAAATATATTCTTTTCAACTTGATTGTGATAACTTTTCTTGAGCATTTTCTCTCAGCTTTCTGTTATCCGGTTTCAAGCCTTCAAAGTCCCACTTATTAAATACACTTTTAGTATTATTTACAAAGGTATTATAAATCCTGTAGAGTTGAAATCCCCACACTTGAGTCTTTCATTATTCTCCTAGCAGGTAGTATCTCTTCCTCTTTGTCATTCTGAAAGTCTCTCTTTTACTAACAGCCAAAGATATCTTTCTCTTGCTCTGTATGCCTTTTTAGTGAGCAGGTCTGATGTCATTTTGTCTGTTATTTTCCATTTGCCTTCCTGCATCACTGCCCCAGGCTCTCTCTTGTTTATGGCTTTATTTCAAATTTGAAGTGCAATCTGCATAAATTTACTTTATTAAAAATTATTTAAAATCATACCATATCTGTAAATAGATTTTTTACAATAGAAACGGGGAAAAGATCTTGATAATCAGGCATGTTTGGACTGATGGAAAGAGAAACTCAAAAAAAGGACAGAGAAGTTGAAATTGTAGGAATTTATTGGTTGACTTTCATCCAATGGTTAGCATTTTTCTTTTAGAACTATTTGAAAGAGACATTTTAATCTAGGATTTCGTAAAACTATAATCTATGAGTTAGAAAGCATTCTAATTGTCTACGTCTGGTGGTATCTTTAGTAAGTTGTCCAGCATTTTTAGATTATATTTCATGAGTGCACAGAGAGAAATACATCTAGGGGTTATTGATTTACAATTAAATGAATAGATTATGAAGAACATGTGACAGACATTGCTTGTATACGGGTGGACCCATGTATAATAACTAATACTATTCCATGACTTCATAGATGAATGCTACTGACACCAGGTACAAATATTTGGTTAAACTTACTTTACTGCTATAGATAAAGCTTACAAGAAGAATAGCAGTGGTTTTAGTCATTAGTTTGGAATAAATTAATATGTGCTCATTTTCTTCTTCAGTTAAAACTCAAAATATGATGTTTGTAATATTCTTTCCTAAGTGTATGGGTATCACCACCTTTAATCTACAAAAAGGATAAGACAGGACATGGCCCAGTAAGAAGGTAAAATCAACTGTTATAATTAAAATAACTTTTAATCTCTGCCTTGATATTTTACGCAGTTTTCTGTTTATTGTATGTATTTCCACACCCAGAATTATAGAAATGAGATAATATATAATATTGGTCTATACAGATTTGAGTCATTTAAGTGTATGAAATGACAATCTTCTTGTAAAAAAAAAAAAACGTTTTCTAAAGAATTCTGGGCTTGCTTCAAATGACCACATTTAGTTCCACTTCCATCACTCATCGGCTGTGTGATGCTGGGTAAATCATAAACATTCCGAGTGCTCCATTTCTCATTTTGAAAAAGAGTCATGATTAAATGAGATACTGTGTTTGAAAATAATTTATAGCACCTTATACTCTACTTTAAAATTCTCTATACCATTTACATTTTAGATACGAAAATTAAAAATCACTTCTAGCGGAAAAAATGTTACCTTCCTCTGTTTTGACATCTAATGTTTCTTCACCGTTTTTTGCTGTTTTTATTACAAAAAAAAAACCTCTTCCTCTGTCCCATTTAAGTCCCACTTGTTGCCTGATCATCTCAGGAGAGAATTTCTTATCACTTAAATTTATAAGATAAGTAATAGACAAATACGTCTGAAGTCCACTAATTTTATGATGGAGATTATTCTTAATGATAGCATCCGATTCAGCCAAACAAATCCATTTTCAAAGCTTCATTTTGTTGAGTGAAAGAAAACTACCCTGTGACTTTAGTTATGAGAAATGCTGTTGGAAATCAATAAAACAGCAGGTTTTTCCTAACCCAACATCTTTTCTGTCAATAAAAGTATACAATTATATGATGGAAAAATATCACATTTAGGGAGACAGGGAGCAGAACTAAAGACTATATTCCGCTGGATATATTCAGAGACAATTTGTAGGTGGCATGTATAAACTTGCCCCTCAAGAGTATTAATTTGTTATGACTGAAAGAGAACAGCTGGGGCCAAGGGCTGCATTGAGATCACAGCTGGGTAAACAGCAGCCTTTCACCCCACCAAGGGTTTGTCTGGTCAGGGTCACCACTTCCCACCACTGCTGTTTTGGCCACCCAGGAATATCCCCCAATTTATCTTCCTGAATTATATTCCCAAGTATCTGAAATTTTATCAGTTCTGAGAAGAGGAGATCTTTAGGGTGCTAACATTCTGGGAATATTTCTATTCCCCTAGTGTTGACTCAGTATTTCCCTCAGTATTGGAGAAACCCCAACAAATTTTTTGAGAATATTGCCTAGGAAGATCATTCCAAATTCTATTTCTGTGATGGTGGGAGAGGCAAACACTAGTAATTTGGTTGAGAATTAAGGAATAGTTGACAATGATTCCTCTACCTCCCTATACTTTAAAAGATAACATGCCTAAAAAGATGCTCATTTCTTCTTTGGATTATTTCTGTGATTTTTTGCTACTGTTTTGAATGAGATGTGTTTTTCTTATTTATTTTTAATTAGAAACACTATTCCTTTTTATTTTTCATGAATTTTTCTTCATTCATTTTATAGAGGTAAAATTCACGTGACATAAAAGTCATCATCGTAACCATTTTAATGTATACAATTCAGTAGTTTTTATCATATTCATAATGTAGTGCAACCATCACCACTAATTCTGGAATATTTTCATTACCCTAAAAAGAAACCCCATACTTATTAGCATTCACTCTCTATCTGCCCCTCACCCCAACTGCTGGCAATTACTATTCTACTTTCTGGCTCTATTTGGACCAGCGGAATTCCTGGGTCATGTGGTAGTAACTCTATATTTGAGTCTTTGAGGAAAGGCCAAAATGTTCCCCATAGTGGATTTTATATTTCCACCAGCAATGTAATTTCTCCATATTCTCATCAATACTTGCAATTTTCTGCGTTGTTTGTTGAAAATATATCCATCCTCATGGATGCGAAATAATATCTCATTGTGGTCTTCATTTGCATTTCCCTAATGATTAATGATGTTTAGCATCTTTTCATGTGCTTATTGGCCGTTTGTACATATTCTTTGGTGAAATTTCTTTTCAAGTTCTTTGTCCATTTATTAGTTGTCTTTCTGTTATTAAATTGTAAGATATCTTGATATAGTCTCAATACTAGAGCCTTATCAGATATATGATTTGCAAATATTTTCTCCCCTTCTATGGATTATCTCTTCACTTTCATGATAGTGTTCTTTGAAGCACAAAAGTTCTTAATTTTGACAAAATCCAATATATGTAACTTATTTTTTCCTTGTGCTTTTGGTATAATATTTAAGAAACAGCTGATCCAAAGACATGCACCTATGTTTCCGTCTAAGGTTTTACAGGTTTAGTGCTTACATTTATGTTTTTGATAGACTATGAGTTAATTTTTATATATGATACGAGTTTAGCATCAAAGTTCATTCCTTTGCTTGTGGATATCCCATTGTTCCAGCACCACTTATTAAAAAGATTATTCTTTCCTCAATGAATGGTCTTGGCAACCTTGTTGAAAATCAATTGATCATAGATGTATGAGTTTGCTTCTGGGTTCTCAATTGTATTCCATTGCTCATTTTGTCTGTCCTTATGTCAGTACCACACTTTTGATTACTGTAGCTTTGTATTAAATTTTGAAATAGAGACATGTGAGTCCTCCAACTTTCTATTTCTTTTTCAAGATTATTGTGGCTATTCAGGGTTCCTTGCAATTCTATATGCATTTTAGAATCAACTTATCCTTTTCTGAAAAAAAAAAAAGGTTAGAATTTTGATAAAGATTGCATTGAGTCTGTAGATAAATTTAGGGAGTATTGCCATGTTAGCAATATTAAGTCTTCCAATCAACGAACATGGTATGTCTCTTTCAGTTTCCATGAACAACGTTTTGTAGTTTTCTACATATCTTAACATGTACCTGGGTAAATTTATTCCTAAATATTTTAATATTTTTGATGCTATTGTGAGGGAATTTTTTTCTTACTTTCATTTGCAGATTAGTCATTGCATGTATACAGAGATACAATTATTTTTATATATTTATCTTATATCCTGCTACTGTGCTGAACTTGTGTATTAGTTCTGATAGTTTTTTAAGTGGATTCCTTAAATACACAAAGATCATGCCATCTACCTGATTCCTAATAGATCATCTATTCATAATAGATAGTTTTACTTCTTCTTATCCAATCTAGCTGCCTTTTTCTATCTTTTTCTTGCTTAATTGCCCTGGCTTGAACTTCCAATATAATATTCAACAGAAGTGAGAGTGGACATCCTTTTCTTGGTCCTGATCTTAAAGGAGAAGCTTTTGGTTTTTCACCATTAAGTACAATGTCAGCTGTGGGTTTTTCATAGATGCTCTTTATCAAGTTGAGAAAGTTCCCTTCTATTCCTAGTTTGTTGATTGTTTTTATTATGAAAGAGTGTTTTATTTTGTCAAATGATTTTTCTTTGTCTATTGAGATGATCGTGTAGGGTTTTTTAAAATCACTTTTATTCTGTTCATATGGTGTATTATATTCATTGATTTTTCTATGTTGATCCATCCTTGTATTCCTAGGACAAATCTCACTTGGTCATGTGTTTAATATACTGAGGTATTTTGTTTGCTAGTGTTTTGCTGATGATTTTTGTGTGTATATTCATGAGAAAAATTGATCTATAATTTTCTTTTCTTGTCCTATCTTTGTCATCTTTGGCAATAATGATCTCATAGAATGAGATAAGAAGTATTCCCTGCTCTTGTGATTTGGAAGAGTTTGGGAAAGATTGGCCTTAATTCTTCTTTAAATGTTTCATATTTTCATATTCATATGTTTCAATTTACCAGTGAAGACATCTGATTCTGGGCTTTTGTTTGTTGGAAGTTTACTTTTTTTAAAGGTATGCTTTTTGGTGAGGAAGATTGGCTCTGAGCTAACATGTGTTGTCAGTCATCCTCTTTTTATTTTCTCCCCAAAGCCTCAGTACACAGTTGCATACCTAGTTGTAAGTCGTTCTGGTTCTTCTATGTGGGATGCTACCACAGCACAGCTTGATGAGTGGTGTGTAGGTCTGCATCCAGTATCCTAACCTGCAAACCCTGGGCTGCCAAAGCAGGACATGCAAACTTAACCACTCAGCCACAGGTCCAGCCCTTGTTAGAAGTTTCTTGATTACTTATTCAATTCCTTACTTATTGTGGATCTATATAGATTTTCTATTTCTTATTGAGTGAGTGTTGTAATTTATGTGTTTTGAAAATTTTCTTGATTTCATTTAGGATATCAAGTTTGTTGGTCATACAATTGTTCGTATTATTCCCTTATAATCTTTTAATTTCTGTAAGGATGATAGTAATATCCCCACTTTAATTCCTGATATTAACAATTTTATTTCTCTCATGTTTTCCCAGTCTAGCTAAAGGTTTGTTGATTTTTTTCAAAGAAATGGCTTTTCATTTTGTTGACCATCTCTGTTGTTTTCTTGTAACCTTTTATTCCCTTCACCCATTTCTTTCACTCCAACCCCCACCTCTGGTAATCACCAATCTGTTCTCTGTATCTATGAGCTTGGTTTTTGTTGTTGTTGTTGTTAGATTCCACATATTAGTGAGAACATATGGTATTTGTATTTCTCTGTCTGAATTATTTCACTTAGCATAATGCCCCTGAGATCTATCCATATTGTTGCAAATGGCAAGATTCCATTCTTTTTTATGGCTGAATAATATTCCATTGTACCACAATTTCTTTATCCATTCATCTATCAATGGACACTTAGGTTGTTTCTGTATCTTGGCTAATGTAAATAATGCCTCAATGAACATGGGAATGCATATACCTGTTTGAGTTAGTGTTTTCATTTTCTTTGTATGAATACCCAAAAGTAGAACTGCTAGATCATAGGGTAGTTCTATTTTTAACTTTTTGAGGAAAATCCATTCTGTTTTCCATAGTGGCTGTACTAATTTACAGTCCTACCAATAGTGCACAAGGGTTTCCTTTTCTCCACATCCTTGCCAACTTGCTATTTCTTGTCTTTTTGATAATAACCATTCTAACTGGTGTGACATAATATTTCATTGTAGTTTTGATTTGCATTTCCCTGATGATTAATGGTGTTGAGCATCTTTTCATGTACCTGTTGGCCATCTGTATATCTTCTTTGAAAAAACGTCTAGTTAGATCTTCTGCTCATTTTTTAATCAGTTTTTTTATTTTTTGGTATTGAGTTATATGAGTTCTTTATGTATTTTGGATATTAGCCCCTTATCAGATGTATGACTTGAAAATATTTTCTACCATTTGGTAGGTTGCCTTTTCATTTTGCTAATGGTTTCCCTTGCTGTGCAGAAGCTTTTAAGTATGATATAGTCCCACTTATTTATCTTTGCTTTTGCTTCTTTTGCTTTTGGTGTCAAATTCAAATAGTCATCTCCTAGACCTCTATCAAGGAGCTCACCATCTATGTTTTCTTCTAGGAGTTTTATGATTTCAGATCTTACATTCAAGTCTTTAATTGATTTTGAGTTAATTTTTGTGTATGGCGTAGGCCAGTGGTTGAGTTTCATTGTTCTGCATGTGACTGTCCAGTTTTCCCAACACCATTTATTGAGGAGACTGTCCTTTTTCCATTCCATATTCTTGACCTCTTTGTTATAAATTAATTGGCCATATATGAATGGGTTTATTTCTGTGTTTTCTATTCTCTTCCATTGATCTATATGTTTGTTTTTATGCCATTATCATACTGTTTCAATTACTACAGCTTTGTAATATAATTTGAAATCAGGGAATGTGATGCCTCCAGCTTTGTTCTTTCTCAAGATTACTTTGCCTAGTCAGCATTTTTTTGTGATTCCACACAAATTTTAGGATTATTTATTCTATTTCTTCGAAAAATGCCATTGGAATTTTGAGAGGGATTGCATTAAATCTGTAGATTGCTTTGGGTGGTATGGACATTTTAACAATATTGATTCTTCCAATCCATGAGCATAGACTATCTTTCCATTTATTTGTTTCTTCTTTAAATTCTTTCATTAAAATCTTGTAGTTTTTAATATACAGGTCTTTCACCTCTCTGGTTAAATTTATTCCTAGGTCTTTTTTTTTTTAAATGCAATTGTAAATGGGATTGTTTTCTTTATTTCTCTTTCTAATTGTTCATAATTACCGTATGGAAACACAACAGATTTTTGTATATTGATTTTGAATCCTGCAACTTTACTGAATTCATTTATTAGTTCTACCAGTTTTTTTATGGAATCTTTAGGGTTTTCTATATGTAATATCATGTCATCTGCAAATAGTGACAGCTTTACTTTTTCCTTTTCAATTTGGATGACTTTTCTTTCATTTTCTTGCCTAGTTGTTCTGGCTAGGACTTCCAATTCTATGTTAAATAAAAGTGCCAAGAGTGGGCATCCTTGTCTTCTTCCTGATCCTGGAGGAAAGCCTTTCAACTTTTCACCATTGAGTATGTTGTTAGCTGTGAGCTTGTCATATATGGCCTTCATTATGTTGAGGTACATTCCCTCTATACCCACTTTGTTGAGAGTCTTTTAACATAAGTGGATGTTGAATTTTTTCAAATGCTTTTTCTGCATTTATTGAGATGATCATATGACTTTTATCCTTCATTTTGTTGATGTGGTACATCACATTGACTGATTTGTGAATGTGGAACCATCCTTGCATCCCTAGAAGAAAATCCATTTGATCATGGTGCATGATCTTTTTAATGTATTGTTGAATTTTGTTTGCTAGTATTTTGTTGAGGGTTTTTGCGTTTATGTTCATCAGAAATATTGGCCTGTAATTTTCTTTTCTTGTGGCATCATTGTCTGGTTTTGGTATCAGGGTAATGCCAACTTCATAAAATAAATTTGGAAGAGTTCCCACCTCTTGTATTTTTTGGAAGAGTTTGAGAAGGATTGGTACTAATTCTTCTTTGAATGCTTAGTAGAATTTGCCAGTGAAGCCATCTAGTCCTGGACTTTTGTTTGTTGGAATGCTTTTGATTACTAATTCAATCTCTTTACTAGTAATCACTCTATTCAGATTTTCTGTATAATCATGATTCAGTCTTGGTAGGTCTTATGCTTGTATGAATTTATCCATTTCTTCTAGGTTGTTTTATTTGTTGGCATATAATTGATCATATTTGTCAAAGATTCTCTGTTTTTTGATTCTCTAGTTTATTTATCTCTGTTCTACTTTTCACTATTTTCTTCTTTCTTGTTTTGGGTTAAATTTGTTACTTTTTTCCAGTTTTTTAAGGTGCAAGTTTAGGTTATTGACTTGAGATTTTTTGTCTTTTTTAATGTAAGCTATAATTTACCTCTGAGCACTGCTTTAGCTACATCCCATAAATTTTGGTATATTTTGTTGTTGTCATTTCACTCATCTCAAAATATTTTCTAATTTTCTTTGTGGTTTCCTCTTTGTCCCATTGGATAGTTAAGAGTGTTGTTTAATAAAAACATATGTGTGAATTCCTCAAATTTCCTCTTGTTATTGATTTGTAATTTTATCCCGTTGTGGTTGGAGTCCATACTTTGTACGACTACAGTATTTTTAAATTTATGTAATTTATTTTGTAGCCAAACAGATGGTCTATTCTGGAGAATGTTCCTTGTGCAGTTGAGAAGAATGTGCATGTTACTGTTGTTGATAGGAGTGTTTTAGTTTAGATAGATAAGATAGACAGATAGTTAGGTAGATAGGAGTGTTAAGTCTAGGTGGTATAGTGTTGTTCAAGTCTTATATTTCTTTGCTGATCATTGTCTAGTTGTTTTGGTCATTATTGAAGTCTCTGACCATAAATGTTGAACTGGCTGTTGCTCCCTTCAATTCTGTCAGTTTTTCATATATTTTGTGGCTCTGTTGTCATATTCACATGTGTTTTTATTTGCCATGTCTTCTTGATGAATTGACCTTTTTATATAGTATTCTTTTTGTCTTTCAAATCAATGTTCATCTTAAAGTCTATTTTGTCTCATATTAATATAGCCACTTCAACTATCTTTTTGTTACTATTTGCTCAGAATATATTTTTCAATGTTTTTTCTTTCAAATTATTTGTCTCTTTGGATTAAAAGTGAGTATCTTTTAGAGAGGTTATAGTTAGATCAGGTGCTTTTTAAAAAAATCAATTCTATTACTCTATTTGTTAGTTGGAGATTTTAATCCATTTATTGTTAATGTGATTCCTAACAAGGAAGAACTTACTTTTGTCATGTCACCATTTGTTTTCCATGCATCTTTTGTCTTTTCTGTTTCTCAGTTCTTCCATTACTGCTTTCTTTGGTCAAATAGTTATTTTCTTGTGTATCATTTTAATTCACTTTAATTTCTTTTACTATGTATTTTTTAAGGTTGCTCTGGGAATTCCAATTAACACGTTAATTTATAGCTATCTTATTCAGATTAATAACACCTTAATTATAATACTATACATAAACTTTGCTCCAATATAGCCCTTGCCCCCCCTTTATGTTATTGTCGCAAATTACATTAATGTAATCATTAATATAGATTTAATATTGTTTTGTGAGTTGTTTTGTAAATCATGTAGAAAAAGAGAGTTACAAACAAAAACATATATATACTGACTTTTATATTTACTTCTGTAGTTACTTTTACCAATGTTTTTTATTTCCCTTTGAAGATTCAAATTACTGTCTATTGTTCTTTCATTTCAGCCTGAAGGATTCCCTTTAGCATTTCTTGTATGGCAGCTCTACTAGCAACAAATTTTCTATTTTTGTTTACACAAAGTATATTATTTTTTCATTCATTTTTGAAGAATGTTTTCACTTTATATAGACTTTTTAGTTGACAGGATTTTTTGTGTTTTTTTCCCTAGCATTTTGAACATGCCATCCCACTGGCTTCTGTACTAAACGGTTTCTGATGAGAAATCAGCTGTTGATTTTATTGATGACCTCTGGTGCATAATAAGATGCTTCTCTCTTGCTGCTTTCAGTTTCTCTCTTTAGCTTTTGATAGTTTGATTATAATGCATCTTTGTGTGCATCTCTTTGAGTCTATCCTACTTGAAGTTTGTGGAACTTCTTAGATGTGTAGATTTAAGTTTTTCATCAAATTTGAGAAGTTTTTGGCCATTATATCTTCAAATATTCTTTCTGTTCCTTCCTTTTCTTTTCTTCATTTTTCTTTATTCTTTTGTCTTTTTGCCCTTCTGACTGGATAATCTTGATAGACTTATCTCCAAATTCACTAATCCTTTCTTCTGCCTTCTCCAATCTACTGCTGAGCAAGTTTAGTGAATTTTTTCATTTCAATTATTGTAGATATAAACTCCAGAATTTCTTTTTTTTAAACTTTCTATCTTTTTATATATATTCTCTATTTGGTGAGACCCATTTTCATGGTTTACTTTTGTTCTTTGTCCATGGTACTTTTTAACTCTTGATCATTTTTATTATGGTTGCTTTAAAGTGTTCTTCGAATATCCAATGTCTAGGCTTCCTCAGAAACAGTTTCCATTAATTACTTTTGTTCCTATGCATGGGGTGTGGTTTTTGTTTGGACCAGGGCACATCCTCTATTTAATGTTGGCTTAAGCAATGGTAGCTCTGTAGAGATTGCACCTCAACTGCCAATGTCTAATAGGTATTCATCTTGTGAATACCACAGGGATGAGGTAGGATTTTTCTCCTATCCTTGTATTTGATTCTGTAACACTCCAAACTGGTAAAATTTTTGCATTTGCGGTACAGTCATGCATTGCTTAACAATAGAGATACATTATGAGAAATGTGTCGTTATGTGATTTTGTCATTGTGTGAACATCGTAGAGTATACTTACACAAACTTAGATGGTATAGCCTAGTACACACCTAGACTATGTGGTACTTATCTTATGGGGCTGCAGTTGTATATGCAGTCCACTGTTGACAGAAATGTTATGTGTCGCATGACTGTACTTAATACTTGAGGATAGAATAACTACTGATGTAATTCTGAAGCCCCCAGTGTTTCACCAACCAAACACACGTTCTCTATTATTTTGTACAATTTCAGTCCTGGAATGAGTGTAGAAAGATTAATGGTGAGTGGCAGAATTCTGTCTACTTCTAAAAGTGGAGGAATGTCTACCTTCTTTTGTTGTTTGGCATGGAGCAGACAGTAAGGGAGATGAAATAACTTCTTACCCTATTCATTTTCTGTTTCATAAAACATTGCTTGTAAAGCTACAAGTGTATTTTTCTTAATCCAACACCTAGAGTTGAGTAGCAATTGGAAATTCTAGACTTAAGTAACAGGTTTTCTATCAGTCTTTATTTTTGGAAGACATGAATTTTCATCTTATTCTGCTTCTTCATAGGTATTTTAGTGATAAATTGGAGCTTCTGCAGCAGAAGTTCCCAGCCAGATGCACTTTAAGCTGGAAGAAGACAGTGTGTTCTTTGTGTTCACACATGTCCTGCAGCCAAAGAATGCTATCATACTCCTTTGGAGTTTTTGATTTTTTAAATTTTCCCCAGCAGGGCCAACCAAGACTTGCAATCTTTAAAGTTGATGAACTGTAAAGTGATCAGATTCACTTGACACTATGTAAAGCACAAAGCCTTTGGGTTTTATTATCTGTGCTGGATTTAATGAGCCATATGAGAAAAATAAAATTAACACCTCATCATTGTGGGATGTTTAAAACAAAGACAATTAGCAGCACAGGGAGATGTCCAACCTAATCTGAGGTCCTAGCAACCCTTAAGGGGTAGTTGTGCTGTTTGATGTGCTTCCCAGGAGTTGAGGACTGAGATTTCTGCATGGTTAGGTCCTGCTTTAGATGAAAACCTAGAGTGTGAGCAATCAGAGGGATGAGTGCTCTGGATGTGTTCTGTCATGTTGACTACATCAAATACACTTTCCTTGTAGATCCTGATTCCCTTTATAAACTTGAAAAAGAACAGAGGTTGCAATTAAACGAATGAGTCACCAAGTGAAAAATTCTTCATCAGCACCACACATCTGTGGGACAAATGTGAGAAACGAGCATGGGAAGTCACAAGGACTGCCGACAGGGACAGCTCATTTCACTTCCATCAGAAAGGACATTTAGCTTTCCTGAAACAGAGTTCAAAGGAGGAAACTATCAGTCTTTAAACACACACACATATGCGTGCACAAACACACATGGGTCGCCTTTGGGGTCATCTATCTCTGCTTCAAATCTGTGTTACCTTAAACTGAATCCTGAAGTCTAATGGTTTAGGCTGATTAAACTTCCATTTCTGGGGCATCTGACAGTGCATATATGGTATCTTAATTCTAAGAGTGAGCATTTATTAGCATTAACAAGAAACAAATCTGTGGCAATGGTTCAACTAGAAGTAGAGAAATAGATTGAACTGAGATGACTCTATTCTATTTAAGCCTGTAATGTTGCTTTACTTCACAAAAAACACATCCTTGCGCTTGGCTTGATAGCTTCAATCATGTGGCTGATCCTACCTTCCTCTCCCTGCACTTCTCCCTGCACCCAAATCCTATTTCTTCCCCACTGTTTCCCTCTAGATCAGTTCTGTCCAATAGCAATTATAGAAATGTTCTATACCTACACCACCTAATAACGTAGCCATTAGTCACACATACCTATTGAGGACTTGAAATGTGGTTAGTGCAACTGAAGCACAGAATTTTTAATATTAGTTCATTTTAATTAATTTAAATTAAAATTTAAATAACCTCACATGGCTAGTGGCTACTATATTGAACAACATAGCTGTAGATTCTTACTATTTCAAGTTTGGTCCCCACGCCAGTAGCATCACCTGGGAACTTTCAGGCATTGAGAATCTCAGACTCCACTCAGACATACTGAGTCTAAATCTGAAGTTTAACGAGCTTCTGGGTGATTTACATATTCTATAACGTTTGAGAAGTACTGCTCTAGGCAGCTATTTATTCTTCAAAATTCAAGTCTAGAGTCATTCCTTTAGGTAGCCAGGACCAGCTTATCAGCAGTAGGCACAGTGCCAAGGGCCCATATATTCATATTTATGCATACACAGTCATAAGTTATCATTTTATATATATGTATGGAAGAAGGGACCCATGAAGGTAAAAGTGCCTAGGACCCATGAAAGTCATAATGAGGCCCTATTGGTAACAGCTTTGCCTCCTAAGTCTGACTCAGTGCCGTCTCTTTCTCCCTTTCATGGCTTGCTGATCATTCTCACCCCACTGTGCTACAATTACACGCTCATATGCCCACTTTCCCATTATCCTCTAAGCGCCTTAAAGGCAAGAACAGTGTATCTTACTCGTATCTATAGCACTGAGTCTGTGTCATGTCGTACATCTGGTGCTCGATAAATGTACAAAGGAAGGATGGAAAGAAGGTGGGAGTAGATTCGAATAGATTTAGTAGTTACTTCCTACTGGAGGGAGTGAATACTTACAGACACATCTCTTAAGCTGATTTTGATAAGATGAAAATTGAAATCTAACCCTCAAAGTCACTATAAACCAGCCTCTCATTCGGAGGTCTTGGGAGGTTCTTGTGTTTCCTGCCAGAAAACCATGACGAATGAGCTCCGGTGAAAAGAAAGAGCACTGCTCTTAGGGTTAGGAAAACTCAGTGTTTTTCTTTATTGTGTCACTAATTGTTTTTACATTTTGACATGTCGTTTTACTTTTTATATCTCAACTTTCCATTGGTAAAATAAGATAATGAAGAGCTAACTCTTATTGACCTCTTACTATGGGTCAGTGACTTTTCTAACAGCTTCTAGTGATTAATTCATTTACTTTTCATAAAATCTTTATTGTCGTCCCATTTTAAGGGTGAAGTAACCAAGGCACAAAGAGCTTAACTATCTTGCTTAAGATCACACAGCTAGGCACTAATGGAGTCAGTCCTGAAACTCAGGCTGACTCCAGAGTCTAAGTTGAACCATTAGTCTATCTTGTCATAGATACATGACTGCATCTCATATAGCGTTACGAACAGAGTTATGTTCCCCCCAAATTCATATGTTGAACTCCTAACACTTATTACCTCACAATGTAATAGTAGTTAGAGATAGGATCTTTAAAGAGATAATTAATTTTAAATGAGGCCGTTAGAGTGGGCCTTAATCCAATATGACTGATGTCCTTATAACAAGAAATTAGGACACAGATGTGTACAGAGGGAAGACATGTGAAGACATGGGAAGGAGATGGCCATCTACAAGCCAAGGAGAGAGGCCTCAGAAAAAAATAAGTTGGCCAACATCTTAATCTTGATCTTGGACTTCTAGCCTCCAGAACTGTGAGAACATAAACTTTTATTCTTTAAGCCATCTGGTCTGTGGTACTTTGTTATGGTAGTCCGAGTAAGCTATTACGTATAGCATGAGACTTCTTAAATAATAATAAATGAAGGCTTAGTTTTTCCTACTAAAACATGAAAATGTAGGCTCTCATTTACTTATTCATTCATCCAACAGACATTATCTTCTATTATGTCAAAGCACTATATTGGTTGCAGCAAAAGATAAAATTACGTAGATATGTCTATATGATTATATCATAAATTAATATTTTATTGATTTGTTCTCACTCTCTCCCATCAGAATGTAAGCTCCAGGAAGGCAGACTGTGTTGAATAAATATCTGTGGTTTGGGTGAATGAACGAGAGAGGCTGTTGAACAAGGTCCACTGTTTGGGTCATGGGATAACATTCTAAACAGGCTGTTGTTGTTGTTGCTATTTTACTACACCCTCTCTGTCCTTCTTTCTAAACGCATCTTTCTTGTCAAACACCAGCAACACCCTCCCTCTCAGTTCCCAGCTAGATGACTTACATTTTCTCTGGCTCCCCTTCTTCCTAGCTCTTTGACACTTTTGGTTAAGCCTTTCGCTTCCTCCTCCAGCCTCACAGGTCCCTCCCTCTGTGCCCTTCCTTGGTGCAGCATTACAAAATCTTCAACTCTTTCTGATAAAATAGACACTTTTTGGATAATGGATGTGGAATAAAGATGGTTGGAGGAGAAGGTGAGAAGAGAGAAAATTGAGCTGGCAACTTCAGGATTTACTTTGATGGGCTGGGTGAAGGAGGGAATTTTGTGATCATTGTGAACAGTCTCCTGTTGAGACTTTTCATTTCATCAAAGAAGAACCCTCTTTTCAAGATGCCTACAATCCAATAGTGAGCAAAAGACATCTGGATTAAAAAATGACAATACTAAAAAAAAAAAAGTGATAATTTTCTATTAGTATGCCCAGCTCTATGTTTTAGTTATCTATGGCTATATATCAAATTATCCCAAAATATAATAGTTTAAAAGAACAAATATTTATTATCTCACAATTTTTGTAAGGAAAGGGTCTAGATGCAGCTTACATTGTTATTGGCAGGATTCCGTTCCTCACAGTTTACTGGACTGAGTTCCTTGGCTGGTGGGTGTCTCCATAAGCAGCTCACAACATGGCAGCTGGCTCCCATTGGAGCAAGCAAGCCAAAGAGCCAGGGAGAGTGAGCAAGATGAAAGCCACATTCTTTTTAAACCTAATCTCAGAAGTGACACTCCTCACTTTCACCTCATTCTATTTGATAGCAGCAAGCGACAAAGTGTGGCCCTCAGTCAAGGGTAGGGGATTATACAAGGGTGTGAATACTAGGAAGTGGGGATCATGGGAGCCATCTTAGAGACTACCTACCACACTCAAGTTGCCATTTAGTAGATACACTGTGAGAGGCACAGAAAAAGGACAAGGAAACTTTGGAGAAGGAAGGGGGTATAGGAAAGGCTCTTTAGAGGAGAAGACCCTTTATTGGACTTTGATGTTGAGTAGCATTAGGTCATGTAGAAGTGAGGGAAACATGTGTATAAGGAAAGAAATAGCACCAATGAGAACCTGGAGGAAAGAAAACGGGACAGAAAAAATATTAGATCTGGTATCATTAAAGGTGTCATTCTATGTACACCATTTGTGACTTTTACTATATGCTGAAGTAATGAAGTCTTCTTCTTGGTGAGTGGTGGCCTGTCTTAGTCAGCTCGGGCTGCTGTAACAAAATACTATGCACTGAGAGGCTTAAACAACAGAAATGTATTTCTCACAGTTCTGGAGGCTGGAAGTTTGAGATCAGGGTCCCAGCACGGTCAGTTACTGGTGAAGCCTTCTTCCTGGCTTGCAGGCAAGTGCCTTCTAGATGTATCATCACATGGTGGAGATAGAGAGGTTGAGAGAGAGAGAGAGCAAGCTATCTGGTTTCTTCTTATAAGGACATTAATCCCACATTAAGACTTCATCTAAACCTAACTACCTCCCAAAGGCCCCAGTTCCTAACACCAGCTGCTTGGGGGTTAGGGCTTCATCATATGAATTTTTGGAGACACAAACATTCAGTCCATAATATGATCTTGTTCAGAATTTTTGCAAAAAAACTAAAATTCTTGAAGAATGAAACTACAGTTCTTGAGACGTTTAAATCCAAAGATTTAAAAAGACAGATGTCACTGTGTTCATTTGGTTGGCTTTTCCTCAATTTTGAAAACCATCCATGCTCATCCTTCCTCTCTTTCTCTGCTCTTTTGGTTAATGTACTTGCCATGTGGTGATTTTGCAGCACAACCATCAAAATTTTCAGACCTGTTCTAAAGTATTTAAAACTTGGGTTGCTTTAGAAGTTGAAAACAAAAATGCAAATGATTTATGGTGACAAAAGGTTTTGAACTATGCAATAAATAATAATATTAAGTAGCAAGTGCAACATTTGTTTTTGTTTCCAACCAGAAGAAAGTTCTTCCTAGGGGATTGCCTGAGTCTAAAAGAAGACATCAAGCATTAAGCTTATACTACAAAGACCAGCCGTACATTCCAAGTCGAAAAGGAACAGACTCTCTTAAGAGTGATCTTCACATCTTCTTGCCTGCTCCCTGCTGTCACTGACAGTAGAGAAGAGGAACATTTATCTATGTGGAAGCAAATGTTTCCGTAATAAAGAAATCTAAAGTATAAGCACTTGGTTAAAAATAGACTAACCGACATTGATTCCTTGAAAAAAATTATTCAGCAATGTATGTAACAGGTAAGTTTCTGAATTAAATACAAATGTTTCAAAGTCTATGGCTATATTTTAAGTAGCTTGTTTTGGGGCTCTAGAGAGAAAGAATGATTGAGAATAAAAATTAAGAATTGTTTTATCTTTCCCATTAGTCACATTTTTTAAAAGCATCATTCATTTTTATTTAAAATTCTGGGCAAATTTCAAAGTTATACTTTGAGTTACCTATTAATACAATATCGAAAGGTCTGAGATTTTAACTTTAGAAATGTTTTGACATTTTTATTCATTTTACTGTTCAATCTATTACTTTAACGCCATCAGAAAATGGGGGAAAATCTAATGATTTTAATTAACTGAAAAGGGAAGGCATACAAATGATCTGTTGCCAGGAGATGTAAAAATACGTCTCATTAAAGGTACTATGTCAACACTGGGTGTTGGTGGCTGCAGGGGCAGGGGTGGGTAGGTGAGGGGTGGAGCTGTAGGGGGAGGCTATGAAAGGCGAGAAGAGGAAGGCTGTTTTCATGCTAATATATAGTGTTATGTTATCCTGAATTGTGGCTTATCTTTCTTTCTTCCCTCCATCCCTTCTTCCCTCTCTCCTTTTTTTTCCTCCTTTGCTTTCTTCCTTTCTTAAGTGGAGAGATAAAACAATTTCCTGTAAATTTGAGAATGAGTTAGAGGTAGGTCAGTGGGGAATTGGAAAGACCTGATGACCTCTAGGCACATATATGATTTAGGAGACTCCTGAGATACATCTGGAGTCTACTTTCAGTCTTCTTCTTTAAAAGCATTGTTTATCACATAGCAGTCCCCATGCAAATAAATTTTTGGCTATGTCTATATGTATAAAATAATGGACATTAGCAGAGTTGGCCCATGCATTTCCTCCATTTTGACAAGTGATGGTGATCCTGGGGCAAAGAGAGATTCAGCCTCAGTTTTCTGGGTCCGATGTGAAAATGGCCAATATTCGCAGATCAGCCGTTCTCACAGACTGTTTGCCGGGCCTAAAGAGACACATTCGGTGTGCTGTCTTCTCTTCCAAACTTTCTGAGCTACATTACTTCTTTTGGAGAGCTAATTGGCTTGCTCGAGTAAATTATTACAAGAATCACTTTTGGTCCTTACCAAAATATCAAGTTGGTTGAATGAAGTTTTGTTTAAAAAGATTAAAAAGAAATATATCCTGCCCGTGTTCAATCAATCAGTTAACCCCATCAGTTCACAGTCTATTGGAATTGATTGCCCCACCTCCTTACTCTCAGAGAATGCAGAAGTCATCAGGCAGGGACAACCCCCATTTCCTTCCTTGCCCTGGCCCCTACAGATTCCTCTCTCCACACCCATTCTTGGCTTCTCGGATCCTATGTCAGAGAATGAGATTTATCTGTCTTTGAGATTCTGTCTTCCTAAGGTACCTTGTCCTATCAGTTTTGCCCTACTCCCCACCTCCACTGCACCCTCCACACCTTACCCTCAACTTATCTATTGATAAGATCTATTGGCTCTTTCCTTTAGCCAATAAAATATGCTTTCCTATGAAACAACAATAAAATAAAGCCTCCTTTAAAGTTATGAATACCTCTAATTACCATCCCATTTCTCTCCTTCTCACAGTTCACCTCATTGAAAAAATAGGCATCTTGCATCTACTCCTCCATCTGGTGCCATCCAGTTTCCATTCTCCCCTTTCTATTGCATCTGCTTTTGCTAAAGTCAACAATTAACGTCAAATCTAATTGATGCTTTCCGATTCTTGCCTTATTGACCTCTGTTTGATCTCATGCCTTTGCCACTCACTCTTCTTAGAGGCTTCACTTTCTTTGGCATTTCTTTGGCATTCTGAAATCAGAACTATTACTTCTGATTTTCTTCCAACATCTCTGAATGCAATTTCTCCTTCTTCTTTATGTATTTCATTCCCTCTGTTTCTCCCTTGGGGAGAATGCTCCAATGCACCATCCAGATCACCCATAAGGAAGGAAGTGCTATGCCCCCCAGCATTTGTGAGCGCTGCCAGAAGTTGGCCCTCAGGTGCCAGCCTTTTGGAGCATTGCCTTGGTGGCAAACCACTGCTTCACTTGAGGTCATGCCTCATCAAGGGAGAGCCTACAAGCAAACACTGATCAACACAGGGCCATCAAGACTCCCTAACCTCGTATCTGAAGAGTTATTCTGGCTCTCTGGGGTTTGCCAGCAACTCAGCAGCAGCTCATATTTGCCCTAGGTCCAATCATATTTCCTCTCCCTTCCTTCTACAAGTGTACACCCCACAAGAACTTCCTAATACACATCCTGCATGCTCATCTCCACCTCAGGGCTGCTTCCTGAGGAACCCAATCTGCAGTACCCCTGAAATGTTTGACTAAGTGGATCACTAAATTATTAAAACTAAAATTAAGTAGTTTTCATGAACATTCTGAAAATTATTGACCTGGCCTTATCAGAAATGAGGAATTGTCTTGGAGTTTCTGCACGCAAACACTTTACAATCTAATGAGAAAGAAATGATTACAAAACATTGAAAAAAGTAACTACGATATCGGAAAAGTAAAAGTCACAATTTTGCATAGGTTGTGTCCTTTGCAATGCATTTTAGCCCTCAAATTCTTTTATAACCTAAGTAAAAAGTTAATAAAGATGCCAAAGAATAACTAAAATATATTGGAATGAGTAGTTACAATAAATTTATGTAGAACCATGCAGGTTATAATGAACTTTCATGGGCATTATCTCATTTGATTTTTAAACCATTTGCGTGAAGTGAGGTTATTATCACAAGTTTATGAGTCAAAAAGTGAACTCTGAGAGTTTTAGTGGTCTGGCTGAGACCACACAGCTAGGAAACAGAGTTAATTTAGCCTGGGGAGGAAATGAGAAGTGCCACCTTCCTGTTTTTGTCCCTTGTCCATCCTCTGTTATGGCACAGGATCGATGTGGCCAAGAATGTCATGTGCTCCTGATTCCATACTAGCCTTTGTCTCATCTCTCCTTTGACAATAGTTTAGAAGAAGAGAAAAAGGTCTTCAGTTAGTGTTCTGTCCATCCTCGAGGTCTGATAATCTTAGTACTTCTTTCAAGATTTCTGTTTAGGTTGTTTTGCTTTCAGTTTTATCACTACTTATCTCTTTATTAACACTCTCTTCTCTTTTACTCATAGTTTTAAGCCAGTACCATCCAATAGAACATTCTGCGATGATGGAAATGTTCTACATCTGAGCCCATCAGTATGGCAGCCACTAGTCACTGCAGTTATCAAACACTTGAAATATGGTTAGTGGACTACAGAAGTGACTTTTTAATTTCATTCAAGTTTAGTTGATTTAAATTTAAATTTAAGTAGCCACATATGGTCTGTGCCTACTGTATCAGACAGTGTAGTCTATGCTTTCTCTGATGCCAGAGCCCAGCTCTCTCAAGTCTCCGGGTTCCCTTCTCCCATCCTGATTTCTTTGCTATGAAGAGGATGCACCTCCACCTTTTTCTCCTGATCCCATTCTTTGCCTATCCAGCCCCAGTGCTGTAGATTCCAGTTCCCACTATGCACTTCTGAAGGTAGGGGGATGTCCCGAAGATGGATACACCAGGCAAGTGCTGCCATAGGGACTATGACCAAAGAGACTACTTAGTCTCTGGATGGCACTAATTCTAATATATAGTAGAAATACTCTGAAACTTACCTTGATTTTTTTCTCATGATATGGGAAAAAAGAAAAAAAAAAGCTTTCTTTAAGCTTCCCCTAGTTTGCATAGATTTTATATATGACGGATTAGTTCACCATCACTCTGAGTAAATGCTTTTACATCTCTGACTCACATATTGCCTTTTCTGCTTAGCAAGGCCCGTTCTCATTTGTTCCTATCAATACTCAAAATGTCCCTTCTGCCCAGTATTTCTCACTCTGAATGAATGACTCACTTCTGTGTGTCTTCATAGCTCTCTATTGCCTCGCTCATTACAGCCTGAACAGATGATAAGGATTTGTGTTTCCTTGTCTGCTCTACAGAATTGAGGATTCTTTGAGGGTCGTGCTGCACGATCCTACTATCCCTCACTGCAGAATAGAGTGCCCGGTGCACAGTAGCATCTCAGTAACTCTTCCGAGAATTGACATGTCCTCTTGGGCTCTGAAAGTCCCACCCTCTCTTCACCAATCCATTGACTTCTTTTTCCTAAGACCCCACTTTCAGAAAATAGTGTTCTGAGATAAAATTTCCTTTCACACACTCCTCTAATTGTGCTCCCCTCCCACCAGTGCCAGTGTAGATTCCATTTAAATAAACGTGGGTTCTAGAACGTTTGTTTATCAACTCATCTCATTTCTCTGTGTGTATGTGTTATTGTTGCATTTTATTCATTTCTGGTATATTTGTCACATATTTCTTTCTATTTTTCACAAATAATATGACAATGGAAGCAACATTATCTATTAAACATCTCCAAGAATCAGAAGTGTTATTGTATGGCTTAAAGTTGTCTTTACAATCTTTCTGTACCTCATCGTGCCTCCAACTCTTCTATTTTTCATCACTATCCTTAATTATGCCAATAAGCCCCATGATGAGACTGCCCCAATAGTAAATTCTCTGTAATTATTATCTCTTGTGTATGCCAGATGCATCTAAATTCACAAAAGCTCAATATGCATTTGACAAGTTATTAAATACTAAACCAAAATGTGCTTTAACACCTACACATGTGAACTGCTGCAGTAAATAAAAGTTTCTGCTGATGAAAGGTATGTATCCTGTTTGATGATTTCAATTAAACCACTTCAGATGTGAGATTTAAAACATTCATTTTCCCAATCCGAGCTGCCTTTCCTGGGTAGTTCGAATGTGACTCTTGGATCCGTTTGGCTCGTGACATGATGCTATATTGAATATTTTTCTAGCTGAAAATTTGGTTTTTGGTCACGACCAGGCTTATCTCCTTGTGCATTGTTATTATGCCTGTCAACAGAGTATCCCTGGGATTGCACCCTCAGAACTTGAATAAATTTGTTGATCTGCAGAAGTGAGATTCAAGATATCTTAACAAGGAATGTGGCACCAACCAGTTAGAATGGATATCTCCAGGGCCCCTGGCGCTGAATTCTGGAGGGCCCCCACTGGGCCAGGCTTTCACCCTTTAGCCATAGGAGAGTTCTTGGAAGTATCTGAAGTGAGATGTCAAGGCAGCCAAAGCAACAGTGGGGGATGACACTCAGGGCCAGGATAGCAGGTTTTACCAACTGGTGTGGAGTAGTTCAATATCAGTGCATACTTGCTGAATATCAGCCTGAGTGTTACGTTTATTTAGGATTCAGCAGGAAAATAAAACAGTTGTCCAGGTGTTCAGAATGTGTGTTAGAAGAGTTAACGTTCATCTACCACTAGACTTTTCTTTGGTTTCACAATTGTATTGGTCGTGAAACAGTTACAAAGAGGACACGTTCTGCTTGGAGCAGAATTCACCCCTTTGTGCTGAGAGAGAGTTAATACATTGTCTGGGTTGGGAGAGACCTGAATGCTCAGACTCACACTTCAGAACTCAGGTAGGAGTTGGGTGGTTTTTCCTAAGTGACCCTTCTCCCTGAGTTCAAGTGATAAATAGAACTGAGCTCAGCATGAGGGGTGGGAGATTGTAAGAAAGAACATTCCAGGAAGAGGGAGCATGATGTGCAAAGGCTCAGAAGGGAGAAAGGTCAAGCCATGGCAAGTTGAGACAACCCTCAAGTTGGTTAGGATTGCTGGAGGGGTGGGAGAGGAATGGTCGCAGGCAGGGTTGGCAAGAGAAGGCTGGAAAGGTATACAGGAGCTGGGTATAAAAAGGTTATAATGTAAAAAAAAATGTACATTCATTCCAAGACAATAGTAATGAAAGGATTTGGAGCAAGGAGGAGCAAATCTGCCTCCATACAGAGGATAATGGCAGATCACTGTGGGCCTTGGAAGTGGGGCTCAAAGGAGGTGAGCCTTCCATATGGAGAGAGACAGGAATTGCCTGTTTTCATTTATAAAATCAGAACTTTCCACAACTTTTATTACAGGAGGTTTCCTACAGAAGCTTTTTATAACCACTGAACGGCCTTGGGGAAGTGCTGGTGTGAAGCTTTATGGTAGAGTCAAATCCTATTTATTGTTTAAAAAAAAAGTCTTTGGGCATGAGGCCAAGATGTTGGAGGCTATCACACAGTCCTAGAAAGGTCTATTTGATCACCTCCAACTGAGTTATAACCCAGGCCACTAATGGCATGAAAATTCTCTCCCAGCGTGGCTTTCTCCTTTGAGCAAAGCTCAGTCAGAAGCAGCCAGCCTATTGCCCAGTGATTAGAACCCATTTGCAACTGGAGCTCTGTGTGTGTGACACTGCAGGCATGAGGTACAGAGGCCTGCCTCATGATCAGATTAACAAGGAGTTTATCCCCTCCTCTCTAGCTTCCAGCATTAGCATCTCAATGATAACTTGGGGATGCTGAGCCCCTGAAGGGGTGGAAACATCCTCTGAGGAGGTTGTGTGAACCAATTAGCTTCCCAATGCAAACTTACCAGAAATACTGTTTTGTTTCCTAAATACTAGGAGGTTTGAGATGTTATAAAAATCAGGTTATTAGATTAATAGCTCACTTTTTTGACTATTTGCAAACTTTTTTTTTTTTAAAGATTGGCACCTGGGCTAACAACTGTTGCCAATCTTTTTTTTTTTTCCTGCTTTATCTCCCCAAACCCTCCCTGTACACAGTTGTATATCTTAGTTGCAGGTCCTTCTAGTTGTGGGATGTGCGACGCTGCCTCAACGTGACCTGAAGAGCAGTGCCATGTCCGCACCCAGGATCTGAACCCTGGGCCGCCGCAGCGGAGCGCGCGAACTTAACTTAACCACTCGGCCACGGAGCTGGCCCCTGCAAACTTTTTAACTACAATAATTATTTGCCTCAATAGAATGAGGCAAAGTAAGAATTAGTTAAATGGTCCTTTCATTGTATTGCCTAATAAAATTTAGATTGCCTTTTTAAAATAATTGTATTACACACAGAATGGGTCAAATATCTTGGATATAATGAGATATGTTTTATTTCACTTAACAAACCCTCACATATCATCTCATGTTCCAGATGCTTTTCTAAGAGCTATTCTAATCTTTGTCTAATTTTCCTCACTTCCCAATTTGACAGATGAGAAAACTGAGACAAAGGAAAGAGCACTTTTTTCAAATGGATGGCCAATTCTGCTGGATTCGGGTCTAACTTCTGATTACTGACTTTTTACCAAGCATCAGGGCAGGTGGTTCAGTTCACACAGGTGTCCCTGAGGATCTGTTTTCTCATCGGGTCTTCAGTGGTCTTTCCATACAATTCATGTCTGAGCAACCCCTTGGCCTTATCCATCTAGCCCTTTGAAGTCCATATACTCTGGCTTTGGCTATTTCTCTGGCCCCTTCTAGGAGGATCAAGACTCATGACATTGTTTTCATACCAGATTATCTAAGGCTTCATCTGCTGCATGAACTGTTGAGGTATTTCTTCCTTAGAGTGTTATTATCTCCAAACTGAGGATTCATTTATGCATTTATTCACTCTTTCATTCAACTAATATTTTTTAGGTAGCTTCTAGGCACTAGGAAAACAGTCATTAAACACACTGGCAGCAAACGTCCATTCTATCACCAGTCATACAGGCGATCACAATTACCAAGATAGTGATAAGGGCTGTTGGGACCCTTCGTTATATACACTTTCATCAATTAGCTTGAGTTGTCTCCAAAAGCAAAGCCTGAGCCAAGAACTTGTGTGCTGGAGATGATCCCCAGAAGTTGGAGTGAGGGAATGGAGAGAGTAGAACAAGGAAGAGGGAAAAGTCAACATAAGTATGCACAATCAAGTTGACAACCATGGTGAACACTCGGGGATCAATTTTCCCTGTATTTTCTGAGAAGGTTATAGAGTGTTTTTCAGAGCTTCCACTTAAGTATTGAAAGGGAAATGCAGATATACATTGGCTTCTGCTCCCTATTCTTAGGATGCACATCACTCTTACCAAGTAACAGCAAGATGCTGTCATTGCATTGTTCGTTGAAATTCACATGTAACTGTTCAGTGAAGCTGTGGCTGGAAGCAAAGGGGAGGCCAAAGTGAGGAGGTAGGGTAAAGAGGCGTTTGAAACAGTCCAACCTTTACACTGCTCGTACTCATTCATGCTTACATTAAGTCAAATCTGCCTGTGAGTCTTCAATCTCTGCAAATACTTTACACACAAGCATTAGTGGAACAAGTCCCAGTTTCTACAGCTGTAAATCATCCCAAGCCCATCAGTGATATTCAACTATCTCCATCCTCAATTACCCATCCTAGATTCCCTCGCTTCATCTGGCCTGAGTTATTTGTCTGGTGGGGTGAGGCAGACTTTCATTCCCAAAGTGTTTGAGCATTTAGATTCTTTGCCATTGTTTGACTTTATTTGCTGTAATCATTGCTCATTGCCACTACCAGGAATGGAAACAAGAAATACCCCTGTGAAGAGTTCCAGACATGCTCTGTCAGCCCCTGTTTTGTAGCAGCAACCCTCACTCTTCATGACAGTCTGTGTCAACTACACCCAAGAGTAACTCCTTTTGTTGTTGTTGTTTTTGTTCTGTTTTTGACAGCTGATCTACCAGCATGAGTTCCTTGAAGTGACCAGGTGGTAGTTGCCACTTCAGGTTCAATGGAATGCTTACCTTATCTTCTGGTGGAAGCCTTCCTTCCCTGGGACCTATGGTGACTAATTGAGAAGATCCTAAGGTGTGGGGACAGGAAGCAGCAATTCCTCAAGTGACTGAGAGCAACAGCGAAATAGGCAACCTCTATCCCTTGATTCCTGGATTCATGTAGCCTAGCCTTTGGGGCCAGAGTGCTGGATATTGGCCATTGGCCTCAAGCTGTGCTGCATCTGGAAGACAGAACCAACATTGCAGACTATTCTTATCAAGCCGGCACCTTAGTCATCATTTTATTATAGGTTAGCTCCTTCTGATGATGTAGCGTACAGCTGGATTAGTGGATCCTGCGATCATGTGCCCAATAGCTCACCTTCTTTGCCATAAAATAGGTCCCTTATTTTAAGCTGGTATTATGTATGATGACTCTAGAGTTATCCTGTGTACCTGATTAATGACTTCTCTGCACTGGATGACCTGAGGTGATCACTAATATGAAACACAGAATCCACATTTCTATGATCTCAACAACAGATCTACATAGAACTCTTTGCCCGGCCATGGCTTGAATCAGAGCTCAGGTGAGGCTTATAGGAAAATGAGGAGGAACAAGAAATACCTGACACAATGCTGTACTGAATTACTTGTTCATTTTACTATATTGATCCCTAGATGATAAGACCATTTAGGGGAGAGGCTATATCAAATTAATCCTGGCATAGCCAGCACTTAGCACAGTGTTTGGGATTTAGTGAACACTTAGGTCATTTTATTTTTTAATGTGAAGCATTCATGAATATGTGCATAGAGATCTTTTGGGTCTGCTTCTGTTATGAATAGGGGAGAGAAATAAAGGCTAGTGATGGGAGGGACTTATCTAAGTTCCTCTGTCCACTTAGTAGCAAAGGCAGGGGTAGCTCTTCAGTCTGATCCCAAGACCACAAATCTTCATCGTATGTGATGTTTCATAGAGTAAAATCTTCTTGGTGGAGACTGGCCATAGTTTTATTTGTTTATTTTTTTTGAGGAAGATTAGCCCCAAGCTAACATCCGCTACCAATCCTCCTCCTTTTGCTGAGGAAAACTGGCCCTGAGCTAACATCCTTGCCCATCTACTTTATATGTGGGACTCCTGCCGCAGCATGGCGTGCCAAGAAGTATATAGGTATGCACCCAGGATCCGAACCCACGAACCCCAGACGCTGAAGTGAAATGTGTGAACTTAACCGCTGCACCACTGGGCTGGCCCCTGAGCATAGTTTTTAACAACCCAAGACAATCAAAGCAAATGAGTCTCATTTGGTTAGTGGGGAAATGTTATCCAGTAGCCTGGACTTCAGATTTGCATCTTATAATGAAGGAATATGTAATATGAGTATGCTATTTATTATCAGAACAGGCTAATTTTATAATTCTTTATAATTTTATAACCTGAATTTACTCTCAGAAACCAATGTCTCTTTGATTGTCTTGCAGTTGTTAAAAATTATGTCCAATCTTTGAAAATTATCGCTTCTTCATGTGTTCCCACAAACTTTACTCTCTCCTCCTTTCCTGTGCCCTGATAGAGCTTAAACTAAACAGTGGTTGGGATTACTAACATTGTACATTGAAAGAAAATAAAAGAGTTGAGTTGAGGGGGTATTTCAGAGGGAGGAAGCATAGACTAATGATTAAGAACAAAATGTCATTCTGAAGAGAAATCGGGCAGTTTTTAGTCAAGTTAAGTATTCTTATAAGCCGTGACTCCTACTCTTGGGTACCTAGCTTAGATAGAGTCTCATATAGATTCATAAGGAGAATGTATGAAGATGTTATACAGTGTTGTTAGTATCGTGGTGGAGTGGAGCAAATTCAATGTCTCTCACCTGAGGACTGAATAAATGTATTGGTTTGAATACCAGTACAACTGAGCTAAGAAAAGACAACATAATAGAGGCTTAAACAAGACAGAATGTATCTTATATATATATACATATATGTCCATTTTATAGACATCTGAGTCTCAGTACTCCAAGGCTAATATGGCAGCTCCATAGTGTTTATGGCAAATATTCCTTTTATTTTGATTCTTGGCCATCTCAAGACTTATTCTGCCTTGTGGTCTAAAATAATTGCTCTGGCTTCAGCCAGTGGGAAGAGGGAAAGGAAAGAGGGTAGGGAAAAGGGAAAGGACAAATTACTGACACTCATATGTCATTATTCAGAATATAAGTCACGTGGCCACATCTAGCTTCAAGGAATCTGGGAAATGTAGTTTCTAGCTGGATAGCCATGTTCTCAGCTGTCCACTACTACTAAAGGAAGAAGGAGGAGTGGATATTGGAAAAGAACCAGCCCTCTCTGGCATTGTAAGATTATGATAAATATATAATGCTGAATAAAATGTGGCAACAGAATCAATAAACTGTGTGTATTCCAACAACATGGATGGTTCTTAAAAACAGAATGCTGAGTGAAAAAGAAAAAAGAGAGAGAATGAGAATGGGCTAAAAGAGAATACACTAATGAATAAGCACAAATATATAAATAATTCCTGTAAACAAGTACAGGGCCTTGAAAGGACAAACGATAATATTGTGCTAAGAAAGAAAGGTTTAGTCAGCCAGATCTCCATACTAAATTTGGTTCTAGCCATATGGTCTATTGGAAGTTATGTAAATGCTTTAAGGACTATTTTTTTCTGATGTGAAAATAATTGTAATATACTCATCTTACAAGGGTAGGATGAACTTGTATACTTAAAGCACTTATTGTGGTGCTTGACAAAGTAAATTCCCAGTAGATATTAGTTGCTTTACTATTTATTTATTATTGCAAAAGAAATCTACAATTTCTTAAGAAACTGTGTGAATGTATGAGATCAGGGCTTTGTGTAAAGCTGACTCTTGGTAAATGTTGGTTGGATGCATGATAAAAGAACAGAGAGCGTATTGACCACAGTTGTTAGAGAGGAATGAGCTGGGAAATATTCAGTCACATATCAAACATTTATTAAGTGTCTCTTACGTGTCAGGCCCCTAGGATACAAAGGTAAGAACTAGTGTGGACCCTCCCCAGTGCAGGTGAAGGCAATTAATAAAAAATCATACAAACACATGTAAAATTCCAATTGCTATAAATACAGTGAAGGAGAGAGATACTCTTAGGGGTGTGTGTGAGTGCATGTGTGTGTGAGTGCATGTGTGTGTGTGTGTGTGTTTCTATCATATATGTACACAGACAGAGGTTTGACCCACTCAGTTGAGAAAATGCCTTCTGAGGAAGTGATGCTTGAATAGACAAAGATTAGAAATTAACTAATTAGGAAAATAAATTAAAGGAAAGAGGTTCCAAGGCAGAAGTAACAGCATAGGAAAAAGCCCTGTGACAGCCAGGCGTGGAGAATACGGTGGACTGAAACAAATACAGTGGGACTGGAGCAGAAAGAACACAAGAGCATGTGTTATGAGTTGATATGGGAGGGTTTGTACAGGAAAAACTATATGGGGAGCACAGGCTATTTGAAAGGATTCTGTCTTCCCTCCCAGGAAGGAGCACTGTGTTCGTTTTCTTTGGTACTGTAAAAAATTACCAGAAACTTAGTGGCCTAAATCCAAATTTAGTGTCTTGTAGTTTTGGAGGTCAGAAGTCCAAAGCCAGTTTCACGGGGCTAGGATCAAGGTGGTGGCCGGTCTGGTTCTTTCTGGAGGCTCTGAGAGGAGAATCCCTTGGAAGGAAAGAACGTTTCCTTGCATTTTCTTGTTCTAGTGGCTGCCTGTATTCCTTGGCTTGTGTCTCTTCTTCCATCTGCAAAGTGCATCACCCCAATCTCTCCTTCTGTCATCGCATCACCTTCTGCTCTGACCCCAAACTCTCCTGAATCTCTTTTATAAGGACCATTGTGATTACCTCAGGCCCACCCAGATAATCCGGGATAGTCTACCCATCTCAAGATCCTTACTCAGTCACGTTTGCAAGTCCCTTTTGCCTATAAGACAATATTCACAGTCTCTGATCATTAGGATGAAGACAATGGGGGCCATTATTCAGCTTACCATAGAAGCCATTGCGTTTGTTTAAGCAAGAAAAATGGCATGTTCAGGTTTGCGTATTTAAAAGTTCACTGTGATTGCCTTGTGAAGGACAAATAGGAAGAGGACAAGATTTATGTTGGTGAACCAATTTTGAGGACACTGCAGTGGTCCTGGTGAGAAGAGAAGGAAAAGAACTTCATCAGGAGATGTGAGCTATAACATCTTGGCTAAAAGAGTCCCAGACAGTTGAGTTATCAAGAATCTTAGAGAACACTATCCATGTTGTACTGGGTCTGGCTCGTACTGGTTTTCAAGAGCTGATGTGTGCCTCTAGCCTAACTCCACATTCAGTATGTTGATGTCTTGAAATCGGCCATGGTGGAAGTATTCACACCATTGGAAATTAGCAATCACTAGAAATCAGGATTCTCCCGACACCCCGAGATCAGTTTACCAGCCCCCCATGGACACTATGTAACCTACAAATGGGCTAAGTGTTCTCCTGCCTTCTCAGGCTCTGCTTCCAGTAGCATTGAGCTCATTCTTCAACCTGCTGTTGACCAGTCTTCATTCTTAGACATTTCTTTGTAGACACCAACAAATAGTAGCGGAGGCTGCTTTTTCAGGATGGGATCTCTTCCTCCCACTTAAGTATTTTCTATGAATTTTGCAATAAACATGCAATATTTTTATAATTAGGAAAAACTAAAGTCAACTTTACTTTTTATTTATTTATTTATTTTGATTGAGTTAACGATAGGTTACAACCTTTTGAAATTTCAGCTGTACATTATTCTCTGTCAGTTGTGTTGTAGGTGCACCCCTTCACCCTTTGTGCCCACCCCCCACCCCACCTTTTACCCTGGTAACCACTAATCTGTTCTGTTTGTCTACATTTTTAAATTCCTTATATAAGTGGAGTCACACAGGGATTGTCCTTCTCTATCTGGCTTATTTCACTTAACATAGTTCCCTCAAGGTCCATCCACGTTGTTGTGAATGGGACGATTTTGTTCTTTTTTATGGCTGGGTACTATTCCATTGTATATATATACCACGTCTTTATCCAATCATCTGTTGATGGACACTTAGGTTGCTTCTATTTCTTGGTTATTGTAAATAGTGCTGCAATGAACATTGGGGTGCATGGAACTTTTGGAATTGCTGACTTCAAGCTCTTTGGATAGATACCCAGTAGTGGGATAGCTGGGTCGTATGGTAGTTCTATTTTTAATTTTTTGAGGACTCTCCATACTGTTTTCCATAGTGGCTGCACCAGTTTGCATTCCCACCAGCAGTGTATGAGCGTTCCTTTTTCTCCACAATCTCTCCAACATTTGTTACTATTTGTTTTAGTTAGTTTTGTCATTCTAATAGGTGTAAGGTGATATCTTAGTGTAGTTTTGATTTGCATTTCCCTGATGATCAGCAATGATGAACATCTTTTCATGTGCCTATTGGCCATCTGTATATCTTCTTTGGAGAAATGTCTGTTCATGCCTCCTGCCCATTTTTTAATTGAGTTGTTTGATTTTTTGTTGTTGAGTTGTGTGAGTTCTTTACATATTATGGAGATTAACCCTTTGTCGGATGTATGACTTGCAAATATTTTTTCCCAGTTAGTGGGTTGTTTTTTTGTTTCAATCCTGTTTTCCTTTGCTTTGAAGAAGCTCATTAGTCTGACAAAGTCCCATTTGTTTATTCTTTCTATTGTTTCCCTTGTGTGAGAAGACATGGTGTCAAAAAGGTCCTTTTAATACTGATGTCAAAGAGTGTACTGCCTACGTTTTCTTCTAGAAGCCTTATGGTTTCAGGTCTCACCTTTAGGTCTCTGATCCATTTTGAGTTTATTTTGGTGAATGGTGAAAAAGAATGGTCAATTTTCATTTTTCTACATGTGGCTTTCCAGTTTTCCCAGCACCATTTGTTGAAAAGGCTTTCTTTTCTCCATTGTATGCCCTCAGCTTCTTTGTGGAAGATAAGGTGTCCATAGATGTATGGTTTCATTTCTGGGCTTTCAATTCTGTTCCATTGATCTGTGTACCTGTTTTTGTACCAGTACCATGTTGTTTTGATTACTGTAGCTTTGTAGTATGTTTTGAAGTCAGGGATTGTGATGCCTCCAGCTTTGTTCTTTTTTCTCAGGATTGCTTTAGCAATTTGGGGTCTTTTGTCACCCCATATGAATTCTAGGATTCCTTGTTCTATTTCTGTAAAGAATGTCATTGGGATTCTGATTGGGATGGTGTTGAATCTGTAGATTGCTTTAGGTAGAATGGACATTTTAATTATGTTTATTCTTCCAATCCATGTACATGGAATGTCTTTCCATCTCGTTATGTTGTCATCCATTTCTTTCAGAAAAGCCTTGTAATTTTCATTGTATAGGTGTTTCACTTCCTTAAATTCACCCTGAGGTATTTTATTCTTTTTGTTGCGAGTGTGAGTGATATTGTGTTCTTGAGTTCTTTTTCTGTTAGTTCGTTATTAGAGAGTAGAAAAGCTACTGATTTATGTAAATTGATTTTATACCCTGCAACTTTGCTGTTGCTGTTATACCCAACAACTTTGTTGTTGATTACTTCTAAAAGTTTTCCAATATATTCTTTGGGGTTTTCTATATATAAGATCATGTTGTCTGCAAAACAGCGAGAGTTTCACTTCTCCCCTCCCTATTTGGATTCCTTTCGTTCATTTTTCTTGCCTAATTGCTCTGGCCAAAACCTCCAGTACTATGTTAAATAAGAGTGGCGATAGAAGGCATCCTTGTCTCATTCCTGTTTTCAGAGGGATGATGCTCAGTTTTTGCCCATTGAGTATGATGTTGGCTGTGGGTTTGTCATATATGGTCTTTATTATGTTGAAGTAGTTCCCTTCTATCCCCATTTTGTTCAGAGTTTTTATCATAAATGGCTGTTGGATCTTGTCAAATGCTTCCTCTGCATCTGTTGAGATGATCATGTGGTTTTTATTCCTCAGTTTGTTGATGTGGTGTATCACATTAATTGATTTGCAGATGTTGAACCATCCCTGTGTCCTTGGTATGAATCCCACTTGATCATGACGTATGATCCTTTTGATGAATTGCTGAATTTGGGTTGCCAAAATTTTGTTGAGAATTTTTGCATCTATGTTCATCAGCGATATTGGCCTGTAGTTCTCCTTTTTTGTGCTGTCCTTGTCAGGTTTTGGTATCAGTGTGATGTTGGCCTCATAGAATATGTTAGGAAGTGTTCCATCTTCCCTAATTTTTTGGAATAGCTCGAAAAGGGTAGGTATTAAATCCTCTCTGAAAGTTTGGTAGAATTCCCGAGGAAAGCCATCTGTTCCTGGGGTTTTATTCTTTGGGATGCTTTTGATTGCTGTTTCAATCTCTTTCCTTGTGATTGGTCTGTTCAAATTGTCTGCTTCTTCTTAACTAAGCTTTGGGAGATTGTAGGAGTCCAAGAATTTATCCATTTCCTCTAGGTTATCCATTTTGTTGTCATATAGTTTTTCATAGTATTCTCTTATAATCCATTGTATTTCTGGGGAGTCTGTTGTTATTTCTCCTCTTTCTTTCTGATTTTGTTTATTTGAGATTTCTCTCTTTTTTTCTTTGTAAGTCTGGCTAGGGGTTTGTCAATTTTATTTATTTTCTCAAAGAGCCAGCTCTTTGTTTCATTGATCCTTTCTACTGCCTTTTTTATTTCAATAGCATTTATTTCTGTTCTGATTTTTATTATTTCTCTCCTTCTGCTGAGTGTGGGCTTTGTTTGTTCTTCTTTCTCTAATTTAGTTACGTGTAGTTTAAAATTGCTTATTTGGGATTTTTCTTGTTTGTTAAGATATGCCTGTATTGCGATGAATTTTCCTCTTAATACAGCTTTTGCTGTATCCCATATGAATTGGTATGGCATGTTATCATTTTCATTTGTCTCCAGGTATTTTTTGATTTCTTCTTTAATTTCTTCAATGATCCATTGCTTGTTCAATAGCATATTGTTTAGTCTCCACATCCTTGTGCCTTTCTCAGCTTTTTTCTTGTAATTAATTTCTAGCTTTATAGCATTATGATTGGAGAAGATGCTTGTTATTATTTCAATTTTTTAAAATTTGTAGAGGCTTGCCTTGTTTCCCAGCATATGGTCTATCCTTGAGAATGTTCCATGCACACTTGAGAAGAATGTGTATTCTGCTGTTTTTGGATGGGGTGTTCTATATATGTCTATTAAGTCCAACTGTTTTAGCTTTTCATTTAGCTCCACTGTTTCTTTGTTGATTTTCTGTCTGGATGATCTGTCCACTGATGCAAGTGGGGAGTTGAGGTCTCCTACTATTATTGTGTTATTTTTGATATCTTCTTTTAGGTTAGTTAATAGTTGCTTTATGAACTTTGGTGCTCCTGTGTTGGGTGCATAGATATTTATAAGCATTATTTCTTCTTGATGAAGTGTCCCTTTGATCATTATATATTATCCCTCTATGTCTCTCTTTACCTGTCTTATCTTGAAGTCTGTTTTGTCTGATATAAGTATTGTGACACCTGCTTTCTTTTGTTTGCTATTTGCTTGGAGTATTGTCTTCCACCATTTCACTCTGAGCCTGTGTTTGTCCTTGGAGCTGAGGTGTGTTTTCTGGAGGCAACAAATTGTTGGATCTTGTTCTTTAATCCATTTTGCCACTCTGTGTCTTTTTATTGGAGAGTTCAATCCGTTTACATTGAGGGTGAGTATTGATGCATGAGGGCTTCATGCTGTCATTCTGCTGCTCATTTTCCAATTTTCCTGTGTTTCCTTTGTTTCTCGTCCTGTGTGTTTTAGCCTACCCATTGACTTCTGCAATTTCTTATGCTGGGTTTCTTATATTTCTCCTTATTTATGTTTTGTGTCTCTGTTCTGTTTTTTAGTTTAGTGGCTACCCTGAAGTTTGTATTCAGAGTCTTGTGTATAACATAGTCCATTTTCGGGTGGTCTCTTACTTCCTTAGCCTAGACTGATTCAGTCCCTTTCCTTCTCCCCTCCTAAATTATTATTTTCATCTCTTATTCCAACTTGTGTTGTCAGTTTGTGGTTAGAGTGATAAGATTGCCTTTGCTTTGGTGATTTCTTTCCCTTTATCCTAATGCTATAGTTGCATATTTGCTGTCCTATTCTGATTCTGTTTGTCTCCCTACTCTGTGTTTTGTGACTCCTTTCTCCTTTTTGTTCTTTTTTCAGGTATGAGAGCCTTCTTGAGGATTTCTTGTAGTGGAGGTCTTGTGGGAACAAAGTCCCTTAGCTTTTGTTGGTCTGGAAAAGATTTAATTTCTCCCTCATATCTGAAGGATATTTTTGCTGGATAGAGTATTCTTGGCTGAAGATGTTTATCCTTTAAAGTTTTGAATATGTCATTCCGATCTCTCCTAGCTTGTAAGGTTTCTGTAGAGAAATCCACTGAAAGTCTGATAGAGGTTCCTTTGTAGGTTATTTTCTTCTGCCTTGCTGCCTTGAGTATTCTTTCTTTGTAATTCATTTTTGCCATTTTTGTTACTATATGCCTTGCAGTAGGTCTTTTTACATTGACAAATCTAGGAGATTTGAAAGCTTCCTCCACACACATTTCTCTCTCAATCCCTAGATTTGGGAAGTTCTCTTCTATTACTTCATTGAGCACGTTTTCTGCTCCATTTTCCTTTTCCATGCCCTCAGGAATTCCGATGATTCTTAAGCTGCATTTTCTCCTTGAGTCAGCTATTTCTCAGAGATTTTCTTCAGTTTTTTTAATTCTTAGTTCTCTTTCTTCCTCTGTCTGGAGTCATTCAGCCTGTCTATCTTCGATTATGCTAATTTGCTCTTCTATGGTGTCTACACAGGCATTCAGGGAATCCATATTCTGTTTTATCTGATCCATTGTATTTTTCATCTCTAGTATTTCTGATTGATTCTTCTTTACAGTTTCAATCTCTTTTGTGAAGTAACTCCAGAACTCGTTGACTTGTTTCTCTATATTTCCCTTTACCTCATTGAGTTTTTTGATGATAGCTATTCTGAGCTCATTTTCACTTAGTTTACCTATTTCCAAGTCCTCAGGACATACTTCTGTGTTTTTATTGTTTTCCTTTTTGGACTGGAACTTTTATAAATTGCTGGGTGGTATAGGAGCGGTTTTTGTGCATGATGCTATTATTTGGTTGCAGTTACAGCCTATGTCAGTAGATGGGGGTTGAGAGCCACATGTTCTGAGCCATCCACCTTCAGCTGCGATGGCAGCATGAAGTGTGGGTTGGGGGAGGAGGGGAACCTTCTCTCACGTGAACATCTGGATTCTGTTCAACTCTTGCTCTCTGGTCTCCCGGGGCTCTGGCTTGATGGGGTCCCCCCACAGAAGAGCTTTCCCCCATTAGAGGGTTTCCACTGCAGGGTCTTTGGGAATCCTGGAAGATCCTGCAGACGCGTGGCCCCTCTGCTGCTTCTTCCCTCACACGAGGCAGTGATCCTAGTCTCTAGGAGAGGGAGCGAAGTTTTCTCTTACCCCATTCCACCTCCTCCCTGGGTGGCTCCAGCCTCTTCGCCCTCTGTCATTTGGCTGCTGTGGGTCTCTGACGATTTCTGTTATTAGGATTTTTTTTGGTTGGAAAGCAGTTGCTCTTTTTGGTTGTAATTTGGAGGGGAGAGGGTCCCGGGTGAGCTCACTCTGCCATGTCACTGACGTCACTCGTTAACTTTACTTTTTAAATGTTAATTTTAAAAACACGTGTGAATGAAGACATAATAGAACACTTGTTTAATGGTGTTGAGAGCTAAGCTCGGATTTAATCACTACAAAATGGATTCCTAGCCACAATTGTATACAAGTTAGTCTGTGAGTTTCCTGTGGAATTTTTTACATGGCTTATTCTCTTGATTTGTTCAACACAAGAAGGAAGAGGATCCGAGTGATGAAAATGAGAACAATAAAGAATATTTAAAACTAATAAGTATTCAAACATATGAAATTATAGAATATAAAACACATTATAAGAAAGTTGCAAAAGAAATTTATCTTGACATTATATATGGTCTTGAGACAATAGGAAGTGATTAAGGGTATTATTTCTGGAGCAAGATTTCCTGGGTTCAAATCCAGTGCTGCCACTTGCTATCTTTACTCTCTGGAAAAGGACTAAAACTCTCTTTGCCTCAATTTCTTCATTTCATTTGTGAAATGGGGATAATTATAGTTACTCCCACTTTGAGTGTTTGTGAGATTTAGTTACTCCACACAAACCCCTCAGAAGAGTGCTTGGCACATATTAAGCACTCAAGAAGTCAGCTATTATTTGTTGATATTCGACTGCACATATCCTCATTTATTTCAACATAGATTTTCCTATGAGAAAAGCAATTGAAAGATTTACCATACTTACAGCTCTCTACCACCTTCTTTCCCCAATTGATCTGTCCAGCTGAGAAAATCAGTGATTTAATCAGGTAAAATTGATGTAAAATTTTCCCAAATATGCTAGATATTTGTTTTTCACATTTATATATTGAACTTCAGTCCATCTCCATATGCTTCGCTTAGGATTTATAAGCATTATTGCTAATCTGGCTACTAAATCCCCAAAAAATGTTAGTACAGCAACTCGATTCAGGTATTTCTTGCTCTACACTTCCTCCCTCCCTGATAGAATACACACACCCATCACTCCTCATTTCTCCTGGCAAGTTTTCTGAGGTGTGTACCAAGTTCTTGAAGAGCTGAATATCATCTTGCCTTGAGTTAAACAGGAGCCAGCTGGCACCATTTATCTCTCCAAATTACAAGAAAATGTGAGAAACAACAGGGTGTCTATATGGGGTTGGGCAGAGCCCTAAAGGGCAGCTATGTGTGAAAGAGTATACCACGGCAATGAGCTTGAGAATTAGGTGTAATCCTGGAAGGCTCAGACTTGACAAGACTTATCTCAACGTGGTTTCAGATTTTTAGATGTTTTTCCTACCCTATCTAGCTGCATCTTCAAAAGTTAGATATTTCCGTGAGAATGCTAGGTGGTGGGAGGAAATTAATTTTCTTACTTTTGTGCTGGAATCAATACACAGGTTTTTGATGGCTCCCCCAAATCCCAGAAGATATCAAACATTGGTTTTCTAATTATTCATTATTTTTGTTGAATTCTGTCACATTATCTTTTGATGTAGGCCAAGTTTATAATGGATCACTTGGAAAGGAAACAAACACTCCTTGGTAAGCATTTTATGTCTCATATGAGTTTAATATCAGTAAAAATTCATAAAGGATTTTTATTACAGTTAAAATGTTATGAAGTAATCTATCTGAAACTACTTGCAGAAAGATTAGCCAACATGAATGCATGCATGATATTTTTAGAAAGTAGAAATAAGTAGGAATCTTTCTTAGCACTTCTTTCTGTGTATGCCTTAGTGAAAGAAGACATTACATAAGAAAAATCACAAATTTTTAATCTGGATTATTAGAAAGAAAGCATACGTGTTCATCCTAGAATAGATAGTTTTTCACATATTCATTCTTGTTACTACATTTAGCAAAGCATAAGAACACAAGGACGGGATAATTCACTTTCAAATGTGCACAATTGTAGACTCTGAAGCAGCTGGTTGAAATGGATATAACCTTGAGAAAAGTCTGTACATTTAGCCTAAATGAAAGAAAACTTTGGAAATTATAAAGTTTTCTCTGTTGCATAAACAGATATTACATATTACAGACACTAGTTTAGGAACTAGTATAATAAAAGAAAGAAAGAACTGCTATCTACTATTACTGAATTCTCTAAGAGCCTGAATAAAGAAAATGTGCATGCATCCTTATTTTTTATAACAGACACATCTTATACTTGTAGAGAAGCCAATTTAACTTTAATACCTGGGCAGACACTGGAACTAATCATGGGGTAGTTTGTAATCCTCTATAAAAGCACAACATCCTGGGGCACAATCGCTTTCCTGAAAGTAGATTTTTAGCAACATCGTTCAAATATGATAAAAATGTATTTCAGGAAATACTACAACACTAAAAATAAGCAGTGAAACTGTACATGCAGTCTTTAGAATTTTGATTCTGTTCTATGTGCCATTCTTATTAGCACCCTAGCGTTCGCTGTAGGTCAGCATATGGCTAGAGCAGGGTTTCTCAAACTTTTTGATTTGGGGACCTTTCTATAGTCTTAAAAACTCATTGAAGAGGCCAAAGAGATTTTCTTTATGCAGGAGCATAGCTGTCAATATTTATTGAATTAGAAGTGAAAACTGAGAAATTTTTAAAACTCAAGCGTACCCAAGCACACATTCTGTTAGCTGTGGATTGACATCATCCTGTGTCAGGTAGCCTCTAGAAGGCTTCACTGGACACTCATGAGAGAATAAGAGTGAAAAGGCAACTAAGTTCCTAGTATTACTCTGAAAATAGTTTTGACCTCACAGACTTCTGGGTCTCAGGGCCCTCAGTGGTCCCTGGAACACACTTTGAGAACTGCCGTGCTGCAGCGTTGGTAACTGGAAGGTTATCAGGACATTTGGCCACAGGAACTCTAAACGATCCAAGGGAGAAAAATTATCAAATAGCATCCCTTGGAGTGTAAATTCCGTCTGGCTGAAATTTGGTATTTCTATTAAAGATCCCTGGATAATGTCTCCAAGCAAATGATTTTTACTTAAGGAAAAAATAATGGTATTAAAAAGGTTAGGGATGAAGAAGGCTTCGGGCACTATTTGACAGATATTTATTGGATACCCACATTATATAGCAGTCACTGGAGAGGTGAAAAAAATCTTAAATATGTGATCTTATCCCTTGACATGTTCATAATCAAGGGAAAGAGATCACAAGTATGTGCTCCAATAGAATTAAGAAGAAAATTCTCAGACAACCCGATGGACAAGTCATTTCAGGAAGTCTCCCTAGCAGAGGTGACATTTATCACCAGGCGTGCACAAGGAGTGCAGCATTATGAGCAGGAGTGTGCAAGGAGGTTAGTTCAGAGGCAGAGGGCAGATTCTAGGCAGAAAGACACGGAAGGGTGGAGCATCAGCACTTTCAATAACTGGAGCATCAGTTTGGGGTGGAAGGAGTTGGATGAACGGGGTGGGTGGGAGAGGTTAGGTCAGATTGCAGGTGGCCTTATATGCACACCAAAAAGACTGAGCATTGCCTATGGACAGTGGGAAGCTGCTAAGGTGTTTCAAGCAGAAGGATGATTTGTTCAGAATTAGGTTTCAGAAAGTCAGCTTAGCACCTTTGTGGAAGATTAAAGGGATGAGGGTGAAACCATAGTTTGGAAGAGCCCTTTGGAGCATCTGGCAGTAATCCAAGCAGGAAGAGAGCCATGTTGCTTAGGCTCTGGAATCAGTTGGCCTGGGTTTAAACATTGATTTCTCCCTTGGTTTGGGGACCTCAAACAATTACCTCATATACATGTACTTTCATTTCCTCATCTGTAGAGTAGGAAAGTAAGATTCGCTACTTTATAGAGTTGTTGTAATGGTAGAATGACTTGATGCAATAAAATAAAACAATGTAGAATAAAATAAAACAGATTTACTACATTGCTATAATAGCAGTATGTGTTAGTTATCATTATAGGTGCATAAATTAATATGGAAGAGGGCAAAGGGAACAGATTCTAGAGGTACGCAGGGGCTGGGATTCACAGGATTTTTGTGACATTGTTGGATGGTGATGAGAGACAGTGAAATTATTTCAAACGTTTAGACTCAAGAGAATCCAGGCAAGCGTTAGATGATGGGTGATGAATTCAGGACTAGGGCACAGAGAGAACAAAGAGAAACGAAGATCTATTGTCACACAAATATTTTTTATAAAAATCGTGGGAAACGCTTACCACAATTCTCTCACATAACGTGGAGCTGAGGCAAGTGTGGCTGATGATGAAAGATATCCAAGAAATTTTAAGAAACAAGATGAAGAATTCATTTGTGGCAAACTCTCAGACCAAATCAAGGGAAGAACAGAGTAAGCCTCTAACAAAAAATATGTAATTCCTCACTAAAATCAAGTGCTGTCCTTGAGAACTTGAGGGTGATATGCGGCCTTTAAGGAAAGAATAGGTACAAATTAAGAGAGAAGCTGGGAATTAAAGCTTGCCAAGATTTCTTTCTTTAGCATGAAAAAAAAAAACGATTAGAAAACTATCCACATATTACAAGGAGGACAAAGGACTGAAGTCAAGGCAGCTAAAAGACCTGGACGAGGTAAATTTCTGTTAGAATAGGTCAGATTTGGAGTAATAAAAGGTGTTAGGCAATGAGAAGTTTTTATTTACTTAGATGGTCAAAAGGCACTAATTTAAAAGAAACACCAATTTTCTAAAAAATGTGCAAACCTTGGCAGAGATCCATCAACGCTTAAAATGGAGTGAGTGAAAACCCGAACGAAACAGCACTTTCTAAAACACAGTTAATCCATGTAAAGTGCCCAAGATATCAGAGGAACATTTAAGACAGGCATCGCTCCATACTGTTCCTATGTTAACTGTGACAGGGTGGGAGAAATCCGGAAAGAAACTTCCTAATCCCAGAATAAGGTAGAGAAAAAGATAAATGGTTTCAATGGAGGGAGTTATGTTACAGTGATAATATTCTGTTCACTTGTTTCTTCAACAGGGAGAGGTCAAAGGGAGTGGGGAAGTGTCCTCTTTAAAATTAGAAGAACTTGGGGCCAGCCTGGTGGCATTATGGTTAGGTCTGTGCACTCCACTTTGGCAGCCCAGGGTTTGTGGGTTTGGATCCCGGGCGGGGACCTCAACACCCCTCATCAAGCCATGCTGTGGTGGCATCCCACATACAAAATAGAGGAAGATGGGCACGAAGTTAGCTCAGAGCTAATCGTCCTCATCAAAAAAAAAAAAAAATTAGAAGAACTTAGCTAACTAACCCAATGCTAAGCATTATTAAAATCTGTGCCAATTCATAGACTCTGCATTCAGATGCTAGCCATATTTTATTCTAGTCAAATGTGAATTCACAAAATGTGAAGCATTTTGCTTTTAAGCTCAATGTAGTAACTACCCCCACTGCTAGAATGTGTTGTTTAGCTTCAGAGAGAATTGCTCAAGTTCTCTGAACGGATGAGGATCTAAATGACAGAATCATCAGATTAGAAGCTGGTCTTAAGTCTTGACGTTGATCACCAGGTATGTCTAGAAAAGCATTTTCTTCTGTTCCCTTTCTCTTCCTTTACTGAGATACCATTGATCAGTGCTTAAAATAGGAATTTGGATTTGTAATTGCCATGATGAGTGAAAGGATGCCATACAAGGGTGCTAGTTTCCTACCTCAGTATGTGAATTCACAGTCTCTGGGGTCGATGTGGCACCTCACACTTGTTCCTCCCTCTCTCTGCCCCCCAACACACACATACACACACACACACATGCCCTTCTTGCTGGGAAGCCCTCCTTGGGGTTATAAAATGGATGAGATCTTTCTGAGATCTAAATATACAGGAACGCAATTTTAACATATTGTGTCATTAAGAAGTTTAGGAGCTTTTAGACACAATCTGGAGGTAGTGGAAAATTAGATGCAGTGTTGCATTAGACATGTTTTTAGTATTTTCTTCTTTTTGTAAAAGCTGTAATTTTCAGAGTTTAGAACCAATTTAATGTCCCTGGAGTTACAGCTTTTTGTATCCATTGTCCATTAGGTGAATTACTAAGCCAAGAATGGAATCCATTTATAATGTATAAAATACTGTGAAATGTCTTAAAAACAGTCTTTGCAGGGGGAAGAAAAGCATTGGGAGTCCATTAAATTTGAAGACAGTGAGTTCTGAGGTTCTTCTTATAATCATATAATGGTTTTTGTGCTTTGATAATATGATGCATTCGATATTGGAAGATTTATTTAAAAGTTTGATTTCAATGAAAATTTATATAGAACTAATGCAAAATGCATTATGTTTGACATTCCAGACAGCTTTCAAAACTAAGTGTATTATTTTAAAACCCCACTTTAATAATATTTATTGTATTTTAATACAAATTAATAAATAACCAATAAAATGCCATTCAATGTCTCATCAAGGATGGTGTCACTATTACAGGCATTTAATAAGCTGAGATTTACTTTTCAAATTCTCATTTTGAAGAAATTCTAGTGTGGCCTGAAAATTAAAATGGTTTGGTCTAAAGAGAATCTTTATAAAATATACAAGATATATATGTATGTGTGTGTGATATGTTTAGACACACAAACCTGTCTCCAATTACCTACTCAGGCCCTGATAATTTCTTGTGTGTGTCTACATACACATTAATGTTTACTACTGTATTGGTTAGGACTTTTTTCCTCTGTATGTTACAGAAAACCCAGGCAGGCATAGCTTAAGTAAATATAGATCAGCTTTTCTCACATGTCAAAAGTCTGGGTGTAGAAAGCCCAGGGCAGGAGTGATGGTATTATGATGCGATCATGGACCCAGCTTCTTTCTATCCTTCTGATAGCATTTTTAACCTTTTAGTTAGCTGACGGCTACAGCATCAAACCCAGGATAGGAAGACGAGAGAATGGACAGCATGGTACCAACCTCATCCACCCCTTTTATGAAGAGAACAAATGTCTTTCCAGAAGCCCCAGCTTATGTTGTATATGTCAGAAAAATGTCATATGACTCTACTTGACTATGGCTGAAAAGGTAAATTTTCTTTTCCAAACTCTGTAGGAAGTGTGAGAGGGAAGAGGTGGAGAAATACTGGGAAAGTGTTGGATTACCAATCAACAAATGAACAATGTCTGCCAAATTTCACTCATTTCTTTTTCTTTTCTATTTTTTCTCATGTTGGGCAACCTAAGCATTGTTAGTATTATATTAGATTGCACCATATAAAATTTCTAATATCTGTACATTGTTGATTTATAAAAATGACGATTCCATGTGGCTTACTCTAATCCTTACATTAAAAGCTGTAGATGGAGATACCTCTCTTATTACCAAGTACCCAGATAATAAGCTAGAAAGCCTTAATGTCAAATATTACACAGTCCATTTTAATTCCAGTATCTTTGAAGAAAAGTCCATATTTGAGTCCTCATGATAAACAGTAAGTGAATGATGAAGTTGTTCAATTTAATGAAGTTCTGACTTGCCATGCATTTAGTTCTGAAGTCATGCAGAATATGTTATATTGGGCATGTAACACATGTTCATTAAAGTGTAATCAAGGTACCAAACAAACTTGCATGTAGATTTTCATCAAAATGCAATTTTAAGTTTGTGTTTTAGCAACTCTGAACGTTATTCACTGGGACTGATTTTCCCCTGCCCGTACACGAAAACTCATGCAGGATAATAGATGCTCCTACAGTCACATTAAGTCATAACACAGTCTCAATTCAGAAATTCAAATATGTAGACCCACAAACATTTTGAACTTCTCTTTTTACCCAGTTCAGGCCTGCTTTAGACTGAAAATCTGCCTGAGAGAGAGAGGCTCTAGCCGTTACCTCCTGCTGCATAATCATTGACCCAAGACCTGGTGACTTAAAGCTATAATCATTACTTGTCCGCAATTCTGTGGATCAGCAGTTTGGACGAGGTTCAGTGATGTGGTTCTTTTACGTTCTCAGCTGAGTTCACTCATGGGTCAGCCGTCCGCTGGTGGTCAATGACTTCACTTGCACATCTGGTTGTTGGCTGGCTATTGGCTGGGGCACTGTGATACATATTTCTCATCCTCCAACAGACTGACTCAAGTTCATTCATGGGTTGGTGATCACAGGATTTCCAAGACCAGCAAGAGTGGACAAGCCCCTGATGTGCAAATGCTTTATGCATCTTCCAGACTTGGCCAGAGCAAGTCAACCTAGATTCAAGATGTGGAGAAACAGACCACACCTTTTGATAAGAGGATTTGCAATATTGCATTTCAAGGGGGAGGATATGCAGCCAATTTTACAATCTACCACAAAGAATTTGAACTTCTACTCAATATTTTTGCCCTCTCATATTTTCTTCATTTCTCTAGCTACTATACATTCTCTGCCAGGGTCAAAAAAGGAAAGAAGAGAGGTGTGGGGATGGGTGTTTACTCAGCTAGGTGGCTTCTCTTTGCCTGGATCTGGCAGATAGTTAAAGTTGACTCATATGTGACACAGTCATGTGGTTCTTTCTTTCTTTTTTTATTTTTGTGAGGAAGATTGGCCCTGAGCTCACATCTGTGCCAGTCTTCCTCTACTTTGTATGTGGGACACCACCAAATTACGGCTTGATGAGCAGTGTGTAGGTCTGCATCTGGGATCTGAATCCACCAACCCTGGGCCGCTGAAGCAGAGCACGCAAACTTAAGCACTACGCCACCAGGCTGGTCCCCCTCACTGGTTCTTTTTTTTTTTTTTTTTGAAGATTGGCACCTGAGCTAACAACTGTTGCCGATCTATTTTTTTTTCTTTCTGCTTTTTCTTCCCAAATCCCCCCAGTACATAGTTGTATATTTTAGTTGTGGGTCCTTCTAGTTGTGGCATGTGGAACACTGCCTCAACATGGCCTGATGAGTGGTTCCATGTCCGTGCCTAGGATCCGAACCAGCAAAACCCTGGGCCGCCACAGCGAAGCACACGAACTTAACCACTTGGCCACGGGGCCGGCCCCTCAGTGGTTATTTTTACCAGGGATCTCTCTCATCCTTGACCTTGGCCAGAGGCACTTGTAGGGTGGGTAGTTGATTATAGTTTCTCCTTTGGCCCCAGGCATCCAGTTTTATAGCTCTAGCCTCTTGAATAGAGCCCAAGACAACCTGATACCTGCTCTCTCTCTGCAGCATGGCCCCCATCAGGTCGGTAGAATACACTACCCTGTCTTTGTTCTACAAATTCCAAAACTGCAAGACAATCTCAATACAGCAACAGTCTCTGGAATCTGCCACCAAAACAGCTCAGCAGCCTTGCTCTTGCCCTCTAGATTTCCTGGATGGGACTCAGACCTCAGTTCTCAATCTATGTTAGCTTCATTGGTCAGAAGAATAGCACCAAGGCTCTGTTTTTCCCATTTGGACAAATTTCAAAGCTTCCAGTGTGTGCCTCCAGGCTTTGGGTCAGGAAGTGGCGCTATCATCCACTCTTCTCTCAAAGGAAGGAGTAGGGACTTTCAGCTTAGAGAGATTCTCTCCTAATTTTTTTTCCCTTTCATTTTTTTTTCCGATCCTTCTTAATGTCTTTGATCTGGCTGAGGGGTGCAGGAGTCATGGAACAGATTCCATTTGTAAATTCTGCATATGGTGTGTGTATTGGCAGGGAACCTTTATTCCCTTTGTAAATTCCGCATATGGTGTGTGTGGGGGGGCGGATCATATTGGTGTCTCAGTGAGAATGACTGGGGCAGGAAGGATTCCACCCTGTTAGGAGAGAAAGAAGGAAAGAAGGGAGGGAGAGAGGAAGGGAGGAAGGAGAAAGGAAAAGGAAGGGAGAAAGGAGGGAAGGAAGAAAAGAAGGAAGGAAAGAAATTCACTTTTTTAGTATCTCATTCTAGAGCCCGCTCATCTTTATTTTGTGGCTGTTGACATCAGTGCACAGAGCAAAAAAGGTGATCGCACACATATACTTTATAGACTGCCATCTTCAGTGCTGAAATCTTTATTTTTCTAAGATGAAACATATCCTGGCCTTTTTTATGTGATACTAAAATCCCCGGAACCACCAAAACAGACTGGAAAATTCCTTCATTCAAACAGCTCATGGGTCTTGACTTGCAGGATTCTGAAAGGAAGGGCTATTTAGGGATGCCCAGCCATGCAGGCAGACCTCAGGAACAATTGCATGGAAACTCATGTGAAGTTAAATTGGCAATCAGCTCTAGCATTTCTTATGGCAGAGCTGCCTATTGGGTAAATAGTATGCATTTTATAAAAACATTCATAAATGTAAATTCACACAAGAGACTGAAATGGCTCCTTAGGGTTAAATGAAATACATATTAACAACACTTATGAATAGTAAATAGCATGCACTTTTAAAATGTGCTCAATGTGTATTTACATAATAGCCTGTAAGAGTTCCGCTGTCAAGTAAATAATACTGTAGTTGCCCTTGAAAGTCTTTAATTACCTACAGTATTTGCAAAGTACACTGTAATGGATTTCTGGTTTGTGTTAGCACTCCACTCTCTTCTCAAATTTGTTCCTTTTCTTTTCTTCCCTGGTTTCAAATGCATATATATTTATGAAAATAAATTGGCATTGAAAGAAACTACCTATCTAGGTAGAATGGCCTTGAATGGTTTCACTTATGTGAGAAGGAAACTTTTAAAGTGAGATGGCAATATTGTGCTGACAGCGTACCCACAAAAAGCATCTTATAAATGAAAACAAGTAAACAAAAAAGAGAACACCTGAGGGGTGATGGAGCAGCCAACTGTGGGCAGACTACGCTTTGGTGAACTAGAGCCAGTGTTTCAGCCTTCTCTTGTGCCGTTGTGGGAGCTGATAGCTCTCAGATCTGTTTCCTGTTCTTCCACTGTATCATAAGGATTCACCGCCTGCTCTATGCTTCCCAGTCTCTGTTAGTGTCTGCCTCCTTATGGGCATGGGGAGTACTGGCTGGAGGCTGGACAACAGAAAGAAGATAGACATCAGATTTCTTTTCTTTTCTCTCTGCTTCGGGCATTTATCCAACAATGGTGGTAGCACAACACACCTCTGGCTCACCTTCTAGCCCATGCCACAGATCTGCATGGTTCCAACATCCATCTATGGCCTAGGATCCTGGGCTCCAGACACACTGCCTCTACTCTCCAGTGCTCAGGTGGTAGCAACATCCTGCATTTGTTCATCTCTGTGTTCCTTCATCTTCTCTTGGTTGATCTTCCATTTCTTCTAACCTGTAGTAAGCAATTGCCCGGATTCAAGTAACCCTTTTGAATTACCTAGTGTGGTAAGCTTTGTTTTCTTGGATGGCCTCCGACCAATAAAACAGGCATATGGAAGTTCCCTTAGCTGAAGAAGTTGTCCAGGTGGGTTCAAAGATGTAATTGCTTTCTTTCCTATTCCCTACAAAATGTCTCTTGTGACTTCACTTTAAATCTGTTAGAACCCATCTGATATTAGCGTCTTTTTAAGACGAAGGAGGCAAATTTAGACATTACATTAGACAGAACAGAGGTAAGGCTAGATATTCAGACCAACTGCTTAAAAAGACAGCATTGCTCCAGAAATCTCATTAATGGAAACAGTGGCTGTTGTTGTCTTATCTCACTCCTTTGACATCTCCAGCCTTCAGAGGTGCCCGACTGTAAGACTTTTGCTCTTGCTGGCTTGCCATTGCACCACTCTCAAACCACATAGTTACAATCGGAACTAACTTCAGGCACAATAAATAATGGAAGTCAGTGAAAAGGTGGTGGAGGGGATCTTGATAAAATGATGTGCCTTGACTAGAGGTAATTCAATTTTTGTTTTTAACTCCATATGAGTCACACCAAATACAACCGTTGCCAAATCTGACCCTCTGGGCTGCCAGTTCGAGACCTTTCCTTGACTGCTCCATTTGGCAAGAAGCAATCACCTGCCTGTCTTCCATATTCCCATTGTTGCTCTGCCACCCTTCCCACCACTATGACCAGTCACATTCTTGCCTTGAATTTCAGGGATTCATGGGTCCTACCCCATCCCCCAGTCAGTTAATACCCTACCACCCTTATGTCCTGTCCCTTATTCTCAACCCCATTCATTCTTCCTCAAGCGCTATTTTCCCCATACTATCATGAGAAATGTACAGCATTTGAAAATCATCTATTAGAAATTCATTATTTTGAAAGTTATCATAAAGTTTTCGCTCTTATTTTATGAAAACATACTCAACTACTCTACATTTTACTTAAAATTTATGTCAAATGTCACCATTGCTAAGTCGAGAGAAATGAGGAATTGAGTGCTTACAACGAGCTAGGCACTGTTTTAGGTGTTTTAATTCATTCCATCTCATGTTACCCTCACCCCATAATCTTCCATTCTGTGTGACTGAGAACAGTGCCTCCGGGAGAAAGAGGTTACATCTAGAGTAGGTGGGGGGTGGAGACAGGTGGGGAAAGAACTAAAAACAACTTCCCTAGCTCCATGGTATTGCCTGGAGCTAAGAATTATCCAAGTTAGAGATGTGTGAGCCCCCAGACTCCTGGAGCTGGGCTGGCCCAAGACATCAGGGAGTCCAGTCTCCTCTATTCAGCCATATTTGCTAAGGATCTGCTCTCCACTAGATACTGTCCTAAATCCTGGGAATAGATTGGTGAGAAAGATATACAAGAAAGAGTTCCACATGGCAAGAAAAGTGAGTGCTTGATTCCATACAAGTGTGGCAGATTTCCAGAACAGAAAGAAGGCCAATGCGGCTGGGATCACAGGAAGAGGGGAATAGGGACAGATTGTAAAGTTAGAGAGACCATCAGGTGATAAATCAGGTGGTGGTTTTTTAGGACAAGGAAGTTGCTTGGATTTCATCCTTGGTGAATATGGACAAGGGTGCTCAGGCTCCAAGAGGTGAAGTGACTTGCTGGATTTTAAATAGTTTCATAGTTGGAGAGATGAAATTCAGTCTGGAATTCATAATTCAGTGTTCACCACCTGTGTTATTTTTGCAATATTCAAATTGATGTATTTACCTGCTTAAAAATAATAATCACCTCGGCAAGAATTGCTGGACTTATTTTTATTTTTTAGTTTTCTCAGCTGCATAGGTCTTTTCGTATCAGTTGATCTGATCTTGTATTAGTTGACAGAGCAAAGTCTTGGTGGTCCTTAGGCACAGGAGCTCTCTAGGAAAAATACAGGGGCTGTTGGGAGCACAGAGTGCATGTAAATCAGTAAGTGGCATTTAGGTGTCATTCATCACCTGGAGTTTGTTCAGACTGCTAAGTGGCTCTGCTCTCTGAAGATATCAGCCTACACTGGAGCTGTAAATCTGAGGCCAGCCTTGCTTGTGATTAGTAAGGATCCCCTGGCAATTTTTGTAAGAGATGAGGTGTTAATTCCAATGCCCTGGCCCACATCCAACCCAGGAAATTACTTTTTGCCTACCTAAATTACACTTAGACTTCCAATTGGAAATTAATTCTCAAGTTCTTTCCTGAAAAAGATGACTGTTACAGAGCTGCAAGGAGTCCACATGTGCCCAAGAATTTCTTCTTCCTCTTAGCTTTCACCCTAGCCACTCTTTCCAGCCTGCTCTCCAGAATGTGTGCACTTAACCAGCTTGGTATGATTTGAATATACGCAAAGTCTCTCTGGTCATCAAAGTAAGAAATACCCATAATCCTCTGTTTCTAGATATAAGTTAAACCTCTTTCCATCAATACTATTACCTGCCTTGGAAAAATTAGAGCTAACTCATTATGTTTTTATTCCTATGTAGATCAGTCTCCATAAGAAGCCAGGATCCCTAAGTAATGCCTTTTGTCCTGGATTCTATTCCACATGGCTCTCTCTCTCTCTCTATCTCCACACACACACACACACACACACACACACACACACACTTCCACAGAGCCCAGAGCTTCTTATTCCTCTTTTCTGCATTGTCAGTTTTTTCTTGCCCAGAGCACTTCTTGCAACCTAACCTGTTAGATTTTTTTAATCATTTACGTATTCCCCAACCCATCTTAGAATATAAGCACTATGAATGAAGGACTTTTTAAACTTCTTTCATTTACTGTCCACATCCTAGTAGTATAAATAGTGCCTGCCTTACAATAGGTGCTCAATAAAGGCTTGGTAAATAAATGAGCTGTTCAATAACGCCCCCAAGCCCAGTTCTTTGGGTAAGGGCTGAAAGGTGCAATTGGCTGGACACAGAAAGCATTGCTTGTTCATTTATTCACTCATTATCCATTCATTCATTTGATAAGCATTTATTAGTGACACTATATCAAGAAAAGTGCAACATCAGGAAGATGAACAGACATATTCTGATTCTCACAGAGCTCTTATCTAAATAAGAAGAAACATGCAATGAACTAACTAAAGGCCCAACTAGAAACCAGTGTGATAAAAGCCAGTCTCCTAATATGTTGGAGGGTGGCAAAGGCTATAGGACTATGCCGCCATATTGTTCATGGATTACTCCATTTGATAAATTCCTCTTAGGATTTAATAGCAGAAAAAAAAAAATCTCTTTCCTAAAGACATTCGAGATTCTTTTTATCAGAGAAGAACAATCTCTATCGCGTTTCTCTTTTGTCTTTAGTGGCTAGCCAATGAAAACCTAACCTAATAATCAATTGCAGTCAAAACTGTATGAAGAATATCTAGCAGATTTTTCTGGCTTTCCCTACGTTAATGATTTGTTTTTTGTGTGTGTGAGGAAGATTGGCCCTGAGCTAACATCTGTTGCCAATCTTCCTCTATTTTACGTGGGATGATGCCACATCGTGGCTTGACAAGCAGTGCTAGGTCCACACCTGGAATCCGAATCTGCAAACCCCAGGCCACCAAAGTAGAGTGCAAGAACTGAACCACTATGCCACCAGGCTGGCCCCCCTGCTTTAATGATTTCTGATTGCTTTTCCCATCGGTATATTAATTGTTGTGTTCTAAGTGTATATATACACACATGCGTCTGTGTGCTTGTTGTCATTTAACCTTCTTTAAATTCTGTATAGTATCCATAGGGCACAGATAATAAATAAAGCTTCATAGATACAGACCCTGGAGATAAAATAGTTGACCCTGCTGACCCACATTAAAACATTCAATATATAAAAATCTAAGGTGTTATGCCCACGATCCAGGCTCCAGACCTCTGTCTAACAACCAAGGTTTGGGGATTTCCTCCAGTCTTTCACACACGCACTTCTCAGACTGTGATAAACCTTTATGCCCCCTCTTGGTTTTTATTTTAAACCATTTTATGCACGTGCAAACACTACAAGTTGTAGAGAGAGAGAGTGCCATGCAATTTATTCCACACAACACCTGAGGATTGGCTTTGTGTCCCAACCTCTGCAAATAACCCTGGTACTTCTAGTTCACTGGTGTAGACATGTTTGTATTAGCTTCATCTATGCCAACATTTCACTTCATAGTTTTAATTCTCTCTCACTCTCTTTAAGTTTACTTTAAATTGATCTTGCTATGTTTTATGTGTTCCAGTAAGCCACCTTAAATTGATTCTGAAACGAGGTGGGAAATAAACAAACAATCAATCAAATAAGTACAGCTTTGTAGCATAATGGTATTTAAAACCATGCCTGCCCATTGAAATATACAGTAAGAATAGGTCTTCCAAGGTAGCCTCTCAGACCTACTTCTTCAGTGATCAGGTCTGGAAATCTGTACTTGCAGATATGAGACATATGATATATAGACATTATCTTATTCTGTTAGGGGCTGCTATAACAATAGCATAGACTGTGTGGCTTATAAAAACAAAATGTTATTTCTCACAGTTCTGGAGGCTGAGAAGTTTAAGATCAAGGTGCTGGCAGATTTGGTGTCTTGTGAGGACTGGCTTCCTGGTTCATAGACGGCTGTCTTTTTGCTGTGTCCTTACAATTCAGTAGAGATGACAGAGCTCTCCAGGGTCTCTCTTATAGAATCTCATTTATAAGGGCTCTACACTCATGACCCAATCGCCTCCCAAATGCTCCATCTCCTAATACCATCACTTTAGGGGTTAGGTTTCAGCTTATGAATTTTGGGAAGACACAAACATTCAACCTATAGCATTCCACCCTTAGTCCCCTAAATTCCTATCCTTCTCACATGCAAATACATTCATTACATCCCCAAAACCCTAAAAGTCTTAACTTGTTCTCTATCAACTAAAGTCTAAAATCCAAAATCTCATCTAAATTAGATATGGATGAGATTCAAGGTATGATCTGTCCTGAGGCAAATTGTTCTCCAGCTGTGAACCTATGAAACTATCATATAAGTTATGAGCTGCCAAAATACAGTGGTGGGACAGGCATAGGGTAGAAATTTCCATTCCAAAAGAGAGGAATAGGAAAGAAGAAAGGAATAATTGATCCCAAGTAAGTCCAAACTAAAAGGCAAATTCCATGAGATCTTAAGGCTCAAAAAAAATTCTTTTTGACTCCATGCTCTGCCCTACAGGCCCATGGTGGTACAGGTCTTACCTTTTGGACCCACTGGGGTAGTGGTTCTGCTTCCACAGCTTTACCCATCCAGGAGCTGGGCCCCTCAAGGTGCCAGGTAGCCTTGCCCCCATGGCTTTGGATGGGGGTCAACTGGATTGTTGAAAACTAAGCCATGGTCTTCCACTTTTGAAACCAAGGAGATAGTTCTGATCGTCTCTGAATTGCCTTTGGGGTTATTCTTCTATTATCTTAGAGAATGGTTCCTAGCTTCTGTTGAGATGGCTGATTACACTAACCTCCTTATCAAATGGTCACTTGGCCACACCCCTAATGTTGTCTTCGCACCATACTTTTTCATTTTTTACCATATGAAGAGGCTGAGAATTTTTCAAATATTTAAGTTCTGCTTGCTTTTTGCTTAAAATTCCATCCTTAAGTCATTTCTCTCTTCTTGTATTTTACTGTAAGCAGTCAGGAGGAGCCAAGCCACACCTTTAACACTTTGCTTAGAAATAGCTTAAGCTAAATATCCAATTTCGTCACTCCCAAGTTCGACCTTTTTTAAAACACTAGAACACAAACCCAGTTCAGCCAAGTTGTTTGCCACTTTATAACGAGGATCACCTTTCCTGCAGTTTCCAATAACATGTTCCTCATCGCTATCTGAGACCTCACCAGTTTAGCCTTGTGATCCTTACGTCTACCAACGTTCTGTTCAGGATTACCTAGGTATTCTGTAAGAAGATTGATGCTTCCTCTACAGCTCATTGTCTTTAAAGTTCTGTTAAGAGCCATGTAGGATCTTTCTAGCAGACTCATCAAAACTTTTCCAGCCTCCACCCATTACCCTAGTTCCAAAATCACTTCTACATTTTTTAGGTATTTGTTATAGCAACATCCCACTTGTTGGTACCAATTTCTATCTTAGTCCATTTGAGTTGCTATAACAAAAAACTATAGACTGGATGGCTTATAGGAACATAAATTTATTTTTCACGGTTTTTGTGGCTGAGAAGTCCAAGATCAAGGTGCTGGCAGATTTGGCATGTTGTGAAAGCCCACTTTCTGGTTCATAAAAGCTATCTTTTCACTGTGTCTTCACATGGCGGAAAGGGCAAGGGAGCTCTCTAGGGTCTGTTGTAGAAAGGCACTAATCTTATTCATAGGGCTCTGCCTTCATGACCTAATCAGCTTCCAAAGGCTCACCTCTTATTACTGTCACATTAAGGTGTAGTTTTCAGCATGAATTTTGGAGGGACACAAACATTCACTCGACAGCAGATATATATAAGCTCCTTGGGTGATTTAGATCCTGGAATGAATTGTTCTTCTAATCTGTGGAAGGTAGAAACATTCCTTTGTTTCACAATAAATCCATCCCCATTCTACTACTACTCACATGGTATCATCCAACCTGTAACCAACCCACAGATGAAACAGTCATAATTGCTCATATTTCCATAAATTCAAGCTACTTAGGCTTAAATAATATCATAACCCCCCATCTGATTGCATTGGCTGTATTTCTAACACAATGTTAAACAATAATTCTTGACTTCAAGGAAATGTCTGTGGTATTTCCCCATTGAGAACTAGTATTTCCCCATTTAGAGCTGAGCTCTATTTTCCTATTTCTCTATATATCTATATCTATCTGTGAATATAACTATAGATATAGATAGATTAATCACATTATGATAGTATTCATAAATTCCTATTTTTATTGAGTCATTTTATCAGGAATTATGGTCGAATTTTATTGAACTTATTGTCAGCATCTAGAGAACTAATCATATGACCATTTTCTTTAAGCTATAAGTATGGTAAATATATCATAGGATTTTCTGTATTTGAACCATTCCTGGTTTATAGAAAAATACACGTGTTGAATGTATTGTTGAATTCCATTGGTTAATATTTTATTTAAAAATTTTGCATATATGCACATCTAAGATTGGTATACAGATTTGTGTGTGCATATGTGTGTGTGAGCTAACTTTATTCATTCTAAAGCCAGCATCTAATTTAATAGGGAAATACTAGAAATATTTTCTTAAGATCAAGAAAAAGGCAAGGATACTGACTATCTTTACTACTGTATAAAAAATTAGAGGTGTGAGAATTGGAAAAGAAGTAAAATTATCTCTATTTGTACATGAGATGACAGTATACCTAGAAAATCCATGAGAATAAATGACAAAATTAACAGACACAATAAACAAATCACTAAGTAGTATACTGTAAAATTAATAAAAAATCATTAGCCTTACTATGGATAAACTATAACCCTTTAGAAGATATAACAGAAGAAAAATCCTGTTGAATAATAGTCACAATTCTAAGTAATAAAGTTAACATGAAATAGATAAAATCTGTAAGACATAAACTTCAAAACATCTTTGAAAGACACAAAACAAGCTTTGAATAAATGGAAAGATTTATCTTGCTCTTAGTTGGCATCTCACCATTACAAAGAAGTTAGTTCTCCCCAAGTTAATATATGAATTTAACACAATCTCAATAAAACACAAACGTGTATTGCTTTTTTCACTTGGTTTTGTTTTGTAGTTAGAAAACTTGATTATAAAGTTCAGATGGAAAGTAAACTTTAAAAATCACTTGGAAAAGCTGTCACAAAGAACAATAAGGGAAATTAGCTCCACCAGATATTAAAACATAGTATAAAGTCCCTATCATTAAAACAGAATGGTATTGGTGTATGAATAGACAAACATAATAACGAACATAAAAGGAGATATAGAAATGGACCCAAGCTATTTAATTTATAATAAGAGTGTCGTCTCAAATGGTTGAGAAGAAAGAAAATTCTATCCACATCTTGCAGCATATACCAGCATGCACTGTGAATCAATCAGAGATCTAAACATAGAGAATGAAATCATACAAGTACTACAAGAAAACATCAGTGAATTCCTTTATAACCTAGCTGTGGAGAAAGCATTTCTAGCTATTCCTAAAGAAACAGAGGCAATAGAGAAAAGATTGCTAATTCAATTAAATATGAAGTTTAAATAAATGATGTGGCAAAACCAAAATACAGGAAAAGTGGCAGGGAGGTTGCTCCTACATCCTGGTGCCTCTGGCCTCTGAGACCCTGGATGGAGAGAAACCACCCTTGGCAGTGACAAATGACATGCCACATACTTATTAAACATTTTGAGTCTCATTCTTGAGGCCGGAGGTTACTTCTTGGGGGATTGTACAGAAGAAGGGTGTAGTGGGGAGAAAATATCTAAGTGGCCTTCGAAAGAGTTAAAGATGTTTTATTCCCAAATCTGTGAGACAGGTACAGAGGGTGTTTGGCTTCTTATATTTCTATAAATTGTACACATACGTTTTGCATTTTCTTCTGTGAGTTTGTATAATTCACAATAATAAACACCTTTCAAGAACTGTCTTCACCTTCTCTATTTCTGGTTAATGAATTACAGTTCTGCTTTTTATTTTTTACTGGCTCAGATACTCAACCAAGTTTCAAATGATCCTAATCAAAAAGTCCTATTACATATGCTTAACTTTCAAAAAGCAGGATGCAAAACTGTATACGCACATAAGCCCAATTCTTAAAAATATTCTTATCTAGAAAAAAACTGAAAGGAAATACTTTGTAATATTTCCCACATTTTCTGCAATGAATATGCATGTCTTTTAAAATTGAGAAGAAATGATATCTATATATAAATACTAATAAAAGTAACTGTAGCCTAGGAAATACAAAGCAAATTGGTTCTGAGAGATTAGAATTTGTTTTCTAAGAAGAGGAGAAGGAATTTCCCCATTTCATCTTCACCCTGTGTCCCTGTAGTTCAAAGAGAGATACCTCCCAGGAAGAGAACAAGAAAAATAAATATTTTAAAATAACTTTCGCTTTAAAAAGTTTTCTCGTATGTATTGCTGTATTTCATCATCACAAGAGTTCTCTTAGTTCGGCAGAGCAGAAAATGTACTGATGAGGATTTGATAAAACTCATGCCTTATTGGACATTTATTGGGTTCTGTTCCAGTCACTTTCCTCTCATCTCATTCTTCCTCCCAGCAGTCCTATAAGGTAGGTGCCATTTCCCCATCGTATGCCTGGAGAAACCAAGGATTAAAGAGGTTAACAGTTGTGCCTTAGGTCACACAGCTGCTAAATAACAGAGCCAGAATTTGGATCTCGATCTGACTCCGAAGGCCATGGCCCTCTTGCAGGGCTTCTCCTTGAGCTGTGGCCGGGATGCTTGCCTCCTCCGGATTCCCAATCCTGTATTTTCTCTACATCGCGTCAACTCCCTGCGGTGTGAAGATAATGCTCTTAGAAACATCTTTAATGGGTGTTTTGACACCTTGTTAAACAGAATTTTGTTCAGACTAAACATTCCTGGCAAGGCAGTGGTTCACCCAAGCGCTTCGTTAATTTCAAAGTGCGATAGACGCGAAGCTCTTACAGAGGAGGCAGGGCAGCGCAGTGCAAAGAGAACTCGGCACCATCAGAGGTTCTGCTTCAGAATCCCCACTTGTGCTAACTCACTTTGTAAAGATAGGGGGTGCATTTCACAGCGACCATTGACTGGCCTGCCTACCCACCTAGCTACTTCACAGGGTTGTGAATGTAAATGGTGCAATGCACAGCCTTTTCTACACAAGGGTACATAGGAAAGAGATTCATTTTTCCTTCCATCACTGCCTTCGTGCTTGCTCTTTTTGAACGAACTTTCCACAGCCCTTGATAACATCGAGCGTGTTCCATAAGGAGCCAGGGATCCTTGGTTAAGTCTCATCGTTTTATACTGAAGTATGAAAAAACTCCAGTCCAGTCTTAAAACCTCCATCTTACAGCCAATTCAAGCCTTTTCTCTTCCCTGCCCTTTGGCTTTCTGCCTCTTCTTTTCTTTCTGCCCGCCCCTCTGAAAGAGGGGTTAGATCAGGAGGATTCAAGCAAAGAGCCAGTCTTTCACTACTTGGTGCTCCCCTTGGGGCAGCATCCCAGGGCTGCTTTCTCTGGCAGGGGCAGCTGCCAGAGGTGGGTTCCTCAGAATGGTCACTTCCTTCACAGGACCTGTTGTGACTATGTTCTCCAGCTGTCCTCCTCAGACACCCTCTTCAGCTCCAGGTCACTGAGAAACTCCCCACTCTCAATTTTTACAGTTGGAGCCCTCCTGAGTGGGGCATCAGCAGATGGCTCAAGGTGGGTCACTTTCTAGGGGCCCGTTTGGTTCATGGGAAACTCCTATGCCTTGTCTTGTCAGAAGGTGATAATGGAGCCTGCTGCTCTCCTCTTTCACTTCGCCCTACAGTTTATCTCTATTTTTTTCCTCTTTCTCTCTCTCATAGGGCAGAGGAAGGCACAGAAGGTCCACTGTTTAAGCAGACACCTATCAGGGAATGAGATGCCCATTTCACCTTCTAGCAAACATCAGTCGCTGCAAGTAAGTCCCTTGCAGACCTCTCCCTCGGCTTATTGGGAGGTGTGGACCCTCCTCCTGGAAGTGCATGTGCCCTGGTACTCTGACTCAAGCCTTTAACGTTCTCTCAGATTCTCTGTACGGTCTCTTACAGAGGCTTGGAGAAGACGGGCAGTAATGGTCACAGTATCAGATTTGTTACTTTTAATAAGAACTCCAAGGATGTTTTTAAGATCGTTGTTCTCTTGCGAATGAGGAGGTACTTAGTATGTGTTATTCTCGGTTTGGAGATTTTGCGTCAGTTATAAGACAATGAAAGAGTCCCATTTAACATTTTGTTACTTTAGGATCAACAGATAGTTTTTTATGAAATAGAGTAAAAATGCAGAGGGTTGCCACCAGAAAGCATTTCTATTGCTTCTCACCCAAAAGGGATTTGTTCCATGAACGTTTATTCATGAGGCTCTGCACTGGACATTGAACATACGATGATGAACACAACCTTGTCCACACTCTCAAGAATCCTGCATGGACTATTTCAGGAAGCCAAAAAGGGGGGAAAAAACTCACTAAAATTAAATGTATTGGGGTGACTCTAGAAATCTACTTCCTCTGCGTAATAGCAGAGAAGTATTTAATGGTATCACCAAGGAAAACTATGTTAAGAAATATTATTACTGCTTCAAACAATAATGATAAAGCTAATAATGATACTGACATACATTTATCAGTTATTGAATACTGACCATGACCAAGAGTAACTGAATGTTCTACATGTTATTGTCGTACAGAGTCATCACAATCATCCTATATGAGACTATAATTATCCCCATTTTTCAGTGGAAAATAGGAAACTGAGGGTTAGGAAAGAGTGAGTGATTTCTTTAATTGTGACAGATCTGGTTTTCCATTATCCTTCCACTCTTAACCATTAGGCAACTCTGCCTCCTTGGAATCATGGTTTGCAGGCATATTGTGAGGTAAAATACATGTTTTTTGATAGCAATAGCTTTAAAAATAATGTTAAGTACAATAGAAGGTTTAAGGAGAAGTGTAATAAATGACCCGGATGGAAAAAGAATGAATAGAAGTGGGTCCCACCCTCCCATCAACATGATCATCTGAAACAGGAGACTTGAAAACCAGTCTCATTTGAGTCTGCTCTTCACAGGAAAGGAAGGTTTGGCTTCCAGAAATTTGTCTTCCCTTGTCTGCTTCCTGTTCATCCTAACTGGCTGACAGAGCAGCATATTCGGAAGCTGAGTTTCTGCTCTTCTTGAACTTTACAAAATGTGAGGTTGCCAGTTACTCTAAGTTGAAAATAGCACCAGTATTTAGCCAAGAGTTTTTAAAATTGGAAAAAGACTCTTTGGGGGTTTTTTAAGAGCAAATGAAAAGAAGCAGAATTTTCAATAATGCCTAATAGTAAATAGAACTAAAGAAATGATTCTAATATTTTAAAACACACACACACGGAGTATGTTAAATTGTATGAATAGTCCCTGTTTTCTTAGCTCACTAAAAATAATTTCCCAGAACCTCTGAAAGAGAAAATAGGTACTAAATCTGACTTCCTTGAAATCCTTTTCGTTTGAAATTTTGTGAAGGTGCTTAATGCAATACTGAATAAGTTGAGTCTTCTAAAAGGGTAGGTTCCGTAGCAGAAGGAATACTGTCAGAGTTGCAAATGGTGGATGTTTAAGAGTTATCACTGCCAAAAATTTCAGCTAACAATTTAAACTAGCACAGCCCCAAAGGCCAAACATGGAGGGAATCAGCCTGTGAATCCTGTCTCCTGGAAGAAATGCCGCTATCGATGCGCAGAACGCTAAAGCTGCACAGGAGCTCAGGGTGCTGCTACCTTACTCTGTGGTTTACAGATGAGGAAATTGACTTACACCTGAATTGCCCAAAGACAACTTGTTTGTGACAGAACCATGAAAAGAACCAAGATAACATCACTCCTAGTACACCATCAGTCATCATTCCAGAAGACAGCTCCTTCTCTATTTTAATAAGCATTAACGTCCGTGAACATGGGGTTGTACCACGGCTATGATATAAACATATTTTGTTCTAATAAACTTTACAGCAATATAGAGGATTAAAAAAATTCTTTTCGAGACCTCTGTATATTACAAAGGGAAAATAATATCTTTCTCTTATTTTTTGTTCCTATATTTGGCGTATTTACTAACAAATATTAGCCTTCAGAGAATGATCAGTATTTGGTTGAAATTTTTACTGTAAAAGTCTACTGATCTTGAAATAACGATGTTTGAAATGAAAATATCAGTCAAGAATTACGTGTATGGCATGTAAGTGCCAAACAAGGGTTTATACTTGGATAATATGAAGTTCGATAGCATAGGGTTTATGGCTGGCACACCAGCTCCGTGTCATCAACACTCTCCTTCCATCTTTCTCATCCATCACCTGTAGAGTGTGGCTTTCAGGCCCGTGGTCATCTCAGTGTCATAAGATGGCAGCCTCACCTCTAGTCTCATAACTGCATTCTATAACGAGAAAACGATAACGAACAAGAGATGAGGCATTATTTCAGAAAAGTGACTCTTACTCTGAAATTGCCTTCATATTTCTGCTTTTAACTCATTGGCCAGAACTGTCTCATGAGCAGCCTTACACACGAGAGAAGCTGAGAAATGTAGATTTATCCTGAGCATATTACTTCTCCCCTCCCCAATATTACAGTTTAGTTATTAAAAAGAAGAGGAGAAGGGATATTTGATAGGGAATTAGCAGCATTTATGCAAAAGAGAAGCAAACATGGCATACTCCAGGGTTGAATAGACTTGTGTAGTAGTAGCCCCAGACTCTCGGATTTAAGCTATCTTGCTTCATCTCCTTGGACTAATTGCTGAACCTAAGTATTTTTTTTTTTTTTGAGGAAGATTAGCCCTGAGCTAACATCTGCTGCCAATCCTCCTCTTTTTTTGCTGAGGAAGATTGGCCCTGAGCTAACACCCATGCCTATCTTCCTTTACTTTATATGTGGGACGCCTGCCATAGGATGGCTTGATAAGCAGTGAGTAGGTCTGCACCGCGGATCTGAACTGGTGAATCCCAGGCTGCCGAAGCGGAGCATGCAAACTTAACCACTGTGCCACTGGGCCAGCCCCTTTATTTCACTTTTAAAGTGCGATAATTAGATTAAGAATAATCTTTAGGGTAATTTTAAGAGTTAAAAATTCAGATATCTATTACAAAGAGCTATGTGGTCCAATAAAATAACCACTAGTCAGATGTGGTTCTGAAAGGTGGCTAGTTTGAATTGAAATCTTGTGTAGGTTACACTTACACACTTGATACTGAATACTTAGTGTGACAAAAATAATATCACATATCCAATTGCTAATTTTTGTATTGATTACATGTTGAAGTGATAATATTTTGGGTTCAATAAAATATCTTATTAAAATTAATTTCACCCGTTTCATCTTCCTTTTTTTCAGTATGGCTACTAGAAAATGAAAATTAAAATTACATATATAGTGTGTATATAGTTCAAAACAGAACATGTTTTGATCTTGATTAACTGGAGCTGCTCAAAAGAAAGTAGAGAACCACAAAGGCAGCATCTTCTCCGTTCCTTCCTCCTCCGTCCCACCTCCTGTCTCCTCCCTTTCCTTCCCTTCTCCTCTCTCTTTACCGTCTGGCTTTCATCACTCTTTTCTCCCCTCCACTCACCCCAGAAGAGCACTGCCTCTCTCTGCGTCTCCTGGCACAATGTCTTCCATAGATTTAGGCTTTTTTTTACCAAGCCTAGAAAAGAGTTTGTCCTCAAATATCTTCTTATTTTCCAAATGCCCCTGAATCAAAGGTCTTGACATGAAAAAAGGAAAAATACAAAGAGCACGCAGCCTTCCTGATTTTTTCCTAGTAGTGCATGTAAGTCAAAAATCATAATTCAGTAAGTTACCTGCTGCACAGATTAAGATTTTCTCTTCGTTTTGTGTGTCTAACAATTTATGTTCAGTTTTGTAATAGAGCTAACCCAACAGATTCAGTAGTTTCTATTTTTCTTTTAAGTTTTGTTGGGATCTTTATTCTCTTTCTTTCCCTCTTGATCTCAATGTGTGTGTGTGTGTGTGTGTGTGTGTGCTGTGTGATAGTTTGTTCCGTTTTGGCTTTTCTGTAGAGCATGATACCCAGAAGTGTTTAAGAGGTGAAAATATTATTCAGACAATGACAGGAAACTATCACTTCAGAGTTCAGAATAAAAATTAACTTGTCTCCATCTACGGCTATGCTCTCATTTATGATTTCCCTGAATTCTCCTTCTTCCTTGAAGGAAAAAATATCTTCCAAATTAGGTCAAGACGTGGTGAATACGAACAACATACCAAGATTTTTATTTGATTGGCCACATATTTTATTTGCCACTCAAAGAAAAAGAAAAATGGTGATAATTGGTGCATGGTATATGACAAATATGTGGTGAAAAAGCACTTGAGGTGATGAAAAAAGCAAGTCACAAAATCGTGAGTCTACTATGATATCAAGGATGGAAAATAGGCAAATGGAGAAGACGAGAAGATAACACGCAAAACGTATATAGCAAATTGTGATGAGGTGTTGGAATTATAGTAGACAATTTTCCTTACTTCTCAAGTTTTTCATAAGGTTATAATAAAAAAGAAAGAGGACAACACAATAGAGGGGGGAGATTAAGGACCTTAGAGCCAGCTTACAGTGGGTTCAGATCTCAGCCTTGTCCCTTCTTACAACTGTGGGCTTCTTTATCACAGCTGGCTTAGCTTCTCTGAGCTTCCTTTCTTCTTCTGTAAACCTGGAATAACAGCAAACACATCGCATGGTTCTTGTGAGGATGAGAAATTGAGATAATATATTGTCTGTGCCTAGCACACATTAAGTATCCAATAAGTAAAAACTTCCTGGTATTACAATTATGTTAAAAGGTTTCTTCCGTGCACACATCAAAAAAGAAAATGCACAAAATGTTTGACTGGTGTATCTCATGTGTGATCTCTGCAGGTGGAAAAGTCTTCTGCCAGAACTCCATTAAAGAACAAGAGAAAACTTGTCATATTAGTTAAGAATTCAGATAGAATCTGAAAGGGTTCCATTCTCTATCAGATCTGCAAGCGTGTACTGAGCACAGCCACATAACAAGCAGCTACTTGACAGCATATGGCACGCTAAGATAGATAATGCCCAGACCCTGGCTTCCAATAGTTCCCTGCCTAGTGGAGCATGCACATTAGTTCACAAATAACTGCAGGACAAAGAAGAAAATGATTATAAAGGAGAACTAACGTTTATTGACTTCTTGCTTTGTGCCAAGCATTATTTTAAGCAATTTACCCAGAAGTAGATATTATTATCCTCAGTTTACCAAGGCCAGGGAAAGGCTAAGTAAATTCTCTGAAGTCACACAGGTAGAGAATGGTGGCCCTGGGAGATGACTCAAAGACACCGAGGTCAAAGACTAACCTTTTTAATATATTTATTTCTTCTGGGGGGAGGGAGTTGAATAGGGTTTCTCCAAGATTCATGGCAACTAGGAACCTCAAGATGTGAATTTATTTGGAAATAGGGTCGTTGTAGCCGTAATAAATTAAGATGGAATCATAATGAATTAGAGGGGGCCCTAAATCCAATGACTGGTGTCCTTATAAGAAGGCCATGTGGAGATACAGAAACACACACAGAAGGAAGATGGCCACGTGCAGACTGAGGCAGAAACTGGAACGAGGCATTTACAAGCCAAGGAGCACCAAGGATTGCCAGCAATGACCAGAGGCTAAGAAGAGGCTAGGAAAGAGTCTTTCCTAGAATATTCATAAGGAATATGCCCTGCTGATATTTTGACTTTAGACTTCTTAGTCAGGAATCATAAGAGAATACATTTCTGTTGTTTAAAGCCATCTGGTTCGTGGTACTCTGTTATGGCAGGTCTAGCAAACTAACATAGTGGTCAACCGAAAATCTCAATTAATCCATAACAAATTTGGTCATAATATGGCAACACTGTCTGATTAATAGGAGTTAGAAACCTTAGGAAAGTCATGGCTTTTATGAAGACAGGTGCTCCAAAGCTCCAAACAGCTGTCTATTGCAAGCAGCACAGAAATGTGGATTCAGTACATAAAGCTTTCTCATTTATTTGTGTCCCAGACCTCTCCCATGTGTTCTCTAATAGCCGGCCCTAAGGTCAGCCAAAAGTAAGACAAAAATGTGATTACCTCTCTCTCTCGATCTGTCTCTCCCTCTCTATCCATCCATTCTTCAACCATCCATCCATTAATTCATCTACATAAGGGAAAAGTAGAATATGCTAGTGACACTGAATCTACCGGCATCCATGAAATAAGAATCAATACCATCAGTGGCTAGGAAAAAAGAAAATCACTTTAAAGATAGACCTCAACCAATCAGAAATTAGACACATTTGTCTCACGTAGGGTCCCACGCTGAGAAAGTTCACGTGTTGCTATAACTGATGAAATTATAGCCATGTCTAAATGGAAGAGGGCCCCAGCGAGGGAAGAAACAACAACCAGACATTCTGTAATGAGAGCTATGCCAAGCAGAAGAGCTTCAAAGTCCTGTGAAACTCTGAAACTCTCTTGGGCTGGAATTCCACTTCTCACCAACTTTCTTTCACTTCATCTGCCAGTCCCTCTTCTCTCCCAGCCATGAATTCACAGTCAGGCAGCGTCAGTATATGCGGTGTGTTGCAGTGAAAATGCAAACACATTTTCTATAATGAACATATGGGAGACTCCAGTTGAAAAAAGTTCCGATTCTATCCCAAGCATGTTATTGGCTATGACTGCAGAAAAGCAGGCAGCAGACGGAATCAGGAAGCGTAGAGGCAAGAAAGGAAGGATGTGTACTTGACTGCTGTTTCAAGATCCCCAGTCCCGCCATGCCGTGCTGCAGCCTTTCACAAAGCAGACTGGTCTGGCTGGTTGCTTTCCTGATTTTTCATACCTTTCATCCTGCAGTCCAAGGCCTTATATAAAGGGGGGAAAATCTTAATGCAAATTGTTTGTGCCTTGAAATTTTAATATGGATATCAATATTTGAAATTTTTTAATGATTCAAAAATTGAAATAAATAGACAAATAACTCCTGTATATCCATACCCAGGTTTAACATTCGTTAACATTTCCTAGTTGTTCTTCATACATACACATTCTATAGATGCACAAATATAAACATGTGCCTATATACACATATATGCCCATGTACATGTTTATAGATGTATGAGATCATCTTAATGCAGTACATTTCACCCTTTAAAGCAGGGGCATTCTTTTTTGGTGTTTTTTTGAGGAAGATTAGCCCTCAGCTAACTACTGCCAATGCTCCTCTTTTTGCTGAGGAAGACTAGCCCTGAGCTAACATCCATGCCCATCTTCCTCTACTTTATATGTGGGATGCCTGCCACAGCATGGCTTTTGCCAAGCGGTGCCATGTCAGCATCCAGGATCCGAACCGACAAACCCCAGGCTGCCGAGAAGCAGAACGTGAGAACTTCACCGCTGCGCCACCGGGCCGACCCCTGGACATTCTTAATAACCTCCATACAAGACATAAGTATTTTTGAAGACCTTTATCTTGCCTTGATATCAATTTCACTAGGATGATACAGATTTAAAATAAGAATAAATTAAAATTATTTTCTCCCCAAAACAAAATTGCTTATTTAAATGTCAACCCAAGAGTATTTACCTTCAAGATTCATCTTTTCATTCTAAAGTGAAGGAAGCCATATATCCATACAGATCTGTCAGTGGTGAGCACAACCACGGAATGTGTTGGGAGTCAAAGAAATGGCATCAGTGGGAACTGCACTGAGGTAACTAAAGGTCGCAGAAGCAGCTGTCAGGTTCGTATGTCAGAAAACTCTAAGTATCTACTTAGTCAAGGATATTACTACCCAAATAAGATTTCACCTGCTGATATGTAAGAATTTCTCCTCCAGCAATGAGGTTTCCTACAATGTAACAGGATGCTTGGAATGGATGTCCAAAAGCTTATAACCCTCCATCTCCGTTAGATTTGTAGAGGATTTCGTTTGTGTTGAATGAGATCTGGTTTTGTTTTAGTACACAATGAAGGAGAATGAGGATACATGTAAGGAGTGAGAGCGAGCACAGCAAGTGCAGGACAAAGACTAAGATAACATCAAAATTGGGGGTACATTTCTCTATATTTTATATGACTTCAAAACTAGTTGGCTGTCTCTCAAGTCAAAATGGTCATCTTTAAACTGCCTTCTTGCTGAATGTCTCAAAGGACATTACTGAATGTCGCCTGTTCTATCCCGTTGACTGTTTCTTTGTAGTGACTTTGCTCAAATACCTACTTCACTGGGTTCTTGAATAAGTGGAGTGTCATTTCTAAGGGGAGCAAAGGAAAACTTCCTTTAGGAATCCTTTTATTTCCTTTAGATGTGGGACTTCAAAACTTGTTAGCAGTGACACAGGAAAGAAATTAAGCAGTGGTCCTGCACAGTGAGCTAAATTCTGGAGGTTTAATCTTCAATGACCTTTACACCCTCTCTGCCAGGCTTATTTTAGCTCTATGTGCAAATCTGAGTGGGTGAGGTATCAGGAAAAAGTGGTTTCCTTGGGCCTGTGAACAGCAAAACGTCAGTACCCACATGAAAAAATTACGAAGTCTAAATCTTTTCTATCTTCCCCCATCTTGTCTTTTACCATTTCTATTTAGTCTTTGGGCCCTTAAACCGCATTTCAGATATTTTCCTCACAACTTTATGGAAAAGCGGGCCTATTTTATGAATAGGAGTTTTTCAGAAGGGCCAAGTTACGGGAGAGCTATCTCTGAATATATAATGATTTTTACCTTAAATGATAAAATTTATGTTCGAAACTCTTTTCTACCTACAAAATGATCTGAGCTGACATCATTACAGGGCTTATCACGAAACGTCTTACCTACTTACACAATTTTGAAGTCTGAAAAGCTACAGTGAATATAGTGAACCGTCAGCACTCAAGATTCAGCATTTACAACTTTGATTATCTTTGTGGAATACTCAAAAGTCCATAACACAGAGTGCCTGATAATTTTGCTGCCACAAGAAATTAAATTGGCATAGACTGAGAAGCTAGTTAGTACGAAAGTCGCTTTACTAGCCAAAGCAACTAACTATGGCACAGCATCTGCCCCTTAACAAGATTTTATGTTCTTCACTCAATTTCATATATGCGGTAACACAAAGGTTGCAATTTTTTGAAAGAAAATTTAGGTCAGGTGAAAAAATAAATCTTCGATAAAAGTTGAAAATACTGTTACTTTGTCATGTAAAGTTATGTGGTCGAAGTCAGGAGCCAAGGGTCTTCTATAATTGGTTGGGATGGTAACATATCCTGCCAACAGTGGGTGCACACCAATTTCCACAGTAGTTGGAGCTGTGAGAACAGACTTCCATGTGCCTTCCATAATCTGATATCACAAACAAGATTTTTTATACTAATTTTACTTGTCTGGGGAAAGCAGTCTGTTTTACCAATTGCAGCTGCCAAGATCTGCTATTCTGACCCCACTTGCCCTTCCCAAGCTGCTGGATATCTTGGGGGTAAAAAAAGGTCCAGTTCATCGTTTAAGTTTTGTTTTAAAGGAAGGATAGCAAAAGAGTATGAAATCTAAGGGAGAAGCCAAGAGGAAAATCATACACTATTAGAGAGCAAATAGAATGCTCAGAATTGCACCCATCAGAAATAAACAAGCTTATTTTTTTTCAATGGACCGATGCACTGAAGGCAAATTTTCTTTAGAAATAAAAAGGCAAAAAAGAAAAGAATATGATGTATAAGAGAAAGATAAAGAATCTACACTAGCAGTATATTTATCCCAGGAAACAAAAGAAAATTGTGGACAACAAATGCATTTCTCATGGAAATATAAGAGAACATAGACCCTGTGACATAGTGGACCAAGGTGGAACAGGAAGAGAGCAAACATGAGCTCCTTTGACAGCAAAATGAGATGAAAAGAAAGCTGATCGAGCTAAGAAAAAGGCCATGTGGCTGTCTTAGTCCATTTGGGCTGCTATAGCGAAATGCTATAAACTGTGTAGCTTACAAACAACAGAAATTTATTTCTCACAGTTCTGGAGACTGGGAAGTCCAAGATCAAGGTGGCAAAAGATTGGGTGTCTGGTGAGAGTCTATTTCCTAGTTCACTAGTTCATAGCCAGATGGCTGTTTTCTCGCTGTCTTCACATGGTGGAGGGGATGAGCGTGTTCTCTGGGGTCTATTTCATAAGCTTTAATAATCATTCATGAGGGCTCCACCCTCATGAACAGTCATCCTCCAAAGGCCCCACCTCCAAATACCATCACATTGTGGGGGTAGGACTGGGGGCAACACAAGCATTCAGTTTACAGCAGTGACAGTGGAAGAAAAGCTTCCATTCATAAGAACAACAACAAAATACCTAGAAATAAATCGTGTTAAATACGCAAACCCATTTTGAAGAAAAGATAACACTCTACTGAGGCACTTATGGGAAAAATTGGTTAAATACATAAATACACATCATTGATGAATAAGAAAACAATAAAATTAAGATACTTCTATTTCCTAAAAATCCTCCAAAGTCCACTAAAACCAAAAGAAAATTAAAATATCCTTACTTTAAGATGACAAGAATATTCCTAAATTAACCTGGAAGCATAAATGTGCAACAGCTGAAAATTTTTTGAAAGTAAAAATAGCGAGTTGAGGTGAGTTCTACCACATAGTAGAATATATTATAGAGCCACAATATTTAAAACGGCATGGTTACAGATCCAAATACATATAAATGTCTATTGGAGTTTAGAATAAGAAAAGGTTAGCACTTCTCACTGGTTTAAATAGCCAGCAAAAGTTCTATCTTCCGTCCTCTTTACATCATAAGAGATTATCTCTTCAGTATAAATTTATGCTTGCCATTCTCCCCATCCTCAGAAATCCAAAAATACCATGTTAAACCACTTTCTAGTCAATATTCTGTACATTTCAAATCCGTAGCTGCTTCCAGTTGCAACTGTTACAAATTACCTCAAATTTGGTAGTTTAAAACAATACAAATTTATTCTCTTAGAGTTCTGGAGGTCAGAGTCTAAAAATGAGTCTTATCACACTTGAAACTAATATAGTGCTATATGTCAGTTATATCTCAATTGAGAAAAGGAGTTTTATGGAGCTAAAATCAAGGTGTTGGCCGGACTGGTTCCTTCTGGAGACTCCAGGGGAGGAGCCGTTCCTTCCAGCTTCTAGAGGCCGTCATCGTTCTTTGGCTCTTGGTCTCACATCACATCACCTTTGGGCCACCTGCTTCTATCATCGCATCACCTTCTCTCTCTGACTCTGTCCTCCTGCCTGCCTCTTATGAGGATCCTGGTGAGCCCACCTAGATAATACAGGATAATCTCCCCATTTCAAGATCCCTCCTTTAATCACATCTGTAAAGTCCCTTTTATCGTGTGAAATAACATAGTCACAGAGTCCAGGGTTTACAGCATGGACATCTTTGGAGGGCAGGAGGGGAGGGGGCGTTACTCAGCCTGCCACACTCTCCTTTGTTATAATCCTAATTACCTAGTTATAATGAGGCTGAAAAAACTAGTGCCAGTCATATCCACATATGTATGTGCTTTTGTGACAATGGAGCAGTGAAGAAAAATTTCCTGGATGCTGAATCTTAAACGTTTTATTAGCTTCTTCAGTTCAGCTCTGTTTTTTAAGAAATTGATAGACAATGAAAAAATAACTTGCTCATTAACAAATGAGAAAAGGTATGAAATATTTTTATTTTGCATTCATTCAGTCATTTCATTTGTATATATTGAATACCTAATAATTATAATAATAATTATTAGAATAATAGTAGCCGTCATTTATTAAGTGCTTTCTATGGGTCAGTCATTGTGTTAAATGGCATGAATTATCTCATTTTTCTCAATCATCCTACAATCAGGATATTATTATTTCCCACGATTTACAGATAAAGAAACTAAGACTAAAAGAGCTTGCAAGAGTTGCCCAAAGTCATACAGCCAGCAAGTGTGAGGAACAATAGTTGAACTCAGTGACTCTGAGGACCTTAACTTGACAGTCGTTAGCTTTGTTCCCGGTACTCTGCAAGGCACCAGGCAACAGGGACAAATGCAGTGACCTGTGGCCCTATACTTCTATTCCATGGGAGATGCAGGCTAACAGGCAAGAATAAAAGGGTGAAACATGTACTACCACGGAGGAAGATGAGGATGCAAAAGGAGCACATGGCTGAGCATCTAACTCAGACCCAGACGGAGATTCATTTTTCTAGGAGGAAGCTGAGGAATGAAGATCTGGTTTGAGAGCAGATTGTAGAGCAGTGGGGTGAGGACTACAGACTGACTTAACAGAATGAGCAAATGCCTGGAGGCAAGAGAACACAGAGCGCTTAAGGGATTCAAAGGAATTCATTATGGCTGGATGATAAATGTCAAGGAGAGGATAGCAAATGGCTGGGGATATAAGCAGGGGCCAAATTATGCAAGACCTTATAAATCATGTTAGGGAGTTTAAACGTCATCAGAACTTCATCAAATGGTCTGTCCCTTTTAAAGTTATAAGCAAAGGAACGACTTGATCAGATTTGCATTTTAGAATGCTATCAAGCAAGGTTTGGATGTGACAATACTGTAGGCCAGCCAATAAGCTGCTGTAGGACTTTAGTTATTATGGAGGTGTTACAATCTTAATAACTTTATATTAAAATGTACTTGAGGGGCTGGCCCCGTGGCCGAGTGGTTAAGTTCGCGCGCTCCGCTGCAGGCGGCCCAGTGTTTCGTCGGTTCGAATCCTGGGCGCGGACATGGCACTGCTCATCAAACCACGCTGAGGCAGCGTCCCAAATACCACAACTAGAAGAACCCACAACGAAGAATATACAACTATGTACCGGGGGCTTTGGGGAGAAAAAGGAAAAAATAAAATCTTTAAAAAAAAAAAAGTACTTGAAAATATTGTGAAGAATGCAAAATTCACATGAATTTTTAATATAAACCACTTGACTTCCAAAAAGTTTTGTACTTGCAATATAATCCTCAAGTGTCTTCCTCCAGCCATCTCACCACACCTCTCTGCCTGCCCTGCATCAAGTATTTTCTGCATTGCTGTAAGGAGTACATCTGGATAAAATCACCAAAGCACAAGTGTTTTGTATGGTTCAGTAGCCTAGATATCCCCATAAAGCAGAATATGAGACGGAAGCCTGCATTCAGGCAGTTTATTTGGGAAGGATCTCAAGGAGCAGGACTGAGGGACAGGAGAGTGAAACAGGGAAGGAAAGCAAATACAAGAATGCATTTTCACTTCGGTAGAACCCTCTGAAGTGCCTCATGAAATGCATCTCAGATCTTTCCTCCATGGAGATGAAATGGGAAGCACATTTATGTTCCATCGCCCATGGATCAGGGTGGCAATCCCATGAATAAGTGCCCCACAGGCCCCCAGGGGCATCCAAGCTGAGATGCTCTAGGGCAGGCCTCCAGCCCAAGGGGAGGCACGAGCAAGCTGTGCTTATTTCAAGCTGGCTCAAGCTGGCAAGCTTGCGTGGAAGCTGTCGCCACAGCCATAGCAGACTCAGGTGTGGAGCTGCGATTTGTGACGGCCCTCGCCGCCCCCTGAAGTTACTTTTTGTTGGATCTGATGTGTGTGTACTGCCTCTCTCACCCTTCAGATCGCAAGATCAAATTGTCTTGCTTTACTGCCCATGACCTCAGCTCTGGAACACTACCTGCCTTATACTTGGTGCTTAAACTTTTTTGAATTGATGGGAAACTGTGAAATCCCAAATGTCTGCAATGGACAAGGTTGCCTCTTTAAGACAGTGGTTCCAAGTAGGTTTTTCGGTTTTTCTCTAGTTTTACCTGGTGTCTGTTTAGGAGATGCTACAGCAGTTTGGATAGGAGACCCCTGCCAGGGCTGGAAGGCACCTATACACACAGAAACCCCTGCCACCATTAAGTATTCTGTTCCCTAGACTTACTCCAGATTGGATGACTCCAAAATAACCAGTTAAATCCTAGTCTTTGGAAAATATCCATCAAGGGGAAGCAAAGGACAAGGGGCTTCCCTCAGCTCTTATGCTTTCTCCTGACCGATACTGCCCTACTTCCGCCTGTCTCAGAGCCAGGAACCGTGAGACCAGGAGTGAGTGATAAGGAAAGTGACATTGTGGCAAAACTCCCTCCTGTCGTCAATAACTCCACCAACAGGTTTGATACAAATTGATTCTCGCGAAGGAGAGTTCGTATTCTGTTCACAGAGATCATCAAAGATCACATCCTAATGCTGTGTTGCATATCAATTCCCAACCAAATTTAAGTTACAGAATTAAAAGACGATTTAGAAATAATTTTTGTTTACAGTCTTCCTCCTCCCCCTGTGGCCCCTGACTCTGCCCGGTGGTATTTGGCCAAGAAGAAAGTAAGACGCAGGAAAGTGAAGTAACTGCTCTAAGTTACCCGGCTATTTTGTGGCAGAAACAAAACGAATCATTTTGTGTGGCATAGTTCTTTTTTCAGAGCAACTCGATAGGGGGTGGGGTATTGATAATGCTAAAGTGGCAGGTTTGTTTTTTGTGTAGAGGCCATAGATTATTCCCTCCTTCCACCGACCTCTCTAAAATACATCAACTAGCCTGAAAATGCCTTGGGGCTTAGAAATGTGTCTTTTATCCAGTGCCTGGCACATTGCAGGATCTGAAAAAACATTTGTTGTAAAGCGAATTTCTACGGCTGTAGTATTAGCTATCTGGAAGGAGGATAATAACTTTTTTCCCCAAAATACATTTTTCTCTGCTACTCTAGTTACTTTCGTCTGTCTTTGTTTATAGTCAATCAATATCACCACGAAGGCGCCTCGAGCCTCGTTGTATTCGGGTCTGGAGCCTTGTCTGTTGGACATCCCGACTTACCACAGAGATACCAAACACCCTTTCAAAATCTATTACTGGGTCAAGCCTCAACTCTACTACTTTAAAAATCATTTCTTCAAGGTTTACTTTGAAGTTTTCTTTCTCTCCATGTCAGCAGGATAGCTGTGAATTTCTTATTTTCAGCAGGCCCTTCTTTGAGTAATGGTGACCCAGTAAGAGGGATTTTCACAAACACTTTCAAAATCTTCCCGTCAGAGGTTTAAGCTTTCTCCCATTAATCTGGCTGGGGAAGGGCCTTTTTTTCCCTTTTGCTCAGTTTCTGTAATTGTCATTACTACCTTGACTAATGCCAGTTTTAACGCCTGGGTCTGACCCTATGAGAAAGACAAAACTAAACAGAGAATTTCATTGCAAGATAAAACATTGCATCTCTTTTAAAGCATTTGTCTTGCTAAGGATAAATTGTGTTGTTAGGTCCCGCAGACGATGTGCTACCAAGGAAGAAAGAATACGTTCAACGGTATAATTTTAATTATTTGTATAACCCTAGATTTGTATGACTCTCAATTTAGAGTTTGTACATTATCTTACACATTGATTTATTTAAATCCCCTGATATTTCTATGAAAAAAGCGGATATATCCCTCTTTGAGAGATATGGGAAGGTAATTCTCTCCCAAGTTTATCAACTCACTGGGTCTCACCTCTGGACAACGGAAGTCAGTTGAGAGTCCCTGAGGGGAACAAAACTGGGAAAACAAGGATTGGGGAATGTTGAAAGGATGTAGCGTGTTGAGGCCATGGGAAACACAGCAAAAAAAGGAGCGATTCTCTAAAATCCTTGTTGGGAGGAAACAAGGCCATTCTTGGGGAAAAAACAAAGGCATCAAATGTAAAGGATGGGACAAGAATATGAAGAGAACATAATTGATACTAAAGTCAAAAGCTAAATGAGATGAGATATAAATAACAGAGACAAAAAAAAGGTTATTATGACTCAGCCAATATGTTGAATTGGTACCAAAGGGCAACTTACTTGCCAATGGCAACGGCGTATCTATCTATGTCTTCAATGAACAGACAGCTCTCGTAAATATTTTTCCAATTGTGCCAGTGAAAAACATCTGTAAACAATTGCCAGTGAGGGGCCAGCCCCGTGGCCGAGTGGTTAAGTGCCCGCGCACCACTTTGGCATCCCAGGGTTTCGCCGGTTCGGATCCTGGGCGCAGACATGGCCGCACTCATCAGGCCATGCTGAGGTGGTGTCCCACATGCCACAACTAAAAAGACCCACAACTAGAATATACAACTATGTACTGAAGGGATTTGGGGAGAAGAAGGAAAAATAAAATCTTAAAAAAAAAACAAAAAACAATTGCCAGTGATTAACACATGGCACTATTTAAGTTGTTTAACAAATGTCTGTCAAGGAACTACTGTGCGTGGGCACTGGGTTAGGTACTGCGCTGGTTCAAAGATGAGTTAAAGATGGTCCTTGAGAACACGTAACCATAAAGGGAGAAAAGTAGAAAACATGGCTGTTTGTGATCATTTTATTAATAAGCACTATTTTAAGCTCTTTATATTAGGTATTATGTAGAAGGATGTTAAAAGAGATCAGTGGAAACAGAAATTTTGTAACTATGTGTGGTGACAGATGTTAACTAGAATTATTCTGGTGATCATTCCACAGTATATACAAATGCTGAATCATTGTGTTGTACCCTTGAAATGAATATAATGTTATATGTCAATTATGTCTCAGTTGAAAAAAAAGAGAGATCAGTAGAGACCACAACAGCCTAGGGAAGAAGGTATAAGTTTGAAAGTGTGGGTAGACTGAAGGGATGCATTAGAGTCTTCCACTCAAATACATTTACCAGGACAAGCAAGGAGGGAAAATACTATAAGGCACCCAGAGGAAAAAGCTGAAGAGCTGTATTTCGGGGAGCAAGGGTTTGTGCATCCACTCAACACAGAGCAAGGAGTTTGGTTTTTATTTTGTAGACACTGGGGAACCATTGAAGGTTGTTGAATGCAGATTCACCTGATAAAAACAGAATAATCCAGAAGATTGAGTGTAGATGGAGGAATATCAGTCATGACCATAGCTCACATCCCCCCAAAAAACCGAGGACAGGGGCCTGCCCTGTGGCATAACAGTTGGGTTCACATGCTCCACTTCGGCAGCCTGGGGTTCGCTGGTTTGGATCCTGGGTGCAGACCTGAGCACCACTTGTCAAGCCATACTGTGGTGGCGTCTCACCTGTAAAGTGGAGGAAGATGGGCATGGATGTTAGATCAGGGCCAATCTTCCTCAGCAAGAAGAGGAGAATTGGTGGTGGATGTTAGCTCAGGGCTGATCTTCCTCAAACAAACAAATGAAAAGCCAAGGACAAAGTAAGGGGAAAAAAGAGAGGTATTCCAGAAGATAGTCCCATGTACTTTAAGTCGCAGATAATAATATCTCTGCAAAGGGTCCTATCGTTATACAGATTGTTACAATAACTGACGTATCCATGGAGATGCTCCAAGCATCACAAGCATCAATGGCTCTTTGGCCATTATAGATAAGAAAATGTGCTTCCAGGGGTCTTTTATAAACCAGGCTTCTGTGAGGATAAGCTGTGATCTAAGCTGTGAAACCAGTTACATATCAAATCCACAGGTTTCTGACCAGAATGCTTACGGAAGTCATTCTTCAAGCTGAAGGGCATTTGTTTTGGAACAAAAATAGGACTAACAACGTTGAAGTAGTACTTAGAAATTTTGGGGTGTGATAACACAGCTTAGTAAAATCTTAACGTCTGATAGAGAAGGTCAAGAGAATACTGTTTGTGAAAGAAAGGGTATTTCTTAATTCTTGCCTATAGATTGAAGAGTCTTACGCAACTTTTGGTTTCTACGCTAGACTCTTATCTTTCTCTGTCATCTACGCCTTCTCTCTCCCAACATCCTGGACAGGGGCAATCTTCCTGCTGCACGGCAAGGGAGCAGAGAGGAAGAGCAGTGCATCCAGTGGGTAGCTACAAGTGTACCTAACTCAAGGCAACCTCTACAGGCCACCGGCAGAGCGAGTGCTCCCGTTTCTCAGGACCTTACTCCCTCAGCCAGTTGGGCCAACGTATAGAACAGATTATACCATAACGAAGTGCAACCCTGTGTTTCAAGCAACAGATACACACCAGACCCAACATTTGGCAGGTCTGCAGTCCCTGGTTAACCCTTATAAACATGACAGATTCTTTCTCTCATGACTTTCATTGTGTGACATAAACTCTTCCCTAATTCCTCCCCAGATCTTTCCCCCAAAAAAGCCTCCCCAACTAATCACTGCTTATTTAATTTACAAGTCTTTTTTTCTCATTCACATGCTAGGAGCCTATAGAGATGGGCCTGTTACCAGGGATAACAAGAGTGGTTCATATGTGGTGTGACCTTTACTAAACCTTAACTCCACTTGGCAAAAGTACCGCTGAGCTCTCGGCTCACTTCACTCCTGCCATCAGTGAAACAAAATATTCCACAATTCTGGCTGTTCTCACTTCCCGTTTTGTCTCCGTTTTGTGATAGCCAGCTTGAATTCCAGTACATGTTTGTTAATTGTTTTACTTATTCACTTCATTTCTACTAAATAAATCTGATACTTATCAAGAACTTATATAGTAAATATTCCTCTGAATTTCTCCAGTAATCAATTTCTCTTACTCTATAGTTCCACATATCAGAAAATTAATATAAGTTCAAATTCTTGGGTTATAATAATTAATCTTGTTCTCTTTATAGGTTCATTTTAGAGCTGATGCAATTGATTTTATTCTTCTAAAAAAGTTATAGTAATTTACATAAATTTTTTTAATTAATAGAGTCACGGTTCAAACCCAAGACTGTCTAATTCAATGACCATGTCCTAAGGGTGAAAGAAACAGGAAGTCTGTATGCCATCCTCAATAATACACACACATCAAGAATATTAGATGAAAAGGTGAGCATCTGATCAAGAATCACAAAAATTTTAGAAAAAACAATAGACCAAGTGGGAAATATGAGGAGAACTAAAACTTGAGGAAAATAGAATTTATACTCTAATCCCAAGGAGAGTGTAGAGAAAGTATAATAGAAGTATAATTAGTGTCCTCAGAGGGATCTGAGATAAAGAAAATGTTATATATGTATGTAATAGTACGTATACATATATACATATATATATAATATTATTCAGTCTTAAAGAAGGAGGAAATCCTACTATTTGTAACAACATGGACCTGGAAGGCATTATGCTAAGTGAAATGTCAGTCACAAAAAGACAAATACTACACGATTCCACTTATATGAGGTATCTAAAAATAGCCAAACTTATAGAAGCAGAAAATAGAATGGTGGTTGCTAGGGGCTGGCGGGGAAACGTGGCGTTGTCGTTCCGTGGGTATAAAGTTACAGTTGTACAAGATGAAGAAGCTGTAGAGATCAGCTGTACAATATCGTGCCTACAGTTAACAGTATGGTGTTGTACACTTAAAAACATGTTAAGAATGTAGCTCTCATGCTACGTGTTCTTACTATGACACGAAAAAGACAAAAGGACACAAGAAAACTCTGGGAGGTGTTGGATATGCTTACTATCTTGTTTGTGGAGATGGTATCATGGGTTTATGCATATGTCCAAACTCATAAAATTGCATACATTAAATATGTGCGGTTCTTTTGTATGTCAATAATACCTCAATAGAGCTGTAAAAAAAAAAGTGTAAAGGCACCAACTTTTATAGGATAAACTACATATCTGTTATCTTGGTCACAAGCAATTATTAAAAATGTATTCCTTTAATATGAGCAGACCTTACAAAGCTTTCAGCTGCTCACTCTAATCTGGTGGTACCCTCTCCTGCCTTGATTTTCTGTCTGTCTGTGACTCTGTGCCTACTTCACCATTCTTTCTGGTTCTCTCCATGAAGTGGCACCTAAAGAACAAATTGCTTCCTTTGTCTGCAGCTGGCTTGTTCACAGTGGGGCTCTTGATATGAACAAACCGGAAGATGTCAGGCTGTGTAAACACTCAGGGAAAGATATGCTCACAAAGGTTCCTGCTCTAGAAAATTATACGCTACTTTCAAAATGCTTTGCCACATTTAAAAGTGTAATTATACCCTTCTTCTTAATGACTGACATGACATATATTTACATGTGTTTTAGCTGACTTGTGACAGTACACAGCAGTGTGTTGTACGTTTGGTGGCAACGTCTAAAATTTCATGGGAGAAACATCTGAAGCTGTCTGTTGTTGCCCAAGTGTTTTAGAATAAATAATGCAGTTTGCAAATTTCACAATACTCTTTAATCTTTGCATAATAAATTAATTGTCACTTTCCCTTGTTGGCTGCAAGAACTATTTGCGCAACCACCCTGACCTTGTTTCAGATTTCCTTGTTTTTCTTTGTTTCTTTCTTTATTGAGTTGGATTTTCTAGAGCAGTACAGTCCAAAAGGACTTATTGTCGTGATAAAAATATTCTAACCTGCATTGTTCAATATGGTAACTACTAGCCACATGTGGCTATTGAGAACATGAAATTTGGCTGGTGCAAATGAGGAACTGAAATTTTAATTTTATTTAACGTTTATTAATTTAAATGTAAATAGCCATATATGGCAAATAATGTTGCCCAACAGAAATAGATTGTAATTTTAAATTGTCTAACAGGCACATTTCAAAAAATAAAAAGTAAAAGTAAATTTTAAAATTATGTTTTATTTCACCCAATAAACTCAAAATAGTATCATTTTAATCTGTAGTAGTCAAATTCATAGAGATAGAAAGTAAAATGGTGACTGCCAGGGGCTTGTGAGGGAGACAGGAGGTTTGATGACTACAGAGCTTCAGTTGCAAAATGAAAAGAGTTCTGTGCATGAGCGATGATGACGGTTGCACAACCATGTGAATGTACTTAACGCCATTGAACTGTACACTTAAAAATGGTTAAGATGGTAAAGCTTACGTTACATGTATTATACTACAATTTTTAAAAATTAGAAAATGAAAATAAATTATCATTTCAGCAATTACTTAATACAAAACACATTACTGCAACATTTTGTGTTCTTACTTTCTTACTAAGTGTTCAAAATTGGTGTTTATTTTATACTTACAGCCAATCAGACTAGGCATTTTCCACATATTTAATAGCTACATGTGACTAGTGATCACTATATTGGACAGAGCTGGTCCAGAGAAAGAAAATGACCAAAATGTTTTAAATTATCTTTCTCTCCTCTTCCTACATTCTATTTTGGACCCAATAATTTTTTAACCTGTAGAATTGTTTATCCTCCATAAAAGGCGGGGCGAAAGTAAGCAAAGTTAAGTTAATTACATCAGATGTTTGCCTCCAGAAAGGTAACTGATGCATTCCTTCTCCTACCCCGGGGTCTATTTTTTTTTCCATATTTGAATGATACTTAAATGACCCCTTTTGTATTTTATGTATTCATTTACTGCATTGGAGTTCTTCATAGCACTTCATAGTCCTAAAAACATTTTAATGCAGCTATGCATCTTAAAATCAATAGCAATTTAGAACTGAGGAAATATGATAACATTAATTATACCAGTCACCAGGCACACAGATATCTTACATAATTCTCTAAACAATCCCATTGCTAGGCGTTATCATCCCCATTTTATAGTTAAGAAATGTAAGAACGAGAACGTTAACCTAATTTCTCAATTTGTTGAGCAAAAGAAATATCAGATATCCAAATGCAGGTACAGCCTAATCTAAAACCTGAAAGAAGCAAAAGATTGCTTGTTATTTTTAATTCCTTAATTTAAGTGATGTGTCCCTGGTAACAGAAAATCTACATACTGGGTCATAATACCTATACGACTGCTACTTCTTTCATGTGCTGTAGAAATGAGATAGTCTTTGCAAACAGAACTTGAACTTCAACTTTTTTTCCTTTGTCCATAAGGCTGAATACATTTAGAGCAGCACCTAAAATGTATTCAGTCTTATGGACAAAGCCTGGAAGGAAATGTGAGAAAATGCAGTGGTTTTATTTGTCATTGGGGCAAGCATGTGAATTTTTTCATTTTTTAAAAAGATTTAGTGTTCTATTATGTTGTTATATTGATGCATAAGTCAGTGTGTACAAGGAATATAGAAATCAATCTAGATATTTCCAGTGGAGAGGAATTTAATACAGAAAATTGACTACACAGTTGTTAGAAAGTGAACCTGAGGAGCAAAGGAGAGAAGGATGCTGTTGTCAAAAGGTTAGGAATCTGCTTTTTCCTCCGAGCTGCATCCCAGGAATCCACACCTCCCACTGCCACTGTAACCCTGCTAATGATGCTCGAACCCACAGACGCTACTGGAGCCCACATCCCCCTACAGGTGCTTGCCTCTGTGCTGCCCACAGGTGCTGACAAAAGAAAGAAAATGGTGGCTTTCCCCCTCCCAATTCCAGTCTTTCACAATATCTCCCATTGGAAGAACCTAGCAGGAAGCCAGCTGGCAAAGGAGTCTGGGAAATGTAGTTTGCAAGCTTCCACTTCTGGTGGTAGAAAAGGGTATATGTGGAACTGAGAACCAACTGAAACTCTCCATCACAACTGGTGGAATAAAAAGAAAAGTAAGAGAAGTCTGCAGGAATCTTAATGAAATACTGAAAGAGAATGCTCATCGCAGCACAGAAAGGTGCCATAGCCTTGGGGAGATTAACTGGAGAGTGGAGGAACCTCTTCCAGAATGGCAAACACAATTGTTAGAGAGGTATACAAGGCAATGCAGAGCATATGCAGAGAGACTGTTTATGTTCTGGTTGTTCAGGTATCCTGTACACTGTATCTAGCTACTGATACTCAAAGAGCGTTACCATCAAGTGTGCTCACCACTAAATGATACACTATTTTTGAGAGGTTATATTATGATAAGGTAAGTACATAGGCTCTAGAGATGGACTACCTACATTGGCATTCAGACTATTCCACTTACTAGCTATTTGCCTCTGGTTAAATTGGGCATCCATCCCTCTCACCCCACTGAATTTGCTCTTGTCAAGGTCACAAATAATGACCACGTTGCCCAAGTTCAATGGTAGCTTCTCTTGCAAATTTTACTTGACTGACCTCCCATTGTCATTTGCTACATTTGATGATGCTTTTCTTGAAGGGCTTCTCTTGGTTTCCCTGACACTTTGTCTCCTCCTGGCTTTTCTTCTGTACTCTACTTCACCTTTCCTTCTCTGTCTTCGTTGCTGTCTCTTTTGTCTCTGCTTCACTTCTAGTAGACTTCTAAATATAGAAGTATCACAAATTTTTTACTCTGAGTTCCTTTCTTTCCTTAACACACTCTCTGGGTAATCTCATTTAGACCTTAAGCTTTGAATATCATCTCTGATCCTGAGCACAACACAACTTCACAACACACCTTGTATCTCATTCTTCCTGATATTATCAAGTCAAAAGGCAATTCTTATTGTAGGTTCATTAACTGTAGCAAATGTACCACTCTAGTGGCAGATGCTGTTAGTAGGGTAGGCAGGGGGAGAGGGAGGGAAGGAGTAAATGAGAACTCTATCCTTTCTGCTCAACTTTGCCGTGAACCTAAAACTGCTCTAAGAAATAAAATCTATTACAAAGAAATTCTGATGCATGGATGAACTTTGAAGACATCAGGCTAAGTGAAATAAGTTAGTAGCAAAAGGACAAATATTATATGATTCCAGTATGAGGTGCCTAGAATAGTCAGATTCATAGAACAGAAAATAGAATGTAGTTGCTAGGGGCTGGAGGGGGAGGAGAATGAGAAGTTATTGTTTAATGGATACAAAGTTTCAGTTTGGAAAGATGAAAAAGTTCTGGAGATGGATGATGGTGATGGTTGCACAATAATGTGAAGGTACTTTATGACCCTGAACTGTGTGCTAAAATAGTTAATATTGTGAATTTTATGTTATATATATATATTACCAGAATAAAAGCAAATGTTTAAAAAGTAAAAAAAAATGATATCTGTTGATCTTTCTCCAAACATGCTCACCCCTTGCCATCTTCCCCAAATTAGCACATCAGCAATCTATTAATCTTAACAAACCATCAAACTATTCACCCTTGATTCATCTCTTTCCCTTACCCCCATCTCCAATCCAGGAGAAAATCTGTCAATTCTAATTCCAAAATATATCCTAATTTTGTCCACATCTCTCCACCATTATCATCACCTCAAGTTTATTTCCATCCTGGGACCTTTCTACTTACTGTTCTCAGCCCAGTAGACTCTCTGCTGCCCTTCTTCACTTGACTTGGCCCTTCCTGTCATTCAGGCTTTGTCTTCCAGGACATTTCCTCAGAAGGGTCTTCCCTAACCACTTTCTTAAGTAGCCACTCAGTTTCAGTGTTTTGCGAAGTACGTATTACTTTCTGAGATGTACACATTTCTTTGTGGTTTTTTTTGTCTTTCTCTCCACCATAATGTAAATTCTATGGGTGCAAGGTACCCTTTTAAGCTGGGTTACTGCTATTTCTCCCCCATCCAGCTCAGTATCTGGTACGGTCTCGGCACTCAACACACATTTTTTAAACAAATGGACGAATGAACCTGCCTGAATTTTAGTTTGCTCTCTGTGAAAGAGGGTAATTATAATTCCAACCTCATAGATTGAGTTTGAATATTAACTAAAATAATACCTGTAAAAGTGCTTAGGACAGTGCCCGAAGCACAGGCAGCATGCAGCAAAGGTGAGCTGTTATCGTCACGACTATTAACATCATTGCTAGGCAAATTCCAGGGTAATCCTGGTGCCTTGGGGCATTGCTATCTGCAGTTATCTTAGTACTTGGAAAGCACAAAAGTGACAGCTAAAGGAAAATCCTCTTGGTCCATAGAAAGTAATAGAATATTTCTAGTAATAAGATCAATGTTTGAATATTATAGCCAGATGCATAAAAACTTTATTGGCCAAGGAGAATTGGTTAAACACTGAGGAGGTATATTATTGTTACTTAAAGTTTCATAAGCAAGGGTGTCCTATCTGGATATTAGTCACGGATCAATACAGTGATTGAGAGCTTATGATGTATTTTTATTTGCATTATCTGATTTTCTCCCCTCACACTAATGCTGTGCAAAAGCCAAGATAGACATTAATATCCCCTTCTAAAGAAGCACCTTGAAAGATTAAGAACATATAACACCTAGGTTCCAAAACTTGAATCCAGATTGTGCATCTCTAATCTTATCATTTATATCAAAATAATATGCAGTTTTCTAATAGAAAACACAGAAATACTCAGATTTACATATAGTGCGCGTATAGTTGTTTGGTATTCTCTCAAGATAGACTAATTTTTAAAAATGAGATATCAAAATTCAATTTTGTCTAGTTCTAAAAAGAAATCATGCAGAATCCCTAATATTCAAACTTGTTCATATGAGTTTGAAGTATTTCAGATTGCCATTTGGGGCTATAAAATCCTCTTCCTCATATTGAGCCAAAAATCCTCGTGTAAAAATATCAGTTACCCAAGCTGTACTTGTTATACAAGAAGCTTTTTTTCCTTTTCCCTTAAGGTTTCTTATAAAGTTGCTCATCTTCTCTTGAAAAGAACAAAATCCTGGATTACATCAGTTCACCTTGGCAAAAAGAAAGACGAGAAGTTTCGTAATGTTAACAGAAATGAAATCTTTCACTTCATTTATATATTTCACTAAAGAAAGAGCACTTTCAAAATTTAAGATGTTGCACATTTTTTTAAAATATAGAAACACGAATAAAGTAACTTTCCCTTTCAGTTGTTAAAAGCATTTAATTAAAAAAACCATTTGGTTGATAACTTGGTTTCGTGCATAATATACCCTTCTATAATGATAGCAGCCGAAAAGAGAGGTGGGTGGGAGAGGAGGGATGAAAATGGGAGTATAAAATGACAAGGATGGTCTAGACAGTCTGGTAATCCAGGGGGGATTGCCTTAGGTAATTTGTGGAGAAGAACCAGAAATACAGAGAAAAGAAAATCCAAGTAGAGATGGGCCGGCTTAGCTGAGAAGGACAAGAACGTGAACATAATGGAGACGGTGATGGATTAAAGGTAAAAGGTAACATCCAAGTTATGTAACTGGAGGAGCAAAGAACAGATCAAGCAAGAAGGCTTGGAACAAGGGAGAATGAGACAGGGGTTCAGGATCCTACGTGTGTGAAGAGGGCATGCGATGGGCTGCGCACTTCTAGCATTAGTGGAAACACCATAAAGGCACTGTTGCAAGCCTGCGTTCATTTGAATATGAGGAAAAAAATTTGTAGAGAAACTGCATTCCCATTGCTGTAATTTAATGATGTGGCAAACAGTATTACATTCTAAGCTAGTATGTAGCAAGCGTTATTATGTGCATATATTTGAATAACTTCTCATTTTTTTAAATTATAAAAGTGATGTCTCTTCACTATATAGAACTAAGAAAATTTTGTAAAATTAAAAAGAAACTAAATATTACATGCAACCATAACGCTTAGAAGCAAGCATTCTTAACAAATTGTAGAGCTATATCCATAGAAATATACACACACTTAGACCTTAACTCATGTGATTGTGATATATTTTGTTACTTTTTTACCAGTGACTTTACATATATTGTGATATGTCTACATATAATCAATAATTTTTCAAAAGGATCATTTTGAAGGCTAATAAATAGCTTGGATTTTTATATTATCTCCTTTTTTGACATGGAATCTTGCAATGAATAGCTTTATGAATAAAAGTTTATCTGTATCTCTTACAAATGAAATTATTGGGTTAAGCTCTTTGAAGGCCCTTGACATATTGCTAAATTGGCTTCCAGAAAGTTATGTAAATATCTACTAGTTATAATGTGAATCTTGGGAACAGAAAGAATTCAGATAATGAGTATCCTTTGCTATCTGAACTCTCACTATGAGAATTTAGTAATTAGATAGCAAAGCATTCTAGCACATATATTTTCAGAAACTTAGAATTACACTATAAATGCAGTTTTATATCTTGATTTTTCTTTCACAATTACATACTAAAATGACAATTACAGTGACAGAAGATTTTTATTAATAAAAAGAGATGCCAAAAACAATGAAGTAATATCTTCAAAACATATGGAAAAATAAACTGTCAAGTTAGAATTAAATATGCAGCTAAAGTGTCATTCAAGAGTGAAGGCAAAATAATAACCATTTGTTTTTCATATCTAAAATAATAAAATTTCCTGCAAACCCTGAAAAGATCCTGAAATAATTACTATACTTTACAGAAAAGGATAACAGAAAAGAAATAGAGTGAATAAAGCAATGATAAGCATGGACATTTGAGAAATGTTTATAAATCTAATTAGTTGTTGACTGAAAGTAACAATAATTTTACATATTTAAGAGGTAATACTAGATAGTATGAAAAAGCCCCAATTATAAAACAACATTTATATGTATTCCAGATAAATACAGCAAACATCTTCATGAACACATAGTAGAACTCATAAATAAGAATATCTCCAGGAACCAAAACCAAAATGGAAACAGGAGCTTGGGGATAAGCACAATGTCTTAGAAGCAATGAAGAGAAACAGGTGTGGTTTCTGAAGACTTAATTATGCACAGAAAGGGACTGGAGATGAGGACTTGGTCAGAAAAGATGGAGAACTTAAATAGAAAACTCACATAAATCTGGGGAATGTATTCTTGGTAAAAAAGAAAGGCTAAGCAACTCCTCCGATTGCTGGCTCAGAAAGACACTGAAGAAGTTTGCCACGCTAGGGTTCCATGTAGGGGAAGAAACCTCCCATAAAGATTTTATAACCAAGGGCCTACCATCATGTGATTTTGAGATTCAAGTCCTAATGTGGAATCCACAATCTAAGAAATTAACAAACCAAAAGTGACCCAGGCTTGTAATACACCAGGACCATGTGGAAAAATTAAATATGAAACTGCCCTGGAAGGCTACACGTTGACACTCCTTGAAAGATCTTACTTGATGAAACCCAGCTAAAGATGAGCTCACTATCTAATATCACAGAACATAAGCAAAAACAATTCACCGTAAACAAAAGAAAGCAATAACAAACAGTAGAATTAGGCCTCTAAAAATTTCAGATAATAGAGCCTATGAAATAAACATATGTAAAAAAGGATAGTGCTATGAAAAGAGGATAAAAACATAGACAACCACAAGATCTATGTACAAAGCATAGATTATTTTTAGAAATAAAAAACATAGTTTATGAAATAAACTTCAATGAATCATTTAAACTTTGAACTTTGTTCAGGTTAAGCACAACTGAACAAAGAATTTGTAAACAGGAATATAGATCTTAGGAAATTACCCAGAAGCAAAGCAGAAAAGAGACAAAATGAAAAAAAATTAAAATGAGATTGACATACATTAAGAATATATAGAATAAATCCAATATATATTCATGAAGTTTCTTAGTGGGCAGAACAGAGAGAATAGGAGAGAAGTTATAAAGCGATTATTTTCTAGAGTTAAGAAAAGTCATGAAGAAGCATATTTAAACAGCACAAATTATTCTTTAGTGTAAGAAAACTAAACGTGCTCCTAGACTCACTCTACTTTGTAACACAGAGAAAAAAATTTAAAGGTAATACCATAAAAAGGGATTCCCTTCAAAGAGTAACAGTTAGTCAAAAACCAGAGATCTAAACTTCACCTACACTAGAATCCAGAAGATAATGAAGTTATACCAAAAGATGACGAGGGAAAACAACCTATAATCCAAGTTCTATTTCCAGCTAAACTATCAAGGAAGGACAAGACCAAATGAAATCACTTTCAGACAAACACACAGTAAAGGATGTTACAGGCAACAGACTTGGGGAAGGATTTACAAATATATGGATTTCAGAAATAAAGTGATTGGACCCAGAAAGAAGAATCGAGTTTCAAGGAAAAAATAGTTATCAAAGAAACTGTTTAACATTGATAGACTGTTGGAGAAACTGTTGAAAAACTTTTAAAACTTTGAGAAACTGTTAAACGTCTAACAAGCTTTGACCATATAAAATAATAATATTGAATAATTTAAGAGTTATTAATCAAGATAGAACTAAAACATTGGAGAAAATATCATTTAAGACCATATGGATGAGGAAAAAAAACCTTAAAATTCTTGTATTGTTTAGAATTTAAGTATATCGACTAACTGCCACTTCAGTACGTTAACTTAAATATTTGTGTTAAAATGTCTAAGGTTACTTTTAAAGGAATGGCTATATCTTGTATAACTTCTAAACCACAGCTGACAATAGAATGAAAAGCAAAATACAGAAAATAAAAAATTACTGAAAAGCACATTATACATGAGCAAAGCATAAAAATGCAAGGGATATAGGAAGCATTAAATAAAAATGATATAAATAAGTCTAAAAACGTCAATTTCACAGTCAATGTCTTTTAACTCACCAGTTAAAATGCTGATATTCCCAGATTGGATGAGCATGTACATGCACACATATAAAATTTTGCTATGTGCAGTTTATAAGAGAAGCACAGAAAGCATAAGAACACAGAAAAAGTGAAAGTAAAAGACAAAGAATATATTTCAGGCAAATAATTAATGAAAGATATGGCCCGGTAGAGGTAATTTAACATCAGACAGAGTATAAGGCACTAAATGTTATTAGGGTAAGAAATATGGCAAATATTAAGTAAATGAAGGTGTGTAGAACAATAATACTTTCCGCAAGTATTATTAGGGGTGCAGAGGAGCACCACATATTGTTAAAAAGAAGCACTTCTCCAAGAAGATATAAGAATCAGTAACTCATGTGCATCTAACAACAAGACTTTGAACTGTATAAAGCAATAGCTGACTGAATTAAAGAAACAAATTTCCAACGATAGTGGAGGATTTTAACATTGCTCTTACCAAAACCAATAGAAGGAGGAGACAAAAAATGTAAACACTGAAAAATACTGGGAGGATATATTTTCAAAATGTAAAATATGCAAAGGGCTAGAAGTAACAAAAGCGTATACAAAACACCCAGGATAACTAAGAGAAAAACGAACCACAAGAAAGGAAAACTGACAAAGGGTTTAGATACACAAAATTCACAGTAGACACCAAAAAGGATGATAGATATAAAAATTATCAAAAGCTAGTGAGTATAGAAGTGAAATTAAGACAACACAGTCACAGTACAGTCCCATGGGCTTGGCAAAATTTTATTAATGTGATAATGCAATTGTTCTCAAGGATGGACAGAAAAAAGGGAATATTCAAGTGTGTCTGCTAGAAAAAAATTAGTCTAGCAAATATAAAAAGGCTGAACAAGTTCTCACTCTATCTCAGCAGTTTTATAAGTGTGGTCCACAGATCCCTAGGGGTCCCTGAGATCTTTCCAGGGTGTCTGCAAGTCAAAGTTACTTTTATAATAATAAGACTTTCTTTGTCTTTTTGTCTGTGTTGACTTGTGCACTGATGGTGTAAAAGCAATGAAGGATAAATTTGCTGATGCCTTAACACAAATCAAGGCAGAAGCATCAAAATTAATTGTTACTGTATTCTTCACCACTAGGCACTTAGAGTTAAAAAACAAAAAGCTAGTTTTACAAAAAGAACGTCCTTGATAAATCAGTGAAAAGTATTAAATTCCTTAAATCTTGACTCTTGAGTGCGTATCTTTTTAATATTCTGTGTGATAAAATTGCAATTAAGTATGAAGTATTTTTGCTGCATAGTGAAGAGCATAGAACAACACTTGTGTGATTAAGTTATGAGCTAAAATAGCTGTTTTTATTTATGGGACACCAATTTTACCTGAAAGAATGACTGACAGACAAACTACCGTTATTCAGGAATGTATGTGGCAGACACTTTCATGAAAAAGAACAAAGTGAGTTTGTCATTTCAAGGAAAACAATTGATGATATTTGTACCAATGATAAAATTCAAGTTTCTAGGCAAAAATTAGAATTCTGGAAAACTTGTATTAGCTACTGTGAGCTTAACAACCTTCTAATATTTAAAATCTTTCCTGATGAGACTGATGTGACATTAACAAATGTGATTTTTTTTAATATTGTGTAATGAAATATACAATGTATAATGAAATTCCTCATTTGAAAGGTCTGCAAACTCAGTGAACCAATATTTTCCAAATGACCAATGCCTGATGTCATTAAAATCATGCCACAGGTAAAAGATCAATTCGACATTCAAGCTACACCAATAGATCTTCATAAGACAGAATATGAAATGTTCATTGATACGGTTTCAGATTCCATATTACAACAAAGTTTTTAGCAACTACCACTTGTTGAGGTTTGGTGTAGTATCAAACAAGAGTATCTAAAATAATTTTAAAAGGCTACTGAAACATATTTCCCTTTCCAACAACAGGTTTGTGTGATGTAAGAATTCTTTCAACCAAAGCTACATATCACTATAGGGTGAGTGCAGAAGCCAGAATGTTTAAGAATGTAAATGGGGGGTGGCCCCATGGCCTAGTGGTTAAATTTGTGCACTCTGCTTCGGCGGCCCAGGGTTTTGCCGGTTCAGATCCTGGGCTCGGACATGGCACTGCTCATCAGGCCATGCTGAGGCGGTGTTCCACGTGCCACAACCAGAAGGACCCACAACTAAAATGTACAACTACATACTGAGAGGATTTGGGGAGAAAAAGCAGAAAAGATAAAAGAAGATTGGCAACAGCTGTTACCTCAGATGCCAATCTTTAAAAGAAAAAAAAAGAATGTAAAGGGGTCCTGGACCCAAATTGTTTGTGAACTGTCTTCTCAGAGAAATATTGACACATAACAAAGTTTGTTTATGATGATATGGTTATAGTGAAAATTTAGGAACAATTCAAATGGCTCACAGTAAGGGAAAGGGTGAATAAATTGTGATACATTTATCAAATGGAGTACTGTAGTGAAAAATAAATAAATTAGATCTATATGTGTCAATATAGTTGTCTCAAAAATTTAATATTGAATAACAAAGCAGTTAATTACACATAATTTAGTTAAAGTAATTAAAATTGCATATATTATATACTAGTTATTGTTTAGTATGAGTTACATATTTATTAAATTATGAAACTCTAAGTTCATGATAGTAACTGCCACTGGGGAGGGAGAGAGAAAAGGTAACACGACTGAGGGATTTCCAATTTAAAATATTGCATGTATATGAAAAAATGAAAAGAATTTTATAGTCAGCCTTTTTCTCCTTTTCTGTAGGGCATATTTAAATATACTTTCATTGTATTACAGGTTTTTTTTAGTATTTTTGCTATTATTGAAACACAAATGCTTTAACACCAATCTTTATTGCAGCTGTCATTATTGTCTTAGAGTAAATTCCTCCTTTTGGAAATGTTGTGGGTTTGACTCTATATGGTTCTTGATGTATTTTATCCAACACAAAACTTTTATAAACATACGTTTGAAAAAGCAATATACCGAAAGTGCCTGCTTCTAGGCACACTTGCCAAATCTATATAATATATTTTTAAAAACTGCTTGCCAATTTTATAGGGAAAAGTGACACATGATTATTTTAATTATTATTTTGGTGGTCAGTGGTGAAGTCTAAGGATGGGAAAAATACAAATTATGAAAGTAGGATTACTCCTGCTTTAAGACAAGAAAACTCAGTCAGCATACTAGGCCTGTCTCTGGAATTCATCCCACAGTAGTGCAATGGTGAGAGGAGAGAGAGAAATGTAAGTACCTGTGGTCTTCAGTAACAGAGCACTAGAGAGGTTACCTTCACGGTTTCCTTGTCCACTATTTCTCACAGACTGTGTCGGGGAGAAGTGGTTCTGCGACTTCACGATTATTTACATTGCTCAGTGTCTGCAAGAGAGGCAACAAATTTGGGAAACCAAGAGTTCCCAGATAGGCATATTTGGATTCCCACATCTATAGAGTGGCTGACTCTGTCTCAGTATCTGCAGTTCCACATCCGCGGGTTCAACCAACTATAGATTGAAAGGCCTGTGATGGTTGCATCTGTACTGAACATGTACAAACTTCTCTTTCTTGTCATTTTTCCCTAAACAATATAGTGTAACAACTATTTACATGGCATTTACATTGTGTTAAGTATTATAAGCAATCTAGAGATGACAAAGTATACGAAAGGATGTGCACAGGTTATATGCAAATATTACGCCATTTTCTATAGAATTAATCCCCTGGGGATGATGAGAGTCTGCTGTACACACCAAAAGCCCTCTTCTTCCTGTGTTCCCATTCCTTAATTTATCCAGGTTTCTACTGAGTCCCTCCCTTGAAGACATATTACATGTGGGTCTGTATTAGTTCCTCACTGTGGCTGCCTTTCAATATCTGTCACTGATATAGGGAGTGTTTTTTCAGTGACCCAGGCTTGCTTTAGCACCTCTGAAGTTCTTCGTAGTGATGACTCTCATGCTATTCTTCTAGACTATCTGATGTCCTCTGAGATCAAAACCATGCTAAAAGCCAGAAATTCCCTTTAAGTTATCACTCTTTGATGCTATACATGGGGAAACTTATCTTTTTGTTTCCTATGATCCTTGTCCTTCTGGTGGTACCTTTGGGAAGAAACCTGTTTTGGTTCTTTATACTTACTCCTTTCATAAAACAATGAATCCATATTAAATAATTTCATATTTTTGTCCATCTTTTTTAATTTGTATTTCTTTTTTATACGTTGACCAATTTTTACCGCATCTTACATTCTTTTCTTCCTGATTTTTAAGAGCTCTTTTTTAACATCATAGGAATCTTGAAACAAATTAATTTGTCAAATTTGTAGTGTATATTTTACTACATGTTGTAAAATTCCTTTAAGTATCTTTATGGTCTTCATTTTGTATACAAAAGTTAAAACTCTGTATATAGACACAATATATCAGCTTTTTAAGTGTGTAGCATTTTCCGTTGCTTTATATTTCTTTTTGTTGCAAGACCTACTCCAGGTTTGTCTGCATCTTCTACTTTTCTTTCTCATTTTTGTACTTGACTCCTCAAGTCATATGGAATTAAGTTAGTATACGTTGTGAGGTGTGAACCTGTCTTCATTGTTTTTGTCCAATTCTGACTAATTTTGCCAGAACAAAGAAGTGAGGGGAAAAAGAAGATTGATTTTCCCATTTAATTATAATAACACTTCTGTCATATATTTAGTTATTACATGATGAAGAGGAGGTTAGGTTATTGATCTGACATCTTAATACTTTTTTAATGTAGGCATTTACAGCTATACATTTTCCTCTGAGCAGTGTTTTCATTGCACCCTGTAAGTTTTAGTTAGTTTTGTTTTAGTTTTTGTTCAATTCAAAGTATTTTCTAATTTCCCTTGAAATTTTTTCTTTGACTCACTGGTCCTTTAGGAGTGTGTTGTTTAATATATTTGTGAATTTTTCAAATTTCTTTCTGCTATCAATTTATAATCTTATTTCATGTGGTCAAAGAACATATTTGCATTATTTCAATCTTTTTAAATTTATTGAGACTTTTTTTGTGGCCTAGCACATGGTCTACCTTGAGAAAGTTCCACATGTGTTTGAGAAGAATATTTATTTGCTGTTGTCAGGTGGAGTGTTTTATAATTGACTGATGGCTCTACCGGGTTAACAGTGTTTTCAAGTCTTCTGTTGGCTTGTTGATCTTCCATCTAGCTGTTCTATCCGTTACTGAAAGCGGGATATTGAAGTCTTCATCTATTGTTCTTGAACTGTTTTTCCTTTTAATTCTGTTAGTTTTTCTCCATATATTTTGGAGCTCTGTTGTTAGGTGCATATATATTTATAATTGTTATGTGATGAATTAACCCTTTTATCATAATATCATAATCTTTGTCTCTTGTAGTGGTTTCTGACTTACAGTCTGTTTTGTCTAATATTAATTAGCCCTCCAGCTCAGTTTTGGTTATTGTTTACCTGGAATATCTTTTTCCATCTTTTCACTTCAAACCTATTTGTGTCTTTGGATCCAAGGTGAATCTTTTGTAGAGAGGACAGAATTGGATGATTTCTTTTTAATGCATGCTGCCTATCTCTGCCTTTTAATTAGAGAGTTTAATCCATTCATATTTAAAGTAATTACTGACAAGAAAGGACTTCTGCCATTTTGCTGTTTGTTTTCTGTATGTCTTATATCTTTTTTGTTCCTCAGTTACTCCAATACTGCCTCCTTTTGAGTGAAATGAATAATTTCTAGTGTGTCTTTTTAATTCCCTTGTTCTTTCTACTGTATTTTTTGTTATTTTCTTAATGATTGGCAATTAACAACTTAGTTTTAACATCTAGATTAAGAGTTCAGATTAATACAAAATTAATTTTAATTATATACAATATGCTATATAGCTCGTTATCTTCCCCTTCTTCTTTGAGTTGTTATTTTCACAAATTACATCTTTACACATTATGTGCTCATCAAAATAGGTTTATAATTGTTTTATTTAATTGTCTTTTAAATAAGATATGAAAAAAGAGAGGTCACAAACCAAAAATCATTAATACTCCCTTTCATCCTCAATTTATACCCAAGAAAACTGAGATTCAAAAAGATTAAATCCAAGGGCCCATTGATAACCAAGGGCAGAGATGTGACTCATGTCAATGTCAGTCTGATTCCAGAGTGTTGCTCTTTACCAGGATGCCAGGAGAGGAAGTAATTCAGAATTCCATAATCTCTGACTTTGATGTATAGATCATTTATTGTTACCATTACTATTGAAATTTATATATCATATATTACTATATAGAGTGAAAACTAGGATGTTGACCCAAGTACACTAATTAACAGTATCTCCTGAATACTTCTCAGATGTCAGGATTGTGCCAGATATTTCTTAGGATAAAATGTAATTACTATCTTAAAGAATCCAATTATCTACCAAGGAAGTGAGAATGACTGAGAAATAATTAAGCTCTAAACTATAAGATACTAAGAATAAATTCAATGATAGTTCAGAGAAAGATGGTCATTGGTCACAGGCTGTGGTGCAAAAAAGGCCTTCATGAAACCATTGAAATAAACTTGATGAATAAAGAGGATTGAACACAGTGTAGAAACTTATAGATTCATAGCTTAATTTGACAATTCAATTTAAAAAACATTTTTCTAATACAGGCTATATTCAAGGCATTGGAATTATAAAAGATGAAGCTCTAGACCCTACCCTTAAGTAATCCAAATAGTTTCTTTCTAAGTATGTAATGCAAATTATGTTGTGGGTCTGTATAAACTGCTGCATTAAAAATATAAGAAGTAGTTAAACCTGTCTGGAAGAATCAAAGAAAAATTTAAAAATTCCAGAGAGCAAAGACTTTCAAGCTGGGCCTAAAGGATGAGAGAGGAGCAGCTGATTCTACTACGGGTACATACTAGGTGGTCCCAACCCTGCCGGGCATCGGCATGCCAACAAGATTGCTTTCATTTCTCATACCAGAAGAGTAAGCTTTTTCTTTCTTGTCTATAGTGTCTTTTTTGCAGAAGAGGTAAGGCAATGAGGCTGGGCAGCTACAGGATTTATTGTCCGTATTAACTTGACAAGAGCCAGAGGGAGAATAAAATGATCTTCAGTACTGAAGAAATGTTTGGATTTACATTCTAAAATTAAAAAATATAGTAACATGTATCTCTTATTTCATTTGCTCTCTTTCCTCCATCCAGATTCCTATCTCAGTCTTGCTTCAGTCAGAATTATAGCATCACAAACACTGTTAGGGCTCCAAGTCTTTAAGTTCTTTGTATTTTTATGGCATTTGTAAGATAGAGATTCGGTGTCCCAGACAACCTTATTTGGCACCTGCATAGTCCTCCCTTGATGGTAGCACTTAATTATCTTAAAGCTGGTTGGTTTCCTTCCAAGTGCACTGCAAACCATACTGTTAATCTTGTAAATGCCAGTTGGGGTTAAGCTGACTTGACTTTTTTTTCTCTGTCCTTGTACTTTGGGTTCAGCTTATTTGGCAAGGTTTTTCTTTGCTTATGTCTATTTCTAATGCACTATTAGAAGGCTTTTTTTCTTTTTTTTTTGAAATTTTACGTCTCATCAGCAATTCTCCAGGAACACAGGTTTGCAGAATGGCAGGCCAGGTAGAAAGATAAGCAAAGGTGCAGAGTTTGGAAAGACCTGTCACAGAACACAAGGTTTTCAGAGTGGGTAAAGCAGAATGCTGCTAGGAGCTCGAGGTCAAAGTGGAAAAAGTAGTTAATGGCCAGGTTATACAGAAAGACAAGGTGTTTGGACTTTATTCTGTTAATAACTGGAATAGTGACTGATGAGAATCAGATCACTCCATTAGCAGAATAGAGGATCAATTAGAAGAAGGCAAATGGCAACAGAGTTAGGGATACTAGTGTTAAGGAGGTTATTAAAATAGTCACTAGGGATTAATCCATCTCCATTTGTCTTCTAACGTGGTAGGGATTTCTTTTTAAATAGTTGAAATTAGACAGAAATTGGTACAGGAAAGGAGAAATGTTGGTCTAATTTTAAATAATCATCATTTATTCTTTATATTTGTTGTTATGGGTAACTGAAATTATACATTTGCTATAAAAGATAAAAGTAATGGCTGCATCATTCATAAATTTTACTGGAATTAAAGTGCCAGCTTGAAAATATCTTTTTATTGACATACTGACAAAAAATATATTTTTACTGACATACAATTTGAAGATTGCAGCCTACCTTTTGCTCTCACATTTTTCTCCATGAATATTTCTACCTTCCCCTCTCCACAACATGGAAAGGTCAGGAAATCAATGATCGAAATTCCATAGGAATTGAGTCATGTTCTATGAGTTACTCCTTTCTTTCTGCGTCATCTTCCTTTCTAACGGCTACAGCACTTTTTACTTCGCTCACAGCTTTCATTTGGGAAACATAAAAAACTTTGAATAATAATCAATTAAATGATATGCCACTCTCCCTACAATACTGGCAGTCTGGTGTTCACATGAACTGTGGTCATCTTTACACACATTTCATCCCAGATTTTATTGTTTCTATTTTATAGATTACATTTTCATAAAACCTTTATATTCAGAATGTGTGATGAATATTTTAACTATAATTACTCACAAGAACTCTAAGAGGAATGGGAGTTATACCTAAAAAATTAAAATAAAAAAATATAAACCTGAGAGACAAGGCACGGCTTATCATTAGAGTTCACGAATGCACAAATGGAGGTTCATAAAATTACTGTTTACTTGCAAAAGAACAGAAAAAATTATTTAAAACCTAGATGAGTGATAATTAAGATTCTCATTAACTAATGCACAAAGCTGTGTTATCTCACTCAGAATTTCTTCCTGCTTACATTTTGAATAGACTGGTGACTATCCAAAGTGCAATTGTTTTGCTTGGAAAAGGATCCTCGAATATGCGAGTATTTAATATATGTGGAAGGTGATGTCACAGATCAATGGGGAAAATGATTACTCCATAAACTATTCTTAAAAATTTGTTAGATATTTAGGAATAAAGGATTATCTACACACAAACCTCACAGGAGACGTGAAAAGTTACAGATAGGTTGGAGAGTAAAAGAAAAAAATCCTCAAAACTGTTAAAAAGAAGCTAGAAGAAAAGACAGTGAATGCTTATTACAGTTCTGAAAATGTGGAAAACTTTCCAAGTTTAGAAGCAATGAAGGACATTCCGAAGAAAAGCACTGATAGATCTAACTGTGCAATTCATAGCTTCTATTTGCTATCAGAAAACCAAAATAAAACAATAAACCTCACACCTAGCCACAGCATCATTTTTGATAGGAGAACTATAATACAGTGTGGATTAAAGAAATTATAATCCACACAGTTATAGGAATATTATAGATCTGACAAGTAATATTTGTAAGGAATTCATAATGACGCATGAAAGCAATATATATATATTTTTAAAGATTTTATTTTTGTTCCTTTTTCTCCCCAAAGCCCCCCAGTACATAGTTGTATATTCTTCGTTGTGGGTCCTTCCAGTCGTGGCATGCAGGACGCGGCCCCAGCGTGGCCCGATGAGTAGTGCCATGTCCGCACCCAGGACTGGAACCAACGAAACACTGGGCCGCCTTCAGCGGAGTGCCCGAACTCAACCACTCGGCCAAGGGGCCAGCCACGAAAGCAATATATTTTAATATGAAAAAACAAAGCTGGATTAAAAAAAAACGGTATATGCCAAACGAATACAAATATGTAAAATTATTTCTGATACTTTTAATTTTAAAACACTATAGCAATTATTTTAGCATTACATCTTTCCTTTCCAAGTCCTTTTTAGGGAACAATCTCTCATTGGCTGTTTTAAGTTTCTTCGTCTGTTTTTGTTTATTTTAATGAAATCATCCAAATTTTTAAATTCAAACTTCGAAATTCCTTAAACCTTCTAAATCAGGTATTAAAAACAAAAGGTAAGTGACTGACAAGGTTTAAAATTCAGGAAACACAAATTCTTGTCTCCTGGATTCTTTGTTATAACCCTGGGGAAAAATCACTTTACATTTATTTGCCATACATATATTATGTCTTTCTTGTAACTCAGCGCATTGTTCTGGAGCTTATCCAAGGGCTTGTCAATTCCATCCGTCTCCTTTAACAACGTGTGATTCTAAACAGAATCCATGCTGACCCGGGAGCCACTACCTCCAGGGAGGCCTTAGGACCCAGGGAGTGGCTCTCATTAACCCCACGGCTGCTGTGAACAAGGAGCCCTCTATTGTCCTACAGCATGCTGCGTTTCACCACATAGGGAAGGCTTAAGCTTTCATGTTAGGTCAGCCACTTAAATGCACATGAAACGGAAAAGGAGATTCCAGAAAACCATAGAAAGACAGCATGGAAAATCGTATATATAGCAAAAAAATAGTATATATTCCCTCTTACTTTTGTATTTAATTATTTCTAATTTTAAAAAAAATTTGCATCTTTGTCTAGTTGGGCCTATTACATCTGCTCCCGTTTGTAATCATATGTAACTGTCCCTTGGGTTTCTGGGTTTTGGCCCCAGTCCAGTAAACCTCTCTCTTTCCTCTATATCTAACTTCATAATGCATCCATTGACTTTCTCTTGTCCTGTTTTATAATCTATATCTACATCTATCTGTCTATCTATCTATCTATCATTTCTAATTTCTCATGTCATAACCAGCAGTATTTTAGTCAAAGAATGCTCAGCGTCTAAGACTGGTAACTTCAGCAGTGCCCACAGAGGGCAAAACATATTTGAGAATTTATCTAAAATGTTCCACTTTTTTCTCTGTTTTTTTTCCCCCATCGGGTCACAACTTTTTTCCTTTTCACATTCTCTCAGTCATTTTATTCTTTCTTAGTCCTTTTTGTTTATTGGGATTCTTTAGTATTTAACATAAGCCATAAGATAAGAAAATGTCTTCTTTTTTTTTCTTGTCCCAACCTACTACTCATTAATTTACTGAATGTTGCCACTTTAATTTTTCAGTATTTATCTTTTCTTGGTGAGACCATAATGAATGAAATCCAAATAATTTGATTTATCCCAAATTTGAAGTGAGAGAATTATTTTGTTAAGGCCATTGTTTGACATTTTATCTCACTTCCCTACACACACACACACACACTCACACTTCTTTTCTTCTTTTTCCTCCTCTTTTCTGAGGTTCTCCTTGCTATGTCTGGCCTCTTTCCTTGTGAAGATATTTCTAACCCCTTTGCACATCCATGGTCATAGTAGAGCTACTCACAATAGCCAAGAGGTAGAAGCAAGCCAAACGTCCATTGACTGAATGGACAAACACAATCCACTATATGCATGTACAAACTTGCAACAGAATATTATTGAGTCTTAAAAAAGAAGAAAATTCGGCGCCAGCCCCGTGGCTGAGTGGTTAAGTTCGTGCACTCTGCTTCAGCGGCCGAGGGTTTCACCAGTTCGAATCCTGGGCACAGACACAGCACCACTCCTCAAACCATGCTGAGGCGGCATCCCACATGCCACAACTAGAAGGCCCACAACTAAAAATACACAACTATGTACTGGGGGGCTTTGGGAGAAAAAAGAAAAATAAAATCCTAAAAAAAAAAAAGAAAGAAAATTCTGTCACATGCTCCAACATGGATGAACTTTGAGGACATTGTGCTAAGTGAAATGTCAGTCACAAAAGACAAATACTGTATGATTCCACTTATATGAGGTATCTAAAGTAGTCAAATTCATAGCAACAGAAAGTATAATAGTGGTTACGAGGGCCTGGGGGAGGGAGGAGGAGGGGAGGGAGGAGAAGAGGGAGTTGTTTCATGGATATAGAGTGTGAGATTTGCTAGATGAAAAAGTGCTGGAGATCTATTTCACAACAATGTGAATATACTTGACCCTCCTGAACTGCAGACTTAAAAACAGTTGGGATGGTGCTAGAGACTGAACGTGTCCCCTCAAAATTCATATGTTGAAATCATAACCCCCAATGCGATGGCATTAGGAGGTGGGCCCCTTTGGAAGGTGATCAGGTCCTTAGAGTGGAGTCCTCAAGAATGGGATTAGTGCGCTTGTAAAAGAGACCCCAGAGAGCTCCCACTCCTTCTGCCAGGTGAGGACACAGTGAGAAGCAGACTGTCTGAAACCTGGAAGAAGACCCTCACCAGAACTCAGACTTCCAGCCTCCAAAACTATGAGAAATAAATTTCGGTTGTTTACAAGCCACCCAGTCTAGGGTATTTTGTTATAGCAGCCCAAAGAGACTAAGACAGCTGGTAAATCTTATGTGTTTTTTTATCACAATAAAAAAAATATTAAAAAAGAGGAAAAACATACTTCTGATCCTTGATGCAGATGTGCTGGCTTCTATGTCACTTCCCATTGAGCCCAATGATGGGGCTGTTTATTTATGATAGCTAACAAATTGCCACGTAATTAACAGATAGCCTTTGCTTTAAACAGGAGCTTTCCCACTTCTGTCTCTCCACAGTGCCTTGGTCATATCTTCACTAGAACACTTAGCTTGTTGCATTTATAACTATCCATCACCCCCATCTGGTGGTGGACTCCTGGCAGGCCGGGAGTGTGATCTATTCCATTTTGCAACCCCTAAGGCGGGGATGTGGCAGGTGCTCAGTAAATATTTGAACGACATTGCAATAATTGACAAGCGCTGGCCTCAGCATTAGGGGACCCGGGTTCTAGTCCCATTTCTACCTCTTTGCACACTCAGACATTGGCTTATTGATCTATAAAGAGGAAAGTTTGTATTATATTCTTTGAACTTTATCCTAGCTTTTAATTTCTATTCTTGTACATCGGTGGTTCTGGAAGAACATCATGAGAAGGCCAAATGATAACTCAGGCACAGATTTGAGTACTTCCCTTTGGGATCTCAGCCTAGAGGAACTAGAGTAGCTTTGGGGCAGTAACAACGGGCAAAACACAAAATCCAAGGGAGGACGAACACGTATTTTCCAATGACCACCCTGCATGAATTTTTAGGGGGAAAAAAATCATCATCTCCTCCAGTTACTGAAGAAAACAGTCACCTCACATCCTATAAAACTCTTTTTGGTCTTCTTGAGGAAATTGATTTCCCCATTTTCTACTTTTTCAGTACCAGATTACTTTTGGGGTAAGCTGAAAAGAAAAGACTGCTCTGCTATGAAAACATAACTTTCTTACTTTTTCCTTAAGGGAGGGCTTTGGGCATGATACATTAAGTGTGCAAGCTCGTGGGCCTCATGATGAGAGACAATTATATTAATTACCTTTCTTGAAAGTATATCCAGGACTTCACAGCAGATTCTGGAAATTAAGTACTTTCTCTCTTATCTAAAAACCAAGTCGAATGCATGGATGTACGCAGAGAGTTCTAGTCCTTGAATCTCCAGGGTGTTTGAAAATGTCTGAAATCTCTTTAAAGAGCATATTAACATGTATGCAAAAAGTTAGACTGTAATACTATTTAACTGCTCGATTTTTCCATTATGGGTCTGTCAGCAGGAATATGTTGCCCTATAGTACATGACAAGTGAAAACGCTGGTAACATTGTTTTTCATAGACAGAAAAAATACCAAAGAAGCAATTTCTTAGCTAAAATGTCACCTGTTAGATGTATAGGGCTCACTGTATTTTGTTGCCCTGGTAACCGATGGTGTAAAATGACTCCTTTGCACCGCTCTATCAGAGTGATTGCATCCTGTTTTTTCCATCATTTTACAAGAGGCTGTTTTCATTCTCCCTTCCTGACCATATTAAGTGTAAAGAGATTGAATTACTGTGCTGTACCCTCTCCATCCGATGTGGATTTAAGAGTTGATATTGATGGACTGAGAACTGTGTGCTTCTTCAAGAAAAAAAAGGCAACAAATTATAATGAATTTGACTTTTATGTATCGACCATTCAAGAGTTGAAGTAGGGTTTCTGCACCCAAGGGATAGACATGGCCTGATCAGCATTTTTCACTCGAACGAATCCAATTGATAAAGCAATATACTCAGTGTCACTTTGCTTGATCTCCAGGTTTAACAATAGTCATGCTAAAAGTAGATACATTACTCTATAAATTTTACCCATAAAAAAAAATGTGCTAGCCATAGCTTTCTACAGCTACACTTCTCCCAACTTTTAACTGAGCAGGGCAAAAGAGAAGCCCATTCCAAAATTGTGCTGAGACCGTGCAAGTGTGGGGAATGTGTATGCAGGGGTGTATGCATGACAACCAGGAGCCAGGCACCACTTTCCTTCCTTCCTCCAAACCACCAAAGCAGACAGGACTTCCTGTGAAAACCGGCTTCTTGCTTTCTCTTAAATGGAAAATTACTCTCCGAAGCGACACACTGCTTTATAATTATCCAACTGTTTCGCTCTGTCACTATGAACAACTTAATGCCTCAAAAACCATTTGGCTGAAAATTTCATTTGTCCCAGATTTGAAATAAAAGAGAGATTTTCTTAAAGCAAGGGTTTTTGTTAACGTACTTTGGATAATTTAATTTTTGACCATTGCTACATAATACTTGTCATTCTATTATTATATTTTTTTTAACTTAGAATTATATAGACAAAACAAATGAGAAAGTGAGGGGGGTAATGAAGATAGGAGAGGACATTTGAGAAGAATGAGACTCTCTCCCCTGCCCTGCTCAGGGGAGCTGTGGGGCTGGGGAACATAGGGGTTATCTACTTTATTTACTTAACACAATGATACGTCATAGGAAAAAGATCTCTAGTTAATGACATTCCTTGAATGGTAATTCCGTTTCAGAATTTTACATAAATGACTGTTTTGAAGTCCTACTGCTTGATCATGATCTGGAGAGGCAGGAGATTCTGCCTGCACTGCCAATTTGGATAACTGTGTATTTAGACATTTTAAGTGACTTCAACCATGATGATAAATGATCATTTCCATTCATAGGGAAAACATTGCAAACATTTAAATAGCTAACTAATGACCTTTTTATTGTTTGATTATTCTTAATATGTGTACAAGAGGAAACTGTGGTATTGATTTGCTCTTTTATTCTATGGTAAGTTGGCAATCAAAGGTTCTTTGTTTTAAATCAGCATCTCTCTGTGTGTCTTTCTCTGTCTCTGCCTGTCTCTCTGTGTCTGTCTTCTCTCTCTCCTTTCTGTCTCTCTGTCTCCGTCTCTCTCTCTCTCCTCTGCTGTCATCTATCTTCTGCTGCCTCTTGATCCAATTTCCTAAATTGCCTATATCCCAGAAATTCACTAATGTAAGGCGTACCTGTCCCAAAGGGTCCTCAGAGAAAACCCAGCTCAACTTCTAAACATCCCCATTTTCATTGACTCCTTCCTGTCACTGAAATTAGTCCTCTGTCCCTGTGAATCTCTGCCACGTAGTTAACACCCTAAAGCAGTGGTTCTCTAAGGGGAGTCCCTGGACCAGGAGCATCAGCATCACTTGGGAAGTAGTTAGAAATGCAAATTCTCAGCCCCACCCCGAGCTATAGAACCAGAAACTCTGGAGATGGAGCCCAGTGATCTGTGTCTTAACAAGTCCTCCAGGTGATTCTGATGCTTGCTGCTTGGGGACTACCATTCTGAACCTCAATTTGTTCACAAATAGCCCATTCTGGTGATCAAATCTATATCATGTCCACAGTCATGGGTGAAACCAACTGATTTCAGGTGACACAGCTATGACAAGTGGCTTTAGTGATCTGTGTGCCCCCCTCAAGAGTTTATTCATTCTTATGAATTTTACAGAGTTTGGAGGGAAGAACACCTTAAAGTACCTTTAAGCAAGACCAACCAAGATATAAGTATAAGAGGAACTGAGGGGAAATACTCTCAGAATCACTTTTGAAACTGGAGTTCTGCTCATGGCTTGCTACTAACTCTATATATTCTTCAGTAGCTCATGCAACCTCCGTTTCCTCATTTGCAAATGGGAATAAAACCATCTAAGTCATGGGAGTCATCATAAGAGATCAGATGATAGCTGAGGATATGCTTTTTAAATTATAAAGAGTTACACAAATACAAGAAGATACCATTAATAACATAATCACTTTTTATCTTTAACGGTAGCTTTAGAGTAATTACAAAGGATTTAGATAATGAACTCCTGCTGACAGCAGATGTCTTTTTCTGCTCTGCATGCTCCTGGAGAAATCAGGGATTTTTTGGTAAAGAGTTTTTTCCTCTCTCTCTCTCTTTTTTCTTTCCCTATTTGGGCTCTGGACTCACTGTATAAATAGCCTGGCGCCTAATACCACCTGCTTGGAAGATGGCATGAGAGAGCCACTCTCATTTTGTGCTCAATCACAGAACCAGTCCCTTACCCATATTTTAAGAAAGATAAGAGAGCTGCCAGGCATAAGTGCCTTGTAAATATATTTCCTTTGCAGGATTACAGGACATGGAGAAACTGACAACCGTAGATAGTCCTTTCTGGAATGTGTCATATCTTCCTGGGTTTGGGGTAATCGAGTGAGAAGTTTCGGGGTGATTAGGATGCTAAGATCAAAGAATTATACATATGTGGATGGGAACTTACCACCCTCGCTCCAAGTCTCACCCCCTCCTCCACGGACCCACCCACATACTCACGTCAGGGGCTGAAAGACTTAGAGAAGCACTTTCCAACAGGAAATAATGCAAGCCACATATGTCGCTTAAGTGTTTTTCAGAGTGAAAGTGAAATTAATTTTAAGAATATATTTCATTCAATCCAATATAGCCAAACTATTTTCAGTTTAACGTTAGCGATATAAACATTAATGAAATAGTCTACATTCTCTTTATCATACTAAGTCTTTGAAATCTGGTGCTCGTTGTATACAGAAGAGCACATCTCCGTTTGGACTAGCCACATTGCAAGTGCTCAGTAGCCACATAGAGTGAGCGTGGCTACCGCATTGGATGACGGAGGTTTAGAGAATCTTGATTTTAAAATGCAGATTGCCAAGACATCAACAGTCTTACAGAGAAGTTGAGGCCCATCAGAGTGTCTGAGCGACTACTTCTGCTGCTTGTGTGCCCTTCTCTTCTCTCCCACATTGTTCTTCTTCCCCTCTTCCCCTGCCCCGACACACACACACACACACACACACTTGCTCACACTCACATTCACACACTCTATCACAAATCATTTACACACCCACTCACACACTCCCACTCTCGTATACTCACTCACACACACTCACACACATTCCCACTCTCACACGCACTCACTCACACACACTCACATTTACACTCACTGTGTTTCTGTGGGGCACAATCATCTGGCCACGCTTCTCTTCTCCCTCCCCTTTCAGACGCTGCTGCCGTCTGTCTCAGTGGAGTGAGGCCTCTGTACCTTCTGAACAGTAAACGGAAGCGTGGTGCAGGCTTGGATTAGTGAATGTACTGCATCCACACCAAATGCGCTCCTGTCTTCTTCAAAAGCAAAAGACTGAATGTCGCCTTTTTAGAGGCTTGGAGTCCTTTCTGTTTACCATTTCCCTGATCTTGTTAAAGCAAAAGGGGAAGGCAGAAGAAGAATGAGAAAAAGAGATTCTGAGGAAGAATTAGGCCATCCTTCCACATCATCCCTGACCTTTGAAGGAACAGGAGACTCTGCTGAGAGGGGCAAATCCACACCTCCAGCATTCCTAAACAGAAATGATGTTCATGTTTTGAAAAAAATGAAATTTTCTAGGGAAGCATGGTAAAATTAAAAGATGATTAAAACCAAGTCATCCTAGAACTACTCAAAGTGAATCTTTAAAAATTAGTATGTGTTAATTTTACTAGAAAATGTGTAAAAATATCTATGCCACCTAGCTGATGCTTTTTAAAAAAAAAAACCTTGCTTTCAATGAGTGGGATCTCTTTGGAGAGAAATAATAACCTCTTGGGTAAACTCTGCATCTCTATAACATGTATCTTGGGTGAACTCTATTACACCCCAATACTTCTTCATCCCAACCCCACGTCCAGTGAGCATCTTCCTAAATCTCCCTGACAGGTTGACCTCCCTGGTCGTACATCCCGCCACCCTTGTCTGCATGTGCATACGTGGTCCTTGCATCAGGACAGTGCTGGCTAATTTAGCCCTGCTGATTTGATACAACTGGATAAAATTTTATGGTGCTCTGTGATTGTAAATATGCCTCCTCTCATTCTCAGCCTGGGAAGGCTGGAGGGCCATTACATCTTAATTGGGTAATTTCTTTTTTAGATCTCAAAAGGCAGGGTGGCTGCGTCAAAGGCACCTCAGAGTACGGCCTCTGGTGCCAACTGGCGTTAAAATGCTGGCAATTCCAAGAGGACCCACGACCTCATGCATGGACTGAATCTTTTACAATTTTAAAACAATTTTACTTAATATGCTTTAAGATAGAGATTTGGGTCTATTACGCCAAGCTGTTTGAATAGGAAAATATTTTGTCAAAAAGATCTCTTTTGTCCCCATTCTCTCTCTTATTTGTTTCCAGTTTCACACACACTGCACTTTTAGAGGTTTCAACAAACATCAAAACTATATACCAAATGAATTTGTTCTAGTTCATTTACAGTTTGCAAAATGTGTTTGGGTATAGATGTAAATGTAAACACACATGCATACAACTGAAAGCTCAGTTCTTTGAGTCTATAAACTACACCAGTTAATTGTGCAGTATGCTGCTGCCATTTTGCAGAAGACCAATAAAACAAAATAAAGCAGGTAGATTAGGCTCGGGATAAAAGCTGCAATGCAAAATGTAAAGAAAGCAATCTTTGCCCAAAGCATTAAGATCCAAACCAAAACAGAAGAAAGAGAATAAAGGAACCGTTGCAAGGAGGAGAGGTAGACAGAGGTAGGAAATAGCAGTGGGTGCCGTTCCCACCACTACAGAATCTGCACGGCAAATTGCTGTGCTTTAAGGAGAAGGAGCAATCAGCCCCGATTGAAATATCCCTGAATGCAGTTATAACGACATTCCTCTTCTCCCTCTTGTGTCTGGCACGATAGGCCATCATCAGAAATGTGCACCATCATGCAGGGTACACTTTCTAAAGACAAGAAGACCCCTGAATGTGATCCCAAGACCAAGAGACTCTTGTGTGTGTGAGGCACGTACCCTGTGTGACACAGGGTCTTGCGCTCAATAGGGCTCCACACTTGATTAAATGTTCTGATGTGGCCATCTTGAAACTGAAATTCTTAATAACTTTGAAAAAGGGGATGTGCTTTTTAATTTTACACTGGGTCCCACAAATTAGGTAGCCAGTCTTAGGTGGACAATATATAGCTGTCTAGTTGGAGAATATCCAAATGAAAAATATTTTACCCACAGCTTCTCTGACTAGGTAATCAGTAGCAGTGAAAATGCAAACGACAAATAGAACATTGTCACATTTTATGAGGACATTGCTGACCCTGTCCTTGCTGGTTACCGAAAGAACTGTGGGGTGACAAAGAGCAGTCAGCAGCCCCGGACCCCAGGTTTGCAGCAAAGATCCACCAGGCCTGTTCTCGATGCCTCTATTGATTGGGTTGAGTTACATGGCACCCCGTGTCACGTCACATCAAACATGACTTGATGTGACAAGACGTAACATGACCTGGTAAAAAACAGAAGGAGAATTGGAGGAAAGTATCTTTTTGTTTAAAATGCCAAGGAGGATGTGAGACAAACCTAGGAAAAAAGAGGTGATCATAATAAAATAATGCTGCTAAATTATAAATGATGGCCTGTGCTTCTCCAGCCCTTTTCATCCATGGCTATCAAGGCACCACAGACTTGATTAAGCCTCCCGTAATTTCTTTGCAGGTTCTCAAGGCAACATGCTTTGTGAGTGTATCATGAGTAAGTTTTCCTCATTTGATAGTGAGATGGGTCCATCCTTAGTAGGTAGCTGTTTAAAAAAAATAGTGCACAAAAGCTTCAAAAAAGACGTTAAGACTGTTGTCAAAGGCTAAAATATGCAGAAGGCCATCAGAAGGTTCCTTTTTGATCAGTGAAGGAAAAAATTCAAAAAGATTCTTTTTTGAAAACAGTTGCTGTTAGTGACTTGGAACAAGGAGAAGGTGATTTGGGGGAGGGAAGGTCGTGTGCTAGGATCATGCCACTTCCGATTTAAAGGGTACCACCTGCTCCCAGGATCTGTTAGTCGTCTGGTGTGATTATATAAGGGGAAAAAGGGGATTGGGGAAAAATGGCTCCATGCCCCGTGGAAGTCCATTGCTAGAATCTGCGAGCTCAGAATTCAGTTTCTTTTGAATCAGGCTTAAGCAAATCAGCAATCTTTAATCCCATTAAATTCTATTGAAAGAAGAAGATTTGAGAAAACTACAGATTTGGAGGAGGTCCCATCATCTTGGATTCCTAGTAGGGTCAGGATGGTTCTGCCCAGTAGGCCAGGCAAACAATCCCATGGGACGACGCTGATGAGATTTTCAAGGAGCTCAGGGTCCAGGGCTGTGAATTCAGGGTATCCTGAGATCAGGCACCTTCCTGCCACACACAGAGGAAGACTGGAGTTAGCACCACACCTGCACTTCACTAGACCTGAGACCACTGCCATAACCTGAACTCACAGTCTGTGCCCCATGGGTACTTGCAGCATGGAAGAGCGTCGGAAGCAGAGGTTTCGGAGCCCAAACACCCGGGTTCAAATCCCAGCTTGACCTTTCCTCAACTATTGTAACTCTGGCTGGGTGATTTAACTCCTCTCTGACTCAGTCTCACTATATATAAAGTAGGATGATGAAAATAACTATTCATAGAATCGTTGTCAGCATTCAATAGAAGCAAATGTATCTCAAGCATTTAGAAGAATGACTGGCACATAGTAAGCAATTAGTAAAGATGTTTAATAAATCTTAGTTATTCCCTTTCAGAACCACACTGTTAGATATCAAACACTGATATTTCCAATCACAAAATCAAATGAGTGACCTCATGGTCAATAGTCTAGTTTTTGGAAGGTAGCATTTAGAGAATCTCCTTTCCTGGCCAATATTTCCTCTTTAGACATGATATTGTTTGGGTTCCCTGACTTCTGTAGAAGCCAACCATCTTACCAAGTCTTGGAAATTAGCAAGTCTAATATTTTACTGGTGAAACAAGATGGCAAAATGGAAAGGGGTCCAATGAACAGCATATTGATTAAAAAATCTTGGATAGATAACTGGGTTAATAATCTGCTCTTGTCATATCTAGGTTCATTCCATCTATGGTCAAAATGTGAATAATTTTTTACAAGTTCACACAGATCATAGAAATGTTTACAATCTCTTCCTTCTCTTTTGATTTTACCACAAAAAGACCCCAGATTCTCCAGATCCTTGAAGTCAAAGAAACTAAGAAAATAACTCAGTTTTTCCACATTGAAAAAAATTGTGAAAGAGAAGGAAATGGAGTTTTAAACTTATGTAAAGCTTTGGAATGTTATCTTCTTTATATTACCAGTGACACTTCTAGAGCTTACAAGAAAAGGGATGAATGGAGAGTAAATACTTTTGACAATGGAGCTGAGAGAATATCAAACATTCTAATTTTAGGCTGTCATGACTGTGAAAAAATCACCCTTAATCTACTGAAAGGTGGCCTTAGCTTCTCATATTTTGAAATATATTGTCTCTATGGCTTTCCAGTGAAGTTGAAGAGAAGTGAGACTGCTTTAACACTTTTTGAATGAATTTAAAAATTACACCCTTCTGGCTTTCCTCGTCACACGAAGTTAAACACAGAGGTAACTTGGGAAGAGAAGAAAGTCCACTTGACAATGGAGTCACACAGACTGTCCTACTTGCCCCCTGTAGGCCTTTGGACAAGTAATTTTGCTGCTCCAAACCTCCCTTTTTCCATCTAAAGATTAGAAATAACTCTCAGGGTTATTGTGAAGACTAGAAACAACATGTACAATGTATAATATAGAATGCACTGTCCTGGTGCCTGACCAACAGTAGGAGCATTCACTAAGCACTAAATTATTATTATTACCACTACCATCATTATTATTATTATTTTATCATCATTATCTTCATTGTTGCCATCATCATTATATGCCTGTGCTGGTCACTCTACAACATCTTAGCTAATATAGTTGCTATTTTCAAGAGCTAGTAGTCTAAAATAGGATCAATACATAAGTCTATGCAATATATTAGCGGTGTCATTCTTTATCTGAAGTGTTTCCATTAGGAAAGAGGGGAGGAGGAAGCTGTGAGCCTGCCTGGCACATGTGTTCACTTAAGCTAAGTGCTAATGCACTGACATTGGCAGCAGGAGTGGTGGACCTGCCAACCTTGTGGGGTTTCTAAAAGAGAGAGTTGGCATAAGGGGAGTTCAGATAGAGACAGGGATGCAAATAACCTTACAGCAAGCATTGTGGCTCCTCCTGGGTACTTGGTTTATTTATAGTTCAAAGCTGATCTGAAAGGCAATAGGAAAATGGCTTAATGGCACCTCCTCAGCCTGAAGCAAGGCTTGCTTTTTCACCTGGAGGGAGCTCTGAACAATATCCCAGTCGGACTAATAGCCAAGCCATGCCAAGGGAGTGTCACGAGGGATCAGGCCCTCACCAGGAAGCTGTTGCCCTGAACGGCAGCCTGCGTGCCTTCGTTTCTTTGTCCTGTTCTTTTGTTTCTCTCACTGAGATCTCAGTCTGTCTGTGACCCTTGGGGGAAGCCCGTGTGTTGTGAGCCACCTTGTGCCTAAGCAGTTTGGAGCAGGTCCAGTGAAGTACAAATGGCAGTGACTAAGGGGTTGGGCTGGCGCCCATGAAGGAAGACTGAAAAAGAGGTTTAATTAGGCAGTCAGGAAGGGCTGAGAGGGTAGTGAACAAAGGTTTTCAAGTCGCCTAGTGACATCACAAGAGAATAAAAAGCAGTTACGTGCTGTCTCCAAGGAGAACAGAACAAGCGGGACTACATGCCAAGCAAGGAAGCCCAAAGCCATCCCTTTGGGTTCATGGGCGCCCTGTGAGTGCCCCTCCCAACACACTTGCTGCTGAGTTGTCTATTTACACAAAAGTGGAAAAGAGAAGCAAAGGATCTCTCCTTACTGGGCCTTGAGAAATGAAACGATGAGGTTCAATGAAGAGCTGGCCTGGCCCTAGGCCCATGGCAATCGCCAAAGCTCTCTTCTTCCAGCCCCAAAAGACTTTCCATTTTTACCACCTTCACTGCAACTTTTGCCTTTATCACATCCAGAGTAGAACCATGTTAAAATCTGAAAAGATTAATGAGGTAATATAAAATCAGATCACACACTCATTAAATAAAGGGTTAAGCTGCTTTAATACCAGCTTTGTCATGTGCCTGCTTTACTAGCTTCCATCTGTGTTTCTAGAAGGCAGACCTGTCCAGTGGTCAAGTGGCCAGATCTCTTCAAGTCAACTTGTGTCAGAATCTCTCTATATCCTGAGCTTACCCCAACAGCCTAGCAGGGAACACCACTTGCAGTAAGAGTGTGTTATTCATGGTGGTGGCAAAACTGGACTAGCTTGGGCCCTTGCAGCTGTACCGGATCTCAGTCAGGTTTCCTGAACTGGTGGACAGAAAGAATGAAGCTGTCATCAACCCCTATTCTAACTCGCTTACCTAGAATTTTCTTCATTAAATGTCACCTTTTGTAGATCAAAATGTGACTCCTGAGTCCTCAGATGAACCTAGAGTGAAATTGAGAAGGGAATGAAATTTATTTTATACCTTTCCACTCATCTCAGGCAACCACCTCCTCCCTCCCTCTCTACTTTCTCCCAGTCCTGCCAAAATAAAATGAGTCGCATCATTGCACAGAGTTATCGGAGATAGAAAGCCAATCTACACCAGAGACCACTCTGCTTGAGTATGTCTTAAAGAACTGAAGAATGTATTCATGGAGTCGGAGCTGATAACATAAGTCATCTAGCTTGGGTTATCCATCCTCTGATCAGTTATCGTGGCGTCTATTATTCCCCAGGTACTGAAGAAGTTATGGGGGTACATGTCCCCCTCTTTTTTTTAGAAACTTGAAAAACTGTCTGTGGTACTGTCATATCTTTGTAAATAGGAAGAAGATTGGCTCTACTCAAGTGTACGGAGCTAGGGAGGGATGGTAGAAGATGAGGCCACAGAATTAGATATTGAAAGGTATTATCTGCCATGCCAGGAAGTTTGTGCCTTCTGCTACAACCATTAAGGGGACAATGTAATCTTCCAATGTGACCATGACATGACTAGATTTGGTTGCTTGTCGTTCTTGTTGGTTTTTGATTTTTGGTTTTTGGTTTAGGAATTTTATTTTTTGTTGGTTTTTGGTTTTTATTTGAAGTGTAGAGGATGGACTGAATTGAGGGAGATTTTATAGGAGGAAGATCCATTATCAGCTATAAAACATAAAGATGAGAGACAGCAAAGGCCTAAAGTTAGGTATTAAAATTAGAAAGATGAGAAGACAACACTGTGAAAGATATTTAAAAGGCAGAGCTGACATAGCTTATAACTCTAATATTTGTGTATTCGAGACAGGGAGTAGCTGAGGATAACTGAGCTTTCTACTTTGTTAAAAAAATTGTAGTGTACAGAGCAAAAACTCTGAAGTCCAGCAAATATAGATAAGTTGCCAAAATTTATTAAGAGAAAAAGCATTATCCTTGGTGACTCCAAGCTCTGCATCTTACTTCAAGACCTGTAAAGCGATTTGAAGAAATAATCAAACTACCCACTTGCAATCTTCCACCAGCAGACAAGATCTTGAGCTGCCACCACAACAGCTTCGCAAAGATCACATTATTCAGACCAATCTCATTTTTTTCTGTGCTGGAGTGACACTGACATGCCAGGGTGATAAGGGGGGAAGTAATACGTGTAATTGACCTGGACTTCAGCTAAAGTTTTGATTCTGATTTTATTTTGCATGATCTTCTTATTAACAAGTCAAGGAGATATAGGCGAGCTCCAAGATTGTACTCAAAAGGGGACCAAACTGAAAGGAAAAAAAGAAGAAGGTCAATCTAAGTAATATTTTCTCTAGTGGCCATTGAGGAGAGCATTAATCTTTGCTTCTTTGTTTGGAAGGAGTCGCTAATAAAATTTCAAATTAATGATAATGAGTGAGGGATATGTCCTTCCTCTTTAAAAATATTTGAAATAGAAAAGAACAGAAATCTATACGGAGGAATGAAGAGGGAAGATGGAGAGAGATAGATGAGGTCGTGTGAACGAGCAAATAGCGTAGGTTATTACTCTACGAGTGTAGAAATAGGCTGAATTCTCACACTAAAATCAAAACCCTATCCTCCCACCATCTTCATCAGGCTTCATGTCAAAGTTTAAAATAAGCTTGAAATATTTGAGATAACTCAGTTTCAGTTACTCAATGGTACTTGAGAATGGAAAAAAAATTAGCTGTTTAAGGAACAAATTTTGCTTGTTCTCCATATATACAGGAAGAATAACAGTGGGATTCTGGACACAGAATAAGAGTCAGATACTGGATGTAGGATTAGCTCAAGGTATATATATGCTAAATAGCTCGCTTGGAATGATCTAAGGGGCAGACCAAACCTATCATCCCAGAAAGCACTAACTGCTGAGTGATATCTGAATTTCTGCCATTAGAAAAGGGAAAATAGGGCCGGCTCTATGGTTGAGTGGTTAAGTTCGTGTGCTCCACTGCGGCGGCCCAGGGTTCGGATCCTGGGTGCGGACACAGCACTGCTCGTCAGGCCACGTTGAGGCGGCGTTCCACATGCTACAACTAGAGGACCTACAACTAAGACATACAACTGTATACCGGGGGTTTTGGGAAATAAAGCAGAAAAAAAAAAAAAAAAGATTGGCAACCGTTGTCAGCCCAGGTGCCAATCAAAAAAAAAAAAAAAAGAAAAGAAAAGGGAAAATAGATTGAGTCGCTTCTATGAGCGGAACACTATTCACGGCCTACCACCTATGCCTTCATAAAGAACCCTGTAGGGAGGCACTATCATCTTCACCCTACAACGAAGGACCTGGGGCTCAGAGAAGCTAAGTCATTTACCCAGAGTCACATAATTAATCAGTAGTGGAGCCAATATCTGAAGCTAGGTTTGTCAGCTTCAGAATGTGCGTTCTTTCCCTTATACCACATTAAAAGGCCAGTCTTTTGAGTTACTGTTTTCTTAGACTCTTAGAAAAGTTGACATTCCTAGTGGTGGCTAATTTTTTATACTTTAGTGTGAATGATTTTCAGAATCATCTCAGAACCTACAGGTGGAAAGGGGTATTTAAAGAAGGTGAGAGTTGAACAATTGGGAGGAGTGGGAGGGTGTATCTTCAAATGTAGGATAAGAGGCAATTCAGAAAACTCAGACCAGCAAAGATGAACTCCTTAAACATGTTTCTTGGCTAAGTACCAATGGTTCATCCTAGAGGATAGAATAATAGAAATTGGCATAAATTCCAGTAGTGGGGAAAAACTCAAGAGGCTCCCCTCTTATCCCACCCAACACTCACACACACACATACACTCACACACACATCACAACACACATCACACACAGACACACAAACTCACACAAGCATAGATTAGATTAATAGCAGCCTTAACATTGCTAAAACCTTAGAAATCCTCTATTGTCATCTGCTGACTTTAAAGATAAAGAGATTCTAGTCCAGAGTGATGAATTTCTATACGCAGAGTCCCTCAGCTGCTTATGACTGAAGGTACACTCAGTCTTAGGTTTCTGAATTCAATGGGCAAGTCTCCCTTCCTGGGGACTGTAGATTTCATATAGTTTAGGTTCATTCCCGTCTGAAGCAATGGGTTTGGTCAAAAGGAGTTTCCTTTGACACCTTCTAGCTCTTTTAGTTCATGAGTTGTTTACTATCTTAAAATATAAGATAGAACTAAAAACCAGAAAGCTTTTGTAGAGGATATCTGTTACTGTTGATTTTCCAAAATCCGTTCATTCCCCCCTTCTCTTTGCAAACAGCAGGCTAATTTCATTTGGGCATTGCCTCCTCCTCATTCATCGAACAGTAGCGGAGTTTGACTACAAAAAGATTCCCTTGATCCTGGTTGATACTTTTACTTGTGAGGATGTGACCCAATTTGGATAAAAGAGATATGAAGAGGTATTTTCTGGGGTTTCTGGGAGAGAAGTTTCTACATACTTTAGAGAAAGCTCCAAAGGAGGCTGCCATTCTTACTCTAGATGGCATGGAGTTGAAGTGTGAGCTCTAGAACTAGCATGGCCATTTTTCTTACTATAGTGGGATTCCAGCTTAGGACAAATTGAACGCACAGAGAAGAGCAAAACACATAAAGTGCATAGGGAAACAGAGGCCTGATGTCGCCAGGAATCTCAGCATCAAACTGCACCAGAAGGCTTACATGTACTTGAACCATTAAGCCCTCTTTTAAATTTAAATCAATGTGGAATATTTCCTGTCACTTGCAACATAAACATCTCAACAAGATCTAGCTGTACTTTTTTTTTTCACATCAATGAAAATTAACCCACCTGCAGGTGAACCTATGTGGAGGTTCACAAGATAGCGTAATTAACAAGTACGTCCCAAAGCCGTCCAGGTATGAGGCAATATGGAGAGCCTTAGTGTTAATACAGGGACTAGTTTTCCACAGAGCGTAGAATCTAGTGAGATGAAAGAGGAATAAACTACTGGGCTAAACTAAAGGAAGATGGGCCAGGCAATACCACCTATTCACAAGGGCTACAGTTTTAGAGGAGTTTAGAGGCGGGAAGCGTCCCTTTGACTGGGTTATTAGGGAAGATTTGGGGAAGTGGTGAGATTTGAGCTGGCTCTTAAAATAGAAAGTGTGTGACAATAACGGTACTGATATCCATCTGGATTCTACCTACTGTCTCTGAAAACCAGATGAGAACACCTGAGGTGGAAGCATTTGACAGTTTCAAGGGAGAACACTTTCCTCATTCCAAGTGTTTCTATGTGGAAGGCTTTCATCTAGAACAGTGTTCTCAAAGTTGGGTGTCTGGACCAGTAGCATCATCATCACCTGGGACTTGTGAGAAATGCAAATTTTCAAGCCCCAACCCAGACCTACCATGTTTTAACATGCCCTCCCCATAATTCTAGTACACGCTCAAGTTTGAGAACCACTGATCTCAAGGGGTTCTTAAAGTGTCCTTAACCATGGGTTCATGAACTCGAATGGGAAACAAAAAAAAGAATTCCATCTTTATTTTCACTAACCTCTAACCAAAAATTAACATTTCCCTCCATTATGGGCAGTAAATGAGAGTGGTATTTACCAGTACACGTCACCAATAGAAATCAGAGAGATTTTCATATCTCATTCCAGGGTTTGCGATATCTCAAAATATCACCAACACTCATTGCTACTTTGAAATTATGGTAATTATCAGAGCTGCTGCTAGATCTTATTATGAATGTGCTAATAAAGAAACACATATCACTATATCTCAAATTTTAAAAAATACTGTGATAACTGTATTTAATGTAATTGATTTCCTTTGCAAGTCTATGAATTTTATTTTATGTATTTAAACACTAATCCTAGAAAGAGGACCAGAGGTCTTTCACAGGATTGCTGAAGGGGAACATGGCACAAATAGTGTAAATCTCTGACCCAAGGGTAAGGCTGGTATGTCTTCCTCTGCCCCTCGCTCAGCACTCCCAGCAGGAGGAGGGTGCCCATCCAAGTGGTGAGGGGTGCAGAAGTTGCATGGAAAGGCTTACTCCATCATTTCCCCTCCCCTCTTGCCGTATCTGCCTGTGTGCAGAGCTTGCATGCCCATCTGCTCTCCACCATGTGGTCAGGGCTCCACCGTGGTCCAGCTCTGCTTCTGGCTGGCGAGTATGCTTGTCTCCTTCAGAGCTCAATCACCAGAAAGCCCACATGGACGTAGAGCTAATGCCACAGGCTACAATCCAGTTTGTATCACTAGCAAAGCTAAGATTTTCATCTCCAGTTGTCTGTCTCCTGTTTCTTAATTGGTTCCAAACTCAGGTAGGGAAGAAAAACATCACTTATTAGCCCTCTAAAACTTCACCAGTCTGTATGTCTATCTCCTTCTTTTCTTTTTCTTCTGGGAATGTACTAATGTGAAGGAGACAATGCAGGAAAACAGGCCCCCTGTGTCCACTCAGGAAGTTTCTGAATTATTCCTTAAGTAGCTTTAGTACCAGATGCCAGACAGAAGATACAGCAATGTTCTTCCTTCTCAGGTGTCCTAGAATCAGGGCTATAAGTTAGTTGGGTCATTGCCCTTTAAAAGAGAGGAAAATATGAGGTGATATTGGTCAAGGTCATCGTTGTGCATCCAATGAATTCTGTAAACCAGCTGTAAAGATTCTTCCTCATCCATTGGCATAGAGCCTAACACAGCTCTACAGGTAGACACTGGCCGACTTTCTAGATCTTCAGATCAGACTTTTTCCCTAAGCAGCCCTTTCCTCTTTGCCGCTATGAACTTGTTAGATAAAATATAGTTAACTTTCTTGTGAACTAAGTGAGAGCAATCATGGTCACAACATTTAACTACGCAATACACAAGTATGTAAAGCCAATCAAAATGTTGACTCCAGAATTTGAAGAAAGGTCCCCAAACCAGCCTAGTTCCATACGAACATCCACCACTTGTAGAAATATTTACTATGAATGAGGCCTATGGTGGTGACTTTCCTTGTGTCATTCACAGTAACGCTAGAAGTTGGAATTACCATTGTTCATCTTTTACAGATGAAGGCACCGAGGTTTAAAGAAGTTAAGGCAACTTTCCCACGGTCAATGAAAGTGCTGGGGTCAGGATTAAACCCAGGCCTAGACATCAGAAAGCCCAGGCTTTTAGCTACCGTCAGAGATATTAGTCTGTTCTCTTTGCACCGCTATTTTACCATCCCTCTCCCAACAACCTTGTGTCTTCAGTTCAGAACCCATGAATATCAGGGCGTCCGACTCTGTGTATTTCCACAAGGTATCTAATTTAACCCTCATAACAACCAGGTTATATGAATCATATTATCACCTCAATCATAGAAATAAGCAAACTGAGACTTAGGAAATGGAACAATTTATTTGAGATCAAACCCTAAGGCTAATAAAGTGCCAGAGCTGCCATATGAACCCTGGTCACAACCTAAGTCAAAATTGTGTAAGTTCTGGTAAATAATAGGCTTTGGTGACAAGGATCCTTCATCCACAGCATCTCATCTCATATCATCAGATAGCAAAATCTATCAGAGGCAGCTGGCAGGGCACACAGAAGGATGCAGCTCATGCAGCTTCTATCCATCGGGACACCAACGCTTCCTGGGCTTCCAAACCACCTGCATTTCCACTGGGAATATTCGTTTGTTTTCTCCAAATCCTGGTGAATTCTTCGGATTCCTATTTCAGGTAGCCTCTTTACGTAACGCAGCAATAGCATTTCCGCACATGGCATATAGCCCTTTTGAAATTTTGAATGGAAAGACTGATATAATTGTCAAATCTCTACGTTCAGATGAAAAGCGAAGGCTGGGAGGACAGCCTCTGAACAGAGCAGCTTTGACGTGTGTCAGCTCATTAGCAGGAATCTTCCAGACACGTCTCCAACTCTTGGCAGTCAGTCACACTCAGTGTTAACACAAAGTGACTGGCCCTCTGGGCATAGAAGAAACTTTATTCCTCCATTAAAAAATAATTGCACAAAGCAATTGGGATATAAAGCCAAAATTGGGCTCGGCAGGCATAACACTTAGTTTGGTTACTTAAAGGGTAAAAACTGCTGTTTTGAGCAACAGTTGTCTTCCGCCATCCTTTGCATGGAAGTATTGGACGTAATTGTGCTGGAACAGGTTCCTGCTTCAAGGCTAATACGATAATGAGTATTATCTGAGAGACGAGAGGAAAGGCGGGGAGTAATATAATTTTTCATGCTTTTTTGTTGATGTTCAGCTAAAAATAAAAGTCTCATTAAAGAGAGTTTTAAATGAATTCTATTTCTCCATTTCTCTCACAATTAATTTTTGTGCAGCCCAATTGCAATTTGCAAGTCTGATCCTTTGACGCCAAGCAGGGCAGCGTGACTTGCTTGGGGACCAGCGGAGGGCAGTGCTGAGCTGAAGCTGGTGCTGGAGCCTGGCTTCTGGCTGTAAAATTGTGCTTGTTATTAAATGAAATCTTAAGGCTAACTTAGCCACAGAGGAAATTAAACTGCTAATTATGTGTGTATAAACCACTAAAAATGGGTCCAGTTGTTGCTCACGATTTCAGAAACACCCACCTCCTCTCCTTGGTTTTAAAGTATGTAATTATGCCTGGAAATAGTACTTATTAACGATTTTATACAATTTTTAAAAAATCTTTTAGAGTTATCTGTTTGCATAGCCCGTCCCTTTCTAAGTAAACAAACAAAAGATTGGTGGTTTTAGTTTAGGTTTTTCGTTTTTTGTTTTTTTCCAAATCGTTCATGTGAAAGTCTGTATCTTTACAAAATCTGAGTCGTCCATGTTCAGGCCACGTAGAGCAGAGGTCTAATGGATTGAGACAAGATAACCACATGATTTTTATAGCACTTTCTTAAAAAACAGACTTCTGCAGAGGCAAAAATTTCAAATATTGGAAGATTTGGAGAGATAGATGCTTATTCTGATTTGGGAGGGACAAGGATCAAGGATGGCGTAAATGTGGGTATGCATTTAGAAGGATGATGTCATTGTGAATTTATCCTCGGGACAAGGAAAGAAAAAAACATATACCTCCAAGTAAGTGAGGAGTCCATGACTGGCCAAGGTTATTTTAGGTTCTTTGCCCTGTGCCATGCAGTCTGGTAGCTGTTCATAGACGATCAGAAGGTGAAAGCAAAAGAAATCGGATACTAGGTTTTAACAAAAATATGAATGCAAACTGACAGTGAATGACCACGTTACAGAGAATAATTTGAATAATTTGCATGGTCCAGGCCCTTCAGCTTACAAATGGTTTTAAATTTCACTTTCTTTTAGGATCTTACTCCTCGGTGTGTAAGAGAAACGGAGTGGTCCTAGGAGCAGAGCATCACCGGGGAGCTCGTTAGAAATGCAGAACCTTGACCTACTAAGTCAGAATCTGCATTTTAACAAGGCTGCAGGAGATCAGATTGCACGCTCAAGTTTGAGAAGCACAGTTTAAGGTTTTAGCTCCAGTAATAAGTTTCTCTGAAAAGGGCCTCCCTCCTTTTAGTATAGAGGCAGTTCAGAAAGCCTAGAGCAGCAAACTCTCATTTAGAATCAATTAAAAGATGTTTTTGTGGTTGTGGTTGTTTTCCTCTTTGCAACAAATAAAGCCTTTTGAAATCTTTAATGGATGCTTTTTTCCAGCTGGTTTTAACTGGGCCTAAAACATCGGCCCAGTCATGACCCGGAATCCTGGGAGAATGAATGCTCCCGGAAGACGCGGGATTTGCATATTTTTTCTTAGCGTTTCTGGTCCTGCGGAAGACCCTGAAATGTTGTAGGTTCACCACCCCTCCCCATTGACTTGACCCTCCAGTTCGTTCTATGCTTTTTATGGGTTTCGTGAAAGGATGATAATGGCCTATTTTACTTATCCATCAAGAGCTATGAACCAGAAGCTTTCCCCCCTTCCTCCAGCGAGAAGGGCAGCATGGCTAGGTCAGCCAATCAGAGTAACGAGGCTCGGCCGCTTGGCAAAATGAGATTAATCTAAATCAAATACTTTCCACCTTGGCAATTTTAACTAATTCCCTCAGGAAAGTACAAGAAATAACCGGAAGCCCCCACAGGCCCGCAAGCCTCCTGGTACGGGCAGGCAGGTAATACCTTTTAAGCCTGTTAATATCTTATCCTGCTGGGTTCTACAACTGACTCAAAGAATAGCCGCCGCTCCTCAACCCCGCATTACAAAGAAATGCAGCTTTCAGGGAGGAAGACCAAAAGTCACGGGCTACACAGCGGATGGCTTTATTCGGCGGCGGGAACTCCGAGTGCCTTGATTAAATTGCTTCCCGCATTGTCTTTCTGCCTCTGTCCCAGCAATCATCAGAGGATCTAAACTGCCAGGCTCTGAGGGCTGTGCGGAGAGAGATTCAGGCTGCAGATTAGAGAGGCTTCCTTCCTCCTGCAAGATGCATGTGCTTTCCGGCGTGGTTCGGCGGGACCCGCGCCCACGGACGGACCTGGTGGAGGACAGCGCAGGTGTGCCACGGCCCCTGCGAGCGCGGGGAGCCGCCCCTCTCTGCGGGGAGACCATCTGTACACCTGAGGCCGGCTCAGCAGGAAAGGCTCCCTGGTTAACACAGCAGGACTTCTCAGATGACCTTTCCCTTCCGTGAAGGCGGAAGGGAAAGGTCTGACTTAACGCAGGCTCAGCTTTCTCGCTTTTTCAAACAGAAACTGCAGGGGAAACAGACCAGGCTTTATTTGACTTTGCGGGCACCGACCTAGGACTTTTCCGTGAAGTTCTCCCCCTACTTTTCAGTGGGAAAAAATTAACAGTGATAAAGAGAGAAACCCCTCAGTACCCAGAACAAGGTGTTTATCCACTAGGCTTTGGAGATTTTTGTTTGTTGGGCTTTTTTCCCCTGTTTTTCTTAAATGTCAGCTTTATTGAGGTACAATTTAAATGGAGTGAAATCCTTCCTTTTTGGTACACAGTTCCATGAGTTTTGACAAATAAAACCACAATCGAGACATAGAACATTTTTATTATCCCCCAAAATGTCTCAAACCTCCTTTCTAGTTGACCCCTCCCCCAACCCCGGGCAGCCACTGATCTTTCTGTCCCTATAGCCTTGCCTTTAGTCCTGCAAGATTTATTTAAGGTTTTTAACAATAACCCTCTTATTTCATAACAACTAACCAATAGGTCCAGTTAGCACAGTAAGATGTAGTCAAAGGAGCAGCTGTGGAGTCAGACCAACGTAGGTTCCAGCCCTGCCGTGCCCCTTGCTCACTGATTTGGGATAGATCACTTACCTGAGTTCAGCCTCAGTTTTCTCATCTGTTAAGTGGGGTAACAATAATTAGCAACAGTTGTGGGATACCACATTGCCGAGACTGGCTTAAGTCACTGTGAGGTGCTACCCTACCGGTGCAATAACAAATTGTTATCTTTCCTGTTGTTTGTCACTGTCGATTTCATCTTACTGCCTGTATTAGAGGGTAGGGATCCTAAATCGCACACGTGTTCCCCTCCACAGTGCCTGTCAGAGGACATGTCTTAGTCTGTTCAGGGTGCTGTACCAAAGTACCACAGCTCGGGTGGCTCGTCAACAAGAGAGATTTCTTTCTACAGTTCTGGAGGCTGAGGAGCCCAAGATCACGGCACCAGCAGATTCCATGTCTGGTGAGGGCTCGCTTTCTGGTTCACGGACTGCCATCTTCTCGCTGTCACCTCATATGGTGGAAGGGGTGAGGGGTTTCTCTGGGACCTCTTTTATGAGGACCCTAAATCCTATTCCTGAAGGTCTGCCCTCATGACCTAATCACCTCCCAAAGGCCTCACCTCCAAACCCCATCGTGTTGGGGATTGTTTCAACATAGGGCTTTTGGGAGGACACAAACCTTCAGTGGACAGCCGTACATAACAGCTATGTGGAACACACATCTCATAAAAGAATATTAAACATTACACTGAAAAATAAACACATTCACGTGTTGTGTTATTGTTATGTGCATGGGTATTAGTAAATGATTTATATTATTGTAATATTTTTTAGAATTGTCACTAACCTTATACTTTTTGTATCCTTTTGTGACTTGTTTTTCCTATTTAGTAGTATGGTTTCTTTCGATTTATCCATTATTTAACTACTAAATAGTATTACATTTCATGAATAAACCAATCTATTTGTCCATTCTGGTGTCCAGGGGCAGTTCGGGTGTTTCCATGTTTTTGCTGTGCAACTGTATAAGAATCCCCTTGAATAGGAATGCTATTCACCAAGTTAGGGAGGTAGGAGAGAGGAGAACAGCAAGCAAGTGGAAGGCTTTAGCTGTAGCTGTAATACCTTGTTGAAAAAAAAAAAAAAGAAAGAAGAGAAATAGCACACCAGAGCAATAGAGCCGGCAAATTGTTAATATCTGACTATTAATTCTGGGTGAGGAATTGATGAGTGTTCATTATATTCGGTATTCTCTATATTTTAAATTATTTTATAATTAAATAGAAAATTAAATATAAAAAATAAACACATTAAAAAAATTAGCGAACACGGTGCTGTGCTGGAATGTATCATCATTATCAGTAGCACTGAATTAGTCCTCTTGAATTTTTCACAAATAATGAAATTGTTCCATGACCAATGTAGGATATTTGTGACGTATCTTAGCCAGGTGATAAAAAGGTGATAAAAAGCCACGAGTCAGCTTTCCCCCATAAGCGCCACTCCCTCATCAATGATAACTGTGCTCTGCGATATTTTCTGGTAAGAATCCAGTTGTGTTTTTTTCCTGGTGTTCTTGTTTTTGCGGTTGTGGCTGGAAGTAGTGAGTTTTGAGCACTAAGAAAGCTGCACGGAGCCCCTTTCACAATAACTAGCCGAGGTTGTGTGTTAAAGAGAGAAGAGTTATGAGGCATCTAGCGATTCATTGCATCGGACTCTCCACTGCTGGCAGGACTTGGTTAAATCAGGGCACCAAGGGAATAAGCGAGCTTTTGCCTTCATTTTACTCATCTTTTACAAAATAAAGGGAACTTGGCTTTGGACAGGAAATAGCTAAGCTTTGGAAATAGTTGTGAGGCTTATCCCATTCTTTCATTTTAATGACTTTCCCTGGTATTTAATCCCATCCTCCCCTTCTTCTGTGACTACACTCATTAGTATGCTCTTCGAATAGCTAAGAAAACAAACAAGGCTATCAAAATACAGCTTACACCAAGTTCCCCTGGCTGAGGTGGCGAGTGAGCATGTTTCCCTGCCCCTTTGTGGCTTGATTACAGGATCCCTGCTGTGGTTACCCCCATGGCTCACTGCCCTGCCTCTGAAATGCTGGGTCAGGAAAGGGCCAAGATTCAGCTCTGCCACTCGATACACAATGGATGGACATTTTCTTAGTGGCTGGGCTTCATTTTACTGAAGTCTTAAGGGACTATAGACTCCAAAATGCTCCTGCTCACAGATGACCTGAGAAGGCGTGGACTTTAATCCCAGAACGTCTAGAATTTCATTTTCCTTATGGAAAGGTTGAGATGTAAAATAGGTTATGAGCTGGACCAGTGGGCACTTGAGAAAAGCCACGGCTTTAGAAGGCATCTCTTGCATCTGAATTTGTGGCACGATCTCCAAGACAAATCCTGCCTCTCAGAAGCAACCAATAATTGTTTTGGAACAATTGAGGTTATGTATTATAAGAGAATGTCTATTAGATGGAATTTTGAGCTGAATGGGTTGTGTAATACCACATAGGCTGAGATACAACTTGCTGTTGTCAAGACGTAAGGGGCAAATTTTAATGTTAAGCAAAGGCGAAGGAAGGATTTCATGGCTAGACCATCATGGGAGCCCTTTAAGTCTGGGAAGAGATGAGAGCAAGTCAAGGCAGTACATAGTTCTCAGACTATGACAGCACTGAAGTCAATCGTGTGATCATCATTTAATTCAGTGCCTCAAAGTGTGCTCTTCCAAAATTTCTATTTTCCAAGAATGGGCTGCAAAGGCAATCACTGCCCTAGGATTTTTTTTTTTTTAAATCATATATGTTGGGTCATTTCCATTTGCAGACAGAAAAACTGAGTCACCAATGAATTAAAATTACTTGTTACAGATCTCATAGTAAATCAGTAGCAGAGCGAGGAACGGAATCCAGTGTCTTGTGCCTTAGATAAGAATTCTTGTCTCCAGAGCAGACTTTCTCTCTGTAGCAGTAATGAAATGCTTCACCGCTTCCTAATGCGCCATGTGCCTTCGTCAACTTGTCCTTCTAGGCTGCTGGAGGCACCAGGTCACTGTGTCACAATGCAGTGTCAAAATGTCACAATAATATTGGCTGGGCGATGACAACAGGGATGCAAGCCAAGGGGTACAGAGACATATCAACACTTTTGTCATGCAGCATATAGATGGCATTATTTCTTGTATCGGTATTCAAAAAAGGTGCTTGGGAATAACATAGAAACTGAAAAATAAAAATGAATCTCTACCCCCCTGGTAAAATGGTTTATTATCCACTTGCTAGCCTCAGCTTTTCATCAAGCATTCATATTTGATTTATAGTTTGAAAATTATAAAACAAGGAAAAGGCTGCACTTATGTTAATATTGTAACTGTGCAGATAATTTTGAACAATAATCGTGTGTCCTGTTTTCTACTTTATAGGAGTACAAATGATTAGATATATAATGTATTGTATTACAATATATAATGTAACATATGTGCAAGATCAGTACCATTCCTTTATATCTAAAATAAAGCTAAGAAGATCTAAGAAAACGGTGTGTATGTATGTACACACACAAATTATATATATAACATCATCTATATATATATATATATATGTATGTATTTCATGATTATAGTCCAAAGGGAAATAGAATACCAAGATGTAAAACAGTAATTATTTTTTTGGATGTATCACTTTCCATTCTCCAAACTGAACTAGATTTTCCTGGTGAATTTGGTGATAGGATACATAGGTAAATTGATGGATACAGATATACAGATTGTATGTATTTCTCCATCTTTTGGTTTTCCCCATTCCTTCTGTCTTACCATCTTGCTACTTCTCCATCTAGTGGTGCCTTCACTCTGCACCTTGCCTACCCCCTATTCTGCTCCGTTGGGTCTAAATGATTTTTGGCTCCTTATAGATTAGGGATAGCCAATCATGGCCCTGGTTTAATGTTTCTGGAAATATGTTTCTGGGGCTTACCTGAATACACAGAATCATCTAGGATGCTTACTAAAAATGCACATTCATAGTATCTTTCCCAGACCTACTGAAACAGATCTGTTTTTAACAAGCCTTCCCATCTTCCATTTTTATGAATATTAAAATTTGAAAACCACTTCCCTAGAGCAGTGATCCTGGGAAGTTTTTGAAAAAGATGCAGGCACAGTCACTGTAGAACTGGCAACTTATACATTAGGTTTGGTGGTGATGGTGGTGGAGTTCAAATTATCCCACCACATCCCAGTTTGGAAGTAATGGTGTTATAACAGAGGAGTTTCTCTTCCATAAGGATTGAGAATTTCTGCCAAGGGAGTCACTATTAGTGAGGGGCCTTTCCTTTCCTAGGAATATGTTGAAGTAAGAATATGTTGAGAACAGTTGCCCTTGGGTTTTGAGATGCTCTTGAAAGTAAGTACTTAGAAAAAAAATGACACTCACATTTAACTTATTTTTATATTATAAGAAGATTTAATTGTATATAACATAGAAACTAAACAAATTTCTTATGTAACAGAAATGAATAATAAATAAATACCATAAGCTTTTTTTCTGACTATATTCAAAGTAATAATTCTGAGGGGAACATACGTATACAAAATGCTAATTTTTTTAATTGCTGCTTTTGGTGGCTATGAAAATGTGTCACTTGGATCAGAGAGCATAACTGACTGATGACTCAGTCTACTGCCCCTCTGGATCATGACATTTATATCAAAGTCACGCTTCTCACAGGTACTCCTAACCAATGACTGAGCACAGAGTGGGGAGCAAGGCAGACCTAGTCTAGAGAGATGCAGAACTTCTCATGTAGCGACTTTGGCTCCAAGCCTTCCCACTGGCCTGGCGGAATCCTTCTTAGAACTGCATTGCAGTCCACACTTCTTCCCACTCTGTCTGCCTTCCTTCCCTCTCTCCTTTTGTAGGTGTCAGTCTCTATCACATTCTGACTGAAGGCTCTCTCTGCCGCCTCTTGCCTCCTCTCTCCATCTTCTTCCATTCCCTCCCCTAATAAATCTCCTGCTTGTCTAATCCTGTCTTGGCAGACCTGAACTAATATACTATGCTTCATTGAAAACACTAATCATTTTCTGTTCTGCACACACACACATACACACCCTGGTAGATTGTTCATGCTTTCCTCAAACTACCTTCTTATTCTTGGCCATTAGAATTGCCTTCTTCTAGAGTCTCATTCTTACGGTTTCTTGCTCTGCAATGGATGACAATGAATGGTGGTTTATTTTAAAAATAAGGTGTCCTCTTTTGACATTTTAATTATACATTGTATCTTCCTGCTAATGCAATGCTTCAAACAGTAAAGATGCAAAGGGTTCCTAAAGAGCCTAAGGAGAACTTCTACTTATGAGAATTTTAGTACCTAGTCGGGGGGATATTTGGGGGTCAGAGGCCCCTCACATCACACTCTCCAGGTAGCTGTCTACTGAGGTCACTTCTGCGTGATGCTATAGTCATCACTCACGTCTTCTTTCCCTTTCCACTCCTGCCTCCAAAGCAATGACGAAAGCTGGGGAAGTTTTCCCTCCTTTCCAAGTTGCTGTGATAATGTCATTTTCTGCCATACAAAAGAAGAAGAAAGTAACTTTAAGCGTTGTATTTGTTTGAGCTATGTTAGAACTATAATGTGAGAGAAACTAAAGCCTGCTCAATTATGTAGTTTAATATAAGTCGTTACGCTCAAACATTACAAGATAAGAAAAATGGAGAGGTGGGGATGATCCCACAGCTGTAAAGTCACTGCCAACCGTGAACCTGCTGTGGGTTCTATCACGTGGTTGACCCTCTCTATCTCAGCTAATATAGGACATGCGCTGAGCTACTAACCACTGCAAAAAGCTCCTGAACGTTGAACCCTGTAGTACTTAAGGTTGACCACAGATAAAATAACACTTTCCAATTTTTATCAGAGTCTTCAAGATATTTCAGAAAGAATTCATGCTATTTAAATGGATATTGAAGTGATCATTTAAAAACTGATATGTAAACATTTCAAGTTAGGCCTAACATTCTTTCTAATTGCCTCTATATTTATCCTCAATTAATTTATTTACTTACTCTCCTCCTTGCTAAATTTGGAAGAAAACTTCACCACTTCCTTTGGATGACGGGTAACTATAGCAATTGGAAGGATAATAAAAAGTAAATGTGACAGTGGCTGTATCTGCTAAGTCAGTCATTTTAAGAACTGGAGGTGCAAATCAGTTATGCTAGCTAGTGGTGGGGTCTTTCGGGTGGGATCACACGCTCTTTCATACAGTATTTTACTCACCCATTTTATCCTCTTGTTCACACATGAATTCTTAACTCAGAAAGGATGCCTTTGGGACAGCAGTGAGGAAGAAAATAAACCTAATAGTAGCTCATTGCTAAAGAAAATAAACTTAGTTTTTTAAATCCTATTATAATCTAGATCCAACCTACCTTTTTGATATTATAGTCCTGCTACCTTCTATGTGTACCTTACACACCAACCAAACCAGACAACTCACTCTTCCTAGAGCGCTGGTGGAAGTACTGGCTTCTGAGCCTCTGTTCATACTGTTCCACCTTCTTAGGAGTCATTAGGGTGCAGCCCCCAGTGCCTGGTAACCACCAATCTACTCTCTGTTTCTATGAGTTCAACTTTTTTAGATTCCGTACATAAGTGATGTCGTACGGTATTTGTCTTTGTCTGACCTGTTTCACTCAGCATAATGATGACTACAGTTAACAATATTGCGTTGCATACTTGTAAATTGCTGAGAGAGGAGATCTTAGATGTTCTCACCACACACACAAAGGTAACTACGTGAGGTGATGGATGTGTTAGCTAACCTTATTGTGGGAATCATTTTACAACATATATGCAGATCAAATCATGTTGTATACCTTAAACTCACACAATGTTGTACGTCAATTATATCTCAATAAACCTGGAGGGAAAAAAAAGATGCAGCCCATCTCTTAAGGACCAGTTCACGCCTCACTTTTCCATGATGATTTCCTTGAGTATCCATGCAGGAAATGACCCTATATCATTAAAACAAACACAACACAGAGCAGTTCGCAAGCACTGAGTCTGGAGCTGGACCCTGGATGGAAATCCCAGTTCCGCTGCTGGGTGATCTTGAACAAGTCACCTAACCTTTCTGAGCCTCAATGTCCTTATCTGTTAATTAATGGGGAAAACAGCAGTTTCAACAAATGTTTATTTTGAAAATTTAATTAGATATTATTATTACGCTTATAATTGTGGTATGGGTTTATCTCACATAGCTTTACGGTGTAATTATTTACAAGATTTATTGTTCCTGGTGGTTCATTAAGCCCCTTGAGGTTAGGGATTGTGTTTTTTTAATCTCTCTAGCCACCGTAGTGACATATAAATGGTGGATGTTCAAAGACTTCTTTTTTTTTTGATAAGTAAATGAAACACAGAGTGAAGGAATTCTGACTTCTTTATCTATTCTTACAACAGTTAATCCTATTTTGTGGGAAAAGTATAAGAACAGCAAGGGTGACAGGAAGCCAAATGAGCAATTTACCTTTAGGGGCATCTGGGGGGGGCGTACCTGGTTATGACTTACTAAAGTAGACTTTGGGGGTAGCTTCCATTTTTCCTGTCCCTAGGCATCTGCTTCCTAAGCTTTTATTTTTTTTTTTAACAGAACATTTTCAGATAGGTCTAGAAACCAACAGATTCCAGTAAGTACGAAGGTAGAGAAAAGACAGTTTAAGACCTTGCCAACCAGGGCCTAGGAAACCCTAGTACTGGGGAAGTATGTGAAACCTGATGAGGCCTCAGCCAGAGCCTGAGTCTAGTTAAGCTAACACTGCTGGTCTCCTTTCAGACTTCAATCTGTTGTGCTAAACTAGTCTGCCTTGCTCCTTTGAATTTATACTTGGAAACCAATAGTGAACGTTGTCCTCATTGTTAGCTAAAACACACTATGTACTGACTATGAACCCCATGTGGATGTAATAATTCTCTTTCTGTATATGACTGGTGATTAAAAGTGCAAAATTCTATCTGATTGTTATTAACATGTAAACCTGATTTGGTCCCAGGAGAACACATCTCTAATTTGATCATGAAAATTAATGGATTATAAGACATAGAATTTCACTTAGCTCTTTGTAGGTCCACTCTATTTCTGTCAGGGGACTGTCTGTAGGGTATTCCTGGAGGGTTTTTTTTCTCTTTTCCCTCATTTAAGGTGACTCTTATCAGAGGAAGGGATGAAAAGGCTGCCTTAGAACCCATATACTCTCGAGTAGCTACTAGGGCACTGCCAGAAAGTAGAGCCCAAGGTGGGGAAAGTAAGAATAAAAATGTGTTATGTTTCAATTGTTCTTTGAGACACTATTTTTGTTCTTTTTTTAGATTTTTTTTTTTTTAAAGATTGGCACCTGGGCTAACAACTGTTGCCAATCTTTTTTTTTTTGTCTGCTTTATCTCCCCCAACCCCCCCTGTACACAGTTGTATATCTTAGTTGCCGGTCCTTCTAGTTGTGGGATGTGGGACGCCACCTCAACGTTGCCTGACGAGCGGTGCCATGTCCACACCCAGGATCCGAACCCTGGGCCGCCGCAGCGGAGCGCGCGAACTTAACCACTTGGCCACGGAGCTGGCCCTGAGACACTATTTTTAAAATACAGATTGAACTCCATTCATACTGAATTCAAGCATTAATTTACGATTTGTGGTAAATCTTGCTTAGAAAGTCCCTGGATTCTCCAGATCTCTAGTCTCAGTAAGGCAAGCCGTGTTTCTGGTACTCAGTAACAGGGAATATTAGTTTTCATGCCATTCTTTCATCACCTTTCTTATGATGTATAGAATGTGATAAACTCTTTGGAGAGTCCATTTTATTTGCTGTGGATCATTTCAGTGGTCATCAGAATGGCTTAAATTAGTACTCGGATATTTATTTACTGATATTTCAGTATCAAGCTCATATAATGCAAATCCTTATTACAAACATTGCCTGTGCTCAAGTATAAAAGAGAAAAAGTGCCAGGTAACCTATACCCCAACCTCTTAACTTTCTAAATCACTCACTGTGTTGTTGTAACAATCTTTTTGGAAACCATGTACTCCCGCAGAGCTGGAGCCGTGTATCATTCACCTCTGAATGCACAGAGCTGTGTCTAGTAGGCATGTAATAAGATGTCAAAAGGAACTTCCTAAACAAACATACTTTGTTGCTTTAAGGAATTAACTTGTGTTAATTACTCCATGTAATGCATGACCTCCTTTAGGAATGTTGGCTGGGTGAGCGTCTTGTAAGTTCTCTGGCCATATGAAGAATGCATTTCCTAAAACATGCAGCAAAGTTTACTGCAAGGCTTCCAGGTAGAAATCACTGCTGGGAGTTCACTACACGGGTCAGACACTACGCTAAGAGCTTTATGTGGATTCTCTTGCTTAATGTAAACATCCACCCTACTGAGGACTATTATTAACCTCAGTTTACAAATGAGGAAGTTGAGATGCAGTTGAATAACAGTTCAGCTATTGTTTCATATTTGCCCAACGTCACAGTTAATAAGTGATACATCTTGACTTCAAAACAGGGAAGTCTGACTTTACAGCCTCAAGTCTTAGTAGCCATTAGGCTCTACTGCCTTTTAAATAGACTCAGAAAAGGCATGTTCTGTACAAGAAAACCAGATGGCAATCATATACTTCAAAGCTCACTCATTCATTCAGTCAATAAATATTTATCATGTACCTACTCTGTCCAATTTTTCAACAATCCCTTGCTGGGGTTTCAAAGCTGAAGAGAGGGACCACTCCTGTCCTCATTGTGTTCATAGCCTTTAAGGGGATGATTCAACATGGTGAAGACTATGCTACAGGTTTGTATAAGGGATCTCCAGGGGTCCCCAGCTTACCCAGGTTGGCCTGGGATTGCTTTGTAGAGGAATTGAAGGATTGTCTTGAAGGATGAGCAGGAGTTTACCTGGAGCCCAAGACTGGGAGTGTTCTAGGCAGAAGTACAGCCTGTTGAAAGATGCAGAGATGAGAAATATCAAAGTTGATGTGTTCAAGGGAATTGAAAGTGGTACAGCAAAAATATAGAATGTGAGCAGAAAAGGGTCACAAGTTCACCAAAGGCATTATGTTCAAGCTCACGTATGCTGTTTGTGGAGCCCAGGTTTAAAAATCTGGGCCTCCTGGAGTCAAATATGTCAGCTTAGCCTCCTGGTTTGAGTTGGTAGCAGCTCAACCTAAAGACACGCTCATGCGTCTATCAAAATGTTAGGGTTTTCTTCCTCTTGTACTCACTGTCCTTCCACAGACATGTTTCACTTTCAGTTTCTTACATGAGTTCTGTAAGGACATTTTAAGTAATTGTACCAGCAATTTCAGGTTGACCAACAACAACAAAAAAATCAGGCTTCATGTTGATGGTAAAGATGATGAATGCTCCCTTCTTTTTGAATAGTTTTGCCAGGCATGATTGATTTAATAATAGGTAGGTTTCATTTTAATGCTAGTGACAATTGGGGGAAGAGTTGGCAAGGAGAATAAGAGAGTGGTACTCTATAGCAGGTATTTAACGAAGACAGCCTGAAAATCAATATTAATCCTTTGCTGGCAGCTGAAAATTTCAGACAACTTAAGCAGACGAATGGGCCATAATGTCAGTCAGTAGTATTAGTCTATTCATTGGCTCCCTCTTAGACTAAATGAGAACTGTTGTTGATTAAAAATCCATTCCAGGGATGCCACTGCACATGTTAAACAGTTCTTATTTTCCCTTGGGTTCAGAAAATGTTCCTTCCTTTGCTTTTCAGGTCTTTCTTTAATCCCATCAATTTCCAAGTAGCTCAGTGCTTTTCCTGCGGGCAAAATTCTTACAGGCCTTTTTGAGCTCCAGGGTTATCTGTCTCCCACCTACAGAGCAGCTGACCGTGTGTAGCCCTCCCCACCAAGAGAGCTCGTCTCCTACATCAACCAGAGATAATCCATGGCTGCGACAGCTGGAGAGAAGTCCTGCAGAACAAATCAAACCTCAGGCATGGCCCTGTGGCTGGATTTCTTGCCCTTATCTGTGCATGTTGGTAGAAGAGGTGTCACAGGAAAGCTCTGAGGAAAATTAAAGAAGAAGGAACTGTACACTTTCTATATTTCATACCTAGTAAATGTATCCTGGGTTTGTTATTATAATTTAGTTAGTCTTTCTACTTTGGGGATCTACAGGCATAGATCTTACATTAGCCCTGAGGCTGCCTGGAGTGATGGAATGTTTGGAAAAATGAACTTTGATCCAGTCCATCTCCCAGGAAACACTTCAGAATTTTCTGCGGTTTTTACCTCTTACTTGCACTAGGTTAGCAGAAAGACACACATACCTAAAGTATCCAAAACAATTGGGAAGGTGGGGAATACACTAAGACCACCCAGGTGAATGGTAAACTGGAGCTCCTTGAGGAACAAGTTATAACCTTTGTGTCAGTCAAGGGTCGCTGTTCATCTTTGTGGGAAGTCGATGGCTGAGAAAGCATCTTCTTTCTTTGAGAGTGCTATAGTGTCCCAATCAGTGTGGCACGTGTATTTAGGTATGTCCTCATGCCTTTGACCTACCTTAATGGAATGTATATGTTTTTTCTCTGTCTTTTTATGTCTTTCCATCAATGAGATCTTTGTAATGGTTGTGACAATGCCCAAGAACCTCAGTTTACAAAATTATCTTTTTCACACTATTGATTAGAAAAGATCTAGAAAAATGTGAAAGTTTTCCCAAAGTCCCTTTGATAAGAAAGCGAGAGAGAGAAATCTCCACAGTGTAATCCCCTGCCACTCTGTCTAATGTTACAGAGAATGAAATGAGATCATTCAAATTTATAAAATGCTGTGATTCTGGAATTCAGATCCTGGTGTCTACTCCACGTCCTGGGGGAAGTAGATTCTTGGTCTCTCTCTATTCTCTTGAAGAGAGCAAACTGAACATCTCAGTTAGGCAAGCTTACAGAATTGGAACTACAAAACTGGATGGAGGCTTGATTTAATTATAAAGAACCTCTAAAATGGGCCCACTCTCATCAGGTTAGAAAAGAATGAGAGATGAAACCAATTTAACTCATATTCCTTTCTTACTGTAGTGCAGGCACAAAGCTGGATGTGTCACGTTGTTGTTGTGTTTGACACACAACTTTTGAGAGCTTGATGTTCTTATACTATGTTAGATGGGGTCACTGGGACTCAGACGGGTAACATTACTGGTGAGTAGTGTAAGAGGAATTCATTCAGATGTCCCTGATTCCAAAGCTTGTACACTTTTCAATGCCCTATACTATGCTTAAAAAAATTCTAGCATACGATAAAGGCAAAATAGATTAAGAGGCCCTCCTTGATGTCTCCCTTTCGTTCACATGTCACGTTCAAGCCTTTAGTCTATCTCTACATGTTTATACATAGAGTCCAATCACCTTTCTATTGCTAACAAGCTGCTGCAAGCTATCAGCATCTCTTTCCTGGATTATGCAATACTGCAATACCCTCCTAACTAGCCTCCCTGTGTCCACTCTTGTCCTCAGGTTGTCTAGCCTTGACATAGAAGCTTGAGTGAACCTTTTAAAATGTCAGATCAAATCACTCCTCTGCTCAAAACTATCTAGTGGCTCCGGCTTCACTCAAAATAAAAGGCCATTATAGTTCACCAAAAGTGGTGGAGTGCGGAACGCCACGTCTCCATTCCTCCACGAAAGCAGCTGATAAGCTGGCAAAAACTGTCAGAATCGACTTTTGCAGAACTCTGGAATCTAGTCGTAAACACAACAACCAAGAGAAATGAGCGGACAAAGAAGCTGCTGCCAGGCAGGAAAAGAGGGCAGAGTCACTTTTAAAAATAGACTTTATTTTTTAGAGCAATTTTCGACTTACAGCAAAATTGACCAGAAAGTACATAACGTTCCCATGTACCCCTTGACCCCACAGACAGAGTCTCCTTCATTATCAATATTCTGCACAGAACGGTACATTTGTTACAATCAGTGAACTTTCATCATTATCACCCAAGGTCCACAGTTTACATTAGAGTTCACTCTTGGTGTTGTATATTCGATGGGTTTTGACAAATATCCAGCATTATGGTACCATGCAGAGTAGTTTCACTGCCCTAAAATCCTCTGTGCCCTCCCCTATAATCCCTTGTGATCAATTATCTTTTTATTGTCTCCCTAGTTTTGCCCTTTCCAAATATTGTATAGTTGAAATTATACAGTGTGTAGCCTTTTCAGATTGGCTTCTTTCACTTAGTAATTGCATTGAAGTTTCCTTCATATTTGCCATCTGTCTTCTCAGGTGGGGTATCTATTTAGCTCTTTTGCCCGTTTTTTAATCAGGTTGTTCATTACCTTGTTATTGAATTTTAAGGGTTCTTTGTATACTTTACCTAACAGTCTTTTATCGCTTATGTCTTTTGCAAATATTTTCTGCCGGTCTATGGCTTGTCTTCTCATTCTCTTGACAGTGTCTTTCACGGAGCAGAGATTTTTAATTTTAATGAAGTCCAACTTATCAACTATGTCTTTCATGGGTCATGTCTTTGGTGTTGAATCTAAAAAGCCATCACTAGGGGCTGGCCCCGTGGCCAAGTGGTTAAGTTCGCGCGCTCCGCTGCAGGCGGCCCAGTGCTTCGTTGGTTCGAATCCTGGGCGCAGACATGGCACTGCTCGTCAGACCACGCTGAGGCAGCGTCCCACATGCCACAACTAGAGGAACCCACAACGAAGAATACACAACTATGTACCGGGGGGCTTTGGGGAGAAAAAGGAAAAAATAAAATCTTTAAAAAAATAAAAAATAAAAAAAAAAATAAAAAAAAATAAAAAGCCATCACTAAACCCAAAGTTATCTAGACTTTCTCCTATGTTATCTTCTAGGAGTTTTATAGTTTTGCATTTTACATTTAGGTCTATGATCCATTTTGAACTAATTTTTGTGAAGGTTGTAAGGTCTGTGTCTAGATTCATCTTTTGTATGTAGATGTCTAGTTGTTCCAGGACCATTTGTTGAAGAGACTATGTTTTCTCCATCATATTGCCTTCGTTCCTTTGTTAAAGATTAGTTGACTATAGTTATGTGGGTCTATTTCTGGACCCTCTGTTCTGTTCTACTGATCTATCTGTTCTTTCACTAATACCACACTGTCTTGATTATTGTAGCTTTATAGTAAGTTTTGATTTCAGGTAGTGACAATTCTCTGTCGTTGTCCTTCTTCAATATTGTGCTGAATATTCTGAGTCTTGTCTCTCTATATAAACTTTAGAATAAATTTATCAATATCCACAAAATAACTTGCTGGGATTTTGATTGGGATTGCATCAACTATACAGATCCAGTTGAAAAGAACTGACATCTTGACAATACTGAGTCTTTCTACTCATAAACATGGAATATGTCTCCATTTATTTACTTCCTCTGATTTCTTTCATCAAAGTTTTTGTAACTTTCCTCATATAGAAATATATATGAAGGAGAATATATATATACATATATTGTTATAGTTATACCTAAGTATTTCATTTTAGAGAATGCTTATATAAATGGTATTATGTTTTTAATTTCAGATTCCAGTTGTTCACTGTTAGTATATAGGAAAGCGATCACCTTTTGTATATGAACTTTGTATCCTATAACCTTACCATCATCGCTTATTAGTTCCAGGAATATTTTTGCTGATTCTTTAGAATATTCTACATATTCTAAAAATATGTCAATGCATGGGATACAGCAAAAGCAGTTCTAAGAGGGAAGTTCATAATGATAAACACATACATTAAAAAAAGATCTCAGGGGGCCCGCCCAGTGGCCAAGTGGTTAAGTTCGCGCACTCCACTTCGGCGGCCCAGGGTTTTGCTGGTTCAGATCCTGGGTGCGGACATGGCACCACTTGTCAGGCCACATTGAGGCAGCGTCCCACATGCCACAACTAGAAGGATCTGCAACTAATACATACAACTACATACCAGGGGGGATTTGGGGAGATAAAAGCAGGAAAAAAAAAAAAGATCTCAAATAAACAGCCTAACTTTACAACTCAAGGAACTAGAGGAAGAACAAACTAAGCCCAAAGTTAGAAGAAGGAAGAAAATAACAAAGATCAGAGCAGAAATAATAAAGTAGAGACTAGGAAAGCAATGGAAAATATTAATGAAACTGACACCTGGGTTTTCGAAAAGATACAAGTGACAAACTGTTAGCTAGACTAAGAAAAGAAGAGAAAGGACTCAAATGAAATCAGAAACAAAAGACAAGATGTTATTATTGACGCCACAGAAATACAAAGGATCGTAGGAGACAACTGTGAACAATTAAACACCTATAAATTGGATAGCCTAGAGGAAACAGATGAATTCCTAGAAACATACAACCTACCAAGATTAAATTATGAAGATATAGAAAACCTGAACAGATCAATAATGAGTAAGGAGATTGAATCAATAATCAAAAATCTCCCAATAAAGAAAAGCCCAGGACTCGATGGCTTCACTAATGAATTCTACCAACATTTAAAGAATAATTAAGACCAATCCTTCTCAAACTCTTCCAAAATATAGAAGAGAAGGAAACACTTTCTTATCCATTCTGTGATCCCGGAAATACCCTCATACATAAGTTGATGCAGAAAAAGCATTTTACAAATGTGAGCACCCTTTTATGATTTAAAAATACGCCAAAAAATTATAAATAGAAATAAACTTCCTCAACATGATAAAGGGGAGTTGGGAAAAACTCACAGCTAACGTTATACTCAATGGTGAAAGATAACACTTTCCCGTTAAGATCAGAAGTAAGAAAAGAATGACTTCTTTTGCTACTTCTACTCAACATTGTACTGGAAGCTATAACTAAGAAATTCAGCAAGTAAAAGAAATAGTAGACATCCAAATTGGAAAGAAAAAAGTAAAATTATTTCTGTTTACAGATGACATATTATATATAGAAAATCCTAAAGAATCCATTAAAAAACGATTAGATCTAATAAACGAATTCAGCAAAGTTGTAGAACATAAGATCAAAATCAAACCTCAGTTGAATTTCTACACACAAGCAATAAACACACACAAACACATACACAGTAAACAATTAACTTAAGAAAAAAGTTCTATTTACAATAGCATCAAAAGGAATAAAATCCTTAGGAATAAATTTAACAAAGGAGGTGTAAGACTTATGCACTGAAACTACAAAACATTGATGAAAGAAATTAAAGAAGATATGAGTAAATGGAAAAATATCCCATGTTCATGGATTGGAAGACTTAACATTGTTGAAATACTGCTACTCAAAGCAATCTACAAAATCAATGCAATACCTATACAAATGGCTAAAACAAAATGTGGTATAGCCACACAATGGAATATTATTCAGCCATAAAAAGATATAAAGTAATGATATATCCTACAACATAGATGAACCTTAAAGCATTACGCTAAATGAAAAAAGCCAGGTACAAAAGGCCGTATATTATATAGTTTCATTTATATGAAATATCCTAAATAGGCAAATCTGTAGAAACAGAAAGCAGACTGTTGGTGGCCAGGGGCTGGAAGGAGGAGGGAATGGCGAGTGACTTCTTCATGGGTATGGGATATCTTTTGGGATATGGGATAAGGGAAAAGGTTTGGAACTAGATGGAGGTGATAAGAATAATAATAATTGTCTATTCATATTCAGACCCAAGTCAATGCCTGGAAAGAAGTTCAGTGGAAGGAATACTGGTAGGAGGTGGCAGTCCTGGAAAAAGAGGTTCCTGGACATGTGGTCTGGGATTCTGCATAAAATGTATACATGAGGCCAAATGGAGGTAAAACTCTGCAATGACTTCAGTTAACACAGCAACGGAGTGTAGCAACCGGTGACTCAGTGAGATCAATGTCAACATGCCTAACTCCACATCCCTGTCTGGAGGGTTGGAGTTGTCGACACACTCAGTCATTTGCCAGCTGAGTTGAGAACCTGGGCAGGCCCCAGGCTGCAGGTGGCAGGCATCAATGACTCACCCACATGCTGCTGGGAGAGTCACTGGAACACAGTTAATTATAGGCTTGGAAGTCAAAGCAAAATGGAGAATTGTGGCAATTACCCAAGGAGGAATTACAAAGGAGAGAACAGTTTCTTAACCCCCAACTCTCTTTCCTTGTCTGCCTACTTCGGGTGGTTATTTTCCTTTAGCCTGAATCTAGAGCAGTGTCTTGAACTGGGCTTTATCTGCAGCATTAACAGATGTTACATGGAAAAGAGGTTCTTTGGAAATACTGTGTTAAATAAAGTTAAACAGGCTTCATTATTGCAGAACTTCTGCGAGTTTTTATGTGCACTGACCCTTTGAGAAAAGAATGTAGCATTTGCCCAAACCTATTTGCCTATGAAAGTCTTGTTTTGTTTTCTTATTTGTTTATTTATTTAGCAAAATGTCTTGCCAGAATGATATTTCAAGAAACTTCATTTGCAGAAATGCTAAACTAGATATTTTCTCCTCTTTGCTTTTCATGTAGCCAAATTCAAAAGGCCTTGGAGTTCCTGCTATATAATTGTCATAGGAAATAGTGTGGTGCAAAGAAAAGCCCTCCAGGCTTGGAGTCCACACATCCAGCAACAGGAGACAAGAACTGTCATTGCCACCGCGTCATCTTGGGCAAGCCACTTTATCTCTGTGCTTTCTAGTCTATAATGGGAAGCCTTGACCTGGCTGCTCTTCCTGTTCAATAATCTGAAATTCCAAGTAGTTGGACATGTGGGTATGAGATGTCCCCCATTTAATATAGTGTCTGAAAATCATCTGTAGAGACTACTCATGCTACTCAAATTTTCCAAAATCACTTCTAAAATTATTTTGTTTCCTCCTTGATTTGAGATGTCTCCCTTATCATATATTGAATTTCCTTATAAACTTTTGTCTATTTCTGGATTTTTCTAATTTGTTCTATTGTTTTGATGCATGAATACCACACTATTTAATTATCAAGACATTTTAATTGGCTTTGCATATAATTTGACTACTTTAAACTGTTAGCAACATCCAGGGAACTAATGGGAGTAGGGCACATAGTTCACTTGTATTACTTATGGTATAATTTGAATATAAAAAATGTGTCTACTCTTATTTAGTGGATAGTCTAGAAGGATGAGTCAGTAGGGTGGCCCTCGGTAGAATGCCGCTAGCTGCCCAGAAAGTTCCGAAATAAAAATATATCAATGCAAACTTCATTGCCCTCTACTCATCTCAGTGATACTGGGGAAACTAAGTCAGCAATCTGATTCTTCATCATCCTTCTGGACTATGTAGCCAACTTTTCATTACTTGCCTGACTACCAGGAATCATGACTGTGGACTTCTCTGACTTTTTAGCCTTTGTTCTTTCTTTCAGGCTATTTAACTGCTGGTTTTCCCCATCACCACTTATAAATGCCTATGCTGCAGCCAACTTACAAGTCCTGCTTAACGATCTAGGATAATCACATGAATTGATTGCAAACTTAAATATGCCCATTTGCAGATGTGTACCCATCTTTGAAAAACCAGGTTGGCCCTAACCAAATGCAAAAGCCAAATTAATTTAAGACAAAATATGGCACTGCTTATTGTAATAAACTAGAAGCATATTTAATCTTGCTATCCTCAGGAAAAAACAAAGATCTTTATTTTATTCTTTGAATGCTGCAAATTCCCATGTTGCAGATTTTTCATTGAGCCTTTTTTGCAAGCCTTCAATAAAGCATATTAAAGTAAATGACTGACACCAACACCAGGTGACATGGAACTATTATTTTTTTCTTTCTGTTTAAATTTCAAACAATCTTCATCATTTGTATCTAAAAGGAAGCCTGTCGTGTTCACTGGCCTTCAAGATTCTTTGGGTAATTGCAGAAAGTTTTGGTAAACACTCCGAAAGCCAATCATGTTTATTCATCTTACATTTTGTGTTTCAGAAAATGTAGAAACAAGATGTATACTGCACATAAAAATCTGTTTGGTTTTTATCTCCAAATGTGTATTTTAACTTCCACCTGGGAGAGATTCAACTAGCCCTTTGTGATGTCTGTATCAAAATATGCAAATTGAAAATTGGTTGTTAAGGTTGGAGGAAAACGGAGCTGAGCCAAAAAATAAATAAAAATAGGTAAAAGAACCAAACGCTTGGTAAGCCCGGCATGGTGTCTTTCAAGAGTGGATGAAGTATTCGCAAAGTATATTAAAAAGAGGAGGAATATTTAAAATAACTCACACTCCACATCCTACGGATACAGACACAAATCTCAGAAGTAATTAAAATAAAGATATCAAAGGGGAGGGCAAATACCCCTGCAATCTCAGGATGGTAGAATACACACAGCCTGACCTCGGTTACCATTGAATCAAATAAGCTGTTAATTACAAAAGGATGAACACCCTCTGGAGATAACAGCAAACTCCAGGCAGTCAATAGGATGTGATAACATCCAATACAATCAAGAAACATTTGAGTTGAGCACAGGATTATACACGAGGTTTGGAGGATTAGGAGACATGGTATTTCTGAGTCTAGTAAACAGAAAGCACGAGATGCCAGCTGAGGAAGGTATAGGATTGGAAAGACAGATGTGATGAATTAATCACTAGGAAAGCAGGCAGATAATGGCCCAGTTCTGCTCCTGGCTGGTGGAGAACAAATCCACCAAGATGACCTCTCTTTGCATCTCTAACCTTCCATTGTGAATTGAACACATGTGTAATTATAATGTTAAGAAATTCTAAAGATTCTGTAATTGCTGTTGATTTTTGGTTAAATAGGAGAGTTGTTACTTTCTTTTAAAAAAATTATGAGACATACTGTGCCCCTTAAAAAATCCTAGTATTGCAAAACTATTACTCAGGGTTGAGATTATAGCTGAAGGAATATTTTAAGAGAGAAATTCATTTTGATGAACATAAGTACCTGATGTTTATCCTACATATTAGTTATTTATTGCTGTGTAACAAACTACACCAAAGCTTAATGGCTTAAAACAACACACGTTTTTTATCTCACAGTTTCTGTGCGTCAGGAATCTGGACGTAGTTTAGCTGGGTGCCTCTGGGTCAGGGTCTCTCACAAAGCTCCAGTGGAGGTGTTGGCCGAGGCTGTGGTCACCTCAAGGCTCGAATTCGGAAGGATCCACTTCGAGGCTCGCTGACATGAATGTTGGCAGCCCTCAGATTCATTCCCAAGTCTCAGGTCCTTGCTGGCTGTTGCCTAGAGATATCAGTTCCTTGCCATCTAGGCTTGTCCATAGGGCTCTCCATAATGGGAAAGCTTGCTTTCTCTAGAGCAAGAGCTCCAAGAGAAAGAGAGGGAGACCAAAGATGAAAGCCACAGTCTTTCGGTCACCTAATCTCAGAAGTGACATCCCATCATCCCTGTTGCATTTTGTTCTCTAGAAGCAAGTCACTAATTCCAGCCACATTCTAGGAGAGGGGATTACCCAAGGGCATGAAGACCAGGAGATCACTGAGGGCCATCTTGAAAGTGGTCTCCTATATCTTATTTATCAAAATTTGTGGGTTAATAGAACAATATTGAAATCCTCATAAAAGAGTTCTTTTGCAGTTCCTAACTGGTTCTCTTTAGCATTATGTTTATGGACAGTAAAGTATGTATGTACGACAAGTATGTAGAGATAAGATTAGGAGATTCTTGGAGGGATATGCAGCTTATTTCCTTTATCCCTTCACCAATATCTAGTAGTCAAGTTGACCTCTCAACTCATACTTTAAAGATCTTGTTTGACCCTTTGGCAACATCGGGCCTTGTTAAACATCGGGCCTTGTTAACCATTCCCTCCATGAAACAACTCTTCTGGCTTCTGAGGGTACTACTCTAATCTGTTTATCCTCCTACCTCTCTCACTTTGCCTCTCAAAATTCATCATATACTCTTCCATCTCTGCTTACTTACTAAACATGGATATTCTCTATGATTTCCTCCTTAAGCCTTTTCTCTATTCACTCCATTTATTTTCCTTCAGTGGCCTTACACATACCCATGGTTTTAAGTACCCTAAATATTGATGATCTCTAAGTATACCTATACAATACAGAGATCTCCTCAGCTCCCATGTATCCCATGCATCTCTTCATTCGCACTTTATTTTCATCCCACAAATTTCATTCTTTACCATCTTCAGCGTCTCAGGTAAAGGCAACACTGCAAGTCTGTAGTTGAAAGCAGAGGTAAAATAGTCATATTAGACTCCCCCTCTTCCAAAAGCCCTTCAAAATTATGTGCCTACATCGTTTTCTGTATACTTCTTATCTTCTCCTTTCCAATCCCCCTGCAGCTGCTCCAATTTGGGCATCTTTCTCTTCTCAGCTGGATTAAGATTGTAGTCTCCTAATTGGTTGCTGCCTCCAGTGGCAACAACTTCTAACTTGTCTTTGTGTCACCAGAACAATATTCGAATGATTGAAAAGCCCTGCCTTGGCTCCTTATCTTGGTCGTGATAAAATGCAATCTACTTATCATTGCATGAAGAAACCTTATGTTCTTTACTTTCTTCTTTGCTTTCATCTCCCCATCTGCCTCACATGCACTGAATGTTCTAGTCATTCGGAACCACTTGCAGGGTCCTGAAACTACTTTCTCACCCCACTGTACCTGTGCACACAAACTCCTCAGCCTTGTACATGTTTCAGGTCTCCCTGTACATGGCTAACGCTTATTCATTTTCCCCAGCACGACTCAAGAATTGCCAGTTCTGGAAGCCTTCTTTGAATTGCCCTTCTCCACACTTGCATTCCCACCCCATGCACATACACATGTTTATATCACACACAGCCACAGGCTGACCTGAATGCCCTTCTTGTGTCTCCCCAGAGCTTCCTGGACATAGCTGTATCATGGCCATGACCATTCTGCGTGGTATTGATCTGTTTGCTTATATGTCTCCCCTCTTAGACTGTGAGCATTGTGAAGTTAGGATCTTATACATTTCTGTATCCCCAACATCTAATTCAGAGTCCGGCATAAAATAGGTGCACAATAATGTGCCATTGAATAAATAAAAACATGTATGCATGAATGAATGAATGAATGTTGAATTCTTACATTTTTACCATATACAACATATATTCAGTTTAATATGTTTGATTTTTATGAGGACCCTCATTTTTTAAGGGGACTAGAGAGTAAGATTTGTAAGAAACTTGGAGCTGGCTATCTCCCAGTCTCACCAGTTGAGAAACGGCAGTTGGAGTCTTAGCAAATCCTTAGTCGAAATGAGAGCTGCATTTTTCTTTTAGCTGATTGCAAAACTGTGTCTGCCAAGCACGTTCACCAGTTGACCTTCTGTGTCCTATGTGCTGGCCTATAATTTTCTTGGTGCTTCCAGTCACTTGGCTGCTATGTTGTGATTAGTTACATTCAGAAGTTTCCCTCTTCTGCGAGAATGGAGGGTTTTCTCTGTCTGTACCCAACTCTGTTCTGCTTAGGAGGCCAGCTGGGGTGGGAGGTGAGCAGAGATTGCGAAGGTTTGCCTTTGATGAAACAATCACTCTTGGCAGACACTCTCTGGAAAAATGGACAAGAACTGTAATGAAAGATTAACTTCAGTCAACCAAATTCAAGCCCAGAGTTTCGACTGTTGTGGTTGAGGTTCAAGAATCTCACCACAGCAGGATTGGTTATAATTGTGTTGCTTGATTCACACGGTGATAGTAATACAGCACAGAGGTTGTTTTTGGCCTATCTTCAGAGTTCAAATTCCTTGCAGATACCATCTTATTAATTCTCCAAACATGCCTGAGTCATAGAGGAAAGCATTGAACCTATGCTCACAGGTGGGTACTTGAGTCTGTTTCACTGCCTGCGGGCAGGACCTCACCCAGTAGATACTAGGAAAGTGAGTCCTATTCTGGTTTAATTGTGTCCTTAATGCCTTTTATCCTCCCTGGAGTGGAGTCCTTCAGCTACAATTTAAATCTGTTTATTATTCCTGACATCATGAGCCGACTATGATGATTTAGGGTGCTAAATCCACCTCTGTATGTGTGCATGTGTATGCGCGTGTGTGTGTGTATAACTTATCTGAATATGACGGCTTAACTCTGTCTGTGTATGTGTACATGTGTAACAAATGGGAAATCTTCCCTGAGCTGAAAAGGCTTTTTTTTTCTGATTTCACTCACAGAGTGCTGAGTTTCCATCCTCTCTAAATGCCCCCAGCGCACAGACCATGCTACCCTCTCCCAGGTACCATCTTGAATGATACTGTTTCTCTTTGGAAAGAATTGAATTGAGAAGTTCTATCTTGAAGACTCCCTAGATTGGATGTTCCAGCTCCAGCTTTAGGCAAAACTACGAAAAAGGCAGCTTGTGACTAAAAACCTTTCCTTCCCTGGTGGGCTCCTTCTGTTCACCCCTACATTCCCCTCCTGTCCCCATTTGTCCAGTTGTCCTGAGGGCATCATTTTTCTCTCTCTGTTGTCTGATTCTTCCTTCATCCTAACAGACCATCCTTGACTCACAATGATGCAATGTGCTAGTTTTCCAAAATACATCAATATTTTAACAAAAATCAGACATATGATGAAGGATCGAATCTCTTACAGTTATGTTTTAAGCATCAGTCAGCAGAGAAAGGAGAATTTTGTTTCATCTGAGACTTCTTGCCTCTCCTGTTTTGGATACCAGCCTAGATTAACAGAAATATGATCTTCCTCCTACCTTCAGCTCAAATCGACAAAACATCTCAAGCTTTCAGTATAACTGTTCCTTGGGCCCAAGTTCCTCACCTCCATTATCAAAACCATCATTTCAAACACACATCAACATAATTTCTTCACACCAGTCTTTGACTCTGTACTACCAGGGACTAAATATAGCTCAAGAGTTCCCGTCAACAATATGCAATAAGAATACGTTTCCACATATCAACTATCTCCTCAAAAAGTGACTCACTTCAGAATCAAAGATGGCGTCTGCTATGACTGGAAACCATTAGGCACTGACTTGATATTGGGAAGGGACATGATGACATGCAAACATTTCAAAAGTGAGGACCAGGAAAAGTGATCATGAAAATCATTGATTTAAAAATCACCAAATGTGGGGCTGGCCCCATGGCATAGTGGTTAAGTTCGGTGTGCTCTGCTTCAGCGGCCCACGTTCAGACCCCTGGCACGGATCTACATCACTCATTGGCAGCCATGCTGTGGTGGCGAATGACATACAAAATAGAGGAAAACTGGCACAGATGTTAGCTCAGTGACAATCTTCCCCCACAAAAAAAGAATAAATAAAAATCACCAAATGATTCTTAACTTCAGTTCATCCGTTATTTACGTTATTGGTGTGCATGATGTGTGTTTGAGTGGGTGTGTCTGTGTGTGGATCAGGATACAAAATAGGCTGGTTTGGGTTTCACTAACTGGTTCATGAGAATTATAACCAACAAGGTGATTCTTGGATAAAAAGCAGCTCCATCATGTGCCACCACTTTATAAAATGGAGGTTTGAATGATACTCACGAAGCTACTTACTTTTACGTAAGTACAAGGCATTCACCATGCCACATGATCTACACCCAAGAGAAGATAGCACACTTTTCACACTTCTGTTTATTCACTTCACATTTACTCCATATTGTTTAACGTTAATAAGGCTTAAATTCAATTACACATTTACAATGTAATGAGAAATCTTAATAAGCACAGGAAAGCACTAATGTTTACTGAACACTCTACATATTTACAAGGATGTTATACAACTTTACAGCAAAATTCAAAGAAATACAACATCTTGGAACAATAGGTAAGTTTTTTTTGTAACTTTCAAGTGATATCAATGATTTGTATTTACAACCTACAAACCCACACAGAAGCCACTTTAAATAATTTTGAGAATAAATAAGTACTCAGGCTATATTTTCTAGATTAGTGATAGGGATTTTTCAATACCTATTCAATCTGGTTCTAACCACATTTTGAAATCTCACTGCCTCAAAACACAATTATCCCTCTTCCTTTTTAATTACTACTATCCTTCAAAAATTCTACCCAAGTAGAATTACCCATTCTACTGCCCTTCAAAATTCATAACTCAAAATTCTTTCTTCTTTTTTCCCTAATTTTCCAGCAATTAAGAAAAGAACTAGAGTTTTAGCATATGTTTTCTTTTAAAAAAATCTTACAATGAAAAACAAAACAAAAACTGTGATGATCTTTTTCCACTTGGTGGTTCACCTGACTGCTAAGTCTTCATCCACACATTCCACCCCATCCAACAGACCACTCCAAATACAATCGGCTGCTGCTTAACATGCACACTCACAATTGGATACAACTGGTCTGCTTTAAAAATTCCATAACTCCTCCCCCCAAAAATACTACTTCAAACCCCACTTAACCCAAACAAATCAAAATTTAATGAATACAAAATTATTTGCAACTAACTAAAACAAAAGTAATTTACAATCTGGCCTTTGAACAAATAATTTATAATAAACTACGCTAATACCGTATATATTTACATGAATACCTAAATGTAAAACTATATATTTATAGTTTATTTATAAAATAATACTCTTCATATAGTCTGTTAATTATCTATTATAAACATTTATATTTATAAAATAATGTCTTAATATGGTACAGATATTATTTTATAGTCAGAAATTTGTTTCTTAAGTATAGAATATTTATGCATATATATTTATACTTTTTCTCAATCCAACATTCACTCTTTGTAGAGCTAAGAATTTCAGGAGATCAAAAATCAAATAATTTAGGATGGAAGAAAATGTAGTTTTGTCTTTTTCTTATTCAGACTATTGAATTGGAGACTATTTCAAAAAGAACGAAAGAGTCACTTGGAAGCACTGACAAAAATGGATTGAAAAGTTGAGACCTTCTGAGGAGGGAGCCCAGTTCAGAGGTTATAACTGTAATCCAGCTAAATGCTGATTGGGCCTCTTGTGACATGGTGGCAGCTGGAAAGGAGAAATGGAGATTGCTATAAAAGACATTTTGAGAGAAGAAATAACAAGTTTAGGAGAACCATTTGAAAATAGGGCATGGAAGAAAGGGAAGTCTTAAAGATAACTCTAAGATTTTGGACCTGGAAACTTGGGGAATTGAAGGTGCCATTAACTGATAAAGGAAGCTGTGAGCAAGTGTCAGTTTCGGCAAAGGGAGCTAAATTCAATTCTGGAGCTACTGAATTTCAAAACCTCTATGAAGTAAATAACATTATTATTACAATTTTACAGATGAGGAATTTAGGCAGGAGGCAGGAAGTAATTTTTCCAAGGTCACACAGCTAGCAAGTGATAGATGCAGAATATGAAAGCAGGCAGCTTTCTTTCTTATCACCCCAGTGAGATTTTATAGCCCTTGATTGACACAGATCTGGTCTTTTTTTTTTTTAAAGCAACTATAGGTAACAAAAAAAAATTGTAATTGACATCTGGTCTTTGTCAGCCCAGAACAGTTGTTTGGAAAGAAGCTTTTACTTTCTTAAAGATCCGTTGGCCAATATTACCCGGGTTCCTAACTCAAGTGATCCACATACACCCGGATCATTTATTGCTCCAAGGATGGGCACCAAATCCAGGTGGAACCAATCCCTGCATTTCCTCAAAAAACTGTCAACTTGAAGCCCAGGAATTTCTTGGAGTTACAAACTTGGGGCTGTCAAATAGCCATGTTTCTAATTCCAAGGAGGGAGCTGTATGAAAGAATGAAGCCAGAAATAATGGAAATTGGGGGAGGGGGAGGGACTCCTAGCATTTGAACTTGAATCCAGTCGTCCTTGAGGCCCAGCTGTACTCCCTTTTTCCGCAGTTTGGTTAGGCAAATCAATAGTCTTCCCCCCCCAACCCCGTCCCGACGTATTTTAAGTTAAGTTTCTATCACTCACTCACTCAAAAAGTCGTGGTTTATTCAATCACACAATTGTGGGAACTTCAACAGGTTCCTTAAAATCTTTGAATCAGTTTGCTTATTTGCAAGTGGGAGAAGCAGATATGCACTTTTTAGGGTTTTTCAGAAGGTAAAATGTTATATGTAAAATATCTGCCTTTCTTTACTTAAAACTTACTTTATTACCTTGAAAAGTACCAGTCATACTTTTGGATCTTTTTCACTTTGAAGTATTCCTTCCTTTAGAACGGTTGATACCCTAGCATGGGACACACCTATCTCTAGAGCGCCAGGGTACCCACCACAGGGATTTTCAGATCCCTAATTTACCCTTTTCCTCCTGCTGCACATTGTATAGCTTTATGTAAGTGATGAGAGACGGGAGAAAATCTCTGATTTCTGTATCCGCAGCACATGGTATAGTAGCTAGCACTGAGGAATTCCTCAGTAACTCTTTTACAAAGATTAGAAACAACAGTTGAATCTTCTTTAAAAATGGTCATAGAATGTGATAGTCTAATTCCCAGCATATTAAAAAGTCTCAATAAGTATTTGTTAGTGTTCCAAAATCCACAACAGTGGCTTTTAGTTGACTCTCTTTATTGGTGTGTTATATTGATTTCGCAATTTGCAAATTAATCTCAGCTTTTTTCTTTTCTTTTCTTTTCTTTTCTCTTCTTTTCTTTCTTTTGATAGATTAGGAGCACAGTCTGGGTTCAGAGCCCCAGGTGCTAGATATCTCACCCTTTGCTCTTTCTTGTGATCTATCATTACCTCTCTATTTATAGAGATGGGACCATCTTTATTATTATTCTAGTCAGCAAGGAAGGGTTGTTATACCAAGAGACCAGAATTAAGGCCTTAAATCAAACATCATACTCTGATACTATGGACATTTAAGCTATTTGTCAGTTTTGGGCATAAACGATGGCACGCAGTTATTAATTTTTACCAGGTGGTTTGAATTAAAAAAACCTCTAATGATGGTAGGAAAATAAGTCTAACCTTTTCTGAGTTTAGACTTAACGACTTTGTTAGTAAAGGCATGAAATCTAAGGAAGATACCATACCTTCTTTAGGTACAAGAACTGGTATTTATGGAATATGTGTGTGTTCAGTGCTCACCTATAATGAAGAATGCCAAGTAATTAGCGAGACACAGCTTCCAATGTGGGTTTCGCCCACTTCAGCAAATGCTGCCAAGATCTTCATGGCTAATGTAACATCTTGCTTATATGAGATAGGTGGGTGATATTTTCGTTATAGGTAAAAAATAGGATTTTAAAAAATTCATTACCTTTAATGCCTACTATGGACAGTTTCCAGGCATCATTGCGTTCGACACCAATCAAGGATTAGGAGAGAACAACTTAAATGAGCAGAGTTTTAATTGGACTAGAATCTAAAAACAGCCGCAAAAAATTTTACTCTTTTTGAATGGGAGAGCACTTCTTTTCCGGAAGTCTTCACAGTGTATATTATTCTCCCTGAATGGAAACGTTTGCTGCCAAATACCTGCTTAGGATGTGAAAAGCCAAATTTAACTTTTCTTAAGTACAGCCTGGCAATTAAGGTTTTGCTTTAGAGGAGAGTTTGGTTTATTCATTGTAATAATGGTTATCATCATAGAAGGGTTTTATTAAGTATTCAGGGCCCATTGGGCAACATATATATTACACAAAAAATAATCCTTATTTTCAGTGAACTCATATCTTTTATCAGTAAGATTATATCACAAAGGAAATATCCTAAGTTATGCACACACATGTACAGTTATGCACCGCATAACGACATTTCAGTCAACAACCGACTGCATATATGACAGTGATCCCATAAGATTATAACAAAGAGGAAAAATTCCTATCACATAATGCATCTGGAAGAAGACACTCAAGGGGTTCATCCATGACTTCAAAGGATTTGCCAAGGATGAGGAGGTTGCAAAAATCAAGAAGGCTGTGGTTGAGATGACAAACAACTTTACCCTGGGGGTGGACGAGGATGACAGCAAGGAGCTCCTAGAGGTGGTTCCTGAGGAACGGACTAATGAGGAATTGTTGGAACTGGAACAGAAATGCATAGCTGAAGAAGAGGCAAGAGAAAAGGAAACTTCAGGAGAAGAAAAGGAAGAACCCCCAAGAAAATTCACAGCGAAGGGTTTAGCAGAAGCTTTTGCAGACCTCCACAAGCTCCTTAAAAAGTTTGAAAACGTGGACCCCAACACCAAAACGTTTTCATTAGTAGAGAGGGACATTCATGGCGCGTTATCTGCTTACAAGGAAATCTACAATGAAAAAGAAAAAAGCAAGCAAACCACCATGGACGTGACACCTTCTCAAGAAGAGCCTCAGGCAGGTCCTTCAGGAGATATTCTAGAATAATCATAGGAGATGACAGCTCCATGTGTGTTATTGCCCCCGAAGACCTTCAGTGGGATAAGACATGGAGGTGGGAGACAGTGATATTGATGATCCTGACCCTGTGTGGGCCTAGGCTAATGTGTGAGTTTGTGCCTTAGTTTTTAACAAACAAAAAAGTTTAAAAAATTTAAAAAATGTTAAAAATAGAAAAAAGCTTATAGAATAAGGATATAAAAAAAGCAAATTATTTTGTACAGTTGTACAATGTGTGTTTTAAGCTAAGTGTATTACAAAAGAGTCAAAAAGTTAAAAAAATAAAAAAGTTTATAAAGTAAAAAAGTTTCAGTAAACTAAGGTTATTATTGAAGAAAGAACATTTTAAAAATAAATTTAGTGTAGCCTAAGCGTACAGTGTTAATAAAGTCACTGTGTGTACAGTAATGTCCTAGTCTTCACATTCACTCCCCACTCACTCACTGACTCACCCAGAGCAACTTCCAGTCCTGCAGGCTCCATTCAGGGTAAGTGACCTATACAGGAATGCCAGTTTTTATCTTTTTTAATGTATTTTTACTGTACCTTTTCTATGTTTAGATACACAAATACTTACCATTGTGTTACAATTGCCTAAAGTATTCAGTACAGTAACATGCTATACAGGTTTGCGGCTAGGAGCAATCGGCTATACCGTATAGCCTAGGTGTGTAGTAGGCTTTGCCATCTGCGTTTGTGCAAGTACACTCTGTGATGTTCACACAACTATGAAATCGCCTAAGGACACATTTCCCAGAACGTATCCTCGTCGTTAAGCAACACGTGATTGTAGCCTATATAATAATTGCCAAGATGTCTGTCCTATATTTGCTCTTTATTGCCAGTTAAAAAAAAACACAAAAATATCTGCATAGTCATTTTGTATATTCTTAAATCAGTCCTCTCAATGTAAAAAAGTTAATTTGTCTCCTATTTTACAGACGTGAATATGAGGCTCCAAATAGTTAAGGGACCTACCCAAGGCCATAGAAGTAAGAAAGGTCAACCAAGATACACCACATATCATGTTATTTTGATACATTTCAATAGGTTTGGCCACAAGCAAAGTGGCAAAATTTGTAAGATTGTCTTATTTGACTCAGCTTCTTCTTCTGGGCTTTTCTTTACCTTTATACTCTTCACCTTCTTGAAGCTCTCTTGCCCCTTGTCTTCCATTTTACACTTCCTCCCACCTCCTAGGTACTCCTTATTCCCCGGCACAGATGTTCTTCCTCTGCCCACCTCAATAGACGTCCCCCTGTTCCTCAGAGCTCTGCCCTAAACCCTTCGTTTCCCTCACTGTCCTCAATATTCCCAGTGGATATCTTCCATACCTGTGGCTTCTGCTACCACCTATGTATTGATCACCCCAAATTTGATATTCCTGCTTCAGACTTCTCTCCTACTTGCTATCTCTGCCTTGATAAACTGCAGCTACTATAAACTCAACACACCCCCAAACTCAACTCATGGTACGTCCTTTGATACATGTTCCTCCTCCTGCTTCCCCGTATTACTCAGCAGCACCACTCTCTACCCAATTGTCCAAGCCAAGAGCCTCAGAGACAGCTTTGAGCCTCCTTTCTTTCTTACTCTCTCTATATAATTGACTTCCATATCCAGAAGATTTCATTTAAGAACAAGAACTTCTCTGTCCATTTTTCTTTCAATTCTCATTACCATTGCCCATTTTTGGTTCTGTCCATTCCTAGAACTTATTGCTATAGCCACTGAAATATTTCATTGCATTTCTCTAATCATCCTATTACTCAAGACATTCTATTCTGTTCCTCCCTACTGGGAAAACTACTTCTAATCATATCCAGGAATATAAGGAGTATCATATCTGAGCTGTTTTCCTTCCTTGCAAGCGATCAAGTCTGTCCCTTCTCGTGGTCTACGTCAACTTGCAAAGCTTGTCTGGTTCTACATCAACCACCTCCCCAAACCTCATCGAGGTAGGAGGACCTGGCAAGAGCAGCCTGGACAGCCAAGTGCTCAAGCCTCAGCAGCCATTTCTGGCCCCAGGATCTTGGCAACTGCTGTACTGACTCAGCCATGTTCCCCAGTGAAAATGGTTACATTTTTTAAAGAGCTTTTGTTCTTGATTTGTTTGAGATGCATGTTATCTAGGCTTTAACGTAATCCAAGAGGAGGACAATAGGCAGAGATAAATACAGCTATATCAATGGTAGCATGAAAATACCTCCAGGTGAAATAATACATGGAAAACCTTTGGCTCTTTCAAACGTCAGTATCAATGCAAACATCGGTGATAATATCTTGTGCTTCACTCCAGAAGCTTGCCTCTGGGGGTGTGGGTGTGGAGGTGGAATTCTGTAGCAAAGTAGCAAAGGTACACACAGAGCCTCACCCTTTCCTTCTGCCTTTTGTTTCTTCTCTAAGCAGAATCTTCTCATTATCTTAATGTAGATTGGGTTTATAAATTCATGGGAATTCAAATTCACGTATTTTCTTTTTCAGTTTTTGATCCCTATACAGTTGCAGGAGTCTAAGCTAAAACTTTCAATCAAATAACACACACTCTTAGACTGTTTGGACTGGAAGAAATTTTTTTTTTTTTGAGGAAGATTAGCCCTCAGCTAACATCTGCTGCCAATCCTCCTCTTTTTGCTGAGGAAGACTGGCCCTGAGCGAACATCTGTGCCCATCTTCCTCTGTTTTATATGTGGGATGCCTGCCACAGCATGGCTTGCCAAGCGGTGCCATGTCCACACCTGGGATCTGAACCGGTGAAACCGGGGCCACTGAAGTGGAACGTGCGAACTTAACTGCTGGCCACCAGGCCGGCCCCTGGAAGAAATTTTATAGATCGCCTTAATCTACTTATTATTGAGAAAAATGAGGCTCTGAGTAGGGAAACAATGGGTCTGTGGTCACATGATTAGTGGATATCAATCAACACTTAAATAATACTTGTGTTGGCTTCATTGTGCTTAAATCAATGCCCTTTCTGAACTCTCATATAAATTTGGCATACTAAAAACAAATTGGTTTGCACAGAAAGCACCTGGATGCAGTAGATAAGCATGGACATTAGAGAGCCAGACCAACCCAATCGACATGCTAGCTGTTCGTTTCTAGCTCAGTCACGTTAGTTAAATTCGAGGCTCGATTTTCCCATATGTAAAAATGGATATGAAACTAACTATCTCATGGAGTTGTTATGAGAGTGAAATAAAAGTATGCATGTAGAAATGTTAACATTGTGCATAGCATAGTTTTTTACTCAAAAAAAGAGAAAAAATTAATAACATACTAATAGATTCACTAGCTTTGTCTGAACTCGAAGAGAGAAGAAATTCAACACACAAGTCTTGGATTTAAATAGTATTCCAAAAAAATGAAGATGGAAGCACATCATTTAATCTTCTCTTCCTTCAGATTTTCACTGGTATAAATGGAAACTAAGGAAACGGGCCTCCCTACTCCAAGGATTAGCTCAAAACCAGAATTGAATGATGTATCTCTGTAGCCACAGTTTAAAAGATGAGTTTAAGGTTTTTTATTTAATAAAATACATACACTCTAAGCTACAATTGTACTATAAATAATGTGACTAACATCAAGTGAATGCCCAGTAATCCAGAGAGACCTAGGTTCATCTGGAAAAAGGCATGATGGAGGTGGAGGGAGCTGAGCCCGGCAAAGCCTCCTAGACAAGATACAGTGGGCTGGGGGCTGAAGTTTGCAGAAGAGGAGGGACCCAATTTAGTAGCTAAAGGGCATTTCTGTGTGGGAGTAATTATTGCATAGATTAAGGTCAAGCCATTTTTTTTTTTTTTTTGACAGTGAAAGAAATAGTCTCCTTTTAAATGCATTAAAAAACTATTGTGTAACCAGAAGTTTGTCTTCTATCTTCGCTGATCTTTCTAATCAGCACACTCAACAATTACACCCTGTGCTGTAAGGCACTCCCACCCTTGGGATTTCACCCATAATCAGGGAGTAGCTTTAGCTATGTGTTTTGCCGTCTTCTGTTGCAATAGGACATACCAACAGGATGTAATCTCCACTTGGGGTTTTTGTGGGAGCTGTAATCAAATCCAATTTAAATAGGTACTTTCCCTGGCTCTGCCTTTCAGTAGAAGATACAGCAAAGAAACTAATTTTTTGCAAAGTTGCCAAGGGAAGAAACTAGTAAGAGCAAACATAGAATGGTGACTCCAGGTTGTAGACAAGGACTGTTATTAGAAGACTGTGTGTGAGTGTGTGTGTGTGCGTGCACAGATGTGTGCATGTGTGTACATGAGCACTTTAAATAAATAAAAATTCAACCGTGAGAAAATTCTTTTCTTAGCTTGGTCATCAGTAGACATTAAAGAACTTGAGAACAAGTGACTTTTATTGTGCCTCTCACTTTAGAGCCAGAGGGATGTGAAAGATTACCCGGTTCTCTGGTTTTCCAACCACATTCTGGAGAACCTAAATTTTTTTTTTTTTTTGAGGAAGATCTGCCTTGAGCTAACACCTCCAATCCTCTTTTTGCTGAGGAAGACCGGCCCTGAGCTAACATCCATGCCCATCTTCCTCTACTTTTTTTATACGTGGGACGCCTACCACAACATGCCTTTTTGACAAGTGGTGCCATGTCAGCACCCAGGATCTGAACCCCGGGCTACCAAGAAGTGGAATGTGAGAACTTAACCACTGCACCACCAGGCCAGCCCCAAACCTAAATGCTTCACAGAGGAAGTTAGCAGGTTGACCTCCCCACACACACATTTGATTTGTGTTGTAGGCTGACTTGCTAACAAGAGGGATGCATCTTGGAAAGCAATTGTGACTTAAAAATGCAGTCATTTTGGGGGTTGGCCCCATGGCATAGTGCTTAAGTTCCATGCACTCTGCTTCGGCAGGCTGGGTTTTGTTCCAGGGCAGGTGAACCCTACACCACTCATCAGTGGCCATGCTGTGGTGGCCACCCACATACAAAATAGAGGAAGAGTGGCACAGATGTTAGCTCAGGGCAAATCTTCCTCAGTAAAAAAAAAAAAAGCAGTCATTTTAAGTCAAATGTGACTTTAAAAAGTATTTGTGACTTTAAAAAATATCATTTCTAGGGAATTAATATGAAAGATTTCATTGTACCAGCCCTACGTAGTCGACTCCCAGAGAACTCACGTGAGGGACTGCTTATTTCCTGTCAACAAAAATTGAAATCAAAATGCTTCTCATCCCTTGACACTCAGTTCCAGCCCGCTCCTCAGTCAGGCTCCCCTGAGGTACATTCTTACCTCTACACCTATCTGGGCCTTGTGGTTCCCCAGAAGGTCTCTTGTAAATTCCGGCACCAGCGCTTCCTTCTGAACCACTGACGTATACTTTTCTGATAATCACAAATTGTTTACTGAAAGCACGTGTGAATTCCCTAACACAGGTAATTTCTTGTCCTCATTGATGAAGTTCCTTTTGAACAGGGATGCATTAATAAAGCATGTAAGCAGATATGAGTTAAATATATATGAACCAAGAACTGCGTATCTGACGGTTCTTAACATTTAGCTTATAAAAAAGTTTCCACCCCAATAAAAATTCCAAAAACTATTGACGAACACTAATCATTTCTTCTTATGGATACTAAGAAACTAAAGGCCAAGGAGCTGAAGCGAATTTCTCAAAGTCACCCAGCTTTTAAATGATGGAGCTGGAACCAAGGCTGCTGGTATTTGGCTAAGCATTCAGCGTTACCGGCTCCCACTATTCCAGACAGAGGCACAGAAGCGCAGGATGTCAGAGTGATTACGGACCCTGGAATACGTTTAGCCCATCAGTTTTCTAAAGCACAGATGAATGATGGAAGAAGCCTTGAATCTTAGCTTGAATCCTGGCACTACGTTGCTATGCAGCTATAGCCTCGTTAGCCTTCAGTCTCCTCAGAAGACGAGTTGCACTAGGTGATGGTTGTGGGTATCAGTTAATTTTGACTGCCCAAGGTCAGTTGTTTTGGTAACAGTATCACACTAACCCATGGAGAACCTCCTTTCCCTCAATCTCTGTCAGTGGGTGTGGGTGGGACTAGCCCCTCGGCTCAGAGTGGGCGTGGCTCCCAGGATTTCGAGTCAGCGTCACAGTGAATGGTCAGGAAGTCTACCTGACCGAGTTTCCGCCAGTGTGAACACAGTGGGGCTTTTCTTCCTCTCCACCGGGGTGGTTTAGCTGGGAGGCCGTGAGCCTGTGGCTGCTGAGGCTCATGTGAAGAAGATGTGCCTAAAAGTAAAGCCACATAAAGGAAAGGAGAGCTGCAGGACGGAGAGACAGAGTCTTAACGCCACTCCCTCTTTCTATTTAAGCTATTTCGGGTTAGATTTTGGTCTCTCACAACCTAAAAAGTCCTGAGACAAAAATTCTTGGGTCATTTCAGCATTAAAATTGCACAGCTTTGTGAAAAAGGTGTCAGTGATAACAAATGCATTCAGAAATATAGAGGAAATTATGAAAGAATTTTCTTAGAATAGTATCCTTACGAGCTCTCTGAATATTTCTCATTGCTTTTATTCCTTGAAACCCCTAGCAAACTTTAGTGGTTTGGAAATGAATCTCTACTTTTTAAGAGAGTATCCTACTTATATCAGCTATACATTCTTCTGCTCTGCATCATTAGAGGAAGAAATGGAGCGAGGGAAAGGAAAAGGGCATAGCACCATATTTTCAGCAGCTTTATAAATGTATGTATTAGATTTATTCAATTAATAGTTGTCTTAACAGGTAGGACAATTTTATCATTAACTCAAAATTTCATTCATTTCCAATACCATTGCCTCATTAAATATTCTGTAAGAGGATTTCTGTTGAGTAGGAATATTTAAAATGAGGTGCCGTAAATCTTTTCTCTTTAATGAATTTATTCCTTTTTAAGGAATTAATTAAAATCAGTTGTGGATGAGAGATATGCAGTAAATGAATAAAATAGTGTCCAGGCAAAAGTTAAGGAGTAATTGCTGTTAAATGAAATGAAGCATGTTCTGAAGGCAACTTATTAATGGAGAATTTTCATACTTACGAGCACCAAAGAGAAGTTCTTTACTCAAAGAAATTACACTCATCTGAGATTACTGTTTCCTTCCTTCCCTTCATCCTTCCTTCCTTCTTCTGTCCTTCCTTCCTTTCTTCCTTCCATCCCTACTTTTAAATGAAGAAAATTGGCCCCATTCCTGTTCTGAAACAAACCTATGCTTTTGTTGAGAAGTTAGGCACTCTGGGATAGGAAATTGTCATAAATTCTTTGCTGAAGTCCAGAGGCTTCAATCTTGGAAAGGCATGGTTAAGACAGCAAAGAAAAAAGAAGATGCAAGAATGGTGAGGGAGCTGAACTTTCAAACTATGGGAAACATTCTTTCAAATTTAATTCACAAACTGGGAATGGAAATGTCATTGCCTCACTCAGAGGGTTAATCACTTTCTAATTTGAGCTGGCAAATTTTATAATGACACTGTGAAATTAGCAGCATTTTATTGTGTTAATTATCTGCAGGACACTACATCATTACTTCTAATAAATGTAAATGAGATTGTGTCTCCTAGGACAATACACAGACAAGGTGAATTTTTATTGGCTATTTACGGGATTCCGGCACAGTCTTTCTTCTTTTTTCTTCCATTATAAAAGACTTTAAACAGTGTTGGCTCACCAGGCCGATTTCCATGTATTTTATTTAATATGATATTTTAAATGTCATTAAAGTTCTTCTTAGCTCACTTGAACTCATTTTCACTCAAAGTAACAGTGATTATCAAAACCATGTCAAGGGTCAACCCAATCAACCGAGACTGAGAACCTCAGTCCTACTACAAGAATAATAAAAAATTTAGCCTTTCCTTTCAAAGGGCTTTAAAAACATGTTGCCCGTTCACCTGCTTGATTTAACTATGTACCTGCAGACACAATTCCACATTGGAATGAACTAGCAAAATGTTGAGGTCAGTGGTAAAAGGAAATAAAGTTGTATTTTTTTCTCAACACTTCAATGAATGTAGAAGTTAATAAGTATACAGTGTCATGCCAATCAAAGTTGACAAATACTTGGAGACTTACTCTGAATGAGTCACCACATAAGATTGCAGAGGGTGTGAAGGAAAGTAACATGCAGTTCTTAGCCTGCAAATAACAAGCTAAGAGAGAGAGGGAAAACAAATATAGAAATAAGTGATAAAAAAGAAAATATGAAAAATGTATAACATATGTATAACACAAATAAGGAGATATTAAAATTAAGAAGCAAAGGATTTGTTCACATGCTAATTATGGATATCAGAAAAGAGGGCGATGTCATTTAAGATGAGCCTTGAACAGAAAAATTAGATTTTGATAGCCTGAGATAGGGAGAGGGGAGAGCGATAATGAGTGATAATTATTTTAACAATAATAGTGGCTACCAATTGAACAACTACCATGTGCCAACACATTCCGTACATTAACACTCATTATCCTAAGAGACTTGAAAGGTAAATATGATTCCTGTCATATAAATGATGAAACTGGAGACAAGAATATTAAATAATATACCCAAAGTCACACAGACAGTAAGCAGAAGAATCAAAATTCTAAGCCATTTCTGTTTAGTGTAAAATCCTGCACTGTTTTCAGTATAGAATGGAGCATCTAAAAGCAAAGCTTGTCATTGGGTGTTTCCAAAATGGATAACCAGTGAATACGGCACTGTAGTCCTGAGAATAAATCAGAAGCAAACTTCTTTCTCTCTCTCTCTCTCTCTGTAATCCTCATTTCTCACATTTACAAATAGGGAAAATAGTAGCTACCTATAGGTTTAAGGTAAGGATTATATCAGATAATTAACGTGAGCACTTAACATTGTATCTGGCACTTATTAAAAGTCATAGTTATTGCTGTGCTGCTGATTGTTATTGTTGTGTTGTTGTAATTGTAAATAAAGTCAGTGGTCCTGTTTCTCACAGAATTTGCTTTTTTCCCTCATTTCAATTAGTTACCTACCTATAAATTGCTTCATCTTTTTCTGTCATTCTCTACAAAGAGTGAAGATCCAAAAAAATGATGGATCTGAACTAGCCTGCTATACTCTGGTTAACTTCTGCACACTTAAATCAGAGAAGAATTTGAAACTAACAACTGAAATTTACCTTTAACGTAATCAAACAAGAAATACATAGCCAGTGCCCACAATGTTCATTGCCATTCTAGATGACTGGCTGTCCAGATCAAGTAGAACGTGGCCCTGCCATCAAGGAAATTACTATTTAGTTGGTGAGGTACGACAAGCATGCAAACAACGATGAGGGATGATAGAAACTGGATTATAATTAATGGCTTAATTATGAAACATAAACTGTGAATATTGTAGGAAGACAGAAGAGGGTAGACTGCAAGGGAGATGCAAAGCCTTTTAACGGACTTGAATTACGCCTTGTACATGAAAATAAGATTGGATGAATGGCATGAAGTCCTATGTGGATTACGTTTGCCCAAGTTTAATTACCACGGTAATCTAACTATCTCTGTTGTGAAATTATCAGAAAAAACCTATCTCTTGCTTCAGAATTGAGCTATACTGAAGATTTCAGGAGTGAGTTTTGACTCCAGCTGATTGTGACCGAGATCATTGTAGAAATAGAAGTGTTGTGGTAAGAATTCTATAACTAGCAAAGTTGTTTTTAATATGTGAAAGGTTCATATAATGAAAATATTACTAATGTTAAATTGGGTATGGCAGCTCAGGTTATACAAATCCCTTTTCATTAAAATTAAGCAGTCAGTGGGAGTGGTTGGAAGAGCAAAACCAAAAATTTTCTACTCACATTTAGAGGGAAATAATTTGCTTCCTCCTTTATTTCATTTGTTTATTCATTGATTGGAACAACGGCTTTGGAAAACTGAGTTATCTACTAAGGCATCTTTTTACAAAAGACAACCAGTGTAGGATATAAAGCAACACACTATTTTCCAATTTACTAGATAAAAATAACTTAGAAAGGCAAATCATAATAGAATAATAGAAGTACAAATTAGCATGTTGATTGGCAAAATAAATGTAAAATGTGTTAGAAAGTCTGTATGTAAAGGCAATGACCCTTAGAAAACAGATGTGTAATGAATAGGTTAATTGACAAATAAATATCAAAAAGGTTAAAAGTCTCTGTTTAAGGACAAAGACTCTTAGATTGGGTCAAAATATCCAACTATATACAAACTGTAACAGAGAAACATGAAACAAAGTGGTTCAGAAATATTAGGAGGATGGCCAGGCAAATGCAAACAAAAGAGAAGCACAAGTGATGGCATTGATTTAAAGCAAAATAGAACCCAAGGCAAAAGGCATTGATGAGTGGAGTCATATTATGCTGATAAAGAGTAAAACCCACAATGAAGATGTAAGTGTCATGGATTTGTATGTGGCTAATTCCTTGTGATCACAATCTATGAAACAATTCTTTGAAAATACTTTTAAAAGCTGACAGTTCAGCAAAACAAACTTGCCTCAATAATACTAAAAGAGTAATGTTATGACATCATTCCAATGAAATGTTTTTTAAATAAAAATATCGGGTTACAAAGGGATATATTCAATGTATGGTGGAGCCTGATTAATGGTTCAGCACACTCATTTTCTTTCTTCCTGGGCACACAGATGAACAATATCTCCCAGCTTCTCTTGCACTTGGATGGGACTCTGTGGATTGAGCTCTAGCCAATGGAATGTGAATGGAAGTAACCCATGCCACCTCTAGGCCTGTCCCTCAAACCCCCTCATGTGCAATCATCCGTGGTTTTTGTTCTTCTGCGGGTTCATAGACACCTTGTAAGCTCTGTTACGAAGATTGCAGAGCCACAAGATGGAAGCAGTCTTGGTCTCTCATCTTGCTGATCACGAATACCTATTTTAGACATCATGCAAGTGAGACCTAAATTTCTATGATGTTTAAGCCATTCTACCTTTTGGGGCTGGGTTTATAGCAGCTTGCATTATCCTAATACAGATGATGACCATCATTTGTGTATGTGTGTGTGTGAGAGAGAGAGAATATTAGTATATGGTGTCTCTGTTTTCATACACATCATACTTTATCACAATTATTTGCTCCCATGACCATATCAATGTGTTTTAAATTACATGCAAATAAAAATCGTGTTTATCTTCGGGTGAAGGGATTAAAGATGAAATCTATTTTCATATTTAGTCTTATTTTTCATATTTCCTATAAGGAATTTGCATTATTTTTACTATCCGGAAATATTAAGTGTATTAAATTTTTAAACAAGAGAAAAAGAAATCTCCCCCTCGAAGATCTTATAAGTGTAGAGACAAGCTTCTTGTATATTAGCGACTTGTGAATAAACATACATTTCCTAAGAGCTTTTAAGAGCTTACTAATCACATAAAGGTCTAGTCACTCTTTCACTTATTCATCAAACATTTATTGAATACCAATTGTTTATCTAGCACTAGGTCAGCCACTAGAGATACAGTGACATAGTAGGCACACTTTTACCCTCAAAGAGAAGGCAAAGTTTCTACCCTCTGCATCCACAGCCTGCTATGAGAGACACTCGTATAAACAAATTATAGTACAGTGTGATGAGTACAACAATGTAGGCTAGTGATAGACTAGACAAGGGAAAAATTAACTCTGCTTTAGTCGTCGTGGAGATTCTCATGAGAGGAGACTGTTGAGCTGGTTTTTGAAGAATAAATGTGTTTGCCAAGTGAATAAGCAGGGAGAGCATTCTAGAAGAGATATTAACACATGCAAAAGGCATGGCACTTTTGCAGACGCCATGTAAATAGCTTAGAATGGTGGAAGTGCAGCTCCATGGAGGGACTACCTAGGGAGATATGAAGCAAGAGGTGGAGTTAGATGGGGACAGATCATGAAGGCTTCATATGGCCGGACTATTGTTTCTGATGGGTTTTAGGTAGAAGAGAAGTGTGATCAGATTGGCATGGTGGGACTATGTCTTTGTCAGAGTGAGGAATGGTTGAAGGAGGGGAGACTGGAGGCCAGCTAATACAAGGTGGTTCACAGCTTCGGCCCCATCTCACGCAAGAGCTGGACAAATGGTGGAGAGGAGTCATCCCTCTGAGCATATCCCAGGGCATTCACAGCAGAATAAGCACCATACGGCTCTGCTTGACTTGATGGTATTGTGTTACCAACCCTGTGCCTTGGGCAGCCAAGCAGACCCAATTACCACATGGCATATAATGACATTTATTTATTTCTCCGTTGGTACCAACATACAAAACACCTAACTGCTCAGATAATCCTGTAAAATCAAGACAACCTGCAAATGACTGAAGTTGACCTTGAGCTGCTCTTCTTGCAACTAAAATTTGAGACAGTTTTAAAGATGTATCTAGCACACTGGGCACATATTTTACAAAATTTAAACATGTTTTTGAGGGCAATCAAATATTGGCTAGTTTGCAGCTGTGCACTTTGAACATTCCCAATGCTGATGTTCAGCATTACAATCAGGTCTTCTCCCCACCTGCCATCTTGTTTCTTTCCTTCTTATCATTCAACAGATTGCAAGGCAAATCCCTTCTCCCTTCGCACAGTCCCCTTAAATCCTTTATACACAAATTTGAGGGGAAACAAACCAATTAGTAGTGAGCAATAAAGGTGCATTTTGTTATTACAGTATAGTAATTGTTTGCAGATATCATATATCTTGGCTTTCATTGTATATTTCCATAAAGTCAAGGACATGGGATTCAAGATCAAAGCTAATCTAGGTAAGAGTTGGTATAGTTTCCTAGATCTGCTATAAGAAATTATCACTAATATGGTGGCTTAAAATGACAGAAATTTATTTCCTCACAGCTCTGGAAGCCAAAGTCTAAAATCAAGGTGTTGGCAGGGCAGCGCTCCTGCTGAAGGCTCTAAGGGAAAATCCTTTCCATGCTTCCCAGCTTCTAGTGTCTACTGGCAACGCTTGGTGTTCCTTGGCTTGTGGCTGCATCATTCCAATCTCTGCCTCTGCTTTCACATCACCTTCTCCTCTCTCCGGGTCTCTTACAAGGACACCTGTCATTGGATTTAGGGTCCACCTAGGAAATCCAGGATGATCTCAATTCAAGATCCTTAACTTAAATATGTCTGCAAGAACCCTTTTTCCAAATAAGATCACATTCACAGGTTTGGAGAGTAGGATGTAGACATATTTGTTGAGGGGGCCACCGTTCAACCTGCCGCAGCGTTCAAAGAGTTAGAGCCTCATGGCCAGAAACAACAGGGAAATCCATGACTGGTTAGGGTACGTATGAACTCTTTGCGGGCAGGAGTTAGGTTTTATGCCTCTTACAGCAATCAGGATCTTGCAGATCACATAATGGAGGTTCAACAAAACCAAGGCTGAAACCTTTGCTTCGGGATTCAACAGTAGTAGAGATTGGATTTATTGAAATAAATGATGCAGATAAGCATCCCAATTTCTGCCCCTTCTGAGAATTTAATTTCAGTACATTCATCTTCTCTCGAAAAGCAGTCCTCCACACCTTAACAGGCAGTTTTATGTGAATTCAAGAAAATGCCTTCCACAACCCTCAGATTAATTATGTTATGGAGAAAAACACTCTGTTTCACATTGCTTTTTGCTCAGATTTGTCTTGTGAAACGTGGTGACCTCTTCCTAGGGTCACTAGCCTGATGATTGGAAGATTCCAAACCTTGCAGACACCTAAAAGGAACCTTTTCTTGAAAACTTGTTCCAGTAGAAATGCACAACTTGACTCAAGGGCCCCTCATTCACACACACACACAGACACACACACCACTCAGTCCTGCTCTCTCTGTTAATGACACTCCTGGTTGATTTATTGATTGCCTGTAACACCACTGGCTTTTCTTGAAGCACTTGCGATCTTCCCAGTTGTAAGTGCCACCCCCAGTGGAAAGTTGCCCCAAACTGGGATGTTTTGATTGCTGTTTGACTTCCCCAGCTTGACTGGTCAGGGCTGAACCTTCTCAGCTTCCCTGGAATAAGCTCCTTAAGCCTTTTCCCTCCAAAGCATCTGTAAACAGTTGAAGGTCATGATTGTTCACTCTGCAAGATCGATATGCCATTAAATTGTGACAAAAAGGACTGCCAGACCATTAAGGCCTCCCTCATAGCCTCAGTAATCCTGATAAAGTGATGAGCTGTTTTAACCTCTCGGGCTCCCATTGCTAACTACATAGAAAACTCCTGACTGCTGAGGTAACCCTTTCTGCAAAGTCAAGATGACCCGCAAATGACTGACGCTGATTGTGAGCTCCTACTCCTGTACATTTTTCCCTGCTATTGTGAAGTCACTTTTTTTTTAATTTAATCTTTTTTTTTGTCCATGCAGTCTAAAGTCTAGTGTTATTCTCAAAACTATTTTGACTTAAAATATTTTTTCTATTTTCTATTATTTCTATTTTCTATTTTGTTCTAGGGTGAACCAGCTTCCTAAAAGCCTCATCATGTAGATGCACACACCCATTTTCTAATGGTTGAGAGAAAAAAGTAGAAGTATTTATGGAGCCTGAAAATGGCACGGGGCTAGTTTACCCCAAACACACAGGATTTGCCTAAATTGGATCTGTCTTAGCCATGTGATGAGTTCATAGTAGTGAAGTCTGTTGAATTTCTGTCAATTCTATTTTCTTAGCAGTAAGAGGTGAGAATAAAGGGACAGGGTTTTGATAAAATGGGAGAAAAGGCAACTTTTGTGAACGAAAAATAATTTTAATGGATCGAAGCATTCTGGAAACTATTTTAAAATTAAATGTAGACCATCAAGTCTTGTTTGACATTACATGGGTGAGCTCATTTATTATTTGAAGAATGTCAATCTCATCCAGCTAATGTTAAAACCAACCGCTACTATGAACTGATATCCAACGTATTTGAAAATTCCATGACTGTTGAGCCAGATAAAGTTGATCTCTCTCTCTTTGCTAATGTTAAAGTTATCTGATATCCAAAACATATTTTTATATTTTCATTTGCAGTTTAGAAGATCTTCGCTAGCCATGTTGGCTTGTGCAAGCTAATGTAATCATAATTCAGTGTTTAGACTTTATACCTAATATGTACATGCACACACTTGAATACATATACACACATAAAACTCCAGCACTGTCTTTTTTGAACTATTCTAAAAAATAAATACATCATCTGGGTTGCAAAATCATGTTTGTAAAGTTAGATCTCAAGTGCCTCACCTTATCATTATTTTTTGTCTTAAACTCTTCAGAAGATTACTAAATCTAGAGGGATCTGAAGGCCGTTACCCCAAATATGGTTAGTAAAATGCATCTTCATTTCAGTTCCCAAGGCTTTGTTGCGGGTTCATCAGCTAATTGCACACAGGCCTTTTGGGGGCACAAATACCTGTTCATTTACTCCATTTTCTATTTTGCTGATTTGCAAGTATGAGTTTGCAGAGAAACCTTCACCTCAATTCAGGTCTGGCCCTAAATAGCTTATTATATCAACAAAACATACCTTCAAATGAAAAACCAAACACTTGAAACCAGCAGGAGCTACAGGTAGTAAACAGAAAGAAAACAAGTTAATATCTGCTGAGCCCATTAGCTCTCTCCTGCACGTCTTCCTTCAGCATATCAGTGGAATAATCTAGGAGGGCACAAGAACAAGAACAAAGCTTCAGGTCAATGAAATCATTCACTGATCCACCAGCAAAGCACGATAAGTGGTGTATTAGCTTAAAATCTCCTACATGCTGCTCAGACATCCTTGCACAGGTTCTGAAATGAGGCAAATAGACCCTATTAAATGGTACCAAACACTAGAGGAGTTCTTCTGCTTTGTCTTATTTGAACCCCCAAATTAATCCTGAATTTAGATTTTGTGGCTTTGAATTTGCTCTGTAGATCCTGCGACTTAAGTTAAATGGATAATGATGACGATGAAACAGAAGATGTCTTATCCTTCCCTTTATACTTTATCACGCCTAGACCTACTTACAGATTTCTGGTTTATGTTACTCATTAACATAGTAAATATGTATTGTGTGTCTATAGCTTGCTAAATTTCTGGGGATACAGTAATGAGCAATATCAAGGAGCTTCTACGCTTCTTGGGTGTTTCTGTCTTTAAGAGCTTCCATTACATTATAGCAGAGGAATTAGGTCAGTAAGACATGCAATGGTATTGCCTCTTCCAACAACTTTAATCCTTTGTACTGGATATTTGCATTCTGACTCAGATGAGTTAGCACTGGTCACAGAATAAGGGTGGATCGCTATTGCAAAACAGAACAGACAAATGTGCCTGAAGCCACTCCATAGAGTGCCTTGCTGACTGATGATAAATTTTTGCTCATCCACTTACCTTGAGTCTGATTTCTCCATTAGCAAGTAAGATACCTACCCTTTGGTCTAAACCACAGCTGATGTATATCCATACTGCATTTGATGCATTTTGTAGGAAGGCTGGCTGCCAAGGACGTGTTAGGAAGCAAATTTATCTATCATCCTCACTCATGCAAGGCATCATGGAGTCCTGGCCCATTCATTCAGAGGAACTCCAGAAATCAGAAATCCTTTAGCAGGAAAATATTTACTCTTTGAATCAATCACCTCACATTCAGATACATTACATGAAGATAAAATGTGGATGAGACAGAGAAAACATCTTGGCACAGATAGAGCAAGCATAGCCACCAAGTCATTCCAAGGATAGTGGTGCAGATTATTTATCTTACCATACTCTCCCCTCCATTGTTTGGGAATGGAAACACTTGAAAATTAAAAACTCTGTATTTACATTCTCCTTGGGAGGTATAGAGGATTCTAATAAATTTGTTTGGCTGACTCCAGGAAATCTGCCTTTTTAGGTTGCATCACACCCAGCTGTTTGAGTTAAAGTCCATCCAATTTGATTTTCATTTGTCAAACTGATCCCTTTGAAGTCAAGATTACTCTCTCCTTCACGTTTAGTCCTTAAGAGTTTCCAGCTGCCGTTGGCTCTGTAGTTGCGTTGAGGTCTTAAGCCAGTCTTAGGTCATATTGTTCTGCTTTGCAGTTGTCTAAACTATGTCTAGGTGACCTCATTCATCTTGATGACCTAACTTGAGACACTTATCCAAGATGTCTTGGGAGCTGCTGTTCTTGAAGGTTCTCTTGCATTGTGCTCACCCTCTGGTAACCAGCTTCGGCTGTATCTACTTCTCACTGAGAGCACATAACTCATACCAACATCTTCTGTTCATTTGGACAAAGAATATGTTCAATTCTCTTTGGAATCACTGATTGCCACCTGATTTACAATGTCTCCTTTTCTCCTTCAGAACAGATAACCTCTTAGTTTTGAATGAGTCATAAATTGGTTTGGGGATCCTAAGTAGACCGCAGAGTGTTGAATCAACATTTAAAGAGCTCTTCAGTGTCACAGTATTCAGTCTTATTCCTTGGGATTCTTTATGAGAGAGATGCCTATTGTTATCTTTCCTTTGTAGAAGAGGAAACAAGAGGTTAGGTGGAGTGTCCAAAAGATCTTTTATCTGGTAACTATGTAGGTCAAACTTTGCTTTACAAACTTTTGGCCACACTGAATTCTTTTTGTAAAATTCTGTGTGATTTTATTTAATACTCTTTTATTTGCCTGCCTATCTACCTATCTATCTCATCTATCTCTTGGCTATTTGCTCTCTAAAGGGAATACGAATGACCTATATTCTAATGTCTGCCCACTATTAAATTTTTCTAGTTCTATCACCAACATGAAATGAGTTGAGTTGTTTATTTTCTCTGAGAATCAGTTACTTCATTTGTAAATAGTAACTGATACATTTTAGAAGCATTATAGGACTAAATGAATAATAAGAAAAATATATGATCACTCTGATGGTACCTAGCAGAGGTAAGAAAAAGGACAGTTGTTTTCCTCTTCTCTTAGTATGAAAGTGGCACTGGACCAAAAAGCTATTAGGAAAAAAAATAACAACATTACTGATTCATCTGGCATAATCCTTTCTGAATTGAGAAATCATCTGTTTGGAGAGCAATGGAGTCTGATTCTGTGTGAATTTTCTTTAAAAAGTAACTTTTCCCCCAAATCTAATATGTTAGTTTTCTACTGCTGCTCTAACAAATTGCCACATACATAGGGCTTAAAAGAACACAGATTTATTATCTTCTGCTCAGAAGCTTTATGATGAAGCTCAGAGGTCCAAGATGGGTCGGCAGAGCTGCATTCCTCCCAGAGCGCCTCTGGGGCAGAATCTGTTTCCTTGTCTTTTCCAGTTTCTAGAGGCTGCCCGTGTCCCCAGCCTCACGGCCTCCTCATGCCCAGCTCTGTTTCAACTGCCACATCTCCTCTGATTCTCGCTTCTTTTTCCTTGTAAGTATCCTTGTGATTACACTAGACCCACACAGATAACCCATAATTACACCATGTCAAGATCCTTAAACTTAATTACAGCAGAGTCCCCCTCGCCATGTAAAGACACATATAGGCAGGTTCTGGGGAGGAGGACGTGGACATCTTGGGGAGGCAATTATTCTCTCTATCACAGCTAATAAAAACCTACAAAATAGTTTGACTTTGAAGGTCTATTCTCCACACTCCTTGTGGTTCAAATCCATTCACTATTTCTATATCCTTTACCTACCTTATTACTGATATTTCAAGTCATTGAAATCTAAGAAGGTAGATAATCTTTCTGATTTTTTAAGATAAAAATGCAATAAACAATAAGTTTTTGACACTAGATTCCTCTTGTAACCCTTATTTCCTTCTCTGTTTATAGATAACTCCTTACTTTATAGTTTATAGTTTAACTCTTATACCTATTTTGTGTTGATCTGTTTCTGTCTTAGTTGCTCTCAAAATGTAAGCTTCCAGAAAGCAGACCTTGATTATTGTATCCTTTTATAAAAGAGTTTGCCCAGTCCCACGCATATTTACAAAACAAATCCTCTTTGATAATTATATTATGTATCTTCTTTCCCTGAACTTTTATTGATAGACATAATTAGGAAAACAGCAAAATTTGAAATAGTTTTTTTTTTCAGTATTTAATCTATTTCTGTGTTTTGATATTACTGAAAATTTTCAGTGCATAAAGTGTAGGAGTAAGAGATGAGCAGTCTTTCCAACATCTACCATTCTAATTGTTATATGAGTAGGATTTATTATGTAACAATCCAATCACTGTTGTAAGGATTTTACTTACTGTGGCTTAATTCCAGAAGCATGTAAAACAATCAGATGAAAACAGAAAAGCAATTTTTGTTTGTGTAGTGTGCGTGTGTGTCTTTGTGTGCATAATTTTTAAAGACATTCACCCAAGTGGTGGTCAATTTAAATTTATTGAAAGCAGGGACTGGATTTTCCAGACTTGAAAAAAAATGCATCTCTAAAGTAAATTTTTTTTGAGTCTTATATTAAAATAGGATTAAAGATAGGCTGTAATTCCAGAGGTGAAGGTGGTGGATTTTCAAGGGCACATTCTGCACAATGGTACATTTTTAGAGGACAAGCAGGCTCAGGAGTTAATACAGGTACTAGCATTCCATTTCTGTTCAGGATGCTTCATCTTTGAGTACCTTGGATTCTGAGAACTTTGTTCAGCAAGATTGTCTGATATTCGTGAGCTTCCATTCTTTTGCAGTCCTGGGTATATAAGCTAACCACACTACGCAGCTTAATCAGCCTAAAACTGGTTTTCGTAAGCTGTTTTCTGGACCCTATGTGATTGCGTCTAATGTGTGTCTGTGTGTATCTGCTCTATCATTTCCAATTCATTCTCAAACTCTATGTAGCTGGAGTTCCAGCATATAGAAAGACTACAGAAGAGTACGGTTATACCTAAAGTTTTGTAAGCCATCAGTCTGCACTAAGTTTAAGACTGGCTTCGTAAATTCATCTTGAGGTATTGATAAAACTACTATTGATAAACTACTTTACAGGAATATTGGGATAGAAATCTGTTTTCCCAGCTTCTTCCTTCCTTCAATTTCTTTCTTTCCTTTCTTCAATTTCTCTCCTTCCTTCCCTTTCTGTCATCCTTGCTCTCTCCCTTCCTCCTTCTCGCTCGTTCCTTTTCTTTCTTCATTTCTCTTTTTTTCTTTCCTTTCTTCTTTCTTTTTCTGTCTTCTTTCTTTCTTCATAATATGACAGGATATAGGAAGTGACAAAATCTAGCTTTCTCCTGAACACATATTTAATGGTAGATTCTGATTCCTTGTTCTTCACCTTTATGTGATGGTGTGCACAAATGTCTAGAAAAATCTGTGAAGTCAAGGGGCTGGTTTGTTGGCAGCCACACTGTAACTTAAGCATTGAAATGATTGTTTTTCTTCAAAGTAGCCATATACGAGAATATGTATTTATCTAGTGAATGCCTCCATTATTCAAAATATTTTGAAATTTCTCTTTTGAACCTGCATTCCGTGACAGTTTCAGAGTGTCTCACTACATTTTACCACTCTCTAATTGACTCAAAATGCATTCCTTGGATTAATCATCTAACTTATTTACCAGATGTGAGTCCAATATCTTTTGCTTATTTTCAAATGACAAATTCAAGGATGAATATTTACCAACACAAAGGACAGTCAAAAGAATGCATCCACTTAAAGATCAAAAGCCTTCAAACTTTTACCCAGCAACTTGCAATAGCTGGAATATTGAACAAAAATCTACGTATGCTGTCCAATGCAATATGATAAATAAAACTAAGAAATTAAATTTATAGGTAAGTACACACAATAGGACTTTAAATGCAAAACCATTCATGCAATATTATACAAGACACCCACAAAAACATGCCCCTACATGTATTTACATAAAAGGAATTATTTTACAATGTTTAGAATGGTTACCGCGGAGTGATCAAATTATGGGTGGTTTCAATTTTCTTCTTCTCCTTTCTCTAATTTCCAGAATATATACAATTACTTTTGTAATCAAAGGGGGAAAAATTGAGCTCCTAAAGATAATTCTAAATACAAATTTTAAAAAGGATGTGAGTAATGACACCATCACGAGAATAAAAGCACTACCTTTAAGAGTGCACGAGTATTTGAATGTGTTTGGGTAATGTTTGCTTAGAATTAGTGACATTAAGAACTGTACAAATATATAAGGCATATTTGTAAATGCACTACCAATTTTCCCCTGTTATAACTGAAACAAACCAGAGGCATGAATAATATTCGCTAAGTCCTTTAAAATCACTTCTATTGAGCTGTGAGCTGAGTGTCATAGAGCACTGGATCCAATAGGTGCTTAACTATGCTGGTCAGGAGCCTTAGTTTCTGGGGTCAGCTTGGCCAGTACAAACTCTGTATGATATTCTGAAAGGCAAGCACGTACATTACCTGGGTCCACTGTAAAATAAGCCTAGGGTCCTCTCCATCTCTAAAATTCACTGAATCCTTTTCCTCACTGGTTTGATAATAAATAATTACTAGATAGAGTGTTGTTCCATTAGTAATGCTATCCACAGCAAACAAAATTCACTGGAGGCACTAGAGAAAGAATTTGATGGATTGTCTCTTAAATCACACTGGAATTTCCCCAGATTAGTTTGGCAGTGGCTGTAGGATCTCAGAAACGATGAGGTTTAATCATGCCATCTCTGAAAGTTAACTGACTGCATTTTCACCTTTTCCAAAGACGAGGGTGGCCCTTGTTTTTTACTCTACAGTAAAATTCTCTTTAAAGTCTCCTACTTGAGTGTTTCTAGGCCTAATGCTATTCTGTATGGTTTGAGGATTCTGGAAAACCTACACTGCCCAAAATAACAATGTGACAGTGAATCTTAACTAATCACAACTTTCTTTCCACTTTTTTGTCTGGATTTTCTGACTAGTAGTCTTCCAGCTTTCATTCCTATATTATTCAGAGTAATGCTAGATGTTATTATAAATAAATCACAAATTTTAAATGGACCCACACAACAGAAGTGTTTTTCTTATTCTCCTCACAGTCTGACTGAGCTTTCTTCCTCGTCATGATTAAGGGGTCTAGGAGCCTTCCATCTGTGGCCATGCTGAGCCCTAATAGTTTGAAGTTCTTGACTTCCAGGCAGTAGAGAGAAAGAGCTGATGGAGAAGCCCCACCCACTTGAAATCAGGGGCAGGAAGTGAAACACACAACACTCCCCACATTGATTGACAAGAATTAATCACCCGGATGCTAGGGGTGCTGGGACTGTAGTCCCTGTCGGGGCAGCTGCTTCCCAGTGACAACTCGACACTATGGAAGAAGGAGCCTAAATTTTAGTATATACCCCCACATCTCTGCCCCATTTCCTTGGGTTTCTTGCAGTAAAAATTATTTAAAAATATATGATTATGCAAAATCTGCCAAGATATAACACTTATTCATACATGCATCGATTTTCTCATTCAACAAATGTTTATTTGATAGTCTACCATGTTTATGGCCCTATATATTCTAGCTCTGGGATTACAATAGTGGAAAAGACAGCCCTGGTATTTCTACCCTCAAGAGCTTACAATCTAGCTATAGCATAACACATACAAAGGCTCTTAGGTGGAAAAGAGTTTGAAGGGCTGCAAGTAATTTTTCTAAACATTGGATTTATTTCTTTAAAATAATTAGATATATCACCCTGCAGATTACGGACAACTACAAATGGAAAAGGAAACATTTGCAATGGAAAAATCTGGCGGGCCATACCTTGACTAAATGATCAAACTTCACGTCACTTGTGGTAGAATAAATTAACAGTCTATACCCCTGCCATGACGGACTGAGGGCACACCATCAACTCCACAGTATTCTTGCAAAAATAAAAATGGAAAGTTTTAACCTGAAGCTAACCCTGAGAAAACAGACAAATGCAAACTGAGAGATATTCTGCAACACTGTGGACCTGGAGTCTTCAAATTGAGGGTAAGGAGACAAGACAGCTGAATGCAATGCAGGATCCTAGATGAAATCATGGATAAAACACACAGAGGACAAGAGAAAAAAGCAACGGCCCTGAAAGACTTTATTGAGACAATTGGGGAAGTTTGACTGTGGTTATATATCACATAATAGTATTACACAGATGCTAAATTTCCTGAGTGCGCTAAAGGAATTATGGTTATGTAGCATGCCCTTACGTTAGGAAACATATGATGAAGCGTTCAGGGATAAAATGTGAACCGAAGTGATGGGCACATGGATGTTCTTTGTATTATTCATGGAAATTTTCTTTGTTTTTTTTTTTTTTCAAAATAAAAAGTTTGGGAAAATAATCAGACTCATGTTTTTTTAAAAGTTACTCAAGGCGCTGTGTGGGGAAGAAATTAGGGAGGAGTGAGAATGCAAAATAGCCATCAGGGGGCGACTGTGCTGGCCTAGGTGAGCTCCCTCAGTCACTGTGGCTGACGCTAAGAGTAAAGCTGTAGGTGGAATAGGTGGATTCAAATATAGTTTGGAATCAGAGACAACAGCTTTATCATAGATGAAATGTGAGAAAATGAAAGTGAAATAATAAAAACAATGATAGAGGTGAAGTAGTCCACAAGACACACGGTAGGGGTGAATCTAAAGGTCACTGGGACATTAACTGCTATAGCCAAGAGAAATGCACGATTCACAAACACGATTCACAAAGTCCAGGGGACACAGAGACAACGCTGTGTCAGAAGCAGCCCGGCAATTCTGAGCTCTGCAAGCATTTTCCTCCAGGTTCCTGGAACAAGAGTGACTACGACCTAAATATCCTTCCTTCTTACAGTCATGCCCTTCCTGTGACCACGTGACCAACCATTTAAACAACTCCACTGGGCTTTGGAAAGTACACATATTATCAGTGGGCATCTTTAACATTCCTGTGGAGAGAAAGCCCGCTAGGCCTGAAACTATAAGCTTAATGCAACTTGGAGAGAAGAAGCAGTTTTGTTCAGTTCAGGCCAACATGTTACTTGGTGTTTTATGCAAGAGCTGTTATTGCAGTCACACTGCCGAGAAGATTCAACGCCAATGGTAAATTATAAGAAATGCCCACACTTCCTATTTCCTATATCTATTTTAGTTGGTGGCAGTTACGATTTACTACGCAACACTCAAAATACAAATGGTGCTGTGTTAAAGGATATATAAGTGACAGATTTGCAACCTCAAAGCGTGACTTCAAAATATTGGTGCCGGAAAGATTTCCAGTTCCGGAAGGCAGTTGAGACACCCCATGCGGAGCCGCGGCAGGTGAGGGCGACGGCGCGAAAGAGGAGTTGCGGGCCCGCTGGATGTTGAAGTGAAGCTGTGCGAAGCTGGAGGGAGGCGCGGGAGCAGGCAGATGGAGGGGGCCTTCGGTGCCAATCGCACGACGGAATGGCACAGACAGTGAGCAGAGAGTGAGGAAACACTGCTAAGCAGGGAAACTGAGAGCATAAGGACAGGAGGAGAAAATCAAGAAGGAAAGCCAAGAACTTCAGGAAAATGAAGCAGAAGGGTTATGTAAGGAGAAAGTGCGGGCATCCTCCGCTTGCCCCTCCAGCTCTCCTCCAGCCCCCTCTGTCCTGCTCTTCGGCCGGGAGGCTGGATTCTGAGGAAGGTACTCCCAGGGGCTCCCGTGCTCTCTGCAGCCAGTTGGTGGTGTCCCGTGGGAACCACTTTGAGAAAGTCAGAGGACAAGCATAGGGAGAGGTTGGTTTCTTCCGTAGCTCCTGCCTGCCGGTCTCAGTACATCCTTGACCCTCGCTGGCGGCCACAGCCCTCTCCGGCTTTCTCTGCTCTCACTCTCCAAGCCTGTGGTTGGTCTTGGCTTCCCACTTTGACCAGCCCGGGGTTGGATGAGGGGTGTTTCCCTCAACCCCTGGCCGCACTGACATTACAAGTTTGTAAGTAGTCACTTCACTAAGCACTCAGGAAAATGCCCTCTAGTTCTGGCTGGGATCATGAGGCACACAGGGAGTTTCAAGTAGCCATATTCAGCTTCAAGGAGGTTGATTAAGGACGTAATGGGAACCACACCACACAGAGTGAATAGTCCAGCTCTGAAATAGGAAACGGAAATGATGACTCCGTATTCCTAACATAGAAAGGTGATAGATTCCTTCATCCTTCCATGCTTGCATTACTCTTCAGTCCTTACGACACATACTCTTTCTAACCGATGTCTCTGGTGTTCCTGCCTCAAACCCAATCCCTGCCCACATCAGGTCCTTGCGTTCCAATGGTCAAGAACCTAGAGCTCTAGACAACTGAGAACAATCAGCCAGTTAGCTGGGAGGGCTGTGTTTCAGGACAGCTGCACTTATCTGCGAGAGCATCACAACCTAGGAGGGACACACGCTTTGGAATTGAACTTGAAAGCTTCCTCATGCGGGCATTCAGACTGATGCCTCTTCAGCTCATCTGCCTTGGTTTTTACATTAATAGAAGAGAGGAAACGTCGAGACAAATGTGCACATTTAAAATATCCAGGAGGATGCAGCTTGTGTTATATGTATCGCCAGTACAGCAAGAATGCAAACAGATTTATACAGAAAAGAAAAGAAAGAAAGCTTATGCCTTATTCTAAATCATCAGAATCGCTTCAGACTGCATTCTAGTCTCTGGGATTACAATAATTAAAAGAGATTTCGAGGGGCCAGCCCCGTGGCCGGGTGATTAAGGTTCTGTGCACTCCACTTTGGCGACGCAGGTTTGTGGGTTCGGATCCCAGGTGCAGACCTGCTCCACTCATTGGCCATGCTGTGGAGGCATCCCAGCTATAAAGTGGAAGAAGATTGGCAGGTATGTCAGCCCAGGGCCAATCTTCCTCAAGCAAGCAAAAGAGGAGGATCGGCAACAGATCTTAGCTCAGGGTGAATCTTCCTCACAGAAAGAGGAAAAAGAAGGAGGTTTTGAGAAGTTGCTTTTATAAAAACGGTTGTGAAAATTAAACACATGGACACAAACACACAAAAAGATACCTGTCTCCCTCTCTGCCTTCCCTCACGCCCACCCCACACAAGCTTTCTGCTGCTTCTATGGAGTGTCTGTGATCGTCACCTTCAGAGGAACGCTAATACCCAGAGAATGTCAGTGGAAAGCAGACCATGGAAGAACCTCAGCTACGATACCTAAAATTAGAAGCTGCTCTTGAAAATCTGTCCCAGAAATAAAAGTACTCAGATGACTGTACTTCATTGAATTCAGGTAACACTGCTTTAAGCACAAACTGCAGAAGTGAGGGACCTTGGTACCTCTGAGACGTAATAGCAACAGCCCAGAACGGTTTGTTACTAAAACTACTCAAAATTCCTTTTAAAGGAAAGAAATGCTTTTCTTCTCTCTACTCCTCCACTAGGAGCAAGCAATCTTTTTCCATCTGATATAAATTATGGTTCAAGTTTCAAAAAACAAGGCTCTAGAAAGAGATCTTTTAGTCTGCCCACATTGACATTACAAGTTTGCGTCAAACTACAATGAGGATGGCTGTTATCAAACGTTAGAGTTATATGATACAAAGGAATGTTTGGAAGAAGCAAATGGACGAGCAGAATGATAGAACAACATGGGACTAATGCATGTCGCTTAGATGTGGAAATATTGTTGGTGCAATAATAACAAGAAGACAGAACTAAGCTAGTGCAAGGAAAGGTTAGGAAGAAAAGGTGCGTCACGTGAAGGATATTACGGAAAAGATTAGGTTTGATCATACCATCTTCTAAAAGCTAAGTGATTAAATTTTAACCTTAACTGAAGGCAAGGGTAGCCCCTCTTTTTACTATGCAAAATTCTCTTCAATGTCTCCCCTTTGAGTGTCTCTATGCCCAATTCTATGCTGAAAAACATGATCTGAAAGTTTTTAAAAGATCAGAAAACTAAAATAAGTAATTTTTAAGACAAAGATACCGAGAACTGGAGGCCAAGGCAAACTCCATTGGAAAGAAGAAATTCCTTCATGACAATGAAGATATTATGGAATCTTGTTTTAGTGTTTCTTAGAACTACAGCTGCACTCAATACAGAAAAATCTGGAAATCATAACATTTGAAGGCAGAAAAGTCAAAACTTTCAGGCAGAAACATGGACCAACCCATGGTGGACAATACATGGTCTAATACAACTGGTCCACTCCACCTGTGGAAAAAAAAAAATGAGGATAATCAGAGAAACACGGACTTTTCAAATTACTTTTATAAGAGAAGATGCCAGAAGAATTCATCCTGAAAAAAAAAGAAACAAAGAACACCATTATAAAATACTAAGAAATGCCTCACTATACCAAGAAGGAGGAAAATCTAATTCACAAAAATAATCACGTTCTACCACCCTTGAAAAGACAATTTGATTAATTATCTAAATGAGTTGACTCTAGAAAAACCATGGGCATATTTTATCTGGACTTTAGAAGAAAGCTTTTGGTACTATGCTGTACACAGGGGTAATCCGTCAAATAGTTATTAAACTTGGGAGGCAAGCACAGGCCTTGGCGGGATAAGTACAGCCCTGGAAGCTGTACCAGATGAGGGAGCCAGCAAAGTGCCACAGAATGATCCATTTGAGGAACAATTTTGTTCTTTCAATGTATTAATGAGGTAGGGAAAAAAAAAAAAAGAGAAAGAACAGGCCGTCAAGTCATCCCATTTGCAAATGATGAAATCTGGGGAGGCCATGTTAGGGAGGGAAAGCCACATCATTTATCTTAGTGGGAAGAGCGCCATCTTGGGCAGCGTCTTTCAGTCATGTTGCACCGTGCTTGGGACTTTCCAATTCCTTCTGACAGACTTGCCTTTTCTTTAATAATACATTGGGTTTGTAGAATGCTTTTCTTCCTAACAGTACAAAGCACTTTCCATGGATTTTATTTCATTTATCTTCATCAAAACCCGTAAGTGTAAAAGGCCAGGTAAAGTTGTCTATTTTACAGCAAGAAAGAGAAGTTCACTCAGGCCAGCTGATATGCCCACGGTTGCAGGGAACATGCTGTACCTAAGTTAACCACTTATCCTCATCAGTGGATACACTGAACGGCCATGGAGGGGGTTAAAGAACCTATATTAGGTTTTCTAGCAGAGCAATGGTATTCAATGCTTCCCCTGCTTCTTCCTCTAGGTATGGCCCACGGGCCAAATTGGACTGCTGCCTTTTATGGTAAGGCCCATGAGTTAAAAATGACTTTTACATTTTTAAGTGGTTGGGAAAAAAAGAAGAGTAATATTTTGTGATGTGTGAAAACCACATGACATTCAAATTTCAGTGTTCCATCAGTAAAGTTTTATTGGCACACAGTCATGCTCGTTCCCTTCCTTATTGTCTCCAACTGCTTTTGTGCTCCAGAGCAGATCAGAGGAATTGTGACAGAGACCATATGGCCCACAAAGGCTGAAATATTTATCATTTGGCCCACTACAGAAAATGTTAGCTGAGCCAGTGGGTTTCTTTTCTCCTTTCCTTCTTTCTTTTAGCAATTGAAACTTTCTTTAAAAAAAAAAAAATCTTTAATAGGGAACTGGAGCTCCCCCTTCAAGATGCTCCTGCTCCACACTGCTCCCAAAATGGAGCCAGAAGCTTGCCCTAGAGTTCAGTTTCAAAATGATAAAGCCAAGGAGTCAGGACTAGAGTCTCCCTCTCTCTTAAGCCAACCTAAATAGATGAGAGAGAATGCACAGCAGCTGGTGCCGTGTCCCTGCTTGGTGAAGGACAGTTCCTCCCCCAGATACCTCCTTCCCTATCAGATTGTGAGCCTCTCATGACACAAGCATGTCTTATTCATCTTTCCACCCCCAGCTCCTTGTACTTACTAGCCCTTAATCAACAGTAACTTAACAAATGTTCATAGATTGAAAGAATGAATGGCATGCAACCTAAGTCCAGTCAACACCCAGAACAGACGTGGAAGCTCCACAGTGTGCCTCCTGTCCCATTTCCTATCTATTCACCCAGCATCTTTACCCTTCTGCAGAGCTCCCTGAACTCACGGACACGAGAGGAAAAGAGTAAACACATCCCTTCCCTAAAAACACCAATTTTTTCCACTGGCAGGAATGACGCGCACCGTCTAAAGAGACGCTGATGATATTTAGAAGCATTAGTAAATGAATTCTCATTAATCAACACTGGATAGTTCCACATAACTGTGAAAAGAGAAAAAAATGAAAAGCCAATAATAGTTCTGTTCTGCAGGAAAATTGAGGCCAGTTTCAAATCTACCCAGTAATCATGCCCTTTTATAAATGAAGTCAGCGATTTTTTTTCAGGCATAATTGCTCATCCAGCAACAGTTCAACAAAACCAGGCATGTTTTTGTCCACTGAATGTTCCCAGGTTCTATATAAAACAGCAAAGTTCTTACATCAGTCTCCATAATTCAGAAGGAAGTTTAGGATGCATCAGGCTAAACCAAATATGACCTTTGCTCCTGTATCCTCCTGTCTGCTAATGATACTTTTCACATTTAGTGTCAACCAAACCCAAAAGGCACAAATGCAAGTGGAGGTGAGAGTCAGTCCTCTGCTCAGCTTAGCCGCATTTCTCATGGATTAGCAGATCCATGAGATATAAAATGAACAAGAATTGATCCTATCTTTAATGATGATGGCTTTGCTGCTGTAGCAAAGAAGATAAATGGTGACTTCAGACTACGATTAACCCCAACTGAACTGTTTCAGTCAGTGCCCGGGAAAGCAAAGAAAGCCTGCTCAGATGAAAGTATGAGGAGACAGCTTATAGAATGTAAAGGGACTCTTTACAGAGCAGCATTAAGAGACCTTCCAGGGGACATTGAGACACCCAGAGACTAGCAACAACGGGAGCTATTACCGTCCTGAGACCTGAAGAGGCAGGGGAGGGAATTGTTCTAGAGGATTCTAGTGAGATCTGGAGACATAGAGAAGAGCTACCTCACAGAAGCTGTAGTTGAGGGGTGGAAGCATTGCCAGAACCACAGCAAAAAGCAGGGAGAAAGTAGTGGGGAAAATACCCTGTGCTTTGGTCTCCTGCCAGGGCTTCTCATTGGCCAATTCCATCCAGAACCCAGAGGTCAAGGGAATCTGGCCAATGCAATTGGTAGAGGTCATAGAGGTCTTCCGTCTCTTCCCAACCCAGGTAAATATCAATGCAGAGAAGGTGGAGAATGGGTGGACAAGGGTGGGCTAATGGGAAATGACCAGCAGATGAGCCACAATATGAAACAATTGTCCATATCCTCTTTGTCTCCCATATCCTCCCGACCATAACCTGTCTCTCTCTTCCGCATGCTTCTGTACCCTCCAAGTAAAAGAGAACCAATTAATAAGCAATTGGATTTACTAAGCCATCAGGTAAGTGTTGGCGAGCCATGAGAAACCTACTTGCCTCAATTTTGAAAATATCTCTTTTTTTAATTACCTACCTTCTCCAGAGTGCCCCAAGGAAGTTTCTTGGATAACAGTAATAATATTTTAAATCTTTTATAATTTTACTGGCATTTAGAAATCTTAAATAATTTAATTTCCTCTAATAGATAACATTCTCTTTTGGATTCTCTCCTCAGTATGTCCTTTTGTTATAACCAAGCCCATAGGGTGACAAGTTCACTTCATTAGTAAGCCTCAGAGTTCTAGGAGATGAACGCTGTAGCACAGGACTGGATTTGTGAACAGAACCCAGAGATTTGGGTCCTTGATCCTTCAGTTTTAGTACTTGAGTGGTCTTGACCTTACGCAAGGCTCTTTACCTCTCTAGGCTTCAGTTTCACTATTTGTAAAATGGTGGAGTTGAACTGCATAAACTCTAAGGTTCCTTTTAGCTCTGAGACTCTGTGACTCTCTGCTTCTACTTACACTCAAGCAACTGAAAATGTTGCATCGCAGAAAGAATATATTACAGACTTAATAGTGCCTGGTATGGAACATGGAGGGAGAGATCCAATACTGAGAATCAATACACACTAACACAGAACAGGAGATGGAAAGCGCAGAGGGCAGTCAATCAAGGGCTAATGCACAGCAGACTTCTTGGCCAAGGCCAAAGACTGAAAGAAAAATGAAGATGATGGAGGGGAGGCCTAGGGGGTGGTATCAAGATAAGACTCCCTTTAGGAACAGCTGCTCATGGAAGCAAGAAGTAATTTATAGATCATGGCAACTTTCAGTTTTTCTTGTTGGGAATGTTTATGGGTTTTTCTGTTACCGCTAGCTGTTAACTAGAAATTGACATGTTGCTCCCTAGGCCCTGAGTATAATTCTGATACTTAATATCTAAGTAAAACTAGTTTGGTCCATCACGTGGCCCAGCCATGGTCAAGAATTCGTAACTGTCCAGTGTAAACAAAGTTGTGTAATTTGTTTGGATCTGGTTTCTGCTGCATCCCCCTGCAGCAGCTCTGGGGACTATTAATAGGAATTATGTACTAGGGAATGCCTCGTGAATTTGCTAATAGCGAAACCACATATATGTGATAGTCAAAAATGATCCTCTCTGCTGTTGATACTATTGTGTATTGCGTCCAGGCCAAGATGGTACTGGATAATATATTGGAAAGGAATTATTACTCTGACTATCCAAATAATTTATTCTCTCTTTTTGTGACTGGGTACTATGCAAATTTTTAATTCAATGATGAAGAGCCTCTCCAATCCTTTAAAATAGAATAGAAGTAAGAGAGGATAACAATTGTTCATACCATGGGCTGACAGTCTGTCATTGTACATACAGATAAAAATATTTTCTTCTATCAGGTGGCACAACTCAGGTGGATGTCCTGGGACTCAGGCAGGTGACTGAGTTCTCCTGCCTTAAGTGTAGGGAGCCGTGGGCAGTTGGGGAACCTTCGGTTAAGAGCAGACTTGGATAATAACCTTTGACAGTCTCTTCTAACCACTGTTCCTTTAATAAACCTCTGCACTAGGAATAAGATTACTGTGTATTTTGTTTCTTCTCCCACATTGCAAATGAAGACACTATTCAATAAAGAATCCGTAGTCATCCTTGAAAGGGGGAAAAATAAGTAGCTAGTATTTTTCATGGCCCAAGGGAAAACCAGAAAGAGAACATTTCTCAGATCACAGAAATCACTACTGGAGAACACAGTTTAACACGGAGCACTTGGCCTTCTGCAGGCCATCTGCCAAGAGTGGACCTTGAGTTGTTGTCAGTGCAGATACATCAATGCCCAACTCCGTTCTGAGGCTTCCCCATGAATCATGAAGAGCCATTCAAATTCCTTTCAAGATGAGTAAGTAAACATTGTTTAATTCCAGTCCTTTATCCTCAGTGGTTATTATTCCTCCCTTTGAGTTGGTTCGTTGAGAAACCAGGTCAGAAACAGCACATAAACCTCGTAATACTCTTTGTTATAAGATGTGTGTGATATTGTTTTATTTCACCCTGAAATCTTTGCTCACAGCTGAAAGTAGCTTTTTGATAATTTAGTCTCTCGAATGACTCAGACTCATTATAACACCAGCTCGGCCTTACACCTAGCTCGTTCTGATTTGAACTTAGAATTGTGGCTTTTCAATTCACGACCTCGGGAATAAATATACTTATAACAGCTCACTGTAAAGTTTTATTTTGTTTTGCTTTTTTTCAGAGGCTAAGAATCAGCTTTTACTGACCGGATTTTCCAACTTTTCTAGAGATTCCAATTAATTAAAAAACTCAATAGATGAATGAATTCAGAGAAGTTTTGCTTTAGAAAAAATGGAACGAAATATCTCATCTTCTCCCTTTTGGGAGCATAAGAGAGGTCTGATAGTGACTACTTCGAAAGATCAGCTGTGTAGCTACATTCAAAGTATTTGTAAGCTGATGATGAAAACCAGCCTTATTCATTTATATTTATATTTTATACATATTTTGCTGGTGCTTTTGATCTGAATTTATGGAAGGCCTTTACATATTTTAGTTAATCCTAGCCCTATCCATATGAGATATGTAGATATGAGATATATAACAAAACCTATCATAGTGCTTATTTCTGTTTTGTTTCACCTTGACTACAAGCCATACGTTCCTTGGGGAAATATCGTATCATTCACCTGTTTTACCCACAGAGCACTTAGCATAGGGTTTGGTCCAAAGCAGAAGCTAAATATCTATTTGTTAAATGAATCAAAGGAAATCTTGAGTCCCTAATTTATGTTTCCCTGCAGGAAAATCTGCAAGCTGAACTGTTTCTTAATCCTTTCCCTCCCAATTAGCTGTCCATTTTCAGTCTTCCTTTCTAATGTTTCTTGAGCCCGTCACCCTTCCTCTGCCTTTGCCCTGGTTTACACTCTCAGTTTGGTTCACCTGGGATGATTTCTGCCTCTGGTCTCTTTTTACCCCTCACCTTGCTGTCTATGCCTTCCTTCCTCCTCACTGTTTCAACTCTCCTTCATGTATATATGAACTTCCCTGTAACATAAAAAACAAACAAGCAAATACTCCCAAAGTCAATATCCGGTGTTCATCACTTGCGATATCACAAACTCTTCCAACATATGGCAGCATTACTTCCCAGCATTGACTGGCATATAACCTAGATACACTAGCATAAATGGACTTTTTGTTGGTTTGGGAAGATTCCTAATCCCTTCAATCAGTATCCTCTTCCTCATGCCATTCAGTCAATTTAGAATGACCACACCTCTAGATTGCCATCTGCAATAGGGATTGTAATCGCACTTGTCTTTCTAACCCTAACCCAAAGGTACAATCTTCCATGACACCTTTCCTTATATTCTCTCTATTCCCAAATGACGTGAAGTCACCTTTGTTGGGGATTTCTCAGTCTCTCCATCATTTGAATTCTTTTCTAAGCGGGAATCATGTTTGATTCCTCTGGTATAACTGCAACGCCTGGCAGAATGCCTCGTACATAATAAGTTTCAATAAATATTTGTTTGAATTGAGTCTCTTAAAATTCACTCATACTTATCCATAAAGGGCAAAAGACTCTATTTGGTGCCTCTCTAATTCTCAATATCAGCTTTCAATTCCCTTTTATTTCTCACTCTCAGAATTTAAATGTCACTTTACAATTCTCCGAAGAAAAGGAATGTCTTCCATTTTTCGTTCTTTTGCTCTCTGTCTTCACCTCCTTTCTCTGACATTTTAAATTTTTCATTCACTACTCTTCTACTCTTTTCTTCAATTTTACCCACAGTTCTGAGCAAACCAGTGATTCACTCTAGAACATCGGGCTGTTACCAAAACTGAAGTGGGTTCCCTCCTGGCGAGTTAAATCAGACTCTCCACCAGAAGTAAGTTGTCTCACAAAGTAAGGTGTATTTGCAGCAAATAGGAGACCACAAGGAATCATTTCCAGAGTCACAGCATCCCTGAACAAAGGGAAGCAGGGACATTTACTTTGGATGGGGAATGAATATTCAAAAGGGAGAGGTGGATGTTCGCTTGCACAGGCTCAGTTGGAAATCACGCTTCCACATACACTGCAGGTTATGGTAACAAGGCCTAACCTCCTCCTGGAGAGATCTTAGCATTAAAAATAGGCAAAGGCCATAGGCATAGCTCTCTGGTGAGGCTAGATCTGGTTCAGGGTGGTTGGTGATTGCATCTCCTTAACATAACGAAAGGAAAAAGAACAATCTGGAACAACAGTTCAAAGCTTCCAAACCCACCCTTGAGTTCCTTGGAGCATCTAGTTCAAAGGTTTCTTTCAGTTTCATTAGTCAATGGTTTAACAAGTTTCATAACTTGAAAATCCAAGTTATTATAAACTTAACACTGTGTTCCCATTAGTCTTTCTTCTTTTTAACTCCATTGTGATAATAAAGTTGTGTAGAGGTCTTTGGGGCCCTGGGAAGAGAGAGTCCAGTAATTCACTAGCCAGCAAAGCCTCCGATCTTGGATGGGATCCAAGCCAAGCGTGGAGATGAGGCTGTGTTTCTAGCCGCACAGTGGAATTGCAGACTGGAAAACTCCGTTGTCTGGATACTCAAGCGAAGGCTGGTTCCGTGTCTCCTTCTTGTTTCCAGCATGCCTTTGGGGAATGGTTCACTTTTTATCAAATTGTGTAATAACAATGTTCCCAGTTCCTGAGGGATTGTATATCAGTGCAATGTCGTAGGAATGCGAATAAAATGAGGCTTAATTTTGAAAGAACTATGTATTGCAAAATTTAACTTTTGCCTGTCTCCAGTTCCGGAAGACAACAGAGGAAGAGAGAAAGTGTGTGTGGAGGGCAGGAAAGTTAATACTGACCCCCAAGGAGATCTTTTTCAAGCACTTTCCAGCTATAATTAGAAATGAGCAAGGAAATGAGAGAATCAACAGTGATCGGAGCCACCTTCCTCCACGGAAAATATGTGGCGGCAGCTAGGGTAAAAAATAAAAATAAAAACAACAAAATAAAAATAAAGCACACATGTGGACTCTTTACCAAATGATGAAAATAAATAGTTGAAAAAATAATAGAAGTTATTGCCATTGCTATCAATCATTATTATAACATAATTATAAATATCGTTATATAATCAAATACATATTTATTTTATATCACCATTATGAGTCAAATTAATCTATTCCCAGGAATCTATTATAATTTGAGTTATGAGTAGTTGCATTGGTAAATAAATCTCTTAGCAATAATGTAGGTAACAAGCAATAGCTCCTTTCTTCATACCGCTGTCCCATTATTAATCCGTGGGATATGCAATTAGTGTACATGAGAACACTAGTTTCCAGGAGACTGGAAACTGGGTTTTCTTTGATATATGGTCAATCCCCAGTGCTTCAATTGCTCTGCAAAAGGAACTTTATTTTCTTTCTTCCATGAAGCATATCATAATGTATTTGTTTCATAAATCCTCTTACCATCCTTACACAGCAAACAGGGGACACATATTTTCATTTCTCATACCTGGGTGGATAGGCTAATGGAGATGCAGCAGATCAGAGGTAGAGAGCCATTTGTGATGTCAAACGGACCTGGCTTTGACTCTTCCATTGTCGCTGACTAGCCACAAGACCTCGAGCAAGCTTAAATTTCTTCATTCTGGACATAAAAATATACCCAGTATCTATCTGAAAAGGTTGTTGTGAGGAACCAATGAGACTATATATCTATACACATAAGTGCATACACACACACACACGTCCATTGCACACGTATACTTTGTATAAGAGCTGACACATTGTAAGCAGTCATTAAACCTGGCTAGTATTTTCATCATTATGAAGCTTTTAATTTTTCTTAGTTTTTTAGTGATGCTACCACACTGTCTGATACACCCTTCTAGATGCCTAGAGCCAAGTACCAGGGTCCTGCACCCTCCAGCCTACCAGGGAAAACAGGACCATGATCTACGTTCAGCCTTTCATGACCTGTGGATCTGTTTGTGTTGTGGTCAAAATGTGTAAAGAAAGCTATGGGGCATCCTCCTTCTGGCCATTATATTTAAATACAAAGTGTTTAGCAATCAGGCCATTTTCTTAGCTTTTGTTTTGAAGAAAAAACAATCAAAACACTTAGCAATGCCCGGCAGGTAATGAGCTCTCAGTAAATATCATCATCATCTCCCTTGGTGGCCTGAGCTCTAAAGGCCCAATCCTAAGGAAAGAGCAGATGCAAATGGGTAGGGTTTATTTTTTCCAGTTTATAACTTTTATTACCACAGCTGTACCATTTCCATATTTTTAACCTTTTTTCGTTGAAATAATTTAAAATTTACAGAAGAGTTGAAGAATAGTCCAAAGAGTATTCCAGTACACCCTTCACCCAGATTCATCAATTGTTAACCTTTTGCCTCTCTCTCTTTCTGTCTCTCTCCCCTGCCTTTACACACAAACACACACACATATATGTATTTTGACAGCCCACTTCTTCACCCCAAATGTTTTGGCATATTTTTCTTAAGAACAAAGACATTCTCAGTACAATTATCAAATCTAGGATCTATATAATACTATTTCCTATGTACTATCTGTGTTAAAATTTCACTAATTATCCCTACACATGTCATCGCAGTATTTATTTTCCCTGATCTAAGCCAGGCTTGTGTGTCACCTTTAGTTTCCTTCACCTTTCATTCACCTCCTAACTAGGGTTAAATCTCCTTGTTCTAGGAGCTTTGTGATTGTACAGTGCAAAAATCAATGAAGACAAAAAACTATTTTTTCTAATAAGAAGCAAAATATTTTTATAAAATATAGTAGATTTCTTAGAAGAAATATGAATATTCTTTGATACTACCAAAAATCCAAAAAAGTCTATGAGGCTTTGTTCCCACCTCTCTAATAACTTTCACCAAGGCTACTTAAGAAAGTTTTTATGAGACCAATCTGGTGGCGCAGGGGTTAAGTGAGCATGTTCCACTTCGGCAGCCCGGGGTTCGCTGGTTCAGATGCTGGGTGCAGACATGGCACCGCTTGGCAAGCCATGCTGTGGTAGGCATCCCACATAGAAAGTAGAGGAAGATGGGCACAGATGTTAGCTCAGGGCCAGTCTTCCTCAGAAAAAGAGAGGAGGATTGGCAGCAGATGTTAGCTCAGGGCTAATCTTCCTCAAAAAAAAAAGAAAGTCTTTTACCAGGAAAAAGCCTCAAGGCTGATCCTGCTTTGTCTGGACCTGTTCTCCAGCACGCTTTGAACACCAAGTGCCGGTGTGGGATCTGGGTCTGGCCCTGAAACGATGAAAAGATCTGGGCAGAACTAAATGCTGTATGAATCACTTGTATGAAGGAAAGCAGATGAGAAGTTGTCTGAGGCTGTGGGGTGGCCACTGGAATTGAGTGCAAACAGGCACGGGGCATCTTTTTGGGGTGATAAAAATGTTTGAAAACTGGATTGTGGTGAGGGTTGTGTGACTCTGTAAATTCACTAAAAACATTGAATTGTATGATTAAAACAGGTAAGTTTTATGGTATGTAAATTATACCTCTAAAAAGTTACTGGAAGGAAATAAGCAAGGGAAGGAAGGAGGGAGGGAGGGGCAACCCAGAAAAAAAATCTGGACAGAGAAATCTTAGCCATAGAGCAATTTAGGCAAATTTCAGGGACTTAGGCCTCCCAGATAAAGGTGACAGAAGACATCAGCTTCCTCTGGCTGCTTTCTTACCCGCGGCCTGTTTTGAGTGACAAGCAGAGCTTGAGAGTTCTCTAAACTGTATCGGTACCTAGAAAACGTTTCTTCACTGGCAAAGGGAAGACGAATCCTGTATTATTTGTTTCTCTATATAAAAATCCTACCTGATTCGTGCGCACAGGCTCATGATTAAAACAAAAGAGAAGGAGCCTCCATACCTGTTTTGGAACTTTTGAAGAAAAAAAGAGCTAATAGAAGTTGCAAGCTTATCTTCCGGACAGGCATCTGTTTGTATGAAAATGATCAGAGGAAACAGGTCTGCATCCATATCAGCATAATGTCTTGAGGATGGTACGCTGGAACAAAGAGAATCGTGCAAGTTTCATTGCAGAAAAACTGTAACTTTAAGCATTTTTATAAATCAATGACCTCAAAATTCTTTTGGCGATTTTATTTTTTTTAAATAAAATTAGCCAAGCTCACCAAGCATCCCTTCTGTGGCCTGAATATCCACTTTCTGTAAAAAGCATGAAGAAAACTTCGATGGAGCAACAAGGCTGTAACACCGAGGGAAATGATTGATTTCACTCGAACACCAGCAGCAACAACAAAATGTTTAAAAACAGTTTCACGGCTCAACTTTCTCCTTGCTTTTTTTTTCTCTTATAGTTGGAATGTATTTTATCGTCTGTCAGTTTTGCCCTATGATATGTCCTCTTAAATTGGATCTGTAAGCCCTTCATAAAGTTTAATAAATCTTCAGCATTTCACCCTAAGGAAATTATATTAAAAACCTTCAAATGTGAAGTTGGGCCCGCAGACACACAGCGCTGGGAATTTTATCACCATAATCAGCGTGTAATGAAAGCCGCTGTCGCTGTTCCTTCCCCATCATAATCTGCCTGTCTTTATGAAAAAGGGGGGGTTTGTCTGGGTTCATCTGCAAGCTTTAATTGGAAGATGTCTTCATTTCATTCCAGCCTACTGGGATAATAACTCAGTCCCGTGTTTAAACACAGGCCCTTGCTGCTGATATTTTTTCATTTAGTAAAGCATGTCTCTTTAAATGATTTAGCAAATCAGCATGAATGCCAAGCCTGGGTGATTGGCAGCTCATTGCTGGTGCACCATTTGCATGACATTTGTTCTGCAGCTAAGAAAGCTGCCGCAGGTAAACAAGCAGGCCCTGTACAGACTCCCTTTGAGTCCCTTCCTGTTTATTTTCTCATAATCAAATGACATTTATGGAGAGGCAAATGCAGCTGCGCAGATATGAGAGAAACGCAATCAGGCTAAACATGATGACTTCATTCAGGTGATATTTTGATTAGGGAAAGGATATTTTTATGACATAGGGGGCTTTTTTATTGAGAAATCTGGCAAGTTCCCTTTTGTGTAACTAACACTTTATATTTCATCTATATTTTCATGTAAAGGCTGGACTCAAATAATTGGTTGACTGGGCGTTCACTTCTGAGGGTTTCATTAAAACATGAGAAAGCATCAAGCAGGACACACAAGACAAGCTTCTTTGTCCCAGTCAGAAGAAAATAGCCTTTTCTCCCGTCAAAGGAAAAAAAAAAGAAAGAGAGAAAACAAGGCAATATCATATAAAGCTATTTTATGGCATCAATGAATTTAGCTTTTCCTAAAGGAGATTTCAGAGAGGAAGTTATTTTACAGTTAAACATTTTATATGTTTTTTCTGGCTGCTCGTCCTCCCAAGGGATGCGGACAATAAGAAGTTGGGTATTTTTCCTTTTGCTTTTTAAAAAATTTTAATAGTAATATAAAATCTCTCTAGGTAATGTGGTTGAGGAGAGTAACAAAGAGTAAGCTGCGCGTTAGCAGGCTTGCTGGAAATGCAGGTGTACGTGGGACTTACAGAAAGAGGTCTGCCTTCATTTCTGGAAAATGTTTCCCCTGCAGTACGGGCAGATATAATCTCAAAACTTCCTCAGCTTCTCCCAGGGTTAGAGGCTCCGGGCAGGAACTGTCATTTCAACTCTATGATAAGGACGCATTTTCACAATCAGCTGCCATATCCCTCTTAAGGGGCACCTCAGACAACCAGAGACCACCCGGATTCTTGATGAGCTAAGACAATCATTCTGGGAAAGGCATTGTCTTTTTCCATCACTTCTATATGAGAGAAGAATGAAGAAATATACTTATTTTAAGGATGAAAAAGCAGTTCTAAACAACCCAAATTTCATTTTGTTATGTTTTTTGTCGTTATGATTTTGGGTTCCTGTTCTGGATAGACTCCCTCCTGTGCTTTCTCTCCATCATCTATGAGCATTAAGTGGAAAGGAAAGACTCATCCAACCCACAAGGCCTAGAATGCCCCCAGTCCATCAAGACAGCAAAGAAAGACTCCACACTAGCACAATGCGCAGAGCTGGACACTCCAGCTACTCTGGGGCTGGCGGAGAGAGCAAGCTTTAAGAGCCCAAGAAGTAGAGAAAAGCTAACAACAAGTTTGAGAAGGAGATATGACTGGAATGAAAGAAAACGTCTAACACGGCTATAGTCCCCATCGGTGTTTTATTGTTATACATGAATACAGGAAAAATACTCTATTCAGCAACATCTTCCAACCTGAAGGTCAATGATCTTAAGTAACAACAACGACACTTATAGGGTTCTTTATAACTTCTAGAATGTTATGTCATTTGATATAATAATGTCTAGTATAAGCTCTATATTAAGAGAGTGCTGAGGGTTTACTGGCTGAAGAAGCTTTAGCAGGAAGCTGGTTCTTTTGACATAGACGAAAGAAAGAAATTACCTTTCCACTGACAGAGTGCAGCGGGCTTGGTGCGGGGCGCTGTCCCGTGGAACTATTCACATTCTTGTACTGTGTTTGTGTGTAGTGGTGGGGAGATTCCCAGCCCTCTCCTTCCCGAAGATAACTCGTGATTTAAAATTTCTTTCTATTCCTTTGTTTGTTGTACTCTAAAAACCAAGAAATCTAAATACCTTTCAAGAAATCTGATTCATATCAGGTGATGTAAATAATTTAAGGATTCTAAGATGTGGACCACATTCAGTGAAGGAAAGAAGCAAAGTTATCTTGAGGGCTTTCTGAGCAATTTCTAGACAATGCTGTTGGAGGGTAATTCTAACTCCATTTGCCTAAATTAAGGAGGCATACTGTGGAGACTATAGACTCCTGATGAGTCTGTGACCAAAAGGAGTCATACTGAAGAGAGGGCTTGTGGCTGATCCTGATCCCCATCCTCCACCATGGCAAGACTGGATTAGATGGAATAACTGCCAATGTGGTGGCCTGTGCCTCATCTTGAACAGCAAGCAGTTAAGACCAGCCACTGCATCTTATTCACCTGCATGTCAGTTCTTAAGTTATTGCCACTCAGCTTCAACTGCATCCTTCAATGTATGCTCTATCATAAACCACCGAATTCCTGTAGGTATTTCTCCTCTAAAGGGACCATGATAAGAAGCCTTCTCAGTAGAGGGTGCTGGAAGGACACTGCAGGAGGAAGGGGCATCCTGTAATTTCTGGTGGAGGGTGGAGGTGGGAATGAGGACATCCTGTGCTACCCACACAGACAGAATGTGAACCACTTCACCCCTCACCTCCACAGTCTGGGTCTGGCAATCACCTGTCCACAGCCCTGTCTACCCAAAGTCCCCCAGCCAGCCCCAGGGCAGCCTGCATGGCCATGCCACAAGTTGCTGATGGCTTGCTCCGCACCTGCACTCTGCAGGGTTGCTTGCTGTTTACCCCGCAACTCCAGTCTAGCTCCTGCCTAGTGAAACTAGTCAATATCTCTGCTGGCCAGTGGCTGAACTACATCTCCTCCAATGGGATCTTCAAGTTTCCTTCATTACTCTCCCAAAGCCCTAGGGTGCCACGTAGAGTTTCCTTATACATATGTCAATAATTCTTATATTAAACTTCCCCTGTAAAACCTACTGTGTGATTTCTATTTCCTGATCGCTACAGTATGAGAATATTCAGAGCTGAGTATGTTGTTTGGCACCTTGGAAGTTATCGGTAAACATTCATTAAATGTTCAATGAGTGAATGAGTGAAGGAATGAAGGAATGAAAAATGAATGGGAAAGTTAAGGGACTCCTATCTCTTGTATTTTGGCTCTCTTGCTAACTAGCATTTCAATGTCTCCTGACAAAACATCAGCTCCTCTTTTGTTATGTTCAATAGAGAAGTCATCAAACTACCAGGGAGTTTGATGACCATAATTTGCTTATTCTGAGCCAAAAAATATTAACTTCAAAGTCCCCAGAAATGAAATTCAAGTTTGACCCCCTGTATTAGTCAGGGTTCTCCAAAGAAACAGAACCAATAGAATCAGTATAAATGCACACACACACATATATATAAGGAATTGGCTTACGTAATTATAGGAGCTGGAAAGTTCAAAATCTGCAGGGGGGGCTGGTAGGCTGGGGACCCAGGAAAGCCAATGCTGCAGATGAAGTCCAAGACAGTCTTCTGGAGAATTCTCTCCTGCTTGAGGGAGGGTGATCTTTTTGTTCTATACAAGCCTTCAATTGTTTGGATGAGGCCCATCCACGTTATGAAGGGCAATCTGCTTCACTCAAAGTCCACCAATTTAAATGTTAGTTTCATCCCAAAACACCCTCACAGAAACACAGAGAATAATGTTTCACCAAATATCTGGGCACACTGTGGCCTAGTCAAGTCGACACATAAAATGAACCATCACATCCACCTAAATTCGTCTTTACTAGGAGGGAGCGGGGAGAGAGAGTGTGTGTAAGAGAGAGGAAGAACAGGTTAATCATCATCATTTGGGGTTTGAGCTCAGTTGCCACCATGTGAATAACCTGGCTATAAGAAGGACATAGCCAGGACCAGGGTCCCTAGTGTTCCAGTCCAGGAGATTCATGTCGGCTCCCTATAAAGAGATCTTTCTCTGCTTGCCTTAAGGATAGCTGATTTTCATCAGAACATAGCATTCTCTCCTATTGCTGCTTCAAACGGAGAAATTGGCATTTAGGAAAAGCCTATAACTTATCCCAGTGGAAGTGGAAGTATTTTCAGATTCTTGAGGCCCTGTAGCAGGGCAATAACTAATAGTTTAACAGTCCCATCTTGAAGAGAAATTGGTCCAAACACTGAGACTCTAATAGAGTTAACTTCATTTTCTTCCCCATCTGAAGGTGGTAGGCACTGAAACTATAGATGAGGTTTTGGTTATTTCAACTGATTTTTGGAGCCATATTCCAAGAATTTTAGACAGGATAATCCTCTTTGCTCATCACTGCCAAGGTACTCAATTACATTTAACATTCTAGATTGGTCAAAATTTAACCTATATTGAACCATGAGGATTTCTTTTGCTTGGAGTATCTCCAGATCTTTGAAACCTCAGAGTTGTATCAGAGAAAGAGGCCATTTGATTTTTTATTTCCTCATGCTGGAAGTAAAATTTTTTCTCATCAATATCCTCATGCTGAAAGCAAAATTTTTGGCTTAGTTAAGTTCATTTTTTATTTTCATATTTTTTGCATAAAAGACCATTTGGTCTAATATCGAACTGAATTACATTTATTTTGCGTATCTTGCCCACTGCTTTCTGTATTTATATAGTGTCTGCCTTTTTAAAGGCAAAAATCAAAATGAGGAAAAACTTATGATGGAAAAACCAATTTCAATTCTAAGCTCCTTTTAAATGTGTGAGTGTAGGTGTAGCAACCAGAGAAGACGAAATTTCTGAAAGTACATGACACTTAGGAATTTAAAGATGAAATTTTTGGTGCTGCTCTGAAAGTGAAAACTTGACATTGGCTCCTATATACACTTGCCAGCATAAAATCTCTGCCTGCGCACGGACAATAAACCACAGCTGCAGTGAGCACAGGCATGCGGGCGCACGGTCCATGTGCATAAATACAGACATGGGAGGCAGAGAAGAGCTAACTGCGCATCGTGTTGCCCGTTCCCACCAATTTCTAAAGACACAAATACTGGCTTTTACTCCACTATTACAGATGCATATTTTAATACAAACAGGAAATTTGCCTCCTCTTGCTCTGTTCTTCTCAGAGCTAGAGAGAATTTTCTCCCATAAATATCTCTAAATTCAGCTGGTTGAACAAATTTTTCTTTAAGAATGACAATAAAGCAATATAGAGCATAGAGTAAAAATTCTAATACATCATCCAAATGTCTTTCTCCCAAAAGGATTCTGAGATTCTTCTGATAAAGGAAAAGTAAAATTTCTTCCTGCTGCCTCCTTACTAAAAGAATTAAGGATCAGTTTTAGAACCTTCTAACAATTGTTTTTGGAAAATAGATTTAAGGAGTCTATCCTCTAGTGACTTAATCCTATGAGATGCTTGTTAAAGGGAGACTGTCACGTAAGACACGAAAGGAGTCTTTGCAGGTTTACGGAGGAAGCATTCTACCTTGTTTTTATGCTTGTACTTTTCGCCCAGTTCCTTTGCAACACGGGTGGATATTGGTTTTTACATTAAAAATAAAAAACTTTATCATCTCTCCATTTGTCATGCCAGACAAGTTCCTTTTGAAATAATGTATATGGAGGTCTGTGAAATGTGCATTTGTTTCCCGTCTTCAGAGATTACATAGTTTGATTAATAATCAATATCAGGTATTCCCTTACCCCTCTAAAAGTCACAAGTCAGTTTGCTAAGGAATTTAAACTATTAAATTAAAATTAAAAGAGAAAAGTTTTCTCCAGATCCATATGTAAAGAAAAAATTAATGTCTGGTTCAATGATTGCATTAAACAAGGCAATAACCAGCCAATCTGAACAATCAATTAGAAAGTCGTGTTACCATTTTCTGAGGGAAAGGGGGTAAACGACCCTATGTGGAACAGCAGAAGGGACCTTTCCTCTGTCACTTTTCCCTTGAAAAAGACACGCGTTTCCTAAAAAGGGAAGAAGAAAATAGGAAGCCAAACTGGCAACGGTAGGATGAAAACTTGTCCGCCTGGCACATTCAGTGTTGTTGTTCTTCGTGCTTTTCTTTCTGTCCAGAGACAAGCCGAAGCCAAGAATTTCATCTTGCCTTTCCTTTCAGTAGCTCTGGCAGGAATTTCCTGGCTTATAGGTGCCTTCCTAAATGTGAGAATCAGGTATAAGTTGGATTTTAATGATTTATCACATCAGCATTGACTATGTCCCCCAAAAAGAATCCAGGAGGATATGATGGAGAAAAGGTGTTAAGCTATATTGGTGGTTTTCAAACGGTGCTCCAATAAACCCAAGGAATTCCATGGAAAGTCCTTAAAAGCCACTACAGGAGGCAAAGGGGCAGCTCAGTGGTTAAGGAGCCAGGTCCCATGTAACCCTTGACCACATTCAATTCAAAGAGAGAAGCTCCAGTTTTACGGGCTTTCACAAATGTGGAGTGTACATAAGATTTCATTTGAAGAGAAGATTCTATGGAAACACCCACCACACACACATAAAATAAAATGAATATGGGGCTGGCCCCGTGGCCGAGTGGTTAAGTTCGCGCACTCCGCTGCAGGCGGCCCAGTGTTTCGTCGGTTCGAATCCTGGGCGTGGACATGGCACTGCTCGTCAGACCACGCTGAGGCGGCGTCCCACATGCCACAGCTAGAAGAACCCACAACGAAGAATACACAACTATATGTACCGGGGGGCTTTGGGGAGAAAAAGGAAAAAATAACATCTTAAAAATAAATAAATAAATAAAATAAAATGAATATGAAAGCCCTCTAAACAGTTCGTACTTCCTTTCAAACTCAAAAGGATTTTGATTGGCTACTGATGGCCCAGGGCCTTTGGAACACCCGTGATACATGTGTTAGGGAGCACTCCCCTTTATCAGCACTACTTATGTGTATCTCTTTTATTCCTTTGTGGGTCCCTTTTGGTTCAGGGTATTGGGAGTGGGGAGAAGAGTTGTATGATAATTTAATCATTTTCCACCCGAAAATTTGTTCTCAAACTTTGGCTGGTTTTCAGAATCACCTGGGAATTTGGTAAAAATTAAAAGACCAGACCACCTCCTTCAACCAGCCTGCTCCTCTGTGTTCTTTATGATCTCTCCTGATGATGCTGATACACACTGAATTTGAGAACCGCTGGTCTAGAAGAAAAGAGTTGTTGCTCATCCTTTGCTTTCTACTGTTACTAAATGCGATCTTCACCTATTGGTTTGGTTTGGTCTAGGGATAAAATATCACCACTGTCAACACTTAGAAATGGGAAGAAACCTAGAGAACAATATTTATGAGAAACCATGAGACATATTTATAACACAGACAGTTTGATACAGCATGGCTTAAGTAAATACTAAATCAAAGTTCTCTAAGAAAGCAACATACTGCAGCTCCATCACTGCTTGTGCTCATTCATTGATTCATTTAATATGCATTTAATGATGGAAGACAGAGAAATAAAGCAATAATTACAGAGCAATAAGATAAGTGATTAAAGGAAATACAGAGTGAATGTGGATGACAAACCATTTAAGTTTGCCTGTGCATTTCAAGAAATCTTTCACAGTGAAGGAGCATTTGAGTGGAGGCCCAATGCTCAAATTTACTTTGTAATTTTGCCAGAATCAGAAAATTCAAGGTATATGGTTATTCCTTCTATTCTATATTAAGTAATATCATACTAGGGTATAGGAAATAAGACTTAGCATTTCCAATTTTAACTGTGCTTTTCTATAATTTGTCAAATGACTCAAAAACCTATGAAATCTTGCATTAGAAGCACATAAATAATCATAGTTCGAAATCAGTCTTGTCCTCTACTTTCCGTCTCAGAATTGGCCCACTCCCCAGTATGAGTCACATTCTTTTTTGATTGCAATCGGAGCCAAGCCAAGTAGATATTTGTCGTAATGTGGAAACTGAGTTCAGGTATCATGATTATAAGAGAATCTTTAACATCCACCTTTTGTTTATAAACAAGATTGCTTCAAAGTAGTCTTAACTGAGAGGTGTTTTGACAACCAGGCACGCTTATTAATTAATAAATGCCCATGTCAATATCCACTCTCCCCATCCCACTCTAGCATGCACCCCAGCCCTCGTCTCCTTTATATTCATAGGGACTGTAGATCTGGACTGCAATCAGTCCAGCCTAAAAATGCATTTCAGACGAGCTCGGGGACGTTCAGGGTGGTGTGGCCGTAGACTAAAAATGCATTTCAATTGAATGGAAGAAGAATTAGGTGGACAAGTTTGGGGCCAAGACTAAAAGTATTCTTACTGTCTCCTCTCCTCTGGTGTAAAGGGTTTCTCTTACTACAACAAGGAAGTTAATTTGGAATGTATAATATAATGAAGCATGTCACAGAATAAAATAAATTAATTCCTACATAAAAATTAAAACACATATTTCAGTAGAGTGAATAAACCAATGGATTTGAAGTCAAAAGACCTATATTTAGATCCATATTTTGCTATCTATTGTATGTTACCTTAAGCAAAATTAAGTCTCTTTAGCATTGTTTCCTTATCTATAAAAACATGCACAACAATACCTCCTTTGCAGAGTTATTGGGAAGATCAAATTAAATAACTTATGTGAAAGCACCTAAGACTGTAGCTAGCACATATTAGAAGCCTCTTAAATTATTACCAAAATTAAATTGATTTTTCCAAAATGTCTCATTGTTGAGATAAAATAGTTTCCAAAACTCACATGGGAACTGGGGGGGGTGGGGGGGGGGTATCACTTTCAGTTCTCTCTTATGGAGAAAAATGAAACATAAATGGTTTGTTCATTCAACAAATATTTACTGAGGGTCTGTTACACACCAGGAATTAGTCTAAGTGCTTAGGATTCATCAGTGAGTACTAAAGTGTTTGTACAGTGAGTACAAACATGCCTGCCATCACAGAGCTTATTTCTAGTGAGAACTAGATGTTTTCTTTTTTGATCTTCCCCAAAGCCCATCTCCAGTCAATATCACACACACACACACACCATACACTTTGTGACTATTGTAAAAAAAATTTACCACATAAGGTAATGCCACATAAGGCCATGAACATTAACTATGATGCAAATTGTGGCCTTGGAGTTGTCCAATTTGGTGGCCATAAATATACATAAAAGGAAGACTCTTCTTTCTAGCTAACTTCTTGGCTTAATGATAGCCTCTGTCAGGATTCTCTGGGGCAGACATGTTCTTCAGGGACTAAGCAATGAAAAATGAAGATTGAAAATTATTTTGTTAATGCTCTAAGCTACGTAAAAGTTGCCCTCGTACTCAAAGGGAATTGCCTTAGCTCTTATAGATAATCTCTTTGGAATATAACCTAGCCCTACACTGAGAAAATTCTTATGATACTACATAATGGAGGGGTCCTCTCATTAGAAAAGAGTTAGGGAGAGGTCCTCTCAAAGATTGATGCTCAGATAAAACAATCACACAGCAGCTCTTCTCACTTGGAGGAGGAGATGACTATAAAACAAAGACCTTAAAATCTGTCACCCTCACAAAATTTCAAGTGGCCATGTACGTTATGCTTGCAAACTCCCCCATTTATAGGACATGGGAAGAGAGGGCATAGGAATTGCAGCTCATGGTAATCATTTGAGGATGACAGTGTTGGTCCTAGCCTCCTAGCTCCAACAGTTGGCTAGTTGGTGGATTAAGAAGGATAGAAATGTCACGTATCAGGTGAGCATTGCTGGAGTTTTATCCATGGTCTCAGCATCTGAAGTTGAGCAAAGGATCAGGACCACTGCGCGTAACTCACACTCCTAGAGTTCTCAGGGCAAGAAGTGAGGGGTTGTTTCCCTTGTAGAAGATGTGGGCCATGTATGAGGGAGGCTGGCAGTGGCGCATCTTAGAGCCTGTCTAAAAGCGCTACTGGACCTCAGTAGAGGGTGCCGGAGGGATCACTCTATTCTTAGCAGCTGAGGAAGGAGTAAGCCAGAATAGAATATTTGTCTTCATCAAGTGAATTTTAGATGAGATCCTCAGCAATAAGAGGAATGCAGAGGGTGGTCTCTGAAGAACTCACAAAATTTCCCATTGCAGAGTCACATTTTGGTATCTGTTGAGCCCAGAAAGTACCACCCCTGGATTAAAATGACAATACGCATCAAGTTACACTTCTCACTTCTTACATGTTTTCCCATCCTATGAGCCAATCCTGGTTAGCAACATAGAAAGGAAAAAATTGATACATGAGGTTGAATGGGAAGAAACTGGCCACGCTCACCCTTCTGTGGACTAGAGGCTTCCAATATGACACAGACAGGAGCGGAGGAGGGGAGAAAAGGTTTAAATTTTAAATCACAATTGAAGTATTAACTTTAAATCGAGGTGGCCTTTATGATTACTGCTATGGACTGAATGTTTGTGACTCCCTAAAATTCATATGTTGAAACCCTCATCCCTGATGTGATAGAATTTCGAGGTGGGCCTTTGGGAGGTGTTTCAGTCATAAGGGTGGACCCCTCATGATATGATTAGTGCTCTTATGAGAAGAGACAGGAGACAGCTTGCTTCCTCTCTCTCCCTTTTCTTTGCCATGTGGGGACACAAGAAGAAGATGCCATCTGCAAACCAGGAAGAGTGTCCTCATCAGACACTGGGTCTGCCAGCACCTTGATCTTGGACTTCCCAGCCTCCAAAACCGTGAGAACTACATTTGTTGTTTAAGCCACCCAGTGTATGGTATTTTTGGTATTAAAGCCCAAACTGACCAAGACAATTATTCAATTGAAACTGTGTTTTATGACAGAAAGTAACTGGAGAATACTCTGAAGTACCCAAGAGTGACCACTTGGGGACTAAGTTTTCATCTAGGGGAAAGAAAAACTAACTCAACAGAGCAGAGTTAGGAAGACAGTGGGAGTGAAAATACAAGTTGCTTGAGGATTACACCACATGGGTTGTACCTTACTCAAGGTCAACGTGACACATGTTTTGATTCATTTACTATGTATGGTGACCAGGTCTGTATCAGCTTTGGAAAGAGAAGAATGTGCCCAGTTTTTCCAAATCCAACGGCGACTGTGCCCAATCCCTTTTCCTGCACAGTTTTGGAGAGAGTTCTAATTCTGGTGAGCGTTTCCGTGAAGGCATTAGGGACTGTAGACAAGCGTGATGAAGAGGAATGAATAAAGCCTAGTAGCCAGCCAATAGGACCCAAGGCTTCCATGAATCATTGGCCACGTGCCTAAACATCCTCTGGGGTGCGCCAACACTGTCTTGGTTTCATGCCTATACCTCCTTGCATTCAGATCCAAGGTTTTGGGTTAAACCTTATTACTGATAAATCCAGAATGCTTCCTAGGCTGAGGCAAGCTACATAAGAGTTTAACACAGATATAATGATAGTAGGTACTACTGTTTCGTTAGCAATAAGAACTTTTCTACGTCAACCACACATTCTTATTACAAGGGCCAAAGACGGGATTTCTTACCTGCCAGGTTATTTCTTTATCTCAGAGCCAATGCTTGAAATTTCTATAATAAGAAATAGTCATTTATTCCACAGTTAGAAATAAGGCTTACCTGATACATTAACATGTTGACTCAAAACACATCCTAAATTATAAATATCGAATCATTTCTTAAGAATGGCTTTGGGAGTAAATGTGATATAACCAAAGGTGAAGTAGGGACTACAGTCGGTGACATAAACAGAAATAGTGGCCTGGGAAAGCTGAGCAAAATTTCTTCTACCCGACACTCATGCTTAGAATTCCATCTATTTCTAAGGAGATGGTGAAGCCTGTAGAAACCGTTTTTGGTCACTGAATTACAAAGTACACACCTTGGCAACCAAAGATACTGTGTTGTGAAGTTTAGATTCTTTGGCATCATAAAGACGGTAGACTTCTTTATTCAGTCTAACACCCTTTGAAATATTTCCCGAGCACAGAACTTTTAAACTGCTAGACTCTGCTATCACTATCTTCTCACACTTTAGAGAGCTAGTCTTGTCAAAACCGGACCTCAGGGACTCCAAGTCTGTGAAATGATTTCTGGAATAAAAGGCCAGAGATGACTGACTGGTGGAGCTTTGATTCAGCCAGTCACCCTGAAATCCAAAGCATTCACTCTCCTCTGACCAGTTCTTTTGACTGCAATGTGGTATTACTTCCTTTGAATCACTCTGAACTCTTCTTTTATAATGAAAAAAAAAATGTTACACTTAATTACAACACAGTATAATTAATTACTATTAATACATGATGAAAATAACTGTAATTCTTAATCACTATTCTCCCAGTAGATTTGACATATTCAGAATGCTTTTCAACTAAAGAAGGGGAATATCACCTTAAGAATTGCTTTTATATTGCTCCATTTTCCATAAATGTGGTACTATTATTAAAGGTTTTTTATAAAAAATATTATTTTTGGAGAATTGGCTCAGAGGCATTTATTTCATATTATATAATACAAGAGAGAGTAGAAGTCTTAATACAAATAAATTAAACGTTTTGAAATTACTGGTTTGATAAAGATGTTTATTTCCAGTAGATTGCACACCTAATCTCTCAGGTAGATAAACCAGCAAATGGTGCATATGGTTGATGGATGACCAATAATAACACACCTTCTTCCCGTGAGTCTGATGTTCTCTTGGAGAGCCAGGATGTGGTGGGGATGCTCCCTGGCGATGCCATTGTAAAAATTCCGGTAACTTGCTACAGGCACAGCCTTTGAGCATGCAAGATAGGGAAAAGGAAACTAGGGAGAGTCCATGAAGGATACACGTATCGATCTAAAAGCAGCAAGTTTTACACCTCATTCCTTCTCTGGGCAAATCCTTTTCCCTATAATTTCAAACTGCTTTACATCCTTCCGATGCCCTACGCCACTCTCTTTCCTCCTGGCCAATGATCCAAAATGACCTATCCCAGACATCCACTTACATGGAAATTTGTGCTCCTATGTTGGAAATGGTCCAGCTCAGAAGTTACTGAAAGCCCTCGAATGTCTCCTCCTCACAGTCCTACTCTAGAAATAATGTAGGAAAGGCATCTGTTACCAGTATTTTAAAACTGAGTGCTTTGAGATTTAAAAATACAGAATTGTCCAGTGAACCCAAATCCTTTCCTCCTTCCTTTCTCCTTTCCTTCCTTCCTTCCTCCTTGCCTCTTTTCTTTCTTCCTTCCTTTCTTTCCTCTTCCTCCTCTCTTCTTCCTCTTCTTCTTCTAGGTAAAACACTATCTATAGCCTATGTACTTTTTCTTTGCTCTAAATCCATATATTATTATTCCTTATTATTAGTGGAGGACAATAAATCGAGTCAGAAATGTACACGTATACTATACACATACACAGAACTCTAACATACTAGGTTCTCTTATAACTAACTTTTAAGTTTTCTAAACAAGAGAATATTCTCTTGGAGCATTAAAAACAAAAGAATGGAAAAGAAAAAAATCTGTGCTCAAGTTTCTCCTTACTTCTTATCAGTGACCATCTTATATTCTAGTAATTTCCTTGATAAATTCTGCAACTTTTGCAGTCTTGGCAGACACAGTTTTCTTGTCACAGGTTTCTACTGAGAAGCAAGATTTTTCTAACCTTCTAAAAATTTTATATGCGTTTGAATAAACAGAGCAGTCTTAAAATGCATATTCACTGTTTTCTCTCAGTAGTTGTGTTTTACTGAATATAGATGCTTTTTGGGGGATAGTGTTACTTCCTGCAGTAAGAATCCAGAGTTTATTTTAGTTTAATTTAGTTTTTGAAGGACAACTAAAAAGTAGAGAAAATTAAGAACGGTCTATGATACAGTTCTTATTATATGCTATATTAAACATAAAGCTCATCGTGTCATATTTGATGACCTGCCATCAGAAGTCAGATTTAAGCCACTGGAACCAGAGGCCCTGTGAATGTCTTCACACGGAGTTCTCAGTTGTTTTCATACAGCACTGTCTGTTGATAATATTAATTTCCTCATCTCACTCTTTTCCATAATTAGGTAATCAATTAGGCATTAACATAACCAAAAAGCAAAAAAAAAAAAAAAAAAAAGAACCCCCCCCCCCAAAATTGTGATACACATAAAAGTAATCTAATTAGTTGTGATTTAAGCATGATTTCTGTATGTTTGATTGGAACATGGGCTTGGGAATAAGAGAAAACTGGGTTTAAAATCTCCCTCAGTTCTACTTTGGTTTTAAATAAGTTATTTAATCTATTTGAGACTTAATTCCCACAACTATAAACACCTACATTGCAGGATTGTTACTGTAAGTTTCAAATAGAACAACGTAGGAAAAGTATTTAGCACAGTTCCTGGTACAACACATATGTGTAATAAATTCTGGCTACTTTATTGTCATTGTTTAGTGAGGTGACAAGTGTAAAAGGATGGCAAACGATTCTGAAAATTATTAATTGCTTTTTGCTTTCAAGAGACTCTAGAAGTCCTAATTTTTGCCTTTTAGAGTCATTTTATCTGTTAGCAAGACGGCATCAAGAAGAGACTAATGGAAAGTTTATTTCCAGCTTTCCTTCCCAGGCCACCCCATTAAAAGGCACTGCAGCTGGACGTCTGGCTGAACCCTGGCAACTGTGGTCACCACAAATTTAAGGAGCCTATGAAACTGCTAGTGCTGCTTTGAAAGCCCCAGCTTTCATTGTACTGAATTTGCTCTAGTTTCTTTCTGGTCTTTCTTTTGCTTAAGTCTTTCCTGGACCTCCTGATCAAGGTCACATTCAGAATATCACCGCCGCCCCACGAGTCACATTAGGAGATGCTGCCAATGGTGTGCTCTTCCCTAAGGCAAAGAGTCTTGGATTTTCAGTGGACAGTCATTATTTGGTTCATTTGTATAGAATAAATTATCATTTTTCTCTTAAATTTTGGTCTTTTAAAATTATTTGCTCTTTTAGTGTTCAAAATATCTGAGAACTCTGAACATTTTCACGTTTCACTGTATCAGAGTATAACAAACAAGATATATATCATCTATAGTTTGTTTTAAATTGTGCTTCATCTTTTAAAACACTTAAACAAATCCTCTATATCATCAACTTACTGATGAAAGGCAACTAACAACTTCTTAAAGAAGTTCATAACCTAGTAATCTCTCTGGGCTTAGCTTCCTTCCTATTTAAAATAAGAAAATTGAACTCAAGTTTTTCCAAGATCGCTCTCAGTTTTAAGACTACCAAATAGTTATATTTTATAACTATGTTATATAATCAAGCATTCAGAGCAGTACCTGGCCCATAGGAAATACTCAATAAATATTTGGTGAATGTTGAATGATTAAATAATGTGGGTACTTTAATAGAGAAAGTACGTGCTAAAAACTAATTTGGCTTAATGATCAAAACAAATTAGCAGTTATTATTAAATGTCTTTATTACTACATGTTAAGATTATCTCTGTTAAAATATTTTTAAATAATAATTTATTAATCTATTGAAGATTTTGATTCTTATAGAAAGTATAAATCTATAAAAAAATCAATGGAGTGAAGGGGAAATGATTTTGTGAAAAATATAAAACTAAAATTCAGATTTGCTGGTAAACATGGCAGACATAAGACAAGTGCTTACTTCAACTTTCTCCCAAAACAATAGCAGATGAGAGTAAATAGATTTGTGAAAAGTAGACAAAAGCCCATAAGGACAAAGAGAATAAGATGAGAGGACAACATATGAAAGATGTCAACATAATTTTGCAAGCTCAAAGACAGAAGGATGACTAAGGCAACATGAAAATCAACAGCTATGGAGAGGGAACCTTAGGGGAGGAAAGGAAAACCAAGAAGCAGGCCTGTTTGTGCCATAGAAGCATGGAAAACTCAAGCCCTGGAGGGACTGATGCCTCTAAAGAATGGGGATGCAGGTAGTGCTGTAAATAGAAAAATTAGTTTGAAATTCATGTAAGAAGTAGTTAGACACTTAAAGCCTGGGAAGTTTTCATGGGCATGCAACTCATGCACTTGCACAAAGTCCCACACTTAGGAAGTTCCCATGTGGTTTAATGCTGTGCTGTTGCCATGTTGAAATTCTTAATAACTTTTGAACAAGTCGTGTGATATTTTCATTTTTCACTGAGCCCTGCAAATTATGTAGTCAGTCCAGCCTCAATCACCTCCTCTTACTCCACAGGGCCAGGCCTCTACCCCTCCTCCACCCAAGCAGAAAGTTGAATGATAGGAGGCATACTCTCTGGGAAGCCTAAACCAGATGGACTGTTTGGGAATATCATGCACACCTGAAAACAGGACACAGAGAACAATAGCAGCTCCTTTCCTCCACCAAGCACAGAGACTACTGGCAACCAAGCTTATACCCCCAGGCAGGAGATTGCCAGACTCTTCTCAGAGGAAGCTGAAAGAGCAGCTGGGAATCTCTCTTAAACAATCAGTTCCTGTTGAATCACCTGACAAGTCCTGATCATGGACATAGACCTTCTAATCAAGCCTTTAGTGCCTCAAATATAAATGGGAGAACTAAGGATCACCAGAGATTTGAGGAAAGCCTCTAGCAGAAACACAAAGATTAAAACAAAGAATCAGGCCAGCCCCAGTGGCCTAGGGTTTAAGTTCAGTGTGCTCCACTTTGGTGGCCCAGGTTCATTTCCCTGGCACAGACCCACATCACTCGTCTGTTAGCGGCCATGCTATGGTGGTGGACTCATATGAAAAAGAGAAAGAAAAATAGAGGAAGATTGGCAGCGAATGTTAGCTCAGGGCGAAACTGTCTCAGCAAAAAACAAACAACAACAACAAAAAACCCAAAGAGTAAAAGAGAACTTGGAGGAATCAGGACACTGATAGTAGAAGAGAAAACTATATGATAAAATATTGTTAATATCTTTAGAGATATAAGAAAAGCTACTACAGTAATAAAAAAATACTAGTTTTTTTTTAAAGGAACAATCAAAATTTAAAATAGAACTATTGAAATTAAATACAGATAGGATAAATAAGACATTCATTAAGACTTATGGAAGATAAAATGATTTCTGGGTTATTTCTTCATCCAGTAGGCAAAATAAAACAAGTGAACAAAAGAGATGAGAAAGGAGAGATAAAATATAAGTAAATAAAGGGATCTGTGCAGAAGGTTAAAAATCTAAATAATTGAATTTCCAGAAGGGAAAAAAACCCAAAAAAGCAGAAGGGGAGAAATGATTAAAAGAAAAATAATCATACTCAAAAATTCCAGACTCAAAGGCCATAAGTTCTCAGATTGAAAGTGGCCATTCATTCAGCATATTATTATAAATTTTCAGCATACCATGGCTAAAGAGAAGATGCTAAATATGTTCAGAGAGGGGAAAAATAAAACGTCACAAAAAATTAGGAATCAATATGACACTGGATTTCTCAAAAGCAAAATTGAAAGATAGAAGATAATAATTAAATGGCTTTGAAATTCTGAGGGAAAATGGTTTTCAGTCTAGAATCCTTAGGGAGTCAAACTATCAACCAAATGGAAGGGTACTAAAAAGACATTTTTCAGATATGTAAATTCTTAAGAAAGGTAGTTCCCATGCACCATTTATCAGAAATCCACTAGAGAATGTGCTACACCAAAACGAGGTAATAAATCAAGAAAGAGGAAAACATGGATTCAGGGAACAGAAGGTAAACTTAAATTTACCTAGAAAATTTATAATTCTAACGTAAATTTAAATATTAATCTAAAAAAAGTAGAAGATACAACACAAGGCAGTGAAGTGAAATCCAAACAAGTCGATGAAGTAAAATCTGAGAACTACGGTTGTGTACCAGGACAACAGAGCAAACAGGTCAAATCGGAGCAAGAATATGGATACATCCCAAGGGAAAAAATAGAACTAACATATTACTTGATATTTCTGGGATATAGTAAGTGAAGAATTACACTTCTAAAGAGAGTTTGTGAATAAAAAATACCTAGATAACATAGAAAACGAAAGAGCAAGACAATTACTAACTCCAGGAAAAACAAAAAGTAGTGCACCTAGAATATAATCATTGTGCTTTACATGGTTCAACTATAAATAATATCCACAGAGCCATCATCATGTAAGCATGGACTACTGATTTATGCAAATCGTGAGGTAATTGCATCAGGAGTTTGGAAGGCATGGATGTGTTCTTTTCAAGGTATTAGGCTAGGAGCAGTTGGTCAATGGTCAACAGATAATACCTGAAACAAAATTAAAAAATATTATTTAAGAATATAGTGGCAAATACTAGAAGAAATTGCTAAGGGATTAATGGTCACCTGTCAGAGACAAGAATCAGGAATAGGGAGAAGTTGAATTAGAAATGCTGTTTTTGTTATGCACTTTGTACAGCTGCAAGACTTGAAAACAACGCTAGTGTATTCTCTGACTTCAAAAAAATAAATTAAAAACATAAATCTGTGATTCACATATACTTGCAAAATACTGTCATAATTCTTATTTAATCCCCAACTGGTAATAATGACTGACATGACGGTAACCTCAAGAGAAACAAATAGACTGTCTTAGTTGACAATATAAGCAAAAACAATGACTAAGTGAATTCACCATTAATTATTTTCATTTCATAAATAAACCTTTAGCACAACTATATATAAAGTGTTTGACATTGCAAAACATCGACACATGCTCAGAATGGAGTGTAGCCTGAACATTTCAGGATATTGAATTCACAGGTTGATGTAAATTGGTGAGGGAAGGTTTCCTCCTGGCTGTGGAACTATAATTCAAATTACAGAATTCCCTGAGAAAACAGATTTGCAGAGGGGCGCTGATGTGTTAATGTGGCATAGAAAACAGTTTTAATAATAATTGGAGACAGCCAACGACAACAGAAAGGGAAATTCAAAACAAGACCATAGGGAGAAACTAAAGGCAAAGGAGATCAGGATAATGTATATGGCAGGTCCCCCAATCAAATCACCTTAAACCAGGAATTTCAGCCTGATTTGGGAGAAGAAATAAGTACACCAAGGGCTCCAGGAAGGCGTGATATCTGATCATTCAAGTAGCTTCTGGAGGGTAGTTAACTTTGCGATGCTTGCAGTTCTAGTAGAGGTTGCCCCAGGCTGTCTGATATTCGCGTGCGGTGGGGGCGGGGAAGGTCATCCCCACTCATCCCCACCTCAACTTCAAGCAGAGCAGCTCTGGGTTTGCACGCTGGGTTTCCAGGGAAGAGTTCTGCTTGGATGAACTGTTTCATGGCTGAAAACCATGGCTGAAAAATACTGCCCTTCTCAAATTCCTTATTTTACAGATATACAAATAAGGGCCTTTTAAGTAATCATTTATCCAAGGTGCAACAAATTCTAAGAGCAGAATTAGAACCGTCACCCAGGGAAGTCCCTAAAACGTTTTCATGTCTAATGCTTTAAGTTGCGCTTATTTACAGGGACTGAGGCAGAACAATGCCAGATGGCCAAACGGCAGAACTGGTCCACACCAGAAAAGCCCAAGATGGTGATGGGGTGCCTTGTGCAAAATGAAATTGTCCAAAAGATGCTGTGTGCAAGAAGGGGAGATCTGTGCATCCTCCAATGCCCCCTGCCCCAAGTGATGACGTGAGACCCCTCCCCCTTCACATCCCACAAGAACCCTCTCACCTTCCCTTTGGGGCAGGAGGTGTTATAGAGCATGAGCTCTGCCTCCTCCATTCATTGATCAACGAACAATGCTTCTGCTCTGCTATTCCGAACCCGGTCTCGCTCTATGGGTGTAAGTGGTTCTGGGCCAAAGGACCCACTTGCAGGTCACCAGTCCCTTAAGGCTCCGTACAGAACCAGGAGCCAGGCATCCTGAAAGCTAACTAATTTGCTTTCTCTCACACCAATGATTCTGGCATAGTTGCCTTGCTGTTAAGTAAATACATTTTATCAAATGATATGTTAGTTACTATTTTGTGTAACAAGTCTTAAGAAAATACACAATGCAGAACATAAAAGAAATACGAACACCTACATATGAGCACCCCAAATTTAAATCTATTCCAATACTGTGCAACAGCTAATTTTGCTTTAAATTCAATTTAATAGTAGGTCTTATTCCGTTTTATGCTATATTCCTAGTTCATATGTCTGTTTCATCTACTCTGTGAGCTGCTTTGTTGAATAAAGTAATTAATTACTTGGTTGCAAAGACGACAGCTGGATAATTCATACAAGTAAACCACTGTCTCTTTAATACTTCTTGGTTTACTGGGATATGAATTCTCAGACTGCTTCTACTCCTACTCTCTCCTCCCTCCTTCTCCCCTCTGGAGGTAATGGACTGACTTTGCTCCCAACAGCTCTCTGATTGATGTATTCACAGTTCTTCCTTTCATTGACAGAACAACACAACAAAAGAATGTAAGATCATTTCCCGCTTACTCTCTCTGCAAAAATGTCTGTGATTCTCTAAATCAGAAATATTTTATTCTTAACAACCATAATTATGTCACCCCCTGTAGCTAACTTTAAGCTCACTATTTTGACGACCCGAGCAAATAAGGTAATTTGCATAAGGGAGTTAAAATATCCAATAACTAATTGCTGCTCTGTCCAAGATCTCTGGTAGAAATAGCTTCTATTACCTTTTCCCCCATCTTAATATTTTAAAAAGACAACTGAAACATAGCAGGCTATCTTTAAAAAATGCACCTTTTACATAGGATCCTCTTTACAAGAGAGTTGTTCTCAAATGGATGTCCTACGTAATTATGTTGGTTTCAGCATGCAAAACAGGATAAAGAGGGGAAGTGGAACTTGACAAAATGATGAATATTCTATATCAAAGTTCGCCAGACTAATATAAATAACTTATGTGGTATCAAGTGAAGAAGCAGCCCCAGAACCAAGCTGAGAGCCATTCGGCACCGTGAGCTTGTGTTGATCAAATTCATTCTTGCGTTCCACCTTGGAACAGAGTAAATCACCAATCCACTTGGGAATGGACTGGTTTCCTTCTAAGAGTTTATAGCTGAACTGATGACCTGATTAAAAACAACAAAGCAATGTTTAAAGGACAACCACCAAATCTTGGTTATGCTAAGCCTACTGACAAAATGCCTTTCAAAAATGCTTGAGTCTCAGGTAGCTTTCTGAATATCTGATTAAAGTCTTTAAAAGAGAAAATTAAACAAAAGTAAGTGATAACTTACAAAATGATACCTTGCTATATAAAAATATCATGCTGATAATTCAAAGGCAAATTTGGAGATGTTAAAATGCTTTTGTTTGTGGAGAAAATTAACTTGAACACATTTCCTTTTAGTTAGGTTGAACGGTTTCATAAAGAGTAAGTTTTCTTCTGCTTAGATCCAAAACAATTTGGAATCCTAAGGAAAAATAATTATTGTAATGATTTTAATAAAAAATCCCAAGAAGTCAATGACTTCAATGGAAATTTGCTATTTCCGTGAGAAAATAACACATTAGCCTGGGGATTTGAACAACCCCCAGGATGTTATTCCTAGCTTTCCTGCTGACCAGCTGCTAGACCCAGATTGTGCTGAAAGCAGTGATAATTAATTGTGCTATCTCTTAACTCAGAAGGACACTGGTAGGGTTTAATAAATTAGTGTCTGCCAAGTATTGAGATATTTTTAAAGAAAGTTGCAATATTAATAAATGATAATTATGTTGTAAACAGCAACACATGGGACAATGTTTCCTGAATTTGTGTCCAACCTCTCTGAAGGAGTATAAATTGCCCAGGGCTTGTTTGGTGACTTGATAAAAATAAAAACTACTGCTTTTAAACAGAGAAATTGCAGGCAGTCGTCACTAATGTGTTTAGTTAACACAGGCAACATCAATAAACTAATAAATTTAATAGCACAGCCTGAGTTAGAGGAAAAGAAGAACTTTTGTTATAAGTCATCAGCTTTTTTCACTGATTAAGATTCAGGTTTACTCTGTTTGTTAACATCACAGGAATATCTCTCTTCTTATTACCCTTAAGTCACCTACTGTGCAACTGTGCTTGGAGCTTTGTGGTCCTTTTTAAACTAATTTCTTTTCTGCACGTCAGTTAGGGCTCAATCAGAGAAGCAGAACCACTAGGGACTTGTTGCCGGGACGACATCTTCCACGATTGTGGGAGTGGATTCGGTCATCTTTGTAAGGCAGTTGTCCTTGCTTTTGATACTGGAGCTTGAGGTCCACAGGGCTTTCTTAACAAGGTATCACAAACTAGGAAGCTTAAAATAACAGAAATTTATTGTCTCACAGCTCTAGAGGCTAGAAGTCTGAAATCAAGGTGCCAGCAATGTTGGTTCCTTCTTGGGAGCTTCTGGTGGTTTGCCAATAATCTTTGGCATCCCTTGGCTTGTAGATGCATTACTTCAATCCCCCACCCTCACATGACATTCTCCTTGTGTTTCTTCACAGAGTTTTCCCTCTGTGCATGTCTCTGTGTCCAAATTTCCCTTTCACTTAGCAACACCAGTCATATTGAATTAGGGTCCACCCTAATAACCTCTTTTTAATTTGATTACCTCTGTGAAGACCTCATTTTCCAAAAAAGGTCACATTCTGATGTACTAGGGATGAGGACTTCAACACTTCTTTTGGGGGTTTGAGGAGAGACTCAATTCAATCCATAACAGCGGAAAAGAGCAAGGACAAGCTGGGACCCACAAGTATGAGCTGGAACCCACAGGGATGGACTGAAACCATGTCAGTTCTCTGACCTTGATGTTGTGGGAATCCCCCAGGAGAAGATGGTAAGCTTCATCATGGAGCTAAATACTTACCTGGTACAGGAGTCAGAGATGCTGAAGGAGGATCCCGGGGATAGTGGGCAGTCACCACCCTGTCTGCTGCCCTACACCAATGAATTGAGCCAGCAGATAAACAAGAATGTGTGAGCTCCAAAATGGCTGCTACTTTGCCTCTGCCCCTGCAAATCTCACAGAAGAATCTCTCTGATGGCCCACCTTAGCCAGAAACGTACAGCAAAGGGAATTCTGGGAATTGTAGTTCAGTCTAGCCAAGCTGACATGTAACAAAGCCACCACACTAAAGACTTTACATACTCACTGTTCAACATTTGGTAACACGAATGAAGACAATTGAGAAACCAAGTCATTCTCAAGCATATATGCCATACCTCCACATGTCAGCTCAGACACAGGAAAGACATTTCACCTCCTAATGATGTTTTCATCTTTATTACTACTGAAAAAAATTGTATCAATCACCCAAAAAGTTTTAACTGGATAACTGAAAATTAAATCCTCCATTTTAACTTGCCTATGTCATCAACTATAGAACTATAAGGAAAGGATTTGAAGATCTCAACCTCTGAGATCTTAAGATTGTGTTCAGTTAAATGGGTAAATTTGGAAACAAGCAAAGAAACCAGGCAATTGCCTTCTTGATAGTCTTATTAGCAATGCAGAGGATCATCACACAGGTTGTGGAATAGACAGACTCAAGTTTCAAACAAATCCTGCCCCTTAGCAGTGTGGAATCTTGGGGAAATTTTTAAATTTCTCTCCCTATTGGATTTCTGGTCCATAACTATAGGGATAACTTTAATAGTTGCCTCAAAGGGTCATTGTGTGGTTGAAATGAGGAAATGCATGAGAGGAACTTGGCACAGAGCTGAGCATGTGCTAAGTGTTAAGGCAATGTTGGCTTGCCTCCTCTTCCTCATTCTCTTCCGTCTGCTTCTTCTCTTGCTCTTTTGTCTTTTTCCTTAACTTTGAGAGCAAGAAAATGGGTGTTTTCAGTTCCTCGCTCCACTGAACTTTGCTTTTCTACTGTGTGTGTCTACCTAAGTGTTCTGAACAATAAGGCATGGGACACTTTACATGTCCTATTTCAGAGACCCACAGTGGGTGATTTTTGAAGTAGCATCTTTGAGAACAGTTGTGAATGGAAATGCTTGTTTTTAAGACATCGAGAGGGGGAACATGTTCCATTTGAAGATACTCTGTGATAAGTAAACATGCTGAAATTTTCCTGGAGAGGTGCTTGAAATTTCTTTGGGCAGAATTTATTATTTATTTTATTTTATTGTATTTTATTTATTTTTTTAAGGAAGATTGGCCCTGAGTTAACATCTGTGCCCTTCTTTCTCTATTTTATATGTGGGACGCTTCCACAGCATGGCTTGATAAGCAGTGTGTAGGCCTGCACCCAGGATCCAAACTGGCGAACCCCAGGCTGCCAAAGAGGAACATACAAACTTCACCACTGTGCCATCAGGCTGGCCCCTGGGCAGAATTTAAAGGGCAAAATTAAACAGTAACGAATTTCCTTCCTCCAAGAAAGTGGAAAGTACATTTCTAGGCCTTTCTTCCCTGCATCTGTATTCTCCACAAATATGAAACCTACCCCTCTTCATAGTCCTTGCTCAAGCCTATGACTCAGGCTGGTACTCTGTCTCCTTTCATAAATCATGTCTGTTGTCAGTGAACACTCACCTGAGCATGTACTAGAATCTTCTATTATCAGTGACCCTTTTTATGTGCTGTCCTTGTCTTGTCTCCTTATCTTGCAAGCCCCATGAAAGTAGAGACTTCATCAAACATTTCAATTTACCAAATGTTTAAACCAATCAAGGCACCTAGGATATACTCGAATAAAAATGAAGTGAAATGGAAAAGAAAGGACTGGAAAAGGACAGAATAGATGGGAAGATGTGGAAAAGAATGGGGAATCTGTGAAATCTTTCCAGATGTCAGTGCTTGAGACATAATATAAAGTAATGAACTTGGCTGATCGCTGTTACTGTTGCCCAGTAGAACCCACATGTCCAGCATCATCAGGTACGTCTGAACCACACTTGTCTCCTGCGTCAAATGTTGGCTCCGCACAGGTTTATCAATGTTACTGCTCCCTTCTAGATCTTCAGACTTCTCTAACCATCTCCCTTCCACCAAGAGAACACAAGCTAACATGCTAATACGGAAAGACCTCACAAACGTGGATTACTGAGAAAATATGTTTTCAGAACGAATGAAAGAGAAGATATTGTATATTTAATTTCTTTTTATCACTCACTAACCAGTTTCTTAGAGTTTCTCAAGAGATGGGCCTATACACATTCTTATAATAAACCTACAAAATTCTTAAAAGATACTTAAAACAAAAACACGTTAAGTGCCGACTCCCCCAAATCATCACTGAAAATGTGCTAACTCTTTAACTCAAACTCCACTTATAAAGCTTTATAAATAAGCTAACAATTTGAAGAATTGGGTTGGAGGAAAGAGTCATAAAATGTCAATGAATCTATCCTGAAAATGCTATATTATATTGGGACCTTTCTACAGAAGACAGTGAATTTTTGGACTGCTGGCATTTTAAAACATGCCTTTAAAAAAGAAAGACATAGATTTTCATTGCAGCTAATTCTAAACAAAGAGTGGGGCCAACGGTTATTTTAGTCCAACCCAATTTAATGTCACAGTGGTGGGTCTGGTTTTATTTATTTATTTGTTTACTAATTTAAAGAGGCTGCTACTATATTGAGAGAGGCTGTGTGCTCAGAAATGGATAATGTTAGCAAAGCATGGAGAAGTTCTCTTTTTTTGCTGAAAACAATAACCTACATTTAATGGTAAGAAATCACCAGCAAATTCCATTATGTTTGTGGGCTTGACATGCGGTTCTTATTAAATGTAGGAACAAAGCCACTTTATACATCATAATGTTCACATTACAAATTCACTGCTCATAATGGTGCCGCAAGTGTATGTGCAATTTTTCTGAACTTATGAAATATATTTCTGACACCTCAGGTATTGATGTATGCACGCGTGATATTGTCCCAGTGCAGTGGGGAGACTTAACTGATGTCTGAAAGATTTGATTTATTACAAGTAAATATGATTGCCTTCATAATCTGATTTTATTATGTTCGGGGCTCTCGCAGGTAAACTTTTAGTTGAAGGAAGAAGGCCAATTTTATTAAACCAGTGTGTTCCTGAAACCACAGAATTTCTTGTCAAGGGGGGAAGGGGAACCATGGATTCAGAAAGTGTATTGAAAATTTCCAAACTGAATTTACTTCCAACATTCCCAATATCATATCTTCCCAATTCCCACAACTATTTCAAATGTGCTTTTGCTATTTTGAGCTCCATATTCCTTTTTTAAAAAGCCATATTAAATTAAAATTCACATATCTGAGGTCAACGTTAAATATGCTTGGGGGGTAAGCATACCATCTCAAAAATACTGGCAACAAGAATTTTTTTCTTTTGTAGTGGAGAAAAAGAGATTTGATGAACTTGAAAGAATTGGGATTACTGTTGAGATTTTCAAGGCTTTTGAGTGACATGACTCCAAATGTCCAGACCACAGCTTTGCCATACCACTGACTCAGAGAATTAAAATATGTCATCCCAGGATCAGAGGTCCTAGGTCCAATGCTCCAGGTGAGGGACATACGTAGAAACATGGTAGTAAGTAAAGGGATTGAAGTCTACTTCAATTCACCCTTTAAAGAAGGCTAGACGCAATTACGGTCCCAGGCCAGCTATATATAATCTTATTCTAAGTATAGAAGAACAAAAATTATTACCTTGAGAGTCTGCAAACCCTCCCCTTCTCCTGCCCACTAAAAAGGATCCTGGCTTTACTTTCTCGATTTCTTCCCCTCCTTCCCTAACTTGCTGAGGAGGCTTCTCCTGCTTCAAGTTCAGCATCACCAGGGGTTAATTCAGGCCTTTGTAATGCAGGACAAAAGAAGGGAGATGGAGAGGTAGAAAAAGAAATGATGGATCCTCCTGGGTTAGAGAAAAGCTTTTGTTGGGAGTTGGGGGGTGAGGAGCAAGATTTTTTTTGGCGAGGAAGATTGGCCCTGAGCTAACATCTTTTATGCTGTGAGCTATGAATGCCCTTCACTGTTTTTAAGAAATACAAGGAAAGTAGCTGAATTAATTTTAAACTACTTTTTCTTTGATGGTCTGAGTTTCTTGGATGAAACATGTCTCAAGACTGTGGATCAGAATGCAATAAGATTGCACGTGTATGATATGGTCAAGATATTGTCACTTATTTTCCATGAGGTGGACATTACTGCATTAGGGTAACCAAATAGACCATTCAGCCATTCCCAATGAAAGAGCCATGACAAGGAGTTTAATGAAGATGCCCAGTGGGGGCTAAAACATTGAAACAAGATCTTTTGGTTTTCACTGGGAGGGCTACCAGAATATGCCACTTCAAAATATGCCTCTCTGGCACATTTCAAGCTAAAGTCCATTGAGAACCAACAGATGCAGGGAAACTCTAAACAGGGCATATCTTTCCTTTTGTAAAGGAAATTTCCATTTGTAAATGTATCTCCCTCTTCCATACTAGAAAGAAGAGGACCCTTAAGAACTCTTATCAGTGGAGAAGGCACCAACTTAACTCTTCATAACAAACCTTGCTAAACAATCCTTGTTTACCATGCTCCTGGTCACCTTCCCACAACTTGCCACCCAGAAGCTCAAAACCCCTTTCTCCTTGTTTAGCCTAAGATAGTCTATAAGCCCAAGTTCTAACCACTGCTTTGGGTTACTCGGAACTGGGTGCTCCCATGTGTATGTAAGCCATATTAATAAACTTCTGCTTGTTTTTCTTTTGTTACTCTGTCTTTTGCCAGTCTAAGGTACAGGGCCCCAGCCAGAGAACCTAAGACATGCAGAGGAAAATTTTTTTTCTCCCATACAACTGGTACAGGGGCAAATGGTCCAGAAATAGTTCTGATAGAGAAAAATAAGGATTTACATATGCAAATCAGGAGAGCAAGAAGCCAAAGCCAAACAGCAGTTCTAGCTCTTTGAAGGTGATTAAGACAAAACAATACTTGTACTAATAAATTTTTTATTTTCCCGGATTTTTCTTTTGTTATAGTCTTTGATAACATCATTTTTGTCTCCTTTAGTGAAATTTCCCTTGAAAGTATCAACCTTGTTGAGGGGAAACAAAAAGAAGGGTTTAGATTCATAGTGGAGTCGAATGCTGAACTAGGAGCCACAGACCCCCCGCAGCTGGACATGGTGATGACAGCAGGAATCATACAGCCTTTAGGAGCTTTTAGGAGGAAAGCTGCAACTAGAGGCAGGAGAGGAGGCTTAGTGGGGGCGCCGAATAAAGTCCCCATCCTCTCCTTGGAGAGTCTCCTTCCTGATTTCAAATCTAGAGATGGTTTTGAACTATGTTTATGAAGGATAGCCAAGCAGTTAGAATGCCCGTGACGTTCATTCATTGTCAACCACTACTCTGCTTGAGATTTCACCACATAAAATGGATGAGCTAGTCTCTGTCTCAACCTGGTGCCTCCAACCTGTACACACTGCCTCTTCAAGCTGAGTCCTTCCATTTGCCCTGACAAAGCAGCCAAGTATTTTAACGTGATTTTGCCTCGATTTGGAATAAAATGTTGAGGGTGAGTACAGGAATGCAGTGTGATCTCCTCCAAGTTACCTATGAAGCTACTATCTAATATTTAAGAGTTTTATCTTTAAATTTTACATTCGAGACACATCTTTGAGCTTCTTATTGCACTCTGTGCAGTAGCAACTCCTTTCTGCTTTAATTGAAATGTATTGTGTGCTGTATCATATCTAGTATTTCCTCCAGCAGGAGGTCCCAGCTGGGGATCTCTCTGTAAACACACTGAGTATTGATAGGCCATCCATCAAGGGTTTCCATGTGAGCGGCTGTGTGCTTGGGAGGGCCAGGATGCACATCTAAGACATGGAGTGCTTCTAAGCAGGAGTAGAGTGTTTTCCCCACGCTGCACTCCTGTAGACCCAGGGTGTGACTTTCTGTCAACCTAGCAGGGGTATAATGAAACATAAGGCAAGGAACCATAGCTTCCTATGTGGCTGAAGTCTTTGTATACTTGTCTCATTGACGTGAAACTATTTACTGCCAAATTGTGATTTTATAGTGAAGTAGTAGTTATCTGTCTCTCTCTGGTGTCACCTTCCATACATCAGTGTCTCTATGATAAAAATAAACTGAAAGAGATTTATGGGCAAATGAGTATAGAATATGTGCGTGTGTAGGGGGGAGTATGTATCAAAATGCTTATTCTTTTTTTTTTTCCTGAGGAAGATTCACCCTGAGCTAACATCCACTGCCAATCATGCTCTTTTTGTAAGTGAGCAGCCACCACAGCATGGTCACTGACAGACAAGTGGTGTAGGTCCATGCCCGGGAACTGAACCCAGGCTGCCAAAGCAGAGTGTGACAAACTTAACTGCTGGGTCACCGGGGCTGGCCCTCAAAATGCTTATTCTTAACTGCTTCCACAAAACAGGTGTAAATGATTTGGAGTTATCTATAGTTCTCAATTTTTCCTCTATCAGTGAGAATAAAACCTTAAACAGGTCTTTATCAACTTACAGTTTTGATATCGATGCTAGGCTGGCCTCATGTACAGGTAAGGTAGGTTTTCACCTGTGGGATATGATTTAGAGAGATCTTAAAGAAAACTCTCTCTCAGCCATTAAAAAAAAAAAGTGATCTTTCTATCCAGATGCCTGTGATTCCATTAATATATATGCTCCTATGGGTTAAAAATTTTCCTGGGGATAATTATTGAAAATCTAGCATCTTGTTATGATTTAGTATATTATCCTCCTATGGAAAAATAAGAACTCTAAAGAGTAACAGTAGGAAAAAGAGAACTGAAATTCTATCAGGATGACTTTTCTACACTAGGTAGTGCCCCAGACATCCCCGTACCAGCCTGTGCTTTAAGTTGATCTTGGCCATTCAGTTAATAGGTATACAGTGTAGATACTTTGAAATATTCTGACTTTTTCCGCACATATTTAAATGAACAGCTACTTTAAAGATTATAGAGCAAGCAGAATTAAAATCTAAACATTTAACCTTTTAAATGAACTTCACTCTGAATTGGCCCATTTCAACTTACTAGGATTGCGTATATTGGCCTTCAAGGCCCGAAGGGAAAGGACAGTGTTGCAAGTAACAGAAAAGAAACCTATAATGGTGTAAACAAATAGTGAGAGATTTATTTATGTCGTGTAATAATTCTGGAGATATGCGGCCGTTCAGTGATGCGTGATACAACACAGTTTTACTTCACAGTCACAAGATGGCTACTGTAGTTCCCATCCTATTCAAGGCAGGAAGAAGGAAACGATGGTCACTAATTTTATCAGGAAAGGCAAACAACTTCTTAGAGCTCCCAGCAAACTTCACCTTTTCGCCCAAAGTGTGTCATGTGGCCAAACCTATTTGCAAAGGATGTTGGAAAGTGACGATTTCTCTTAGTGCTGGATGTAATGCCGCCTCCCCCTAGAAAAACCCCTACACATTAGCTTTTTGTTGGCAAGAAAGAAGCGGAGGAGACACATTGGGCAAATATGACCCATATTCTCAAAAACTCCGATTGCACAACACAGTTCACGTTGAACGATTACGTGAGGTTTCAAAAAAGGAAAGGATCTCAGGAGTCATCTGGTCCCCTTTCGTTTTATTGCCAAGAAAGCCGAGGTTGTGGGAGGTTCACTCTCACAAGCCAGTTATCCACCCAAGACCAGGAGCCAGCTTTCCTGGCTGCCATGCTGACACGTCTCCCCTTCTTAGTATTTCCTTATGATTCTTTTCAGATGCACCCCACCATACTTCCCATAAATATACAGAAATCTGTGGTGCCCCTCCCCAAATCCCTTTTTCAGAACCCAATAATTGGAACTATCACCCTTGCTATGGAAATGTCAACAAGTATTTAGCATGCAGTATTCATTTATTCAAGAAGATGATGAAATGGTAGAACCATCTCAGATAAGGCACAGAAAGCAGAGAATGGCTTTTTCCTATTAGCTGCCTTCTTTCCTTAGAGAAGATTAAGGAAGGTGGGGTGCATAAGGGGGAAAGGCAGGCTTTATAATTAAACAGACTTGGTCATTTCTTTGTTCACTCTGACCTCTCAGGTAGAAGTCATTTCTCCTTCATTGCTCAGAATAGGCTCAGAGGTAATAAATACTAACATAATATTGGTTTAAGATCTCTTTGTCTCCCTAAATTTTCTACGACCAGAGTTCTTATTAAATCTGCATAAGGCTGCCAGAAAAGCAGGGTTGGAAAGCTACCCACGTTCCCAAACAGCAAATCTTCTCGGCAAAACTAATCACAGACTCAAGCACATTTGGAATAGTTAACAGCTCACAAGGAAAATTAAGCTCAACAGTATAACTAATCCAAGACAATCAACCTTGATTGTCACAGCACAGACACGCACCAAGGCAACCTAAGAATGGAAAGAGAAAAGACTTTGCCCTTGAAAAAGGTGACATCCATGTAAGAGGAGTAGGTGCAGTTGAATGATATGCCCCCATCATATCTTTATTTTAGCAAGATGTCCCAAAGCATGTGGCCTTGGGGGATTTGCTAGGTCAATTCTGTATCTGTTGCTAATATAGAATATTGACCTTGGTTCATGGTATTTTTAGTCTCCCATACTCTTCACTACTAGTCTACTGACTGAACTCCTCATTCTCTAAGATCTAGGTCAAATGCCACCTCTTCCAGGAAGCCTCCTGAATTTTCCCAGGAAGAGTTATTTTATTCCTCTGGCTTCTAATAATACTGTACACACCTCATGAACAAAACCCATCATACTGTACCATATTATGTCAATGTTGTCTGTTTTCCTCTTTAAACTGTGAGAATGGGTATTTATATAACCATCTCAGGACCAACCCAGACAGCAGGCCCTCAATGACTGTTCTGAGTGGAATAAAATGGAATTGTGAGCAGATAACTTTGTTGCTCGCCTCTGAGGTGTCATTTGAATGGTATCAGGCTAATTTTCTTTGCTCAAAATATTCCCATTAACCTCTGGTCACCCCAAAACCCCCTTTTAGAGGTTAATGCTTTGGGTTTTCAAGGTCGGTTTCATTTTTTCAAGATACTTCTATTAAAATTCAGATCTTCCTGGGGAGAGGAAATCAAGCCTTAAATCTTTACCACATTCACTCATTTAGTCACTCAACATGCATTTTAAATCTCCCGCTAAGGGATCCCATACCTTGTTCAAATTTTTGACCGGGAACAAACTCCTGCAGGATATAGACAGCACCTCAAGAACATAGTATGGGTTGATAGGGGTCTTAGAAGTTACCAGAAATTAGGAAAAGGAAACTCAAAGGAGACATTAAAATAGAGACCCCAATTACACCAAGTAAACTTTATTCTCTGGAATTATAAGAAAATGGAAAGATTCTTTTAGACAAAATATTCCATCATACCACAATATCACATCTCTGCCCCCAGGCAATCACCCAGGATTCTCTCCATCTAAAAAAAAAAATTTCCCCTTCCTCTTTCCTCACCTTTAAAATGAGAAGAGGTCTTTTCACTAGTTTATGCCAGAAAATCTTCAGAAATTAACCATTCAGGAGAAAAAAAGAAATGAGCAAAGAGTGACTATTAAATGGGAGACAAAGCATTGAGTTTAGAATAGTTGAATTCAATTTTCAAAGAAGAAAGTCTTCAGAAAAAAAATCCTTGGAGTAAAAAGTACACACAACAAAATATCACGGTATCAATGAATGACATGTATAATCTCACTAAAGTAATATAGTTTTTAACAGAACTGTGAGTAGTAAAAACCAAGTGGCAATAATTCTTTTTATTTCTTCAGCCATATTAATAACTAAGCAGCCAGGTAAAACTAAAAGTGTATTTACTCTGCAAACAAGCCCCTGGAACAAGGCATAAATATTACACGTGATGGTGTGCAATGTAATAGACTTCAGTTTTTCATTTGACAAAGACACTTCTACATAATCCACGGGCAACTTAGATTCTTTTTGAAACTCTTGCTGAGCTTGTCATTTCTAATTAATGAGAATTCAGTACATATTATCATGCTACCACGATAAACCTTCTTTCTATAAAATTGTGCTATGATGTGCAAAACTCTGTATACCATTTCTGTGCATTTCCATCACCACAGGATTTGAGTGACTTGGGTCTGGTGTGTCAGAGCACAGTCAGCATTGATCTTCTTGGCATGGAACAACTGGGCACTGGAAAAATGTGAAAGGATTTGCTGTGTGTGGTGGGAGAAAAGGAATTGCCGAGAGCCTGTTACCCCACCCAGAGAACATGTACTCACCTAATGATCACAAGGACACTTTGTCCAGGGAGAAGAGAGACCTTAAAGGGACGTAAATGTGCAATTTAGAGAAGGAGGAGCTCCAAAGGTGAATGAGCTCAAACTTAGTAATCAGGGCAATGCAAATTAAGAGAGCAATGAGATAGTTTTTCATAGCCCTGAGAATGCTACAATTTAGCTGGCCAATGAAAGGACTGGTGAAAATGTATGGGTCTTGGGATTTTCATGCCCAGGTGAGAGAAAGATGGATTCTTTTTCCCATTCTGGAGATCAGACTGATACTACCTAGTCAAATTAAGTCTATGCATATCCAGGTATACATTCTACTCCCAAATGAATTATATGAGACAAAGAAATTCTTACACAGGCCATAAGGAGACATGGGGATGATCATGGCAACTTATTCGTGGTGACAGAGACTTGGAAACAACATGGATGCCATCATTGGAAAAGAGGATAGTGAAATGTGGTAGACCCACACAATGGAGTACTACGAAGAATCAGATAGCCACATTTATGTTTGCTCTTTGCCTGTACAAATAACAATATGGATGGACCTTAAAAATACAGAGTCCATGGGGCTGGTCTGGTGGTGTAGTGGTTAAGCTCACGCACTCTACTTCAGTGGCCCGGGGTTGGCGGGTTCAGATCCAGGCTGCGGACATACACACTGCTCATCAAGCCATGCTGTGGTGGCATCTCACGTACAAAAATAGAGGAAGATTGGCAGAAATGTTAGCTCAGGGACAATCTTCCTCAAGCAAAAAGAGGAAGATTGGCAGCAGATGCTTGCTCAGGGCCAATCTCTCTCACCAAAAAAACGCCACAAAAACAAAGTTCACAATTATCATATAGTATGATTCCAACTATATGACATTCTAGAAAAGGTAGGACTGTGGAGACAGTAAAAAGATCAGTGATTTCCAGAGGCTGATGGGGAGGGATGAACAGGCAGAGCTCAGGGGATTTTTAGGACAGTGACTATTATGTATGATACTGTAACGGTAGATATATATCTTTATTCATTTGTCAAAACCCATAGAATGTACAACACCAAGAGTGTACCCTAATGTAAACTCTTGGCTTTAGTTAATAATAATGTGTCCATTTTGGTTTATCAATTGTAAAAATTGTACCACACTAACGCAAGTTGTTAATAATAGGAAAATCTGTGAGCATGAGGGGAAAGGACAGAGGGAGTATACAGGAACTCTCTGTACTTTCCATTTAATTTTCCTGTAATCTGAAACTGCTCTAAAAAACAGTCCATTAATTAAAAAAAAAAAACATAGTGCTGAGTTAAAAAAGGAAATTAGTTGTGATATACCAGGCAATATTATTTACATAAATTAAAAATGTGTGCAGAAAATAATACATCTCTTACAAAAATAAATTCAAACAAAATGATGTGCATGAAACTGATAAGAACGGTTGCCTAAGGAGGAGGGGGAAGAGAAAGGATGTGGACTATGGGTAGGAGGAAAGGCAGAAAGAAAGACAACAAGGACATTGGGCTCGCAAAGTCATGAGAGAACACCATGGGGGATGTGAGGAAGCCAGTCCTCTGTGCGTGAGGTGGAATGAAACACGCACACCATTGAGGAATTGCAAGGAAGGGAAAAGGCGAAGGCTAGGGGGCTGCAGGTTTAAATGGTGGCTGAAGTTGTGGAATGTACGGATAGCTGAGGGCAGAGGTTTGCAAATCTAGGGATGCTCGTTCCTCATCAATTTCTTCCTGATCAATTTCTTCAGCAGGCTGCTGCAGAGGAGATGGAGAGTTTTAAACTGCAAAAAGCCTGGGAAGCAAGTTACAGTCTGTCTTTTTTAAGATGATTTCTCTTAACAAACGAATTCTTCAAAACTGGATCCTTGTAACCAACAATTTTGCAAGCTGCTATGAGCAAGGAAATTACCTGGGTGATGGGACAACGTATCTGTGTGTCCTTCAAGACCAAATCTATAGAGTATATTTTAAGACTCCCACGCAATAGTAAATGAAGCAGAGCGTCTTAAGCTATCATTTATTGGTGGGCATATACGGGCTCATCCCTACTGGTAAGCATGATTTTCCAAGCAAACATTTACAAATAGGACTCTAACCCTGATGTTAGATGTTTAAGGTGGGGCATAGCAAACATTTAAAGAAAGCCTCACTAGCCTGGCATAAGGATATCTCAACAGTTCTGTTAATTGGAAAGGGAAAGTTGACCTATAATCCAACTACATCTTTCCTGCTTCCCAGTCATCCCACACACTCTGAATTTCCTAGCTTTTTGGTTTCGCATTTTGGCTTAAATGGTGGCTGAGGTTGGGGAGCGAAAAAATAGAGGAGGGCAGTGGTTCCCCAAACAAGGAGGCTACTTTGATGGAGATGGCGGTTCGTGGGCAGTGGGAACTAACCCAAAAGCATTATGAAACTTCCTATATTTCCACTGCTATTCAGATGACATTTCCATGATTCCTCAAATGGCAGAGCCCAGATCTTGGCAGTGGCGAAGGCTTGGCTGTGAACTAAGGCTTTCTGTGGCTTTTGAACCGTTGTACTGGCTCTATAGCAAACCAATCTACCCGTAAGAAAAACTCATAAAAGGAAGGAAAATCTTCTGGTTTTATAATGAGCTGCATGTAACCAGGGGCAGAGAGGAAATGCAGACAGGAACAAAATGGCTCCTTTCCCCAGTGCGCCATGGCCATTCCAGGTCATGTGAGTAATTTTCCACCATCGTTTTTGCTTCCCAGGAAACCTTCATGGGTAGGGAGAGGAGTACCTTCATGGGCACACCTCTCTTGGAAGATTTGTCTTTCCTCTTAGAAGAGCTGCTTATAAACCTGGATTATATGATCTTCCTGAGATGACGAGGGATACCATATGCTGGGATATAGGACGTCTGTATTGACTGCACTGAATAATTGAGAGAATACAGGATTTAGATTAAGAAACTTAATTTGAAACCTCTAAGCAGACAAACACAGTGATGCCTTGGGGACTGTGTGCTTGCTGATTTTTCTGCCTAAAAGGCTAGTCCCCAAGCTCCCTCCCTCACTTCATTCAGGTCTGTTCAAATGCCACCTCATCAGAAAGAACATCCCCAACTCCCCATAGGAAATCGCATCTCTCATCATTCTCTAGCTCCAGACCCTGCTTCATTTTCTTCATAGCACTTTTCAGCCCTCGCATCTTACACATTTGTTTTTATTGCCTCATTTTCTGTCTTTCCCCAACAATAATGTGAGTTCCATGAGAGCAGATTTCCTAGTGCTGGGAATAGTGCTTAGGATGTAGTAAGCACTCAATAAATATTTGTTTAATAATGAATACGTCCCACCTATATTGTATTTTAGCTCTGTGGCTGTGGGCAAGTCACACACCTCCTATTTCATTACTAGTGAAATATGGATTAACAATATGTATTGCGCCCACCTCTAGAATCTGGGTGATGGGTACCACAAATTGGATGGATCGACCATTTAGATTTCTGGTGTTCTTTGATTGATGTTTCTCAGAGAAGGACCAATTCTGGCATAGTAACGCTGGGAGGTGCATGATGCTAACCAGTTAAGAGAGAAACTGTTTATCACTCTATGAAAGAAGGGGCAGCAAAGAAATTCCCCTAAATAGCAGCTTGACATACAAATTGGGGTGCCCTCTGCTCTTGCTCCTGTCTTCTCATCTGCTGAGTGCCCCGCCCCCCACCACTTGTAGGACCCCAACTGAGTGTGGTGGTTGTAAGGGTCTGTCACCCAGAGGGTGGACTTCTTCTGCTTTGTGGTGTAGCCTCACATTATCCACATTAAGAAGAGAAGCAGTATTGTCTCCTCAGCTGAGCCGTGCCTAAGGGAAGGAAAGCATTTGTAGGGAAGTTCTACAGCTAAGCTGCTGTTTTGCTGTTTAAAGACTGAGTTATGGAAGCAGGCACAGAAATCTGCCTGTTTCCCTGTTTTTAAACTCTGTGTGTGTGTGTATGTGTGTGTTTTAACCATGCAGAACAACACACAAAGTTTGGAAGGAGCAGTGGGATAGGCACTCTAATTCTTCCTCTCTTGATAGGCTAAACCAATATTTCTCACCTCGGTCCTAATGCAGAACTCTCGAGTCAGAAGCTCTGGGGTGGACTCTGAACATTATTATTAAAAACAGATATAAATATATCATAAATCATAAATATATTTGTGATTTTAATATGCATTGCAAGTTGAGATCCACTGGGCTGAATTAGGTACAAATAGGTGGGTAAAGAAATAGAATGGCAATTCTGATGAAGGGGTACATCATTCTCAAAAAACGAAAAGTAAATGTGGAAGAATTAGATTCAAATTCTATTTCTACTATTTATTATTTGAAGAGCAGAGAACGATGACCCAGATTCTCAAAGCTTAAGTGTCCTTGCCTATAAAATGGAGGATAATAATATGTACTTCACATGGTTACACTAAGAGTAAATGAGAAAAGCTTATGTGAAAGACCCATTCGCTGTGTCCCAAACATGGTCAGCATCCAAGAAGACCGCGTGAATCTACGCAATCTTCCCTTACAACTTAACCCAGTTACAAGTTATTGCTTTGTTAGTAAACCTAATAATAGTACTATGACTACTACTACTATCTTACCTATATTTAATGTTTCATAGATTACCAAGTACTTTTCCATGCACTCTCTCACTTGATTCCAGTAACGATCTGTAAGGAATGCAGAACAAGTATTCTCCCCACCCCCCATCGCCCTTTTGTTAATGAGGAAACAAACTCAGATTAAGGTGCTTGCCTCTGACTGCACAGAGCCTGGACCTCCTGATACCTAATGCCTCGTCTTGTTGTCAGATACCTGCCGCCTCCTACTGGCTTCTGGAGGGTTAGATTCAGAATGTATGCGTAAAGTAATTAAACTTCTCCCATCGGCCACCTGTGGACGCGTGTGGCATTATCTTGCCGTCAGCCTTCACATACGCATAAACGCTCCAGTCCCCACAATTCCATGGCTCCTTAGTTCATGCTCTCTCTGGTCTGTTTAGAAACCATCTCTTCCCTTTGAACAGATGGCAGACAATTTGCTCAGGTTTAAACACTGACTCAGACTCAGTGATGAAAATGGCAGCTGCATGCTTGATTCCCAAATCAAAATCTGACCTGCTGGACCACCTTCATGTAAACTGACTCTGAACCAGACGCGGACATAGCAGGGACAGTGTCTTGACAGCTAATGTTAAAATTACACACACACATATACCTTCAGCTGCGAGGATGGAATTCTCTGCTTAGAAGGAATTATTTTTGTCCTTTTGGGCCATGAGGTCTAGGCAGAACAGTGAAAGAGAAAAAATACCTCCTTAGTGAGATGGGAGGAGGAAAAGAAGAAGGATGCTGAAGGCGTTTCCCGCAGGAACACCGCTAGTTGTTATTAATACAATTAACCTTTCACTGTTACTAATAACCAAGGTCATTGCCCTTGTAAACTTCAGGTCGTTATTCCTCGCTTGCTTCGAATGTGTGTGCTCACACAGTTTTGTTCACATCCTGCATTCATTCTTTCTCTCTCTCTTTCTCTCTCTCTCTCTCTCTCTCTCGTCTCAGGAGCCTTTCAGGGTCCTGGCTGTAATCCACGATTCCTGTTTGTACGATTGTGGGTGTTTCAGGACATCCCCCGGCCGTTATGAAACTACTGCCCAGTGGAGCCTTTTCTGCAGATGGATTTCATTCAGGACTTGCGCTATTATATTAATGGGTTTAATTTAAACAGGACTAGCCTCGCTGGCCAAATTACTGCCATTTAAATCAATTGGTTTAGGGGGAAAGACAGCCTGACCAGAGCTATTAGACTTCAATTTATTACTGTATCGGCTTTTAAACTGGGCGAAGCAAGTTTGCTAATGTCTGTCCTCTGTCCTTTGAGCTCCAGTACAAAACACAGTAATGAGAGTCTTTGGAGTTTAAGAAAAAGGAAGGAGAAAAAACCCACTAATTTTGAGTCATTGTTTCATGAGCCAAGACCAGGTAGCTCTTGAAACAATCCCCATCATAGGATCCTGTGGGCACCTTTGATGTCCCTTCATTAAATGGAGATTCAAATGATCTAACAGATGTATTAGTTTAAAAAGCCTTTTTACTTGGATTTTTTTCCCCTTCATAAAAAATAAGCACTGCTTTTTTTTCCACACATTTCAACCTGATTCAAATAGAAAAGCAAAAGGGAAGAAAATGCTTTAGATGTGCTCTTTTGATTTTTTCCAATCTTGCCTGAATAAAATGGAATGGGAGATCAAGAACACTCAATTAATTGCAACACTGGGTGTCACTAGGAGAGGGAGGGAGAGATGAAGGGGGCATTAGGGATGCACAACCCTTAACAAATGCAGAGATTCAAAGAAGGCAGAAGAAGGGGGAAGAGAAAAGCGTGTCTGTATTTTATTGCGCTCCGTAAGCTTTTCGCTTGTATTTATAGCTGCAATTATATCTCAATGAGGTTTGTCTACAGTGTTGGCTTCACGCTAATTTTCCCCCTCACTGCATTCTTGGAATAGGCTCGGACTGTTTATGAACCAGACATATTGACCTCATTTACAGCTAGCAGTTTAAATCCATAATTTTTCCACCCACAATCCCTCTTTGACATTCCGGCGGTGCGGCCGGCTCAGCGAGACTGAACTAAAAGTCTCACACTTCATTGAACACCATTATGCGGCTTTATGCTTATAAGCCTGTTTCCCTCAGCTGCCTTTCAGCTTTGCTGGAGATCCGTTTGGCCACAGGCCGGCAGTGATTAACTGGAAGAATCCAATAAATCACCCTGTCAGCCAGCAGGCTCTCCTCACTATGTCTACACATCGACATTTGGATTTGTGCCTCTCTCTCCCTCTCTTTTTCTCTCGCTCTCTTTTGATTTTCTATCCCTCTTTCTCTCTCCTCCCCTCTTCCTACACAGCCATTAAAACCCCTCTTTGCCTTCACACAAGGTGAACTTGAACTGCGACTGTGAGCCTGCCTCGGTCCCACGAGCAGCCCTCCCGAGATAAACCCCTTTGATTTGCACAGTTTTCCCTGCCCTGGCTTTTCCGCCCTCCTCTTGCAATTAACTCACCCCCTCAACTCTTAGGGCTGCATCACTGAACCAGCTGCCGCTCTGGGGAGAGGACAAGCAGATGGGGGTGGGAGAGAGTGGCCAGAAGCCAGATGCTGAAGAGGAAATCCCACGGATTCCTGTCAACTCCCGTGCCTTTCTGTGAGTCTAGCAGGACGGGGGAAGGAGGGAGCTAGCAACATTGATCTCCGCTTCCCCAGATGCTGAGCAGCCTGGCTTTTATGTTCCAAAACAAGACCAGGATCACTTTCTTCCACAGAGGGGGTATGCATATGTGTGTTCACTACTAAATGGCCATGCCCACGTTTAGGAACATTTACAAGATTGCTCAAGACTCAGCTTGCACGGAAGATAAGAGGGTGCAGCTAATGATTCAGGAGAAGAGGAGTCTTCCTTGGCACGGTCACCACCCAGGGTGGCTGGGGGCAGAGTGCTCTGAGCAGATTCTTGCCAGCCTCCCCTGTCCTATTTCTCACGGGTGAACTGAGTTGGTGAAACAGCCTCTTCTTTGACTTGACTGGTAATTTCCCAGCCCCATCTCTTTCGTATTCTCCACATGGCCATAGTCTTCTTTTGTCTGGGATTATTTCTGCACTGTGAGCACCAGCATTTGTTTGATGTTCCAGACATCAAATATACTGTATGCTCTCCGAGTGGCCAAAGGAAGCGAGATGCTTGCTTTTGAAAACTCCACTGGCACAAACGACAAAAGGCGGTCTGAACCGCAGACACAAAGGATGGGAGAAAGGGGAAAGCACGGGACCAGGCAGGGGTGAACAAGATCCTCCCCACCCGGCAACACACCGCGGGGACGGCTGTGCTGCGTGTACGTGGAACAGCAGTAAACCGCCTGCGAGTGAGAAAGGAAATCGATACAGCCACGAAGGGGTGGCCTGCCTTTGTTGATGGGCTTCCAGTTTGCGCTAGCTGAGAGGGAGCCCTTCTGGAGACAGTAATGCCTCTGTAGCCACTCCTCTACCTCTGACTGATCTGGAGTATACATTTTTTATGAAACTTTTGCATTTTTGTAAACTGTCTTCTATCTTTATAAGTTAGCTAAGTAGCTAGACAAAGAGATAATAACATAACAGGACTACAGAGAGAAATGAGAGAGGGAAACCCGAAGTACCTTGTCCATAATACCTGGTAAGTATAACAAGGTACCTGGCACATAGTAGGAACTTGAAACATTATTTCTCCCAAACTCCTACACAGCCTAGGAATAAAAGCCAATCGGGAGGAATGGGTGTGACCCTTGGCACGTGGAAATCCTTACAATCCGTTGTTGTTGCGAGGCTGGTATCCTCTGGGCTCTCGCTCCCTCTTTGCATCACCAGCTCTCCTTCTTTGTTCATTTCACTTCATCTGATACACCGTTGATGCGTGAGCAAATTTCAGCCAATTATCCACATCACTGTCCAGGAGATGAAACTCAATTTGATCAACTGCTGCTTTGCCAACATTCCAGTGCATTTGCGTGGGGGCAGGTCGAAGCTACTGATGCAAAGGGTGTAAAGAAATTACCTTGAGGATTCATTCCTATTCCCCATTTCGTAGATCACAGAAGTGAAAGAATATCGCTGAGAATTCTTAAGTCGAGAACATTTCTTGCATACCTACTACACTCCCAGTGTGTATCATTATATGAAAATATGAAGAGTGCACACAAATTGTACATATAAGGTAAGGAAACAGCTTTCACAAACCACCCAGCTATTGCTGTGATTGTAGGGAGGTGAGGTGGAGAGTCTGTTCTTTCAAAAAATAACTGTCAAGCATGGAAACATCAGTGACGCTCAGATAACCTCATTGTCGAGAGCATTTAAGGTGCACTCAGGTTCAAAAGGCATTTTACTTATTGCACAAAGCAAGTTACCTAAGCATGACTCAGTTTCTCTGTTTATAAAAGAAGAATAAAAGCATTTGCCACCTTCCTGTGGTGGACAACTCTTTTGAGAAAGAATAATCTATGTAAAGTGCTTCACTCACCTCAGAAACAAGGAAATACTGAAATTTATGTCAGCATCATCATTAAATCTTTCCTTCTGCAGACTCCATATTTTTCAATATTGTCTCATTGATTCTTGCAGCATCATGAACAAGACGAGGAAGAATGATATACTAGAAAAATCATTCAAACATAGGCAAGAGAACTGGTTTTTCTTTCAGGTTCTGCCCCAAATTAGCTCTATGGTCTCAAGAAAGCTCTCAAGGGCCTCTCTTCTTTCTCCAGTAAAATGAGACAGTTGAACTAAATGATGTCCAGGGTTTCCTTTATAATGCTAAGTTCAACAATAGAAAAAAGAGAATACTTGTCCTTTGTGCTATAATTTTGCACAGTCACCTCCTCCAGAGACCTTTTCTTCTGGGTATTAGAAAGTGCTCCCCTGGGTCTCATTTGGTCTCGTTGTTAACTTCAGGTTGCTTCCCTGTCTCTTTTTCCTCCTTCTGCCTGGCTTTATAGGCATTATCCAAAGTTCTATCCTTGGCCTTCTTCTCTTCTCTATCTACACTCTCTACCTCCACAGCTTCATCCACTGTTCAGTTTTGATGATCATCTCTATGTGAAAGACTGTCTGGTTTCTCTTTCTAGTCCTAATCAGCTTCTCAAAACCCAGACTCATCATTGCAACAGCCTGCTGTATACATTTCCACCTGAATATGCCACCAACATCTCCAGTTCCATAGGTATAAAGAGAATGGATTCGTATCTCTTGAGTCCACTGAAGCAGTTAGAGTTCAAGCAGAGAAGCAGCACCACCATGAGTGTAGGTAGACTAAAGGATGTGGAATGGGAATTAGATATTCCACGATCACAAGAGCTGGTAGAGGAGTGCCTGCAATGCTGTTGTTTCAACAGGATTGGCAGTTGGACAGGAAAGTTGGGCACGATCAAGGACAAAGATAACCTTGAGGATGAAGTAGAGTGCACATTAGTCTCTCACCTCCTCCAATTGCTGCCATGGGTCTTTTGCAGCAGAAGTGATGTCCTTCTCCACAGAGCTGCATTTTCCCTTGGCCCAGGGCTTGAAGGAGCTGCAGGAGGAGATCTGGCAGCAGGAGGAGGTGTGTATCCAGGTATGGCCCCACAAACAAGGTGAGCTGGCAGATCAGTGACGATGCCCATGAGCTGCCACAGTTCCTGGCATCCTACACCAAACTTCCGAGCATAAAATATATGATTCTGCTTCACTTTCACTTCCAGAGCTCATGGGACATGTGTCTTGTGGCCAATGCTCACCTGAAGACAAAGCTACATCACCCACAGACTGCTTCTCCTATAGTTCCTAATTCTGCTCATGGCATGACATCTTTCCAATATCCAAAATAGAAACCATGAAGTTCCTCTGTTTCCACATCAAACCCAACCAGTTCACTCTACTCTCGCAATATCTTTTCCATTCATCCCAGCCCCCTTATCAATCTCTACCTACCATCCTTGGTAATCATTTGAGGCTTTCATTATCTCTTACCTGGACTGTTGTAAGTTCTCCAAAGAGAACTCAGTCGCTATCATCCCTTCCCCTCTTTAATTCATGTGTAGCTGGAATTGTCTTTCTTCTCTGATAATAAGATTGCATAGATCCGCACTGTTCAAGGATAAAATTGAATTCCCAGGCTGGGCACAAAGACTGTCCACAATCTGGGCTAAATTAATTTTTCCCACCATATCTCCCATTATTGGTTTTCAAGAGACTTATGGTCCATCCACTGCCCCACCATCCCCATGCAGGATTCCCCTGCCTCTCCCTTGCTCATGCTGGCCCTCCCAGCTGGAACGCTTCTTCCCTGGTCTCAGGCTCCACTCAAAGTGTTTAAGCCTCTGCTCAGATTCCATTGCTGTCATAATCCCCCTCCCAAACATTTGTGATCATTCTCACCTCCAAAAGTCCTAAAATAAATGCTTGAGATCCCTTTTAATAGAGATTATTATGCTTTGAATATATGTCATATGCCCCAAATTAGACAATGACTTTTTGAAAATGGGGATCACATCTTCTTTATCTTTGTATCTCTCCTGGCACCTCGCACAGAGTGGACGAGCTGTGAGGACTTTCTCCCTGAATGGATGATTCGTGAGATCAGGCTTTCACAGGGAAGAGAAATGGTGAGACAAAGGCAACTCAATGGAGCAAACAGCTTCAGCCATTCTTAATTTGGAAGTAAACTTCCAAGTAAAAGATTGATGAGAATTATATTAGTTAAGACTCTTTCAATTGCCAGCAACCAAAGCCCAAAGTCAACACTAGCTACAATTTTGTTTGTAAGAAAGGAAACCATTGACTCATGTGATTGAAAGTCCAGGCAGGACTGAAAGCAGGGCTCAAACGAGTTTATATCAGGACTGGGTGCTTTAAGATGGGTTGGCCTCACTCTTGTATAAGTCTTCCCCCGCTGGTGGCCTAATTCCCCCCCATACCTCCCACCTTACATGATGTTCTGTTACGAACAATTTCAATGCGAGTTTTGGGGTTTTCTCTGATTGGGGTTACTTGTGTTACACAGCCAGCCCTGAACAATTCACTTTGGACAAGGAGGCAGAATTTACTGACTGGTTTAGGTGTGGGTCACAGGCCATCCCTGTTCAAACCAGACTGAGAGTGGGAGAGGTGGATCTCCAAAAGGAGGTATGAGCACCCTGAGAAGAGGGAAGGGATGCTGAGCAGGGAAAACTTTAAATGTCCTCTCTAAAACCTTAGGGAAATGGCCACCCCAAGATCCCTGTTTGTTCCCTCTCGCTTTGATATTTTCCCCATCAACTCTCTACCCTGTTGTAGAATTCTTCCACCCTTTCCCCCTCAACATTTCAATCAAGGGGTCATTTTTTTAAACTCAGAAATATGTGGTGTCAATCATATGTTCTATGTGTTTATGGAAATAATTCAGGGTGAGCTCCTCAAACATTGATGCCTGAGAATGATTTTTATGTGAATATGATACTGTTAAGTCTTACCACTTGTGTTGTGCCTTGCATCTTCAAGACACTTCACAAATATCATTAACTCATTAGCCTTCAAGATGCCTCTCTGGAGGTGGATACGTATTACCTGGAGCTGCAGATAAGGAAACAGTACACAGGGAGGTTACACACTTTCCAAGAAAACTGCCAATGAATTCAAAATAATGGCCTCGTAATGATTCCTCCCTCAAGTGAAAGTCCTTTCCAAGGGGAACCCCAGGTCACACCATATCAGGGAAGGAGGGGCTCTTTGTACACATCCCACAACAACCGCCTGCTGCACAGAGGCACACATTCATCACTGAGGAGTATTTACCTCAGCTGGATTACAGATTACCTGCACAGAATCCCACACATATCTTTGCAGGTAAGAGTGGTTGACTTCCTTGTAGCAACGTCTAGCAGGAAAGATGGCTGCCAGAGGAAAGGAAATAAGACCTATTAATCAAAGAGGGTTGGGTAAAAAGGAAAAAAAAAAAAAGAAAAAAAGATGCACATCCTTGACTCCCCTGGAAATGAAAAAAATTCAAAGTTACTGGGAAAATTCAACATAGCCTTGTCTGGGGTTTTGAGGACTGCACAGGCAGAAACCCCCCCGCTTTACCACCAGGCAACTGACAGCCAGTGGAAATAGCCATGTTGGCAAGTGGCCAGGAGTCCCAAGTGGGCACCAGCTTGCCCTGTTGCCTGCTGAGTGTCTTTTCTCTCTCTCTCTCTTTCCCTCTCTCCTTTCAGCCCTAAATGGAAACCACAAATCCAACTCGCCCCACAGAGTTGCATATAAACACCATGATAAAGTGCTTTGCAGGAGCCAAGTCCTTTGTGCATTGCAAAGAGGTTATTTGTGATGGTAATAATTCCTTCTCTAACCAGTACCACATCCTGTACCTGGAGATCAGGTGGTTGCTCCTGGATCTCTGTACTTTTCCCTGTAACTCAAGCAAGCAACACATCTTCCTACTGGAGTGTTCATAAGGTTGGAAAATGAAGTCCTGTAGGGAACTCCTTCTAATTGCCAGAGTGAGTCACTTTCCTTTCCAAGCAAAGAGGTTTCTGTTGGTGACATTAGAGAGCAGGCGCTCGTCTGTATTGTAACAGCTTAATTATAAGTATGGGTATAATCACACAATCTGTCATTATACCTTTTTTTCCACCCTGAGAATTTGTACTGCAATCACCATAACACTATAACAACATGAACAACAGACTGTCTGGCCTCCCATGATCATTTTCTTTGCCATGACTGGTAGGGATGAGCGGGCGGTTTTGGAGGAAAGAACTGACTTCTATGTAGCAGCAAAAACAAGTCTGAATCCTTCCCAGGGTTTTCAGGGTATCCTATTCATTGGGCTTCCTCTAAAGGACAGTCGAGTCCCTCATTTTCCTCCCAGCCCTGCAAACCCTCCCTCTGGTTTCATCTGTTTGAAAATTGCACAAGAAGAAACCACCCTTCTGCTATTTAATACCCAAACCAAGCGAAGTGGAAATTGCACGAGGAGACCTATCCATCTGTTATCCCTCAGCTCAGCAGTGGATGGGATTTATTACCCTGTGCATCCTGCCCCCTGCCTCTGCCAGGCAGCCTGTGGGGTGAAGTATGGGTGGGGAGGGAGGCTCGGGTCTCAGAGAGGGGGAGACTGCCTTTGCAGCTCCATCAGCAGAAGTAGCAAACCTACTTATTACAGAGTGTGAGTTGAGCAGTCGCAGAACAGCGGCAGATGGGAAGAAGAAAGGTGTCGCTGTTGAACTGAAAGTAACCTTGCGTCCCGCAAGTTGCTGACCACACCCTTTCACGCTACACCTCAACCAGGGGGCAAGACCCAGGCCAAACTCTTGAGAGGCCTAGAACCCACCTCGTGGGGATGAAAGAAGAGATTTCACAGGGAAGTCATGTTTCCAAAGGGACTGTGGAAGTTTGTCAATGACCTGTTCCTATGTGTCAATAATTCTTAGGAAAATGGCTCCAGGACAAAAAGACACAATGCCTGGTCACCGCTTCTTTCTTTGGATCCAGGAGAATTTGTGGCGCCATCCTACACTTCACTTTTTGGGACCGACTGTGAAATAGCTGTCATTGGCATGTTGGTGATTGACACATACCACTGGTCCCTCATCAGCACTGATGATTTTTTTGTCATAAAGGATTAGCTGACTGAGTCCCAGATTTGTCAAGGATGAACAACAGAACTCAACGTTGTGCTTCAGATTCTCTTTCCCACCATGTTTATGGCCCTCTTTATCCTCCAAGAAAATATGGTTGTTTGTGTTTTATGGATTTTCTTTGATCCATAATGGAGTACTCCAGGAAACATTGGAGATTTGATTTTTAATCATTAATGCTCTCCTTCACAGACCGTCAAATATAACGTAATCCTTTAATGTTGCCTCACATTTACCCTCAGGCCTTAGAAGAGAAAAGGCAATTAGTGTAGGATCCATTAAGTTTTTTATTTATCAGGTCGAAATTTAAACTAGTATCACCAAGCCTGTCAATAATTCCTCAAAATTCCTGGTAAAAAGGGTCTATGAGAGCTTGGCATCTAGGGGCCATATTAATGTCACATTTGTGAATTTGTCTTTCTTTCTAACAATACAAAGTTACACCCCTTTTAGGTGATTCATTCATTCCATTTGTTCCTTCATCCAAGAGTTCCTTCTATGAGCCAGATACTTACTGTATTGCTTTGGGTATAGAAGTCTTAACAAAATAGACATGGTTCCTATCCTTATAGATCTTAGAGTCCAGTGAAGGACCCAGTCAAGAAAATGGTCAAATACAAGGTAGTGTCTAAGAAGAGGGTAATATTCAGTGATTGGGAGAATGTAAGGGGGATTTGTAGCCCAGAATTAGAGGTAAGTATTAATTAGTTGGAGAATAATGGGGAATAGTATTCCATTTACAAAAAACAAAATGGGAAATGTCAAGAGGTGAGAGAAGCATGGTACTTTCAAGGAATTTGAGAGAGAGAGAGATTTTAAGAAAATTGGCTCACACAATTATGGAGCTGGCAAGACCAAATTCGTAGGGTTGGCCTACAGGCTGGAGACCCAGGGAAGAACTGATGTTGCAACTTGAGTCCAAAGGCAGTGTGGAGACAGAATTCCATTTTCCTCAAGTGAGCTCAGTCTTTTTCTCTTAAGACCTTCCACTGTTTAGATGAGGCTCACCCATTTCATGGAGGGCAATCTGCTTTACTTGAAGTCTGCTGATTTAAATGTTAATTTCATCTAATAAATACCTTTGCCATGACATCCAGACTGGTGCCATGACATCTAGACTGGTGTTTGACCAAATGGCTGGGTACCATGGCCTAGCCAAGTTGACACATAAAATTAACCATCACAGGTAGTAAACAAGTTATAAAGGAACTTGTTAAGCCTTGTTAAGGAGTTTTTTTACATGTATCTCAAGAGCAGTAGAGAGCTTTTTGGGACAGGGTTGAGGTCATTTCACAGTGGTGATATAATAACAGCTGTCATTTCGGAAGATGACTCTGGCCACATCACACAGAAGAGAACACTGAGAGAGGGGACCAAGACTGGCCACCAGAAGACCAGAGAAGAAGCTGTTGTAACAATTTTGGTGAAAGGAAATAATTTCCTGAACTAGAGAAGTGTCAATAAGCAGGAATGAAATGGAAGGAAATAGATTGGCTTCCATGGCAGGAAATAGATTCAAGATATTCAATAGATTCACTTGTTTGGTTTTTTTTAGGAGAAGGCATGGAATCATTAAAATTTTATAACTGGTTAGGAGAGCAAGCTACATAATCTGTGGGGCCCAGTGCAAAAATGACAATGATGGGTCTCTTGTTCAAAGAGCAGGTAAAAGCTTATCCTTTTTTCTTCAGTCTCTCACAACCTAGTGTGTTTTCTTTGCTATTTAATGTCATTCTCCCTCAGGCATGGGAATATTTGCAAGCACTTAGAGACCCCCACAGGAGCCCAGGGCCTGGGGCCCCCATTCAGTGGGTGGGTGGATATGCCCACATCCCTGACCCCATCTATAGTACTCCATTGTCCTATGAGCTTCTCTTACAAAACACAAATTCAAAGAAAAAATTATTAAGGATTTCAGGACAGCAATCGCAGAGCATTAAACCCTAAGCATGAGGCCCTTCTGAGCAGAGGGCCCTGTGTGACTGCACGGGTCACAAATCCATGAAGCTGACCCTTCTGTTAAGATATAAAGGGTGGGGGCCAGCCCTGGTGGCCTAGTAGTTAAGTTTGGTGCACTCTACTTCAGTGGCCCAGTTTCAGTTCCCAGGTGCATATCTACACCACTCTGTTAGCAGCCATGCTGTGCTGGTGGCCCACATCCTAAAAAATAGAGGAAGAGTGGCATAGATGTTACCTCAGGGTGAATATCCCTTGGCAAAGAAAAGGAAAAGATGTAAAGGGTGGGCTGAGGGACAGTAAAGAATAAGGATGATACCAGTTTCCTGTCTTAAGAAAGTTGGTGGATGGCAGTGCCATTAACACGGAGGAAAGAAAAGGGACAGATTTGGGGCTCTGGGGGAAAAAGATGCTTGCAGCTTTGGAGTCACTGACTATACAGGAGACAAGTCCGATGGGTAGCTAGATATATATGCATTTGAATCTCAAAAAAGGAATAGGGCTAAAGAGATAAAATTGGACACCGTCAGTGTAAAGGCTGTATTTAATAATTTATTCTAGATGCAGCAACAACTTTGTGTTCATCCGCATGCACATGGCCATTTCACTAAAGCCAGAGACCTAGAAGAGCTAATGTAGTGTGTGCACCTGGAAGCTGGAAGCCCACTGGCTGTCTTGGGAAGGAATCTCCTCACCTTAACCTCTCTTACACCACACACTAAATGAATGAGCTAAGATACTGTCTTTCTGCTTGGGAAAGGCTCTGGTCTTGAGTTCAGAAGGCCCTAGCCGAGGTCCTAACATTTCCTAGCAGTGAGACCTTGCAGAAATCTCTTACCCTCACTTAGCCCTTGTAATTTTCCTTTGTCAAAATCAAGATAATTAAATATCTCCCACTTTCTTGGGAAGCTGAAACAAAGTGGTGAACACGAACGCCCTTTATATGCTGCAGAATGACTACAGGTGTGAAATTCTATTATTGCTGTAGGAGATCTGGGCAGTTTGGAGAACTACGTTAGCTCTTTCATGCCACCAGACACTAAAAGATACATGAAAACTGAAATATTCTGAGTGACATCTGAGCATCTGCCTGAGGACGTTGTGGTCACAGACAGCCATTTCTGGCTCAACTTTATAAAAGATGGTTGTTTTCCTTTGAGCCAAGCTATGTGGCCACAGACAGCTCCTTTTACCAGTTCACCCAGTCTAACACTCTGAGGGGGCCCACCCTCTTCTCTGCCAACTGGTTGCACTGTCTTTGCCATTTCTGCTTCTCCAGCCTACCCCTGGCATTGGTTGTCCAAGGCCTCATTTATTAGAGCCATCCTTCATGATTCCTGCCATGTGTTCCCTGCAAGAGGCACTAGGTTGAATAAAAATAATTAGTAATCCAGGCACTGCAGTTCTGATGAGACACCTGCAGCATAATCATCCAAATCAAATATTTGGCTCAGCTTCTTCAGATGATATGGCTCCTCCTGCAACTGCTGAATGGCCGCGTAGCCCAGCTTTAACTGAAAATGAAGAGCCCATCGGAGGAAGGAAGGACCCTGCCTGATCTGTTTTGCCACAGTATCTCCCCGTGGAGCTCTCTCCAAGGCTCACCTCTGTCTTATATGTTCAGACCCTTCCGATCCATTGGCCAGAAGGGCCAATTGTAAGGGAAAGGGAAGAGACGATTTAATTTACTCAAGTGATTCAGGAACGAATAGTCGTACTGCCAAGGAAACACCCAATTGCTTTCTCTGAAAATCATCACCGTCTGACACAGGGGCTGGCAGCTTGCTGAATCCCTGGGAAGATATTTGAGTTTACAAAGCATCAATTCACCCTCATTATTCCACAATTGAGAAAACAGAGGCCCAGGCCTCACAGTTTTTCACGGTAGACTCAGGACTAGAACCCTGGGCTCCTACTGCCCGATTCAGCACCCCTCCACTAAGCCACACTACATCCTGGAGGCAGGCCACATCCCTAATCCACAGAACTGTGTACAATAGCTCTGTCATTACCACATTTACTCAGTATAGTGCCCAGATTGTTTGCAGTGTTCAAAGCTCTTTTCACTTAGACAGGCTTATTGGGGTTAAGAATCAGAGAAGATTCTAGTCTAGCCCATTTCTGTAACCTATCAGTTTAGGCAATTTCCTTAGCTTGTAATATTCCTGGCCCCGTCAACATATTTTCTAAGCACCATATACAGAAAAGTTAACAGATTTTCTTCTTTGTTTTGGGTTAATAAAGTATTAAGGCACACAATGTGAGGAGAGCTTGGATTTTTTATCTGGGTTAACTTCCCCTCTTAGATAAGCCACCACACCTTTCATAGCCTTTAACAAGCACTTAACCACTTGAAAATGTCATTCCTGTTTAAAGAGTTGTTTGTGGTCTGTCTCTTCCACCAGACTGAAAAGCCCAAAAGGGCAGGGTCCATGACCATGGTCCTGTCTACAGCCACACGCCCAGCACTCAGTAGTTGCTCAATAAATATTTGCAGAAATTTTTAAATAATTTGGAATTATGTAGAGAGCAGTAAATTGGACGGAAAGGAGGCATCTAGAGATTGCGTAATCCACCCTCTCTTTTTATAGATGAATAAACAGAGACTCAAAGAAGTTGTGACTTAATCAAAGTGTCCCAGTTAATCGACCCATTCATTCAAGACATATTTATTGAGCACATACTCTGTGCTTGATGAACAGAACTATGGATGTAGAGACTATTAAGATATCACTTCTGCCAGGGAGCTCATAGTGTAAAGGAAGAAATACGCAGTTACACAGATGATTACAATACAGTGATGTAAGTGATAGAATAGAGTTGCAAGAAATAGCATGCTTGGAGAAGTCAGGATAAACTTCACAGAAGAGGAAATCTGAGCCATGACTTGAAGGGTGAATTGAGCTTGGGGGAAGCCAGTCCAGGCAGAAGGAACAGCATTTATAACACCCTGAAACCACAAGAACATAAAAAGGATCAAGGAAGAGTGGACTAGGGTGTTAGAGAGATAAGGAAACTGGCAGAAGATGGTTAAAGAGAGAGGGGTGTGGGGCAGGATATTGAAGAGCCTCACCAAGTATGGTAGAGATTTGGATTTAGATCAGTGTTCCTCAAACTCTACTGAGCATAGAAATCACCTAGGGATCTTGTTTAAATGGAGATTCTGACTCAGTAGGTCTGGGGTGGCACTAGGATTCTGAATTTCTAACAAACTCCCAGGTGACATCAATGCTGCTGGGCTTCAGACCTCATCTTAAGAAAAAAGGCACAAGAAAATAGGAAGCCTGCAGAGGTATATATATATATGGCCTCAGCGGTTCTCAAAGTGTGTTCCTCCCATTTCTAACCTCTGCCACTAACCTCCTGAATGAGAAACCCTATAGGGTCCCAGCACTCTGTGTTTGCACAAGCCCTCGAGAGAATGCTGAAAATCTGCACTGAAATTTGAACACCACCAAACTAGGACAATAACAAGATCAGATTTACTTTGTAGGAAGATGACTCTGGTAGGAATCACCGAACCCCTAGTCCAGTGCTCCTTCCATTACAGCCCCCCAAATTATGTACAGATCTCTAAGTACAGTATTTTAGATCCAAGAATATGCTGAGATTTCAAAATGACAGAGTTTTTAATGAGGAATAAATTTTCTCCCTCTGCATTCAGAATCATCTTTATGATTACAAATAGTATGAATTACCCTGTTTGATGACATCGTTAAGTGTTAGTAATTGAATTGCACATTTAATGAATACAAGTAGAGAACTAACACAAACCTATATTCAGAAGTCAAAGTTGACCCAACCACTTGGTTTTTAAACTGTTTCGAAATAATTTATGCATTTTTTGTTATATACCACTCAGGGATATCTGAGGTAGAAGACAAAGAAGTGAAATATTTTATCAGAGTTTATGCTTAGACTCAGGAAAAATTTTCTGATTATGATTTATCCTGGACTCATATCACTGGATCTGGTAATTTTAAAAGAATCCAGGTTTTTTTTAAAAACCTAACCCTAGAGTTTTTTCTCCTTTCATTGTAAGCTGTATTGAAATAAGCAAGAGGGATAAATGAATGAATCAATCAATTAATTTATAGAAAGGCAATAAGCAGAAATGAACCAATGAAGGAAAGAAGGAACAAATAAATAAGACTAAGTTAGGGAATATAAAAGACTAATTTTATTATATAAGAGCCTATAGCACATTAGACTCAACTGGAAAGCTTTTAAAAATTCCATGCCAAGGTCTCACTCTGGATTAATTAAATCAGAATCTGGTGTAGGATCCAGGCATCAATATTTTTTCAAACTTCCTGGGCGTCTCTCAGATACTAACCAATTTGATATCCACTGGCCTAAAAGGTTTGTTTCCATTAATAGTATTTATTTTATAGTTAAAATTATAAATGACACTTTATTTTTTCTAGTCTTTTGGAGTTTTCGGAAGCCTGGCCTCTCCCATTCTGGTGGTCATCCTGGTGTATATAAGACAAGAATGTTCAAACATCACTATGGTACTAAACCCAGGACTACGTTAAAGCTGTAGGAAGACAAGGCCAGACTCAAAGACACTAAAGGAGAGGATCTTCCGGTGGAAAATTCCTCCTTGACAATTAAGAAAAAGACAGTTCTATAAAGGGGACCCTGAATCCCCTATTAAGATGCTGGTGGCCACAAAGGCACGGCTTGCCAAAGCGTTTGTTTACTCTCACACAGACCCACACTGAAAGTAATTTTCCGGACCATGAGGATGGGGTGCTGGCTGTTTGCAAAGCAGCAAGTGTGGATGACACACACCTGTTTTAATTGCTTCGTGAAGCATTGTGAGGCTTTTGCCTGAATCTAGAAACAACACAGAGGCTTCCATTTCAGCTCTGGATATTATAGACAGGCCAGATGGAATCCTGTCGACTATGTGATTGAACGTATTTTTCATTTGAAAGTAGAAACCACTGGGTACGTCATCTGTAGGGTAATCTGGGAGGACATTTTTCTTCATTCTATCCAGCAGACCATGCAGAAACACCTGTTTCATATCTTGGAATCATTTGCAACTGCTATCTAAGAAATAAGTGTTGAAACAATATCATTAAGCCAGTTTTTAAAATTCATATTCTTGGGCCCTGAAGAAAACAGTAAAACTCAGAGCTTGCTTCACCGTTTCCACTAACGAAACACTCAGAGCTTTGGATAATTGAACGTGCCTTTCCCTGCTTCTAGGCTAGGCTGCTGACTGTCCCAGTTCTCCTGGGACCGTGGGGCTTCCCGGGATGAGGGAATTCAGTGCTTAAGCCAAGAAATTCCAGGGCAAACTGGGACAAGTTGGTCACCTTATTATAAACATACCACCTGACGCATTGAGAGGTTGAATGACTTCTCAGTCACGTCACTTGGTGGCAGAGTTTCTTCTGGGTTTTCACCCAGACATTTGATGTATATTCACCTGATCAAGTCATGGCACTGTCAGGGATAATGACCCCATTTGCTGAAAGTCATTCTGGAACCAAAGACTGTCCAAAAAGGTATGTCATTCCATCACTTGCGAATGACTCCAGGAAGCATACCCATGTGCACCCAGAAGGCCCAGGCCCACTGGAGACAGATGCTGCTTGGAAAAAGCCATAAATAATACATCTCATCTTCCCAGTCATGGCCACCCACTCCCAACATTGGATACAATATCATTTCCCATTATCTCAAAGTATACCAAAGAAAAATAAAGTTTAATTAACTTTAATTTTCAAAGTAGAAAAATACAATATCACATTTTGGAACTGGTTTTGGAGAAACCAAATAAACGACATTTGAATCTAGTGGTTAGGACTGTTTCTATTAGGCCACTGAGGTAAGCCCTGGACTAGTGTTTTCCAACAGTAGTCTGCAAAGCCTTAGCTTGTTGTTCCTCAAAACTTAATGTGCGTTAGAATCACCCAGGGCCTTGTTAAACCACAGCCTGTGATGCTAGCGGGCAGAGGTGGGGTCCAAGCTTCCGCATCTCTAACCAGCTCCAGAGTGACCCCAGGTGGCGCCGAGACCACAGTGTGAGTAGAGAGGCCCAGAGCTTCTCGGAGGGGCCCCATGAGGCACCTGTGGTCAGGGAGGATCAGAGGAGAGCTCTGCCCTTTTCAATGGGAGCAGCTATCTTCATTTATACAGAAGTATATCATAGAGTTTGTTTGAAAATGCATTCCACTGCTTAAAAAAGAAAGCCACAGCATTAAAAAATGCACACCAGTAGGACAACAAATAATTCTGCAGAATCACGACAATACCTCCCCACAAACTCTTCTGTCATACGCTGATGTTCCCTTCAGGTTGGCTGAGGACACTGCTCTAGCCTGAAAATCTAGTGTCTTGTCACCTGCTTTCAGACATAGCATGGCATGAATCCTATGGCAGCAATGCCGACTCTGTAGTTTAATTGAAAAAGAAAGGCGAAAAGAAACCTCTCTCCAAGACGGAGAACAACCAAAGAAAAGCCCACAAGGAGGATGGCCCGGTAGACCCCGACTAAATGATGATTTTCATTTGTAGAACTTTCCACTTGACCCATGAAAACAGGAACAAAAACAGATGTTTAGTAGGCTGGTACCTAGGGCCACTTTCAGGAGGGAGCAACTGGCAAATGTAAGGGGTGGGTGGATGGGGCCTGATTTAATTAGGGAATGTTTCCAAATCGAAGCCCAGTAGAACTCTTCCCAGAGAAGGGTCCCTGCAGAGCAGGGTGCCTGTGAGAGGCTTCCAGGCAAGTTTAAAGCATCTTTTATACAATCAAAACACCTTATTAAACTTGGGCAGAAAACCACTGTGGGTTCAAAGACACCTAAGCATCTCTCACCAGAGTAATATGCTCTAAGATCTTATTTGGTTTAATTATTCATTAAGGAACTTAATGCTTTTTCGGCTGCGTTGTTTTGTTGCTACACTAGGTATTTTTAAAGGGCACAGCAAGGTAAACCCTGAGACCAGTAGCTCAGGGCTCCAGAATGCATTTTGCTAACTCATAGTTAAAAATTGCCTGCAGTCTTTGCCTCCCAGTCATGGGACAGCGGCAGCTCAGATGGAAATAAAGTGGTTAATGAACAAAGATATGTATAGACAGGCAGGAACTGAGAGAATTATGAAAATTAATTTTACATGAGATCTGGAAATGAAACCTCCTCATATAATTCTAGATCAGTGTCTGCTTGGGGAGGCAAATGAACTTGGCCACACATAATGTGAAGAGAACTGAGGTTTGAAACCAGGGCTGATCTCCGGTTAGAATACAGCTTCTCTGAGCCTTGTGGAAACCAGAGGCAGGTGCTAGGGCCTACTTTATCATTTACTTCAGTTCTTGTGGCTACTAAGGTGACCTTGGGTCACTGCTTTGAGCAGAGATAACATGTTAGAAGACCACTGATGAGGAGAGTTTGTGCCCAGGGATGTGATGTTTATGAAAAAACTGAATTACTTGTCAATAATTTACAATATGGCTCTTTGACACAAAGCTTACATTAAGAAGTAATAAGACACAGAAGATCTGGGAGGAAACAGCCTTCATCCTTCATGGCAGCGAGAACTGAGTAGCCACTCTCTTTATACATCTTTACTTCAGTTCACTGCAGTTTTGAATTGAATCACTTCACTCACGGAGCTTGCCTGTCCGGCCCCCATAGGCAGGTGAAACTGCAACCTCTGAATTAGAATCTCTCCTCAGAGACTCACACTAGGATCAAAAAATAGGAAAGGATAGTCATCAAGGGAATTATTTTTCCCCCCAAGATGACCCTTGTGCTTTCCAGGTGATAGAGATGACAGAACAGAGCGCTCCTTAATGAAGTCTCATAAACAAGAAGATAGCCACGTGTCCAGGCTGCACTGTCTCAGATGCACTTAAATTATTAAACAAATGTTTATTGGTAAACTATGAGGCAATTCATATCGTGCTTTATTTTTCCCGTGGCATACTCATAAAATCCTGTTACGTGGCTTAGGTTGGACTCTTCCTGCTGTCCTGGGAGGTCTTCCACTGGTTCTCCCATTCATGAGGGAGGGAGGAAGTGAGACAGTGAATGGGGGATGTCAATGCAGGGAGTGTTGTGAGCGGATTCTTGGGACAACTAGGGCTCAATCCTGCTGGAGACCTCCGGGACGTGGTGTAGAACATGTCTTAGATTTGTCCTACCGGAGTGGCAAGGAAGATATGACATATACCCACCACTCATTGTCATCTGGTGAGGGCAGCTCCAAGGGCATTGACTCCCGAGCCTGCCCTGCATGTGGTCTGAACACTTTCTGGAGAATAGAGAAAGTCTTTGGGCAGAGAGTGGCTGATGGTTGCCCCAAGACACTGCCACCATGAAGGGAGCAGTGAGAGCTGAGGGCTCTGGGCAGGGCACCCAGAGTCTCCACTATCATACATGACCAGTGTTGAGAGATAATAGACTCATCAGGAAGATAATGACAAGTAACATTCATTGAGTAAATGTCTGTGGTCAAAGCATTAGGCATTAGACACATATTGGGCATTTTCTATATTTATTATTTCACAAGTCTATGATGTTAGGTAATATTATTACATCCATTATATGGATAAAGAAACCGACGCACAGAGGCATTAAATAACTTGACCCAGTTTGCCCCAGCTAGTAAATGGTAATAGTAATAATCATCCAGACAGGCTGGCTCCAGAGCCCGCACTTGTAACAACTTTTCTCCATTGCTTCTCTCTGTGACTCATGAACAATTAAAAAGAACAATTTGAGACAACATAAAGGGACAGCCTTGCATCAAAATGTACTCTCAGGAGATGTTTTCTTCCTGAGGTAATTGCATTTCATGGAGGACAAAGTCTTAATCCAAAGGAATGTGTGTCTGATAGTAGAACCCCTGGAACTGGCCACAATGATAGAGCTTTGGAGGGACTGGAGGACCCTCAGCAGCTGGAGCCCGGGCTGGGTACTGACTCTGAGGGGAACACTCGCCTTTGGAGTAAAAAGCTTCAGATCCCTGCAGTGACCTACAGCCCAACAAGGCTGACCTTGAATAATCAGAAAATGAGCAAAGGTATATGAAAAAGTGTGTCCATCCTAAATCTGGCTGTGATGGCAAAACAGCCAACCACAGAAGACTGCTCAGGCTACAAGACACCCATACGATGGAGTAAAATGTGGCCTGAGGGGAGAACATTCTAGAGAAACTTACTCATATATGAACTCGTTGGTTTCCAGAATCCTGTTTGGAAATTTACTGGTTTACAAACCCCCATGGACACCATGAAAGTGCCTCCTAATTCTTTCTATTTGTGGCTGGCAGACTTGATATGCTTTAGCTCCTACGCTAAGCTTTCTTGCACTCTTTGAACTTTGTAAATCAAAAGTTTATCACAGGGAAATTTCTGTATTTGTGGACTTGAGGAAGATGTGCATACAACACCATTAAGTGAAATGCAAGTTAAAAGCAGCATTTCTGGTATGACACCAATTTTGAAATTAATGCAGACATAGACACAAAGGCTGTCAGGCATACAAATCAAAATACTAACAGGGGTTTTCACTGCCTGCTGAGACTGTGGGTGACTGATTCTATTTTCTCTTTCTGTGTTTCTAATTTTTCTGTCATAAAAAGGCTTTTGCTCTTAAGATTTTGGTAAAATACCCTGTAACATGAGAAATGAGGGTATCTTCTCCCCACCCAGCAACAGATGTAGTAATTGTATAAAAGAGTTTGGCACTAAGAGAACCTGAGTCCCTGACTTGGTTCTGCCCTTTCTTAGCTTTATATCTTGGCCTCTTGACACCTCCTCTCTTTTATCCACAAAACGAGGGTGACAAGATCTCTCAGTGGGTAAATTATAAGGTGCTACACTGGTTTGGGGTGTTGTTATCAAACTCTCTGGGAATGGTCTTCATTCTGACACAGTGGAGCAATAAGGTAATATGCTCTGGAAACTGATAGGAATGGACGGCATAAATGTTCAAAAAGATACTGCCAGGCACACTTAGAGCAGGGAAAATGTTAGTGCCTGAAGGTAACCGTCGACCAGCTGAGGCAGGACAAGGAGGAGCAGCCTAGGTGCCACATTCGCATCAGCCACACCAACAGCGTGACTTCCAACAGCCCGACTTCCAGCAGCCCCTGCATTGCTGGCTTGGACTGGTTATCCAACCATTATTAGGGGAAATGTCCAGGGGCAAGAGTCTTACTGGTGTATTCATTTCTAAAGAATTATGAAATAATGGGTTAGTATCTGTTGTAGTAATTATATGGGAAGCTAACTGCTATTTTTCTTGATGAAACTGACTCTCTGAGGCCTCGGATGAAAAAATGCACCTGCCCTCCATCGAGTGATGTGAGCGGCGGGGAGGCCTGTGTCTTGTTTGGTGCCTTTTCTTTCTTTCTTTTTTTCTGCAGCTATGACGGCTGCTGCTGCCGCTATTTGTTTTTGTAATTGTTCTTCGAAGGCCTCAGGCGAGAAAGCTGTTCTAATTGTACAAATCACAGCGCAGCTGAATCACAGGAACAGTCCCAAGTAATCTGCGCAACCATTTGACTGAACTTTCAGACTAGCTGGGGGCGCTTCCCCAACTCCCCGGAGGCCAGCGTCTGACAGTGGACATAAAGCAGCCGCCAAATGAGATGTGGGAACAGTTGTGTGTCATAAGCGTCAGAGATTCAGCTCTGAGCAGTCAGGCTGCCCTCAGCCACCAGTGATTGGCAGTGTGCGGATGTAGGCTCCCAAGCCGCAGCCCATCGTGCTGAGTGGGGTCCTGGATGCAGCCTGACATAATGAAAGTGGATGTCTCGTGGAACTAGTCAGTGCTGGGTTCAGATTACTCTCTGCCACTATAGCTGTATGAACTAGGCAGGTTACATGGACCTTGCTAAACGGAATTTTTCCTGTTGACTTAGGATTCCAGCTAAAGGCCAAAGAAGGGATGAGTCCTCCCACCACCGTCCGTCCATGCAGGGCCAAGAGATGGCTTAAATTGCCTAGTGGCTCATAGCTCATCACCCTGAAATAAGATAAGCCTAGGGATGCTCTGAGGAGACTCATCAGAATGGGGCTCTTTGAACAACACTGTGTCCTAGTAGGAAATTCCCAGAGAGGGAAGGAAGGGATGCTTTCCACTCTTCAATTATTTAACAGATATGAATTGAGCCCCTATCAGGTTTCAAGCATAGTTCAAGGTACCAGGGATAAGCAGTGAAAAGAAACTGCTTACTTTCAAGGCAAGTGAGGAGGGGTCCCTGGGATGCACATAGGGAGATCTGGATGTCAGCGAGATGGGAGACTGAGTTCATCTGTAGGCTTGCCTCTATACCTATGAGCATACAGGACCAAAAATCTCTGAGCCAACCTGCAGAAACAGGAGGTTTGACTTTTCCCATAGGCTGGGTGAATTCTGTGGAAGGTAGGTGGGTGTGAATTGTCTTGAAAGGCCCACGCTCAAGGTCAGTCGCACCCTTAGACTAGGGCAAGAAGGATTCCTGCCCTGGCCTCTGCACTTTAGCTGACTCCTCTAACCTTCCTCCAGCCATGCTCCTCTTCTTTCAGAGAAACAGTTTATGAGGCCAAGGAGACATGTTCATCTTAGGCACATGCCCACCTAAAGACCATATCCTCTTCTAAACCGTGACCTGGGAACTGGGACTCCAGAATTCCATTCGCTAATGGCCCCAAGTCAATCGTACTTCTAAGGGTAGGTTCCATCCCTGTGTGCCCATGTCTAGGCCCATGGGCTGTTTAAGGGCTAGCTTCTTGCTGGTGAACGTGAGGACAAGGATGTCCACATACATATGCACAAGATCCCTCGGCACAGCCAAGGTTGAGAGAGGAGAGGTCAACAGTGGGCTGGGGGCTCAGGCTTCGGGCCAGCTTTTAGCATGGAATTCCAAGGAGTGTGTGAATTCTAGATACAAGCCTGCCTCGCTGTCCAGGTTACTGTGAAGTTGTGGTTCTTAGGGAATAAGGATAGAACACATTTTATTAAATAATTTTTAGCTTGACTTACAATTTTTAAATACACACAAATATTTAAAAGTTATGGGGTTCTGTTTATATTCCTGCCTAAGGCTCACAAATGTCAGGAGTGGCTTTGTTCATAAGGACTGCCTGTCAGGTGAGTCAATCGCCAACGAACAAGCCAAGAGGGAGAGTCATAAGTGGACAGTGGGCGCATCCATCTCTGAAGTCAAAGAGCACAAGGTCAGAAGTCCCTGGAGCCAAGGGGAGGGATGGGGGGAATTTGGGAGCAGGTTAATGGAAGTGAAGAAGGAGGAAATGAAGGACCTCAGGGTGCTCAGGGAGGAGGCCATGAGGAACTCTCCAAAGCCTTCCACATACAGTTAGAATTTGAACCTGTGCCTTAATAGAAGGTATTCACCAGCCAAGAGAGAATCACAAACCAGCCCTCCAAAATGCACTCCCAATCCACCTCTCATTCCTTCTCCCTGCCTTGACCCTAGAGAAAGGGGCGGGGTCGGGGGGGAAGCACAAGGACTGAAAGAACAAACTACACAGCATTCATTCCCCACTGAACTTTCCAGAGCCTGGGTTCAGCCTGGCTTTGGGTTATGAAGGGAAGCTTTTACGTGGGTAAGAGATTGAAGTTTGATTTAGATTTAATTGGACTTTTAAAAAACCTGAAAAGGAGGGTTTTTGACTATCTGAACAGGACTAGGAAAGCTATGGGATTGGCTAAGACATTTTCACGGGATGAGAAAGCAAGGTTTGGCAGAGAGGGGTTGAACAGCAGTGATGGGCAGGAGGGCAATGGCACCATTTATTGACTGTACCCTCTTCAGTTCAAACTGTTCAGTTGATGGTAACTTCTCTTACCTTCAGTCTCCTCATCTCCAGTAAAATGAGAGCAATAGACACTAACTTTGAAAAGATGTTGTGAAGAATAGAGATAACACAAGTTTCCAGCATGTTCTATGCATCTAGTAAGGTAGCTATTATAGCTGTTGTTATCAATACCATTATTATTGAAATTGTGTGCTAACGATGCAGAGCTTCACTTTAGTTCCCTTCCCCCACTCATCTTTTCCTGAGTGGCACTGAAACTCTGGGGAAGTAGAAGTTTCCAGAAGGTCCCCTCTTTGGATTTTGTGGGCATAAACCTGGTAGCCACCTAGTAAGTAGCGATTGTCCCTTGACATAGGGATTTCATCACTGAATCAGTCAACAGCAAGAGCAGTGGGAGAAGGTAATATTCGTGGAGAACCTACTGAGTGTCAGGCATAATATACTAGACTTTACCTATGTTTTTGCCATTTAATACTCATAAGAGCTAGAGCCAGCGACCAGACATGCCCTGAGGTGCCCCCTCAGCCAATTCCCTGAAAAGTGAGAGAAACCCAAAGAATGTACCTGAAACCTTAAAACTGAAATCTTGAGAGCTGGGAAGTTAGTGCTCTTAGAGGCTGCCTGGGAAGACTTTCAGATTTCTGCAGCCAGGACCGGTAAGAGCTCTTCAGAGAGCACTCGTAATGACAGGAAGGAGGGAACAATGCGTGTAGGATGTGCAACAACACTTTCTTCAGGAGCATTTGTCCTGAGCCTATGAGTCAGGCCCACTTTAAAGCTCTGAGAACTGGGGACTCTTGCCTGATGAGAATGGCTATTCACGCTTCCTTCAAAGTCTGCCAGTATGGCCAAACCTCACATTAAATTGGTGCTTCATTCAAGAGTCCATAATGAATTTTAGAGCAAAAACCCAAAGCCAGAGAACAGGAACACAAAAGGACAGGCAACTGGCAGAGTGAGTCAGAGATTTAATGAACCTGTGAAACACCCCTACCTGGGATGCTCCTGCCAAGGGTATCATCTTGGAAAAAGGCTCTCGTGGTTGGCCTCAGTTGGTAGCTGAGGTGGGACCGCCCAGGGATGGTGCTCCACACTTCCTGGTTCACAGAGAAGCATGTGAGCGAGCAGCTTTTTACCTGAGGGCTGCAGACAGGTGTCTGCTGATGAGGACTGAAATAGGTGTGATCCAGTGGGAGCACACCTACTGCATAGTGTCTTGTCACCACAGAAAAAAGGAAAATAAACAATAAAATGGCCCAGCTGACCATTCACAGAAAAAAACATGAACGTGCCTGGAAAATAAACAGGGGAAAGGATTCAACCACACCAGTAATCAAGAAAACAGAAATTCCAATAGCAATTTTTTCAACAGGCATTTCATAAGCACTTACCACATGCCAGGTATTAAGTCCTAAAAATTCAAAGATGAAAAGGCAGGTCTACCCTTAAGCAGATAACACTCTGATTGGTGAGAAAGACAAATTAATGGACTTTAATAGCATGGATCCACAAGGTGCGCAAGATGTCATAGGACACGTCACCCAGACTTGGGACGTCTAGAAGAACTTCATTTGCCAGTGGAGTGACATCTGATTGGAGACCTGAAGGACAAGTGAGGGTTAGTTAAGAAAGATGGGAAGGAGGGTCAGAGAGAGGGAGAGGAAGCCACAAAGGCATTCTGAACAGAGGAGCATCCTATGCAAAGGCCCTAAAGGAAAAGAGTAGGGCTGGTGGACCAAAGACCAGAAGAGGGGCATGTTGAGTGAGGAGGCTGGGGGGATACACAGCAGAACATCATGGAGGGCCTTTGACACCCGGCTAAGTCCTAGACCTTTGGACTTTTACCTTGGAATATGAATGGCTCTAAGTCCGGGAATGCCAAGAGTAGATTTGCATTTGAGAAGGATTACTCTCATGTAGGGTGGAGAAAAGCTGTGGGAGGCCTGAACTAGCTACAGGAATAATGAGACTAAGACAGAATCACCCATGGTTAAGGAGGAGGTCTTATTTTGAGACCCCTCTTCCCTGGCCCTCATACACAACTTGAGACAAAGATTTGCTGGCAAGTGGTTTACTTGGGACATGAATCCTGAAGTACGATGAAGGAGTAGGGAAGAGAGACAGCATGGGAATAAAGCCAAGGAATGGTATATTAATAATCAAGCCACTGCTATGGGCAACTGACTGCACAGAAGACACCTCGGAAACTGGCTCTTTATCCATCAACTCCTGCCTCTACTTGGCTCACCCTCGGCTTTCCCTATGCCAGAGGGAAATCTCCAGCAGTGAGGTGCAGGAGCTTGAGGTTGGAAGCCAGTAGGAGACTGTCCACGAAAGCTGCAGGGGATCTCCAGCGTGGGCCGAGTGGATATGGGCAACAGCATTGAGCCCTTTCTATGCACTAGGCTTCCACAACTGAATCTCCCGGCATCTCCACATTTCTATGGATATTTACACATGCCCAAGGTATAAGCAGACTGTGAAGTAGAATCAAGGAAAGTGACAGTGTCCCTAGGGAGTAAACCTCCCTGTGTTTTTATGCAAATGCTCTGCCTGGCTCTGGGCTAGGTTAACAGCCCCTCATTTCCATAGGCATCAAATATGTCATGATAATTACTATTATGATTATTTATCAGGCACTGACAGGGTTCACAAAGAAAATGTTTTGTAAAATAATTAACGTTGTAAAAATGCAATTACTAGAATTTATTTCTTGAAACAGATCCAAAAGCGCTGGAAATTATTACCAATAACAGGAGGAATATGCAATAGCCAACTGGCAGCAGGTCGTGTGGGAGCAAAATGTATATTTCTTTCTTGGTTTTCACCAAACTAAGCTACAGGCACGGGACATGATGGCTCAAAGCCAGATATTCTCATTTTAAAATAGTTGGTGACTCGTGTATATTCTAAATGGTTTAGATTATAGATTTTGGAGTCAGGAGATGAGAGTTTTGGTCCTGATTCTGTTGCTGACTGGCAGGATGGCTGTAGGGTTGTCATCTTACTGTCTGTTCATCCTCAGATTATGCAGCCATAAAATGGAGCAAGTAATCCCTGCCTTCCTGCGTAGCATCTGGATCATAGCAGGCACCCACGTTGGTCAAAGGAATGAATGGAGAAGTACGTGCATAAAGCATTTAGCACAAAGTAAAAGTGCAAAAAAGCTAGCAATTATTATTGCTTTTGTGCTTTATAATAAAGCAATTCAACAGTCAAACTAATTTCTCTATAATTCCTTATTGCTATCGTTACCTTATAGGTCATATTAAAGCAAATTAAGCTATCTTGCAGAGATTGCTGAATTTGGGGTGAGAAGTCCTGGACCCAGGCCTTGGCTCTATCTCTTGCTGGCTGTTTGATCATGAGCAAGTCACTTAACTTCTCTGAGCTTCAGAGCTCCATTGTCTGTGAAATGGGATGACAACCTCTCTACCTTATAGGTGGGGGTCAAAATTAGAATAAGCTCCTGAAAGCACTCATAAGCGTAAAGTACAATGTGTATACCACCTTTTGCTGGGTTTTTTTTATGGTATCTCTTATTTTGGGAGAGATTTAAAAATATCGATTTGAGACATTAATTTCAATCCTTACAGACGCCTGCTCTGTTAAGGAAAGCACACTGAAGCCCTGCTGGCCACTGGAGGACCACCGAAGCTTTCTATGGTCTCTTTTCCACGTGATGCTGCTGCTATTTGGCTTCTCCAGGTGTGCTTTCCAGGAGCAGTGACTGAGTCTCCCACAGCACAGCCAGTCTTCTAGTTGGGGAATCTGCAAGATGCCCATTCAGGATTAGGTGCAAGGTGAAAGTCCACAGAACAGAGAGAGGACGATTGGTCTCAGCCACCCTGACACACGCAGAATAACTGGGATGCATGTTGAAATCTCCACTTTCTAGTCTTCCCATCATCATAAAAAGGGAAGAGCTTGGAGATGACTTTATTCCCATCTAACAGGTGAGTCCGTGAATAGCTCATATTGGCAGCCCAAGACCTAAAGGAAAAGGCACATTAGACTTGCTTAGACATTTATGAGGCCATATTTTGATGGGTAACAGAGGATTTGCAAATTTTTTTCTTTTTCTTTTTTTTCTTTTACTGGATTTCACGCAGCTTTAAAACTTCAATTCTTTGGTTTTCCTGAGCACCAAGTAGGATGAAGTAGGAAGAAAATCCAGGACTGGGGGGTGCCTGAGATCAGAAGCCAGGAGGTAAGTTCTTAGCTCTTGGAAGCTGGTACATGGTTGAGCTAACTACAGCTAATAACCAGCAGAATGTAGCAGGAGCTTTCATGGGCTATGGGATCCACGAAAGCTGAGGATATATCCCAGCACTGCACCTTGCTAGCTGTGTGTTTTCCATCAAGTCACTTAATCTCTCTGAGCCTCTGAATGTCATATCTAAATTGTGGATAAGAATACCTCACAGCATTGTTCTGGGAATTAAATGAGGCAATCATTAAGGGCTGAGTACAGCATCTAGCATGGAGGTGTTAGCCCTCTCTTCCTCCCTTCTCTTCTTGCCCCCACCCTCTCAAAAATTTATAACCCGGGGGAAAACAGAGAGTCTGATGAGGCCAAAAAACTTTCATTAATATGACTGGCTGCACAGCATAGTGACTAAGAACATGGACTCTGGAGCCAGATTGCCAGGGCTCAAATCCTGGCTCTGACCATTACAAGCCATGTGCCATCCTGGGCAAGCTACTAACCCTCCCTGTGCTCGGTCTCCTCATCTGTAGAATAAGGAGAAGAAGACCTAAGGTATGAAGATTGAATGAGTCCATGTTTGTAAGGTGCTTAGTGTCTGGCACAGAGTAAGTGCCGGATAAGCACTTGTGAACTCAAGTCCAGCCTTGTCCACGCATCCTAGAGCAACAACACTAGGCGGGCCCCTATCTGCCAGGAAGAACTGTGGCAGAGAGGGACTAGCACTTCAAAGGCATCATTTGGCCTCATTTCTCGACTGACAGCTTCCAAAGTACATGTGCTGTATCTTCAACCATCCCCAATGCTACATAAATCTTTACAGAACTGGACTGTAAAGAGCCAAGTATTGGAAAACTGAAAACCCTAATATCCCAATCGATCGCCTGAGAGTAGTTCAATGGTGTTCCTTTTAGCCCTCTAGCATCATCCAGGCCCGGCTGAACCAGTCCTTCACCTTCCACCCAGAAGGCAGAGGGCAATGGTATCTTGCAGTTTGTCCCTGTGCCTCTCTGGCTGCTGTCAGGTGGAACAAAATTAATGTTCAAAGGCATCAGGTTATTCTCATTTAGCGCCAATGCATGGGGTCCAGCTGTTGGTGCTTAGTCCCTCTACCATACCCTAGATCGACTACGTCTAACTCTATGTTGGAGGAGGAGGTAAGGAAGAAGGGGCTGAAGGATGGAAAATGCCACACTCGTTTTAGCCACACTACAGTCTTGATCTGGGTCAAAAATGGAAAAATAATCTTTAAGAGAGAAAAAGCATTTAGTAATAGCCTGGTATTCTTTTCCTTTCCTTGGGTCCTGTGACTAAAATTCAAAGCCTCTTCTCTCTTTGACTGACCACAGATAAAAAACGGTAGGTAAAGGGGCTGGCCCCGTGGCCGAGTGGTTAAGTTTGTGCGCTCCGCTGCAAGCAGCCCAGTGTTTCGTTGGTTCGAATCCTGGGCGCGGACAAGGCACTGCTCATCAGACCACGCTGAGGCAGCGTCCCACATGCCACAACTAGAAGGACCCACAACGAAGAATATACAACTATGTACCGGGGGCTTTGGGGAGAAAAAAAGGAAAAAAAAAATCTTAAAAAAAAAACAAACGGTGGGTAAAATCTCCTCTAAGGATAGCAGTGGTCCCTGGTCACAGTCTGTGCCTTCCAGCTCAGGCAGCCACAGAGCATGCTCCCCACTAAGAGGGGGCCACTATGCCCAGAGAAAGGAGCCCTTTGGAGTCTGAGTCATCGGGGCCTGCTGTGTCAGAGAAAAAGTCTTCAGTGCAGCTTCGAGCAGGTCATTATCCTCACCCTGTCTTTTGTTTCCTCTCTTCACGATCCCTAGCCAATTTTGAACAAGGCAGTCTTAAGGCTTGTTTGGATTCCGGTGCACTCAGCTCTCTGAGACCCTTAAAAGCTTGAGAGGAAACATTTAAGAAGCATGATTGAGGCCAGCTGTGCTGCACCCCAGCCAAGCCACGCGAGCCAGCCTTCTCCACGATCGATTCTGATTGCTGCGGCTGCAGGAATCCTATCGTGGTCAGCCAAGATGGCTAGGGCGGCTGGAAGGAATGAGGTGGTCGGGCCACCGGCCATACCGTCATGCCATCCAGAAAGTGTCTCTTCCTCACAGCGCCTCTTGTGCAGACATCTTTCGGATGTTTTCCAAAATGACAAAATCACCTTAGAGGAAAGAGAGGAAGGAATGTTTAAAAATGCCTTCTGAACGCTCAGTCTTTCATCAGACTCAACTGCCTGAAATGTCTTCTTCTTAGGCTGAATCTCGCCTCTCTGATTAGTCATTCCAGCGGCCCCCAAGCAAGTTGCAATTTGGAACTCTCAGGGTACGGTAGATTGTGAACATGGCTGTCATCCTTCATCTGTCCCTATGTCAAATCACTGTGACTTTATGGTTTGTCACATGAAGAGGAAGCCTCTCTCCCCTGCCCTTGAATCTGGACTTGCCTTGGCCTCACCTTGGCCAGGAGAATGCTGCAGACAGGACAGTGTGCCATTTCCAAACTCTGGGCCTCAAGAAATACTTCTGCTTTCTCTCCCTCAGTCCTGCCCAACTGCCACATTCCCAAGCCCAAGCTGGCCTGTTGGATGATGAAAGACCATGTGGAACAAAGACGAACCATCCCAGCTGAGGCTGCTCTGGACCAACCAGCCCTCAGCTCACCCCCCAGCTAACTGCAAACCGGAAGGGAGCCCCACCCAAACTGCCAACCCTCCTGCTCATAAACCAAGTATGTGTTTATTATTTTAAACTACAAAATTTTGAGGTTATTTGTTACATAGCAAAAGCTCCTCATACAGCTGATATTTTTCTAAATGACAAAACCAACCTAAGAGAAAGAGAAGAGAAGAAATGAAAAAGGGGAGGAGAGATGCAGGGAACTTCTGAATGCTGTCTTTCCTCCAGCCTCAATTACCTGAGATACACTCCTTCTGAATCTCACCTGCCCCATCAGAAGCTCCCGTGGCCTCTAAGCACGCTCAGCGGGAATTCCTGGGGCTCCTGCCGTGTGAAAGGTTTCTCTGCACCGGGATCTCCAGCCAAACAGACTTCTTTCTCTTCCTGGTGGAGCCATAGCCTGTTGGGTGGACCGGAGATAATACCCACCTCCCACCCATTTTGTATATGGTAATCCTCCTGGAGAGGGGAAAGCAGTGTGCTCTGAATATAAAGTAACTTTATTAACATAGTATAGCACTGTTTCTTATTTTTAGGGCTGAAAAACTGAGATGCTCCAGAGGCAGCAGAATGTCTTAGGAAGCAGCAGTTTCCCATGCGTTAGTGTGTGTGTGTGCGTGTGCGTGTGTGTGTGTGTGTTTGTATGCACGTTGCGCATGGTGGGGAGAAAACTAACCTATTGGGTAACTCTTATTTGCCTGGCGTATGCTATGTCTTTGCTCTTTTCCAGGAAATCTCACATCACTGTGACGAGGTTTGGTTAGCATCGATTTATAGATGAGGACACTGAAGTCCCGTAAGGTTAAGTAAATTGCCCGGGGTCACACAGCCAGCAAGTAGTAGAGCTGCATTTCGTCATGTGCTGTCACTCCTGGAGTTCGTTGACTGTATTGACCAAGCGAGAGGCTTCTGTAGAAGGTTATCAGAAGTTCTACAAATATTTGTTTAAAGTGGTTTTCTTCTATTTACCTATTTAAAAGACTGTAATAAAAGAATCCATACACCCCAAATATGCTACGTTCCAACGTTTAACATAGTAGAGAACACCATTATCCTGTCATTTTAGGGTCTCTGTATACATGTTATTATGCAGACCTCTGAATAAGCTGCCCCTGATGTCTTTGGCTCATATTTAAATATCTATTATGTATGCTATTGCTTGGGAGCATAGGAAATCAGCATTGTCCTTTCTCTTCTTTTTTTTTAAACACAGGTTCATGCACATCAGCTTAAGTAAGCGAGCATGCAACTGTGCACACATGAACATTCTTAATTAAATACCAGCCTTGGCTTGTGCCCAAATCGTTGCACTGTAAGTAGTTACACAAGGGTTTGGGAACGCATCACGATAAATCTGTATTGTGGCCAGGTTCGAATTGTTTGATAGTTTGGAGTGTTCCCATCCTGACATTCATATTTGTTCAAGCATTTTTGGGAAAGGAGAGCCAAGGTGAGGAGCCTCATACGGTGACAGTGTGTAACCAAGCTTGGTGTTAGAGTTAAGGGAAACTGAGGACATGACAGACTGTACCATGCTCAGGGGATAGCTAATCCCCAGACTCCTGGCTGCCCACCAAGGTTGGGAAAGGAGAACTACCCTCTGGCCTGCAAAGTGGGCCTGGACAACCTCCTGCCTGGAGGAATCCTCAGTGGACCGTCTCTGTCCCCTGCACTCTTCCAGGGGCAAGAGAGGAGGGGAGGATGAAGCAGGGCCAGGCCTTTCTTGGATGAAAAGCGGGAAGCTGCCTTCTTTGCCGCAGCAGAGGATCCCGGCTAAGAGAGGCGGAAGGCGAGGTCTGATCCTCCCAAATCTTGAGTCAGTGGGTGATTCAGCTCTGAGACAAAAATATCCCACGATTTCTCTTCTGAGCTTCTGTAGCAATTTAATTAAAGCTTCTGAGATTGGAAAGGTAGCTATTTACAAGAATAAAACAAAACAACAAAAAATCTGTTTCTATTTGCAAACTTATCCATGTGAATCTAGACTTTCTACTACAGAAAAAATAATAATAATCAGAAACAAAGTCAATGAAGTTAGTACAGTTTGCTTTCAAATACTATGGTATAAAGAGCATCTGTTTCAGGAGGTGACAGGTCTGAGTTTGAAGCAGCTTTTCCACTGACAAACTGTATAAGTTTGGGCAAACAGTTTCTTGAACCTCAGATTTCTAATCTGTACAGTGTGGATAACATAAATTCACAGTTATTCAGAAATCTTAATGAGATAAATATGTGACATTTCCTAGGACAACAAAGAAAATGCCAAATAGACCCATTCGTCGCATTTCCGTCCCGAGAGCCTTTTCCACCAGGTCACGTGATATATGATCTTCTTGTTCTCCTTCACTTAACAAAACCCATAAGAGTCTGACGAACTAAATACATCCTGAGTTGTCAGTAATGCTTAATGATTTTAGTTTTCACAAAGGTCTGGGTCTGAAATTGTCTACCGTCAGGGTCAGATCCTCAGAAAGTCAGACATCATTTTGGGTGGGAAGACCTTCCTGGCATCCCCGAAATCTTTCCTCTATCCAGTTAGTGAGGAAAATCATCCACAGTCTAGGGCAATGCTCTTCAAAGGGGTGTGCTCCCACCTCTCGAGTTGTGCAAAACATCCCACTAAGGACCAGGAAGAAAATATTGGGCCCTTTATTTATGTTTATCTTAAAAAGTAAGGAAGAAATTAAGCTTTCCTAATACTTAACGTGTAGATTGACACTAGCACTATCCATCAACTAGTATGTCTAAATTTCATATACGGAGAAGAGTTAAATTTCTACACACAAAGGGATTGACACTGACACATTTTGTCATTCATCTGCTTTCACTCTTTACTTGGCTGGTGACCCAAGCCTTCATTCCAGAAGGCGAACCATTAGCGGTCCTACCACTACTGAATTCTGCAGTTTTCTGTTAACATATTCCACTGGACATGGATCCTGAACTTTAGTGATTATTCTGAAAGTCCCATCCACAAACTTCTTTTTTCCTACCAAATCCTTGACCGTCTAGCCAAACCATTAGACTCTATCCATGAATCAGTATAGTTCCATGCTTTCGTCATCTCTTCTAGATGAAGTGAACAACTGTAAGGTGTACTATTCATTGGGAGGATTTCCCGTCCCATGTGCTTTGGGGCCTCTTCCATGGTACGCAGAATTCTCTGAGAGAGCTCCAATGACTCGCACCCTCTTATAATCCTTTTCCCTTTAAGAGTGGATAGAACTTGTGAATATGATGCAATATGACGCTAATGATTATGTTACCTCATATGGCAAAAGAGAGATTATCCAGGTGGGCCTGAGCTAATCCCATGAGCCCTTTAAAAGAAGAGATTTCTCTCCAGCTGGTGGATGGAAGTCAGAGAGATTCCAAGGATGAGAGGGATTTGTCGAGCTATTGCTGGCTTTAATGATGGAGGGGCCATGTGAGAAGGAGTATGAGTGGCCTCTAGGAGCAGAGAGAGGCCTCCCTGCTGATAGCCAGAAACAAAATGAGAACTTCAGATATACTGCAAGGAACTAGATTCTGCCAACCAGTGGAATGAGCTTTCAAGCAGATTCTTCCCCAGAGCTTCCAAAGAAGATCCCAGCCAGGCTGGCAAATTAATTTCCGCCTTGTGAGATCCTAAGCAGAGAACCTAGTGAAGCCCACTGGATTGCTGATATATAGAACTGTAAGATAATAAATAGGTGTTGTTTTAAGCTGCTAAGTTTGTGATAATTTGACAGTAATAGAAAATTAATACAATTCCTGAATGAGGATAAAATCCTGTAACCATCCTCTTCCAGGTGGTTACCAGAATATCATAATTTTTTTAAATTTTTATTCCTTAGTCAATCGATCATAGGGAACTTCCATGAGACCAGCAGTGTGGGTTGAAGGAGAGGAGGCAATGAAGCAGGAGGAGGTAGGTATTAGTTTGCTTGGACTGCTGGAACAAAATACCACTGAGGGTGTGGCTTAAACAACAGGAATGTATATTCTCACAGTTTTGGAGGCTTGAAGTCCAAGGTCAAGGTGTCTGCAGGTTTGGTTTTGTCTGAGGCCTCTCTCCTTGGCTTACAGATGTTTGCCATCCTGCTTTGTCTCCAAACAGCATTTCCTCTGTGTACATGCATCCCTGGTGTCTCTTTGTGTGTCCAAATGTCCTCTTCTTAAAGGACACCAGTCAGATTGGATTAGGATCCACCTCTTTAAGGGCTCTAGCTCCAAATACAATCACATTTTGAGGTACCAGGGTTTAGGACTTCAACATATGAATCTGAGGGGGGAACACAATTCAGCCCATAACAAGATACCACGATAGTCTGATCCCCTTGCTCATGAAGCGTATTTGTGCCTTCTGGATCTGCTTGAGATTAATCTTCCACTCGGTGATGAAAGACTACTACATGCTCCCAATTTGATGGCTTGATGAGCCAGGTAATCCCTAGTTCATGATAAGCAACTTAGGATCCATAGAAACTTAGTGTCACATGGGCAAGTGTTAAGTTTCTACCAGGGCCCAATAGCAAGACATTTTTTGAAAGGAAAGGAGCTATCTGCAGAATAGTATGACTTTGCTTCAAACTCTAGAAGCCTATTCTGTGATTCTCTTTCCAGGGGCTGTTGGAGGCTGCATACATAATTTCTATTAGCCATAAATATACAGTTTATGGGGGATCATAAGGCACAATTGGCCGAGCAGCTTGCAGGGAAGGTCAACCTGCTGTAGCATCTTCTCCTGTTCTGGACCCCAAGCAAAACTGGTGACCTGGTGTGAAACAGTCAGAACAACATGCCCAAACATTAAAAGTTTTTCTTCCAGAATCCAGATAAGTTCACCAAGTGTTGCCCCTCTTTTTCGGTGGTGCAAAACTAAGAACTATGTCCTTTCTGTATAATATTTCCAAACTCTTACAAGGTTGGTGTACAAGTTTGATGTTACCAACTAATTCAATTTACCCCAACCCTTGAAAAAACCAAAGGATGTTTCCATTTGTTTAACCAGAACATTACCTCCACTTCATCAGTAGAGATGAGATCCTAGAGCGATCCACTCAGACCTCTAGGCCTGCCTCCAGCAGAAGCTATGTGCATTCATGCACATCAGCGAGCTTATCCCTTGGTAGGGGTGAAACAGGGAGCCCAGTGAGCCTGTTATATAAACAATGGATACAACCTACCCCAACAACCCACCCGACCTACCCCCAACAACATAGGTAAACGACCAAGGCCACCAAGGTGAGAACCTCAGCTAGCCCATATGGTGCCTTTGTGCGAACTAGAAATGGATATCCTGTGCTCCGGGTAGATACAGACCCTCAGCAGGGAGCACGGCCTGGTGAGAGGAGTCCACTCCCACCCATTCACTCATTCACGTACCCTCGTGCAGGGCACAATCTGGACAGCCATTTGTTCAAAATGGCCCTGGCAAAAATCATGCCTGAACTGAAAAGACACACTTCAGCCTACTTAGAAAATGCTTTAGGAAAGTGCAGCCATCTATATTTCTCTCCTGAGTTCCTGGGCTCCCTCTCTGTGGCTTCGGAGGGGTGAGAGCATCTGTAGGCAGGAGAGAAGCAGCCCCTAGTAACCTGGGTATCCAAGTAATGTTTGCTGGAATGGATTTGGATAGAAACTGAATCTCTTTAACTTGACCTTGTTTAGATGTGTTTTTTTTTTTTAATACTGTGCTCACATCATCTAAATAATGAAAATAAAGTAATAACTTAAACAACCAATTAGTTTTGTCAATGAATTAATTATCAAGTGGTTATTTAATTCCTATGATATATTGGATTCTGAACTAGGGGATATAAAAGTCTTACAAGAAATAAAACCCTTGAGGTTTTACCAGTCTACCCAGGGGATGCTATCGATGCATGGGAAGTGATAGGATAACGTAAGGCATAGGCATTTATTTTCCCTACCTGGCAGGAAATATGAGAATGACATTTGTTGGAATATTCTGCTAGTTATTTGTAAATATTTTTCCTGTTACTTTACAAAAGATATAGCTCTCATTTCACCAGTTTTTTGGAATATAAGAAAATTTCAGGGGCCAGCCCAGTGGTGCAGCGGTTAATTTCTCACATTCCACTTCTGTGGCCTGGGGTTCACTGGTTGGGATCCTGGGTGTGGACCTACACACTGCTTGTTAAGCCATGCTGTGGCAGGCATCCCACATACAAAGTAGAGGAAGATTGGCATGGATGTTAGCTCAGGGCCAGTCTTCCTCAGCAAAAAGAGGATTGGCAGCAGATATTAGCTTAGAGCTAATCTTCCTCAAAAAAGAAAAAAAAGAAAATTTCATGACCCTAAATATTTTTTCTACCTCAACGTTTCATCCAAGCTCAATTTGTGAAACCTGTCTATGATGTGGGTCTGGGCAAGAGTACTTTCTAAGTACCAAGTGTAGCCAGAGGGAGAGGGAGCCAGGAACCAGAGGGATAGACTTCCAGGCAAGTCATATCAGCAGTACTCCATGCATCAGTAAAGTTGCTGAGGTGTTGAGGCATCCAGCCCCCGTCATATTTCTAGAGCCAGCAGCCTCTATGTGTGCCCACAAATATAAATCACTTACAGAGCGAGATCCCTGCGTGGTCTGTGCTCCGCCCCATTCATCACCAGGCAAGCCTGCTGACTGCTCCACGGATGTTCTCACCCTGACCAGAGGCACCACCTTTGCTGGGAGGCAGAGGTGAATGAACCTCCTTCATCCCTCACGTTTCAGGCATGTGAGTCCTTTCCCTGACCCATGAGTCACGCTCCTCATACCCACAACTGCATTCACACAGGACGGCTTGTTTTGAAGTTGGTACCACTACAGTACCTAGCACTAAAGCCATGTTCAAGTGTGAAAGAAGATGAAAGTGAATGGGATGCTGAGAGCTTATGGTGAGAAGGAGCTCGATTTCTTTCGCCTTTTTTTGTTTCATTAATGAAAAGTTGAAGCACATGACAGTTTCCTTTTAAAGATGAAATTACATATTGAAATTTGCGCTGAATGTCTGTCTACTCTTTTTCATACAATGGTCCTCAAGACTAAGGGTATTTAAGAATCACCTGATGAAGTTGTTTAAAATGTGAATTCTTGGAACTTAGGTCCTGAGAACCTGATACCGAACAATTCGGGTGAGACCATAAATTAGCATTTCTATTAAGCACAGCAGGTAATACACTGACGCAAGAAGTTCTTGGACTTGCTTTGAGAACACTGGCATTTGGTGATTGCTATTGTTGCTGTCTTGTTATTGCAGCTGCTACTGGTATTTTCAACAGTTGTTCTCTTCATATGCACCCTATCAACAGCTTACCCACTGTTTGCTTCAGCTAGTAGTGATTTTTCAAATCTTAGACAGGGTGTCTGAGACAGAGCATTAGCCAGGAGTCAGGAAACCTGAACCCAGGTTTTACCACTAAATAACTATGAGCCTTAGGCCGGTCAATTAGCCTCTCTAGGATTCCATTGAAATAAATAATTTTCAAGGACCTTTTCAGTTTAGAATATTTGGATATTGTGAACCTCAATTACAATGATGAGTCTATGCTTTCTTTATTCCATCTTTGGAAGGCACTGGAGAGCTCTGATTCCTGGCATTGCAGCCACCACTTGCCACCTATGTAAGTCTGAAGAAATTACTCAATCTTCCCAAATCTCATTTTTCTCATCTTCATAAAGGAAAGATTAACTACTCCCCTGTTTACCTCACGGGGTAATGTTAGACTCACATGGGATTAGGAATATAGTATTTACAAAATACCGCATAGGTGTAATATCTCATGCCCTCCAAGTCAGAAGATGTGACTGTGGGTCGTAAGGCTGGATTTGTCTCATAAATATATCTTGAAGAAAGCCTGAATGAACTGGGTTCAAATAGAATGGGAGATAAGAAGATGGAGAAAAGCCAGTATAATATGGATAACATTTTCAGGAGTTTGTCATATGAAAGGAGCAGAGAAATAGGCCAGTCACTGTAGGGATATATTGGGACAAAGAAAAGGGAGCTAAGTAAGGTGAGATATGTTACAGCGCGTGTATATGTTCAGAGGAGTGATCCAGTAGAAAAGGAGATAGCAAAATGGAAAGGTTAAATTGTAGGGGATTGTCCTCAAATAGAGGAGAGAGGACAGAATCCAGAGTATTAAGTAGGAGCAATCACAGCTCGTCTGTTGTAAGAGGGAAAGCAATAGTGCAGAGGTACAGATGCGAGGGACTTGATAGATTTTTGGTGGAGAATGTGGAAACTCTTTCCTATTGATTATATTTACTCAGTAAGATGAAAATCAAGATCAATATCTGAGGCTAAAGAAGGAGATGGAGATGTTGCAGGTTTGAGGAGAAAGGAGAAGATGCAAACTGTTTTTCTGGGATAGTGGGAGTGAATTGACAGAGTGATTATAACACTAAGAATACACTTAAGGTTTAAAGTCAAAAATTTCAAATGAGACCATTCTGTGTGATGGTGTGTTTTTCTTCAGCCACACTGAGCTGCTTGGTTCAGGTGCAAAGTAGGTGTAAAATTGGATTTTGCAGAGTTGATTACTTTTTTTTAACCAGGAGGCTATGATAGAGTGAATGGATCAGGGAGATGAGTGTGTATGCAACAGGGTCATTGAGATGGATCATTATGTTAAAGCTTAGTAAGTACTTGTATCAATAGATTGGTAGCCCTGATAACCCTGAAGAACTGGAAGCTGATTATTAGAGGGAATATACTGAAAAATAGGAAGTGTTAGCCAGAGTATGACATTTGAAATTAAAGGTAGTGGAATTGACAAGGGATAGGGAATGGCCATGGCAGTGGGTGATTAAGGTGAAGTGGAAGAAATATCATGCAAGTTGATTAGGCTAAGAAACTAAGAGACTAGCGTGTTGGATGGACTGTCTACATCAGTGTTTGACTTTCCAAAATGCTGCATGAGCATGATAGTGAGTTAGACACTAGGCCATGGCCCAATGTCTTCCTTCAGTGAATGAAGGCAGTGACCAGGGGGATAACAGAGGAAAGAATAAGATAGTCTTCTGGTTTGTGCTTCAAAGAAATACATTTGGAGGGGAGAGATGGTAATGGAAGACGGATGAATGGTGGTCTTGAAGAGATCCTGAGGAGTGGAGAAGGTAACAATAGTCCCATTGGTATAGAGGCGATTTCACATGGAAGTACAGACTTTTATTTCCCCTAGAAAAAATTAGAAGTTCCATCATAAGGGACCCCATCTCCACAGGTTAACTCATGGCTGAAGTGGAGTCTGGCTGCCCCTTTTTTGATGGGTCACATAGTCTCCATTTCTCCAGAGTTCCTACCACATCCTTTCTTCTCCCTGAACCAGGAATCCCACGTTAACTTCACTTATTATGAGTTGTATTTTCTAAAAATAGACCTAAACTGTAAGTAAATGTTTTACCTATCTTTATATCTATTAAAGAAAGGATTAGAAGTGGAAAAAAAAGACCAAAGGACTATATGTTTAACTTAGCCTTTTTCTCTTGTTTTATATTATCTGCTTGACCCTCATAGGCATTTGATCATGAGACTCTGGCCCTAAATCTGATGAATTTATCTCAATTAAAATCTGCCAGAAATTATTTTCCATAGACCAAAATTTAGAGTTTCTCTTACGTGACCATCCTATGGCTTTGAAATCCCAATTAGGCTTGATGGCATGACAAGAAATGAAATTCAGAAATAACCAGGTAATCTAATTTTGGCTCAAGAAGAAAGCAATCACCTAGAATATGGATATGAGGAGGAGTAGATACAGGCCTACATGCATTTCCCTCCAGCCTCCCACCCTCACACCAGACTTAAAGCAAATAGGACCCTTCAGCAAGCCCAGAATTCTGGGGTCCTCTGCTGGTGGATCGCTCACCCTGCGCTAGCTTTAAGGACCAACACCCTTTGGATGTACCTCCAGGACAAGCGAGGGACACAGCAGGAGTTGCATCCATTCGCTCCATCATGGACCTGTGACCTCGAGTGATATTGCTCAAAAGTTAAAAAGATAATAAAGCAAAGGGAAAGCAATCAAGATTAAGTTATTTCTGCAAATATATCACACATGGACCAGTCTTCTGATTTTGGCCTGGTTACTCTGAAAGGTAGCAGGTTCCTAATCTCCTTAAAGTTGCATTCTTAGAATTTTCTCCCAAAAGGCATTTCATCAGAACAGATCAAACTTGGGAGGTTTATTTAAAATACTCCCTAACAGTCTCAGGGTAGACATAGATATTTTTAGGACCCTAAAACATGATTAGGAAGTTCCCTTGTGCACTCAAAGCTGAGTTCTAGATTATAGCTAGGGTGACCATAGGATTTATTGTCCAAACTGGGACACTTTTGAGAATAAAAGGTGTTGTTATTAAAAATTACTCCAGGACAACAGGTGTGAACAGGACTTTTAAGCAAACTAGGTGGCGTGGTCGCCTTAATTCCATACTGCTCACCCGACAAGACTCTAGGACATGTGGCCCAGGGACCAGAGAGGAGAAACATGGAAAAGGTTTAGCAGGATTTACCCTTCCAACAGGATTTACAGAACTAACTTGGATGTGCTCCCTTTCACTGCTCACAACTCAGAGACAGGTTTTCCAAAATATATATTTAAGAAACTGACTTTATTTGATCTCTGTGAAAAGCTTAGAGGGGATTTAGAGGAGCAATGGTAAGTCAGTTCTTCAGCAGCAGAATTTTGTGCCTAGCCCTAAACACTTCATCACCCGCCCTTGTCTCCTTCCCGCCCCACTCTGCCTGCACCACCGTCTAATGTAACCCTGCTCACAGCCTAGCGTAATTGGAAACATGCTTCGTTGTTGATTTGCCTTGCTGATGCCTCATTCCTGGAAGGTTGCCAATGTTAGCATACCGGCTACATGCACCAACGGTCTGATCTCGGATGGGAAATCCTGCTGTATATTCCTGTGCAGGAGAGAGCGCACTGAACATCTCTGAAGAGGAACTAGACAAATGTTTGAATAAAAAGCAACTGAAGGGTAACTGCTAATTCAAAAGAAGAGATGGTCCCAGCTGACTTTCTTGGCTTCCTTCCCTCCTCGATTTTCCTGCGCTCTTTTGTTATCTGTGGTTTAATTCTCAAATACAGTTCTGTCTGGTACTATCCATGAGGCAACATTTCTAAGTGCTAACATATTGGCTCAATTATTCCAAAGGAAGGGAACGAAAAATGTTATTCCTCTTGCAGCTACCATAACTTTGGACAGCTGGCTTGAAAATACACGTGGACAAAATGGTTCACCATTTGCCTTCGTGTTGAAGAGTTTCTTCTCCCAAAGAGGCAGCAGGGGCCACGATAAAAATATGGGACATGTACAGGAAATCTGCTTCACTTGTTCATATCATTTTTGAAAGTTGAGCTAAAAGAGAATCCTCATCTTCTTTCAGATTGAATTTTCTAAAATACATTTTTGTTTTCCACTATAAAATATTTTTTGTTTTCCAGCCGTATTAGTTTTTGCCCCAATTGATAGAATAAGCAAATAAATATTTAAAGTATCTTAGTGGAATCATAGAAATTTTTTCATCAAAAATTTCCAGGGGTTGGCCCGGTAGTGTAGTGGTTAAATTTGTGTGCTCTGCTTCAGCAGCCCAGCGTTCGAGGGTTTGGATCCTGGGTGTGGACCTACACACTGCTCATCAAGCCATGCTGTGGTGGCATCCCACATATCAAATAGAGGAAGATTTGGTGTAGTTGTTAGCTCAGGGCCAATCTTCCTCACCACCCCCCCCAAAAAAAAAGGAAGAAAGAAAAGAAAATCCAAATTTTAGGTATATGTATTTGTGTGCATGTATTCCTGTTTCCTCGAGGTAGGGAATGACCCTACTCAGGACTCATAAGGGATAGTAAGTGACCATTTTCTTTTATGAGTAGCTGCTGCTGAAGTTTGCATGAAGACTTTGTTTTTAATCTGCTAACTAGTTTCTATTGTGTTCATTAAAATCCCCCAAGCTACTTTCGTTTGTCTTCCACCCTCTGCCTTCAGTGAAAAGCAACAACACAAAGGACAAGCGAAGCCCTGACTTGCTCTTGATAAATATGGCCCATATAGCATTCCGTACAAGTTGGAGCTGAGATGGTTATTTCAGTGAAGCCTGTGATTGTTCATTAGCACAAAGAGTGTGTAATAAATATAATGAAAGCCTACTGGCTTTACTCTATCTTTGTCATCTAAAGCGGTTCCATGAATAACTTCAGGGATTTGTCTCCAAATGACTTATTTGCTTCCTTTCTAATAAATAACATGTAATTAGGGTAATATATTGTTTCCTAGTTATGTTAGCAACATAGTGAAGGGAAACAAATGCACGATTTTAGATATGAAAGAGTAGTAGATAATTTTCATATTATCCCTTAAAGTATTTAGACTCATTATGCATAAGTTAAACTGCTGGGAGGTCTTAGTACAAAGCAAGAGCTGGATTCTACATTTAATGAGTTTCTTTATTACTCAGGGCATGAATTACTACTCTGATACTATAAAACTGTGGCGAGTGCTCTGCATCTCAGATGAGATTCTCTTTGAGGAATGCACTCGTCAGTGAACTGTCAGCAATGGGATGGACTAATCTGATTTAGAAAGGATTAGGTTGGGAACTGTGCCTCTGAATGTCAAGGTATCTACATCTCTCTCCAGAGGAGTGGGCTGCTTAACTCTTCATATCCAGGGCCACGGTGTTAGGAGAGCCTTGTGAGACACAAGGTCACATCCATTACGGAGCATTGAGACAGAAATAAATTACACTGATGGCCTCCGCAGGTCCCCTGAGAGAAATCCATCTTCAGTCCCATGATACCAGGCAGCTACTGCCAAGCCTTGGCCTTGGAATTCAAAATATTCTTCTGGGGAAAAAAAGAGAAAAGGAAAAAGAAGAAGGCTTCTGCTAATTAATTGAGAAAGAATAACAATAGGCTCCAAATCTAATCTCTCTTACAGCACCCCACCCTTCACTGGACAAGAGGGACAAGGTAGGGACCAGAGCTGGAATCTGCTGGATGTCCGGATGTAGGACAGGAAAGAAGAGGCATCAAGGAGCCATATTTTAGGGACCAAAGTGAGATCTGTGGAGTCTATGACAGTACAGACTCTCCATAGATTGGGGTTCATTTCTTTCGAAAGCTAGATTCCCTGTTAAGGACCAGAAGTTGGTTCAGTATGGTCTCTCATCTCTCACCCTTGTAGGACAGAAAGCCCTGGAGGGCTCCTCATGGCTCGATTCTTGCCCAACTCTCTCAGAAACCCAAGCCCTATACCACCAGTTTGTGACGGCCCGGCAGCTTTTGCACACATATTTGGTGTGTATGAGGTAGAAAGTTAATTGGAAAATGATCAAGAACTCCTACCCAGACTTGATGTGAGCATCAGGACACAGGTCCTCTGAGCTAAGGGTGGAGCTAGGAAAAGGAACCCCGGAGAAGTAAGAGTTGATAGCGTCTGTTGAGTACTTACTTTGTGTTAAACATTGATCATAGTTCTCCACAGATATCGACTCTTTCAGTTCTTGAGGTAACCTTGTGACCTGGCACGGCCATCTCTATTTTCCAGATAAAGAAATGAAGAGACAGAGGCTAAGGACTTTGGTCACTGCCCTACATTGCAGAAGTTTCAAGATCTGAATCTGAACTCAGAAGACTGGAGGCAGAGCTCGTGCATTTAAGCCACTGCAGGGTCTCTCTGAAGGTAAGTGTCACCCACTTCCTCAGTTTACCTTCCCACTAGGTTAAAACTGAAGCGAATTCCACATCAGAAAAAAAAAAAAAAAGAGCTGCATCAGGAATGTTGAAATCTAAGACTTCCCACCTGGGAAAACAAAAAGCGGTAGGCATCCTATTAATTAAAGGAAATGAAAATTCAAATTTGAGACCGAGAGTTCCAATTTTCCTTCTGGAAATATAGAGTCACAAGCCAAAGCTATAAAGAATTAGTCATTTGGAGAGTAAAATTTTATGCCCAAAGTGTTTGACTTCAAGCATATCTCTGAAAGAACTTATTTCAACAAAAAAAATCACTTCAGCAGAGAGACAGAGAACCGAGAAAGACTTTCTTCTCAAATCTGGAGTGGAGAGTTCACCTCCATATATTGCACAGAGTTGGTCAAGAGCGGGTTCCGGTAAGATGTGGAAACAGCAACCAGTTTTCTAAGCAAGTAAATTAGAAAACATTAAAAGGCATGTTGGAACACATCCTTTAATAATACATGCCGGAAAAGCAATTTCTATTAATTAGAGTGTACATTATTAATAAAGTATTTAGAACTCTTACCTTAATTTAGGTGTTATCAGGAAATTAAAGTGCTACTAATTCTACCCTAAAGGTTGATGGCTGAATATTCAGAAGATAGCGGCAAGTCCTGACAAGCTGCAAATGTCTAATTTAACATGCAGGAAAAGCTCCGTGGTTGACGAAGGACACACCTGATTTTAAGTAACGCATGTCTCGTTTTACTATCATCAAGCGCGTGCACCAGTTCAGCAACCTCTCTCTTAGAAATTCTCCCAGCTCTTCCACTAAGTAATTCTACCTATGATTCGGCACACCATTAGCTCTGCATTCTGGGGAGCTCATTAACATTTCCCTTCACATTTAGCTCTTAGGATGGCAAGAGAATCCACGGAAAGGACCACATTATACGTAAGCAGATTTGAGGGGTTCCAGGGGACCCCAAATTTCTTTCTCATTAATGCCTAAAATTTCTCTCCTTAACTTTGCTCGCCACCACCAATCTCTCCTCGTTCCAGTCCTCCTACGTGTCATTGTCAGGTTCATTTTCCTAAGGCACTAACGTCTGACACTCCAGGCCCTTTGGGTCTGGTTTCTCCAGGTGTTTTACTCTGCATCTATCCTGCTACTCACGTCATACCCCATGGTTCCACCTGGATTGTTCTGCACCTTTCTGAGGGTCATTCATGGGTCACATCCAGTTCAGAGTCTCTTTTCTCCATGAGATGGTGTTGACTCCCTCTTTTGAACTGCCATTGTTCTTAGTATCTCCACAATAGGTTTTGCAATTAATAATCCATCATAATTATTATTATTATTATTATTATTATGTGCACAGGAACAGTTTTAACTAGTTGGCCTGTGTTATTTCATAAAATCCTCATAGCAGCCCTATGTGATAGGAATTATTGTTCCCTCCATTTTACGGATGAGAAAACTACAGCACACAGGAGCTCAATGACTTGGCTAAGATCACAAGGCTGATAGGTGGCAGAACTGTAATTCATCCCAGTCGATCTGAGCCAGGAGTCTGCACTTACCCTTATGAAATTCCTTCTGCTGTTGTTTGAATTTTGTGTTGTTATTTGTAGTGTTGTCATTTCATTTTCATAGACTTATTCTTGGTCAACCCAAGGAAAATATCAGCTTCTGAAATCATGGGGTATTTCTGAGAGTCTTTGTCCTTCACTGTGCCTTATACATTTGGCATTCAATAAGCGAGGGCTGGTATTGTTACTATTATTCTTTTCATTATTCATTAACTGCTAGTTGATTTCATTTTAAGCATTGTCCCCTTCCTGCAATCCTCCATCACAATGCAACTCCTCTCTGTGCCTGAAAATATTGCTCTGCTTTCCCAATACCTTTATGTGGATCCAGTCATTGGATTTGAAGGCCAGAAAAAGAAACAACAAAAAACATGAGAAGCTTTGAAAGCACAGGTGATGTGGTGGCCACTGAAAGCAAGCCACCTACATCCCAATTAACCACCTACAGCTGGCTCTGCTTTGTGACATGTTGTTCTTGATTAATCGTGCGATCACTAATAGAAAACATTAACTGATGGATATTAATATTAATTTGTGATAAATAGTCATTGGCATGGGTCTCTGAGGCTTGCCTCCTGACCGTCTGAATTTGATTTTAGAAAATCTGTATTTATGCCTATGGAGAGTCTTTTGAAGACCATAGGAGCCAAGGGTGTAGAGTGCATATGGAGAGAATAATGTTCATTATCTTATTAAACCCCAGTTCCTCCCAGGGAGGTTAGGAGACAGCTGGCAAATTTTATCCCTCATTTGCAGATGGAGACTTGTTGGCTTACAGTAATTCCATAATATGCCCTAAGTCCAGAAGGGAGCAAATGGAGAGCTAAGAAGAACGGCGGATTTTCTGGTGCTGCCTGGCACCTACCTGTAGCTATAATGTGCTGAAGAACACAGACGCACGATGACATGGACCAGTTTAGTTAGTCTGCCCAGGACAGAAAATAGCACTTAGCACAATCGAATCCATTCTATTATTCTCTGCTTCTTCACTAAAGATGTTGTAAGCTCAATTACAATGTACATATGCACTGTGCTTTACAGTTTCTTTTTTTTTTAAGATTTTATTTTTTCCTTTTTCTCCCCAAAGCCCCCCCCCGGTACATAGTTGTATATTCTTCGTTGTGGGTCCTTCTAGTTGTGGTATGTGGGACGCTGCCTCAGCGTGGTCTGATGGGCAGTGCCATGTCCGCGCCCAGGATTCGAACCAATGAAACACTGGGCCGCCTGCAGCGGAGCGCGCGAGCTTAACCACTCGGCCACGGGGCCAGGCCCTGTGCTTTATGGTTTTTAAAGCGTATTTATAAACGTGATCTCACTTAATTCAGAGTTTTCATAAAGTAACGTTCCAGTATCCCCAATTTTTATAATCACTGCCCTTCAGTGTTTCGATTTGGAGAATAAAATACTTTCTCAAGTGCACCCAGCTAGTAAGAGGAAGAACGAGGAACTGCCCCCCAGGTCTTGCTGTGACATGGTCTGGGGTTCTCCCCACCACCTGTTGAACTTTCCGTCGATCTGTTTGCATTCCTCTTCCCCATAGATGCCGCTCACATAATGTACACAAAGTAAATGTTTCATGCGCCTGTTGCTGCTGCTGCTCCTGCTGATGAAAAAATACTCACCTGGATACTGACTTCTACATTTGGCCTGCTGAGATCTGATTTATAGTTTTTAAGGAAGTATCAAGGTTCTTGAGTTTTAGTTCTTCCCAACTCTGGACTTTTATCATGAACAGGGACAGTGGAATAACATTAGTCTCTCTTGAACATGGAAACTATCCATTTTCCCTATCCAGGAATATTTGTTAAGCATCTACTGTGTGGCAGTGATATGCACACTGAGAAATAATAGAATCACAACCGAATTCCAGTCCTTATGAAGCTCACAGCCTAGTGGGCAAGGTGGAAATGAAAGTAGGCTAACCTAGATTTGGTTGGGGTCATTCTGCCGTTTAAGGATTTGCCGAATCCCATTCTCTGTATTTTGGAAAGTCCAGTGTCCTCCCCTTGAGAATGGGAATTCCCAAGGAACTGACATTTTTAATCTATGTCTGACTCCAAGCGTCTCTTTGCACTGAAATAGTTCAGTTTAGGAGAATTTTCTCCGTCTGGTATATGTTAGTTCTGTCCTGTATCACGATTTCGCTAGATGTGAGACTCAGCCCTATTCCTTAATTTACATGCACACACACACACACGCACATGCAGGCACATGCACGCACACACAAACACGCTCACCACTCATAGCACTGCTTTAGTGAGTGAGTGAGACTTAACGGAAGTTTTGAGAGATGGAGAAATGCATCTCCATCACCTAACAACTCTATCTTCCGAATTCATCTGGAATTTGACCACTTCCCGCCACCTCCAAATTGACATCACCTCTCACTTGATTATTGCAACAGCCTCCTAATTGGTCTCCCCCTTGCCTCTTAGAGCCTTGTCTTCACACAGCACCCACAGAGATCCTTTTAAAACACAAACCAGGGCCAGGCCTGGTGGGGTAGTGGTTAACTTTGCTCACGCCGCTTCCGCGGCCCGGGGTTCGTGGGTTTGGATCCCAGGTGCAGATCTACACACTGCTTGTCAAGCCATGCTGTGATGGTATCTCACATAATAGAGGAAGATTAGCACAGACGTTAGCTCATGGCCAACCTTCCTCACTAAAAGAATAAAAATTAGAAAAAATATGACTCAGATCAAGACCCAGTCTGCTCTAAACCCTCCAAACACTTTCCCATCTCACTCAGCATAAAAGCCCTCAGGCACTACCTGCTCACAACTGTCACTTCTTTGCTGACCTCATCTCTACTATTCTTATCCTGTCCATCCTCCACAATAGCTTCCAGAAGTTTCCCCAGAAACAACAAACATACCCCCCCAGGGTCTTTGCGTCTTCTATTCCCTCTGACTAGATCACCCTTCCCTAGATACATATGTGACTTGTTCCCTGCTTCCTCCAGATTGCTACCTAATTATCAGATTATGAGCAAAGCTCCCTCCCCTAACGTCCAAACACAGATCTGAGAACAGTGCCTAGTATCTAGTAGACACTCAATAAAAATTGTTGAGGTATAAATAAATGAGCTCAAAGTTGAAAAGTTAGAAATCCCACTTCCTAAAATATAGCCCCTAGGCATCTCAACAGCTTTGTATCCATGGTTATAAATGGCAATTAATTTTCCAGTCACACAAGTTGCCACAACAAAATATGGATGTCTTGAGAACAGATGTGCAAGGGGTGATGGGGAGAACACGAAAGACATGACCTGGACTAGAGCTCATGGAAGTCTTCTCCAAGGAAGTGATGATTGTCCGAGACCTGGAGAATGAGTGGAATTGCATGATGAAGAGAGGGAAAATTTCCAGGCCAATGAATCAGTGTGTGTAAGGCCCCAGGAGGGAGACCATGGCGTACTCCCCACTCTGAACATGGGGCTCAGTTTGTACCACGAGGTCAGAGCAAAGGTTGGGCACCAGATGATTCCTTGAAGGTGGTCTGGGGCCAGATCTCGGATCCTTGTGATCTGAATGCAATATTTTGACGGTATCTCAAAAGGAAACAGAAGAACCCACGGAATGTGTTAGGTTTGATAATCACAGTTTCAGACTTGCCTCATTGGAAGATCATTTTGAATGCACATTAGAAAAGGGATCCTACTCGTGTAGCAAGTTGAGTGGGTTTAACAATAAGAAAATGTATTTCCTGGACATAACTCTTGAATGCCTCTTACTCGTCTCATGCACAGGGGCCACTTCTTGGCCATTTTTTTCTTACGTATGTCCCTCTCTCTACAAGCCTCTCTACTTCTATGTTAGTCCAAGACCCTAAAGAAATATTTGGCAACTAACGTGTCTGAATCAAATAATTATGCTACATTCTATTAATTTTGGCAAATCTAATTTGTCTTGGTTGTGAGTGGTAGCCAGCTAGAACTGAGTCCCTAGAAAATCCCTTCTGTGCATGAAATTGTTGTAATTACACTTGTGAACCCAGATTCCCAAGACAGTCCTCCCACTAGGTGCTACTCTGAATACTTGTCTTTTGTATCCATGTTCTGTTAAAACGATAAGCTGCTTCCTCTTAAAATGTTCTGTTTTTACCAAAGCACAAGGGAGCCCAGCCAAGTGTCTAGCTTCCCTGGCCAAATGTTGGATGGCAACCAAGAGCTCCAAATCTGAGCCCAGGAAAGTGGTGTAGTAGAATGTGAAGAGTGGGCAATTGGCCAGAGAACTGGCTCAAGGTCTGACCTTCCCCTGGTTAAGTTCATGGCCTTGGGCAAACCTCAGCATCCTCTGAACTTTGGCATAAAGTGCAGCAGCTGGACATTATTTCAAAAGAAATCTTACCAGGACTTCTGCCCAATGATTTGCACTAATTAAGGCTGCTCTGGCAGTAAAGCTGGGGACTGGATCCTGTGCACTTGGCCTCACTCTTCCCACTTCACCAGCCCCCAAGGTAACACTTCTTGAAAGTAGGTTTTGCGGAACACCATTTGAGAAGTTGGCCCGATGACCTCAAAGATCTCTGCCCACTCAAAGTATCTTTGGTGGTATTAGCTGTGATCTGCTTTCCAGAACATTAAGCGAAAATGATTTCTCCAACTTTAGTGTTTACCGCTGTGCCTGCATCATGGCGCTATCACATGATTTCTGTTCTTATTAACTCCATCTCTTGATCCCTCTGCAATATGACTCAACAAATACTTATTATAAGAATAATAATATGTTGTGTTTGAATAGCATTTGACAGTTTTTTAAAACTTTTCCCTTCATCTTCCTTAACCCTCTTAGCAATCTGAGAACTCCATATATAATTAAAACCCACTTTTGACAGCTGAGAAAACTGGAGTGCAAAGAATTTAGGTGACTTGTAAAAAAGCACAAGGATAGAATTTTGTCTTTGTTGTTGCTATTGTTGTTGCTGGCATGTGTGTTCATAACCTGCTCCATTTTATAAAGGATTTGCCATAACTTAGGGCAAATTATCTTTCAACATCTTATAACACCTTTACAATGTCCTTCCTTTTTTACCTTACAATAAAAAAGAAGTATGTAAATAATCAGATATCAGGACTACTGAAAATTAAAATCAAAATAGAAGATCCAGTCCAGTAGCGAGGAAAGAAAAATATACACATGTTATAGGTCACTAATCTCGTATGAGGAAGAGAAAGAAGTCTAGCCAAGCTCTTCCCACCCCGTCATCAGGGCACATCCTAGTTCACTACACCTGCCTTTCACACAGTGCACTGTCCTAGTGCAACTGGGAATAGAGAGACCAGGGAATCTCTGTTCTGACCCTCCAATGAGGATGCATGTGACTGGAGGGTTGGGGGCCTCTACTCCTTGGGATACAGATATAAAATGGGCTTATTTTTCCCAATAACTAACATCCAGTTCTGCTCCCTTCAGCCTCCTCCCCTGCTGCGTTATCAGTTCTCTTAATGAAATTTCAGTTCAGTTCCATAAACTCTTCACCTCTTCTGGGTGTTAGAATAATCCTATGCTGGTTCTTCAAGATTTAGGCCTCTTCTTACAACCTACATCTCACGCTTGATTCATGCCATGCCCTTTCCTCTAGCAAGGGCAGGCAGGACAGGAGTCTCCCAGACCCAGGCAGATGAGGGGGTTTCTCTTACACACCCCTCCTCCCTCTTACTGAGCCTGCAACTCTGAACCAGGTCTCTTCTTTGACTGTCTTCAGCAAGGCTGCTCCTTGTTTTGGTTGCCATTGGTTCTCTCTCTCCCTCCCTGATCAGCCAGAGTTTCCTCTGTTTAAAAGGTGTTCAATTTCTGGGTCAACCCTGAGGATCACTGACTCATTCTTGGAAGGACCCCTGCAGACCTCCCACTGCATAGTCCCCTGATGTGGGTTTGCAACTTCAGAGCTTCCTCATGTCCCTCACAAGTCCACAAGTGGCCCATCTTGTACCCTTCTGCTGCTGGGATTCCCTTGCTCAGCAGGCAGCCCACTGGGGTGTGGGGGGTTAGAATTCATACCAACCAGAAAGCTTAGCACTGCAGGTTGACCCACTGGAAATGCACTTTGCTATGCGAGCTGCCCCACTGGTAGCCCTCTCGTGGCTCCACCATCTCTCTCCAGACTCTTTCCGTGTTCTAGAATCATTAGGGGCTCTACTGTTTCACTAGCTTGGCAATTTTCAGGCAAGAAACAATCACCAGTTCCCAAATCAGGGGAAGAGAAAGATAGTTCAGGTACTCGGAATATTTATGGCCACCCTCCTTCCAAGCTGCACTCCCCCAAGAGTCAACTTCCTCCTCTGTCCTCAGGCTTCTTCTTACAGCAATGCCAGATACGGGAGAAGAGGGTGTGCTGTTGGAGACTGTTGCTCTCAAATAGACCCTCTGGAAGCACTTTCAGGAGATGCATGATCCAAGAAGTCTGAAGGTTCTATCAGGCACCTAACACAATTCCTGAAAATCAGCAAAAGTCCAATGAGAAAGAAGCTGCATCCTGTTATAAATGCCAGGAAGTAAATATTAAAATTAACTAGAAACATAAAAGGGTGAGAAATAAAATTCAAATCCGAAAACCTTCAGCCCAAGGCAATTTTGGTCTTAATGTTAGGGGCAGGGCCTGGGCTAGGGTCAGGTGAATGAGCCAACACTGAAGGGATGCCAAAAAGCTCAGTAATCAAGATAAGTAATAGTATAGTGTAATATTTTTAAAAATAAAAATTAATGCAAAAAATCCAGGATGAGCAAAATATCAGAATTTTAAATAAAGAAGCATCAGTAGCACTGACTTTTTTTTTTTTTTTTTTTCCGACTCAGGCTCCAAGATGGCTCAGTCTGGCACTGGTTAAGGGATGCATTTATTCCATTAGGAAATAATAAAACGGGGACGCGGGCACTCTAGGCCAAAACGCCAGCTCAACTCTTCTCTGTGACAAATGGGAGAATTGAAAACACAGACTGAAGTGAGAGAGAAAACACTTTAGATAGCTAAAGCCATAGGGTTATCCAGTGTCAGAGCTGGTGGATGCTGGTGCAAGTTCTTGGACAGTCTATACATATCTAGGATTTTCTATTCTCCACCATCGCTATCATCCGCTCTTACCTGGTCCTAAACTCCCCAGTATAAGGCCAAAGCAATCATCTCTTCTCATACCTGGAACCTGTATAGTTCTGGATTGATTCTATTATCTGTGTCTGAACGGCTCCTATTCACAGTGTCTTCAACTCTTACATGTTTTTATTAAAAAGAAGCAAAAAGGAAGAGATGGGGTTACCAGAGCATAGGAGCTTGCAAGACAGGTCCCCATGCAGCTGGTACTCCAGCTTCATCGAAGGTGCAGATCTGGGCAGCTGGACACTGGAGGCTGGTCCTTCCCCTGTCTTCTGTTGCTGGAGTGATGCTGGCAGGAAACGGAAACAAGAAAGAAGCCACTTCCTGCCTTTTCTTGCCTCTCATCCTCTCTTGTGCCCCACATTGGCAGAACCTAACCAGAAGCCAGCTGAAAAGTCATCCGGGAAAGGTGATTTGTGGACCCTGGCTGCAGCATCATTGAACAGAGCAGAGCATAGATTATTAAGCTTGGAGCTGGGAGACAAGAGGTCAAGAAGGAGTACATGGGAAGGAGAGGAGGGCACAGCAGGTGGGAATGGAGGAAAAAACTTGGAGGGGAAAAACCGAAAGATCAGGTCAAGTTCATGCCCCTGTGTGGCTAAAGATATGGTTCTGGGGGTCAGGAAAGAGCAAATAACAGGTTTATAAGACTAGGAAGGGAGACTGAGTTCACGTTGTAGAGAGTCTTAAATGCCACACTGAAGAGTTTATTCTTTAGTAATTAGAGAATCATTGAAAAACTTTTACTAAAATCTTTACTAAAAAATAACATGCTCAGACCATGTTTAAGCAGAATAAACACAGGTATTGGGCATTATCTGGGATGTGCCACCCAAGGGGTCCTGACAAGTGGATTCTACAGCTTCATTCCCTGTGGCGGCCAGAACTTTGCGATACAACGTGCTGGATGCGGGGAGGGCAGTGATGGCATGTGCTGTCCACATATCCCTCACGTGAGGGGCACTGGGAAAGAAGGGCAGGAGAGGAATGGTCAGAGCGTCACAGAGAAGCTCCAGGCTTTGTCCGTGGGAATAAGGAGGGGCGGAAGCACAGAGAACCAGGCAGTTCATTTACTGAAGGTTCTGGCCTTTTTCGTTTAAGGGGTTAAAGTACACGGCATCAGGGAAAATTGCATCACTCAACTTTTTATTAGTACTGCTGTCTCTACAACAGATGTTACCAAAAAAAAAGTCAAAAACCTTTTCCCAGAACTTCAGCTCTTGTAGAAAAATAGTGACTCTGAGGAAGATCAAATCATTTATTCCTTATAGCCATGGTCAATGATTTAGAATTTTTTTAATTAAGCACATATGTATATAAATATGAATTCATGGGCTGACCTTGCACAAATGATATGCTCCTATGTTAAAGGGGATATTTCTCTATGTGTAATGATTTCTCTCTTCCCTCTCTGCTTGTATAAGTGTGAGTGGCGCTATCTGTTTCCTTTCCTCTCATAAATACACATGCAGAAAGGTTGTAAACTGCAAATCCTTTGACTAGGATCATCGGATTCATTGGGATCTTTACATTATCACTCAGTGGAACTGCCAGTGGACATAAAGTAATTAATCAGGGAAACCGTATCTTCCAATTAACTTGAGGAACATCCACATAATGGGGCGACCACGTGGTGCCGTAAGATGGCGAGATGTTGCCTCTTAGTTAGTGCAGGAAGGAGACTGTGGAGTTAGGGAGGGAAGCATTGTCTGTCCTGCCAGAGGGTGTGCACCATTTATCATGCTGACTGGGCTGTCATACCAGTAGGAGGACCCTGGAGAGCCCTGACCGTGAGATTGAAGGTTGGTGCCAATTTACAGCAACACAAATGCACTGAACAGGAAAGAGATAGCTCCTAATCTCTTCAATTTTCTTACATTACCCTGAAGGCCAGAGAATTAAATGAAACAGTAGCTGATGACAACTTTAGAGGGTCCTGAATGCATGACAGGAAAAGTATTAAAATAGCTCAGTAGTTTTATTGTATATGTGTGTTAATCTTGCCCCTGAAAGAGGAACAAGGATGGAAAATGCTGCCTTTTGGTTATACCTATTCCTCAGTGAGCAAATAACTGATGTTGTTTGCGTGTCAGAGATTCTCATGCAGGCAACAACACGAAAAATGGAGAATAAGAAACATAAGGTACACTGAACGTGAAGATACCTTGCCATGCATGGTATCTGGATCATGTGACACAATTTGCTGGGCTGTATTTAATGACTTAGAGTGACTCCATTAGTCTGCTCCTGCCAGCAGTGTATGTCAGGAGAATATCTTTTGAAAAATTAAAATTAATCCTTGCTCACATGGGTGAAATTGATCTCTGATTAAGCACAGGTTCTATGTCTACATGTGGTTAGTTTGGATGGGATTAAAACATCCAAACCATTCCAGGGCGGTGGATTACAGAAACTGAGCAAGTATGCAGCCAAACAGGCCCTACTAGGCTGGCCTTCCCAGAACCATATTCCATTTTCCAATTTACTAAATTGCTGTTGAATTCCTGCTAAGTTCCAGGAACTGAATCAGGTAATAGAAATACAAAATTTCATATGTTGTTTTTCCTGTCCTTAGGGCAATTTGTTAGAGAGCAGTGATATGGGGCAGTTAAGAGCTTTAGCTTGAAGGTCAAATAACCTGTTTCAAATCCTGGCATAGACACTTATGAGGAGTGTGGATTTAGGCAAGTTATCCTTGCTAAGCCTGTATCCTCTTCTGAAAAACTGGGGGTGAGAATAGTATCTGTCTCATAGAGTAAGCATGAGAAAGTGTACTGCAAGCATTCGACCAACGTTCACTTTCGTTAGCTATTAATGTAATGGGTAAAGAGTTATGGGAACACAGATGAGGAAGCATCTAATTCTGTGGGAGAAGAAGAGTTGAAATAAGGAGGTGTAATATTTGAGCAATATTTTAAAATATGAATAAAGTTTGCCTGCCAGAAGTGACAATTTTCAGAGCCTGAAGATAGCATTTCAACTCAACTAACTCAGTCAAGTGGTTCTCTCTCTTGGTTAGAGCATGGAGATCAGAGGTCAAAATCAGAGTAAAAATTAGAGCTCCTGCACCTAGTGTAGAAATGTCACTTCCCACAAAGAGAAAATTACTATTCTATGACCACAGGCCAAAGCCTCAAGCCCTACTTAATGGACATTGATGATCAGTGGGCTGTTTGAAGGTTAATAGGGTAGGTTAAAGACATGAAGAGTTTAGAATTATCAAAAATAGCAAAAGATCACAAGTATCATCTTTCTACAATACTTGGAAGTCACCATATTAATAAATCAGGAGACACTTTATTTTATTTTTATTTAAAAACTAAGATCATGGAAAATTTCAAGTTGAAACACTTCACCTTGAATTTCAATTCAATTCAATTTATTCAACAAATATTTCTTGAATAGCTATATGTACCAGGAACTATGCCAAATCCTATGGGTACAAAATAAAAACAACACAATCCAAGATCCAGAACTTTTATTCTGGAAGGGAAAGTTTATAGACTTGAGTTAGTGCAAACAGATGATATGTAAATTTATCATGCAACCAAGGTCTGTTACATTTTATAAATACCCAAGAGAAAAGAATGGGCTAACTTTCTAATAATACATAAAACAGGGAAAGAAATTAGTCAAGGAAATAACTGATTTATTTACTAACACAAAAATAACAAACTTCACTGGGTTATAAAAAAGAAAACATAAGTAAAAATATAGTACAACACAAATACAGATAGATTTTACAGGGTAAATATCTATTATCAACTTTCCATATTGATGAGACGCACTTTCATATTGATGAGACTCTGTTAGAGTGGAAAGTCAGAAAACACCGAAAGCTTAAAAAATACTGTATGAAAATGATCAATCTTACTAGTAATCAAATAAATGCAAAGATGAGGTACGATTTTTGTCTATCAAATTAGCAAAAGAAAATAAAGGATTATCCCGTATACTGATGAGGATGTGGCGAGACAGATGTTTTCATGCACTGCCGGTTGTTGGTAATTGTAATGACCTTTCTGAAAAGTAATTTGACAGTATATATTGAGAATCTTAAAACTGATCCTACTCTTTGGCACTACAGTTTTACTAGTAAGATATATCATAGGAAATTGTTGAGAAATTCAGGCAACAATTTATGTCCAAAAAAATCTCAACTTTTTTTATACTAGTAAAAAATAAACAAAAATGATAATAACATAGATATCCCCAATAGGAAAATAGTTCAATAAATTCTGGAATACTCTTATGCTGAAATACAATATACCCTTTGAAACAGCTGTTTTAAAAAAGTAAATTTTAGAGGCTGGCCCCGTGGCCAAGTGGTTAAAGTTCCAAGTGCTTTGGTAGCCTGGGTTCTCAGGTTAGGATCCCAAGCGTGGACCTACTCCACTCATCAGCCTTCTGTGGCAGTGAGCCACATACAAAATGGAAGAAGATTGCCACAGATGTTAGCTCAGAGCTAATCTTCCTCAAGTAAAAAAAAAAAAAAGAAGAAGAAGAAGATTGGAGATGGATGTTAGCTCAGGGCACATCTTCCTCACCAATAAACAAAAAGGGGGGGGGACATTTTTAAAAGAGCTCATGATACTGTATTTTATGGGAAAAAGACAAGTAAATGGAGATTTTAGTCAACAAACTAAGTCAAGAAAAAGAAAGTGTTACTAGTGTTCAGAGTTACATTGAAAATTGAAAATAATCTAAGACAAATTATTTTTATTCATTAATAAGAGAGCTTAGCAAGATTCTTGGATATGAAATAAATATACAAATACCAAAAGCATTTTCATTTTCAAGTAATAAATATGTAGAAAAGGTAATTTTAAAAGAGATACCATTTGCGATAGCAATAAAAAATAATATACAGGGAATACATCTCATAAAATATGTGTAAGAACTTTGAAGAGAAAATTATAAAATGTATAATGAATACATTAAAGAGAACCTAAATCAAGGTAGTGATATACTTGTTTATATGGAGTAAGATTCACTATAGTAGAGATGTCAGCAGTCCCCAAACTGATTTATGAATTCAGTGAAATTTGCATTAAAATCCCAACAGGAATTTGACAAACGACTCAGAAGTTTATATGTAAAAACAAACGGACACGACTAACAAAGACATCCTTGAAGTGGAAAAAGACCTGGCATGGAAGATCAGTGGGCAAGGAGACACTCCCATGAGCCGTCCTGGGGGAGTTGGGTATCTAATAACATAGCATAGAATTGAATCGATACCTCATTCCATATAGAAAAATTCATGCCACATGGATAAGAGTAAAATGTGAATAGCAAAACTTTAAACCTTTTAGAAAAAAGCTATAGGAGAATATGTCATCAAGCCAAGAAAAGATTCCTTGAACAAGACACATAAAAGCATAAGCCACAGTGGAAAATAAAAATGACATATTCAAATACATTAGATTTAAAAACTGGCATTCATCAAGACACACCATTTTTAAAGGTTAGAAAAAACCACAGCCTGGGAAAAGATGTTTGCAGCACATAAAGCTCGCAACAAATTAATTTCTAGAATCTATAAGAACTCCTAAGCTGTAATAAGAAAAAAAAAGAGAACCCTATTAGAACAATGGCTAAAAGGACATGACTAGGCAATTCATAGAGTAGGAAACAGGAATGACCACCGATGTATAGAAAGCTGTCGGACCTCAGAAATAGTCATGGAAATGCAAATTGATGAGATATCAATTTACAGGCACTCCAGTTTGGCAAAGGTTTGAAAGACTGATGATATCAAATTTTGGTTAGGATGTGGAGCAATCGCACCTCAATACTGCTGGTGGGAATGTAAACTGGTAAAGTTAAACATGTGATTTAAATCAATAATAGAACTGAGGTTTTAAAAGGAATTGCTGAAGAGGGGGAAATATAGATAATGCCAAAAAAGAAGTGTGAATGGCTAAAAGGACGATAACTAGGTAAATTATTTCTGTCCAACTCACAAATCCACATCTTGTACAGGAATAGCCACTTTCTTAATTCATTTCCCTACAATTTTTTAAATAGAATCTTTTGAAGATTTTTTTCCCATGAGTTTGTATCTCCAGCTTTATAACGATCATGGTGGAAGGCACCAGTTGCTTTACCTGTCCCCAAAATTCCTTTGAGAAATGAACTCTTCTTCTGGGACATATTAGTTCCCCTGTTCCAGGCATTCTGAGCTGACATTATTTTAACAACCTCAACTTCACTGGCTGCAGAGATTGGCCAGGGACTGGGAACCTCATGTCAGAGATAAAGAGTCTCAGTCCTTCCCAGGTTACAAGTAGGCTGGAAGACGTAAACCTCATTGCGGCAGCTATGTTCCCACTGATGTGGAACTATGTGGAAGAGTGGCACTTTGTTTTCCACTGGAAAAATCTAGCCTGAGAGAATAAAGTTCAGACACATGAAGAAGCAGAGATGAGAAAGGGAGATCGACACTTTCAAGAAAATAGAAGTCCCTATACCGAGGCCCACCCAGGTACAATCTTGCCCTTCTTGCAGTTTTCTTATGTGAGTCTATATATTCCCATTTTGGTCTAAGCTAGTCTCAAGTAAGTTTCTTTCTTTCAATGCAAAATTTCTAACAATAACTAGTTTAAATTTAAAATCAACTTACCCAAATTCATCATATGCTCAATTTTATTTAAAAATATGTACCTCATAACGTGAATGAATGAAGGCAGTTCCTGCAAAGAAAGACAAAATCTAAATTGATAAATACAGCTACATTTATATTTGAAAAATAGAATATTTATTTTAAATTATTTTCACAAGCATGTATGATAAAATTAAATCAATTACAATGAGCATTTCTGAGAGATATTTGATGCTGGTGGTACAAATGAGTTGGGGTTTTTTTTCTGCTTTTTCTCCCCGAATCCCCCCAGTACACAGTTGTATGTTTTAGTTGTGGGTTCTTCTAGTTGTGGCGTGGGGATGCTGCCTCAGCGTGGCCTGATGAGCAGTGCCATGTCCGCACCCAGGATCTGAACCAGCGAAACCCTGGGCTACTGAAGCAGAGCGTGCGAACTTAACCACTCCACCACAGGGCCAGCCCTCTATTTTTTTTCAAGCCAGTTGTTTTTGTAATATTGCTTTTAGTATGTGCTTTTCAAATAGCCTACATTCTTTTAACACTGGTGATGCAAATAACTACCATCATTTTGAAAGATTGATTCATATCATATATGCTTTTGATATTATAAATAAACTCAAAGTTGAGATTAGTTTGGATTTCCAGAGCAATGAGACTACAAAAGTAATAATAATAATTAAAATCCAAGTGGCAGACTGGAGAACATATTTGTAATACACAAATTTAACAAAGAATATAAGATGAAGAGTATATATTTTTAAAACCTACAAATCCAATAATCAACAGAAAGAAAAACTAGCATGAATATTAATCAGAACATGAGCATACAATTCACAGAAGAAAAAGTACAAATAGCTTATAAAAACATGAATATATGTTTAATCTCAAGAGTCAATAAATTGCAGAATAAAAGTTAAACATCATTTTCAATCATTACCTTAAGCTACCATTTAAGAATGAAGTGGCATCATGCTGCAATAATTGTCATAACTATGCAGCAACTACAATAATAGTTTGGCAAAAAATAAAATTATTACTGGTATCAAATGTTGATTAGGGTATAGGGACAGAAGCATTCCCTCTGCCATTGATGAGAGTGTGTATTGGTGCAGTTCCTTCAGAGTCAATTTGACTCAAGCATCTATTTAAATCTTACATGCCCTCTGCCCTGTAATTCCTTGATATTCCCTACAGCAATTTTCACATACATGGAAAAAAAAATACCGTTTATAAATCTGTTCCCTACAGCACTGTTAATGATAGCAAAAAGAGAGGATGTAATCTGAACATCAATAAAGCGTTAAATTATACTACATATACTCTATAGACTATGATGCAAGAATTAAAAAGAATGATTTGATCATTCTATACTGACATAGAATATTCTCCAAGGCATGTAGTTATGTGAAAAATACAGCTAACAGAACAATTATTACAATGTAATTCAACTATTTTAACTCGATGATAGTTTATCTGGGTATAGAATTCTAAGTTGAGTCTTCTTTCCTTTCAATACTTTTAGAAATATAAAACCATTGACTTCTGATTATCTAGTTAATCTGAAGTCTTCCATCAATTTTTCTGTCCTTTGTAGGTCTTTTATCAAACCATATTATTTCTGTCTACATTTTTATTAAAATGTATCTACACATAGATTTATTGTTATTTATCCAGTGTAGTACTTTCACTCTGAGGACTCAAGTTTCTTCAACAATTGAAAATTCTCAATCATTTCTTCTGGAATCTTGTTTTGCTTCCCTGATTGTTTTCTATTGCTGAAACTCCCATTACAAATATGTTGGAGCTTTTTGCTCCACCCTCCATTTCACTTAAATTCTCTTTTTTATTTTTCATCCTTTCATCTCTCCGAAATTTGTTCTGGATGATTTCTTCATTGTTGTATAGCAATCTATTAATTCTTTCTTTGATTTCAAGTCTATTATCATTCCCACCAATTGATTTTTTTAATTTATATGACTATATTTTTTATATCTGTGATTTACAATATATATTTCCCTAATCTAGATTAATAATATTTCATTTTATGGGTTATTATTATTTTACCTTTTTCAGAATCTTAAATTTACAGATTTTAAAGTTACTATCAGGTTGCTCTATTATTTGGATTTCTCATGGCATGAGTTCTTCCAATTACTGTATTTATTGGTATCTTTTTAAGGGATACTTTTCCTCATGCATTTTGGAATTTTATTTTTATGAGTAATCTTGAATGAGAGTTCTCTCTTATTCCTCCTTGTCTGGTAGTTTTAAAGATGCCTCTACCTAGCCCTGGAGCCCCCACTGTATAACTGTCTTACACTGGCATTCTGTTCCATATGAGAATATGGAAAATCCATTCATTGAGCCAGCAGATAGCTTGGCACAGTTCCTCATTATGTAATCACTTTGCTCCCTTTTACCACATCAGTTTTGTAACTGAATAAAAGCTACATCCCCAGATAGCAGTCCCAGCTTTTATCATTCTTCTTTATCAGTTTCATGCTGAGGACCAGTTCTTGACTCCAGCCACATATGCAGTACACTTTTATCTACCTACCTTGCAGTAGCTTAATTTGTGGCCATCTCTGTCATAACCCAATAACCTATAGCTTTAGCCCCCATGTCCTTCTACCACATTTCTCTTGCAGGAGATCTCCATTATGTATTTAAATTTCTGTTTTATCATTTATGTTTATTTTCTAATTGGGGGCGAGTGAGCACTTAAAGCAAGAACTCACAATGACATTTTACCAGATCTGTAAAAAGAGCCTTTCAGTTGAAAACAAAAATATAATATACTATCTTCTGAAAGGATGGATAGACAGGATGTAGGGAAAACATTTATGGCAATTTGACTTACATGAATTACTCAAAAGTTGGATTTGTATCAGAGAGAACACTCTGATCTAACTCAATGAAACTTTTACTGGAAAAAGTGATGAATATGAAAAAACACAAGTATTCTGTGAAAGTTACCAGAATTCTGCTGGGATAAAACAATTGATGTATGCATCCTGACTAACCTGAGTTCACAAAGAAATTATAAACTGATTGAAAGGACTGATTACGTTCATATTTCAAAATAAATTTTTCTTATTTGTTTTATAAATTTGCTCTATTTAATGTCACATAAACTAAGAATTGCTATGTATTTTACATACTCAAAATGTTATGTTTTGGTGTAAACAGGGAGTATCTAAAACTTGAAAGCATCTCCATAGACTCAATTTATGCATCACCGACTCTAAGTTACTGACTCAGAAAAATGGTACTTTAGCAAATTTTTTGAAAAGCAATTGATTGGACTTGTAAATCTTGCTTAAATCTTGAAAATCCTAATTAAGAACTACTTTTATCCCAAAACAATAAGGATAGTTGGTTAGCATAAATTTTGGTTAATGTTACTCACACGTTACCTATAACAAATGTCACTTCCTTAGCATCAAAAAAAGAATTAAATCCTCAACAAAGATGTGTGTCCAATTTTACCCAAATCCAATCTTCTCTCCTAAGGAGAAATCTTCCTTCTCTAGTTTTATGATATTGTATTTGAAGGACATTTTATAAAGAGCACATCATATTATCCTTTGACGATATTAGTCTATCAGGTATTCAACCTAGATTAAACAGCCCTGAACCCTCGTCTTAATTTCTTCCCTTATGTTCAGATATGTCCCACACCGTTTAAGAGACAGCTCTAAATGCTGCCGCTGCCACTGGTGGTTTTAGTTCAGCTGTTTCAGTTTGATGGCAGCACACTAAATTAACTCTGAATGAAGACAGTAAAATTAATTCTCACAATACCCCTCAGCCATCCCCAACTATAGCAAGCACTGGCAGTTGAAATAAAACAAATTTTTCTTCCTTGCAAAAATCTTAGTGTCTAGCAGTGCAGAATTATAAGACTAAATCTTAAGAATGTATTCCCTATAGAGACAAAATTGTGTCCATCTCACCTGTTCTATTCCATTTTACTACGATTTGCTACATCACTTCTTGGATCCATTAATCAGTTTATAAACCTTTCTTGCATATTCCTGGAGAGAATTTAATATGAACGCATTTACTGGGGTAGGATGATTGAGCACTTAAACATGGGGATACTGGCTTCAATTTTCAACCTTACCACCAGCTTGGGCTGCAACTTCTGGGAGTGACTGAACCTTTCAAGAGGAACTCACCTTCAGTTCTGCTTGCTTTACTTTCTTGCTCTGCCAGTGGGTTCATTTGAATCAGGGCTGCTCAGCTTTCCTTTATGAAAAGCAGATTCTAATTTGCACAAATCTTTTAATCCCAAAGACGGGATGGAGGAAGTAGAAGATAGGTTGCGTAAGAACAGACAATGAGTGTGTAAGTCAATGAAGGAAACATATGAAGACAGGGCCAGCAGCAGATTCTTGCTTAGGGTTCAACTATACGTTGCTCTATTGTTTCAGCCATGACCCATAAGCTGGAAGACTTCCCAAATTTCTTGGGAATGGTGGAATAGTACCATTTTTTCCTTTTCTTGTTTCATAAGTATCTTCGTCACTGCTTTATTTCTACTTTTCCTGTGTCTTGTCATGGCATTTTGTTTGTCTTCATCCTATACAACTCACCCATTCTGTGGTTAATACGGTAATCTGAGCTGCTGGATATTCTGGTAAATGCTTCCACAAGTGCAAGGACACCAACTGAATTTACAGTTATCCTTAAGCCTCTGTATTAATATAATAAGAACATGAGTATACTATATAAATTTACTGCTATTTTATACTTTAAAACTATAAATTATAAAACTTATATGCCTAATCAAAATATTCAGAAGGGGCTTACATTCTAAATGGAAGATGTATTCTGACTCTTAACTTTTCATTTAAAAACATCAGCTGCAGAGATTCCAAGATGGCGCCGTGAGTAGTCCTCTTTGTCTCTCGCCCTTCGAGTCTACAATTATTTGGACACTTATCGCTTGACAAAGGATATCCAGACAGCATCTCAGGACGTCTGAGACACCCACGCGACTATACATCGGAAGGCGGACGGACTTTCCTCCGGGAGGATGTGGAAATAGGTGAAAACTCTCCGACCCCGATGGGCAGCCTAGTACCCGCAAGCGGCTTTCTTCCAACGGACGCCCCCAGAGGATCCACACACATCTAGGGCAGGAGCGAGAACACAACAGAGGAGCGACGGTGGAAACAGGTGACCAGAACCCTACTTAAACCCCCCGCAATTACTCCTAAACGCAGAGGGAAACTTTGGAGTTGCACACCTGAGCCTGCGGGGAGAGTCTCTCCCCGCCATTGGCGGGGAGACCCAGCCTGGTGCTCGGGGCGCCTGGAGGGTCCCAGAGAGAGACACGGAGGGCACGGAGGTCTCCCAGCTGCCGTTGCCCGCCCCATGGGACTAGGGATTGCCGGAGATCTCGGAGAGGACCGGGGCGGGGGAACTTTCAAAGGCCGGTCCGGCGACCCGGTGGGGAAGCGCCGGAGCTCCGCCAGGCAGCAGACAAAACTCTCTGTCTGCCGGTAGCAGAGAGGCCACGCTGAGCATTCAGAGCTCCCTGCAGAGGCCCGGAGAGAAGCCCAGAGGGCGGGGCGACCCCCAGCTGCCGTTGCCCGCCCGGTGAGGCTAGGGATTGCCGGAGATCTCGGAGAGGACTGGGGCTGGAGAGAGTTCCAGAGACCCAGCTTAGTAGCCTAGGGGTAAACCCTACAGGCTCACAGAAGCCTTAGGGAAAGCTTCTGCACAGCACCAGTAGAAGGCACCCAGCCGCCAGCCACAAGGCTGGAAGACCCCAGGGCAAAAGCAGCATAGCTAGGTGTACTAACCACAGACTGTAGAAGATGCCAATAGCTCTCCTGCGACCCATAGAGGACAAGTGAGATTTGGTGGGTGCCGACAGCAACGGAGCGACAAATATAAGTGATCCCACCCCTGGCCGCTGGAAAAGCCCATAACACCGTTGCAGACCCCAAGGAGAGAGCGCATCTAGGTGGGCAACAACAGTAGGCACCTGCAGCCTGAAGCCCCCCGTGACGGCCCCCACGGCAGAGGAGGGAATCCAAAGGGCCACTGTGGCTACGAAGAGGGGCCCAGGCCCAGTTAGCAACTACGGACAGGGTTCCTGGTTGGTGAAGTATAAACAGCTGCTCCCCGCACCGCAGCAGCTGAAACAAGTGAAAGGAGCAACTAAACTCTATCTCCATGCGGAGGCACAAATCAACATCATCAAGCAATATGAAAAGATACATTAAATCTCCAGAACAGAAAGAAAGTAACAAATACACAGAAAACAATCCCAAAGAAAATGAGATATATAACCTAAATGATGATGACTTCAAAACAGCCATCACTAAAATACTCACTGAGTTAAGAGAGAATTCTGACCGACAACTCAACGAGTTCAGGAGCTATGTCACAAAAGAGTTTGATACGATAAAGAAGAACCAAACAGAAATATTGGAAATGAAGAACACAATAGAGGAGATTAAGAAAAATCTAGATGCTCTGAACAGTAGGGCCGATAATATGGAGGAAAGAATTAGCAATTTGGAAGATGGCAATATAGAATTGTTGCAGGCAGAGGAGGAGAGAGAAGCAAGACTTAAAAGAAATGAAGAAACTCTCCGAGAATTATCAGACACAATTAGGAGATGCAACGTAAGGATTATAGGTATACCAGTGGGAGAAGAGAAGGAGAAAGGGGCAGAAAACCTATTCAAAGAAATAATGGCTGAGAACTTCCCAAATCTGGTGAGGGAGATGGATCTTCAGGTGACAGAAGCCAATAGATCTCCAAACTTTATCAATGCAAGAAGACCAACTCCACGGCATATAGTAGTGAAGCTAGCAAAAGTCAACGACAAGGAGAAAATACTAAGGACAGCCAGGCAAAAGAAACTAACCTACAAAGGAACCCCCATCAGGCTATCAGCAGATTTCTCAGCAGAAACTTTAGAGGCTAGAAGAGAGTGGAATGATATATTCAAAAATCTGAAGGACAAAAACCTACAGCCGAGAATTCTCTACCCAGCGAAAATATCCTTCAAATACGATGGAGAAATAAAAACTTTCCCAGATAAACAAAAATTAAGGGAGTTCATTGTCACAAAACCTCCTCTTCAGGAAATCCTCAGGAAAACCCTCATTCCTGAAAAATCCAAAAAAGGAAAGGGGCTACAAAACTAAGAGCAGAGGAGATAAGTAGAAGGACAACAACAGAGAGTAGCAGCTCTACATCGAACAGATTAAACCATGGGACGAGAAACAAAGGAAACTGAAGAAAACCGGAAAACAAGACACAAAATGGTAGTGGTAGGCCCCCACGTCTCAATAATCACTCTAAATGTAAATGGATTGAACTCCCCAATCAAAAGACACAGAGTGGCAGGATGGATCAAAGAACAAGATCCAACAATATGCTGCCTCCAGGAAACACACCTCAGCCCCAAAGACAAACACAGACTCAGAGTGAAGGGATGGAGAACAATACTCCAAGCTAATAATGAACAAAAGAAAGCAGGTGTCGCTATACTAATATCAGACAAGGTAGATTTCAAAGCAAAACAGATAAAGAAAGACAAAGAGGGACAGTATATAATGATAAAAGGGACTCTCCACCAAGAAGACATAACACTTATAAATATATACGCACCCAACACAGGAGCACCAAAATTTGTAAAGCAACTCTTAATAGAACTAAAAGAAGACATCAACAACAATACAATAATAGTAGGGGACCTCAACACACCATTAACACCAATGGACAGAACATCCAGACAGAAAATCAACAAGGAAATAATAGAATTAAATGAAAAATTAGACCAGATGGACTTAATAGATATATATAGAACACTTCATCCAAAAACAGCAGGTTACACATTCTTCTCAAGTGCACATGGAACATTCTCAAGGATTGACCATATTTTGGGAACCAAAGCAAACATCAATAAATACAAGAGAGTTGAAATAATATCAAGCATCTTTTCTGATCATAACGCTATTAAACTAGAAATCAACTACAAGAAAAAAGCAGAGAAAGGTGCAAAAATGTGGAGACTAAACAACACGCTTCTCAACAAACAATGGATCATTGAAGAAATTAAAGAAGAAATCAAATATTATCTGGAGACAAATGAAAATGAGAACACGACATACCAAATCATTTGGGATGCAGCAAAAGCAGTCCTAAGAGGGAAATTCATCGCAATACAGGCTCACCTCACTAAACAAGAAAAAGCTCACGTAAGCAACCTCAAACGACACCTAACAGAACTAGAAAAAGAAGAACAAACAAGGCCCAGAGTCAGTAGAAGGAGGGAAATAATAAAAATAAGAGCAGAAATAAACGATATTGAAACAAAAAAGACAATAGAAAGGATCAATGAAACAAAGAGTTGGTTCTTCGAAAGAATTAACAAAATTGACAAACCCCTAGCCAGACTCACCAAGAAAAGAAGAGAGAAATCGCAAATTAATAAAATCAGGAATGACAGAGGAGAAATCACAACAGATACCAATGAAATACAAGAGATCATAAGAGAATACTATGAAAAACTATATGCCAACAAATTGAACAACCTGGAAGAAATGGACAAATTCCTAGACTCCTACAATCTCCCCAAACTGAATCAGGAAGAAATGGAGAATCTGAATAGACCAATCACAAGTAAGGAAATAGAAACGGTAATCAAAAACCTCCCCAAAAACAAGAGTCCAGGACCAGACGGCTTCTCTGGAGAATTCTACCAAACATTCAAAGAAGACTTAATACCTATTCTCCTCAAACTGTTCCAGAAAATTGAGAAAGATGGAGAACTCCCTAACACATTCTATGAAGCCAACATCACTCTGATCCCCAAACCTGACAAGGACAACACAAAGAAGGAGAACTACAGGCCGATATCACTGAGGAACATAGATGCAAAAATCCTCAACAAAATTTTGGCAAACCGATTACAGCAATACATCAAAAAGATTATACACCATGATCAAGTGGGATTTATACCAGGGACACAGGGATGGTTCAACATCCGCAAGTCAATCAACGTGATACACTACATCAACAAAATGAAAACCAAAAACCACATGATCATCTCAATAGATGCAGAGAAAGCATTCGACAAGATCCAACACCCATTTATGATAAAAACCCTCAGTAAAATGGGTATAGAAGGAAAGTACCTCAACATAATAAAGGCCATATATGATAGACCCACAGCCAACATCATACTCAATGGACAAAAGCTGAAAGCCATCCCTCTGAGGACAGGAACAAGACAAGGGTGCCCACTTTCACCACTCCTATTCAACATAGTTCTGGAGGTGCTGGCCAGAGCAATTCGGCAGGAAAAAGAAATAAAAGGAATCCAAATAGGTAACGAAGAAGTAAAACTCTCGTTGTTTGCAGACGACATGATCTTATTCATAGAAAAGCCCAAAGAATCCACAGAAAAACTATTAGAAATAATCAACAACTACAGCAAAGTAGCAGGGTATAAAATTAACGTGCATAAATCAGTAGCATTTCTATACACTAACAATAAACTAACAGAAAAAGAACTCAAGAACTCTATCCCATTCACAATCGCAACGAAAAGAATAAAATACCTTGGGATAAACTTAACCAAGGAAGTGAAGGATCTATACAATGAAAACTACAAGACTTTCTTGAAAGAAATTGGCGATGACATAAAGAGATGGAAAGACATTCCTTGCACATGGATTGGAAGAATAAACATAGTTAAAATGTCCATACTACCTAAAGCAATATACAGATTCAATGCTATCCCAATCAGAATCCCAAGAACATTCTTCACAGAAATTGAACAAACAATCCTAAAATTCATATGGGGCAACAAAAGACCGCGAATTGCTAAAGCAATCCTGAGCAAGAAAAACAAAGCCGGCGGAATCACAATCCCCGATTTCAAAACATACTACAAAGCTACAGTGATCAAAACAGCATGGTACTGGTACAAAAACAGGTCCACAGATCAATGGAACAGAATTGAAAGCCCAGAGATAAAACCACACATCTATGGACAGCTAATCTTCGACAAAGGAGCAGAGGGCCTACAATGGAGAAAAGAAAGTCTCTTCAACAAATGGTGCTGGGAAAACTGGACAGCCACATGCAAAAGATTGAAAATTGACCATTCTTTTTCACCACACACCAAAATAAACTCAAAATGGATCAAAGACCTAAAGATTAGGCCTGAGACAATAAGTCTTTTGGAAGAGAATATAGGCAGTACACTCTTTGACATCAGTTTCAAAAGAATCTTTTCGGACACTGTAACTCCTCAGTTGAGGGAAACAATAGAAAGAATAAACAAATGGGACTTCATCAGACTAAAGAGCTTCTTCAAGGCAACGGAAAACAGGATTGAAACAAAAAAACAGCTCACTAATTGGGAAAAAATATTTACAAGCCACTTATCCGACAAAGGGTTAATCTCCATAATATACAAAGAACTCACACTGCTTAACAACAAAAAAACAAACAACCCGATCAAAAAATGGACAGAGGACATGAACAGACATTTCTCAAAAGAAGATATGAATATGGCCAATAGACACATGAAAAGATGTTCATCATCGCTAATCATCAGGGAAATGCAAATCAAAACTACACTAAGATATCACCTTACCCCCGTTAGATTGGCAAAAACATCCAAAACCAAGAACGACAAATGTTGGAGAGGTTGTGGAGAAAGAGGAACCCTCATACACTGTTGGTGGGAATGCAAACTGGTACAGCCACTATGGAAAACAGTATGGAGATTTCTCAAAAAGTTAAAAATAGAAATACCCTATGACCCAGCCATCCCATTACTGGGTATCTATCCTAAGAACCTGATATCAGATATCTCAAGAGTCCGTTGCACCCCTATGTTCATCGCAGCATTATTTACAATAGCCAAGACGTGGAACCAGCCTACATGCCCAGAAACTGATGATTGGATAAAGAAGATGTGGTATATATACACAATGGAATACTACTCAGCCACAAAAAAAGACGAAATTGGCCCATTCACAACAATGTGGATGGACCTCGAGGGCATTATGTTAAGCGAAATAAGTCAGTCAGAGAAAGACGAACTCTATATGACTCCACTCATAGGTGGAAATTAGTATATTGAGAAGGAGATCTGATCAGTGGTTACCAGGGAAAAGGGGGGGTGGGGGGAGGGTACGGAGGGGGAAGTGGTGTACCCACAACATGACTAACAAAAATGTACAACTGAAATCTCACAAGGTTGTAATCTATCATAACATTAATAAAAAAAAAAGAAAAAGAAAAAACACCAAAAAAAAAAAACAAAAAAACATCAGCTGCAATCTATAGCCACAGAGGAATCAGTTGTTCCCTCATGTTGAGCCACTACTGTCTGGTTCAACTAGAACTTTCCAGTATAATCATTTTAGTTCTAGCAGAGTCCTATAACCAGATTTTGAGACTTAGCCTAAGATCACCTATTTACACTTGTCATATTGTAGTAAATGTCATGAACATTTTCAAAAGTAACAGAATCATTCAGGTGACATCTTACCAGAAAGATAACTTATCAAAGTTGGTTTCTGAAACAATCAATTTATCTTCAGCTTCAACCCAATAGATTCAGTAACAATGCCCTTTTAGGTAGGAAATACCGTGGCATTTGATCTAGCCATGGAGACATTGTATGTGAATTCACTTCAAAAGAAAGAAATGATTAAACACTTCCTTTACCAGAAAGAGTAGAATTGAATTACTGCTCCCCAAAATGAAATTATGATCGATGGACTAATTAGCCTCCTAGATTTCCTTACCGAGAGATGAGAGAAGGGATGAAAAATTCACACACACTACCCAAAAGAATAACTAAGTACTCACGGCAAACGAGCTTAGGGATGTGGGTAATGTTAAAATGAATAATTTGACAATATAAACTGTCATTGGAGGGTCTATCATTAAATTGTCGTTAGAACAGCCTCTTGTTATCAAGTAACACTTTTATGAAGAAAATAAATATTGCCAATCACACGGAGAAATAGAATTATCCTTTGTAAATCTCAAGACACAGTCTCAAGAGAAGTTCATTATAATATTATTTTTAGATGAAGAGGGCGACAGAAAGCATACTTTCTGCTATAGCACCTATTAGAAAAACAAACTGATGAAAAGCCGCAAAGAGTTCCAGACAATCCAGTTTATTCTAGAACAAAAGAGATCCTTAAAACTCAACTGTTTGTGAAAAACTATTTCTTCATTTTAACAATTACAAAATCAGTATTCTTAGGGTTTCAGGGTCGTGTTTAAATTATTATTTTAATTAAAATTGTGTAGCTATATTATTAATTATAATAATAGAATTTTCTCTATAAGTGGCCAATTTTCAGAAGACAATCTAAACTAAAACTAGATCATTAATGGTTACGTTTGCCTGGGAGAAGGTGAGAAATTAAAGCTGGTCTGTAACTCCAAATATCAGTTTGGTCAATAGCTTCAACATTATCTATTAAGCATTATGCCCTGCCAAAGATAAGAAAAATTAATAAAACGTATTTTCCACTTTCATTTCCATACATTGCATTTGTCTTGACCCAAAATTAAGCCTCAGGAGAAAGAAAAGCAACACTCTTGAATCAACAACAGACTCAAGTTCTTAAGGGTTAGCTGTGACAATGGAAACAAATTTAAGTTCTAAATTATCAAAAGGTAAAGTAATCCCAAATGAAATGGGAAGATCTTAGCCAATATAATTACCACCTAATGCAGACTCCAGACAATTTGCATATCGTTAAACGGCATCACCTTCTGTAAAAGGTTCAAGCCCAAAACCCAGGAATCATCATAGAGGCTTCTATTGCCCTCCATCTTCAAATCTTCGATCTATCAGCACGTCCTGATGGCTCCACTTCAAAATTGCTTTCCTCATTGGTCCGCTTCCTCCATTTCCATGGCAATCACTCTAGTCCAGGCCACTATCATCTCTCACCTCATCTGTGGCGATAACTGCTCTTCCCAAGTTCCTGTCTCCACAGCCCATTATCTAAACAGAGCGGTTAACTCTTGTAATTGATACCTCCAAAGTTTATATATGTATAAATTAACCTCCTTAAATTGGCTCATAAGATTCCACACAATCTGCCCCCTGCCCACCTCTTCAATTGCAACCCGCACCTCTCCCCTTCTCTTGTTCTCTCCAACAATTAGTAGTCTCTTTCCCAATCCTAAGGGAATTTGCCCTTAATGTTCTCTCTCTGGACAGCTCACAAGCTAGTTCCTTCTCATTAGTAACGAACTCAAACCTCGCCTCTCCAGAGAAACTGTCCTTAACTACTCCCCCAAATAGCCATTTAGATGACTCTTTAGAACATCCTCCATTAGTGATTGTTTACTTGTCTTTCTCTGTTGACTAAAATCTGAGTTTTGTAAATAGAAGTGACTGATCTCAGTCATGCATTTATTTATTCACTCCACAAATATTTCGATCTCCTACTATTTTTCAAGCACTTGTCCAGCTTAGTGTTGAACAGACACATTGTGTACCCTTGAACTTACATTCTACTGGGAGAGACAGAAAATAAACATGTTATACAATTTCAATAAATAAAAATTAAATCAGTATCAGAATACAGACAAATATGGAGGGTGGGAGGGAGTGTATATATAGGGAAGGCATCTTTGAAGAGATGACTTTTGAGCAGAGACTGAATGAAATAAGAGAGAAAGCCATGGAAAGATCTAGAAAAGGTTAAACTCCCTCTTAAGGACTGTGTTCACAAGGAAGAGGAAAAAAGCAAGTATAACTGCCTTGGGTATCCTGTTCACTGCCACATCTCTAATGCCCAGCACAAGTTCTACCATACTCAGTAATATTTGTTGTATTCGATAAGTATTTATTTAATGAATGAATGAGAAAGCACCCCATAAAGATTTACTGGATGAGTAAGAAGTTTGGGGTGTGTTTCTCAGTTTTCATAATCAAAAGTGGATACCCGGGGAAGTGAACGATTGTTAAAACAAAATCTATATGCAAAAAGGAACACACACACACGGAGGCAATCATCCTAAAAATGAGAGACTGGCTACACTAGCATGATGCAGACCCTGTGGTATAGAAGATAGAAAGAGTAATAATGATGATGTTTAGACAGGCTGGTTAGTGTAAAACCTACTAAAACGATGAAATGATTGGACCAACTCGACTAGTGTAGAGTCAAATAAGAATTTTCAGCTGTTGTAACAGGCCGTCAATCAAACTGATATAAAATTTATCAGATTTATTCTAAGCATTTCCAGATTAACCAGCACAATGACCTTTTGAGGGTTGATTATTATTGTTTTTTGACACAATTAGTCTGATATCTGATATGGGCTGGGAGTTGAAGGAGAACAGAAAAACGCCCTAGCAGTTGGTGAGGCCTTTAAGAAAATATCTATATGAGATAATTTAAGTGGTTATTACTCAAAAATGAATTTCACAATGAATAGTGCTTTCTTTTGTGTCTTGAAAGATTTTCAGACTTTGCATCTTGTATTGCTAACCAACTTTCAAAATAATTAACCACAGTTCCAAATCAGGAAGTCAGATTCTGTTAGGCTGCACAGATAACAGAAATGCAGGTACAGGGGCTGGCCCGGTGGCACAGAGGTTAAGTTCACACATTCCACTTTGGTGGCCCGGGGTTCATCAGTTCGGATCCTGGGTGCGCATTGCTTATCAAGCCATGCTGTGGCAGGCGTCCCATATAAAGTAGAGGAAGATGGGCCCAGACGTTAGCTCAGGGCCAGTCTTCCTCCGCAAAAAAGGAGGATTGGCTACAGATGTTCGCTCAGGGCTAATCTTCTTCTTCAAAAAAAAACCAAACAAAAAACAAACAAAACATGCAGGTACACATCTGCTTTTTCAACTTTTATATCCATTTTTTCCTCTTGCCTCTAAACCTTTTTTAAAGTTTATTCTTTTCCTGGGACAGTTTTTTCCCTATGCCAATGCTGGGTGCCAAGCCTCCTAGATTTCAATTTCTGCTAATTTTTTTGTAGCTAGTACAGTGGATGCAAAATTAATGCTCACCGATTGACTGCTTCAGTTAGCATTGGATGATGCCTTTAGCATGCTTTTCCCAGTTCTTGGGCCTCTGTTCCATTCGTTTGTATCTTTCTGGTCAGTGCCACTGCAAGTCTTAGAAATAAAACTTTTATTGATGTTTTAGTTGGATTCAAGAGCATCTGGCACTTTCTGATGCCTTTCCCTTATGTTTCTTAGATACCAGGCAATAATCTCCGCATCATGGTCTTTGTTGTTTCTGCTTTTTCCCATGTCTCATTGCTTATCTCTGCCAGAGACTAACTCACACGGCAAGTAAGCTCTCCATCCAACTGAGCAGTGAGTCTCCATGCTAAAGGAATCTCCTTTTTCCAGAACTGTGTTAGATTTTCTTATTCATAGACAGAATTTCCCCCTAAAATCTTCAATTTACGTTTTTAGCTATGGCCTTCTAGACATGATTTGTGCTTTCTTCATTTTTCTCTGGAATTAAAAATAAGAAAAATGTCCCTCATTTCTAATATTTCTATAGACCTGGTTTCTCAGAACCTTGTCTTTTTCCTTACCTGCTGCCTTCTGAAGTCATCTCATGTATAAGAATACTATTTGAACAGTGCTCTGTTCTGCTCATTTGATCCTCAGTCGCTCTGCGAGATCCTCTTTCAGTCTCCACTTCACAACAGGAAGCTGAAGTGAAGAGATGTTCAACAACTTGCCCAACGTCGCCCACTCCTAAGGGATGGAGCTGGAACTGGAACTTGAACATGGATCTTTTTGATGTGAGATCCTACCCTTCCTCAGTTGTACCCACACACTTTAAGCCAGTACATCTCTCTTATCCACCCAATTTTCTCCTGCTCTTATTTTCATATAACCCATGACTTTTTTTTAACTTTTATTCAACAAGTAATACTTTATACTATACAAAATGAAAGATATGCACACAAGCATACTATTTTAATATTTTACATTGTATTCTTCCAGAAATACTTGGATAATAATGTACCTGTTCTTTTGGCATTTGTTTTTCCATTAATGACAAATTGTGATGATTTCCTACAGTCTGGAACTGATGTCATTTTTAACGTCTTCTGTGGATCCTTCTTTCTGTGGTTCTCCTACAATTTATTTAGTCAATTTTCAATTTGGGGACAGTTAGTCTGCCTCCGATTCTTTAGGATTATAAACTGTGTTGCAACAGTCTCTGGATTCTATATTCGTACCCATCCATAACCATTTTTGGCGACATGTTACTGGAAAAATAACATTTTGTTCACAGCATGATTAAAATTAACCAAATAGCTCTTCAGAAAATTTTACCTATTTACTACTCCAACAGAATCATAGGTATATGTACATTTTCAGCATTTTCCAACTTAGGGTGCTATAACTTAAAAACATTTTGTACAGCTTGATAGTCACAACATCGTAACTTTTCATTTATGATTTATTTAGAGTGAAACGATTTTTTCATATTTATTCATATTTTTTATGTTGCCTATCATATTTCATAACTCTTTCCCTTCTCAATTATTGAGAGAAATTTACCTATGACTTGCAAACATCTTTCTGGTTTATCTTTCTATAAATTATGTTTATGGCGTTTTTGACATAGAAAAACTTTGTTTTATTTATATATATATATATATATATGCAAAATCTTGAAACATTTTCCTTTACACTCTCTGGTATTGGTATCCTAATTAGAAAGGACTTCCACTTCCTGAGGTTATGTAAATATTTACCTGGTTTTTCATCTGCTTCAATGGTTTCATTATTTATGTATGTATCTAAATGACTTTGGCTTGTTTTGAAAGCAAGTCTTTAACTCCCTTTTTTTTCTTCCAAAAGATCAGCCAACTGTCCCAATAATGTCTGGTGAATAATGTTTTTCCCCACCAATTTCAAATACCATGATAAACATGTCTCAAAACTTTATAAGTACTTAGATTGGTTCACAGAATTTTAATTCTTTCCTATTTTTCCTGTCTCCTACTTGACGTCAGTTAAGGTTACATTGTTATTTTTATCCAGTGACTAAAGTTTTCTCTCCGTGCTCATCTTTCTCAAAAATTCCATAGCGATTCTCAAGTAATTAGTCCTTCAAATGAACATGACAATAATTTTGTTAACTTACAAAAATATTTCTCTGGAGACTTCCTTGGAAAGAATAAATATCTTTATGTTAAATATTCCCACCAAATACTATGAAATGATTCTCTACTTATTAAATCATCTTTTATAAAGTTCCTCTTATAGCCTGCGCCGTACACTGCCATATATATATGGCATATATTGGAGAATGCATTGATGTATACGCTGATGTAAATAGAACCATTTTTTTCATTATATTTTCAAACTGGCTTTCTGAAACATTGGGAAGCCATTGACTTTTGTGTATTGATTTTATAATCACCACTTTCCTGAACTCTTTAATTGGTTCTAATATTTTTAACCAATTATTTCCATTTCTACCAATCAAGTCATCTTCAAGCAATTTAAGATCTTTCTGTAGAAATATTTGTTTATGTTTCCCTTATCTTATGAAGTGGAGTAAATCTTCCAGAGCATAGTGAATCATATGTATTTGCTTATTTTAATGGAATATTTGAAAGTTTTAATTATTAAGTGTACCATAAACTGTCCGTGTGAGAGAGAGGCTTGACTAAGTTAAGAAAGTTTTCTATTATTTTTAATTTTCCAAGATTTTTTACTCAGAACGGATTTCGGTTTTATCAAAATGCTATAGCAGCCTCCACCAGTAACATGTTTTCCCTTTTTGGCCTCATTAATGTGATGAATTATATGAGTGTAGCTCCTTGAATCAAACTGTCCCTTCACTCTGAGACTTAACCGTATTTGCTCATGCTGTGCTGTTCTTTAATTTACTCTTATATTTGGTTGTTAATAATCTGTGATTTTTGCATTTTTAAACATAAGTGAAATTTGTCTCTACTTTCCCTTTCTATATACTACATTTTTCAGAATCTGGTATCGGCCATATATTATTTGTATGAAATAAGTTAAGATGATTGTGTGAGTGGGTGTGTGCATGTGTGTGTACTCCAGAATAGTCTAAATCCATATCTGAGGGGTTTTGTTGAGGAAGATTGGCCCTGAGCTACCATCTGTGCCAATCTTCCTCTATTTTATATGTGGGATGCCACCACAGCATGGCTTGATGAATGGTGTGTATGTCCTCACTTGGGATCTGAACCTGCGAACCCTGGGCCGCCAAAGTGGAATGTGCGAACTTAACCACTATACCACCGGGCCAGCCCCAACATTTGTTTTTTAAACATTTCATAGAATTGTTATCTGGATCCAGTAACAATGGTAAAAGCAGATCTTTTGACAATGCTTTTGATTTGTTATATATAGTAATTGGTACATTCTGGACATTTACCTCATTATGAGTCAATTTTGATCATTTCTGTTTTCCAGAAACTAATCCACATATAAAATTCTTACTTTTTCTTTGTCTTTAGATTGTAAATTTTATTTTTTTAGAGGCAGGGGGTGGGAGGGTGGGGTGTGGAGAAGGAGGAAAGAAGACAGTAGTGGGAGAAAATGTGATACCTTGTATAATGGCACAATTTAGAAAAAACTTTTTTTAATTTTTAAAAATTTAAGAAAAAAACAAAAAGCAGTTTACTCATTTCTCCCATCCCCCATTATTCACCTCTGGCAACCACCAATCTCTTCTCTGTATTTATGAGCTTTTTTTTAATTAATTAATTTATTTTTATATTCCTCATAATAAGAGAGATCATATCATACTTATCTTTCTCTATCTGACTTATTTCACTTAGCATAATGGCCTTGAGGTCCATCCATGATGTCACAAATGGTAAAATTTCATTCTTTTTTATGGCTGAATAATATTCCATTGTATATATAACACAATTTCTTTATCTGGTCATCCATTGATGGACACTTAGGTTGTTTCCATATCTTGGCTATTGTGAATAACGCTGCAATGAGCACTGGAGTGCAGATATCCTCTTGAGTTTGTGATTTTGTTTTCTTAAAGTAAATACCCATAAGAGGAATTGCTGGATCATATGGTAGTTTTATTTTATGAGGAATCCCCGTACTGTTTTCCATCATGACTGCACCAATTTACATTCCCACCAACAGTGCACAAGGGGTCCCTTTTCTCCACATCCTCACCAACACTTGCTATTTCTTGTCTTTTTGACATCAGCCGTTCTAACAGGCATGCAGTGATATCTTGTGGCTCTGATTTGCATTTCCCTGATGATTAAGAATGTAGAGTATCTTTTCATTTATCTGTTGGCTGTTTGTACATCTTCTTTGGAAAAATGCTTCTTATTAATTCATATAGATATGTCAAAACATTCTAATTTTTTGCTGCCTTTCTATGTCTGATCTGTTTCCTGGGAAAGTAATCTATTTATACAATATTTTCTAATTAATTAGTATAAATATTATATGATATTTTAATTACCTATGTATCTGAGATTGTATCTTATTTCTTATTCCTAATATTCTGCATTGGAGTTTTCTTTTTTTTCCATTCAGTTTCCCGAATCTTTCACTTTATTTAATTGTTTTAAACAATTATATCATATTTATTTTTAAAAATCAATTTTATGTTTTCAACTTTGTTATTTATTATTTCTTAAATATATAAATTACTGACTCCCATTTCCTTAGGTTTAAGTAGAATTTTTCTTCAATAAACTTATTTATTTTAATTCTTCCCTCTGTGCAGAGGTTTGGCCACATCTCATAATTATGGTTCATCAAAACTCTCATTGAGATTGTATTCCGGGCTGGCCCGGTGGCATCGTGGTTATGTTCAGCCACTCTGCTTCGCGGGCCTGGGGTTCACGGGTTTGGATCCCAGTCACGGACCTAGCACTACTCATCAAGCCACGCTGTGGTGGCATCCCGGGTAAAATAGACGAAGATTGGCACAGATGTTAGCTCAGTGACAATCTTCCTCAAGCAAAAAGAGGAAGATTGGCACAGATGTTACCTCAGTGACAATCTTCCTCAGACAAAAAGAGGAAGATTGGCAACAGATGTTAGCTCAGGGCCTATCTTCCTCACAAATGGAAAAAAAGAAAGAAAAAGAAATTATATTCCAAATAACTAGTAATTACACATTTATTTCTATTTTTTTCTAGCAGCTATTGATTAAATTTCAAAATTAAAAAGTGCAATCATCTTGCTTTTAATTTCTAGTGTTACTCTTCTGTGGTCAGACAACAAGGTCTATATAATTTATAATTTAGGGAATTTATACCTTTCCTATCTTGCCTAGATTGTTATAACTTTTTATATATATTTTATATTTTATTTTCGTAAGTATTTCTTGACCAGTTTAAAAGAATACGTATTTCCTGAAAAGTACAAAGTTCAATATGAATCTATTAAGTTAAGCTTATTAATTTTAACTTTCTGTCCATATAATTTATCAAAGACTAGGAAAGGTGCATTAAAGTTGTTTACTATGATTATGATTTTTTTATATATTTGTAATTTTGTATATATTTTTATCTTATTACTTAGTACAGACATATTCATGATGGTGGGAGTTTCATTTTGGATTTTCTTAAATGAATCTTCCTTCAGGTTTAATCCTTCTTTTCTTCCTACTCCACTCTTCCTGATATTAATATTGCTATCCCCTTTTTTTTCCATTTTCCTGATACAATTTTGTCTATTCCTTTATGTTATGAGTTGAATTATATCTCCCCAAATTCATATGTTGAAGTCCTAACTTCCAATACCTCAGAATGTGACCTTATTTAGAAATCGTGTCATCGCAGATACAGTTAGTTAAGACGGGGTTATACCGCAGTGGAACGGGCCTCTTAGCCAATGTGACCACTGTCCTTATAAAAAGGGGAAATTTAGATACAGGCGTGCATGCAGGAAGAATGCCTTGTGAGGATGAAGGCAGAGATCGGGGTGATGCTTCGGTGAGCCAAGAAATGCGGAAGATTTCCAACAAACCACCAGAAGCTGGAGGAGAGGCGTGGAACAGATCCTCCCTCACAGCCCTCAGAGGGAACCAACCACGCTGACGCCTTGATGAATACACTTTACTGTGAGCCTTCCTGTTTTTTTTTTAACTCATATGTACAGCTTTTATGAATGGTATATAATTAAACTCAAGATTCATAAGGATAATGTGAGCCGTGAGGTCACATAACCCCAAACCAAACAAAATTAGTAACGTTTTATTATCCACTTTATCCAGTTAATATTCAGACTAATCAGAGCTCAGATTAATCATGATTAAGGTACCATAGGGAACTAGAACTCAGTCACTTTCCCAGTGGATGTGATATTTGGATACTTATTGATGCTGATTATGAGTCCCTCGAGGGGCAGAATAAGATGAAGTAATCCTTGAGCTGGGAAGCAATTCCAGGTCCTCACCCTCAATTCAAAAGCGTTGCTATATATCCACCTCCGATTCCTTCTCCCAAGGGGACTGAAAACACCAATCAGATTTATGATGTCCCTGCCTTCTTGCCTACCTCTGCTTTGTGGTTGAATTGATCTGGCATTTTAAACTGAAATTATTAGTGTTATATTTTTCTTATGTGTGCAATGCGCATTCTCTTCCAAAAATTGGTAGTAATACTACGTTTCGTAATTGTATTAACAATTAATTTGACATCTCTACGTTTTATTGTAGGTATTAGTATTTAGTGTTTTAATATCATGTTTTCCACGTTACTTAGGTTTTCATAAAAACATTTGATTTTTCAATTGCTTATGATTTCTCAACATTTTTTTCAGGAATGTTACTTGTGTTTCATTATTTTTTACTTTCTTTTTATTGCCCTCACACATGAATGATACATATACTGGGTACAGAATTTTCCTGTAAAAATATTTTTATGCTGAAATGTCATAGATATTTCTACGTTGTTTTCTGGTATTTGGATTGCACAGAAGTCTGGGGCCAATCTTGTATTTTTTCCTTGTTGGATAATCTCTTTTTTTGCTTGGACACTCATAGGATTTTTTCTTTAATATTGGCAGTCAAAAAAATCCGTGAGGATTCATCTAGATGTGTGTCTTAGTTATTAGCTTTGCCTGTCACTCAGTATGCCCTTTTATTTTAAACTCATGAGTTCTTCAGCTTAGGAAATTTTTCTTCTGTTCTATCTTTAGATAGTTCTTCTCTTCAATATTTCCTCTCATTCTGGGATTCCTATTATTCAGAGTATCCTGGCTCTAATCAATACATTCACCTCAACTTTTAAATCTTTTTTTTTCCCCTCTGAGTTCTTTTGGAGAATATCTGGATTGTGCTCCAAATCTCTAACATTGTTTTTTGCAGAGTCCAATGCATTTAATTTGAAAAAATGTTTATTAGGAATACTTAACCTCAATCCCCAACTTTTGGACTCATAGCGAGGTCCAGGTCACAAATGGATCATGCTCAGACCAGTTTCTGCTTACACCTTTGGCTTTTCACTCTCTCTTTCTGATACATGGGGATTTTCTTTCTTTTGAGCTTGGCTATGGCTTTAAAACAAAGTTCTGAGATTAATCTCTGGGCTGGTCCTCTCTGGCCCATATTGTTTTTATCTCATATAGTGTGGTCTACGATGGAATGTTTGCCTCTTGCTTCAGGATCCTAACTAGAGATCACAGCATTCTGGTCCTCTACTTGTTAACCCTAGGAATAAGTAGTACATCTTAGATTCTCTAACTTAAATTTACCTTCACTGGGGGTTGCATTTGGAAGTGATTTTTAAGCTTAGTTCCTCCTTTGAGAGGAACTCGAGAGTGAGTAAACTGCGTTCCTCCTTCAAGACTCAATGGAAAATGAATTACCCAATTGTGCAGTGTAGAGACACTTCCTGTGTGACATAAATAGCCCAGGGCCCAGACATTCCTTTGTGACATTACTAAATTCCCATTCCACCTTTTTATTCCACAACGGTTTCTCCGGCAGTCAACTTAATCACTAAAATTGTAATTCTGGGTAGTTACCACTACTACAAATAGAGAACTAACGCCATGTTTAAATTCTTTGAGCCACATATCACAGTGGACAGGCTGATTGGAAGTATAGGAGGAGACAGATTACCCAGGGCCTCAAGAGTTATCATAAGACCATGTCTACGGTGATATGAAGACATAAATGCTTCAAATTAAACATCTCAAAATAGAGAGTCTCTCTCAGGCATTATTTGATATTGTCTAATTTATAGTAATAGGTACTGAATTCGTTACATGGATTTAAAACAGAATGTTTGATCTCAATGGATCATAAACATTATTTAGTCCAAATTTTAAATTTTAGAGATGAAGACATTCAGGCCCAAAGGGTGTGGGTGAGTTGTCCAAGTTCAATCGCATAACTAGCTAGGGGCTATAAACTGAGTTTTCTGCTTCCTAGTCCAAGTACAGTTTTCTTTACTCCATGCAATAAAACATCACAAAGGAAAATTCTGTATGTTACCATATAGTATCGTGCAACAGATTTATTTCTTTTCTCTATAGCTTGAAATAGTGGTTGTGATGAAAAAGAATCTGTATTTTAGCCAATCCCAAGCTCACTATAAAGCTAATGGAGAATCATAAGGGCTGTTGGGGGCCAGGAAGATCGGCTAGGGATCAAATGCTGGACATTACAATTTATTCAAGGGATAGGAAATTTTGAAGCATGTAGCAGCTCAAAAATCCTGACACGTGCTGCTGGCAAGAAAAGGATAAAATAACGCTACTCATCTTCAAGGTTGTCAAGTTGACAATCAGTGCTGAGATTTATCTCTGAGGCCTGCTAACTTGGCACGACCACGCAACAGATAAATGTAATCCAAGTGACAGTGTTCAGATCAGAACTGATTTGATTGTTCACTTGTGATAGCTACCAGGTGCCTAAGAACTCTTTCACCATCTCTTTAAACGGAGGAACTCGGAGGTGACAAAAATGCCTTGATTTCAGTGTACAGTCTTTATTATCCTAAAGACGTATATATAAATTCCTTGCTGACTCTCAGAGAGGAACCAAATTTTTTCCAGGGAAATTCACTAACTTATGAAATTATATCTATATTTGGCAACTAGAATTTTTTGACTCTTCAGTGTTAGGCCCCACAGAATTAAAATAGTCAAAATGTTTGAGAGAATCACTTATGTCATAGAGAATAAAATGAGCAGATTGAAGCAATATGAAGAATGGGCTTTTTGTAAATTCTACATGAGGAACAAACTCGTTATTGCTCTTTGAGAATATAAAGTTATGATGGACCCAGATTTTCTGTTTTGTTTGAGTATATTCTCACAGTAGCCCAAATATATCCTCCTATTTAAATAAAAAATGAGAAGAGTTTCATTTATTTAACGAACAAACATTTATTGAGTGTTCACTATGTGTTAAGCAATGTGATGGAGAATAGAGATGAATAAGATATGGCATCAAACTCATAGATTAAGGGGAGAGAATTAACAGACAATTCTATTAAGTGTAATTGTGTCCCACAAAGAAGGAAATACAAAGTATCAAGGAATATGGAATGCGGAGTAGCTACCTCATGTTGTCATTGGCTAGGGAGGGAAAGCGAAAATGGAGCACAAAAACTTATTTTTAATAATATTATTTATACTTCTGAATAAGTTATTATAGTATAGTATAATTTATATAGATATTTATAAATATTGGTCCATAGGCAAATTCAAAAGGAATAAAGTAAATCTCCAGGTTCCAGAAATAGAAAACCCAAAGCCAAAAAAGCAAGCAGAAACTGATGTCAGCCTGATCCACATGGGAAGGGACTTGGATACAAGCCCAAGAGGCTGAGGATGGGGTTATAAATACTCATGGGAAGATAGACATCACGGCTCCCAGCCCTGCAAGGCAAGCGGCTGGTACCAATAACTGGGCTTAAAACCTGAGCTCTCTCTCTTTTTTTTTTTTGAAATAACATTGATTTATAACACATAAATTTCAGGCATATATCATTGTATTTTGACTTCTATACAGACTGCATCACATGCACCACCAAAAGTCTAGTTGCCATCCTTTACCATATAAATGTGCCCCCTCACCCCTTCTGCCCTCCCCCTTGTCCCCTTCTCCTCTGCTAACCGCCTATCTATTCTCTGTATTTATGTGTTTGCTTGTTTGTTTATCTTCCACATATGAGTGAAATCATAGGGTATTTTTCTTTCTCCGTCTGACTTATTTTGCTTAGCATGATACCCTCAAGGTCCATCCATGTTGTTGCAAATGGTAAGATTTCATCTTTTTTATGGCTGAGTAGTATTCCACTGTGTGTGTGTGTGTGTGTGTGTGTGTGTGTGTGTGTGTGTGTGTGTACCACATCTTCCTTATCCATTCACCCAATGATGGGTTCTTAGATTACCTCAATTAAAAAAAAATGGAAAGAACCCATATGTCTGTCAACAGAAGAATGAATAAATAAAATGTGGTATATACCTACAATGAAATATTATTGACCCTTAAAAAGGACTGAAATGCTGACATATACTACAATATGGATAAATCTTAGAAACATTATACTAAGTGAAATAAGTTGGACATAAAAGGACAAATATTCTTCGGTTCCACTTACATGAGGTACCAAGTATAGGCAAATTTGGGGAGAGAAAAAGTAGACTAGAAGTTACGAGGGCCTAGTGGAGGCAAGATGGGGACTTCCTGTTCAACGAGTACAGAGTTTCTTTCTGGGATGATGAAAAAGTTCTGGAAATGGATGGTGGTGATGGTTGCACAACAATGTGAATGTACTTAATGCCACTGAATTGTACACTTAAAAATGGTTAAAATGGCAAATTTTATGTTATAGATATTTACCACAATAAAAAAAGTTAAAAAATTGAAGGAAAAAAAAAAAAGACACCCAGAATCTCGAAGGGCCAAACTTTCCATTAAAAAAAGAGTCAAGAAAATCCTTGTCTGTTCTACCAAGGAAATGACAATGAAAGTTTCATCCATTAAGGGCAGTGGATGAGGAGAAACTCACACATGAAAAAAACAAAAGCTAAGGTTGTGTCGTATCCAGTTAATAAAGATTAGAGTTGTCAAAGCAGAAAAAAGCAATGGAATGTCTTCAAAGGACTGAGAAAAAATAAAAATCAGCATAGACTTTTATACTCATCCAACTATCATTTGGTAATGATAAAGACAAAGATTGAGTTTACTACATGCAAACCCTCACCAAAGAATTATTACAGAATATACTTCTGCAAAATGATATCACTAACAATATAGTGATGATAATAATCACGGAAGAAAAAAGCAGGAAAAATAAACAATGACAAGCAAAGGAACTTATCAGTATTTTGGCAAATATAAATAAGCCTTCATAAAAATAATAATGATGATGGGGCCGGCCCAGTGGCGCAGTGGCTAAATTCGCACATTCCGCTCCTTGGCGGCCCAGGGTTCGCCAGTTCGGGTCCCCGGTGTGGACATGGCATCACTTGTCAAGCCATACCGTGGCAGGCATCCCACATATAAAGTAGAGGAAGATGGGCACGGATGTTAGCTCAGGGCCAGGCTTCCTCAGAAAAAAGAGGAGGATTGGCAGTAGTTAGCTCAGGGCTAATCTTCCTGAAAAAAAAAAATAATAATAATAATAATGATGATGATGAAGAAAACATAAGCAATCATGTTGGAGTTTAAAAACAAAGAAAAATTCCCAGGATTTGGGAAGAATTGATGGCTGAATATGTTATAACAACCCTCCATCCTCCTCAACCCCTATTTCAATTGATTTACCTCTTTAATCAAAATAATGCTTTATTTTGCCTAAGTTTTATTTTTTCAGGTATTTATATAGCTTTCTTTTTTTTTTTTTTTTTTTACTATTTATCTGGTATATGTTTTTCCATCCTTTTTCTTTTGATCTTTCTGGTCCTTGTATTTCAGATGCCTGGTATAAATAACGTATACTTGGATTTTGCTTGTTTTAATCCAACCCAAGAATTTTTTTCTCGCAAATGATAACTTATTACCTTTATGTTTAACGTGATTAATAAAATATTTGAAATATACTATGCCATCTTATCTGTACTTTTTATTTGTCCTGTTTTTTCTATGTTCCTTTTGTTTCTCCTTTCTTTGGGATTAATACTATTTCTATTCCACTCTCTTCCTTCTATTATTCTGGATGTTACACAAGCTATTTCTATTCTCTTAATGTCTAAACTTAACCGTCTATATTTCTCTTTTGGAATAAAACAAGATCTCTAGAATACCTGAATGCCGATCTCCCATGTTCTTTCTTCCCTATTACTGTTGTCCAATATTTAATTACATCTCATATTTATAAACCTCAAATTATTTAATATAATTATTGTTTTATTCAGTTAATAATGACCTATATTTTTACCAATTCCTTTGCTCTTCCTTTCTTGAATATCAGACTTTTCACCAAGATCACTTTCCTTCTTTTTAAATGAATCTTTTAGAGCATCTGTTAATGTAGGTTGGTTGTTGATAAACCCTGTCAGTTTCCACTTTGCTGAAAACTTATCTATTTCACTTCTGTTATTGAATACCTTGAAAAGGTAAGTAATTACACATTTGCAATATTTTTCCCTATGCTAGTTGTAAGTTATGCAATCTCTTTCTATTCTCTTAGTGGTTGTTCCTAAAATTTTAACACATATAGATTTTGTTTCCTTAACCTCATTTAGGCTTCATTGTGAGTACTAAAGCCAAGGATTTGTATCTTTTTCTGTTATCAAAAACTCTATGGCATCTCATTGAATATTACCCGCCCCCCCACCATATGATTCAGATTGACAAAAATTTAAAAGTTTGGAAATACTTAGCGTTGGCATGGAATGTGGGAAATAGGAAGGTCCATACACTTCAGGGGAGAGTATGAATGGGCACACTGTTTTGGAGAGCAATTTTGCATTGTGTAATCAAGTTGAAAATGTTCATCCCTTATAATACAGCAATTCCACTTGTAAGTATAAACCACATTGACACACACATTCACAAGGAAACACATGCATTGATGTGCATAGCAGCATTGTTGATAATTACAAAATGGTGGAACTACCTAAATGTCCACTGAGATACCTAAACAAACTACTATATTCATATAAATGTTCAACTAAAAATTGGTTACGCAGCAGTTGAAATTAATGAAATTAATCCAATTGTATTAAAATGAATAAATGTTGAGTACACTTGCAGTATCACGACCCTTATGTATTTATCTTAGTCAGCACTATCTATTGTGATGTATGTGTCGACAACTTATGAAGATTTGGACGCATGCCACTGTCGGGAAAAGGAGGGGAGGAAGAGGCTTGGGAAGGGGAAGGGAGATGGAAAGGGCAGGGGCTTAAACTGTATCCATAATGTTGTATTTCTTTGCAAAAAGCAAAAGATCTGAAGCAAAATGCTAACATTTTCCAGATTTCATTGTTGAGCAAATAATTTTGATTTTTTCAGTCCCTTTCTGTATGTTTTAATAATTAGCCTATATATGTGTACATATACAGATAGCACTATGGAATTAAAATCTAAGAAAGAGATTTTGAACGTAGCTTCATCCTCTTGATTTATGCCTCTGAAGATTCTAGGACATGGCTGGCTGCCACTATCTCCAATATTCTTGTCATAGCTCCTTATCACTTCAATATGCCTAGGGATAATGATTCCAATCACAGGTTCTCTCCAGTGATCACTCCCTGGACTGCACCCCTCCATGACCTCTGGCTTCTACCTCCTAACTTCCCAGCTCACTCCTTATCCTTCAATCCCAACAATTTCTCAGCCACACAAGGACTGAAGAATTCACAGATTGTACCCCTGCTCTGACTGCATGTCCCTGCGTGTCCTCTGCCTCCCACATTAGGTTCCAGATCTGCATTATGATCCCTCCCTTAATCAATACTCTTCTTGCTGAATCAAAATCCTGCTTTATCCCTCCCTTTGTCCACTCTGGACCTGTGCCCAGATGGATGAATATGGCTAGAGAGAAACCCACAACAATACTGAAGGGTTTATCTTTAAACTTATGACTCAAACCTCAAAAGGACCCAGTATTGCTACCAGTTTCTTTATTTTATCCTCTCAGGCTTTTAAACCCATTATTTCATAGCTTCCATTCTTTCCTCAAATTTCCACCACCTCCTCCTCCGTCTTCAATGAGCTAATGTTCTTGCTTCCTACTTCCCTGAAAAAAATAAAAGCAGTTAGAATAGAACTTCTGCATATCCCCACCATTATATTTACCAATCCACCTGGATCTGCACCCACTTTCTCTGTCCTCTACTGTCCTCTCATTACTGTTGATACACTGTCTCTGCTCCTATTTGTACACAGTATCCACCCTTCTGCACTTAGCCCATTTCCTCTCACCTACTCAAATTACGCCTCCAGCAATTCTCTCCTCTCTCTTCTATATCATCAGTTTTTCTCTCTCTACTGACTCATTCTCATCAGCATGGAACATGCTATAATTCCTCCAATATATATATAAAAAAAAACTTGCTCCAACATCTCCCTTCAGCTACCACTCCATTTCTCTACTCCTCTTTATAGCCAAACTCCTTGAAGAGTTATATCTACAGCCATACAGCTTTTCTATTTCCTTTTTCCCCATTCTCCTGAACCATTGCTAAGCAGTCTTTCATCCCTACCTCTGTGCAAATAGCTTTTGCCAAGTTCACCACTGATTGCTACATTGTCAAATGTAATGGACAATCTTTTGACCTCATCTGTAGGATTTAGCAGCAGCGTTTGAAGCACTTGACCACTCTCTCCTCCTTGAAATGCTGTCTTTGCTTGGTTTGTTAAGTTCCACTCTCTCCTGGTACTCCTCCTTCCTCACTGGGAAATCCATTTTAGTCTTCTGTACCTGCTCGTTTCCTCAACTTCCTGACTTGTGAACATTGGAACGTCTCCAGGCTCAGTCCTTGAACTCATTCTTTTATATATCTTTGGTAATTGGCTTGGTGATCTCATCCAGTGTTATGGATGAAAGGTCATCTATATGCTGATAACTCCAAAAGTTTTATCTCCTAACACAAGCTTCACATAGCCAGCTGTCTACACAACTTTTCCATCTGGATGTCTGACTGCCATAATTTCCAACCCCTCCCTAACCTCAAATCTGAGCCTCCAACAGTCTTCTCTGCTCAGTATTTGGCAAGTCCATCCTTTCAATGGCTCAGGGTAAAATCCTCGGTAGCTTTCTTGAATCCTCTTTTTCACTCATATAACATTAACTCCATCAGCAAATCCTGTCAGATCTACCTTCAAAATATCTCTAGAATTACTCCATTTCCAACTATCTCCATCTCTACCACACTGCTCATGCCACCATGATCTCTCTTCTGGACTGGTACAGGAAGCTCTCACCAGTTTTCTGTACTTGTCTGCCCGTAGTCCCCTCTCCACTAAGGATACAAAGTGATCATTTTAAGATATAACTCAGATCTTATCAGTCCTCTGCTCAAGTCTTCCAATAGTATCCCATTTAACTTAAAGTGAAAAGCAAAGTCCTTAAAACATCATCCCACTCCTTGTTCCTCTCTGGCCTCATCTTCTAACTACCACATCTGCCCCATTGCTAATACTCCTCCAACTACTTCAAGCTTTATTTTCATTCCTAGCACCTGTGGCAGTCATAGGACTATAATTATAATTATAAGACTATTATGCTTGGGTTTGAATGCCAACTCAATTTACTAGATGCGTGATCTTGGCTAGGTTACTTACTCTCTCTCCATGTTTCTTTATCTATGAATTAGGTATGATAACAGAACCTATCCACAGAGTTATATCAGGGGTTCTCAATCGGGGACAATTTTGTTCCCTAGAGGACATTCGGCAATGTCTGGAGACATTTCTGATTGTCACAACTTGGGAGGTGCTACTGGCATCTGGTGGATAGAGTCCAGGGGTAGTACTGAACATCCTAAAATGCATAGGATAGCCCCCACAAAAAGCAATTATCTGGCTCCAAATATCAATAATGCTGTAGCTGGGAAAACTTGGGTTATATGGTAATGATTAAATGACTCAATGTCTGTAAATCATGTAGAACAATACATAGCATTTAATAAGTACTATGTAAGTATTGGTTAAGTTTCTGTAAATACATACGTTATACGTGTATACAGTGTCAACAGTCTACTCCTCCTCTAGGGTTTCTGTGCTAGCTGCTCCCTCTGCCTGAATGCTCTTCCCACAGACGGCCACTTTATGTACTCTCCCACTTCTCACAAATCTTGCTCAGATATCATCTTATGAGAGAGAACTTCCCTGACCACCTTATCAAAATCTCACTAGTCTTGCCACTTCCTCTCCCCCTTACACTGCTATGTTTTTCTCCATTGCATGTTCAGCCTCTGAAATACCATATATTTATTTATTGGTTCATTGTCTAGACTCCAACAATAATTGCTTGCTACTCCATATTACACTTATATTCAGCCATGCATTTGTTTTAATGCTACAGAATAGATTGAAAGATGCTTACAGACATGAATCGTAATTTGTTATCCATTATCTTCTGTAAATTCTAGCGTAGCCCTTGGCAAACAGTAGGTGTTCAGCCATTTATAGAGATGTTCAGCAGGAGGTTGGAGACAGGCCTAGAAGTGGGAAAAGAACATGAAATCAGATATGGCTACTTGGGAGTCATTTGAGGTATGCAATTATCCAGATAATTCAGACCTAGAAAACATCTTCTACTAAAACACATAGCTACCAAGAGGAAATTAGCCATCTCATTAGTCTTCATTAATCTTGGTCTTATGATCAATCCCTAAAACTTCCCTTTGGAGATACAACTATTTTGATGATTGTGGAATGTAAGTCAGGCAGCAGTTCAGAGTTTCAGAACCAATTGCCAGAGGGAAATATTATATCAGGAATTGGAGAAGGAAGGAGAAGAAGAGCAACTGGGATTTTCTTGAGTAAATACAATATAGAGCAATTCGACTGTGAAGTGCACATATGAGACCCCCAGTGCATCTACATTTGGGAGAAATGGAACTTTAAAGATGTGCTTTCATGTGAGAAAAGCCCTTTTTATTACAAACATACTCCCAGTAAGTGGCAGTTTTCATACCAAAATGGTGCCACATTCATAGCACGTCACCTGTCTCCTGTGACAAAAGCATGGAATGTGCAAGTCTTTTCTGAGTGCTCTAAACTCTTTGGAGACCATACAGATTATATTATATGGTGTTTATGGAAGTAAGTGCTGCTTTAGTCAGTTGGCAAAAACAAATCGAGTGTAATCCTCCCCCATTTTCACAAACACAAATCTTCCCAGATGAATTTTCGGGAGTTGATGTCAGCTAATAAGTGGGGTTTGACGCCTTCGTTGTGTTTTCATTTTATCACTTCCCAGTAGTATGGTCTGAAATTATCTTGACATATGTCAGTTACAAAAATTATTTTTATTTCAAGAGAATTTTAAAAATTGCAACAAATGATAAATGGGCAAGCTCAAACGTCAAACTTCATGAATGCCCAATTCCTTGGAAAATTGCAATTGTACTTAGGAAATAAAAATTTGCAACAAATGTGATGAATGCTAATTCATTGTAATGCTTTTCCATTACACTTTTGTGTGTGTGTGAGATCCAGAAAGTAAGAAATATTCCCTGAAGATAAGTGTTTTTCTATTCTCTGGGGCTTTTTTTTCTTAGTTTAAACGCTCCTTCAATGTTATTCATTTAATATGAGCCTTCCCTTCTTCTGCAAGCTTATTTACTAGTGATCCTCACCAGACATGCTCTTGCTGGGACCACTGGCCTCCTTACTTTCTCCCACACATGCCTTGTACGTTCCCACCTCTACGTCCTTTCTCATGTCAGGTCCCCTCCTCCCCCTTCTCTGCCTATCCAAAGCTCCCCTTTCTTCAGTTCATATCTCAAATCCTATATTCCCAGAGTTCTGCTTTGACCCACAATGTTCTATCTGTCCTCTAAGCTTATGGTAATTACTTTAAATTATATTTTTCCTTAATTTTAAAGTAAAACATACCTACTCAAAAACTCACAAACTGTAATTATGCAGCTCAACTAATTTTCACAAGATGAATACATCCTATAACCAGCACCTACATCAGGAAAGAGAATATTAACAGTCCTTAGAGTCAAACTAAACCAAGGATCTAAAATAAAATGTCTGCAGGGGCCATGCTTCATAAATGTAGTTAAGTAACGATTAATCTTTATAAAAGGGAAAATAGGAATTATAGAAATGCATTAGAGATATGGTTTATGCAAGAAAGATGACAAGCAATTCCAATCCTCAGCTTTATTCTAAAAACAATAACAACAATAAGAAAGGCCTAGACTCTACCATCTAATGGTAAAAGCCTGATTAATATGAATTTCATACCTATAATTAATATGAATGTATATGGCTTCTGCTAAAAAAAATTTTTTTAAGGTATCATTTTAAATGTTTCACCACTTTTGACCTCATAAGTATGATAACGCCCAGCAGTGATTTTAGGAATGGAAAAAATATGCTACATTTGAGAAAAACTTAGAAAGGAATATTGGCAAGATTTGGTTCAATATTAGGGTAAAAGAGAGAGGAAACCTGAAAAAGTTCAGATTTCTAGCTTGGAAACCTGAGTGGCGTGAATAGAGAGAGAGCACACAGATGAAGGAAAAAGCTGGTGATGGAGAACAAATGATACGTTTGTTGGTAGATGGTTTGAGTTTGCATTGTCCATGGGACACTGCATATATGAATCTAGCAGATCCTTGGCTGTGGGCACGTGAAGCTTGGGAAGCTGCAAAGAAAGAATTGGGAGGTTTTTGGATGAGAGCTGTACCTGAAACCGTGAGTCTGTAAAGACCAACCAAGGAACATGTAAATGTAAAGGGTAGATTAAGGAAGAAATACTTGCAAAGGAGAAAGAAATGAAGTACAATTGGTTCTGGTTATTCAGCACAGTCACAGTCTGTTCAGTCACCATATTGAACGAGTACATACTGGACCATTGTTCCTACGACAAGTACAGGATCAGGTTCCTGCAAGCCTCTGGTCACAACGATTTTACCAACCAATAAATATATAACCTTGTTTTATGTGTGTTTCTGTTTAAAGGCACCTTATTTAACAGTTATTCTTGATTCATTAGCATTGAATTCATGGCCAACAGCACTTCTTAACAGTGGTTAATAAGATGGCCTAAAGGAGCACATTTTGTTGGCAAGGAACATCACAGTCTTCTTGCTCTTAGAGCATTAGACAGCACTTCAGCATTATGCTTTGGGGCCATTTTAGAGAGTGAAATTACCAACAAGAAGCACAAAAATGCAAAACAATATAGCACTGAATTGACTGCAAAAAGGACCTCTGTTTTCAGGATAAGAGCTGAAGCAAGAAAGCAGAGCGTTATCTTGGTTCCACCTCAACTGGGAACATGCATGGCATGTACCTCAAATTTTTCCTTACTCTGTGTGTGTCTATGAATGACTGTGAAAGTGCCACAAGTATGATTTTAGGATTACAAACAAGTTTTAGCAAGTAGGCAAATTTGCAAATATAGAATCTGCCAATAATGAGAATCAACTGTAGTTAGAAATGCTTTAAGGAGCCGAAATGAATCAATCACTTCTTAGATCATGTAAAGGGAAGAAGACAAGTTGCAGTGGATTGAGGAGTAAGTACGCAGTCAAGGGAAGCAGATAGAGTGTTTAAGGAATGACTCTAGAAAGTTGGAAGGGGAGGAACTAGATAAATGAAGGCTTAAAAGTGAAAGGAATGCATACCTTTTTCCCAACCAGATCAACGGTGCAGAGATTAACCTGATTCCAATATACGTATTTTCTACCTAATTTGGGAAAGCAACCAGAAGAAAGTCATTTTAAGGATTACAAAATGTACTTGCTTGACAACTCTATATGCAGTGTTTGTAATCAACTTTTGTTAAAATAATTCAGCCTTCATGGAGGGCAAACAGCCCAGGAAGGAAGATTCCATCAGTGGTTAAGAAGATGGCTGTGAAAGAACACAATAGTGTTTGACACATTTTCCTTTTTGTAAATTCTGAGCCTCTCACTCCAGCTACAACATTAGCTGACTCAGTGGAGGAAAGTGATTTCCAAATGAGTGTTATTCTTTGAGTTTTACAAAGTAATGTCTACCCAAACTTAATTAAAACCATAAGTGCTTCTAACATTTAAAAAGTACAAATAAAAAAGCAAACCCTGAAGAGGCTGGGCATTCTAAAATTCTTTATAATGCTAAGAAAAATTGTTTAAAGAGAAAAATGACATATCCTTAATCTGTTCTTTTAAGAGACCACTAAACACACCCTTTTACATATAAACAATTTAAATAGAATGAAAGGAACAAAATTCTTCAATTTGCACAACGACTGTTGAATCAACAACCAAAGAGAATTTGCTGCAAGAGAAGGCAGATGTTTTTACCTTTTTTTCCTCATATAATCTCCAAACTTGTATTTTATGTGGGTAAAATCATAGTTTGTGAGAAAGACTCCTGTGAAACAATTTGTACAGTATTATTTATATTTTCAACCATTTCTATTACATTGTTTGAATAAAACGCTGAGTAGCCACAATAAAAGAAAACATTTAAGCAACTGAAAGAAATTGACTATGTAAACATCGTTTGACAATTTAGGTCAATACTAGGTAAAATACTTTTTAGCATATAAAATGTTGACCCCTGAAGCCCTCAATATAATAAATACATCAGAGTGAGTAGTAAGAATGGCAAGTGTGGAGTTCCACTTTGAGTATGACTAAATTCCTCCAAGACTGACACCCAACTGCCTCCTCCCCCAGATAAGAACTATAAACTCTGGTCAAACTATAAAATTCAACTACCTGAATGCACTAAAGAGTGAACAAGCGAACAGCTTATGAAAGAAGTCAACACTCGAAACACGTGACCTGCATGGGGTGAGTTTTCCATTTTTTCAGCTTTTAGCTTTGGAATAGGGTGCAGTTACCACCATGTGGGGCAGCTAAAATTCCAGTATAAAACTTGCAGTTTTTACTGGCCTAAAGAACAGAAGACAGAGTTCAGGGCAACCATAGTCATTGGAAAATGAGAGAGATCTTGGCGAAGCTAGAGGGGTGAAGCCCCAAATTCTGTGTACAAACCCTGCCCAAACCTTTAGCTAACCTGTTAATCATCTGTGTTCAAGACAGACTCAAAATAGCCCAGGCAGGGATGAAAGAATTGAATTGACATTTGAGCTCTCTGCAAGAGAGAGTTTGCAATTTCGGTCCAAGCAACTTAATTGTCTTCTAAAACAAAAATATCAGCACTTTTCAGAGAAATAATGGGAACCAGAGTGTCCACACCTAACATTCCTAATGCTCAGGATATGATCCAAAATTGCTCAATATATGAAGAACTAGGAAAATATGATGCCTTCTCAAGTGAAAATACAATCAACCAAGATCAATCCAGACATGTTCTAGATGCTGGAATTAGCAGACAATGATTTTAAATAACAGACCAGCAAGTATTATAACTATGTTCAAGAATGTAAAGGAAAATATGTTCACAATGAATAAAAATAGGAATTCTAAGCAAAGAAACTATTAAAAAAGGAGAGAGAGAAAAAAATGTAAGTCCTCTAACTAAAAAAAATAAATATCTGAAAGTAATTTACTGAATGTGCTTAAACAAGAATGTAGATGAGAGAGGAAAGAGTCAGTGAACTTAAAAATAGATCAATAGAAATTATCCAATCTGAAGAAGAGTAAGAATGGATAACTATGGCAGAGTCTGGATAGCTATTCACCAAATATGTTTCCCTCTTCTTATGGGCCTGATGCTGGGCTATATTTCCCAAGCTTCATTGCTTCTGCATGTAAACATATGACTGTGTTCTGGCTGATGGAACACAGGTGGAAGTGACATACCTCACTTCCAGTGATGGACCATATAAAGATTCTATATGTTTCTCATCACTCTCTCTTCAACAATCTACCAGCTGAAGGCAAATACTTGGGGTGATCTCAGAGCTGTGCACTGAAGATGGCACAGCCTCCATTCCAGAATGCTGAATAGAGCATTGCTGTCTTCTCCAACCCAGTCACATTAGCAAGAAATAAATTTCTATGGTGTTATGGTCCTGAGTTATTCGGGTTGGCTTTTTTCAGCAGATATTGTTACCATACTAAAACAGTAACTGTCATTACCTTTGATGTCATTTTTGTATAATGATTTTATGCTTTGTCTCCAGCCTTCTTCTAGGCCAATCTTGATGTTAAAAATGAAAGGCTCTTCTGAATGATACTTCTTCTGTAACAAATACTTTCTTCCCAGACAATCATAAATAATTATAGTTCATAAAAAACACTTGAATAGATTTTACAATTTAAACTTTCTTTTGCCAAAGCAACTCATTTGATATTAACAACAATCCCTTGAGATAAGCATGGCAGTTATTAATTTCCCCATTTTCTAGAATGCAAATAAAAGAAGGAAGGAAGGGCGGGAGGGAGGGAGAAGATAACAGAAGCTTACAGAATCTAAATAGCTGGCTGAAGATAACGTAGTTTCTAATAAGGCAGACAGAACTCTCATACAGGTCTGCCTAGTAGCTACTTAAGGGAAACTTTGCCCACTGAAACATTTTTATCTCCTTTTTCTGTCTAAAAGTGAAATTCAAACTCCAGTTTCATTATAGGCTCTCTTCTTTAGAAGCTACACATCCTATAGGAGATGGGTTTTATCACTTTTCTTTTGGGCACCTGCTCTCACCATACCAATAAACTAGCTTGAAAAGTTGAAGAATTCCATAGAGAAGGCCCTGAGGGCACCAGACATCTGGTTGGGATAATTCATTGCCCAAATTGACAGATTTCAGATGCTCAGTTTGAACTGCACACAAGCCCAGTACTCTTGTTCTGTGACCTTCTCTACATCTTGCATCGTCTGGTAAGCAAGTGCTCTCACAAAAGGGATCCTTAGGTTTTTAGATGTGTGAGAATTTTTCATCAACAATGAACCTTGTTGGTTTTAGTCTGGTTAAAACCTGCTCTTCGTCTATTTGCTTGTTGAGTTGGGAGAGGGTGGCAGAGAGAGATTAGAAATGTTGTTTTATTGTTTTATTTCATAGTAAGAAGAGGCATAACCTTGCAGAGAGGGTGACAAATTCAGTTATAGTCAACCAGTACTTGACAGGTTTTATCAGAAAACCAAACAAGGAAGGAGTGTGTATGCCGCCACCAGCTGTCACAGTATTGAACAATGAATGTTTGATGAAGCCGACCTGCAAATACACACATCTCTGTGGAAGCTGGCCTTAAGTAGCAACTAGCTGACAAAATTAACGAGAAAAGGCCTTGGTAGAGGATATCAAAAGAAAAGAAAACCGAAAAAAAAAAAAAGGAAACCGAAAATCTCAGTTCCTTTATTTGTTTAGGTGTGTATTGGCAGGGCCTCCACACGAGGTAGAATTTGAAAGGCAGTTGCAGCTTTGTGAAGATAAATACGCAGTCTTCATCTCAGCCTGTGTGGGAAATACAGTTTGGATAATTGTCAGATTTTCCAAATTAGTTGTGCTATGAAAAACGGAAGCTTGTCTCCTGGAAATGTGAGGATTTGGTTGTGAAGCAGCGTCTGGTTTCTTGGTGAGAGGACAGGAGATAAAGAAGTAGCCATGTGGCGCAGATGAAGGGACCCGTTCAACCGCCCTGCATCACACAGGCCAGCCCCAGCTTTGGTTATCCTCTTCAAAATCATTTTTTCCTTCAGCTTAAAGAAGAACAAAAAATCTGCTTAAGTCAAGAAAAAGATCCTTAGGTAAAGAATCCTATTTCTTACCCTAACCTCTCCTCTCCCAGGTCAAAATCAGTGGCATTTCCCACCTTTAAGGGAAAACTCCATCTGATTCTCATAAGCTATAGACTAAACCCAATTTCTCTCAGAAGCTTATGAAAGTACCTCAAGTAGAGAAGAATCACATATTGTTAAAGTGATCCGTCAGGTAAACCACAAATTCCTCCCCCATCTTTACCCACTCCCTGCCCAGTGTGCTTTTTTCACATGTTTATTACTAAGCCCAAGTTGCATTTCACTTGGATTACTTTTGTACATTTAATTGTGAGTTCCCTGATGGCAGGAATCTGACCTTACATAATCTTAATTCCTCTCCAACTCTAGCCATTGCTCATAGCAGGTCTCAATAAGGGATGATGAAATTGACTGTAAACCCAGAAACATTTAAAAGGCTCAGTTGAACCAAACTGTGGCCACCCCTGACAGAATCGTACAGCCTCTACATTATTACTGTAATGATACTCTTTCAGTTCTTCCTTGGCAAAGCAGAAGAATAAATCCTTTATGGAAGAAAGCCGTAAAAGATTATATCGCAAGCTTCCCATTCAGCCAAGTGAAGTAAGTAGAAAACTCAGGAAGGAAATTCCACACCCATATCCCCAGAAAGAGTCTTTAATAAAATGTAATATACCATAATTAAACTATAAACCCAATAATGAATTTTCACATGTGCATTTTCCTTGTGAACTTCCATTCTGTTCTTAGATTTTGGAGCTCATGATAGCATCCAGTATTTTATGGCAGATAGACTGGTGTTATAAATATAAATTATGTGTTCTGTCAATCTGAAAAAGCCACAAATATTATCCATTGGGGTTTCTCACTTCTTATCTCTGACTCTCCAAATTTTTTCAATCCATATTGCATTAAAGAATTTTGAAGGTTTTCTTTAAAAAAATCTGTTCTATTATTTATCTATTTCCAGTGTGGTGAGTAAGGTTTAATCTTGACAATAGAGATACAAAGATGAAAAATATCTATGATGGATTCCATAAGTAAGAAATGTCTGTAAAACTAAATTATCTTTTATGCTGCATAGATGTGGGTCTCCACACGCACCGGAAAGAGCAGTAGTTGACTATCGTTGTTAAAAATATGAAAGAGGGAAAGATTGGAGAAAATATATGCATTTATATAAACGAATGTTAGGGGACAAAATTCTGCAAAGAGAATGATGACAAAAACATAATTTGTGGAGATCAGTGAAAAGAAACAGAAGGAAGGGTTAACCTCACAATCACCATTGCATAGAAATGAAACTGCCAGTCAACCTCCTGTTTCTCCTTGAGAATAGGAGAAAAGGGCTGCCAAGAAATCTGACATCTATCTTTAGTGTAATGACTGAGACACAATTTTAGATAACTTTGTTGCCAATATCAGAAGCAAAAGGAGGGGAGAGTTCAGGTGACTCACCATCATCCCAGACCTCCAGAAGGAGGAGGAGGGGGAGGAGGGTGGAAAGGAGGAGGAGAAGGAAGAACAGTAGAAGTTATGGTCAAATGCAGTTATGCTGACTGTGGGGGTGTGCGTCCTTTAACTTAGAGTTCCATAAACCACTGTGAAAATGGAGAAAAACTAAAGTTTAATGCTGACTTTCCTCTCCCTCTGCTTCATGGGTGTCTGCAGCTATATTACAAATTCACACCACATTTCTGTGACCTGGATATGATGCACATGTGTAGCAGACTTTCTTACAAATCTTCTTGCTAAGCCAGAGATTCAAGTACATATGCGGTCTACTCCTACCCCCAGAGTTTCACACTCAATGAGGAAAATATGGGCTCTCATTAATATTATCAATGTAGTTAGACCATATGATCCAGCAATCCTGCTTCTGGGTATATTTTCAAAGGAAAGGAAATAACTATCTCGAAGAGAAGTCTGCACTCTCATGTTCATTGCAGCATTATTCACAATAGCCAAGATATGGAAACAACCTAAGTATCTGTCAATGGAAGAATGGATAAAGAAGATGTGATGTATATATACAATGGAATATTATTCAGCTATATAAAAGAAGGAAATCCTGCCATTTGACAACATAGATGGACCTTGAGGACATCATGCTAAGTGAAATAAGCCAGAGACAGAAAGACAAATACTGCATGGTATTACTTATATCTGGAAAAAAAAAAAAAAAACTAAAAAGAAGTCAAACTCATAGAAACGGAGAATAGAAAAGTGGTTGCCAGGGGCTGGAGGGTGGGGGAAGTAGGGAGAGGTTGGTAAAAGGCACAAACTTTCAATTATAAGATGAATAAGCTCTAGGATCTAATGTGTGACATGGTGACTACAGTTGATAACACTGTATTATATAGTAATTGAAATTTGCTAAGAGAGTAGAACTTAAAAGTTCTCACCAATAAATAAATAAATAGATGAGGGGATGGATGCGTTAATTAAGTCGAGGGGGGGATCCTTTCACAATGTATACGTATATCAATTCATCATGATGTGCACTTTAGATGTCTTATGATTTTATCAGTTAGATCTCAATAAAGCTGAAAAAATATCAGTCTATCAGTGTAGTCAGAATGCATTTGAAACCAGTGGAGGAATTGAGATATAGAGGGGTAAAGCGAGTTTCTCAAAATTTAATAGACAATCAGTGGCTGAGGAAACAGGTTCATTTTTCTAGCAGGAAGTTGGCATTCATTTTAAAGAATGTATTGGTTCCATGCATAAGGTGTGCAAGGTGTATTTCATCAAAGTATGTATGTACGTATACATTTTTTCTACTTTCCTTCTTGACCACTGGGAAGAAAGTCATTGGGGAATTGTGACTGATTTTCGCAGGGCATCTGCTGAGAAATCATTTGGGTGGACCTATTGCCTGTACTCTGAGTGTGTTTATGCATATTTATAGTATATATAGATTCATGCAATTATGCTAGAAAGTATAAGCTAAAGAGAGAGCTCACAATGTCTGATTATCGATAAAACACCCAAAGTTGAATGCTATAAACCTTTTTTAATGAAACAGACTAAATTTGTAAAGAAGCCCAAAGAATTGTCTTGAAGGATTCATGGATGTGAACTGCTGTGCAGCCTGAGTGTTAAGAGGGAAAGTGGCCTCCTTGGTGATAGGATTTAAAAGGCACCAGGAAAGGCCACTTTCCCTAAATGCCTCCTTCAAATGCCACCTGATCTGAGAATCTCCTTCGTAAGTCTAGTGGGAAATAAACACTAATTCTTACTGATTGGTGAGGGTACGTTTGACTTTTATTTTTTTCTTTGTTTACTTTTCTTAATTTTTTTGGATCCCCTGTTAATGTAACCATAATAAAAAGGTATTTTAGAAAAGTGGTTCTTAAGTAACTGTGCCAAATAACTCTGTATTCCCAGGAATTTCTGGTACAGTGATAAACACAGAGTCGACACATAATAAATAGACGTGTTAGACAAAAATATCTATTTCTTTTGTTTGAGGCGTTCCCTCCAGGGGTTGTTGGGTCCATGTCCTTAAGGTAATGACACATTTTCAGTGGTTCTCAGACATTGGTAGACATCTGAGTCATCTTGTTCTCATGGTGTTTGCATGTGAAAGGTGAGCAGGGGTCTGGAGAGGCTACCAAGAGGAAGGAGGGGCAGGAGAAATCTACAAAGACCATTCTACTGTTATCAGGATATTGTCCACAGTATAAAAATAGCCAAAAGAGTGATTCTCAGGCCACATTTTACTGAGTCATGGGGTTCAATGTTGATTTATCAGGGATCATTGGGAACGGACAGGCATTCCTAGTGGGTGGCTTCTAGGCCCTTCACTTCAACTCAGCTAGGGCAGTTCAGTTTTGATCAATTAAATATATTGATACCTCACATAACATTTCACTTGAAGAAAGGATTCTACTACTGACAGAAAAAAAAGAAAGAAAGCAAAGCTTCATTGGTTTCTAGTCCTGGTCCTGGAGTAAATTTCCATTCCTAAATGCAAATCATTTGAAAGGCTAACGAAGAAAAGGGCTGTCTACTTTGTGAACCGATAACAGAAAATCTCTGCTCCCTTATGCAAGTCTAGAGAAAAAGACGGTTTATAAACATTGGTTTTTCAGTCCATCAGGGCGCTAGGACCCTCATGGCCAAGAGACACCTCCAGGCTGAGATGGAATAAGAAGACCCATGTTTACGTTAACATCCTCATTTGATTCACTGTTTGATTAGATGGAGGAGAGGGAAGAATCAACCGGTCCAGCATCCTGATTCGGGAAGACGACATGAAGAGAAACTGTCCACACGGTCCCCAACAGAGACAAGGAGTAAAGCAGGCATTTTATGCTCCAAATCCCCATTTCTCACTCTGCTCCACCCCCCAGCTCCAGAAGCCTCTACAACCCCATCATAATAACCTGATGTGAGGAAAGAGACTGATAAACCTTCCCAGCCAGTGCAAAGATGTCTGAGAAAACGTCACAGAGCCCTGAAAACATGATAGGTTTTGGAGTCTGACAGGGATGGGGTTGGAAAAAAGTAATTTATTTTCACAGAAAAATGAACAATAAGGTCTCGTTTGCCATAAAGTCTTCCACCTGTTAACTTCATCTTCCACATATTTAATAACGTTTATGGAGAGAGAACGAAAGCTGTAGCTGAGTGTCTCAGAGAACATGAGGATAGCGTTTTCATATGCTGCTCTCTCCTTGTCCTTTGGAGAAAAAAAGATCAGAGGAGGCATGTACAAACAGAAAGATTGTATCCCGAAGATGTAAGGCAGATGTTCCCAACACAGCCCCAGTGGGTGACAGACGTGTGGATGCGTTGCTATTGATTGGTGGAGGGGAGGGGACTGTGTGGAGTGATGTTTCTAATAAGAGCTAACGCACCAAAATCTATAAATAGTTAATTTGTTATGAATTCGACAAAATTCAGTCATTCCTACAGTAACATCAGTCTTCCTCATCCACATTTCAACTTTCTGGAGTGACAGTGAAATAGATGGCCATACAAGTACCCAGGAAGTCGTGGAAAAGAGCACCCCACTCCACTCTACTCTGTTATCCATGCAAGAACCTTTGTTGGAAACTACTTGAAATGTAGTGCCAAAGAGTTTTGACTTACTTCCATGAACTTTCTATCAAAATCTTAGTATGAGGGTGTTACACCTATAAACATCTCATGTGTCCTGGTTGAAAAGAGCTGAGGACCTCTGATCAACAGGAAAATATATTTTTCCTGATTTCACTACATCAATTCCTGAACTGAATGGCTTCAAATCATTTCTGGAAAGTCTTCAAAAGGGTTAAAAATTGTGGAACACCCAGAACAGTGCCTGAAGTTATATGCGCTAGCTGGTGTCCATGTTCTTGATAAGATTAGGCCCCAAGTTTGGAAGATGCTGATAAGACTTGTGTCTTTACAAGATTTGCTGTGATGGGAAAGGAATACCTTTGCACTCTCTGATCTCCGTTTAAAAAGCACTAAAAGACAATAAACCACAGTCAGGAGGCAATTATTAACAAATGTACTGCCCTTTTATCTAAATTAGTCTGCCACTGATTCCAGTCCTTTCTCCATTAATGACTGTCTTCTCCTCAGGTCATTTGAGGTTTCTTCCTCCTTCCTACTCCTTCTTTTGATTCGCTTCTACAAACATTTTTTCACAATCTGCTATATGCCAAAAATTGTGTTAAATAAGCTCAAAATATAGAGACTACTTTTTGAAATTTGTTTCTCCATTCTCATATGAAAATCTTGTCCCATTATGTTTTATGTCATTCACAAATGTTATAACACCCATTGCTCTTCTTTCTCCCATTCTCTTTTCCTTTCAAAGTCATCTACAAAACTGGTAGCCACTACCTACATTTAGTTAAGATTTGAACTTATTTCCATCCTGAGCTCCTCTCAATACCCAGTATGTCTTCAGTTTCCCTATGGATGACTCATTTTTTTAACAACTTAATATCTCAATTCTCCCTTGACTTCCTCAATTCCAATTAGCTTCATCTTCACTCCACCCATTCATTCCCACTTCAGTCACCAACACCCATGACGACACTTTGGACCTTGTCATTATCAAGAGTATTTTACAACAGAAATTACCTTGTCAAATATCCTACCTCTGACCACCACCTCCTCTTTTTCTAGACTTCTCACTCACTCAGCACAGATATTTAGACCCTATTGAGATTTGTGATCTTTGGACCTCTCCTCTTTCTCCCATCACTGCTCCCTGCCTGCACTTCCATCCATCTCCAGCCCAACCCCATGGTCCGCTGCATCTGTAATACTCTTCAAAATAATCCAAATCCCTCTGTCTTCGTGTCCTTCTCATACATATGGAACAAAAACATCCAACTCTGAATGATTAAAACCATCCTCTTAGGGTGGAGGTGAGGGTACCCACCTCTGCTGGAGTTAACCTCATACGCATAACGATTGGTGCCATAGTAGATTTGTGGTCTCTGATCTCAAATTAAAACTCACATATGCCTGGGAATCCTTTGTTTTCTGGCTGGTCAGTATTCCATTTTCCAAAGATTCCGCTTAAAGCTTTCTCCATTTTTCTCAAATTCTCATCACCTCTTCACTCTCAAAGAAGACCATGCCTCCTACTTGGCTAAAGAGAATAGAAATTCAAGTGGGAATTCCCTCAGCTTCCTCTCTCTCTCTCTCTATCTACAGGCTTACTGTACCTGCTCTCATTTTTCCTCTTCACCTCTTAGTAACGTCCATCCTCCTATATAAGTCTAATCTTCCAATCTTTGCCCTGGATCCCAAGCACTTCCTCTCACAGAACTTGATCCATTAGTTACACTCTAGTGTAGTGTAGCATAGCAGTAAAGCTCAAGGGCTCTAGCAGAAGACTGCCTGTGATCAACTCTCAGCTCTGCCTCTTACTATTTCTGTGATCTTGGACACGTGATAAAATATATCTGTTCCTCAATTTCTCACCTATAAATGAGGAAAGATGATAACTCTGTTTCAAAGCCTGGTACATCTTTCACACCCCCATTCCTCCTCCTTCACTTGGTTAATTACTACATTATCCCTAGAAGTTAGCTAAAAGTCACTTATTCCAGAAGGCCTCCATAACCCCACATACACAAGTGAGTTACATACCCATCCTATGTATATATATTGAACATTTTGCTGATCCTTAGCAGAGTACAAATCACCTTGTATTGTAAATTCCTATTTACTTCTTTTTAAATGAATGACTGTGTAAGTACAGATAGAACCATGAAACCCTTCTCCCATCACATCTCTACCCCAGATGACTTTGGCTTCCTAGTGGTTATGAAGAAAATGCGCTAAAGATTCCCACTATAGTCATGGGACTAGATAACAAGTCCTCTTTCAGACGTCTTACAGGAATAGGCTTTCAGAGAAGTTTTTATAGGTCAAACTCTTCTCCATATTGCAAAATCATTACCCCCATCACCATAACATCTTCCCATTGTGAGCAATGGGGACCATGATTAGGAGGAATAATTGGAAGGTGTTTGCACTCATAAGACTCATCTGCTTATCTCATCTTCCCCCTGTATGTCCTTCCTGTGCATTAGAATGCATCACCAGCCAAACAACACCTGAGAACTCCCTTCAAAGTCAAAACCTGCCCAGTGACTTGGCCCTAGGAATATTCTGAGTCATGTTTTTCGAAACATTTATCTTTAATACACATGAAATTATACAGATCTTACATATCAAATATAAGAAAGACAAATAATATTAATTCTATCAAATGATACTCAACACATAGTAAAGGACTCTAAAATATTCAAGGCAAAAGTCAGTAGAGGTCAGTGGGCGGCACATTAACCATCATGAAAGCAATTATCCGTGGACCATTTAGAGGAACAAAAAAGATTACCAATAAAAACCCATTGGCTCTGGAATTCAGTGCCCACCATAGATCTATATGTGTCCCTAGAAGAAGAAAGGATGAGAGGAAAGGACAACATAAAGTAGGAATGGAAAAAAATAAGAAAAGGGAAGGAAAGAAATAAAGTTTTGGTCCTTGGACCAAAGGAGTTCATAGTCCAGTGGTAAATGAATATGTGTTATAACAACTAGTAACCAAAATATATGAACAAGATGCTATGTTTATAGGGTAAGGAGCAGTGAAGAAAAAGAATCACTGTTCTCATCATCTTCTTCCTCATCCTCACCATCCAGAGTACTATCTTCCTTAAGAAATTACTGTAAGGAAGCAACTGGAATAGAAGGCTATATCTGGGGTCATGGGAGCAAGCACTCCCCCTGGGAGCAGCTGGCAAAATGCTATCTGCTTCCATCCACGCTCACTTCCTCAGCACATGTGAAGAGGCTGAGGAAACAGAATTTGGAGTCAGCTACACCTGGGTCAAAAACCCATTGGCTGCTGCCTATCTATGTGGCCGTGGGCAAGTCTCATACCTACCCTGTGCCTCCATTTCCTCATCTGTGAACTTAGTGTAGGTATAACAACATCTACCTCACAGGTTCATTGTGAGGATGTTACGAAATAGAGGTAATAAAATGCTTAACACTTTGTCTCCTGGTGTTACTGTTCATATTCTCCTTCCTTTTTTTTCTTTTTTGCTTAAGGAAGATTAGCCCTGAACTAACATCTGTGCCAATCTTTCTCTACTTTGTATGCAGGATGCCTCCACAGCATGGCTGATCATGGAGTAGGTCTGCACCCAGGATCCAAACCCAGGCTGTCAGAGCAGAGCACACAGAGCTTTAACCACTTGGCCATGGGGCCAACCCCTCTGCTTCCTTTTATTCCAAGGTTTCCTTTGATGTTTATTTTAACCAAAGGATAAAATCAGCACAAGAAGGCCCCACGTAGACTGTGACTGGGGAGACTGCCCCACACAGGAAGGAACCGTATATTGACGGCGACTGGCTCATCATTTCTGAAAGGACCAATGAGTGCAATCTTCCTCCGGCTCTGGCTCCACACCTACTAAGAGGTGTGGAAGAAGATATGAATTTGGCTGAGCAAGAGCAAAATTTGAGGATGCTTCATGGCATTTAATTGCTTCAGTGCATGTCAGGACTTGCATGGTCATGAGGTAGAGAAGAGAGCTAACGCTGTGAGAAAATCAAGCAGACATTGATTTTATTTTGTTCATCATTAAAAGATAGGGAAGTTAAGTTTTTCTGACAGTTTACAGAGAGTCCTGGTTTTGATTGCTCAGAAGCAGGTTACCTCAGAAATAAGTAGATTTTAAAACTGCCCACCATAATGCCGCGGAGGTTCTTATTATCCTCTCTTCATGGTATCTGAAAATCTGTTGTTTGAGCTTGTTTTTTGATCCTTATTAAAGCATAAATGTCCATTAGGGAGTAAATACCTTAAGCTGTTATCAGTCATTTGTATCTTAGGATTAATGAATGCCAGGGTCCATCCTGAGAATGTGTTTTGATAAGTCGGGCAGAGAAGAGGAAGCACCAGGTCACCAAATTCCTGAAAGTGTCATGACAAAAAGCTACTCAAGGGCAAAGTGTCTTAACCCAGGAGGCAGTGCAGTGAGCATTCACTTCGTGCACTTTGTCACTGTACCTAGCTGCAGGTCCACTCACAGGCTACAGGTGGAGCATTTTTTAGCAAATGTGCAAAGCTTAATCTCAGCCTAAAGGTGCATCACTTTGAGAAAGTCTAAGGAAAAGTTCCTGAGGCGTTTTGAGCCCCCGGAGAAAGAAAAAAGAATTGACAGATAGAGATAGATAGACAGACAGACAGACAGACAGACAGATAGATAGATAGATAGACAGATAGATAGATGATAGGTAGGTAGGTAGATAGGTACATAGAGATAGAGATATTCCCATTTTAAAAGTAGATTGTATTTTTAATGTCCTGACAATGTAGTAACTAATATTTTGCACAGTTTTAATATTCAGGCAGATTATTTATTCACTTGGATTGCAAACCTTACAATGAAAATCTCAGCAATATTCTTCTGATAAAGTTTATCAAATAAAGGCATTTTCTATCTGAGCTTGAACCTCATTACTCTACAAAATAGTTATTGCCACATCAGAATAAAAACATTTCTGATGTTTAGATTTTCTTTGTTACCTTAGTATTACATGTCTATATCACATAAGTCTTTATATATGAGCATGAATATTATTCAATACAGAATTTTTCTCCCAAAATATTCAAATGGTACTCACAAAAAGTGGAGTGTTTAGTGGGAAGAGGCCAACTTTAAAGTCAAATGGTTTGTGTGCTTGCTCCCCCGACCTCTGGAGGGGGTTTCATGTATCTGTCTGCATGTCAATTTCCTTTTCATGGAATGATAGTAACAATACCTACCCAGGGTATGTGAGGCACTGTGTTGTAAGGATTAACTGAGACAATCCGTGTATCTGCTTTGTACACTCAAGTACCCTGGATTTTCAGTGTTATGAATGTTTTATACATTATGTGAAGACAAGCTTAAAAATCATAGCTCTCTGTGTCCAGGTATAAAACTTGGTCACTAAATTCTCCATGTAATAGACATAATCTCCACAAATAAAAAAACGTGGTCGCAAAATTCCCTATGTTCATATTTAAAACATGGGCATTAAATAATTCTCTATGTACATGTATCAGACATGCATGAAACCAAAAGTGAATCAAAGAAATGACTGCTTCAGCTCTCAGTTCTTTAAATAAAATATCCTGCTTCAGCTCCGTGCGCATCGGCGTGTCACTGCCCGCTCTCTATGGGAACACCTGCTATACGGTCTCTAAGGGTTCCTGTGCACCACAGCACACACGGGGCACTGAGACAATGACGTGTGTCAGAGCTCAAATGCCACCTCCTCAGAGGGGACTTTCCTATTATCCACCTGAAGAACTACCGTCCCACTAATCACTCTCTGTGCTAAATCTGTTTTACTGCCTTCACAGTAATCTTATTACAATCTGAAATATCTTGTTTATTTTCCACTTGTGCATTATGTGTCCATATAATGTTCTTGTCCTGTCCTTGTCCCCACACAAATACCCAAAACATGAATGTAAATTCCTAAAGGATAGGGGATTTTCCTGTTCACGCTTATATTTGCAGCACTTGGAAATACAGTTCATGGAACAGTATTTAATAAATAGATATCAAATAAATAAACATTGCACAATTCTCCATGTAAAAAACATAATCTCTGCATGTAACATGAGTTACATGTTTAACTCAATCAGATCTGTTCCTGCATCTCCATCAGATCTGTTGACATCATATATTGTGTCTTTCTTCTAGAACATTCGAAGTACTGGATCAATGATTCTCCTTCTGACCCTGATTTTTCCCTGCCAATCCAAGTATTGGATCTTGAAGTATTGAGGCCATTTCCCCAGAGCTGTGGAAATATGAGCTAACAGATTGTGAACTGCCAAAATTCTCCTTCCAGCTCAGTCAGAACATCTTCAGTGACAGTAATGTTAACAGTTTTCACTTCAGAAAATATAGGTATAATGTGATTTCAGTTATTCATCTCCTCAGGTTGATGGGTGGAAATCTGAGCACTGTTTTTAGACACTTGGTGAGGAATCTGTAGTTATCCATTTCTTCCTCCTCCTGACAAAGCTGCCATCACACATTCGCGTCTGAAGAATCTTCCAGTACACAAAGAACAGACAAGTTTTTGTTAGCTTTCTTCTAGACTGGCTTCAGTGTACACGAGTATCAAAAGTTTATGTTCAATTACTTACACCCACTCCTATCATTCCTTCAGCATTGTGGTTATAAAGCTTTCTTCTTTCCTTTGTGTGTATGGATTTTTATCACTATTTAAAGTAAGGTTTGGCAATCTTGTCAAAACGGTATGACTGGTCTCACTATTTTTCTTTGGGATACAGAACTCTTAAGATACTATTAGCTATTTGGTGACCAAACACTAACTCACCCCAAAATAACTTACGTGAAAATATCACAAGTGATCTGTAAATAGTAGATTCCACTTCCCTTGCAGGGTGAGGAGATAAGGGTAAAGATAAGGAGTAAGTATTTATGTTATATGAGCAAAAATCAAGATGCCACGTTGTTTGCAAGGATGGTATTGGCAGGTGGTTGTTCAACTAAGTTATTGGGAGAAATCTCTCAAGTGTCAGAAAGCTGGACTTGTTGGCAATGACTTTCAGGTCATCTTTGGTGCAAGTTGTGTCTATATATATAATTTTTAGGTTATAACATAAAAGTTGGTACATGTGATGATTAATTTTACCTGTTAAGTTGACAGGGTCACAGGATGCCCAGATATTTGGTTAAACGTTATTCTTGATGTATCCTTCAAGGGTTTCTGGATGAGATTGTCATTTGAATCAGTAGACTGAGTCAAACGGGTTGCCTACCCCAGTGTGGGTGGGCACTATGCAATCTGTTGAGGGTATGAATGAAATGAAAAGGTGAAGGAAGGAAGAATTCACTCTCTGATTGTTTTTGAGCTGGGACATCCCCTTACTTGGACTGGAACTTATACCATCGGCTGTGTTGGTTCTCAGGCCTTCAGACTTGAACTAGAACCAAACCACTGACTCTCTTCAACCTCCAGCCAAAAGATAGCAGATCATGGGATTTCTCAGCTTCCATAATCATGTGAGTCTGGAGAACCCTGACTGATATGGTGCATATTTAGGTCCTTGAAGTACCTAGAGGCTCAAAGAATTACACTCACAATCATGTATCTTTAAAAGAGTTTCCTGTGGCCTAGAATATGATCTTTGATTCCAGTTTTTAAATAGCTGAGTAAAGACAGTTGTTTTACCTTTCTCCTCTTCAAACTCACCCAATAGCAACAAGAAGATGGAGAAACAAAAACTCAAACTCATCCTTGTCAAATTTTCGAGGCATCTATAACCCCAAATCACAAACTCAAGGAAGTGCTAACAAATGCATTGAAGGTCCAAGATGGGTGCCACAGGAAGAGGATGCCTATGGTTGCAGATCTCAGAGACGACCTCAAGAAATAGTCCTCCAAAATCATTGGTCCCAATCAAGAGGTAAAATCAAAAGTCCTCTGTCTGGAACAATGAGGGGACAATAACTTTCCCAGGGCAAAAGTAGCACTAAGTCTCAAGAAACACACTGGCCAGTCATATTTGCAGGACACAGCCTATTTGTGAGGCTACAGGGAAAGAAAAACTCAGCTTTGTGAGTAGTTGTACAGGGTCAATTGTGGTTAGAAAAAGGAAAGGCTGAAAGAAATTGCTCACTCTCTTGACACCCCACTTCTTTAAATGGTTTTCTTGTAGCCTGGAACATGATCTTTATTCCTCCTACCTCATGAACCTCCAGTCAACATACCTTACTCAAAAATAAGTAAGTAATAACCAAATATGAACAAGTGCAGGAATTACATGAAGATACTACAAGAAGAAAATGAAGATAGTAATGAGAAAAACAAGTAATAAATGAATAAAACATACTATGGAGACACTGCTGTGAATACATGAAAATTCTGAGAAAATCAACTGAAATTTTTAAAAACTATACACAATGCAAGTACATAAAGGATATGTATGAAAAATTAGAGAAGATATAGTGAGATAGCAAAAGAATAAAACATGAGCAGGCAGAACTCAAGAAATAAGAAAAGATAATCCATAAAAGAAAGCTAAGTTAGAAGAAGTATAAATGAGAATATACATTCTGAAAACATATTAAAAAATATGAGGTCTAAGATTTTTAAAAAGGCAAATTAAATAATATAGAAATGAACAAAGAATTAAAGGAAATGATAGAGAAAATTATAGATATGGAAGTGTCTAAAAGTAGTTGTTTTTTGGACTGATCTAAATTTTAGATGGGTTATTTATAATGAAAAATGAAAAAAGAGTCCTAGAAATAAATGTGGAGAAACTATTTCAAATGATATCAAAGTGAGCAGCACTTCTAAGTATACATAAAATTTTGAACCTGTAAAGGAAAAAAATGATAACCTTAACTATATAAAGCTCAAAAGTTTCTGTTTGGCAAAAATACTTTTTAAAGATCAAAGAAAATGACAAATATCATTGAAAAGTCAAACGTTAAAAAGAACACAAGTGAAAAAGTGAGAAAAATATTTCAACTCATATCACAAGGTCCAATGTCCTTAATATGTAAAGAATACCTACAAATCAAGAAGACTAACAACCCAATAGAAAAATGGAAAAAGGATATAAAAGAATAGATCACAAAAAATTAAATATAAATGACTCTTAAAGATATGAAGAAATGCTTACCCTCACTCATAAATAGAGAAATGCCAAGAAACAATTTTCAGTATGGTCTGGTCAAATATCAAACAGTTTGGTATAACATTGTATTGATGAGAGTGTGTGAAACAGACATTCTCCCACATCAAAGATTGATACAATCTGTGTGAGAAACAATTTGTCAAGGTCTATGGAATTTAAAATACAAATAATCTTTAATCCCAGCAAATACATATCTAGGTATTTCTCCTGTACTGTCACACAGCTAAGATAACGTACTCGCAAGGTTATTGATGAATTGTTTGCAACGTCAAAGGATTATAAATAACTAGAACTGTATCTATAGGGGACTTGTTAAATAAATTATGGTATTTCTTTACAATGAAATGTTATATAACTTTAAAAATAATGAGGTAGCTCTATAAAGACTGACTAAAATGACCTATAAGATAGAGTCTTAAGTGAAAACAAGACGTGAAATAGAAATTAAAGTGTGTTGTTATTTATAAGAGTGTATGTTTCTTTGTGCATAGAATGTCTTTGAAAGATTACACTAAAAACAAGTAAAGATATTTACTTCTGGAAACCAAGGAGTCTGGAAGACAAGAATAGGAAGCATATTTACTTTCCAGTGCCTTTTGCACTGTGTTTAATTGATATGTGTCAGCTAGTCAGAAACAATTGAATAATTTTTTAAAAAATTAATTCAAAAAATAAAATACACAAAATATAAAATACAAAGTACACATAGTCTAGACGATTTTGCTTTTACTTTAATTCTACTATTGAACTTCAGAGGAAACCTTTTTAAAAGCTTGAAATATTGCTCTTAATTTAGCAGCGTCACGTGGTTTCTCAGAGCTGTGCGCTAAAAGACAAGAAGACATGAATGACAGGGTTGTGGTCCTTGAATGTCCGTTTAGGAACTAAGCTCTGCTAGGACTGGGGAGTTGGGGACTGTTAGAAACTCTTTCGAATGTTTGCTCTTGAAACTTTGGAAAATAGCAGAAAAACATCAGTCATGAAGTAGATACTTCAAGATTCACTTTTTAAATTTATCATGAGATTGGTGATCTCGTAACTCCCAAAGAAGTTAAAGAAATTACACCCCCACTTTTTAAAAAACTTTTTCTCAAAGAACTCTTCCCCCAACATTTCTTTGGTTAGTTAAGAGTTAAATAAAGGTAGGCAGTGTGGTCTCCTTTCAAATAGCCCCCAGGTGACCTTGTATTCATGTCTCCCTCAACCTATGCACTCACCTTCTGACTCTGCTAAGAACAGCACAACGGCTGATTTGAACTGACTATTTCTTTTTACAAAAGAATCTGCATTTGGAAGGATAAGGAGGGTCCTCTTTGAGAGTCTCATCATAGAAAAAGGAAGACATATGCCCTCACCAAGGAAAACACCACAGCAACCTGTAATCTTTCTTAATGCTTTTCTCTGCCTTCATTATGCTCACATGCTGAAGCAAGACAATGTTTGACACTGTTTAGTCTAGTTTGGGAAAGAAACGATTATTTAAGTTGTTTTAAACAAACATCAGGCTATCAAATTTTGCGGAATGGATGAAGAGTGTTTATCGCCCACGCTTCGTTCTCTTTCCTAATGTTATACATCACAGTTCCTTTAAACTGAATAAGACATGGTCAACATTGAAAGGAATATTCCCTCTGCTGTATTTATAAATCTAAGAAAACAGATCTATCCTTAAAGTGAATACTGAAGCTGTTTCTTGGTGAGGAATGGTCTGATTGCTATTGCATAATACTTGTTGAGGGAATAAGCCTACATATTAAGAACCAAGAGTTCTACACCTCCATCTTACCGGGTTTCAGTAAAGATGACTGGAAAAGCATATAATCATAAACAAATATCCTAAAGGTTAAACAATCTCGGGGAATCAAGACAGATGATTACATGCCACCCACTTGATAATGGAGAATATCGTAATTTATTCCAATAGCTAATTTTCTCCCACAACATTTTTGCTTTGCCAAACAGAACATTAATATCCTTCAAGTGTTAGTCCTCTCTCATATGATTTCAAATTAAAAAATATGAAATAAGGATTCCCATGCATTACCCACACACATATTTGCAAATAGCCTTTCTATTTCAAACTCAAAATATAGGCTGTCAGCTCTGAAGGCACCACCTGCGAAGGCTTCTTGGATCATGGGGAACCATGGGCTGGCTTTCCCCTCTCTTGCCATCATCAATCAAAAATTCAGACTCATTTTAAAATTAGCCTCTGCCAAACATAATTAGGGAAGTAAATCCACTGGAGAAAAGATGTGCGGTAAACCTCCATAATCCAGGGGGTTAGGTGATGGCAGTGAAGAAAATAGGCACCAAAATGCCTATAAGGAAAAGAGCTCTTGGCACAAGAACTCAATAAAACCAGATCTCCAAAATAATGGACGCTTCCCTGGAAATCTAAAACTTGTTTGTGTAATCAGTACTGCCTTGTCAGCTGTTGGCAGGCCATTGAGTGGTTAAGTCTTCCTTTCTACAGGCACTCAGTGATTTAATTTACCAACCTAAAATTTGTTCTGCAAGTTACGTATTTTTCATGCAGAAGAAACGACGAAGTGATGCTATTTCTTAAAACCTACTGTGTACACTGGCGTTTTGCACATGTGAATGTGTGATCTCATTATATTCATCATGAGAATCATGCATGATAGATGTTGCATTTGTTTCCTGTTGCTGCTGTAATAAATTACCAACTTAGTGGCTTAAAACAACAGAAATGTATTCCCTTTCAGTTGTGGAGGCCAGAAGTCCAAAGCAAGTTTTAAAGGGCTAAGAATCAAGGTGTCAGCAGGTCTGGTTCCTTCTGGAGGCTCCACGGGAGGATCTGTTCCTTGTCTCTTCCAGCTTCTGATGGTTTCTGGCATTCCCTGGCTTATGCCTTCAGCACTTGGATCACATGGCAGTCCCCTTTTCTGTAGTCAAGTATCTCCCTCTGGCTCTCTCTTATAAGGATGTATGTGATTGCATTTAGGACCTGCAAGAATCTTCCCATCTCAGCTCCTTAACTTAATCACATCTGGAAAGTCCCTTTTGCCATATAAGGTAACATATTACAGGTTCTTGGGTTAGGACGTAGATCTCTTTAGAGGGCATTATTCAGCTTACCATAGATTTGTATTATTCCCATTTTATAGATGAGGAAACTAAAAGTCAGAGATGGTGAGCCACCTGCCCACTTTCGTGAGGATGGTACAGCCATCATTCAAAGCCCTTGTTGATGCCCCCACACCAGGCAAAAGATTTTGCATTTGAGAATTATTTCAAAGTTTTGAAATATGTATGAGAACAAAAAGATGTTTTCAAACTGAGAATGTGACTTGCCATCTTCGTTTATAATTGATGGCTTGGTGTGCTTCAAGAAGACATGAAATAAAGTTTGTACTAGGTAAAGGTAACTCAAAGGTCCATGAGCTACAAGGCGGTGAAATCCCACCCCATTTCCACAAAGACTGAAACTTACTCCAGTTTTATTTAGGGACACTTTCAAGCGTGTATGTATAAAGTTATCGACTACCGATAATTTGTGGCCGTTCCCATTTAAAGCCAAATAGAGGTGTTCTCTTGGATTTGAGTTCAAAGAGATGCTCCAGAGGCCTGGAAACAGAGAGGCAGGGTAGGGCAGAGGGTAAGGAGGCTAAGTGGGCTAAACCTTGGAGCTGTCAACCGAAGCCCCACTTCTCTCTTTCATATTTAGGAGTGAAAATCCAACAGAGGATAATTTTTCTGCTGCTAAAGTTAATTTGAAAATCACTGGTCTTAACTTTCAAGGACTTTTGTGATTCCTTACGCGTCTAGAACACGGCTAACACATTTGCGAGCATGTGTGTGTGAGAGAGAGGGACAGACAGAAAGACACAGAGAGAGAGAGAGAGAAAGAGAAACACAAGAAAGGAAAAAGAGAAACAAGAGCCTGAATCTCTACGTAGTGGATTCCTCCACCATTTTTGCCATCTCCAAAATAGTTGCTCACCCCTCCAGATAATTCGGCCAGACCACGGTCTTTATGGGTTGTGAACCTGGTCAGAGTGAATGGATCAGGTGTGCCCCACACAACATGTTCAGCCACTCGGGTCTCTTTAGCAAACCACTTCTTCAAGTGTGCTAGTCGATCATCACAGCAATAAACACTCAAAGGCCTCTCAGCGTCAGCCATTGACTCCCTTCTCAGGGAGCCGCATATGCAGGCACTTCAGTTGTGTCTACAAACACACACCAGTAGGGGGAAAAACAAAGTGAAAAACACTGTTTATTTTGCAAACAGCTGCTCAGAAACTATATATTCTTCCAAATTTAGTTAATTATTTGCAAAATAACTTGACTGAATACAGTCTTTTTTACACCTCCAAACAAGATTTGTTTGCTGATGCATGGTATATTTGTGAGCAGCACAGCAGAGATTCTCCAAGGTCATGCAGTTCCTGGTGTAATCAGCTCATAACCTCAGCCCATACAAGGAGATAGCGTAGAAATTACTCCTATGGCATAAGTTCTTCTCTTGGTGACAGCTTGTAGGAGAGTCTAGAAATTACACTAATGCTTAAGGACCACCAGAGTGCTTAAGTATGTCACACCATCAATGAGGCTCCTAGAATTGTTTGAGAGATTTACAGCAAATTCAAAAGTATTAACTTCCATCAAGCTATGCAGTAGGTCAAGCTGGCTCCTTTAGATTAACTCATTCATTCATTCCATCATCATTCACTTATTTCCCCTTCTATACATACCACTCTTTCTTTCATATTAGCAAAAGGATAAAAGCCTCTCGTTTTGATGTGACATCCCATCTTTGTAAAATAAAGTGAGTTGTATTACCTTTCTTAAGAATTATTTGTGGAACCTGCCCGTTTCATTTACACTTTTTTCCCCAGTGTCTATTGAAAGTTAGAAGAGATGATTTAAGTCAAAAAGAAAAGATATAACTTTACTGGATATATCCCAAGAAAATACAATTGATTAAGGGTGCGACTTTCAGAATGGTAGACATTTTTTGTTATCTGTAAAACATCTAGAAAACATGTTTTAAAACTGGTAAGAGCCTATGGTGGGCATACAAATGCCGTCACTCTTTGTGAATTTATTTTTCAGAACAAAAGCTCCAGGGAACAGCAGTTCTATGTGTCCTGACAAGAGTACAGGATGTCGCTGAGGTTGGGGGGAGGGGCAACTGTGCTGACAGAGCCCTGTAGGTATATACAAAGGAGATAATCAGCTGCCGGTGGGAAAGGCTTTGAGGTAAGTAGTTTAACAAGCATTATTAAAATTGCCTCAGGCAGCAAACCATCAGCCCAGGGGAAGGTGGAAAAGAAAAGTAAGGACACCAAAGTGAGGGACAGGTAACTACCCCCAAAGGACAGTTCACCTTCTTAAGATGGACTCCTTAATGCACATGGCCTTGGAACGAAAAACTCCTCTCTGCTTGCAGGTTAGGCTGGTTCACAATTATTTCTTGGATCTTTCTCTACCTAACTTGAATCCATCATTTCCCATTTTTTTCCCCCACAAAGACCACATCCCTAAAGCATGTTCAATAGAAATGGAGTTGTCCAGATGAGCAGCCGATAATGCCAAAATTATTTGTCAGGCAGCAGAATGGGGCTCTGGAATCGGAAGGTCTGGCTACTGCAGCCCCACGTGCTTCCCTCTTTCCATGAAGGTGTTGGCAGCATGTACCCAGGAGCCAGAGTTCAAGTGCTGCTATGAGTCACATTTCACACCCCTTGGCGACCGCAGAGTGTTTCCCAGGCAAACACCTCATCAGCCTTGTAGACTTGGACAAACAAGCCTTTTGAGAATCACAAGTGACTTTTTTTTCTCTTCTGAGTAGGTACCTTCTCTGTCATTGTTTCAGTGTAGACTCTGAAAGGCAATCCTCAAAACAAAACCACAGAAACTCAAGGAGGTTAGTCTTGCCAGTCAAGGAAATTGCAAGAGAGCAAAAGGGAAGACAATCTGAGGCTGAACTGGAGGAAAGTTGGTGCCATTCTCCCATTTCTTCTTCTGCTTTATCCCATTTGGCAGTGATAGAGAAGAACCACCGGTCCCAGGCACCTTAGTCTATGAACTCATGGAAATCCATATTAATTGTCCTTTCCTTCTGCAAATGTAAACCCCATGATATGCAACGGTTAACCAAGTCTAGTCTCTACTCCTGTAGCCTCTTTATTCTGATGAGGCCCATCTTTCTGTACCTTTCCACTAGGTCCCAACTAAATTTCTGGTTCCAGAAATTTTAGCTTCCTCAAAAATGTGTCAGGGATTTGAAATACAACTACCTCTGGGGGAAAAAAGTCATAATCCTATGTTAATGCAACAAGAATCTGCTTCTCCGAAAATGTGAATCAGGTCATACATTCAATGGACATGTTATGCAATGATGAAGAAAAGCATACTTTAATTAAAATGGATTTTTTAATGAAAACATTTTTGGTACTATTTAGTACAACTTCCAGAGGAATAAGAATTGACATATATGAACTGTGCCCAATTCATCACGATTAGAGATGGAAAAATTCTGTTCTCTTACTCTTTATGAGTAGCCAAAACCAACTGTTGTCTCATCTCCATCTCAAGAATGTGACATGATCAAACAATGATTTGGTTACCACTTCCCCCTTACCTAATTTTAAACTATGAAGCTCTGCTGTTTTATCAGTTGGAGCCTCAGCTTCAGTACTTTTCTGTAGACTGTCCAGGGATAGTCTTTAAAACCCCCATGCCCATCACAAACTGAAAAGCACAACTCTTTGCCTTTGTCTTTCTACCAGGAGTCACAGTGTCCCTCCGGTCTGCCCCACCACCATCTTACCTTGCTCTCAATGCTTTGGGAGACATTTTTCTTGCACTCCCAATATTCGTCCCTCATCTTCCTCCTCTCTGCCAGAAACAACCAGAGACCCATCCTCCTCCACATAGATGTATGACTCTGAGAACATAGGGAGTATCTTGCTTGGTCTGAACCAGTTTTAGTATCTCATTCACCTTGCTTATAATTGGAGTAAGCATGGGCACGACAAGTAATGCTGGCCAATGAGACATGAGGGATGTATGCAAGGGGGCAATAGGGAATTTCTCCTTACATTTAAAAAGAGAAGTTCAGGAAGAGATGATAGCTGGACATTTTTAGGATTATATCTGATGCCTGAAAGTCCTACAGCAATCCCAGAGCAGTGAAATGAACTAGACTAGCGCCATTCATTACAGCCATAGCTGTTGAGCACTCGAAATGTTGCTAGTCAAAAATGAGAATATATTTTTGATATATTGGATTCAATAAGAGGTATTTTTAAAACTAATTTCATCAGTTTCTCTTTACCTTTTTAAATATGGCTACTAGGATACTTTTAATTTCATATGTAGTGTGTTTATATTTCTATTAGACTCTGAAAGGCAATCCTCAAAACAAAACCACAGAAACTCAAGGAGGTTAGTCTTGCCAGTCAAGGAAATTGCAAGAGAGCAAAAGGGAAGACAACTAGAACTAGACTGAGGACAAAATCCAAATGTTAAAAATTGAAGAGCTGAAATGTGAAGAAAACTTCGTCCTAGATGATGTCATTAACCGACTATTGACTTCATTTACATCTCTGGAGTTGTCCTATCTCAGGATTTCTTTCTATATGAGATAGGAAATCTCCCTAATAGTTCACACCATTGTAAGTTGGGTTTTCTGTTACTTAGAGCTAAAAATATCTTGACACAGTGCCTCGTCTGTCATTACCTGGAGAGGCCACTTGGACTGTGCCAATCTCACGGTTAAAAACCTAGGGTTCACTGAGACACAAGCCCCTGACCTTGCTGTGGACCTAAGATAAAAAGTATAGAGTTTGGAATCTTCATTTTCATTGGAATGTTGTAAGTATTTGTCACATATTAGATGCTGCATTAGTCTGCTAGGGCTGCTGTGACAAAGGACCACAAACTGGGTGGCTTATACAACAGCAATTTATTGTCCTGTGGTTCTGGAGCATAGAAGTCCTAGATCAATGTGTTAACAGGGTTAGTTCCTTCTGAGGACACTGAGGGAGACTCTGTGTCATGGTTCCCTCCTTCCTTCTCGTGGTTTGCTGGCAATCGTTGGCCTTCCTTGGCTTGTAGATATATTGCCTCAATCTCTGCATCATGTTCACATGGCATTCTCTCCGTGTGCGTGTATGTCCCTGTGTCCAAATTTCCTGTTTTTATAAGGGCACCAGTCATATTGGGTTAGGGCCCACTCTAATAATCTTGTCTTGACTTGATCCTCTGCAAAGATCTTATTTACGAATAAGGCCACATTCACAGGGAGTAGGCATTAGGATCTCAACATCTTTTGGGGAGACACAATTCAACCCATAACAGATGCTAACTAAATGTGTGTTGAATTGAAATTAATTGTGCATTATAAATTGCAAGCTTCTGCCCAAATCTGTGTACTATGTGATTATAGAAAAAGCAGTATATGTCTCTCATGTTCAAAAGAGGGCATAGTAAGGGCAGGCAGCAAATATTTCAACACCAGCTTCTTTGAGTGGCTTCAGGAAGAAAACTGTTGTAACTAGACAGTTAATAGTCAAATTTTGGGGCCACTGACGTTTTAAAGAGTAGCCACTGATGTTTTTAATGTAGCCAATACTGTACATTCTAATGAGTAGGTTGGCTCCTTTTATAAGTCAACCTGCATTTTTTCTGATTTGTGTTTTGACCTAGATGAGTCAGGTAGGTGACCCTCTTCCTGTGGTGGCATTTCCCACAAACTGCTGTTAAGGCAGCTGTTCTCTCTCAGACTCCCCCCCAACCTGTAAACCCCTAGCAGCTGGGTTTGCAAGTTAGCTAAATAGAGAGCTAGATGGAGCAGGATGCATGGAGCTTGCATCACGATCCAGTGCAAATTTGCCTTTAATAAGTTACTTAAGTTGGAAGAATTTATTTATATCCCCAATCAATGGAATATACTTTGACCTGAAAATTTTCAGAACCTTACTATTCACTATGGATTTCTCTATTTAGTGCATTTCCCTATATCAACAATGCATTCTTTTTATTTCCTTTTTTTTTCCAAGAATTACAAAGGCATGAAGTTCTTAGGTTTAAGAAATCCTCTAGTAACTGACAATAGATGATTACAAAGACTTAGTTCATAACAGAGAAGGTTGTCTATCTTTGTTCTCCAAATCAATTTTTTCCTAACATGGCTACAGTGTTTCTGTTCAGCTTAAGTGCCAACCTCTACACGGATGGAGTGGCATATGGCTGCAAGTTATAAAAAACAAAGTCATGACGCCCTCCCCTGTTTGCATTCCAGACTCAAATATCCACAGGGAATTTTCAATACCTGTTCTTATTTCACAAAGTTGTCTCAAGGCTGTCAGGATCCCAACTTGTCCATTCTTCAGAAGGAACAGAAGAGAGAATAATGACGTTAAGTAACATTTACTGAAAGTGGATCATGTTCCAGGAACTGTGCTAGATGCTCACATGCATTAGCTCTAACCCTCAAACCAAACCTGCAAGAAAGGTATTATTATCCTCATCTGGTACAAGAGAAAACAGAGACTTAGAAAAGTTAAGTATCTCATCCAATAACACAGCTGGCAAAAATAGAACTAGGATTCTATTCTAGACACCAAAATCTACTCTCTTGCTCTTTTATCATAACATTAATACTTAATATCTTTCACTTCATCAACTAAATACAAGGTAACTCAAACACCCATTCTTCTTATACTCATGAGGAAAGCTTATTACAGTCACTGGTAATTGCTCTTATTGTTTTAAAATGTTATTATGTGAATATCCTTTCTATTTCTATTTAGCGTGGTAATCTGTAGATGTCTGAATCACTCAGAAGAAGTCCTAGATCTAACAGGATAGGACGAGAATATCATCTTACATGCCATTTTTGAAAATAAAAACTTATAAATAAATCCATACTTAACTGAATTCAGCAGGAAACACTAGTAGGAAGCTACAGCTAACAATAGGCATCAGCACACTATCACCCGTGGGCCAAACCCAGCCTGCTGCCTGTTTTTGTACAACCCACAAGCTAAACGTGGTTTCTACATTTTGAATGGTTAAAAACCAATCAAAATAAGAATATTTCATGAGAATTTTATGAAATTCAAATTTCAGCGTCCATAAATAACATTTTTTTTTGGAGCAAGGCCACCCCCGTTCCTTTTTGAATTGTCTGTGACTTTGAGCTACAGCAGCAGAGTCGAGTAGTTGTGACGGAGATCGTGTCACCTGCAAAGCCAAAAATATTTACTACCTGGCCCTTTACAGAAAAAGTTTGCCCATCCAATTATATCAGTTACTATGGAAGGGTCTGTTAATGTGACCAAGATAGAACACAGACTCTGCTCTCAAGGGAAGTACAATCTAGGAGAGGGCTAGGATGCATACAATTATCTAGAGGAAGGTAAAGCAAGGTCGGTGCGATAAGAGATGTCCAGGCTCAGAGAATGTCCAAGGGAGGGGAAGATGTAAAAAGGAGTGGAGATGGAGACGTGCTGGATCTTACAGCCTCCTGCTGCCCGATCTAGTAACTGAAAATCAGGGTTAGTGCACACTGGCCCCCTTTGTCTCTCTTTACTCTGCCTCACACACACACACACACACACACATACACACGCACACATAAAAGATCATAAAAAGTCTTTTTCAGGAATAACTTTGTTTTCAAAATTCTATTTTTATTAAGTCTCCACAATATACCACTTGAGTCAAAGTCACATGTATGAAACTCTCATTCATTGCCCATGAATTTCAAAGCTCTAAGGAATTTAGATGTCATCTAATCCAACACTTTCATTCTACAGATGAGAAAACTGAGCCCTCAAAGGTAAAGGGAATTTTGCAAATTCAAACAACTAGTCAATGACTGAGCTCACGGGAAAGGGCACTGTGTGTGTTCTACACACATTTTCTAATTTAGCTCACAACAGCCCTGCAAGGTCGATATTATCTCCGTTTGACAAAACAAAAACCTGAAGCTCAAAGAAAGTAAAAAACATAACCGAGGTTCACAGATACTTTTTATAGAAACCAAAAACTAAAACTTAGATTCCAAGTCCTGTGATTTTGCTACTTTATAATCCACTGAAAACCTGTAACAGAGATACTTTTACCCCAGTGCACACGATTCACCTTATTCTAAAAAGAAGGTGTCCAGCCTCAAAGCCACATACTGCTCAGAGCATCTGTGGTTTTCTTCAACCACCACACACGTACCTGCTGTGGCATGGTTCTGGCAAGCTTTATAAAATAACTCGTCATTTATAGATTTACTTTATGTCATTCTTTCCTAAAATTAAATTGGTCAGATGAACATCTAGAAATGGTTCCCTTTCAGGAAGGCATGAGGTAAAAACCTATAATACTTCTGTTGTACACGAAGCTTGTGCTAGGTCGGACTAATGAGGCATTTATTTTCCTCACAAAATACAGACTTACGTGTTAATCTGGTCCTCAGTACTCAGAGCTTTGACTGTTTATTAGTTACAAAAAGTGATTGTATAGTAATATGTTCACTTTTAGAAAAACCAACACACCATAACTCTTACCCCAAAAGACCGTATATCTTTTTTTAAAAAAAATTATTTTATTGTGGTCTAAATAGTTTATAACATTGTGAAATTTCAGTTGTACATTAATATTGGTCAGACAACATATAAATGCACCCCTGTACCCCTTGTGACCACTCTCCTCACCATTCCCCCTGGTAACCACTAAATTGTTCTCTTTGTCCACTGTTTGTCTATATTCCACATATGAGTGAAATCATATGGTGTTTGTAAAAGACCATACATTCTTGAAAGGATGTATCAGAGACTGGTTAGATGCTCATCCTGACCATTTCCTCTCCTTCCTGAGCTTACAAGTAGACTACATTTCCCAGTCTCCACTGCAGTTAGATATGGCCATGTGACTGAGCTCTGGCCAATGAAACATGGGAAGAGGGTACCATGCCTCCCCCAACTTGATAATAAACGCTTCAGCACAATCATCCATATTCCCTCCCTTTCCTCATCTGTTGGCCACACACAATCTGCTGAAGATCCTCAAGATCACCTAAGAGGTGATTCACCCATTAAAGGGATTGGATCCCTAAATGATTGCATGGAGCAGAGCCCCTCCCTCTGGCCCCTACGGATAGCATTGGACTGCTAGGAAAGGCAGAAATAAGCTTGTTGTGCTAAGTCAGTGAGATTCAGGATTCTTTTCACAGCATTTTATCAGCCCTAAAGATTCAAAAGTGCTTCCACTGGAAGTTGATGTGCCATGGCCCAAATGTTTCCAGCTCTTTGATTTTCTTCTTCCCTTTGCATCCTCTCTCACTTTATTTTGAATGTTCATGCTTTCGGTAGAAGCAGCTCTTCATTGTCCAGGGTGAATTTGAATATTGGCAACAACCAAATGACATCTGACACCAAATTTTGTAAATAAAGATTAACCAAACTGTAAAAATCTGTAAAAAAAAAAAAAAGAGTAAACAATAATGTTGCTAATCCAAAGTAACATGTGACTCTAATGTAAATCCAGCCCACAGCCTGTCGCCACAGACAAAGTTCTACGGGAACACAGCCACGCCAGTGTTTGCATACTGTCTACGACTATTTTCACACACCACAGCAGCAGAGTTGAGGAGTCGTCACTTGGTTCGCAAAATGGAAAATATTTACTATCTGGTCCTTTTATAGAAAAATTTCTTGACCCTTGCTCTAAAGGAACAAGATAAATATCCTTTTTTAAATGACCTACTGACTTTGAACAGAATTCCAAAATAGAAATTCCAAAAAGTTTTAAGCGTGCCAACCTTGTAGGACCAATTATAGAAACCTCTAAAAAGACGATTGTGAAAAAATAATACTCATGAATATATATGCTCCACGAGATTGGTTAAAATTCAGCCACTCACCTCCTAATTCTTTTAACAAAGCTGAAAGACAAGTTACATACTAGAAAAAAAGTTTGTTGATAAAGGATTAGTGTCCAAAATAGATATAGAACTATAAATCAAAATAAAAAGACAAACATACTAAGAAGAATACGGAAAAAGGATACGCACACACAATTCACCAAAGACAAAAATCTAAATTTTCAATAAACATATGCAAATGATTTCCAACTCACTAATCATCAGAGAAATGCAAGTTAAAGTAATGATGAGATACCATTTCACACCCAAAAGATGGGCAAAACTTTAAAATCTGAAAATCTCAAATGAAGGCGAGAATGTGGGAAAGTGGGAACCTTATTGCTAGGAGGTGTGTAATTTGCATTACCACTTTGGAAAACAATTTGGTAATTTCTAGTCAGGCTTAGCCCGTGGACACACATCTTACAACCCAGCAATTCCATTTCTAGAAATGTACCCTGAAGGAATTCTCACATATGAGCATAAGGAGACTATCCAAAGATGGGCATTGCAGCCCTGCTTATAACAGAGAAAAGCAGAAGCAGCCTTCAACAGTAGGGAGCCAGATAATAGAACTGAGGATTATTCACATGTGTAAAATTATACAAGAGTTAAAATGAATTAACTATTTCTACCTGGATACATTTCAAAAACATAATGGTGAATTAAAAGGCAATTGCGATGGAAAACACAGTAGCATACCATTTATGTAAAATGGTTAAATGCACGGAATCATAAATTTTTATGGGCACGTTTATATAGTAAAATTATAAACACAAGTTTAAGGTAAAAACATAGTAAAAGTTAAAAAGAAAAAAACCATACAGATTGACTTCAGATGATAGTTCTCTCTGCAAAGGGAAGGAAGGGGCATGAATAAGGTGTTGTATCTCAGCCATGATCTCATGGTTATTTCTTTAAAACAGAGAGAGTGAAAGAAAGTATGACACAATTATAGCATCTGTTTATTAAGAGGGTGACAAGTAAATATCTATTTATGATGGGTTTTGGTATTTTTCTGGACATTAGGTAGACTGTGACAAGTGACATTCAGGAGACCATGAATTGTTTATCCATTCAGGGCTGAGCCCACCTAGAGAAGCCAGTTCCCATGATTATTCTTGCCTTGGGATTTTTGGAGAAAGGAAATGGTGTGTTGACCTCAAGTAGGTGTTTACCTCCTTGCTCCCCAGGGGATTACTGGCTCTACAAAGTTAGAACTTTCATGTATTTTGTGATGTTAACCCACAATTAGGCATCTCCTCCTCCTCTCTCATAACACCGGTTCCCTTCTACTGCCTCTGAACACAGATGTAGACAGTAGAGACCATAGCTCATAGCCTAGAGTATGCCCCTGCCTCAGTCTACATCCCTTGTCAGGTCTCTGCTCCAAAGTCGTTTTCTCATGCTGCAACTCCTGAAAGTAGGTGAAACCTCCCCATTTCACCCTTGTCACTGCACTCTTCCCTTCTTAACACCTGTCACAGCCATATTTAGCCATTTATGTTAACATGCAATTGATGTCTGTATTATTCAGGGTTCTCCAGAGAAACAGAATCAATAGGATATAGTTAGATGGTAGATAGATAGATAGATAGATAGATAGATAGATAGATAGACAGACAGAAGAGGATATTTATTATAGGAATTGGCTCATGCAATTATGGAGACCAAAATGTCCATGATCTGCCATCTGCAAGCTGGAGACTCAGGAAAGCCAGTGGCATAATTCAGTCTGAGTCCAAACGCCTGAGAACCAGACTACTGGAATAAGTCCTGGAGGCCAAAGGCCCAAGAAGCAGGAGCACTGGCGTGGGCAGGAGAAGATGGACATCCCAGCTCAAGAAGAGAGAGAGAATTCTCCCTTCCTTTGCCTTTTTGTTCCTTTCTAGCACCCAGCAGAGTGGATGATGCCCAATCTCATTGGTGGGGATGAATCTCTTTTCTCAGATACTGAATCAAAACAATCTCTTCCAGAGACTTGTCCACAGCAGTGTCTCCAGAGCCAAGTTCTGCACCTCGAATAGATACTCACTAATTATTTGTAGAATGAAATCCCACTTTCTGCTGAAGTGCAGAAAGAATCCTTTTGAGAATTGAAGGCTGAGCATGAACAAAACAGATATTGCATGTCTGCTGAGTACAAATACTGTCACAGGTAGTGAATTAGTAGAATTCTGAAGATCTAAGTTCCAAACCTGGCTTGGCCACTTACCAGCTCTGGAATGCTCAGAAGGTTGACTTCATCAAGGGAAGTCTGCAGCCTCGAAGGAGAGACAATCCACACAGTTGTTAAGAGGCTCAGCTCTCTCACTCACTCCTTTTGTGGTCTTGGGCAATTTATTTAACCTCTGAGTCTATCTTCTTATCAAAAACAGACAGCAATAATTATACCCACAGGATGGGTTGTTATGGGTATTATTGTAGGAGTGTAAAAATGTTATATGAGTAGTGTTGCTGGACTGTATCAAGCAATCAAGAAATATAAGGAAGAAGGAGGAGGAGAAACTACAGGAAAGCTTGTAAATCAGAAATTATAATACGTATGTTATCATAGTTCTGGCAAAACATCACATCACGCTCTACTGGAGATGCAGCTATAGAGAGAGATGACTGTGCCCCTTGCCCTTGAGCAGCTTCTAGTCTCAAAGAGAGGGTAACGTGTGTCCATGTTAAGAAAAAACGGGTGATCCAGCAATCACGCTGGTATTTGGTATTTGCCCAAATGACCCGAAAATGTATGTCCACACAAAAATCTGCACACAGATATTTAAAGAAGCTTTATTCAGAATTGCAAAAACTTGGAAATAACCAAGATGTCCTTCAGTAGGTGAATGATAAATAAACTGTGATGCGCCCAGACAATGGGATATTGTTCAGTGCTAAAAAATGAGCTATCAAGCCACAAAAAGACATGGAGGAAACTTAAATTTATATTACTAAGTGACAGAAAACAATATGAAAGTCTGTATACTGTCTGATTGCAGCTACATAATATTCTGGAAAAGAAGACAATTATAGAGATAGTAAAACACTCAGGGGTTGGGGGAGGGAGGGATGATCTGGTGTAGCACAGAGGAATTTCAGGGCAGTGAAACTACTTGGTATGATACAGCAATGGAGATATACGTAACTACACATTGTCCAAACCCGCAGAATGTACAACGCCAAGAGTGAACTCTAATGTAAACTGTGGACTTCGGGTGATAATGATGGGTCAATAGAAGTGCATAGATTGTCACAAATGTACCACTCGGGCATGGGGTGTTGATGGTGGAGGAGGCTTGGGGGGGGGGGGGCAGAGGGCATGCGGGAATTCTGTACTTTCTGTTCAGTTTCGCTGTGAACTTAAAACTGCTCTAAAAAATAAAGCCTTTTAAAAGATAACAGTAATAATAATGCATGGCAGTCCTGAGTGTCAAGGATGTGGGGTAGACCAAGGTGCTAAAGGAGGTCAGTAGAGACCGGGGCCATCAACAGAAAGGCAACATGAGCTCAGCTAGAAGACAGAGGAGGACGGGTCCATGAACCCAGGAGCCATCTCTGAGGCGGGCAAGGAATGCCACCCCTCCAAACACCAGTGAGGAGGGGGTGGAGGGGGAGGCCCCTTTTTTCCAAGAACAAGTTTAAAGAGCTATTATTTGAACTGTTTGCACTAAAAAGAGCAATAAACACTCATCTCAATAAAACTCCTTAAATACAACAATATTTATTAGGCCCAGTCTGGCTCCTCTTGGTTATTTTTTTGTTAAATATTCAAAGCAGAGTACAATTTACTTCTCCATTAAAAAAAAAAAATCTTTTTTCCATTCTGTTTTGGTTTGTGGGTTTTTGTTGTCATTTCTTCCTAAAGCGCTGTTTCCTCACATTTGCATCTCCCAGCCTTTTTAATGTGATATTCCATTTAAACCGCCTTTTAATTGTACGTGCTGCCTTGGCAGAACATGACTGATGTACTCGCGTTAATTAGGGCTCCAGTCAGCAGCCCGTGCCAGCTGGAAACTGAGAAACAAGCGTAAATTATTCTGTCATCAATCAGCTCGAAAATGTTTGAATCACTAATTAGTTTGCAATTTGGGTGACAGTTTATCTGACGCAGGCGGTGTCAGAAACTTCAGATCTTAGATGAATAATTTGCCAGGAACAAGCACAGATTCCCTGCTTTTAAATACATGAAGGTTTATCTGCATGTTCAAAGGTGGCTCAGCGGTCTTCATTAACTTCCAACTGGGACTATGTAAATCACAAATCAGTGTGAGCCTCTTCAGGCCGCGGTGGCTTAGCAGATGATATTTAGAAAAAGAAAGCCTCTTTTCTCTTCCTTTTTTTTTATTAATAATTCATAAACTGATAGACAAGGATGTTTGGGCTTTAACAGCTTAAAAAAATCACAATGGTTTAAAAAAAAAGCAATCACCCCCCTTTTACATGAAAATTAGTGGTGCTGTATCTTGCTGGTTAACTGATTTATTCTCCTTTGCCATCATGTGACTGGAATGTTAAACGAGGAGTAATTATTAGCCCTTGTCCTTTGGAGAAGGATCGTTATTGGGATTTTATTAAATGGCAGACTTATGCTTCCGTTTAAAGAGAAAGGTATGTAGACTAGGGTAAGGTGGGAGGGACGAATATGCAGTAAAAATTAGAAAAGAGAAATTTTTGTCTGAAAGCATCGTAAAAATCTATTATTAATCCAGTTATGGGGGCTAGGACAGCCCCCAGGGTATTTGAATCAAGGATCAGGCCTGTTAATAACTCCCTGCATTAACTGTTGGTGGGAGGGGATGTCATCTGTGGATACTTTAGGATTATGGTGCGATTTGGATCTCCAGCTCCATTATCTCTGCATTTATAGGCCACACGCTGCTCTATGCACAGAAGACGGAGGATAAAGGGAGTTGTCACCTTTCAAAATTTGTTCTCAAGAGGTCAAGTCAGGCCATGCTATTAATTGTAATAGACCTGGTATGCCGGGAGTGGCAAAAGCAACGCTGTCCACTTCTAGAAGGAAGAAGGAAAAGAAAGAAAGATAGGTGAGTTTGGAACATCCCATCCCTCTTCTTAGCTGCCTTCAAGGGAGAGGGCAGCTGTCTGGATGGAGAGGCAGGGGGGCCTCAGGTGCCCCCAAAATGGGAGAATGTGGGGCAGTGGGCAGTGCTGACTTCACAGCCCAGTTCTGTTCTAAGGCCTCAGTTTCCAAGAGGAGAAAGACAGGTGAGAGAAACAAAGCTAAAAACTTAGTATACCACTTTTTCCTCTCAAAGCAAGGCTCTAATTTCTTTTGTCGGGGAGTGTCTTAGCAATCTGCCATAGCCCCAGAGCTACCCTGTCAATTGTGCTGCCTCACCAAATCTTAGTTCACTGTTTCACCCCAAACCCCAGGTCCTGACTTCAGCCTAGGTGTTCTGTTTTCTGGATCAGCAAAGTAAGTTCCTATCCAGGACCACTCCCCAACCACCTCTGTGGTCTCTTCTTTCCTTCCCCACTCACCCTGTGCCCCTGCATCAATCCACTGAACTCACTCCCAAAGCACAGGAGATGGATGGACAGGAAGAAGGAAGCTATATTTGGCCAGGGCAATGAAAATAGCAAAAGATAAAAAATCCAGAATCCCCACAGAGTGTTGAGAGGACAGTGAAAAAAACAATCTGACTAATAAATACCGTAAAACACCCTGCATTTAGGCTTAGGGATGGGACATTTATCCTGGATAATGGGAAGTCATTCAAGATTTCCAAATGAGGAAGGAATACAATGAAGTTAGTTAAGTGAAGCATAGTATGTCTACAATTGGAGTAACACTATTTTGGTTGTGTGCTTTAAAATTGGCTTATTTAGAACAGAAAGGTCGTAAATATCCTCCTGATCTGCCAAAGTCCTTCATTCAATTAAAGGAGAATTTTAAGAACAATTTTGTAAAAACATAAATATAAAAAACTGGTGAGACAAGCTACAGCCTGGAAGAAAATATTTGCAAACCATGTATTCAACAAAGGACTAGTATCCAAAATATATAAAGAACTGTCAAAACTCAACAATATAAAGAAAACCAAGCCAATTAGAAAATGAACAAAAGACACTAAGTGAAATTTCACTTCAGAGGATGTACAGATGGCAAATAAGCAAATGAAAAGATGTTCAGCATCATTAGCCATTAGGGAAATACAAATTAAAACCACAACGAGATATCACACATACCTATTAGAATGCTTAATATACAAAATAGTGGTACCATCAAACGTGGGTAACAATGCAAAGAGGCTGGATCACTCAAACATTGCGGGTACAAATAGCAAGTGGCACAGCCACTCTGCAAGTGAATATGGCAATTCCTCACAAAACTAAATATGCAATTACCATGCAACTGGGCAACTGCATCTTGGGTATACAATCCAGAGAAATGAAAACTTGGGTTTATACAAAGCTTGTATATGAATCTGCATAGCAGCTTTATTTGTAATAGCCAAGACTGGAAAGAACTCATGTGTCCTTCAATGGGTGACTGGTTAAACAAACCAATGTATGTCCATATCGTGGAATCCTACTCAGCAATAAAAATGAACAAACTCTTCATACACACAATAACTTGGATAAATATCAGGAAAATTACGCATAGTCAAAAAAGTCAATCCCAAAAGATCACATACTTTGTAACTGTATTTTGTGTAACCTTCTTGAAATGACAAAAGTATAGAGATGGAAACCGTATTGCTAGGTTTATAGGTGTTAGGGGTGAGGGAGGGAGGATAGTGAAGAAGTTTGTAAAGATAACATGAGGGATCTTTGTGACAATGGAACTGTTTCTGTATCTTGACTGTGGTGGTGGATACACGAACCTACAGTTTTGGTCAAATTGCATAGAACTAAATACATGCACACACACACAAACAAATACAAGGAAAACTGCGGAAATCTGAATAAGATTGGTGGGCTGCATCATGTCAATATCCTGGTTGTGATGTGCACTTGGTTTTACATGATGTTGTCATTGGGGAAAACTGAGTAAACGGTGTAGGGGATCTCTCTGTATTATTTCTTAGAACTGCATATGAATCTACAATTACTTCAAAATAAAAAGTTTAATCAAAATCAATATATAGTCCAAAACAAAATCTGTTAATGCCTCTGTTTGAAAGATCTGCAGAAACACAAGACCCAGGGAGAGTTTTCTCCCACCATTTCAGAAGTGGAAATGGGAGTAGCTGTTATTCAAGGATCCAGATTGACGGCAGCTCTACAATGTTCAACACATAACTTCTAAGGTCGCTCTGGGGGGTCGGCGAATGGGGTCACCATCCCAGAGAGCTGGAAGGGAAGAGTGTGGAGGAGCATACAAGGGAGATTTTATGAGCCAAGCTTGGAATGATGCACACCGCTTGCTAACGTGCTAAACAAACAAACAAACAAACAGACAGGAAAGTTCATCCCAACCAAGGAGGAGACTCTAGAATTATTTCAATCCTTTTCTTCCTCAATGCTCCTGAAAAACATCAAAATAGCCTCTTATCATGAAAACACTGAAAATTAGAATTCTATAATCTTTGGAAAATGAAAGGAAAGATGATAGCACTGCTGACTCCTGCCCATGAAAGGGATTTATCTTTAAATGTTGGTAATTTTTTTTCAGATCATTTATTTCACCATCAAGCTGTTTATTAAAAATTTGAAATTGGAAGAACAATCTCATGATTACCATATAAGCCCAGTAGCACCAAATTGCCTTCCATAACCCTTAGCATACTAGTGTAAATCAAAATCTGAGTCAGTGGGACAGGGAACAGGTTAAGTTTTCTATAAGAAGGCAGGGAGGCAGACAGGCTCAGGCTGGTTTTCAATAGATCACTCCTGGATAGAACACGACAAGAAGTGCCTTAGGAAGCTAAGATGTATTGTAAGAACATTGGATACCATGTAAAACCTACGAGGAGATCAGACCTCGCCTGCCTCACAACCAGCCACCTGATTTATCCAATCATTCATTCCACTAATGTGCACAAGTGTGCAAATACTGCACTCGGTACTAGGAATTCAATGGTGAGCAAGATAGATCCCAGTCTACGCTCCATGGAGTGTATAGCCCCTTCAAGGAGCAAGCCACTTCAGATAAAGTGTGACAAGTGCACTGATAGGGGAAGTAGAGTTTACTATGAGAGGAGATAGCAAGAGTCTAGTCTTAATCAATGAGGGCTGCTTTGTGGAAGATTAAGTCAACATGTAATGGGCAATTAGAGGTTAACTAGGAGAAGAGGAGGGGAAAGAGGCAGAGCTCTATGTGTTGGGTCAATAATCTTTTTTTGTGATGAGGGCAATTGTAGCAAAGAAGTGGGTAAGCACCTCAAGCCCAACCAATGTAAAGAAATGGGAAGGCTGATAAAGGAGACTTAGAGTCTAGATGCCCTAGAAGGGCAAATACTGGCTCTATAATGATGCTCAGGAATGGAGAAGTCACAGCAGAAAAGAAATCAACAGAAGAAAACATACTCTTTGTCTGCCTTTAACCTCCTCCCTCCGCCTACTCCTCCTAAAGAAGGTAAGACTAAAACACAGAGAATACTTAATCCCCAGTTGTATGTCTCCTTCTGTGGGGATAAATCTTTTTCAAGGTCAGTTGTAACTTTTTAACTCACCCAGCAGTATGCTCCAACCTTCTCCGGGAGAGTCTCTAAGATACTGATTTACTGCTTGTATCAACCAGGCTGTAGGTTCAACTATTCAATCTTATTTCTTGACATCCCTCGAGTGTTGCCCTCAACTGCGTAGTCCAAGATGGCTCATCATTTTGTTCACAGTCCAGCCAGCAAATGGTGGGGAAGGGAAAGGGGCAATGGGGGGAGTGTCCCTCCCTTCATATGAATGTGCGTACCTCCTATCCACCTGCATTCCATTGGCCAGAACTTAGCCATATGACCACATCCTAAAAAAGGCCCTAAAAAAGACTAAGAAATGTATCTTTTGTGCTAGGTGGCTATGTGCCTAGCTAAAAATTAGGAATTTGATTACAATGAGATGAAGGGAAGAACAGATATTGGGACAAATATCAGCCTCTGCCACACCATTTCCTTTGAACATGGCTGATCCCTCGTTTATTGCAGTTTCAACTCAGACTACCCCAGTAGTAAAGCCCCATTGTTGTTGAAATACAAAAATCATCTTACAAAAAGCTCTGGCCATTCATTTGATGGGGGCACATCAGCCACATTATTTAGCTCTAGAAATCTATAGACTAAAGAAAAACAATTCTATCCACCAGCTATCTTGATTTATATACTCAGAATTTTCATAAGATAGGGAAGTTTGTCTGAAGTTAGAGAAACAGAGACTTTTTTAACCTAGTGCAATTTATCACATTTGTTAAAAGATGGAGATAATCATTGGCATGCTCCTTTGTCCTGTCACATGACATCAGAGCATGGTAATTCCATCCTATAACCTACACAGAACCACTTAAACTCTATCTTCAGCTTCTCTCCCACTCCAGATTCCAGGAAATTTCCTGGAGGGAAATATAACGTCAGTACCTTGCTGCTTTACTGTTGATCTAGTTTACTCCCAGTTTTCCTCCCCCGTTGGCATCCCAGTTTCTTAGAGACTGGAGTCCTGTCTTGTCCTTATGACTGACTCTTCCCTTGTTTCTCACTGGTCAAATATCAGCCTTGACACCCATTTCTCCTGTGAGTCAATTTCCTTCTCGTATTTCCTTCCTGTTGCGTTTCTTCCTTGGCCCCTTCCCATTTATAGCCTTTCACTAACTGAATTCCTTCATTCTTTAAGTAGAATTACTGTCCCATTGATCACCTAATTTGATGATAAGATGCTTCAACTCTAATCTCTTTGGAAGACAAGCCAATGTTAGGCCAACCAATCTTAAATTCTCCTGAGACCCACTTACACAAGTGCCCTCTCATGCACTCACTCTCTCTTATCTCAGATAGACCTAGTATTGATCTTTTATTAATAATATTGTTAATGACACCCTAATTGTAATTTTTCCTTCATTGACTTCTTTCTTAGTTTGAGATCTGCCTTCAGATTGCTGTCCCAGTGTATTCATCCTTTGAATCACCAATTTGCAGCATAATTTCCATTTGTAGTCTTCTAGCCCCTTGGTTCTAGCTTGGTTCCTGATATTGCCTTCTGCCACTGGAGATAATCCACAACCACCTTAATTGGTGTGTGCCTTTTTGGAGTGATAGCATAGTCAGCTTTTGTTAGGTTGTGCTGCAGTAACAAACAAACCCATCAGTTCAACAGCTTAGTTCAACAGAGGCTAATGTTTCACTCACATTACATGTTGGCTGCAGCTCTACTCCATGCCCTCCTTATCTGGGAACAAAGTCCGAAGGAGAAGCCCCTATCGGGGACATGCCAGTCTCAAGGCAAAGGGAAAAAGGAGGTGGCAGAACCAAGGATGGCTGGGTCTCTGCTCAGAAGTGTCACACCTCCCTTCCACACATATACCTTTGGCCAAAGCAAGTCAACGATGCCTAGTCACATGCCCAAGGAGCAGAATTTATAATCCTCCCACAGGGACAAGCCTGGTAGAAAAGGGCCTGTATCTTTTAACAGAAATATAATCTACCAAAAACTTTCCAAAAATGTGCCCAAGAGCTTTCTGGGTTGCCCGGCAATCACTCGTTAGGACTAGGGTTGCCTTCCCCACAGCAGGTGATGTTGAAACTTCACACATCTCTCATGGTCTCCATGGCTGGGTAACTGGTTTTTCCATTGTTACTATAAACTTCTGACCCTTAAGCTAGGTCTGTTTGGCATCCAAACAGTCTTTTTGATTTGCCAACTGATAAAGCTGCTCTCAAGCTTGACCCATAAAAAGGAGAACAATGTAGTAGAGGGGAGCTGGGTAAATTCCCACCCCGAGAGCACCACCCCATAGCTTCCACCGGGCCCCAGGCCCTGGCACACACATGCCTCTAAGTGGGACTCTGAGAAAATGGAGGCTGTGTGCCTGTTCATACTAAGCTGGGATCTGTAAGCCTCTTTCTTAACCTCTGTTGGGCTGAGATTTTGGAAATCATACTCTCTCCAATCTTCAATGTTGGGGCTTCGATTGACAAGGCCCCTGTCAAGAGACTGTTTTATTTCCTCCTCAATATCATAATCAAAATAGGGACACACTGCCATCAAGTACATGCTGGGGAGCAAACCACAGCCTTGTACTCCAAATGTACTGGCTTCCCATATTCACAGTTCACTACACCAAAAAAGATTCTGCAAGCTCTTCCCTTCTATGTGGTTATTCCTGATTAAAAAAACCAACGTAGTTATTAAAATAGCAAATATTTTAAACATAGCTATTAAAATAGCCAACAATTATTAACTTCAGTCTCTTCTCCTTCATTAAAAAAAATTTTTTTAGCTTCCTTTTGCTAAAAGCTCAACCTTTCCATCCATATAGCTTGGCAACATGGTCTACCTACCACTTTGATTTCAATTTAGGAAGTTCTCTCCCATTCAATAACTCTCCTTGGTTTACTGCTGTTTGTCCCCAGAGTTTGTAGTAACACTATTTTATTTGGAATATTTAACTCTACATAGAAACTTGCATCAACTCTAGTAATATCTGTAGCAGACTTCCAGCTCAAACACTTTTCCTTTCCACCCCTTTGTACACATCAAAGTTTTGTGCAGACATATAAAATAATTTTCATTAAACGTCGGGGGTTCTAAATAAGTAATTGCAATTTCATGGCGTATTAATATCCTAGGGCTGCCATAACAAAGTACCACGGACTGGTTGGCTTAAAACAACAAAAATTTATTGTCTCACAGTTCCAGAAGCTAGAAGTCCAAAATAAGGGTGCCAGCAGGGCCCTGCTTCCTCTGAAACCCCAGGGGAGAACCCTTCGCGGCCTTTTCCCAGCTTCTGGTGATTTGCCAGCAGTCCTTGGGGTTCCGTGGCTGGTAGTTAAGGCACTTCCACCTCTGCCTCTATTATTGCATGGCATTCTCCCCTCCTGTGTCTGTGTCTCTGTGTTTCCTTTCCTGTTCTAATAAGGACACTAGTCATATCGTTTTAGGGCTCATCCTAATGACCTCATCTTAACTTGATTACACCTGCAAAGAGAATAAAGTCACGTTCACACATACCAGGGGTTAGGAGTTCAACATTTCTTTTGGGGGACACCATACAACCCATAACACTGGGTAACATAGTTTAGATGTTACCTATAGTGCTAATTCTCTAGGTTAGCAGATTTGAGCCTGTGCCTAACTGAGGGAGAAGAGGCATCATCTTAGTGTGGCAGGCACATCTCACGTAGTTCATCTGCTTGCGAGGTGTGTCATTCCCAAACATTTCTGTTTCCAAATGACACACTGTACAGCAAGTGACAGAAGATTTATTGGCCACCCTTCACATATGCAGTCTTGCCCCGAAGGAGCGGTTATTAATCCAGCAAGTACTCTAAATAGGTTCCAATTCCTCTTCTTTCAACAATATCTTAATTCTTGATAGTGTTCTTTGCAAGACATAATGAATCTGGATGGAAATAAAAGTATTATTTTATTTACACATTTATTATATATCATGTATAAATGTTGCTGGTTTGTTCTTTGTATAAAGATAACACCTTGCCATAATGGAACTTAAAAAAAAAAATCTGAAAATTGTTAAAGAAAAATAAAACATAATAGGCTACCATCTTCATGCACCCTATTGACATTTTTACGTAACTCCTTCCAGTCTTTATGCATAGATTTGAAAAATAATTATGAACACACTACAGATACAAATCTACATGCATATTCAAGAGAGTGGCTTTAAATCTGTAGTTTACTTGTGATGGAGACAAGGGCCACTTAGTTCCTGGTAAGGGGGAAAAAAAGAAAAAGAAAATACGTTATTTATGAACCTAAGTCTCAAAAGTTATGTGGTATGAGTGAACAGCTTTAGTTTATGATAGATGAGGAAGCATTAGGTCATTAGTTTATAATAGATAACTAAGATGTTAGGTCTACGCAGCAAAGTGGATTAGATAAAAGTGGTCTAAATAATGCCACCCTTTGTTCACCTCAGGTACATGGAACATGATGGAAATATTTGATGGGGATAAGTTTGGTTCTGATTATCACAGGAGCCTAAATAATCAGCAAGGTAGAATCCAAAAATTAAGTTGCTATATGCTTTCTGCTTTTCTTGAAGAAAATGGTATATATTTCTTAGAGCTAGTGAAATATATAATGGAAATATGGAGCAATGTCTTTAGTTTCTGAGTTGTTTTTCCTCTCTTCTTATACATCTCAGCAATTTCAATATATCTATGCTGACAATTCCCCTGACATTCCAACCTCTCTGTTTATCATCCTTCTCAACTCCAGTTACTGTGATCTCTGTGCCACTAAAGTTACTCACAGATAAAGCCACACCTGGAATCCAGTATTCACCCAGAATTTTCTCTGCTTCTCTAACCACCCTCTCTTTAACTTCTATCTTGTTCATTCTCTCATACTTAAAGAATGTCCAGTTCCTTGAAAATTACCAGTTTTCTTTGCTTGTGAATCTCATCTTGACCTCACATTTCTGTACGAATTCTCAATCTTTACTCACTCACCAACCATCTTCTCCGGTTCTACTACGGGGCACAAGAAATGAAGAAAGTCAACAAACTATGATCTCAAACTTCACCTACTGTCTCATTTCAGTGCATTACAGCCGCCACAACAGTTTTTCCGTTTTCACATTCTTCAAACCCACAGCTCCTCCCTAAGATTCATTGCCCACAGCCAGGAAATGGCCACACTTGTGCCTTCGAGGGGAAGGTCAAAGCCCTTGTGGTCAGGCAGATCTGGGATCTCCACAAAGTAACTGTGTAACTTTGTGGGAGTCGGTTCACTTCCTGCACACCTCAGGCCTATTGTGAGGATGAAACAAAAGGAGGTTTGCAAAAGCACATCACCCAGAACCTGGAAGGGAGTCAAAGCCCAATAAATGTGAGTAGAACCCAAAAGCTAGATATTAGAGCTGCCTACCCTGTCTTTGCTTACGTCTGGCCCAAGCCGAGTTTCTCACATTCACACTCTACTCTCACAGAGACAGAAGGGAAAGAAGGAGGTGAGGAGACTTGGAGACAATTCAGGCAAACTTGAGTAGCCTCGTTTTCTTTCCTTCTTTTGCTTTTCCCGGTCTCTCCAAAATGGGTAGATCTGGGATTTGTAAAAACCACTGAAGAGACAGCAGAGAAGCCTGTGAGGTAAAACCTGGAAGGAGGACCTGGGTCTGTCAAGACTGGTTACTTTTTCTGGATTCATGTGCTGAAACCAGGATGCAGAATTGCACGTTTGTCAGTCCAAATTGGTTAGATTCTTTCTATGATTTACTACTTTACCGCTAGGGCCAAACTGAGGCACAGCAAGGCTTCAAATCTTGGCTTTGGTGGGGCCTCCCTGCCTGCCTTGGATGGTGCCCACGGCAAGTGGGCCCTTCATGCTCTGTTGGCTCCCGAGCAAGTCTGTGTTCCACCTACGTATGCCCTCCCTGGCCAACCCATGAACCTCTCCTTCCTACCAAAATTGGCTGTCCTGTGTTCCATTTCCTAGAAGCCAAGCGACAGCCACCCCCTCTAAGGAAGAAATTTTAGAAGGTTGCTGACATGTTTATGAACCGTGACTCTCCGTCCTATTTTAGCTAATGTATTTTCTTGTTAACCCAATGCTGTGACTCGAATGCTGAGAATTTTGGCCACTTTACAGAGCTCGGGGAGATATTTTTAGACATTCAGTACTTTGCAGCCCCACTGTGGAGGTGACCATCTTTAGAGTTTATATGAAAGTTCAATCTGCCATCAACAGCCCATAAATAGCACAAACCACAGCGATTGACTCAAAGCAAAATGAAACGCTTGAGTAATTTGAGGGTTAATGAATGTTCTGACTCAGATGGGCTGGCTCAGTGAGGGGCAGGTGCCGTGGACCAAGTTGGAACTCACTGCCTTTTCTAAATCAGTCAGGTCACTCTGTGGAGCTACAACAGAAGGTGTGCAATCTACAAGGCACTGTGTAATTTAAAAAGGCATCCCACCTAAAATTAAAATCCTTCCCCCAAATAGAGGAGGAGTAGGATGGTGCTAGTATATGTTGACATCCTCTATGTAGCAGACACGGCGTTAGACACTTTACATGTCCTGTCACTATCCACAACTAGGATAATATTTATGGAGACCTAATATGTGCCAGGTGGTATTTTAAGCACATTACATGTAGTAACTCATTTAACGCTCACAATAACCCCATGAAGTAGGTACTATTATTGGTTCCATTTTATAGAAACGTAGAGGTGCACAGCTGGCAAGATTTGAACAAGAACGTTGGCTGCCTCACTTGGCCCCCATAGCAATCTGTGAGATGTATATTATTATCTCCCCATTCTACATAAGAGTCCCATAAAAATAATGTAATCAGTGGCTGGTAAAGGTTATGTAGATTTGGTCCCAGATCCTTTTGGTTCTGGGGTCTGTCTCTTCTCATCACCTCATGCTGCCTGAGAGTCTGAAGCCACCACTCCTCCTCCACGCATAAGTAGCAACTGACAACCGAATGGATTCCTGTCAACAGGCACACACGGAGTGAATGATCTCAGGTGTCTTGGCGGGTCTCCCCTGTGCATCACGTTCTCAGCGAGGGAGGGCTATAAAACAAGGACAAAATGAAAGGGCTTATGAGTACTAAAAGGCTATAAAATCTCCTCGGATTTGGTTTCTAAGAAATCAAATGTAGAGGAAAAGCCATCCCGTGTATCTCTGAGCTCTGAGAGGTGGTCTGATTCTGAGTCCTTTCTGATGCCTCAGTGCTTTGCAGCACAAAACTCAACTCCTCTTGCTTTCAGAATGCTGTTATCCGGCATAGGGTAGTTTTGAAGCTGGTCCGAGCTTCCATTAAGAGCTCTTGATAATGACCTGATTCTGGATTGTCGAAGAGGAACTCCCTCCCCCAATAGTGAGAAAATATTGTGTCCCCTCTCCATCCCACCTCACAGAACAATGATTTTCGACATCAAAAGAAATCCTTGGAGACATGTGTTCGTGTCCTGCAGTGGTGTGATAAGTAAGAAAGAAGAAGAAGACAATGTTGCAGGTGATTATGAAGGATGTGGCCACTCGGGCAACAGAGAATATTTAGATGAGTTGGATAGAAGTAGAAAAGCAGTATAACTTGTAGCCATTTGACAATTTAGATAAGAATTTTGCTCTGCAAAGGAAAGCTTTATATATGTTTGGATTCTCTGACTTTTTTAAGGGTTTGATATTTATATAGCATTAAAGATATTCCAAACACATAGTAGGGACTCCATAAATGACCGAGTTGAAGGCGTGAATTAATACAGTTTCAAAAAGGGGAAAATGCCGTCTCTAAAATTTTTTTTATAAGGTAGACAATAAAATGTTTTAACATTCATGATTTTACTTTATATGTTGGGAAAAGCTTCTTTTAAAATATTCATTCCTTTCACCACTGCTTTTGTAGCCTTTCTCCCCTTATGAATAATGCTAATACATTATGTAAAAACTACATGTTGTTAAATATACTTTATTAAGACCATGACTGCTGAGTTCTGGGAGATTTTCCTTTCCCTCAAATGAAAATGTTAGTTAGCTTTGGCTGTTCTGGAATGACAATCAGAGCAGACAAGAAAGGGGCCGTGATCTATTGTTCAGTTTGTCCTCTTCACCCGGGGCCTCACCAAATAATTAGTTAATTAATTAATTAAAGACCAGCCACGGTAACATTGTTTGCTGTACATTCTGTTCAGACTATTTATCCAAAGGGAGCTGTCAGCCGTGACTGGCCGTGACTGCCAAGTTGAGGTTGGATTAATCCCCACCAGTGGATATTGAGAACAGAGAAGAACCTGTTGAAATGGTCTGTGTTCAGAAGGGAGGGGGAGTGGTTGGTGGCAGCTGGGGATGTTAGCAACAAGGATATTTCACAGAAAGGGTCTTTAGTAGGAAATCAGCCAAAAGAAATAGTAAAATTAGGGCAGAAACAACATCCTGGGAACGGGGTGAAGGGAGGGGCGGAAGCAACAATCAGAGATCAATTGCAACCATTCGGGTACCATGAGGTCTCCAGTGAGTCTCATGGGGAGCAGGACCGATGAGCAGTATAGCAGAGTGAGTCTGATTCCCAATAAGTCATGTATGTTAACGTCCGAACACAAATTAAGAAGAATGAGAACTAGACTGATCAGGAGCCATTCAGCCAACCTCGGTGGCACTAGGCAGACTCACTTAGTGTCCAGGATGAGGTTGGACCAGAGGTGGGGGACACAGTGAGTGATCTAACCAGGCATCAAAGAAATGCAGGCACAAGGGACCCCACAGATGGCCTAGACTTCCTATGAGGATGTGGTAGCTCTGTGGAGGTATCTGATGTCTCTATTTTTTAGCTTGGAGAAGCTAGGACGGTTCCCAAACTTCTTAGGCTCACAGAGAGAAGATGATCAAGGCCATGCACTGCCTGACAGTTCCTGGTTGGTTCCAGGAAAGGAGGTGAAGGTTTGGTGAAGGAATGGGGGAATGGATAATATAAATAATTGAAGGTTCAGAATTCATTCATTTAAAATGAATTTATTGAATGCCTTCTATTGCTAAACATTGGGCCATGTGCTGAGGTTTCAGTTGTGGACAAAACAGAAACGGTCCTTCTGATATGGAGTTTCCAAGTAAAAAGCAATTACAGATACACAGTGAAAAGTGTTGCAGTGCTGATGGTCCAAGGCTTGGTGAGAAGGGCCCCTAGCCTAGTCCTGTGGAGTTAAAGAATGTTTCCAAGAAGAAGTGACACCTGAGCCAGCCCTGATGGCCTAGTGGTTAAAGTTCGGCTGCCCAGCTTCAGTTTCCAGGCACAGAACCATACCACTCATCTGTCAGTAGCCATGCTGTGGTGGCAGCTCACATAGAAGAACCGGAGGAACTTACAACTACACACAACTATGTACTGGGGCTTTGAGGGGGTAAAGAAGAAAAAAGGAGGAAGATTGGCAACTTATGGTGCATCTTCTCCTGAAAAAAAAAAGTGACACCTGAGCTGAGACTTGGGGGTAATGAGCTGTTCAGCAGATAAAATGGTGAGTGGAGTATTAGAGAAAAGAGAAAATTCAAGTTTTAGGGGGTAGAGGCTACACTGTTTGGTATAATGGAGAACTGGAAGGCATCCAGTTTCACTGGAGTGGGATATATTCAGAGATACTGAAGAGATATTGGAGAGATACTCAAGGGCCAGATAATGAAGAGCTTTCTAAGGATGTTAAAGAGGATGTTTCATCTATGCATTTCAGCCCACCACAGTGCTTTCAGACTTAGAGTACAGAGGGAAGAAATCCCATCCTCTATTGTATTAAGAGAGCTTGAGTTTTAGGGTTGAGAAGAGCTGGTTTAGATCCCAGCTCTGCCATGTACTGGGAAAAGTGGGTGATTCCTCAAACTCTCTGAGTCTCGATTTTTCCTTCTATGAAATGGGAATTCTTTCCTACCTTGTGTGGTTATTTTTGGAATTCCAGTGTTTCACACATGTAAAGGGAAGCCATTTATTCAGGGAGGAGCAAATGGAACTAATGATTCATTCAAATTTCTCATACTGTTCTTACTATCTTACAACACTATTCAAATCCTTGATGTTCTCAGTAAGAAAGGACAGTGGATACAGCATTGATATAAAAGACAGATTTAAAGCCCACCTCTAATGTGCTGCTGACAGTGTGAGCTGAGGCCCAGAGCAACGTGGTTTTCTAACTGTAAAACAGGGGCGATAACACTTGATTCCTCCCTTCCAGGCATGTTGTAAAGTTTAATTAGATGTTATCCATAAAGCACGATGAACTTCTCAGAGGAAGGCAGCAGATAAATACAAGTTACAGAGATCTTATTATTCATCTTCCTTCTCTGATTTATCTATAAGCTTGTCCCCTGTAACTCAGAACTTCCCCATTTCTCGCTAGCCATTTCTGATCTTTCTTACAGGAGGAGGCAGGCTCTTGCTCTTTCTCTCCATCTCTGCATGTCTGGTGCTTTGAATTCCACCTAGCCTCCCCCCAGTCACTCATTTATTACATCCTCAGATGGATTTCTCTCACTCATCTTACGGACTGTGGTCAGAGGATGTTTTAGACCACAGAGACAGCTTGATCTTCCTTAGCACTCTCTTGAACTTTCAACTTTAAATTTTAATGGGCACCAGTGGGGTTCTAACCAAGGCAAGGAAGATTACTGATTATTTGGTCCTATCGTGTATGCACAACTCTCTAAATCTTTTAGACCCCCTTGGTTTAAAAGTAATTGATAAGTTGTTGGACTAGAGACAGTGCCCTTCTAAACTGAAGACAGATTTCTAACTTGTGCAGGTCACTTGTGGCCTAGTGCCTTGAGCCTGTCATTTCTGCCCAGTTTTATTTTTCACATACGATTAAGCAAGATGGAGGTTATCATCTACTTTCTTTCTATGAGTGGGATTTCTAGGTACAAAACTAAAAGGGATGGAGTCCTATAAGACAGTTAAAAAACCTGTGAATAGGTTCCAATTCTCACTTCTCTTCAAATGAAATTCATTGTTTTTGTGCTAACTACAAAACAGGAATGAATGTTATTAGTACTTAATTGGGAATTTTGAATTTTAACAAAAATCAACAGTGGAGTTTTTCAGGGTTGGACTCAAATATTAATCTCCCTGGTAATGTCAGTGTTTACAACAGATACTGCCACGTGTCACAAACCACAACTATATTGGATAAATAGACAAAACGCTTTTACTAGGAGTGGGAAGTGATCAAACAATTTCAATGTATCCTACAAGGTTCAAAAAAGTCACTAAGATGCTCTATGAATGTGATTTCTACCAAAATGTAGTTGGGCACAATGAATGATCTAGTTCTGGGGATCAGATAAATGGGTTCAGGGAGGGGATTACAAGAGTCTGCAATTGTAATAATATGTAAATAATAATAAATATGTAAATAAATAATATGTAAATGAAAATAATATTTATTTTTTTTAAGAAAAGAAGATCTGAAACAAATAAGGCAAAATGCTAAGAGTTTATAAGTGGTAAGTGCATGACTATCCATTGTATTATTTCTATTCTTGTCTGTATGTTTGAAATACAAATATAGTTTTGCAATAACAGTGCTACTTAAAATACTTGTAATTTTGAAAAAGAATAGAATCATACATATAAATTGGTTTCCACCTTAAGGAAGCTTCGGGACTCTAGTCAAGGACCTTGCAAGCTTTCTTTACCAGTAGCATGTTATGGTTGAAAAGCTGGCACTGGACACGGAAACGGAAACCTAAACTTGGTTTTGAGAGTGCATTCACGAGCTAGCTCCATAATTCTGTACAACTAAAAGCAGAAATTTAAATTTGTCCTTGTTACTCTTCAACTTATGGGTCCACAAATCTAAACTAGTGAGGTATTTCTTCTAAAAGCATTTATTGTTTTTATAAAATCAATACACACATAATTTTTAAAAATAAGCGATATAGAAAAAAAAGCAAGAAATTGCTGAAAATGCCACCCTCCAGAAATAGAAATATTATTTGTACGTCTTTCCGTTCACAAATTGAAACAGAAAGATGAATGTTGGAGTGGACAAGAAAAATTTCATAAAGATTTAACATTAAACATATTTTCATTTTTAAAAATATTAAATTTAATATCACTTTAACAGAAAAAAAGAAATTATAGTGAAACTGAATGAATTGCTGAACTTCTGATAAATGAGTCTTTTTCACAAGAGACATTAATTCTGTGCTATTGTTCTATCTTAAAAAGCAGATTGTGTACTTCCAGGTTCAGGTCTGGCTTGTAAAGGGCTTAGAAATCACCACCCCATATTAAGAACAAGTAAAAGACTGAACAAACTGAAAAATCAGCAATACTTCTTAGATCTGTCAGAGCAGTGAAGTCACAGAGCAAACCTCCGCCCCCAAAAGTAAGGAGACAGATAGGTGGATAAAGAGAATCACAACTTATAGGAGCAGAAACCCAGAGACCGGAAACTTCTGCAGGAACCAGTACTGGGGTAGACAAACCTGAACTGTAATTGATGAATTACTGGAGGCTCATTATAAACAAGTGTGAGAGAGAAAAACTCCAGGGGGACCAAGTCATAGCGGGTCTCACACTTCTGTGAGTTTCACATCCAGGAACTCTACCAGGTTCTCACAGTGAAGATCAGAGAAAAAATCCTTCTAGTTTTCCTCAGAAAGAGGAGAAAAGTGACCATTTTGAAACACACTAGAGCATTCTGTTTTTCTTAACAAGGCCTGCCCTCAGGAGAAACTATTTCACCAGAGCCTAAGCCGTTGGGAATTTATCAGAGCCCAACCAACCTGGACGGAAAGCAACCGCCAACTCCAGCCCCCTCTAGCGCTCCTAGCTCACCTAAGGGGGTGAAAACTGAGAAGCACTTGTGAAGTTTGCAGCCCAAGGGTACAGGCTCACTAAAACACGAGACCTAAACATAGGCCTATGGAACACTTCTCCTCTCCCCACACCTCACCACCAAATTACTAAAGGCCTGTTCAACTCGGTTTCTTTTACCCACGACATCATGTCCACTATCAACAAAAAATTACAAAGCATACTAAAATGCAGAAAATACAGTTTGAAGAGACAGAGAGCTTCAGAACCAGACCAAGATGTGGCAGGGATGTTGAAATTATCAGATCATGAATATAAAACAACTCTGCTTAATATGCTAAGGGCTCTAATGAAAAGTAGACAATATATAAAAACATATGGGTAGTGTAAACAGAGGGATGGAAATTCTAAGAAAGAATGAAAAAGAAATGCTAGAGATCAAAAACACTGTAACAGAAACGAAGAATGTCTTTGATGGGCTTATTAGTAGTCTGAACATAGCTAAAGAAAGAAACTCTGAACTTAAGGATATGTCTATAGAAACTTCCAAAAGTGAATAGCAAAGAGAAAAAGTACTGGGGGGAAAAAAACAGAACAGAATATCCAAAAACTGTGAGACAACTACAAAAGGCATAACAAATGTAAAATGGAAATACCAGAGGGAGAAGAAAGAGAGAAAGGAACAGAAGAAATATTTGAAGCAATAATGAGTGAGAATTTCCCTCAAATTAAAGCCACAGGTTCCAAAAGTTTGGAGAACACCAAACAGGAAAATCACAAAAAACTACACCTAGGCCTGTCATTTTCAAACTACAGAAAATCAAAGATAAAGCAAAAAATCCTGAAAGAAGCCAGAGGAAAAGAACGCACCTATTAAAGAATAAAAACAAGAATTATACCTGACTTCTCCTCAGAAACCTTGAAAGCAAAAAGAGACTGGAGTAAAATATTTTAATTATTAAGAGGAAAAAAAACGACCAACCTAGAATTCTGTAGCCTGTGAAATTACCCTTTAAATTGAAGGAGAAAGACTTTTTCAGACAAGTAAAAATTGAGGAAATTTGTTGCCAGTAGACCATCCGTGCAAGAAATGTTAAAAGAAGTCCTTCAGAGAAGGAAAATGATATTGGTCAGAAACCTGGATCTACATAAAGAAAGGAAGAGTATTATAGGATAATGAATAAATGAAATTAAAATAAAAATTTTTATTTTTCTTACTCTTAATTGATCTAACGTAATAGTTTGTTCAAAATTATAAGAGCAACAATTTATTCAATTACATATGCTTTTATGTAACACATATTTGTGTGTACATATATACACACACGCGAAAGTGTATTATATATACTTTTGTGTGCTTATGTGTAAGTGAAATAAGTAACAGTAATGATACAAGAAATGGAAGAGAGGAATTAGAAATAGTTTGTCATTATAAGATATTTGCATAACCCATGAAATGGTATAGTGTTATTTAAAAGTGGATTTGGATTAGTTGCAAATGTATATTGCAAAAGACCTAGAATAGCCAACTCAATATTGAAGGAGAAGAGCAAAATCAGAGGACTAACACTGACTTTAAGACTTACGATAAAACTACGGAAGTTAAGACAGTGTGGTATTGGTGAAAGAATAGACAAACAGATCAATGGCACAGAATAGAGAACGTAGAAACAGACCCACATAAATATGGTTGACTGATATGTGACAAGTTAGAGCAAAAATAATATAGTGGATAGTCTTTTCAACAAATGGTGCTTGAACAACTGAACATCTACATGCAAAAAAATGAACCTAGACACAGACCTTACACCCTTCACAAAAATTAACTCAAAATGGATCATAGACCTAAATGTTATAAAACTCCTGGAAGATAACATAGGAGAAAACCTAGATGACTTTGGATGTGGCAATGACTTTTTAGATACAACACCCAGAGCATGATCCATAAAAGAAAGAATCAATAATCTAGACTTCATTATAATTAAAAACTTCTGCTCTGTGAAAGATAACATCAATAGAATGAGAAGATAAACCACAGACTGAAAGAAAATGTTTGCAAAATACACATCTGAAAAAGGACTGTTATCCACAATACACAAAGAACACTTAGAATTCAATAAGAAAATAAACAACCTGATGAAAAAATAGGCAAAAGGCCTGGAGAGATGCATCACCAAAGGAGATATACAGATGGCAAATAAGCATATTTAAAGATGCTCAACATAATTTGTCATTATAGAATTTCAAATTAAGCAGCAATGATGTCACCTATTAAAATGCCCAAAATCCAAATCACCGACAACACTAAATGCTGGTGAGGATGTAGAGTAATAGGAGTTCTCATTCATTGCTGGTAGGAATGCAAAATAATACATTTTGGAAGACAGTTTGGCAGTTTCTTACAAAACTAAACATACTCTTACCATAAGATTCATTAATCTTTCTCCTTGATATTTATCCAAATGAGTTGAAAACTATGTCCACACAAAAGCCTGCACATTGATGTTTATAGCAGCTTTATTCATAATTGCCAACACTTGCAAGCAACCAAGATGTCCTTCAGTAGGTGAATGGGTGAAATGTGGTACATCCAGACAATAGAATATTATTCAGTGCCAAAAAGAAATGAGCTTTCACACCACAAAAAGACATGAAGGAATCTTAATGCATATTACCATGTTCTATGGACTGCATATTTGTGTCCCCCCCAAAGTCGTATGTTGAAATCCTAACTCCTGATGGTATTAGAAGGTGGGGTCTTTGGGAGACGATTAAGTCCGAGGATGGAGCCCTCCTGAACGGGATTAGTGTCCTTATAAAAGAGGGCCAAGATAGACCTCCTCACCCCCTTCTCCCATGTGAGGTTACAGGGAAAAGACGTTTGTCTGTGAACCAACAAGTGGGTCCTTACCTAACGTCAAACCTGTGGATGCCTTGATCTTGGACTTCCCAGCCTCCAGAACTGTGAGAAATAAATATTTGTTGCTTATAAGCCATACATTTTATGGTATTTTTGCCTGAGACATTAAGTAAAAAAAAAAATCTGAAAAGGTTACATCCTGTGTGATTCCAACTAGATGACATTCTGGAAAATGGAAAACTGTGCAGACCATGAAAAGATCAATGGGTATCAGAGGTTATGGGAGGATGGGCGTGGGGAGAGGAAGGAACAGGCAGAGTATAGAAGATTTTTACCACAGTGAAACTATTCTGTGTTATACGATAAGGGTAGATGCGTGTCATTCTACATTTGTCAAAACAACACAATGCGCAACACAAAGAGCAAACTCTAACGCAAACTGTGGACTTTTGGTGTAATAGTATGTCAATGTGTCAATGTAAGTTCATCGATTGTAACAAATGTATCACTGTGGTGAGGGATGTTGATAGTCCGGGAGGTTGTGCACATATGGGGGCAGGAGATCCAAGAGAACTCTGTACTTTCTGCTCAATTTTGCCGCGAACTAAAACTGCTCTTTAAAAAGTCTGTTTTTTAAAAAAGCAGATTGTGGAAGAATGCTACAAAATTAGAATTATTATTCTTTTTAATTATTAAGTGATTTCATACCATGAGAAATAAGCTCTTATACTTATCCCCCAATTCCCCCTTCTACCCCCTGGTTTTCTCTGCCTCCCAGTGTAATAGCTCTCTATCAATTTTACTACATGGTGTACGTGCTTAATGCCCTTATCTTGATCTTCATTTAGTGGGATAGATAAGATCATTGTGAAGTTTTTTCAAGATGAACTCGTGAATGTTGTATTCCCAAGTGTTTTTTTGTGCTTGACAACATCTTCCTGTGACTTCCTTGCTAACTGCAGCTTGGCTGAGTTTGGCAGCCCTCAGGTCACCCACTCTTTCACTCAGGCTCCTGCAGTGTTTTTGGTACCGACACACTGTGGAGCAGTTTGAAGCCAGTCTGACTTTTCCCACCTGTATCTGATTTTTCACTATGGACGCCTAGTTTTTCAATCTTAAATTTCAGTGGCTTTACCAGAATATGCTTCAATATTGGTCATTCAGGATAAAGTATTTTATGATATGCAGAGATTCTTTTGAGGTGCTGATGCAGTTCTTTCTTCATTTTCCGCATCTCTGTGAAACTTTTTGCCGTTCTGTTTTTTTGATTCTCGACCTAAGGAGTGGCGATTGTGCTTATGTTGGGCAATCTTCCACCCTGTGTATCATTGACTCTTGAGTAGTATCGTAGCCCTTCTCGGAATTTACCAGGATTGTCTCGAGTTCTCTCTCCTTGGCATCTTCTTTTTTCAGTTGCGTCTGTCTTGTTTCTTGCTGCTTCCAATGTATCCATTTCCCACTTCCACAAATAACCACATTGGTTTTATCTCAGTTTGTTTTCTTAGGTCTGCCAACTCCCTTTTCATCCCATTAGCCTGTTTTATCACTTTCTTTATCTTGTATGTTTTTGAATTCACATTCAAATTAAATTCATCTATGGAGTAAGAGATCCATGGAAAATCTTTTGTTTTCTAGATTATATTTTCTTCAAATTTATATTTTTATTTATTTATTTTTGGTGAGGAAGATTGGTCCTGAGCTAACATCTGTTGCCAATCCTCCTCTATTATGTATGTGGGTTGCCACCACAGCATGGCTTGATGAGTGGTCTAGGTCTCTGCCCAGGATCTGAATCCACAAACCCCAGGCCGCTGAAGTGGAGCACATGAGCTTAACCACTATGCCACCGGGCCGGCCCCTCCAATTTGTATTTTTAATTGGACTTTGTATGCTATATTCCTTCTTTTCAACTTTTTTAGCCATAGAATATCCCGTATTTAACATAAGCAACTCTGTTCAGACTTTTTGTTGGCTCTGGTATAAAGTGGGTGAATCATCCTTAACAACTTCCAACTCTCTCAGGCACTGATATCTTCTCTGAGATTGGTGTTGCTGTCTCTTAAATTTTCTATCTCTGTATAGTGAACATGGAGGTGGTGGATGGAGAAGGTGGGAGATAGGAGAGCTGGCTGGGAATCCCATTGGAGCATCTACATTAGGGCCCTCTCCACACATCTAAGGATATATTGCCCTCCCATAACCTCCTTGCCCTAATTCATCACAGTTCTCTGAAATACGTTTGTGGTCTTGTCCCCCTACTGTTCACACCAGGACCTGGTGGTTGTATTTAGAGACTTCTACCATAGGGAAATTTTTCCTTGACTATCCCAACCTTACGCCTCAGTCTGCTTCTCTTATTTAAGGGTTTTAGTAAAAAATCTCAAAATGTTATCAACTTCCTTTCTTTCCTCACTTCTACCTCTGTGGGTAGAGCTAGGAGTTACTCTGTGCTGCGAAAGAACGATCAGTTTCTTTCCTTGGCCACAACGTCTAAATTATATAACAGGAAGTTGGTTGTCTGTCTTTGTTTGGTCTCTGCTTGTGAATTTTTGACTGTTTCGTTTGTTCCTTTGTTTGGGTTCCATGTGCCTCTTTCTTCTTATTTTTTAAATTTATTTCATTCAGTGCTGGAAGATAATAATTCTATAGTGCCACTTCCTCAGAAATCTTTACCCAGAATTTTTTCAAAATCACTTTGAATACTGATTATGTCATCTAATACATTAGCTTTACCATCTACCATTATAGCATCCTCAAATGTGATAAATGTTCCAGTGATAGTTAATTTTATGACTTGACTGGGCCGTGAGGTGCCTGGATATTTGGTCAATCATTACTCTGGCTGTGTCTGTGAAGGTGTTTCTGGATGACAATCACGTTTAAATCAGTAGACTGAGTAAAGCAGGTTGTCCTCTATAGTGGACGTGGATCTCATTCAATCAGATGAAGGTCTGAATGAACAAACAGGCTGAGTCAGATGGAACTCCTGCTGCCTGACTGCCTTCAAGTTTGGACATCAGTTTTTCCTGCCTTCAGACTCTTCCTGGGTCTTGAGCCTATTGGCTTTCAGGCTAAAACTAGACCATTAGCTCTCTTAAGTTTTAAGGTCTCCAGCTGGCTGGCTGACTGCAGACTTGGGACTTGTCAGCCTCCATAATTGCATGAGCCAATTCCTTTGTGATAAATCATGTGTGTGTGTGTGCGTGTGTGTGTATCCTATTGATTCTGTTTCTCTGGAAAACTCTAACTAATACAATTCCTTTTTAATAAAACGGATGGCATGATGCAGATACTAGCCACTTATAGCTCTTTTAGAAAACATTTGCTTAACCACATCCAAACGAACCTACATTACAATGTCACAAATACAGGATATACAGCTCTGAAATGCAGAGAAGCAGTGCAGGCCAGAGGTTATAAATCACCAGTTTATAATTCCAGAATTCATCTTTTTCCGCTTTGGAGAACAATGTTTACCATCTCTAGTCAACAAATTCTCAAATGTTCAAGACATCTACAAGTTTGTCTGCCTCATAATATATAATTCAACTGAGCTTGAAGGTCTGAAACTCAATTAGCATGTCCAGGTGCTTCCTTAGTCTACTCTTCTATTTAATGCTTTAATTTCCTTTTGCATGCTTTATCTATCCTCCCTTGTTTGAAAATTATTCTCCCTGAAGAGACGACAGAAGCAAAATCTTATTTGGAAAATATTTGGGCTTTGAAGATGATAGTCAAGATTTCAGGCCCTGGAATTACCATTAACTCACCATGTGATCTTCAGCAAGTTATTTAGCCTTTCTGACATGCAGGTTCCCACCATAAAGAGGGACTTACCAATATTCAACAGCACAGCGTTTCATCAGAACAATACAGTGATTAACAGAACGACACCAACAGACAACAGGTACTCGTTCCTTTAAGGTTGCAAAGAGTAAATGCAACTGACTTCACACAGGTGACCACAGATCAGAAGAGACAGCACCAATCCTCTTACAAGAGGCAACTTCCTTGATCTTCAAAACCCCTTAAAGACACCCTACCACCAAGATATCTCCTGATCTTTGTGAAGATACTTTCAAGTTCTTAAAGAAGCCTCCCTTGCCGTTGTGACCCAGGTCTTTTTTTTCTTTTCTTTTGACTCTTCTAGCTTCTCTAAGCCTTCCTATCCCCCATGGACAAGTAACTGGTAACACATTCCTGTAAGAATGAGTCCAAGGGAGTTCTGCCTCTCACGGTCCATTTCCCACTGGGCATCCCCTTTCTGCTTGAGGCTTTAGGTCTGCTGAAATTTATTGCTATAGTTTCTACTCTTGGAGATGCTGAGGATAAAAAGATTAAAGTGCTCAGACAATAAAAGTTACCCCAAAAATGTAGTTCCTGGTTAACTTACACCATATTTCCTGTTTTCTGTTCAGTTAAGAATATTTTGGTTGCAAGTGACAGCAAATTCAACCCACTTCAAACAGCCTTTAATAATAAAGAGTACTTACTATCTCACTAAACTGAAAATTCCAGAGGTAATTCTGGCTTTAAGAGAGAAATGATCTGGTAAGTCACTGGATCTATTTCTTCTCTTCTCCTTTCCCTCTGTCTTTTATGGTTTTCCATCCAAATTTCAAGACTGTTCCTACTGTGAAAAAAAAACTGTCTACAACAGGTCAAGATTTCACATTGTCTTCACATCAGCTCATCTAGGAGAAAGCGTGTCTGACAGCTCTCACAGACGTCCTAGAATTCATACTTTCTAACTGGCCCTAACTAGGTCAGATATCCATCCGTGAACCAAACATGGTGGCCAGGGAGGAGATCCATTGATTGGATTAAGTGAAGCAGGACTCATTTCTGGAAGTGCAAATGGGATCATTTCCACACAAACCTCATTTATGAAAGTGGATTCAACAGAGGAAAACTGGGATGCTATTGGCAAGAGATGTATGGAATAAATGCTAGGGAGATAGCAAATAAATGTGCACTACATGGATTCATTTTCTTTCTCCAAATAAAATGATGTAAGTACTTCTTGACTGTCCCTAACTTCAGTCTTCATAGTACCTTTCTTATAGGTTCATGCTGCCCACCTGTATTTCTCTTTTGGTTACCTGGCCCTCCTCTCTCATCCACTGTTTGTTTTAAAAGATGAATCTACTAGAGAACTTCCTAAGTCCCCATATTGACTTCTGTAATTGCTTCCCCTTCCCTTTCTTAATGGGTTATTCAGGATTATGTGGTTAGAATTACATTTTTAGGCTCAGCCCCCATCATCTCTTATATGTTTTCCTATATATTCCTCCAAATATCTTAACAAAGGAACTGGACAATAATGACAACTATATTGTTATTGAGGGAGTTATAACAAGCATATCAGCCATCCTCATTCCTCCCTTTATATTATATTTAGATTGTTGGTAGGGATGGGGCAGAGACATGAATGTATCATGGGAATAAGTTTGAAAGAAACCATTGTATTTTCTTTTCTGCTAAAGGGAGAAAATTTATTTAGCAAACTCTAAAGGAGTCAGATTTAAAAAAAAAAAAAATCTGGGGCCAGCCCGGTGGTGCAGCAGTTAAGTTTGCATGTTCCACTTCTCGCTGGCCTGGGGTTCGCCGGTTTGGATCCCAGTGCGGACATGGCACCACTTGGCATGCCATGCTGTGGTAGGCGTCCCATGTATAAAGTAGAGGAAGATGGGCACAATGTTAGCTCAGGGCCAGGCTTCTTCAGCAAAAAGAGGAGGACTGGCAGTAGTTAGCTCAGGGCTAATCTTCCTCAAAAAAAAAAAAAAAATCTGATTCCTGACCACCAGCCTAGAAATCTTTCCCCACATTGCTTCCCAAGCCTACCTCTCCTCTGCTCTGAGTTTTCTCTCTGTGAAAGTAAGATATTTTTGTGCTGGTGAGAAAAAAGCCCTGAGGCTGATTGGTTGATTGGACACCATTTTGTTTGATCCACATTCTGTCATCCCAGGTAATTGAGAGCTGACTCCATTTCCCTCTCCTATTGAGGTTCTTTGTTTTCTCTCTCTCTACACACACACACGCAATCTATCTCTCTCACAACCTATATCTCTCTATCATCTAAAAGTATGAAATATTCTAAATATCCCTTTTAGCCAGGAACCACTAATCAACTCTTACTATAGTGAGCTGGGCATGCAGAGAAAGGTGGTCAAGTTCAATGAAATTTTGTTTCCGCTGGATTTTTTGTGAGTCTTAATGAATTAAACTGTGTGCATATGTGTTCATGTGGGGCTTATTTACTATTTTTTTAACTGTTCCAACTTAAAATCTTTAAAAAGCAAGTAGCGAGTTATTGGTAATGAAGAAGTTAAGGGCAAGATTTGAACAATCGTCTTTCTTGTGTACGAAATAACGATATCAGGAATATATCTTATATCATCCATCTCCACCTCAATTTCTTAACTTAAGAAAACTTCAAGTACAATTTCATTTGCCACCTAATGAGAGATTCAGCTTTCACAATTGAATTCTTATCATTTAATAGTGCTTTTTACTAAGAAGTTAGTATTTATTTTAGCTCAGTAGATACCTTATGTTAACAATATAAAACACTTTCCCCATTCTTTTCATCATAACCTAATCCACTTGGCCAGATTCATTATGCCGGTACCAAATTTATGTGATTGCAACGGGAGGTTTGGTCCTAAGCCAATAGTTAACTGAGCCTTCTGAGAAATGACAAACATTAGCTCTTAACTTAATACACAAATATATATCAAATTATTTGTTCATTGATATTTTGATTTTAAAAAATAAATGATTGAATGACGACACTATGCATCTCTATTTTAAGCCCTATAAAGCTCTGTTTATTTGTGTTTCTAGATAAGATGTTCTAAGATAGAGTAGATTACAGATTGCATTTCCAGTAAAAATAAGTACTGTGTTTGTTTGTTGCTTTTTACCACAAGCTCTTTCAAAAGGCTTTTAGAAATAGAAAGGAGCTGTATTCCAAGGGAGCCCATGAGGCCTACTGTATAATGATGGAAACAAGACAGAGAAACTGGCTGATAACATCAGCTGTGAGGGAGCTGGAACTCAGCAACAAGTCTCAAAGTCAAAGTCCAGCAGAGTTAAGAGGTAATCAGACATGCCACAAATGGAAGGGAAACAGAATAACATTATCAAGTCACAGAGCCGTGGGCTAGACCATCAGAGGCAGATGGAGATGGAGTAGGGGTCACACAACATGGTGGAATAGAAAAGTCAAATGGGGCCACTTTGGAAGGGTGAGCTTTGCCACCCCCTTATGTCTGCATATTGTGTTTCACTGGCTACTTCTTGAGTTTCAATCTCACAAAACTAATTTGAAGAGCTTACTGTGTGCTGTATAGCTTGTTGCTAAGGGAAACATCATAAAGAGGTCTAAGATATTTAAAGATGAAAAGCAATTTGGAATCAGTTCTCTCCCTCTCCCACAAAAAAAAAAAAAAGAAGTTTATAAAGTCCATACCACCCCATGGCCCCTTGTGGGCATCATTTCATGTTAAGGAAGCCTTAGTCCAGCATCCAAAATAATTGAAAAACAACATAAATTTTTACTGCAGCTGTTCATAGAAAAACACCTAAAGGGGAACGCATCTAGAAAAACTTTGGAAATAGTTTCTTCCCAATTCTGTCAACTCCTTGCACAGGTGGAAGCTGCCCCAAAGTCTTTGCTCCTCCCCATAGTTCAACTCCTCAACACTCTCTGTTGGTCCGGCTGATGCAGCATCTCTTGTATCCTCCCTGAGCCATCGCTGATGCAGCCCCTTTAATATGTGGCTCATTTTAATCTCTCTGACTTCTTTCAAGTCTCCTGCTCCTGCTTTTCCAAGTTTCTATTGAGCAAAAGAATGCCTAAGAACTCACATAGAAGCAAAACAATTCCTCTTCTTGTTTTCCAAGATTGTTTGTTGAGGGTGGGGAGAGGTTGAAAACACGTGTAACTTGTTTCTTTTATCCTGTCTCACCAACAGCATATATTGTCTTTCCTTGTAAAGCAGCAGTTAAGTAGCAAGATTGAAAAGGACAACTAAGGCTTTGCCTTTGACTTACAGAATGCAGGCAAAGCTTTCATTTGAAAGACAGCAAAGCCCCAAATCCTTGACCATGTACATACACCAAGGACACCTTGATTCCAACTCTCCAAATTCAAGTTGAAAAAACAGTCAAGTCAAGCTCAGGGATAAACCAGGGTTAGGCTTCACAGTAACTCAGAGCACATTTGAGTGTTTATATTTCTTTTAGGAACATGCTTTTTGACATTAACAATTTTATCTTTTATGATAAGTATTTTTATTTGAATTGACAATTATCAAATGGGCAAATTATTCATTCATCTCGGTGTTACCTGTCCCTAAAATATGGCTGCTTGGACCACAGACTCCTAACCAGGTCCGACTGCTGGCAGAACATTGTAATTGCAGGTAAAGAAGAAACTACAGTTATGAGTAGTAATCCCAAAATCAGATAGATCATGTGCAAGAGTATGATAAGAATATCTGAAAATTAATAAACTCTCACAGGGACCATTTATTTTGTATTTCCACCAGGGATCTGTTTCCTTTCTTAGAATCACCATAGCATCCTTCTTTAAATTATGTTGCTTTCCATCAGTGCCCATGAAACCCCATGATGTCTATTAACAAGGCATTTACGTCCAAAGTAGATAGGTAGAATGGAATCAGGGGTAACGACAGATGAAGATGAGAGCTTCCCATAGACAAAAAAAATGGTAAAAGAAATTTGAGAGTATAGAACACAGCCAGTGAGAAATGTTCTTATTTGATGATTGCTCAATTATCAAACCCAAGAGAAGACATGAAGATTATAGGCAAGAAGTAGCTAAGGTCTATCACCAAGAGAAATTTCATTGTGCAGGCAACTGGAGGGGCAAATTAAGGGTATAAACAGATTACTAACATCAAAGTCAAGAGCAAAGGAGGTAAAGCAATTACAATAACTACATCAAACTTTCTTCTTGGTACATGAATTTTGCCTAGCCCAATACCTAGCACATAGTGGGTCCTCAATAATTTCTAGTTCATTTTTTCTTCCTCTTTCTTACTCTGGATTTATTTCTGTGCTTAAAAAATTATCCCTGATAATGTGTATGCATCAATTTGATTCCTATCTGAAAGCAGATATGATTCAAATTACAAATTACAAAAATTAAATTATAGTTCTGCCAGTGCTGTGTAATGGCTTAGATTAGCCTCATGTACTCTGTGCCTTGAAATATTCATCTTTCGATATAGGTAATAGCTGCCCAGAACTAAACATAACACAATGCTCACAGCATGACTTTTGGAATCAAACAGATAATCTTCCCTCTTCCAGGTGGTAGCTGGGAAACAGGAGGCTACTCCCACACCAAGTGATAAAGGGAAGAAGATCGAGATGTTGGAAATAGGATGGATAAACTAGTGTGGCCAAGGTAGGTTATAACTGACCTCATTCCAAAGGCCTGCCCTCTGGGACTACAGCTATTTCCACCGGCAAATGTTTTGGAGGTATGATCTACCTTGACTACAATCATCTGTTTCTGTTTAGTTCTCAATTGTAAATTATCCCACAACTTAGCAGTTTAAAACAACAAGCATTTATTATGTCAGTTTCTGTGGATCAGGAATTTGGGAGAGGCTTAGCTGGGCGTTCTGACTTAAGGACCTTAAGGTTGCAAGATAAGATGTCGGCTAGGGCTGAAATCATCTGAAGGCTTAACTGGGGATGGGAGATCTGCCTCCAAGATGGTCACTCACATGGCTGTTGGCAAGAGGCCTCAGTTCCTCTCTGGCTACTGGCAGGAGGGTTTGGTTCCTCGTGATATGGGCCTCCACTTAGGGCTGCTTGTGCATACTCACAAAATGGCAGCTGGTTTCCCCAGAGGAAGTGATGACGAGAGAGAGAGAAAGCAAGTAAAGGATGCAACGTGTTTTATGACCTTGTCTCTGAAGTCACATATCATCATTTCTACCATATTCTGTTTGTTAGCAAGCCACTAAGCCTAGCCCTTACTCAAGGGGAAAAGAATTGGGTTCCACATTAAATTGGGAGAATAGTCAAAAGTTTTATGGATATATTTTTAAACCACCAAACCTACAAAGAAGTAAAAGTCTTCCTATCCTCATGTAATTCCTGATTCTGTGCCTTCTACACACAGTCTAGGGTTTCATCAAAGATAGAATTATAGGGGCTGGCCCGGTGGCACAACGGTTAAGTGCATGTGTTCCGTTTCAGCGGCCCGGGGTTTGCTGGTTTGGATCCTGGGTGCAGACATGGCACCACTTGGGAAGCCATGCTGTGGTAGGCATCCCACATATAAAGTAGAAGATGGGCATGGATGTTAGCTCGGGGCCAGTCTTCCTCAGCAAAAAGTGGAGGATTGGTGGCAGATGTTAGCTCAGGACTAACCTTCCTCAAAAAAAAAAGATAGAGTTATAATACAGAATACATGACAATATGGTAACCATGAGAATTATGTATGTGGTAAGGCTGGCATCACAAGTCAATATAAAAAAGAAAGGTTTATTTTAAATTATGTTATAAATATGTTGAATACATTATGCGTACAATTTATTAAGCTTTTATTTTTTAACGCTTTTTTGGGGTGACCCTACACAGTAAGAGCTAGAGCATACAGTCACCTTTCTCCTCACAGCAGCATTGTACATCTTGTATTTTCTCTGTAATAAGCACGAAGAAGCTGGACACTTCCCTTTTTATAGTGCTTTTCACAGCAACATCAATTGACCTACATTTGGCATTCTGGGTAATGACCATGTTCCAGAGGTGACAAATTTAGTACAAAGGAAGATGGGGTGGAAAAAGGCGAAAGGTGAAAGAGGCACTTTACAGTTTTTTAAGAGTGCCAGAAGTACCCGATAATACAGAAAAGAAAAGGAAAGAAAACCCAGGAAGATCTAGGAAGATAGTCACACAGAGGAGTCCTAGGTAACAAAGAGAACACCAAACGCCAGAGACTGGGCAGAATCGTTCAAAGCCGTTGGGAGCACTGACAAGAGAGATTGGTAAAGGTGAAGCAACAAAGATAGGGTTTGCTTGTGAAATCTACAGTAAGTACATGAATGAAGGAAACAGACATTCAAATTCAAACACCTCGGGATAAGAAAGTAGATGCCATCAGTTCTCTGACCATTTTGAGAAGGCTTCAAGAAGAGATGGGGTTTTAGGAACTAAGATACTGAAGGTCTTATTAGAAGAGCAGATAAGAGTCATGCATGGATGGACACTCAAAATTGCCCCAAGTGAGTTGGGGCTGTCTAAAAAATTACTATAATTGAAAGGAACTTGGATGGTTGAGTCTTACATATGCATTGGATTTGGAAGAACCACTTCCAGGTTCTCAGGCTTACGAATTGAGGTAGAAGGTTTTCTATATAGAAGTTTCAGTGTTATTATGTCCTTCAACAACTTTAGCAATACTATAGTTGTTGGGACTTCAAAATCTGTTCACAGAGTTCCATAAGACTAAGGCAGATTCACCTCGCACGTACACTGGGTCACTAAAGAAGAAGAGAATCAGGGCAACTACTGCTTTTATCAAACTAAGATACTACGTATTCATCACAAGATGAGCCATTATTTTATGTAGTACCAATGCCGGCAATTAAATTTTAATGCAATATTTTTCTCTCACTTAAGAAAATGTTAGGCCAGCCCCATGGCCGAGTGGTTAAGTTCGTACTCTCAGCTTCCCACGGCCCAGGGTTTTCCTGGTTCAGATCCTGGGCACGGACATGGCACCGCTCATCAGGCCACGTTGAGCCACAACTAGAAGGACCCACAACTAAGAATATACAACTATGTACCAGGGGTCTTTGGGGAGAAAAAGGAAAAAAATTAAAAAAATCTAAAAAAAAAAAAAAAGAAAATGATGTATAGTGATACATCACTTAATGACATTTTATAGGGATATGTTCAGAGAAAAGCATCGTTAGGCGATTTCGTTGTCGTATGAGCATCATAGAGTGTACTTACACGAATCTAGATGGTATAACCTACCACACACCTAGGCTATATGGTACTAAACTTATGGGACCACCATCATATATGTGGTTCATTGTTGGCATAAACATCATTATGAGGGGCATGACTGCACTTATTTAGACTTATTTAGACAGAAATTTTGTCACCATATCATCCCTGGTGGCTTAAAGAGGATTGAAGATTCAGAATTTTTAAAAAGTGCTCCACCACCGTCTCCAATATTTTCTTGCAAGTCACTCATACCCACGTTGAAAGCTTTGATACCAAAACTTTTTTACTCAATTGAATCACACGACGCGGGAAGCTGCAAGAAGTTTCTGATAATTTAATGTGTGATGTCTTAAAAATAGTCCTGCACAATGCATGGAGCAGTCACATGTGCCCCTCATTGCTTCTTTTATCTTAGTAACTGCTTCATCTACTGGGAGGCATCGTCCTTGCTTAGGTCACATAAAGCACACAGATGTTTCTCTTGCCAGAGAATATAAAATTAAGATCTTCTTCCAACAACAAATATGCCCTCTGTTCAGTTTTCACATGTTCTGCATATACAATAACTTCTTTTCAAGACACAGCATGTAATCTTGAGGAAATCTTAAATTGTACAAATTCAACATATATAATATGAGCAATGCACAAATGTAATTGAAGTGAGAGCAATAGGAGAAGCTATGACTAAATGTACTTATTAATAACTATTTCATGACTGCTCTTTGCTAACATTGATTGTAGGACAAATCTCAATTTCAGAGGTGAAATTCAAAACGAATACATCTTATAACTAATGAAATAAAATTTTGCATGTAAGAATGTGAAATTTTTCATGTTGGACAATACTGTAATATTAGTTACTTTGGGAGCAGTATTCCTGAGGATGAGGGGGGAAAAGTTATTTAATTTGCTCTAACAAATGTATTATATTATAATGTTATGACTATTAAAATGCAATAACAATAAATAGGAATAGTCAACAAAATAGCATGGAGAGCCCTGCAAAAGACCCTGGTATATTTGAATTATGTGCATGGTAAAGATGGAATAATAAGGGAAGAGTAGTGGACAAACTGAGCAGGAGAAATTAGTCCTCTGTTTGGGAAAAAAATAAATAAAATCTTCATTTCACACTATATCCCAAAGTAAATTTCTGATAAAGATTTATATGAAAAGAAGAAAATCATAAAACAGTTAGATCATGTCAAGGTCCCAGAAGGCTCTCTAAGAACACTAGCATAAGAAGAAATAGATTTGGTGACATAAAAATTAACTTCTTTATATAGAAGAAGCTTACACATAGAAAGACAAGCAACAAATGGAAAAAATGCTTGCCACATAAATACAATATAACAGGTTGGTATCCTTAATATATAAAGAGTGCTTATAATTCAATAAGAAACAAATAGCCCATAGAAAAGTGGACCAAAGAAATAAACAGTAAATTTACAAAAGAAGCATATTAATGGTAATAATCAATGAAAAAAGTTAAATCTCAAGAATTTTTAAGATGCAAATTAAAATAGTTAAATATTTTCATCCTTCAAGTTTGGAATTCTTTTTCTTAAGATCTAATAACCACCATAAATGAGCATGTAAAATGATCATTCTTATACTCTGCTATAGGACTGTAAATTAGTACATTTTGTTCTCAAGGGAAATTTAGAGACTTTCAAATGTATATATTTCCTTTGGCAGAAGTAGCCTATTACCCTATAAATTTTTTCAGGAATATACCCTGAAGGAAAGTTTAGCTATGTGCAAAGAAATTTACATGTAAAAATATTTATTACAATATTATTTATGATATTTTAAAAAATCAGAATCAACCTATACGTGTAAAATTAGGTGAATGATTACATCTATTCTCGTAAAAACCCTCTGATGGAATAATGCACAAGCATCAAAACTTATTTTTTATAAACTTTACAATAATTTAGAAAAATGATATGTTTAGTGATAAAATCTAGATACAAAACCATATGCAAAAGGTAATATTTTTGAATGTTCAAAGTAATTACACTGTATGGTAGGTAATTTTAATTTATTTTTTTATCTTTTCTATATCTCCCAAGATTTCTACAATAAATGTGTATTCTTTTCCTAATGAGGAAGTGGGAAAAAAGGAGAGCATTTTCATCAGCATAATGAAAAAGCAAGAGCAATGCACCCTTTTTTTCTTGTCAGATAATGCAAACGGTAAAAGACAATACAGACATTATAATAATTGTGATTTACAACTGTTTCCTGTGCTTGCAAGGATGAAAATATTATCACTCTATGTTTTGGATTGTGAAGCATAGAAAGACAATATTTTATTGGTAAGAAAATTTCATTTAAATATATAATTTGTATGATTTTACATAACTACTATGTACTTGGGACTTTAATAATGTTACGTGTTTCATAATGTAAGGTCTTGAAATGACAATTAGTAGCCTATCATATGCTAATCACAGGCTTTCTCATTTTCTAAGACTGAAAGAAGCACCCAAAAAGAAACAAAGAAAATGCATTATCCACCAGAGGAGTTCAGATATTTACTTATGATTCACACAAACAAGTTGACACATAATTATAGATAATTTTTAAAACAAACCAAATTCTTCTGGCACCAGAATTGGGAATACGCCACTGTGTACGGAACTGGAATGAGTATGGCCAACTCGAGGCAAGTTTTCTCTGAGAGGGATGAGAGAAAAAAGTTGTCATCTTTATGGGTATGACTTTTCCACCCTGTTCCTCCAAGGTACTCCAACTCTGATTTCCTTCTCTAAGATGAAGGCAAGATGCAGCCAACATACTCATTAAATTGGGAGATATTTTGAACATCCTGCCACTTTCGTCAGCTTGCTGTGAGAGATGAAATTTCTTTCACTTTTTACTAGATCTTTGACACACAGAGAGAATTCAAAACATCTCCTTGGAGACTGGAGGTCGAACACTTAGGTGATGTTTTGCTCTACTATCTGACTCTGAAAAACAATATTTCTTTCTAAAGGAGTGGAAAGCTGAATGCACTATTCCTCTTTCTTTGACTGATGGATTTATCGATAGTCACATAGCAGTTTACTAAGTAGTGACGTTCCCCCCATTGTATTATTAAGTGACAAGTTCTGGGGAGAAAAACATCACTTTTCGCAAATTTGAAACTTTAAAACTGTTCCAAAGTAGAGGAATATTGAACGGCTGTTTACCTTTGTCTCGTGCTGCTTACTTCTTTTGTCCAAAGCCACACAATTTTAAAGTGATGTCTGTCTGCTTTAATGTATTTAAGTAAAAAGATTCCCCCAAACATATCTCATTTGAAACCGCTATCGGGATGGCAGTAACAAAGGCATCAATTACCGAAATGTTACTGCCAACAAAAACATTCAATTCACCAACAAAGGTCAGCAGTAAATCTCTTTAAAATATGTATAGCTCATAAAAGTAATGGGTTTGCAAGTGTGATCGAAACAGATGTTCATAAAATCAGCATTTAAACATGAAGCCACTGTAAAATAAATGAAGATGAGATTAATTTAACAAGTTAATTCCAAAGCTGAATGGGGGAGAAAATTAACAGTAAGACATAGTACTCAAAGTTGCTGGCAGTCAAACACAAGAATATTGGAGTGAGTTAATAAGCTGGAGAGCCGACGGTGAGTTTTGCGTAAGGAGTGATGCAAATATGGCAGAGACATTCACTTTAAGCTGTTTTATTACAGCCAGTGACTTTGTATTCTCAGATCATATCAATGTATGTAACATAAAAAGACAGAGACACTTACTTGGTCAGTTTCCTGTCTCCATCAGTTGGAAATGTGGGTGTTTCATCTCAACTAACTGAAGTCTAGTTTTACCAAAACGCACACGAAAAAGAAAAAGATACCAGAATCATTAATAACTATTATTTTCAAACGCCAAGTTTGGGGGCGCATAGGTAGCAGTGGAACCGAAGTTGGAATTCTCTAGAACACCTAGGAACTGTGTAAGAATGTCTTTCCCAAGCAGGTGCGAGCAATTATCCAAGCCTCATAAACATGTGCCTCCAGCCCAGCTCTCTCTGTTTGCATTCTGTTTCTACAAATAAAAGGAGGATGCAGAAGGGTCATTTCTGGGGCAGAAAAGCTGCACGCTACTTTACATATCCACACACAAAGCACGACCCTAAGCCCTGAGGCACTTCCCATTATGCTCCTGGGTGTGAAGTAAATCTTGAAGGACTTCTTAAGTGTGTTCTCACCGCTCGTAAGCAGCAGGCAGAATTTGGGTGGCCTTGCTGTGTTTGGGCCTCCTGCTGTTGGCCGCAATCTTTCTTGCAGACACTGATGAAGGGCATGAGGGCAAGACTGGCTTTAAATCTTCATAAAATAAAGACAACTGTGACTGAAGTTTGGTTTGGCCAGCTCGCATAACAGAAACAAGGCCAGAAGGGTTTTGTACAAACTTTCTGTCCTCACAAAGGGGACAAAGAAATTAGTACTGAGCTAGGGCAAAAGGATTGGTCCCAGTGGCAAGTTTCTGAAAACTATGCTTTTGATGCAAAATTGATTTATACTGAAATAATCCTTTCAGGGCCCACTGTAGGACTGCCTTCTCAGAAAACTGTAAACCTAGCTCTTGCCAAAGCAGTAGTTTTATTTGGGGTCTTTAGGATTTTTGACATTATTCACCATGTAGCTCAACTTGGCCAGATCAGTGGCATATATCTAAACCCTCAAACATTTAGATGCCTCTCTTTAAACAAAAATCAGGTCTAAGGCATCCAATAATTAACCATGTTGGACTTCTTGACTGAGTTCTTTGTGTTTTATTGACTCATTTCTTCATGCATATAGTTGATCTCATTAAAAGTGAATAAGAATACCAAACTGATCATTTTTCAGTGTCGCAATTTATATCATCAACATAACTAGCTAGTGTCAGTTCACAAGCATATATTGATCTAGTACTACGAGTAGAGGACTATGATAGATATTATGAGGGTGGAATGCTAGTGCAAGAAAGAGAACAAAAGAAAAGAAGAATATGATTCTTACTCTCAGAAAGCCTACTACAGAACTGGAGGAAAAAATATGTATATACTTATTCTGTATATATATGAAACATCTGAATATCATTTTTTAAACAAAATATGTATTTTTTTAAGATTAGGAAACATTTTTTCTGGTTTTAGAAGTCATATGGATTAATTATAAACAATTTGGAGCCCTCAAAAATACAAAGAGAAAAAATTTTAAATTATTCATACTACCACCACCCAGAGAAAACCACCATTAATATTTTTAAATAAACTTTTTATTTTAAAACAGTTTTAGATTTACAATGTTGACCTAAAACAAAGAAGCAGCCAGTTATTTTACCAGCAAAATCAGTTTACTCCAGAACAGCAAAGAACTCTGACTCAGGACAGGTGGTCTATGGAGAACCACAGGCAGGTTCTGAGAAACAAAGGAGACGACCCTTCTTTTATGAAGTTGGGAGGGGCTGTTATAAACAAAGAGTCCATTGGAAGAAACTAGGAGTTTGAAGTGTAGTGGCTTTTCATTGGCTGAGTCATGGCCGTCTCTCATTGGCTGAGCTGTTGCTGGTCAAAGAGGACTGTCTTCCTTCCCTTTGCTGGGGTAGTAAAGTAGGATGCTTCCTTTCAGAGAGGCAAAGTACCTCTCTTCCTGTTGGGCTCTATAGTGGCACATGAATGAGAGTTCTCTCTTCTGTTGTCCCAACTCCATTTTAAATGAGGCTTCTGTTTATTAATTTTCACAAAAGAAAAATTGTGAAGATGGTCCTGAGAGTTCTCATATATTCTACACTGGGTTTCCCTTATTATTAACATCTTATATTAGTCCTAATTATTTTAAATTCCCTGTGTGATCATTGTAACACTGTGTCATATCTGAGTTTGGCTCTGATGCTTGCTTTGCCTCTTCAGACTGTGTTTTCTCTTGCCTTGTGGTATGTTTTAAAATATTTTGTTGAAAGTCAGACATTTTGTCTCAAGTGATAGGAACTAAGGTAAATAGGCTTTTAGTGTGAGGACTAGGGGTTTTAATCTGACTGGGGGTTGGGCTGTGTTTAATATTTATTATAACTTGTAGGTGCCAGAGACTTTAAATTCCTCTGTGTCCTTGTTTTGGTCTCCCTCTTAACTTCGGGCTTCCCTAACTATTCCTCCTCAGAGAGAGTCTGTGTCTTGCAGCTCTCTCAACGGTAACCCGCTGTCGTTACCCTGGAGCCCTGTTGGTGTCATGATAAGGTGTGAGGCAGGGAAGTGTTCCATAATCTTATGATTGAATCTCAGTCTTTTAGTGAGCCTCTTTCTCTGGTCCATGACCTTCACAAGTGTTTCTCCAGTGACATAGATTTTTTTAACCTACCTTGGGTAAGATAGGAAGTCTAGAGCAGAGTAGAGTGGGAGGAAATCTCTTCTCCCAACTGGAATAAAGTTCTGATAAGCCAGCCATTTTTCCCAGGAGAGTAGGGCTTACTTATGAAGAAACTCCTGGAGGTATCTCACAATAATTAGTCTTCCCCTCTCCTGCCAGAGCCACAAGGCAGATCATTCTCGGACCTTTATTATGAAACTCTTGTGGATTTCCTGCAAGCAAACCTCACTGGGTGGGGGGGGGGGGTGCGATGTCCCCTCAACACCCCCCCCCCCAGGAGTTTCTGATTCTCACATTAATCCACACTCAACGTCCAGCAATTATCAAAAGTATCAATGAAATGTCCTACCATTTTGTGGCTCCAGAGGCATCTGTTGGAGGCAAGAAAATGTCAGCTGCGACTCTCTGGATCTGCCTTTCTCTCTGAGCTTCAGGGTAGTGATATGACCTGCATTTTCAGTTGCAGCCTCAGTTGCTGGTTGGGTCCATTTGTTCAGCTTTTTCTTGTAAGAATGAGAGTGATGACCCCCAAGCTCTTTATGTATCAGAGCTGAAATCAGAAGGCCCACTAATCACATTTTGATGAACATGGCTCATGTTTTTCTATGTATGTATCTTACAAATTTTTTACCCATTGTTTTAAAAACTAGGATCAAACTGTACATAATCCTTTATTAATTTTCTCTTTTTTTCCATTTATCAAAGTAGTGTGAACATTTTTCCACATGCCTAAATATTCTGCTATGCTACAAATGTTAATGGTTTCTGGTATTCTGTATGTGCCTTAAGAAAAATACACAAAACTTGGAAATATGGCACATCCTTTCAATGTTGAATAAGGGGCAAAATCCTCCTGAAGGTTATCTCTAAGAATAAACTTTGTGAAACTTATTCTTTTCTATTTGATAAAGGTTCCAGAACTACTGAAGTTACATGTTAACTTGTAGATTTTTTTCCTATTGAGAAGCAAATGTTTTCTTTACAAGAGGAAATACAACCCCCAAATTTAGGATGTATTGCTCTTTAGGATACTAATCAGCTTTATAACAACACTAGCATTATTATACTAATAGTCATTTATTAAATTGTTAAATACCAACTCCTCTAATGCTCTTTGAGCCAGTCTTAACATCTTATTGATTTCCTCATTAATTAATGTGTAGAATAATATCTTTAACATGTGTTCATTTTATATTTGTATGAGACTTGATTTTACATTCTTGAAAATTATTCTTTAGTAGGGTTTACGTAAACTTATGTAACTATTTGCTAATTTGTTGATATTAGGTGTTTCTCACGTTTGCTGTTAGGAAGAGCATTATAATGAGCATAACTTTACTTGTAAAAAATATAATTTGACTCATCTCTGACATTTCTTTGACATAGATTCTTAGAAGTAGAATTTCTGGATCAAAGAATAGTCTTAAGTTTTTTATTCATGTTGCTAAATTGCCTTTCATGAGAATTGTGCCAATTAATCCTCTCAATCATGGGGGATTACAATAGTGCCTCCATAACTTTAATCTCATCTTCCCAATAATAAAAATGTTAATTTATTTTAACTATTTATTAATTTAGTAATAGTTTAATAACTTATTTTATTAATTAATTTATTTATTTTAGACATTTGATAGACATAGTGTCTAGTTGTTTATGTCTTTTGCATTTTTGATTACTAGATTGATTACTAGTGAGGTGCATATTCTTTATATATTTTGAATTTTCACTTGCCCATTGGAATCTCTCATATGAGAATTGCAATTTATTGTTTTTTGCCCATTTGCCTGTTGAGATGTTTCTCTTTTACTCACTAATTCATAAAAACTCTTTATATACCCTCTGACATCCAATTGCAAAAGTTTTTATGACTTGCTTATGGTTTCTTAATTTCATTTATGGCATGTTTTGGATATAAGAGAAGTTTTTATATTTTATATAGTCGAAATTATTTTCTACTTTCCTTCTGTGCTTAGAAATGCCCATATACTAATATCAGATTGTCACTACTGCTTTTTCTAATTGTCAAATAGCTCCATTTCTACATTTAACTCAGTATGTCTGGAACTTATTTTCATGTAACATGATATAAGGGATATATAATTTTTTAGTTAACAAATTTCTTAAGAATTGGTATTAAGAATTGGTATTATGCTTCCTCTCTTCCCTGATATGAAAATGTGCCATTTAAATACACTAAATTCTTATGTATAAATTTTGTCTCTGTAATATCTATTCAGTTCTGTGGCTCTATCTGTTTGTTCTTGCACAGTACCTACTGTTTTAATTAACTGTGTCATGCTTTTGAAGAACTATAACCCTTTTCTTCTTTTTTCTTTTTTTTAAAGATATGCTTTTTTGGTGTGGGCGGGTGAGGAGGATTGACCCTGAGCTAACATCTGTTGCCAGTCTTCCTCTTTTTTTTTTTTCTCTCCAAAGCCCCAGTGCATAGTTGTATATCCTAGTTGTAAGTCATTCTAGTTCTCCTATGTGGGACACCACCACAGCATGGCCTGATGAGCAGTAGGCAGGTCCACGCCCAGGATATGAACCAGGATCTGAATCAGCGAACCCCAGGCTGCTGAGGCAGAGTGTGCGAACTTAATCACTCTGCCCCAGGGCCGGCCCCAATCCTTTTCTTTTGTATTTATTTATTTATTTATTTGAGGAAGATTAGCCCTCAGCTAACTACTGCCAGTCCTCCTCATTTTGCTGAGGAAGCCTGGCTCTGAGCTAACATCCGTGCCCATCTTCCTCTACTTTATACATGGGACCCCTACCACAGCATGGCTGCCAAGCAGTGCCATGTCCGCACCCGGGATCCGAACCAGTGAACCCCAGGCCGCTGAGAAGCAGAACGTGCGAACTTAACCGCTGCGCCACCGGGCCGGCCCCTGTATTTAAATTTGCTTTGATGGTCTTACCTATTTATTTTTCTATATTAACTTTAAAATAAATTTGATAATTTTCCAGCCAAAAAACTCATTTTTATTGGAATTACATTTTTAAAATAAACTGGGAACAATTGGTTACTTATGAAATATTGAACATTTCCATCCAGAAATATGAAATGTTGCCGTTATTAGACTCTTATCTAATGTCCATCAGAAAAGCCTTTTTGGTTGCATTCATTGCTGGTTCCACATAGTTCTTCCTGGATTTATTATTTTAAGTGGTTTATATTTTATTGTTTTGAAGCCTAGAATATGATAATTTTTATATGTCTCATTAGGCCTTTCAAAACTAAGTGTGTGTTCTTTAGTTACAAAGTAGAAAATTAAGTATATATCTATTAAATCAATCCTTTGAGTTATATTTCTCAAATTCTCTGTATCTTATCTACTTTTTTATCTATATGATATGGCTCAAAAACAATTTCATAACAATTTCAGGCCTGATATTTACAACCAAGTGTGTCTCCTAGTTGCTCTGAGACAGACGTGAAATCAGAATAGGTCTTAAACAGAGATTTGAACCCTAGCTGCACATTAGAATCAGCTGAGTAGCTTTTTAAAACTATGAATATTTGATGGCCCATCCCAGAATGATTTAAAAAGAACCTTTGCAAGTGAGGACCTGGATTTTAGTGTTTTTAAAAGTTCCCCCAAGTGATTTTAATAGAACCAGAGCTGCAAACAACTATCCTAAATAGTTATTTATTATAATCATGTAGAATTTACTAAATAGTTCTACCGCCAATCACATTAACAAGTGGTCAAATGCTCTCTGGATGCTCAAGAAATTTGCATAGTAAGACACCAGTGAGAGAGCCCATGTACCTGAAAGGAAAACATGAGCATGGGAAACTGAGTTCTAATCCTGTCTCTAACAGGCTCTACCTCTGACTTGAGCAGCTATTTTGTTATACTCCTCTGTGCCTCATTTTTCTCACTTGTAGTGTAAGTCGGGTGAACTAAATTATCTCTGGGAGAAACTTTAAGCTCAACCATTGAACATATTTCTTTTTTTTTTTTCTGCTTTATTTCCCAACCCCCTCCCCCCCCCCCCCCCGTACATACTTGTATATCTTAGGTGCATGTCCTTCTAGTTGTGGGATGTGGGACACTGGCTTAACGTGCATGGCCTGACAAGCAGTGCCATGTCCGCGCCCAGGATCCGAACCCTGGGCCGCCACAGCAGAGCGTGGGAACTTAACCACTTGGCCACAGAGCCGGCCCCTGAACGTATTTCTTTATGAACAAGTCAAAAATCACAACAAACAAATAAATCCAGGATTATATGCATGTGGGATGCACAAGTAGTCCTTTTAGCTTGATGGTGAGATGTAATACAGAGTCTCAAACTCAGATGACTTCAGGTACCAGAAAGTTAACATTAGTATGTGAAGCAGCCAGCTTCTAAGCCTGAGGTCTATTGTCAGTTTAAGGCTCATGCAACATCTGAAGACATTCATTTATATAGACCAGTGGTCTCCAAAGTGGGTAAATACAACCCAGTGAGTACACCAAATGATTCATTAGGCTGAAATAAAATAATGTTTTATTAATATTTAATGTGTGGAAAGATAGTAACACATATGTAAATGTATAAATTAGAATACCTATATTGGGAAAGAATGCTCAAAACATTTTCGCTAATTTAATACATGATTTTAAAAGAATGCTTAGATGCAGCTGATATAGACCCGTCACTTGTCCTTGAAAAAGTTATGTAACTTCTCTGAATTCTTAACTTTAAAATGGGAATGATAACAGAAACTTCCTTGCATGGCTTTGGGAAGATTTAAATGAGACAATGCATACAAGTCTCAATGAACATTAGATACTATTACAATCAATTAATATCTAAATTTATTTAGATATGGTCTCCTATGGTCCACTGCAACCATTTCTCATCCGGCCTTCCTGTTTCAAATCCTTCTGCTATATTGTTAACTCAATTATTTTTCTAGAACACAGCCTAAAAGTGTCACTGTCCTGCTTAAAACATACTTGCTTATGCACACACACAGAGCAGTGGTTGCTTCTCCACTGTCTACACAGCAAACTCAGTAGCTAGCCCAGCAGGCAAGATCGTTCAGAATCTGGTCCTTCTGCCTACCTAGGCTGTTTTGTAACCACTTCTTGACACAGACCCAATGGTCCACTGGCACTGGACTCTTTGTCCTTCTTCAGTATGCCAAGCATTTTTATATCCCCTTGTTTATCTCCTTTGGGAATTCCCTTTTTCTGCTTTTTTCCCCATAACAAAGTCCTCCTGTTTGTGCTTGTTGATTACTTAATGTCCCTGGAGTATGTCTGGTAGAAATAGGAGTAGAAAAAATCACAATGTATTTGGATGCCTTTGAAGACATCAAAACTCGCCAATTGTGACTAGACAGATGATGAGTTGTTATGAGACTTAAGCTGAGAACATCACCAAACCTAAAACCATCCAGGTTGATATGATCACTATCCAGTGGCCTTGACATTTACTATGACAACCAAAGAAAGCTAGAACTAGGATTAAGAGAAAGGTAAGTGACAAGAAGAAGAACAAGGCAGGGAAGAGGAAATCTCTTTTAACACGAAAGGATTGGAGGCTGGGTGTTGAATAGGTGTGTGATCCTCTACCAGTCAGTCAGTAATTCTTGGTCTGTCTTCATCTGTGAGATCAAGGGAGCTGAAATAGAAAATATATGAGATCCAGTTTTTAACAGTCTATCGTTCTCTCTGCAAGGAGACGAAAATTACAACATGCAAGTTTACATTACGTTGTTTAACTTAAAACTACCGTATGAGTTTGTATGTGTTTAATCCTGGAATCAAAGGAAGATATGGTACATACTTTACACCTTGAACTTAGAAAAATCTCTACATTGATCTAAATAAAGTAAGTGCCATTTAAATATCTGAGTGCAGGTAAAGCAATTGTCCTCACACAATGAAGAGAGAACCACAATAAATAGGTATTCCAGATGTTAAGTTATCCTGACTCACTTTTCACCTCTTCTCTATTACCCAGGAGGACTGAGGTTTGAATTCCAATTAAATTTCTTTATTGTAAAGATCTACAGATGTTTCTTGGTTTACATAGCGTTTGTGTTGCTCTTAAAACTTTGTTTGAAAATTACATTTCTGTAAATTAAATCATTTGACATAATCCAGAAACTCTCACTCTTCAAAAGAAGCCTGTGATGAATTGCTTCGTGAAGGGAGGGAATTTTTGATAGAACAAATAGATACTCATCAGTGTCAGAACATTGGGCCTTTGAAAAGTCTAGAATATTTGGAAATGCATATATAAATATAAAGGATATAAATATAAATTGAACATATAACTATAAATGTATATAAACTGTTATAAAAGGCAGAACAGTTCAAATGAAAATAGTCATGTAATACTGCATGTGCTGTCCAATATGGTAGCCACTAGCCACATGCCGCTATTGAGGCTTGAGACATGGTAGTTCAAATTGAGGTGTAAGCATAACGTGTACACAAGATTTTGAAGATTTAATGCCAAAAAAGTAAAATATCTCATTAATAATTTTTATATTGATTACATCTTGAAATAAGATTCTTGATATATTTGCTTAATAAAATTTAACGTTAAAATTAATTTCACCTATTTCTTTTTATTTTTTTCATGAGGCTACTAGAAAAATTCAAAGTACATATATGGCTCACATGGCAATACTGGTCTAAAGACTTTAAATATAGAGTTTTACCCGGAGTGATGCAAGCGTGGGACCTCTACACCTGTGTTTACCGCAAGCAAGGAAAATGGAAATTATGGATTCCGAGTGGTTTATTTCCTTATTTTAGTTGAAGTTGTTTTTCCTATTTCAAAGTGAACATCTAATTTGGAATAGATTCCCCTGATGACATTTCTCCAAGCGTTTTATATGTGAATATGATAAAAAAAAATATTGTCAGTGATGCTGAAAGCCTTTCTTCATTAAAAGATTTTCTGGATGCACTCAACATGAGCTTTATATAGCTTGCTTAGGAAAGAAAGTGCTTGAGGTAGCAGAATATACAGAAACAAACAAACAGAATGCAAATATGGGAAGTAAGGAGTGGCTTCAGTTACAGGCGACGCTTGGCTGCTTCTAAGTAAAAAATAGACACTCTATGTAGTTAATTAGTGATTGAACATCTAGGAGTAGGAGTCTTAATCTGGATTAAAGAGTGACTTTTTTTCATTAAAAAACAAAAAACTAAACAAACAAAAAACTTGCTTGAAAAGTTCTGAGCCTCTTGCTTAAAGAAAAAGTCAGGAAGTCGGGCTTAACTCAGATATATAAATTAGTCACAGATATTAATATCCTTTTGTGTAACACTTTTGAAGTGGGACAGATGTAATAATATGTGGGGCTAAAAGTTTTTAATCCCCGAGAGACTTTTTTTCATAAGAGTTTGAATCTGTAACTAATTAAAAACAAGACTTGTCTTTGGAGATTCAAGTTCACAATAAAACTGTCTCAATGGTGAAGACCTTTCACATTTTGGAAGACATAACTTTGTTTTTCTCTTTCCCTGTTGTTTCCTTTAATGACTGGCAATAAAACAGAAGGAAATACATTTTAGTCCTGAGACACATCTGGAAATGATATTTCCAATAAACCTCCCAGAGGTCCCCCAGAAGAGAGTTGAAGCACCCTGGTGACCTGCTTCCCTTACCTCAGGAAACTCTCTCGATGAAATCAGAAGAGTATTGACAGTCCTGCAATATCCTTGGGGCTTAGGGACGATAAATATGCATTCCTCTCCTTTCAAACTCAGCAGTAGCTCCACCCCTGATCAGAACAGCACTCTTCATTATAGCCAAGAGCTGGAAGCAACCCAAGGGTCCATTGACGGATGAATGAATAAACAGAATGTAGTATATACATATAATGAAATATTATTTAGCCTTAAAAATGAAGGAAATCCTACAATGTGTGACAACATGGACGAAACTCCAGGACGTTATGCTAAATGAATATTAGCCAGTCACAAAAAGAGAAATACTGTATGATTCCGCTTATATAAGGTATCAAGAGTAGTCAAATTCAGAGAGACAGAATGTAGAAGGGTGGTTGCCAGGGGCTGGCAAGAGACAGAGTTATTGTTTAATGGGGACAGGGTTTCAGTTTTGCAAGTTGAAAGTTCTGGAGATTAGTTACACAACAATGTGAATATACTTAGCTCTATCAAACTGCACATTTAAAAATGGTTAAGATCATGAATTTTATGTTAGGTGTTTTTCACCACAGTCAAAAAATTAAAAAGCCAGTCCTGGTGGTCTAGTTAAGATTCAGCACTCTCACTGCCACAGCCTGGGTTCATTTCCCTGTTAAGGAAGCACACCTTTTGTCTGTCGGGTGTCATACTGTGGCAGCTGCGTGTTGCTGGATGCTGAAAGCTATGTCACCGATATTTCAAATATCAGCAGAGTTACCCATGGTGGACAGGTTTCAGCGAAGCTTCCGGACTAAGACAGACTAGGAAGAGGGACCTGGCCACCCACTTCCGAAAAAATTGGCCATGAAAACCCTATGAATAGCAGCAAAACATTGTCTGATACAGTGCTGGAAGATGAGCGGATGGCGCAAAAACACTGGCCAGGGTTCCCCTCTGCTGTACACAGGGACGCTAGGAGTTGGAATCCATTCAACAGCACTAACAACAACAACAAAATTTTTAAAAAAACGAAACTGAGCAGTAATGTCCTCCTCCTTTAATACAAGTGTTTGGCTGGTTGGGTCAATGATTTTTATGGGCTTCAGAGGACATCAAAAGTCCACCATTGTACATGCAGGTAAGTGGAGTGAAGTCCAGGGTGGCAAGATGGCTTTGACCTACAACCATGAAGTTAATTGGCAGTTTAACCAAGGCAAAAATTAAATTCCTTCACATCACCATACTCTGTTTTCTTACACACATCTGTGACCCAGCAAACCTTCCTGAATAACGTGTTACTATGACTTTTTTTTTAATAAAAAACCAACTTAATTGTTGATCATTGCTGGGGTCTTCTTTTCGTCAATTGATTGCTTGCCTCAAAGCTCTTTAGCAAATGTGAACAGAGTGAAACTAGAAAGGATGAGTCTCATTAGTATATGATTTCCTTGAATGTCTAGACTTCAGAAATTCAATCTTTATGGTTTTGATCTTCTTCAACACTCGTGCAGTGCTGCTGAATCATTTGTTCAGAGCGCATCCAAGCTGTGAGGAGGCCTAGGGTGAGGTTCATAGGACTAGCATATTTGGAAGACCAAGTTTTTAAAGACAGGATTAACCATAAATATTTGTACAGAATACGTGCCTAAAGAGACTGAGACAAAATACAATATACAGAGAAGCAGCAGGCACGATTACAGCTTCCTCCTCATGACTTAGAAGCTTCAGATGACGCATTCGTACTTTAAGGTGTCTCATCCACCTCTACTACGTTCTCCATCTCTCCCTGCAGAAAGCCAGGCCACCTACAAATACAATTTTTTTGAAATTCCCTCTCCCTTGTTGAGAGCGATAACAATTCCCAAGGTCCCCAACCACTGCTATCCACAATGCCCACATTCTCTTTCATCTAGACAAGTTGTGACTTCTGAGAACATGCTCCACATGGCTTTTGCTTTCAATTTGATCAGTCTCCTGAGTACACTATCTCAATAGCATTATTATTTTTGCTCACAGGCACCATTACGACAACTCCCCAGGACCGCAACTCCCACCTTTCCACTGAGGCTACCTGAGCCTGCCACAGGGAACTCAGAGGGCACCACGGAATATTTTAAATTGCTAAGGGAGCCTAGCAATATTTGGTCACAGGGAATTTGGGCACCATGCAAACCACTAGCTCCAGGAAGTTGACAGTTTCAACATTAGATTGCACTACATTGCTTTGATGATGTCATATCTATGTGTAGCTGGATATTAAGCGATGGCTGTAATATAAAACACGTACTGTGTGAAAATCAATGTGGACCAGGAAATGAGAGTGGCAGCATCCAATCTGATTCCAAGTTTGAGAAGTTGTGCAGTGTACAACAGGTACAACCACTCTATTAGTAAGTAATTATGATTACCTAAGAATAAAATAAAAATAATATTTTTGTCTTTCAATATATGTCTATTATTTTCTTCAGATGGTTACTAAGTTGTTAGGACATAAATGCATATTGAGTTGTTTGGGCCTAAGTACTTAATAAACAACTGTTCAGTATTTCTTTTGGCCTAGGGACACCACAAGAAAATTCCTGAGACACTAGCGTCACCACGAACTGACAAAGTTGGGGAACTTCCGCTCTCGGAGGTATTAGAGTTGATGTTGTGGTGACTCGAAGTGGTTTGAGTCCCCACAAAGAACTGTTGTGAAAGGCGTGCTTGTTCTGTGCCAGGTTATCAATGCCCCAACACACTTTGTGACAATGATGACAAGGAGGAACTCTATTACCAAAAAAAGTTGGACAACAGCAGGCAATGAAAAGCTACTCAGAAATAGCACTGCTAAGCAATTGAATATGGCTCCCAACCTGAAACTTAAAGAGATTCTTTGTCTAAATGATGTTCCTAAAGCATACTGAAGAGTCAGCCATCAGTGGCTCTGCTTCTTGGAATCGTATACCAAGAAATTCTCATTCTGTTTTAAAGCAGACAAAGTACAGCAGCCCTAAACAAATTTCCCTTTAGTCTTGACATTCCTGACCCCGCCAAAAAGCATCAACGAATCAACACCAATGGGGCACCTGCAACAATCATCTCTTGCTGAGACGCATTTCCAGGTAGGAGCCTCCAGGTAAGAATCTTCATTACCTTGCACATTTTCCTGGAAATCTGGTTTCCTGGATTCCAAGTGTGATTACAGTGTCATGATGATACTCATGGAAAGAAGTCATGTGTGGCGTTTATGTGTCACTATCAAAGAGAAAAACAAGTGATTTTAGATTTTCTAGTACCATATTATTAAGCCTTTTCTTGATGGTAAGAAAGACTCAAATGCTTGAAATGGCCCTAATTTGATTTAAAAGTCCCCTGTCACAGTCATAATTCTGTACCAGTTGGTTGCAACACATTGGCTGCCAGCAGTGATCATTTCTGACCATGTTCAGGTTTGGCCTTTCTAGTCCAATTTTTCTCATGTCTTTTGTTAGAAGCCACCTCAAATATATTTGGAAAAAAGTGGAGTAATACATTCCAGTAAAAAATTATGGTGACATTTATTTGGACTTCCTTGAAGCAGATTTGTCAACAAAATTGATTTTTCATCATTCAATGTGTTTTTCCATGTTCAGAAATTGTAGCTAATCCTGCCAAATGGGGAAACTCTTGGAGACTTGTCTTAATTATCTTCATCCATAATTAGCTAATGACCAGCAGACGTACAAGAATGTATCCTAGATGTTCTTTTCCTTGTATCTAGTCTTCATTCATTTTACCCTAAGAGATTTTCCTTGTTAAAAGCCATGTGGCTGGGACAGATGGCCCGCATGTGTTGTCTCCAACTTCATCAGCATCGAGGACACTTCTGTTGGGGTGACTTCACAGTAGTGGAATCTTCAGGAGCATCTATCCTACAGCCATCTGGCACTGATTTTTCTGCTGCAACCCCTGAGGTTTCATCAATGTCTCAACATGAAGGAAGTAATAAGTCTCTCGCCCCTGCAATTGCTGAAGTGAGTGACCGGAACTTTCTGTGCCTAATAATATAAGACAAAGATAATCTTGAAAAAGGTGCTATCTGTTTAATAGTCAAAAGATTGTAAGATTAAACTGTTTGTTTTATGTTTATGGGATAATGTTGAAATCAAAGGAACTGAGTGCAATCCTAGCCCCTGAACTTAGTAGCAGTGAAAGTTTGAGTCAGCATAAATCTCCCTGGCCTCGGTTTCCGAGTATATAAATAGGAATTATCTTAACACCTCAGTCGCAGAGTGGTTGGGAGACTAAGTTTGAAAATGATATTCAAATATGAGTTATTACAATTACCTAAGGGAGAAACTGGTATTTTGAACTCAGCAGGGTTGGGTAATCTGTTTGATTTTAGCATTTTGATTATGTTTAAGTTCCTGTTCGTATTTCATCGATTGTGAGTTACTGGTCTAACTGGGATTGCTCAAGAGACTTCTTGCACTAGGAAAGTGCTTCTGTTGAAGACAGCCCTGTTCCACCACTTCCTTAACACAACAGCTAAGTACCCGTTTGCTTAAAAAGGTACCTGGTTAGCACCTCGGTAATTTCTAACATAAAACTAGTGTTTAGATTACTTCAAAAACCTCATATTTTTAATAAAGCTTTCAGTAATGACACAGTTATAATTCCATAACCTTCTTTTAACCCTTGAAATTTTGAGTTTTGGAAAATCTCTTCCTAATTTAAATTCCAATTTTTAATTCTATCTTTTTCTCTCAAAAGCCAGAGGATATTTTCCTAGCTTTGTTTTCTCCTTAGTTGCTCTTAATTTCATTTCATGGGTAGAATCTTCTGAAAGTCATTTTCTTGTTGGAAATTAGTAAACAAACTCAAAGAGGGAGGCGTTCTGAGTGCTCAGAATTTTCCTTTCCACTTGCCTTCCTGTTACCTACACAGCACCCAGGGGCAGCACCGTCACTTGAACAATTTCAGTAGAAAATGTGCAGTCTTTTGGGTTTTTTTAATTGACTTAAGATGGACTCAGTCTGAGACTTGCTCTGGATGACATGGCTGACCATTCTGTTCCTGTCAGGGTCTGGAGAAAAGGGAGACTTTCCTGCTTCTCAGTTAATCCAAGTCACTTGAATTACATCCTTCCCTTATTGCTGACTCTGCCTGGCGGATGCAAAGACATTGATAAGCACTGATCTCCTACAGGTGAGTGAGATTGAGGTGCTTCTGTGCTCTTGACATCAGCTTGGGCCCACTTTACCTTTTGATTTACTTTCGTTAAATGGTCATTCTTTTATCCTCATTCTGTGGTGGTGGTTTTATTTTATTTTATTTTAAATTGCAATCATAAAGAATTGCCTAATAACACTTCTGTTGACCAAATACTAAGCAATTATTTAAGGCAAACCTTACACGTAAACACTTAGATGTTTTTCCCAGATGTCCACCCAGCTTGAGGTACTGCACAGGTGACCAACTTGTCCCAGGTTGCTTGGGACTCTCAGTTTTAGCCCTGAAAGACTCTAATCCAAGAAACTCCTCAGTCCCAGGGGAACCGGAAGAGTTGATCATCCTGGCACTACTGAATAGTGTGAGGAATTTGGCCTAAATTTAGCTTCTCCTAACTTTCTCTGAAATCGTTTCCACACAAAGCTCTTTTTATAGACATGAGCTCTGCATACGAACAAGTTCAACTTGTTTAATAGTGAGTTGGGGTCAGGGAACTCTTTGCAAGACTGCCCTCCCTTTATGAAAAACTCTCTTTATCCTAATTCCCAGTATCCTATTTTTATCCCTTTTCTCGTTGTATCCTTTTGTAAGCTTTGGAGGATTTTATAAAATGTGATCACTGGAACTCTGTTTTTATGACTAAATTGGTTGGTTTTAACTTAAGCAGTCAGTTCAGTTAAAAGAAAAATAATAATGCAATTTAAAATATTAACTCCAGATTTATCTCATAGTAGAATTGGGTGAATTTGTTTTCTTTTCTAAATCACACTTTGCATGTACTACTTTTACAAAGTAAAATCTTTTTAAAGTAACTTTAAAATTGGATTTTAAATAATTTCAGTTAAATAAAACTTATACTGTTCACCAAAATCCATTCATAGGACCTCACCATTTCTAGTCAGGGCTGCCCATGGGAATACACAGAGAAAATTACCTAGATCTTATGTCTAGAAGATCATCCTGCCAGGAAAGGAAGACACTGACCAGGGTCCAAGAAATAAAGTGGGAAAGCTTGAGAATTGTGAAGCAGGTCAGCCACGTGACAAGCTGACAAGGTCAATTGAAGAACAAATGAAATTCAGGAACAAGAAGGCTAGAGGCAAAATGGAATTTGGATGGGTAAAAGGAAATGTTAGGAAAATACGTCTTAGAATGTTTTTTATTGGACAGGGAAACCGTCATTCATTCATTTATCCATTGATTCACTTGAAAATATTTATTGAGTACACTCTATGTGCCAGCATTTACATTGATGAACCAAAGGCATAAAAAATTCATTACCCTTATAGAATTTATATTCTAGTGAGGTAGAGACAATGGATAGCAAATATAATAAGAATATAGTATTTTAAAACGTGAAAAGTACTATAGGAAAAATAGAGTAGGCTAGTAGCGTCGGAAATGCAAAGTAGGATGGGTGGAAGAAGGATTGTAATATTAAATTGCAGAGCAGTGAAAGATTCAACAAGTCAAAGCTCTTAAAAGGGACCAAGCTTTATCTAGAAGAAACAGTGAATGCAAAAATGCACTGGGATTCAGAGTGCTAATTGACAACTGACCTGTAGACTTGGTAGGACAAAAGGGGAACAATGGGTTAATGTCAACTGGATCCTGCCCAACTTGGGCCTCCTTACCTTCCAACTTGTCTGTTCCTATTTGTCTTCACCACAGATGAGATGAGCAAGGCAGGGATGCTAATAGTTTCCAGAATATTATGGTAAGGAACTACAGAAAGGTTATTTTCTGTGGACAAGCATCATCTAGTAAAGTTTTTTCTTCTGTGATCTAGGGTAAGATGTAACCTCTTAGTGATTCCCTTATGGAGGAAACACGTAGGAGAGATTTTTATTTTTATCTTTTTTTTTCCCTGATATCAAATACTACTGAAAAGTAGTTTATTATTTTAATATTGATGGACTTAACTGTATGTATGAATACATTTGTGTGTTGCATAAGTGGATGACAGAAATAAAAAGATTTTAAACTACATAAATAAATGAAGTCATTAAGCCAATAATAACAAGAAAGCCCTTAGGAGGGGAAAAGTTGTGGTGCCGGTAACCCGGCATTCTATAACATATTTAAAGTTTCCCTTTTTAAAATTCAGCCTTGGTCTGAGTAAAACTCAGTTCTGCAAAAAAGTGCGGAACCGATATGTATCAATTCGATGGATGAATGAGTGAAAGCAGAGGTGAACGTAACAGTGGCTACAAACCCTCCTGCACTATGAAACTTAGTCATCTATCCACGGTTGCTTTTTATTAAGAAAACTAAGCCTCCCAGAGGAGAAACATTATATAAATTGTACTGTTTAAAAATTGCTGTGTTCATTATGAGGAGCTTAATTATGGTCATCATTTACCCAAAAAAATCAAAGTCTTGTCAAAGAATTCATAATAATGAATGTTTCTCATTAAAAATTAATGAACAACTGGCTTATTCTGAAGGTATAAAGTCTGTGGAATACCATCATTTTCCTTTCTTGTTTAAAGGAATTAATATTCATGCAAATTAGGTCCAAATTACTACAGTTTAGGTGGTTACTTAGTACTAGAGATTATGGATTTGTTTGTTACCATAGAAGCCAATTATGTTTGTCAGCCTAGGCTAGATTATGCTATGATAAACAAACCCCGAAACCTCAGTGGTTTAATAAAACAAAAGGCTTCTTTCTTGCTCATGCAAGATGCGATGTAAGTCAGAGGACCCCTCAAAGCAGGTCTCCCCTCTCCAGTGACTCAGCAGGCTATGCTGTTTCCATTTTGTATCTCTACCACTTCAGCCTTCAGGATCATCATGGAACAAAAAGAGGGAGGTAGAAGGTTATGCATCAGCTCTTGAATGCCTCAGCCTGGAGTGACACACATCACTTCTGTTCACGGCCCGATGCCACCTGGTTTTGACTAACACATCTGGGATATGTGGAGGAAGCAGTTCAATATTCTGTGAGTAACAATGTGCTTGCAACACCAGTAGGAAAACCAAAAGAAGAGATTGGTAAAAAGCATCTTACCTACTAGGTAAATGTTGCTAGGGTTTTTTGCATCACATTGGAAGGAGGGAGAGGGCAGAATATTCCAAAACACAGACAGAAACAGCTCTGTATCTTGAAAACAATAAAGTAATGCATGAATCCACGAGTTAGTGATGTAATTGCCGTTGTATTCCTGTGATGGGAAAGGCGCTATAATAAATGCTCACAGTCCAAGAGGGACCAAACCATCAGTACAAAAGACATTTGGTAGATCCATCTCTCAAAGAAAAATGGAAAGAGTTACTTCCTTGAGTGTGGGGTTATCAATGACACAGTCAAAGCCCCACTCGTCAGGTGGCTGTTCCATTGAGTTAAAGTCTGAGGAATGCTTTCTTGGGCAGATTAACAAGAAAGACAGTGCTTCGATGGGAAAGGAAAAACTCTCCTTTCCGAAGTTTTGTTCAGGAATGTGCACAATTTAATTTCACTTTCTTCTTCATCCCTAGGCTAAAATAACAAATAAATGAAGGACTGAGTTAATTAAATGCATATTTCAACAGCATTTATCTGGTATTGATTGGCTGAGGCCACTTACAGTAAAGTGTGGAATAGTTAATACAAGTGCTGGCCATCTCCTACAGGAGGTGACCTCAAGGTTACATAATTGTTGCAGTAATTTATTTAGCTGAAAATGAATGGTTCTCAATTAGGTTGGTAGGCATTATAATAACACAAGTGGGATTTATCTTTGCCTATGTCTTGGCTGTGAGGGTTTAGTTATTGGATTTGTTTGCCTATATTTAGTCCTCCAATTCATGATCACTCCCAGTAAAGATCAGGAGGCTTGTTCATGCTGATTAATAGGGGCCCAGTCCTAACGTTGCAGATACTGGCCTGATCTCAGCAGAGGCGGTGCGGGAGCAGACAAGCAGCACAGCCACCAGAAGACTAGATTATCTGGGGGGGGCTCTGTTCATGGGAACTGTTTCTCCCCCCAGGACAGATCCATCAGCATCTTTGCCCCATAAATCGGTGCTTAATATGAAAATATACCACTTAGGGGCATTGCAGGATGCATCACAGGATTCGTTTTGCTGGGATTTGTATTTTACACAGATGCTTCTCTTCCACTGATCTTCTGGTCCTCAAAGAGAATAACAGTTATCCATGCTCCCCTGCTCTCAAATTTGAACTTCTGATTGTACTTGTTTAGATAGGGGAACTGAAGCATCTTTACCATTCCTTGGTCAGATGTGGTAAAGACATTTTAAAAGTCAAAGTACAAATGGCTGATTCTTTACCAACCCCACCTACCTAGACCTCTGTGAATTTTTCCATCTTTGCATGCATGCCAAGCGTGCAACTAGTAATTCTGCATGAACGCATTTCATAATTATTATTATCCTTTTCATTTGTTTACAAGCTGTCAGAGATGAGGGGTTGGTCAATCCCAGGGTCCACAGAGACTGTTCTGGAAGCACAGGACTCAGCCAGTAGGTGTCTCTGTTAGACTCACAATAGTGAAGTATTCATGCCCCCTTGGGAGGCTGCCAGCCCTCTCAGAATGAGGATGGCCTGCTTGCAAAATGTGTATTTCTTTCCAAAAATTTTAAAAATCTCAAAAGGAAGTCTGGCACTAGTTGTGCTTATGTTCCGGTTTAGATGTTGGCTTCACACCACAGTTTGTTTAGATCACCCAGTGAGGTGGAAGGGCCCACTCATCTCCTGATGGAGAGCTGGTTATTGTCTTCCACTGCAGCCCCTGCATAAAATACAACCTGTGTGCAACCCCTGTCCTCTGGGGGAGCAGAAACTCATACTCACCTCACTGTCTGCTCAGAGGCTTTGCTATGTGGGCTTTCACCAGCACCAATTTATGGTCCTCGGGAATAATAGACTTTTTTTTGGACTGTTATGCAAAAGACTCGAGTAAGTGATCAAACCTGTGAAACTGCTGGAGATGAAAACTGTCACCAAAGCAAGCAGGCAGGTGTATAGATATGTTCTCCGAGGCCAAGAGTGCTCGCTACCAACTCATTTTTGTTTGTTGTGCATCAGTGGCTTTGCAACCCAGAGAAGCAGTTTCTTCCAGCATCTCCCAGCACATCAGTGGAGCATATGAGGGCTTTATATTTAAAGGTTGCATAACGGAGGCTCAATTGCTATGATGCTTCCAGTCTCAGGAAACACTGTCCATTGAAAAGAAAATTGGACTGGGCATTAGGAGACCTGTGTTCAACTTCTAATTCCTCTTTTCATTCTCTGTGTGATGCCGAGTTACTTAACTTCTCTGATCCTGTTTAGTTTTCTGTGGCATGGGGACAAGAACAAGAACAAAGGAAGGAAAACTTTTCGGAAGAAGTTGAAAAATTCTTACTTCTCAGGATTGTCCCAAGGCATAAATAAGTTCATATATATAATCCTCCTGAATCATACTCAATTACTGTTTATTCCTTTTCTGCACCTTCTTTTCTCGTTGATCTGATCCACAGGAAGGCTAAAAGTACTTTTAAAAAGTTAATGATGGGATTAAGTAACTAAAATAAAGCTTTTGGATATTAAAATTTATCAGAGACTTTTATTTACTATGCTTTGTAACACCCTCTCTATTCCTTTGAACATAGAACAGGCGTTCAGAGTCAGAAGAACAGCACCGGTCCTATGCTGTCAGGTTGTTCACATATTTTTGGTTTGAAAGTTATTGATTAAGCTATGTTTTCTTATCAAACTGTGATAGAAGGACAAGGACATTTGCACCAACCAATATAAAATATCAGAAGCAGAGTATGGATAACTTCTCTACCATCCATGAGTTCATCACTCTCCCATTCCCATGTTTATTGACAGGCCCCTTTATTCCTGGCCCAATACTGATGGGAAGATGACTCTCAGATCGTGGTTCTTGCTATTAAAGGGATCACTCCGTAGCCTGGGAGGAACATCTCCAAATGAATATTTCCAATGCTAACTGATAAGTTGGATGCTAGATAGAATTTAAAGCATTAAGAGAACCCAAATGAGGAAATTTTGCATGCTCAACATAGTGATAGGAGTGGGTCAGAGAAAGTCCCAGAAAGAACTAATACAACAGGTAGGACTCAATTGATTAAAGGAAAAACAGTTGGCCAATGGATGGAGGAAGAGGAGGATGGCATCTTAGGGACTGGGAATAAGAGCAAAGGAAGACAAACGTACTGGAAGAAGTTGACAAACTTCCCCGCACTTCACTGTGAGAAAGTGTCCTGGCGTTGAAGGGTATGCGCACTAAACACAGATGCGCGGAGAAAATGCAGATCCTTCATTCCCTAAAGCTGCCGTGATCTTCACGGATAGTCAGGAGAGGAAAGAGTAACTGCTTAAAACCTCGTCCAATCCAGTATTTCAGCAGCCTTCTTAGGTTTGACTCAGTCTCTTTGTGATGGCTGATCAGTTTTCCAGAATGTTCCTCTTTTCCCTAATTCTCTCCTTTCCTAGCCTCTGATGCAGGATCCCTTTGCTAGACTACAGAGGCCTCTTTCCATCCAGCATCTCCCTCCTCTCAAAGGGCAACCGAGACCTCTCAGTCATCCGATAAAGCTCTGAATACCGGAAGGCGAGGCACAGTTCTGACCCTGGCTGTCCCTTGCCTCAGTCCCCTCTCTCCCCTTCTCAGATGACCAGATTGTGGAGTGACATCTGTCCTCTCTTTTTCTAGAGGCATATATGTTCATGAGATGTCGTAGGAGAGAAACTGACTTGCCCATCAAAGAATATAAATTGAGAGATAATTCAAAAATATATCGATTTCAAAACTATGCAAATTAAACAGAGAGTTCTTATATGTGTGACATCAAAGCACTTTTAAAAATTCCTCTTTCAGCACTACAGTGGGTGCGGGTCAAGTCTGCATCTTGTTCACATTGCAGATAATCAGCCTATAGACGGGATACTTCTACTCTCATTGTTTTAGATTTTTGGCTCCCGAACAACAGATGGGAATGAGCTCATATTGTATAGAAACTCATCTTTCTCTTCAGCAGGGATGGGAATGCCATATAAAATTTACACCTCAAACAATTAGGATAGAACCAAACATTTGAATCCGTTTCATGCCGAAGATTTTTCCGAATATCCAATTTGTGATGCTTACGAGCCAGGCCAAATGGAAATGCTATGCAAACGTTATAACTACAACCACAGCCTCTCAGAGAGTAGTATCCTTTTTTTTGAAACAGAACTATCTAGAGAAGAGAAACATCGGGAAGGATGCAGCTCTGAAACACGTATGCTAAATCTGCAATCGCTCTGATCAACAGAGCTTGTGAAGTTTCACTCCGGGAAAGCGAAGACTTTCCCCAGAAGGTGATGGAGGCTGGCCTTGTCCTGCAGCCGTTTTGTAAGAGCCTGGAATAAATTTAAATTCCAATTTTAATAACTTCATTGGCATGACAGGGCAGATGTGTTTTGTGAAAGTCAATACAATTGCAGCCCTGTCGAGGGACTGGCTTCACAGCATCTCCATGTCCACGTCTGACTGTGTAGCAGATTGCTGAGGCCAAGGTTAACACTTTTTTCCCTACCTCCTTACTCCTCTCTTCTAATTTTCTATAATAAATGGTGTTCGGGAAAAGGAATTTAAGCAAATATGCTACTTTTAAGTGTCTCCAGTCCTTGGATTTTTGCCAAATATATTCCTATGTTGTGGTCAGTGAGCCTGAAATGGATAAATCTGCAGAGAGTTTGTGAATTGGCTTTTTAGAAAAACAAGGTAGGATATTTGTGAAATGTTCCTTTTCTGGCATGGCGGGTATGAATATTTCTACGTTTACTCTACCATTGCTCATTTGAGGACCTTTAACAGTCATGCCAGGATTGTAACTTGCTATGGTGTGGGAAAAAAACTGTCAAGAAATATGTAGCATTCATATACAGGGAGTCCATAAAAGTACAGAAAGATAGGCAAATACATATAATGCCATTAATGACATCTCCAATCTATAAGAAAAATAAAATAATATGGAATAATATAACGTCTTTGCTAATGTCAGCAAATCTAGTAATAATAATAATGATGTTAGCATAACTGATATCTTTTTTTCACCTATGTTTCCATACTTGGATACATGGCACAATATGATCCCAAATTTATTTTTTATTTTGTTTTTTTTGCTGAGGAAGATTTGCCCTGAGGGAACATCTGTGCCAATCTTCCTCTAGTTTGTATGTGAGTTGCTGCCACAGCATGCCCGCCAACAGTGGCATAGGTCAGCACCTGGGAACCAAACCTGGGCCACAGAAGCAGAGTGCCCCAAACTTAACCACTAGGCCACAGGGCCAGCCCCCCAAGTTTATTTTTTAATGTGTGGATATATGTGTGCATATTTAAAACACAAGAAAAACATATAACAAAATTTTAACAGTGGTTTTCTCTGTGAGGTGAGGTTATTTATCATTTTAATTTTCTTCTTTGTTTCTGAGTTTTCCAATATTTCTAACATTAGCATGTGTTACTTTTGTGTTGAGAAAAAAATTAAAAAACAGCAGAATAAACTGTGTGTCCACACGTCTACCACACAATGTAAGTACTGGCAGATAAATTCTACCATAGACACATTCAGCTACTTGGAATAATAGTTTCGAGGCTCACACTTTGATGCTAAATGACATGTTTTAAGACTCTAGGGAGCAAAGAAATAAGAGAAAAGAGGAGTAATAAGAAGTACCAGAGCATCCAAATGCCCATCTCCTGATGCATTTATAATAATCTTAATGTAACCATTTTCTCCCATAGACAACATTCTAGGAAAAAGACAGAGAGTAACAGAGTCGTTCCTTCATCTTTGATTTCTTTTGTTTTCTTTGACCAAACCACCAAAAGCATTCTGAAAACACAATAAATGCTCCATAAATGTTTGTTAATTGAATGGCATAAAATTTGCTCTTGAGAGGCTACCAGAAAGAGTGACATATATGTATATATACCTGTGCTAGATATTTTTAAATATGAAAGTGGTTTTAACTCATGTGGTAACAGAAACAAACTATTGGTTAGATTTATGAGGATTCACAGAGGAGAATATCCTAGTGCTGGTCTACCACCAGTTCTGGGAGAGCTTTTGTGTGACTCGGGTGTGTGTGTGTAGAATTAGTACAATTATCTATAGCAATGGTTGGTTCCAAGATGCCCTGTGCTAACACAGATTGAATTACGCAATCTAATAACTTTGGAAAGAGCTTTGTCATGAAACTGAACGTGTCCAGTGGTTTTTATACAGCTCAGACCTCTTATAGATTGTTTTCTCTGACACCATTTCTATAGCCTTATAAAACCTGCATGTTTAACCTCTACGTATGAAACTCGCAAGATGAAAGCCCGATACGTCGAGGTAGCAATTGCTTTCCCCATAAGGAAGACCACATGTTCCCTTAAACCTTAAAGACAGAACATAATTTTACTTTGCTCTCGTGGAATATTTCCAGTGCTTAAATGTAAACATGACCCAAGCACATCTGAGGTGCATTTGAAAGCTGCACAAAGACAAAACTGAAAATATTCAGGGACTCGAATGTTCTGTGTGTTCACAAAGGGCTGGCCGTTCCATCATAGAACACTGACTTTATGTCTCATAGGCATACGTTTCTCTTGCCTTTGAGAAAACGACTTGTGGGCTGTTGTAAGGGAAGGGTTTTCATTGTGTAGACACTGGCACTAGCGGATTAAGATCTAACCCGAAGAGAAAGATCACCACTACTCCACAGAAGACGCTGACTCACCTTCACTGAGCCACCTCTGAATTGTAAGAACTCTGCAGAGCACTTTGGTTGGAATGACAGTGTCACCAGCTATTTCAGTACATTTTTAATAAAAATTCTCCTACCTTGATCAATCCATGCTCTTCAATTTAGAGCTGAGATTAATTCTCCAAGACACATTATGGTACAGTATTAACACTTGAAATCATCTTATAACTGCTTGCTTTCATATTTGGCATAACTATTGTACCACCTTAGAAACTGCTTCTATTGACCTTTAGATTAAAAATATGTTGGATTATCATGATTGACACTTTCAAAAGGACTCATTCTTGCCAAACACAGCATAACAACTTTTTAACATTCCCTATTCTTTACAGCTGCCTCTCCTTTCATTATATGAAACACGGCTGTATTCTACACCACCTCTCATTGCCTAACATGCTCTTTTTTTCAGAGTTCAAGAAGATTTACATTTGGAGTTCAATGTTTCAGTGATTGCTCTGTTGGGTTTCATTATACCAGTATAGTCAATCAAAGCAAGTCTGGTCTTGCTACCATGATTCATTGTATGGTTTTTTGAACTTAATCATTTATACAGAATGAATATACACATTATCACCAGGGCTGGATTTCTTTAACAGCCTGCATGACACGGTACTGTAATGCCTTTGTCAACTGCTGGTTCTCGAGAACTCCACAGTTGCTAGGGTTTTCGTTAAGACATTTCTTTGATGGGCTTTCCATCAGAAAAAGGCAATAGGAAGCCCCTAGGTGGAGCTACAGAGAGCACAGCAAATGCTGGTTGACTTTACTTATCTCCAAGATGGGCTAAGTGGGAATCCTTTCATTTGTACATAACGTTTCTTTTCAGGGTGTGTGTGGTCTTCACAGTCATAACTAACAAGTAACCTTTCTTCACTCTCATTCCTAAACCTATCATAAATTATTAGCTGCTGGCATCTGGGTAGGATTTGGCAGATCTCGTATTTTAAGTACTGCCTGAGGGAATTGCTGGGATTGTTGTTTTTAAACTAAAGAAGCTAATTGTGTAAGTATTAACACATGTGAACCAGGTCTAGCAAGTCTAGTTTCTGCGTCTAACAAGTCAAGTCCGCTGATGCTCCCATTGGCACCCTATTCCTCAACAAAAGAGCAGATTCCCATTTAGTCAGAACCAGCAGAGTGCAGGAGCCTGCTCCAGGCTCATGGAGGTTGACTGTCAATTTTTCAAGAATTTTATAAACTGGTTGTTAAACACAGTCATTACTAAAAGTCAATAAATTTTATTTTTTTTTAAAGATTTTATTTTTTCCTTTTTCTCCCCAAAGCCCCCCAGTACATAGTTGTATATTCCTTGTTGTGGGTCCTTCTAGTTGTGGCATGTGAGACGCTGCCTCAGCGTGGTTTGATAAGCAGTGCCATGTCCGCGCCCAGGATTCCAACCGACGAAACACTGGGCCGCCTGCAGCGGAGCGCGCGAACTTAACCACTCAGCCACGGGGCCAGCCCCCTAAACGTCAATAAATTTTAATTAAATAAATATATATTTTAAAAGGTAATAAATACTCAAAACTCATCACTTCCTAAATATTTTACTGCATGTACTATTATCTATGCTCTTGAGCTGATTTGTGTCCAGTACACCTGTATGGTGGAAATACCATATGGCGGCGTGCTGCTGCACGTCTCTGCCCAGCTCCACGTAGGTTCAGTGACGTCATGTTGGCAGCCTGAAGTCAGCCATGATGAAAGTATGTACATCATAGAAACCCCAAAAGCTACAAACCACGACTTGACTTGTTGTTTTGCCTTCTCCTTGTGTATAAAGCAAGTACTATTTTATTTTACCTACCAGAAAACTGAGTCTCAGAAAATGAGTTGGCCATAGGATTTCACTTTTCTGACTTGAAAATCCATTCTCTTAAGTCTTGTGTTCTATACTTCCCTTCCAGTGGACTTTCTGCCTGCCACTCTACCTATACACTCATAAACCTACTAGTGGTATTAACTAGTGTTTGGTTGGTAAATTTGTTGTGTTCCTTGAGTAAGGTACAACTTAAGTAAGTTTAAGTCTGCATTTTTTTTTCCAGAGAGCCAGTTGTTATACATTTACCAACACATCACTATCCAGAATTTGGAGGTTCAATTTAAACAAATCCACCCCCAGGAATGACGGAGCTCAGCTTCAGCAATCCTGTCACTTTCACATCCTCATTGCCTATCTCCCACATCCTCTCCTAACCCAGAAAACACAGAAAAGGACTTCCGAGAAATACCTATCTTTTTTCTGTTAGTAAAAAATCCCAATTACTAGAATTTACAAATTGTCAAATCTCTCAACTTCTCTTCTTCAACCATTTGTCAGGACTCACTGTCACTACCACCGATTTCATTTTCTGCCATCAGCCAAAACGGTCCCCTTTGATTCCAACATGTAAGCAACATGAAGGCGACAGAATTAGAAATGAGAAAAGGAGGCAGTTACACAGACATGCAATGAAGAACCAGCCCAGGCTTAATGGGCTTTGAAAGAATCAGATACCGGCCCACTTGAGCCTGTCCTCTCTCTGTGCCATTCTGATTTGCTTTCCATGGAGAAAACAACCTCTCAACAGGAAACTCAGGGTCATTTTTTAACCAAATGCTACCTTGCTGATCTAGGATGAAGGAATTGAGTGGAGTGGTAGCTGAGAGACAGAGACCACAAGTCTGAGAAAATAATATGGGGCCCACCCACTTCCGTTTCAGATTTTCTGAGCGTTATTTGTGAGTACACTCACAAACGAAGTACCAAGTCCCTCTGTGGGTGTGTTCAAACATCTTACAAGATTTGTCTGACATTCAAATTGTGTTGGGAGTGAGGACGAAACACGCATATGCTCTACTGGTGGAACTTCTCCAATAGGATATTTCATCCCCACCCCCACCTCAAAGTGCTTTAAATGGTGATCCCAAAACCTGACCTCCTGACACATTTCAGTCTTTCTGCTCATTATTGGTACCATATGCAGCCAGAATTACCTTCAGCTTTACCACTGACCCTGGAAGTCATGGCTTTCTCACAACTTTATCTACTATGGCAGGAAGATTATTTCTTCAAAACTATTAGTCACAGCGAATACTTTCCTCATGTGTACCAGCATCAACATCCTTGCCTGTTTCGTAATTTCTGATGGAAAGAAATTGATAAGTTTCTGCCTCACTTCTGACTCAGAGAGACCTGTAGAGAGCTCATAATGGAAATTGTTTGGTGTGTTGCAATTAGATATAAATCACACTGACTTTCCAAGAAGCTTTGTTCTCAAACGCAGAAAAAGAAAAAGATAGCAAAACTCTTTAAGTAGTTACAAAACTTCTATATAAAAGTGATGTCAAAGAAAGAAAGTAACAATTCATTTAACAGTAAAACCTAAAAATAAAAAGCTGAAGACAGCTAATCACAAAATTGCTGTCAATTGTTGGGATTCTCCTTTTATTCTCTTATTAAAATTGTATTACAGCACTTGGTTTTCCCTGTACACCCATACATTTTCCTCCTCAGTTGGGTTAAGAATAAACTATTTTGCCAACTACTTTGGCAAATAAAGTATTTTGCAAGTAGTTGCTTGAAAACACTGGTCCACTGGCTGACTTCAAAAGCTGTGGGCTTCTACAAATTGACCCATTAAGCAGCTGTTCCCACCTAAAAGTTAGTCCTGCTAACACTAAAATGCAAGGTTAGACCTCACCTAGGCTTGGTAATGACAATCTCACCTAGTGTTTAAACCCAATAGGTCAAAATTCCAATCAGGTAACAAGATGCAGGAACGTAGGTGGGGAGGTGCCTGAAGATTTGATCTTCTGTTCTATTCCACACTATTTCATGAAGAAAAACGTCTAGCTAACTTACCTCGGGGTTGAACTGGAAGAAAAAATAAGCAGCAATTACATGCAATAAACCTTTAGGAGAAAAAAAATGAACAATGAGCTTTGATTTAATTCAACTTGGTCAAATGAGCAATTTCTATTCTGGAGTTTGGCTTGAGACTGCTAGCATGTTCTACAACTTTGGCCAAGTCACTTTAACCACCCCCCCCGCCCCCGTCACAGCTTTTGTGAAAAGGGGGAAATAATACTGTCTTCATCTGTTCAGGCTGCTGTAATGAAACACCCTGTGTGACTTATGTGTTATGACTGATGTGCTGTGCCGAGGTACCAAAGTGACTTATGAACAACAGAGATTTATTTCAGTTCTGGAGGTTGGAAGTCCAAGATCAGCTTCTGGTGATGACCTGCTTCCAAGATCACAGATGTCCATCTTTTCCCTGTGTCCTCGTGTATAAAAGGAACAAGAGGTTTCTGAGGTCTCTTGATAAGGGCACTAATCCCATTCATGAGTGCTCCATCCTCATGATCTAATAGCTGCTCAAAGGCCCCACCTCCCATCGCCATCACATTTGGAATTAGGTTTCAACATATGAATTTGGGGGGGACAGAAATATTCAGTCTATAGCAAATGCATCGCTGAAAAATTCCCCTGGAGTTCCAGGAGATGAGAGTCCTGGTCTTGATATCTGCAGGTGCTCAGAGGGCTTGGTCTAGGAGATTCCAGCGCATTCCTGGCACAGTGGCAGGGGAGATAAAGAAATCAGTCTGAAGGGGAGAGGCACAGCCGCAGCAAGAAGCTTTCTCAGCACAGAGCAGGATTCCGGCCTCTTGAGTCTCTGAAACATTCAAATTCATTGAACACAGAGAGGAGGAGGATATATATATTTATATATTGATCTGCATGGTGGGGTTTCAAATGTGATTCATTATGTACCATTTTCTTTACCCTAATCCATCTGCTAAGGTTTTCTTCTGCTGTGCAGAAGGAATTTGAAAAAGAAATGCAACTTTAACTGAGAAGAGAGTAACAGCATGACATAGTTAGAACCACCTGCACTAAGAAAGATTCAAGATGGTATTTGTCAAATATTGGAAGATGTGTGTCTGCTAGCTGAGGGATAACGGGATGTTTTCAGAGACTGTTTTAAAGTTCTATGGCCAAGAAAAAAAGAAAGCTGCATTTGCTTCTCATAATAGTGGTTATCATTTCTCTCGTGAAATGTTTATCTACTGGTGATCTCGCTATGGCTTCCTTTGGATTGTCTTCTTGTTTTATTTTCTGTCGCTGGAAAAAGCAAACATCTTGGTTGCTGTCTCTTTCTGTTATAAGTACCAAGCATGTGCAAAGTTAAAACAAAGGCTGCCCATTTCCGAGGAACCGGATAAGTACAGTCAAGTGGATCCTAATGGGAATGCCATGGTGTAGGCGGCTGATAACAAATGCTCGTTGATTCTGTAAGAAGTGGAGGAGAGCTGGCTAAAGGAGGGGGGAGGGGTGGGGAGAGAGGACAGAATAAAATAAAGACTTAAGGACAAAGCCCCTTAGGTGAGAGTAAATAAAACACTATTCAGCTCAATTTAGAGCTGGTCAACCATGCTTTATGTAGCCATCATACTAAATGTCATCTGTTGAAACTGGCTGATCTTCCATCGCGGATAAGCAAAATTATGTATCATACCTATATTGGCATTTAAGTTTTAGTCTGCCAATGTGATTACTATCCACATAAATTGGAAGACATTAACTTCATAAAATTGTATTTTTGGGCTTGCCCAAGGTATTTATTGAAGCTGCATATTTTCTTTCATTCCTGAATCTAAAAAAAATTTCTTATCGTAAAAGTTATATAACCACGTTACTAAAAATTCAGAAAGTAGTGAAAATGAGACCAAGAAGATATCCAAAACATAACCCCATGAGCACTGTAGGAATGTTAGTATATGCCTTTTGCTTTTTTTGGTCTTTTTTTTTACTTTGCGTTTTTACATTATACTGTAATCATTTGCAGATATATCTATTTATCATATATTTATAAATTTCATATATATGCAAATTTCCTATTCTATATTTTCTCCATAAAACTATATTTTCATCATTATCATGCTACTATATGCTTTAAAAATAAAATTTAATGTGTGCATATTATTTCTGAGTGGATTACAATTTATTTATCTTGGCATTAAGTCCATAGAATATTAATATATGTTATTTCAAAAACTGGGATGCAAGAGTAAATAGATTGGAATACACCTAGTTGGAAAAATTTAAAGATGTTACATCATAATATCTCCCCTATACGGTTAAGGACTGTGAAGCTCCAGGAGAGGAACCTACTGTGCTCATCTGTCAAACATGGAACCATTTTCATCATGGAGCATTGTACGACATTGGTGTTCCCCAGAGCACACTTTGGAGAACAATGGCTTAACCATTTCCTTATTGTTGGGTAGCTAGGTTGTAAGATATTTTTCACTAAAATAATAAAAAATTTAACATCACAGGCAAACAGATTTTTTCATATTTAGAATTATTTCCTAAGGATAAATTCCCAGAAATTAAAACAAGTAAAAAGGTTTGTATATTTTTAAGGTTTTTGATATATATTGCCAAATTTGCTTTTCAGTTGCTTCATTGGTGTATTAAATAGCCTTTTGGCAAATATAACATCATTCCACAGAGTTGATTATGACTCTAAGGATCATCACTGGTGCTCTTGGATTTGGTTATGGCCAAGGAAACCAACCAATATACAATCAGCAATATATGTCCACACTATACCAGGTGCACATACTGTTAATCTCCTGATGTATATGCCCTGTGAGACATAGTGATTTTATGAGCTGGAAAAAGAGCTACCTACTTCTGACTATCATACACTCAGATTGCAGGCTGAGATTATTTTCTGCTGTTCATGAAGAGGCTGAAGATTGTGGTGTTGTATTTTTGAGATACCTAGGAAGTTGCTGACACACAGAGTTCACTCAACAAATATGTTCTGAGTGAAGGAATGATTAAATGCTTGAATGTATACCCACGTACCCACAAAATGCTTCCTTCCGATCAGCTATCTTCATATAGCCCTTATTTCACCCATGACCTCCTCACCATGGGCCTCACCATAGAGAACTTAGCTAATGTGCTAAACCCTGGGTGATCCAGGTTTGCCATAGAACTTAATAATGGCTGACAGGAAGTGGTTGAGATACTTGAAAACAATTATGGAAAGGATGATGTAAGCAGCAGGCTTTGGGAGCTACAAGTCATTTGCTGGCTGTATGACCTCTTCAGCAAATCTTATACCTCTCTGTGTTTCAGTTTCTTCCTGTACAAAATAAAGTTAATAATACCCTTTCCTGGGTCTGGAAGCTCAAATACATGCAAGAGCACTTTGAAAAGTTAATACTACATTGAAAATATGAGGTATAATTATTATTTTTTACCAGCTATATAGTACCCACCCCAAAGAGAAATTCTGGAGAGTGGAGTGTTAGGAGTTTGTAGATTAAAGAGAAAAAGTAATGGAAGCCCTAGGCATTCATTTTCCTTCAGGTGGCAGACCTAAAGACAGCAGCAATGTTTTTTCTGGAAGAACAAAGAGTTCCCTCTTGCTGGAGTTTCCAGATTCTTCAGAAGTTGCTAGGAGTAGCAAACCTCAGAGTAATTCATTGACTTAAAAAAAATACATCGTTGACAACTGGGATTATGTGGTACCTCCTTTAGCCTAGACTTTTTCCTGATATTAGTTTTATTGGGTTTTAATCAGAGATGATCTCGTGAAATGCTTTGAAACCCGATTTAAAAGCATCATGAGTAAAGGTGAAGGAGAAATAACAGCTGTGTTGCAGACCTAAATAATAAATTAATGAAAATACAGTGGTAATTATATGTAATTAGGGTAGATGCTTGACATTCATGAGGGATACACTGAGACCTTTGGAATCCCCAAATTTGTGAATTCGGAAATATTCATACAGGCATTCCTGTTGAGAGTCATACATTTGTTGAACATGTCTTCATATCAAATTAACCATTATTTCAAACTTTGAGGTTTAGATCTTACTCAATTAGTAATTTTGACTAAGACTGGCACAGTTTTTTCTGAACGGTTTCATGAATCTAATTTCCTGATTTCCCCATAGAGTTTATGATGGTTCTGTTTATTTTATTTACTTAAGTTACTGCTAAATAGATAGTGTACTTTTCCCCCCACTAAAACTCCCAGTTGTTGTCCAAGAACTCATTATTTCTTCTTTCTTTCTTTCCTTTTCTTTTCTTTCTTTCTTCTTTCCTCTGTCTTTCTTCTTTCTTTTAAACCATTGCAACTCTGAGGCCTATAAGAGTACCAGGCATATAGTAAGTGTGCTCCATGAATATTTGTGGAATGCTTTCTTACACGTCTTTGCTTCCATACCAGTACCAATGGTCAACTCTTTGGGGAGGGTAATTTTTCCGCTGTATGCATTCCCACCCCCGATGTTTCCTTCCCTGCGGAGGCTGTAGTGGAACAACACCCTCTTGGCCTCTCCCTTTTACTCTGGTGTGGTGGTTCTCGATCAGGGCTGATTTTGCCTTGGCAATGTCTGGAAACATTTGTCACCACTTGGGGTAGGAGGGATGCTACTGGCATCTGGTGGGCAGAGGCCAGGGATGCTCCTAAACATCTTACAACGCACAGGACAGGCTCTTACAACAAAGAATAATCTGGCCCCAACGTCACTCATGTCAAGTATGAGAAACCCTCATCTAGGGTAACTTTGAGTAATGTTAAACTTAGGAATAGTTGAGGATTCTTAAACCAATCCCTTGCCCTTTCTTTTTCTCTTTGTGATTTTCCTGCTTATGGAAAACACACATTTTCACCTGTTTGCACTATTCCATTGTGTGAGTCTGGTGGAGCAGGATCTGCCACCCACAGGGCAGACTTGCCGTTTGGGGGTATACACTCAATTCAGGGGAGTGATAGCAAGCCCATATATCTGCACTCCCTAAGCTTTATTAGTTAAAAAAAAAAAAGAAATTAATCTCCATCTGCTTGAGTCCTGAATCTCTCTCAGTTCATTCCAAACTTGGATGGGAAAGGTTACTATTTTGGGGGCTCCTCGAGCTCTAACATTATATATAATGAAGACATCTGAGATATGGAAGCTTAATGGCCAGCTGGGTTTACTGACTAGGAAAGGCTCTTCCCTCCTCATACCAGCTCTTCTAACAAACAGTTGAAATGGTGATGATATAGCAGTAGATGCTAAAGGCCTGACAGTTGGGAAGATTAAGATCTTGTAGAGGCAGGGAAATTGAAGAGCTCATTTATTTAAAGATGGAAGAATAACTATAAATGGAAACAAAATATTTTGAAATGGTACCCATTTGGGATATACTCCCTAATATATCTACCCCCAACTTGGGTGCTAGAGTGAACATGTGTTATTTTTGTCTGTCCAGAATATATCTTTTTCAGAACAGAACCTACATTTCCCCTGGGGAGCCACCTTTCTTACACTCTTGGTCCATGTGGGCCAACACCATATGTGGCTCCAGGGCCAGGCATGAAACATAGACCCAGCCCAGGACAACCTTGACTCCCCTGGGCCTCAGTGAGCAGTTTAGCAGTGGTCACATACGCCAATTAGAGTCAAAGCAATATCAGGATTTTGCTAGAACAAACAGGACAGACATTTCTTATTTCTGCTGGACTTGGGGTTATGAGTATGTTAGCTTGAGATGCCATCAACAGGATGCATGAAATAGAAACCAACATACGGAATTAAAACCGCCAAGAGATAGAGATAAAAAATCCAGGACCTAATGGTATCATTAGATCACTGAGATCCAGTCATGCCTAAATTTCCGATTCCTCACTTATATGAGCAAATAAATTCCACCACACCACTCTGTGAAAGGGAAAAAAAAAACTTTACAATAAAGTCCTGAGTAAGAAGGACATCAGTTCTGGACTCACCACTTCAATTTGTCCCTAAATAAAATAATTCCTCCTAATTCTGGATACTTACACGTTGCCCATTGTCTTCCCGAATTATATACTCTTAACTCTCCCCTTGATTTTATTTGTTCAACTGCTTTTGGTCACATTTGAAAACATTTCCTGCTGGTCACTAGATAGTCTGGGTAAACTGATGCCATGAACCAGGTTAGAGGTGAAACACCCTATAACAAAGTAATCTTGGCTCTTACCTGACAAAACCCGGGGAAAAATCCATCTTAACCAATAGTCTACAATGTTGGTTATTCTACAATAATGACTAAAATAACAACAAAACTAATATTAATAGTACCTACCATTGATTAGAACTTTGATTTTCACGTACTACGCTAAGTGCTCTCTGTTTTATCTCATTTAATGGTCTCATTAACCCTATAATGTTGTCTTTATTTTCTACTTTACAGAGACAGAGAGAGATTCAACAAATTACCAGAAGTTACAAAGCGAGCAGGAAGTGGCAATATTGAGAATCAGATCAGACTCCAGACTCTGTGACTCTGACCACTGTTCTCTCCTACCTCTCAAGACTACCCACTGGCGGGTACCTTTTGTAGCAAGGTTTCACAGTGATCAAGGATGGGAATCAACGATAGGCCCTCTTATCATCTTTCCTGGAAAATTCATTCGTAAAGTGATTCCTTTATAACAGCTACAGAGAACAAGTGGAAAGTAAAAAACTGACAGGTAAAAAGTATGGTAGGAGATGGGATGCCCACATAAAAGACACAGAACCCGGTGGCTCTTGTCGTTATCAGCCTGTAACCTTGGTCAATTGCTTACCTCTCCCAGTCTCAGTTTCCACCGCTGCAAATAGAAGAGGCTGTTGTAGAGTATAAGGATAATGCTGACCATTGATTGAGGGCCTACTGTGTGCTAGGCATTATTGGCCTTTTGCATCGATTTTTTCTAAGCAATTGCTTGTGTCCTTTTTAGATTTAAATCTTCCGTGATTATAGGTTTTTTATGAATTAAAATGTTTTTGAAAGGGATGTGTGCAAATACAAAAATGCAACTGCTTGAAAGAGTTGCATTAAAAATTCCAGATAATACAGTCCCCCAAAAGTTAATTTTTACTTTTATTCCTCACAGGGCAGCATTGTTTGCCCTTGGCAAGCATGCACACTGCAGCCTTTATCCCTGTTCCAGCACAGCAACCAGTGGATTTGGTGTGACTAAAAAATAAAATGCTTAGAGCTGAGCTCTGGGTGGCCTGCTGAACCTTTTGGCTGAGTCCTATTGCCCTGCTGACCCAAATGGACACGTGAGAAGCCAGAGCATTTTGTTAATATGCAGGAGTTTCCTCCGAGGGCCACGAAAAGCCTCTATGACTCAAAGAAAATTAGGTTCCTCAGCAGTAAACTGCCCTTTGGGGAAAAGGAAAAGAAATTCCAGAGGAGGGAAGGGAAAAAGAAAGAATAAATTTCAACTGCTCCTCTCAATTATAATTAAAAACACCAAGGGCAGTAAATGGCAGTTGCTCATTTCAGATGTTCGCTTGCCTCTGTCGTCTTCCAACTGGTTTCCACGGTATGTATTTATTTTTCCTTAAATATCCTGGGACACGCACATTATTATCTTCTGCGGACATCTTTAGTAAACAGGGAGCTTGGGCATGTTTGCATTGTTCTGGCTTGTTGCAGCTGTTGACCTGATTGGATCCCGCACTGCTTTGATCACTTAAAAATGAAAATAGTTTTTACTGCAAGTTGCGCTGGATTGATTTGAAAACTAAACAAACCAAAAGGACATGTTCTATTTATTCTTTATTACTTACACATTTAAAAGAACACACAGACCTCCCTTCTCTCACTCCCCAAAATATGAACGTGTTTAGGACGTACTTTTTAACCACCTTCTCTTTGAACATTCTAGGCAAAACCCTCTGGAGGGTGCTTCTGAAAAAGGGTCAGCGGGCTGGCAATTTCAGTTTGGAAAAGCACACTTGTTTTTCGGGAGACCCTCCCTGCAGCCCTGTTTTACAGGCTCTGGAGGTTTTGTCTTGACTCCAGTACTCACTGGCCATATAAACTTAGCCTCAATAGCTAAACTCTCTGAGCTTCACTTTCCTCATCTGTAAAATGGGGAGAGTGGCTCAAAGTCTTATTGGAAGGATTCAAGTATTCAAAGTACACGGTAAGCATTGAAGGAGGGATGGATGCTGGTTTTATTGTTGGTGTTATTTTCAATTTACAAATGAGGAAATTGGATCTCAAAGAAATTAAATGATCTGTCCAAGTACTCATAGCTTATGAATGGCAGAATTTAGAAACAAATCCTACTCTTTTGCCTTAAAATTCCTATTTTCTTCATATGAAAGAAATAATCTAAGTAAAAACTCTGTTCTTGCTATATACATATCACTTTAAGATGAGTCTCTTCTCACCCCCCCCATTAAATTGTCAATGCAAAGTCCTTAGTAGAAAGACATTCTAAAGCTGACATTTTCTCCCTCTTTTTTTTTTTAATTAAAATGCCCCCTAATTAAAAGATAGTATTAGGAGAATGAATTGAGCGGTAATGGTTTTAAAACCATTCTTTGCGTAATGATGTATCTGTTGCTGTAGTTGCCTTTTCTTGTCTTTTTGATCAACAGCCGTGATAACCTTATCTTTTCAATGCAATAGTCATGAGGTTATTAAAAGGGACCAAATACCCTAACAGCCGTGTACCTTTGATTTTCTGCCATACTCTCTAAGTTAATGAGTAAGTGGGTCAAGGGAATTTATTTCTGTGCTTTAGGAAATCTACAAATAATATTAAAAGAGAAGTTGGTGGCAGATTAAGAAACTTTTAATAACCTTGTGCAAACCTTCCAGACACTCATTACTCAGTTTCGGTTAGCGTGTATAGGTGATTGAAATATGCAATTTCCAAATATGCTGTGGGAGTTAGGAGACAGCCAGCGGCTGACAGAGAGGTAGTTTGGGCAAGAAAAAATAGGTTTCAGGGCCAAGAAGTTCAGTGAAAGAGTTAGCTCTTTTATTTTGCTGCATTTTTGACTAGAATAACCATATAAGAAGGAATGTTGGAAGCCTTGGAGGGTCTTGCATGCACACCATTTTGAAACTCACTAAGGACCACTGATTGATTATGTAAGGGGCACATACTCTGGTTGAAAGAGAATGCTATATTCTCTCCCCTCTCTCCCTTTCTCTCCTTTTCTTAAGATGCTCTTTTTCCAGGCAAGCAAACAGCTTCCTAACTACTTTATCAGTTCCAGTCTAAGAAATGGAAATTTCAAGATATTTTCCTATTAATCTTTGAATAGATATTTATCTTCATAATGTTGTTTCTCAGAGCCAACTGTGAATTTATCCATAGCTTGAGATTATCAAGTTGGATTCCAACTCTAGCCTGAGTACTTCCTAGTTCTGGGAACTTGTGTGAGACACACAATGGTTTAATGTGGAGCACATTAAGTATTTTGTCCACATTTGACAGATGAAAATCTGAGGTTTAGAAAAATTAAGTAACTTACCCAAAGTCACACAGCTACTGAGTGGAGTTTTGAACATTCAACTTAGATCAATCTAGCTCCAAAGCCCTTGATACTGAACTCTCCCTGGTATGAGTTTCCTGTCTATAAACTAATAATAATAATAATCTCTGCTTTATCATCTTGAAGAATTCTTTGTAAGAATCATACTAATATTTCTGAAAGTGTTTTATAAGCTCGAGATAGCAATAAAGGAATGTGAAGGTTTCAGAGAGAAGAAAGGGAGCACAATTCCAATGGAGGAAAAACATGATCAAGGGCGTGACAGGAAGAGAGATTAATATCCTTAAAAGACAGTCAAGGTTTTAAATATCCTGGGACATGCACATTATCTGAGTGGGCACTCATGAGGTAGTACCAGGGTCTGCAAGTTTTCTCTGTAAAGGGCCAGAAATAAATATTTTAGGCTTTGTTTGGCCCATCTGTTCTGTCTCAAATACTCACTTTTGCATAAAAGCAGCCATGGATGATAGGTAAATAGATGAAGATGACTGAATTCCCATAAAAGTTTACTTATGGACACTGACATTTGAATTTCATATAATCTTCACGTATCACAAAATATTATTCTTGCTTTAATTTTTATTTCAATCATTTAAAAATGTAAAAACCATTTTTTAACCTGTAGACCACCCCGAAAAAGGCAGTGGGTCGCTGGGGCATAATTTGCAAATCCTTGTTATACAGCATGGAAAAAAGAGGCAGTGGCTGACTCACTTGGATAATGTTTGATAGGCAAACACATGTCACTAAAGTTCATTAGCAAGAGGATTACACAACTATATAAGTTTGGAGTGTTTTGGGCTGCAGGGAACCAAAAAAGTGACTAACATCAGGCTGGACAACAAGAAATTCTACGGTATAGTTAATAAGAAATCTGAATGCACATTCCAGGGTCTGTTCAGGAGTTTAACAATGTCATCAGTGACTCAAACCCTTCCCCTCCTTTTGCTTCTCCATCCTCAGCATGTTGACTTTCCACATTTATGCTTCACACCTCTCAGTCCTAACACTGCTGCTGTGGCTTGAAGCATCGTGTCCTCAGAATAACATCACCAGCATGAAAGGGGGTAGGATTGTTCACCAATAACTTCTCCCCATATCAGTCTCTCTTGTCAGAAAGCAAATGCCTTCCCAGAAGTCCTTCAGCAGACTACCCTTTGGCTAAAATTGGACCACATGGCCACATCTTTGCATTGCAAAGGAAAACTCAGTTGACATGACTGGCTTACATCAATCATCATTTGCCTTGGTACATTCGGGCTGCTATGACAGAATATCAGAGACTAGATGGCTTAAGCAACAGAAATTTATTTCTCCCAGTTGAAGAGGCTAAGAAGTCCAAGATCAAGTTGCCAGCAGATCCGGTGTCTGGTGAGGACCCTCTTTCTGGTTTGCAGATGGCCGTCTTCTTGCTGTGTCTTCACATAGCCAAGAGCAGAGAGCAATCATAATGTTGTGTCTCTTCTTATAAGGGTATTAATCCCATTCATGAAGGTTTCACCCTCATGACCTAATTACTTCTCAAAGGCTCCACTTCCAAATACCATCACACTGGGGATTTAAACTTCAACATATGAATTTGGGTAAGATACAAACCTCAGTCCACGGCAATAATTTATCACATTGACCCAAACAAAATTAGTACTCCGTTAGCAAGGAGGAAGTGGGGTGATGACTGTTGGATATGCCACTGACAACTGACAACATCTGCCTCAATGAAAGAAGCAGTGTCTTAGGGGAAATTGAGCTAGAAGCCAAGCTGAGGTAGGATGAAATTTCTGTATTCCCACAGAATCTTCTATCTTACCACTTGCCATGTACTATGGAAAGCATTAATAAATACTTCCATTTTTCAAGTTGACTGTAAGATTGCTGAGGACCGGGACCACACCTTATTCATTAGGTTGCTCTCAGTGTCTGGCACATGCCTGCAATTCAGTAGGCTTTGAGAATGCTTGTCAAATTGAAATGTTAGAGCTTGCAGGCAGAGTCAACGAAATCCTCCAGGAAAAAAAATGAGAGTCTGAATTGGAGAGGAAGAAGAAAAAATGGAAATAAGAAAGAGGAATGTTCATGAATTGAAGCTCGTTGACCTTAACTCTTTGTTCTCCCTGTGGGAAAGACTGAAGTCGCCCTCCCATGGCGGCAGGTCCTGTTGTATCCTCAGTGGAATGGAGAAGACTACTTCCAGTCTCCTGGCACCACAGTGAGTCAGCCAAAAAGTTATCAGTGTCCCACTGAGAAAGAGCCAAGGAAAATCTGAATAAATTTAAAAGAAATTTCAGTAAAAATGAGAAGACACACTCATAGTATGAGTACTTCACCAGTAACAATGGAGGCTAGATTCCAACTGCAGAAAATTAGGTTTTTCATCTTCTGTTCTCTCGTTTTATGAGTGATTTGTTATAATGTGTTATAGTCTCTTCTAACTTGTAAATTGGTGGCCGTGTTCTCTGAGCAGATGGCAACACCCCAGTGAGTAAGGTAAGCAAAGGTTTGTCTCCAGAAAATTAAAGAGAACCGTAAATACCATTTGTTTCCAATGTTTGAGATCATGTATTGTATGAGTTCAATACTGTCATCAAACAAAATGTACAACAAAGTTAATCTATTATACCATTAACAATATGCTTATCATTTGTCATGCTCCACGGTAAAAAGACAAAAATAGTAAGCAGTTCATATACAAGGCTGTAATTACTATTAATCTTATGTAGCAAAACCTAGGTTTCACAATTTATCTTTCCTTTATTAGTTCACCATTCTCTAGAACCATGTCAATGTTTACTACCTTCCCTAACATTTTATAGTTTTTCCCCATCACACGTAAGGACACATGTACTCACACAGCACAACTCATACCAAGAGTCACACGTGCTCATCTACAGACAAATTTCCAAGATCTGCTTCCTTCATAGCTAGAGTTGTCTACGTGCCTCACCCTCTTAGCCTCAGGGCTAAGGCCCCTTGTTCCACCCACCCCTCACATTCTTCTTCTTCCACCCCTCTTACTCCTTCCCATTTCCCATAACCTCAGACAGGGATGACAAAGGAGTTTTCTCTGGAGTGCCATCTCCAACTGAATAGTACTGCTTGGTAGCACTGTGTTTAGAAAAATCATGAGCAGTGTCTACCTTGGGTTTGGGACATAAAGAGAGACAGGTGTCTGTCTCCCCTTGTCTCAGTGGTTCTTAGAGGTATTGCTTGATCCTCTCCACATCTAAGGAGGACTTGCCCTCAGTGTCACAGCCATGGAAAAACTTAAGACAGCAAGAACTAAGGGGCATGAGATGGCAGTGGCCCAGACCAGCAAGAACATCCTTTCAGTCTGCACCAAGTAAGAGAGACATGATAGCCAAAATATGTGCTGAAAGCAAGCAGGGGCAGCAGGAATCGACACAGAAAGAATGGATTGGAGAAAGAAGCAGAAGAGGAAAGAATTAGAAAGCCATTTGAGCAGGAGGAACTATTTTCAGGCATGACATCTTATGCCTGCAAAATCCATTCTCTATGCCCATGATCTTTATGAGAACAGCTCTTAAATAAGCTCCGTCTAAGGAAAAAGTATCTAGTGACTGCACCATTCACTGTGCGTGAGAACAGGCCTACACACACACATACACACACTCACACACAAGCACACATGCACATGTAGACATACACAGTTTTCTTATCTTTTCACCAGTCAGGCTGCTTCCGCTTGGATCTTCACACTTCTTAGAAACATCATCCTTCTCTTGGATTCCCCTGTCACCACGGAGGAATTGGTTGTGCAGCCCCGGAGCTGAAAGCTTGCCTGTTTTCTTATCTGTATGCTGTACTGGCCTAGAGGTTTATTTTCATTTTAGTGTATGCGTGTGTTGCCAGGAGAGCCAAGTGGGTGGCAGATTACAAATAGAGGCCTTAGGCAGTGGTAATTGAGGGCTGGGGCAACCACAGCGGCACACAGCTTGGAGGGAATATCGTTCCTGACTGGGTGGGGCAAGGCTAGAAATTTTCCTGTGGAAATAGGAAGTGCAGACAATGGTCAACGACTCCAAACAGCAAGTGTTAAAGTGTCTGGGGAATCTATCTGCAAGGGTGCGTTCCAGTTAAAGATCTACTATTGAAGGTAATCCCACATGTTGTGATATTGACTGTGGTGCCCTCACCTAGCAATTTACCAGAGGTCGCTGAAAGCCCATTCTCCCTTCTCTCCACCCCAGTCATTGATTCCTGGGATTCTCAAAACAGAAGCTAAAAACTTTTATTCCACAATTCAGTCCGTATCACTGGAGTACCTGTCACACGGTAGGTTTTTTGGGAGATGAACTGTGCTTGTCTCAAGGAGTTTACAATCTGGAAAACTAGAAAAAACAAATTAATAAATTAGACAGAAAAGGAACATGTTGGCTTCAATTGGCACTCAGCTGCTTATCTCTCTCACCGTCAGAAATGTGTTCGGTGTATCACATTCAGATGTATCTCAAAATTGTACGCAAAAGAACCTCAGTGACGAGGAGAACGATTGCATGTGATTGACAGACACTCTGGGGACAAAGCCCCAAATCGCCCATCACAACCACACAAATGTTTTGGAAGTGTCATGCCATGTATCAGTGGTTTTCAAACAATTGTGACCTTGCCCCCCCTCCCCAGAGGACATTTGGCAATGTCTGGAAACACTTTTGGTGGTTATAACTGGGAAGAACGTGCATTTAGTGGTAGAGGCCAGGGATGCTGCTAAACACACTACCATGTAAAGGACAGACCCCCAAGACAAAGAATTATCCGGCTCAAAATGTCAGTACTGCTGAGGTTGAGAAGCCTGGCTTTGTGTTAAAATTCATGCGCATTTTGCATTCCACTCAATGCTGGGAATAATATTACTTTGTATGTTTTTTTTCTTTGAGTAAAATTGACACGGAAAGAAAATGCGGTCATGTTCTTGTGATGCGCTGGCCCAGCCTCTGGCCCATGGCCGGGCACCACGCTTTGAAATGCACAGGCCCGTCTTTGCCTCCCCATTGATTCCACTCATCCTTCAGCTCAGCTCCCACCTCCACTGTGAAGATATCACAGAAGCTTGTAGCTAAGGGTTGCCAGATTAGGCAAATAAAAATACAGCTTGCCTGGTTAAATAGCCTTTTAGTAGAAGTATATCCCATACAATATTCTGGACAATTGAAATTTAGAATTTTAGTTTGAATTCGGGATTTGAATTTCAAATAAAGAAATAATTTTTTAAACATAAGTATACCTCGTGATATTTGGAATATATTCACTAAAAATTATTCATTTTTCTAATCTGAATTTTTCCTGGCTAGTCTCTATTTTCCCTCGCCGCCCTGCCTGCCCCTGCTTTCTTTGCTGTCTCCTCTCACCTCCCATGATGGGCTGGGTTGTATTCCTGCTGTGGCACTTATGTTTAATAACTGTATTTGAGTAATTATCTTTTAGCAAGTGTGCTTTGGCCTCCTCCGTACAATCTAAGTTTCAAGAGGCCAAGATCAGGCCCCATGGTTTTTGTTCTTTTTGCTTAGAAAAGTGCCCTGAACGTTGCAGGAACTCAATAAAGACTTTGTGGCTGATGCATCACGTCTTTGTAATGCTATGCTTAGAAACTGGAAACTTTATCAGGTTCCATTTCATTACATGTTAGGTGCTCATAAAACCAAGATTTAAGCAGTGGGTATAGACTCCATTGACTAGGATTAGCTTGGCTGTTAGGATTAGCCAAGACAAAAAATATCATCCCTAAAACAGGCAGAAGTTTATTTCTCTTTTGCATAAAAGCAGGCAGAGAGGAGGCCAGCCCAGTAGCTTAGTGGTTAAGTTTGCACACTCTGCTTCAGCGGCCCAGGGTTCACAGGTTCGGGTTCCTGGCTCAGACCTACATATCACTCGTCGAGCCATGCTGTGGTGGTACCGTCCAATATACAAAATAGAGGAAGACTGGCACAGATGTTAGCTCAGGGACAATCTTCCTTACCAAAAAAAATAAATAAAAAGCAAGCAGGAAATCAGGAGGGCAGGGCTAGTGTGGAGTCTCCATGGTCAGAGACCCAGGCTTCTTCCAGTTTCTCACTCTGCCATTCCTAGGGTGTGGCCTTTCTCCTCATATTCCAAATGGCTGCTGGAGATCCAGCCCTCATATCCACATTCCAAGAACCAGAAGGAGAGAAGAGAAGAAGATGGACTTACCCTCTGTCTTTAAAGACAATTATCTCCACTTGCATTTCATTGACCAGAACTCAGGCATATGGCCACACACAGCTGTGAGGGAGACTGGCCAATGAGATCTGCATTCAGGGGGAAAGTGTGCCCAACTAAATGTGAGGTTAATTTGAGAGCAAAGTGCAGAGTGAATATTTGATAGGCAAGGAGCAGCCTTTGGTACAGATCTCTTCTGGCCTCAGTCACTAATTCCGTTCCCACTTTTGACTTATATCCCTCATTCTGAAAGTAGCTGGGAAACAGACACTGGAAGAATTCCTGACCCTTGTCGCAACAGTTCAGACCTTTGTTGTTCTTAAATGCCGCCTCCTTCAGCCTGTCTTCTTAAGTTCTTCCTCTCTTTATCTGCCCCATATGAACTATCCAAGCACTTTGTGTACCTTTTTGGGGTATGCACGATGTTTACCCGGCATCATAGTTATTTCTGTGAGTTCACGTTTCTCCCACTAGATTATAGACATCTTGAGGACAGAGTCAATTTTGAAATCATGTCTGTGGCCTCCTGATGTCCTGCACACACCAGGGGCTCAAGTATTTGTTTCATGGATGAATGACTGTCTCCTACCCATGGGACAGAAGTGACAGCCTGACACAGGCACACAGCACACCAGGGAGATGTCCACGTTATCTTTAATGCAAAGAAAATGTATTGTGGAGATTATTTCATTTAGTTAAGCGGATTTGGTAAAGGGGAAAAATGAGTTTTTTTGGGGCCGACAGAGAGCTTTTTAATATAACCAATGTGAGAGTCTCAAGATTTGGGATAAAATTCTAGCCTGAACTGCTCGTGAAAGCAGCATGTCTGCAAAACCTGCCATTACTGAATGACATGGTGTAGAAAGGCTGTTAGTGGAGGCTAAGGCCTATACAGATGGTGTAATGAAGAAATGGGAGGGTTAGGCACGGAAACCGCAGCTCCAACAGAAGGAGCTGAAAAGATATAGATAAGATTAGTGACATATGTAAAAGGCCAGATACCGTGTGACAAAGTCTACCCAGCTGAATAGGCTGAAGCCAGAAGTAATAGGAAGGCCATGTACTCCCTAATCCTCCAAGATAAGCTGTTCCATCCAGAATTATCAGCCAACAATCTTCAGGGTATCAGGCTGAAAATGAAGTTTCAGACTACTTTGATTCCTCATCCATAAATGAGAAAGTGCCTGAAGGATCTTTATTTATTCTCGCTCCCACCGAAACACTCTTCAAAAAGTGCCAATATACCAGCAACAGATGCATAAAGCCTTCCTTCCTTTGATTGACAGAACATGATATAAAGCAACCCTCACTTGACATTTCAGTTTCATAAGTCTCCTAGCAGGGGGAGGAAAAAAAAAAATCCTGAAAAAAATCCACTAGAAAATAAAGAGGATTTATGCAAACTCACATGAATGTTTTCAGAATCGAATTTAACAGTTTTCTTTCTCTCCAGCCCCTATTTGAGATTTCGGGTTGCAGATGAATACTTTCAGCAAGAGCAATTTCAGCCATGTGCTTATTAATGTTTATGGCCTGTTAAAACAAAGTATTCACATGGTAATGTTTGTTGATTACTGCATGTGTAAGTTGCTTAGTTGTAAGTGATTAGGATATTCACTCTGGGGAGGAGATATTTAATTTGGTGCTGTGTGCTTTAATTTTGATTTCAAAATAAGTAACTGAACAAGAAAATGTCATCCACACCTATGCATTTCAGTTTTGAAAGGTCATCCTGTGGTTAGTTTGCACATTTAAAAATTCTTGTCACATTGTTCAATAAGATATTAAAGTTAACTGCAACCCCTATGTATTTCTTGCAATTGACATATAAATGTTCTGTTTGAAATAAGAACTGAATTTAATGGCTACATATTTCTTAGGAAAGAGGGGTCAAAACATTTTCGCAATGAGCCTTTAAGAAAGATACTAATTCTTCCTGTTTTATCGAAGGTATTTCTTTTTATAGTTAATTTCTCCCTGAGTTTCTGCGAAGCTTAGCTGGAGTTGCAGTTCATGTTCTGCAGCAACCATGTGTGCTGGAACTCCAGCACGCCAGCAGTTTCCTGACAAACATCAAAGGTTTGGATCCCAGGGTTGACCTTCCGTCACTCAAGAGCATTTCAAATGGTAATCTTCAGACTGCAACGAAAACTCTGGGTGAGTAAGAACAAGAGAAGGATATACCAAATTTGACCAACCTTGGCGCGATGGAAGTCAGTTTTACTTCAAAAATAATTTACTTATCTGTGTCTCCTGCTTTTCCCACTTTCCAACAAGCTAAACAGCAGAGAGCAAGCAGGTGTTGCTAATAATTATATTATCACTTGTTGTCATGCTATGGGTGGTATTAGTTTCGAAGTGGCTTAAAATCTTGGTTATTTTACCAAAGAGAAGTGGCAACTTGAGGAAAGAAAGGTGATAATGTTCCTGTTATGAACTCCATGTTTGCGTCCACCAAAATTCCTGTGTTGAAGCTTAGGTCCCCAGTGTGATTTATTTGAGATGGGGACTTGGGGAGGTAGTTAGGTCATAAGGGTAGAGCTGTCCTGATGCTATTAGTGTCCTTATAAGAAGAGACACCATTTACCTCCACCTCTGCCCCTCCTTCTTCCCCTCCCCCTCTCCCACCTTCTTCCTCTCTCATGTGGGGATACAGCCAGAAGGCAGCTGTCTACAAGCCAGAAAGTGGTCCTCACCAGACATCAGATCTGCCTCACCTTGATCTTGGACTTCCCAGCCTCCAAAACTGTGAGAAAAAAGTTTGTGATTTAAGCCACCCAGTCTGTTTTGGAGTTTTTTGTTGTTGTTGTTATAACAGCCTGAATTGATTAAGACAGTTCCTAATAATAGCACTTTTGCTGGCATAAGATGCGCTCAGAGAAGCCAGAAAAAGTTATTGAGTTGTCCCCCTCCTTTTTTTGTTGACTGCCTGAGAGATTCTGTAACGTTTCCAGATTCAACCAGTGATCAAGAAGCTCTAAGGACTCTCTAATGATGAACAATCTTCACCTGGGAAGAGAAAGTTTCGACTTCTTGCAGCAGGAAAAGAGAGGAATTCGATTAGAAAGAACGAATAAAAAGTATACAGACAAAAGTATTTACATAAATTCAGGAGAACCCATTCTGAAAATAGACTCCTGAGCCAGCCCTGATGGCCTGGTGGTTAAATTTCAGTGTGTTCCACGTTGGCGGTTCAGGTTCGGTTCCCCAGCACAGAACCACACCACTTGTCCGTCAGTAGCCATGCTGTGGTGGCAGTTCAGATAGAAGAACTAGAAGGACCTACAACTAGAATATACAACTATGTGCTGGGGCTTTGGGGAGGGGAAAAAAAAAGAGAGGAATACTGGCAACAGATGTTAGCTCAGGGCAAATCTTTCCCAGCCAAAAAAAAAAAACAAAAAACAAAAAAAACAATAAAATGTATATTCAAAGAGAGTTGCAATTTAAAAATAAAAAAAAGACTTCTACTCCCTCTTTCATTTAGGGTCCAAATACTCATCTTAAGTACAATAATTCAAATGTTGCCTGTAAAATGGATGGAGAGTATGGGATGGAGTGGACTATTGGGGTTACACAATTCAGCCCCAGAAAAAAAGATCTGATTAAATTTTGCATATATGCTCAACCGCGGGCCCTGAATCAGAAATAAATCGTTAAAATTTTTAAACTATGTAAAATTGGCTCCTAGGAAGTTCCAGGTTTGCCTAGCAAAGACATCAATGGGGAGGAGATTTTGATTAAGTGTAGTTCACCATGCCTCTACTCCCTTCTATCTAGTTTATCAGTCTACATGGTGATTAAATAAATTATATTATGGCACAAAATATCTTCTTTTCGTTTAAACCTTGCAGAGACACCCAAGATGAGACAGGCTAGGAGAGACGATGTAACAGCAGGAATTTCCATCCTCTGGGGGAAATGCGGAAAATGTCCTGCAGTGTTTTAGAAGCACTTTATCATAACGGGAGCTTAAATAAGGACAGACACTTAAAATCAGCAAACAATATTCAAACAAATGTGGTTGGCATAAAAGTTTCTCCTAAAAATTAATAGTCCTTTTTTAATGCAGATTGTGAGACGGGAATTCCGTATAGTTTATCTCATTTTAGTTTCACAATAATCCTTTGAGGTGAGTACTATTATAATCCCCATTTTACACAGAAGGAATCTGAGGCTTCTTTCTGAGCCTAACTGAGCAAAGTTCGTTAAATTGGTCAAGACCACACAGCTAATGAGCAGCTGAGTCCAGCTGACCCTCAGCTCTGCCTGGCTGTAAGCGCAGCCTGCAGTCACCACTTCTATTGTTAGTTTCCGATTCTTTTGGTTGGGAGTTGCTTCGACACATCTCTTGCACACACATTTATTTTATATTGTAATGAAAAAAGCCCAACCATAGCCTATATTTTACTTCTAAAGTCTCTGGATCATTGGACATGATGAAAATATTTCAGAATACGAAGTGTGCACAGGATTGCTGCAATATGCTTATATGGTAACAATTAAGTACAATGTGTCCGTGTGAGTGTGCATGTGGCTGTTTAAAAGAGTCATTCTGTTATTCTAAAATGTATTTTCCATACATAGGAATACATGCTTTGCTAAAGGCAGCATGTCAGAATGACAGTTATAATTTCAGGATAAGTGCAAATGAAGTCTACCACATAAAATACTAAAACCTCAAATAGACAGACTAGATTCCAAAAATGGTCATTTAACACAGAATTGTTGGGCGATTCTCTCTGTGCTGTATAGTCAAAGCCTGCATTCAGTTGGCATTGGTACAGGTCATGGATAAGCTGATACATTTTACTATAACTCATGGCCACCATTTATTGTCCAAATTTCTTACAAATGCATAATGCTGCCTGTAGAAGGACCAGATAAGAATGTGGATGAATCAATGAAGACTCCTTGACTCCCTTACCATGTCTTCTGTACAAGTCAGCAATAGATGATCTTTACCTATAAAGATTACCCTTTTTTTTTAAGGTAAACATAGGCATACCCTCATTAGAACAGGAAATGCATTCCTGGAAATGGGAGTGCTAAGGGAATTAGTACCCTCTATGTTCATTATGGTGTAGCCCCTGTGAGGATGTGGTGCCTATATGGCATTTGTTCAATCATTAACAGTGCCTAAAATAGTCCTTGTTCAAGAGCAGACACTCAATAAATATTTGCTGGATGAATGAATGGATTATCCACTCACTTCAGCTTCCTGAAGTCATCACATGCCTTTGAAAATTGTTTCTTCTGGGTACCAGCCACACCACTATAGTCTGTCTCCCTGTCTGCGGGGATGTTTATCTGTCCGAGGGCTTCTGCCCATCCTGCTTGTGGGTTGATCTTTACCCTCTGTTTCCCCACATGCAAGCTTGTCCCTTGAAGGCACCTCCGGCCATGGTCAACTTCACTTCTCAAAAACCCACTTCGTAGTTTTACTTGCACACTGCCCCACCTCTAGCATGTTTACAAATACACTTCTTATTAGCTATTGACTCAAAGTTGTTCAGCTGAACATGAAACAACAGCAGAATTAGATACTCAAGAGAGTCAACAAACTGCCTGACAAACACCCTTCAAACTGAGGCAAGTCCCTCAGTCTTTGGGGTCTTTGACAGAACCTGGAATTCCAATGCTCTCTCCTCTACCGGCTGCCCTGTCATAAGAAAATTAGGTACTAATTACATTATTCACTATATATATATATATATATATATCTTTAGTGAAAGTATTTCTGAGACAGAGAGTAATGTAGCAAATCAGTCATATTGGAGGCAGTCCTAAATAAATGCCTGCATTTTAGTTAAAAAACAACAGATTTGTTTTGTCTTGCTCTGTTATTGCAGTATTGTACACACCATAAAGTATACAAATCTAAAACATACATTTTAATGAATTTTACAAAAGAAACATAACTACCACACAAGTCAGATATAAATTTTTACCAGCAAACCAGAAGCCTCCCTCATACCCTCTTCTAGTCATTACTTACCCCATTCCCACTCCACAGCAAAAGAACTCTGCAATCTGTTACCAAAGATTAGTTTGCCTATTTTTTACTTTTTATAAATGTGCTATATCTGTAGACTCATCTGTGTCTGCCTTCTTTCGCTCAATCTTTCATCTGTTGGATTCATCCATGTTGTTGCAGGTAATTCATTCATTCTCGTTGCTGTTACAGTATTCTATTGAATTACTATATCACAATTCATTTATCCATTCAATTTAATGAACATTTGGATTTTCTTCCAAATTTAGTGCTGTTATAAACATTCTTCTATATGTTTTGGTGCACATATGTAACATTTCTGTTGGGTATATATCTAGGAAGGAAATTATCGGGCTACAAGTTAAGCAGATTTTGAATTTTTAGAAGGCATTGCCAAACAGTTTCCCAAAGTGTAGGAGAATTCCAAGTACTTTACACCCTTCAAACACTTGATGTATTCTGGAGTTTTTTGGGTTTGGTTTATTGTAGTCATTCTCGTGGATGTGTACTAGTATCTCAGTGTGGGTCTACTTGCATTGCCTAGCTATCTAGTGATGTTGAACATCTTTTCATATTTTTATTGACCATTTAGATATATTTTTTCATAAAATGCTTGTTCAAATTACGGCTCATTTATATTATGTTGTCTATTTTTTCTGATTGAAATACACAAGTTACAGATATATAGATAGATGGATCATAGGAGTTTTTTATTGGAGATACATATATAGCAAATATCTTTTCCACTCTTTTATCAGCCTTTTTGTCATCTGAATTAGCAAATGATGAACTAAGGTTTTGAATTTTAATGCAGTCCAATCAGTCAAACTTTCTTTTTATGGCTAGTATTCTTTGCATTCTATCTAACCAAGGTAAAAAACAAACAAATAAAAACTCTTCTATATCTTCTAAGAAGTTGAGTTATAATTTGTCCATTAAGTCCCTTAGTGCTTCTGCAATTGATTTTTGTGTATGGTGTGAGTTGGGGGCCAAGATTCATTTGTTTTTTTTAAATAGGGATATCAAATTGACTTAGCACTGTTTTTGGAAAAGAATCTTGTTTTACATTGCATTGAAATGGCACATTTGTTATAAATTTATATTTATATGATGCTTCCAGACTCTCTTCTGTCCTTTGATCTATTTGTCCATCTTTGCATTAATACTATTTTAATTAATCTAGTATTAATAAATGTCCACATAAGACCTCTTTCTCCCTCTTCTTCCAGATCTTTGCTAATTTTGGACATCTGCATTTCCATATAAATTTGAGAGTCAGTATGTCAATTTCCACAAAACATATCTTGGATTTTGATGGGGGATTTTCATTGAATTGCTAGATAATTTTAGAGAGAATTCACATTTTAACAATAATGCATCTTCTAATCCTTAAGAATGGTATGCCCTTGTGACACCAACATCATGGTGAAGTGAGCTCTTCCTTAGACTCTCCCTCTTAAGGTACAATGAAAAGGATACTCAAAAACCAATAGAGGGGCCAGCCCAGTGGCGCAGCAGTTAAGTTTGTATGTTCTGCTTCTCGGCTGCCCAGGGTTCGCCAGTTCAGATCCCGGGTGTGGACATGGCACCGCTTGGCATGCCATGCTGTGGTAGGCATCCCACGTATAAAGTAGAGGAAGACGGGCATGGATGTTAGCTCAGGGCCACTCTTCCTCAGCAAAAAGAGGAGGATTGGCAGTAGTTAGCTCAGGGCTAATCTTCCTCAAAAATAAAAAAAAAACAACAGAGGTCACTCACACAACACAATAGATGCTGGAGAGATCCACGCAGCCATGTATCTGAAGGGAGAGGTGCTGGATCCTCCTGGAGGCAGTGAAAGGAGGGTAAGAGATCTCCTCTCCTTCTCCATATAGCAGCAACTAGGGTGTGGGACTGCATGTGGCTCTGAGAGGAGATGGGGAGGGGGCAGCCCTCCAAAGAAACGCCTTCACTCTCAGAGTTGTCTCCCAGTCCATGGGAAAGCTCCACACCAAGGATGCTAAGAAAACATGGGAGGAGTCTTCACCAAGGTGAGCATCTCAAGAGGGTAGACAGTGAGTGGAGAGTGGGACTGCCTGCAGGATCATGCACATGAAAGAAAGCACCCCTCCCCCATCTGGTGCACTGGCTTGGTCAGTTAGCCAGAGCAAAGGAGCCCCGCCAGAGTGCCTGCACATCCATTGGTAAAGCAGCAGTGGTGAGTGGGCAAATGTAGATGAGCCCTATCAGCGTAGCTTCCAAAGGACAGACATAGATGCCAGGGATCATGGCAGGCTCAGAATACAAAGCTACTGCTCACAACCCCAGTGCTGGCAGGTGGAATCTGTGACCAGATACTACCACTATCTGAAGGCACAAATCCACTCAGTCAAATAATATGAAGAGATATATTAACACTACAGACCAGAAGGAAAATGACAAGCACCCAGAAATCAATCTTGAAGGCACAGAAACTTACAAGCTAAGTGACAGAGAATTCAAAATAGCTGTCATAAAAAAACACAACTAGTTACAAGAAAACTCAAAAAGATAGTTCAATGAAATCAGGAATAAAATTAATGAACAGAGGGAATTCTTCACAAAAGAGATTGAAACCATAAAAAAAAAATAAAAAATATTGGAGATGAAAAACCCAATGAGAGAGATAAAGAAAAATCTGGAGTCCTTAAATAACAGAGCTGATATTATGGAGGACAGAGTTAGCAATTTAGAGGACAGAAATATAGATATGCTTCAGATGGAGGAGAGAGAACTAAGACTAAAAAGACATGGGGAAATTCTCCAAGAAATATCCAACTCAATTAGGAAATGCCACATAAAGATTATAGGTATTCCAGAGTGAGAAGAGAAGAAGAAAGGAGCAGAGAGCTTGCTCAAAGAAATAATAGCTGAGAACTTCCCAAACCTGGGGAAGGAGCTGGAATTACAAATTGAAGAAGTTAATAGAACTACTAATTACAACAATGCAAAAAGACCTTCTCCAAGGCATATATTAGTAAAACTGGCAAAATCCAATGACAAAGAAAAAATACTAAGGGCAGCAAGGTAGAATAAAATAACCTACAAAGGAATCCCTATCAGGCTTGCAGTGGATTTCTTAGCAGAAAACTTACAGGCTAGGAGAGAGTGGAATGATATATTCGAAATTCTGAAAGACAAAAACTTTCAGTCAGGAATACTCTATCCAGTGAAAATATCCTTCAGATACGATGGAGAAATAAAAACTTTCCCAGATAAACAAAAGCTGAGGGAGTTAATTGCCACAAGACCTCTCCTACAAGAAGTGATCAAGAAAGCCCTCATACCTGAAAAAAAGAAAGAGGCTACAAAGCATGGGGAAGGAGACAAATAGGCAGACAAAATCAGAAAATTGCAGATCTCTATCAGAACAGGTTAGCTAATACTTAATTACAACATTAAAGATAAAGGGAAGGAAAACATCAAAAACAACTATAATCACTTCATTTTAATCACAAACTCACAACACAAAGTTGTGAATAATTTTTGACGACAATAACTTAGATGGGGATGAGAAAAGGAATGGAAATTGCTTAGACTAAAGAAATAAGAGGCTATCAGAAAATGGACTACCTCATGTGGGAGATCTTTTATACAAACCTCACAGTAACCACTACACAAAAAAGCAGAACAGAGTCACAAGTGATAAATAAAGAGAAAACTGAGGAAACCATCATAGAGAACTACAAACTGAATTAGCAGTCTGAAATACATGGGATGAGCAACAAGAGAAATACAGAACAATTGGAAAACAAGTCACAAAATGACAGAATTAAGCTTTCATATATCAATAATCACTCTAAATGTAAATGGACTGAATTCTCCAATCAAAAGACACAGGGTGGCTGGATGGATTAAAAAACAAGACCAACAATATGCTGCCTCCAGGAAATAGATCTGAGGTCTAAAGACAAACACAGGCTCAGAGTGAAGGGATGGAAGACAATACTCCAAGCAAATGGCAAACAAAATGAAGCAGGTGTTGCCATACTTATATCAGACAAAGTAGACTTTGAGATGAAACAGGCAATGAGAGACAAAAAGGGGAAGTATATAATGATAAAAGGGACACCACTAAAAGGATATAACACTTATAAATGTATATGCACTTAACACAGGAACACCCAAGTACATAAAGCAACTATTAACAGACTTAAAAGGAGATATTAACAGCAACATAATAATAGTAGGGGACCTCAACACCCCACTTACATCAATGAATACATCATCCAGACAGAAAGTCAACAAGGAAATAGTGGAATTAAATGAAAAGGTAGACCAGATGGACTTAAAAGATATATAAGAGAACACTCCATCCAAAAACAGCAGATTACACATTCTTCTCAAGTGCACATGGAACATTCTTGAAGATAGACCATATGTTGGGAAACAATGCAAGTCTCAATAAATTTAAGAAGATTGAAATCACATCAAGCATCTTTTCTGACCATAATGCTATGAAACTAGAAATCAACTACAAGAAAAAATCTGGGAAAATGACGAATATGTGGAGACTAAACAACATGCTACTGAGCAACGAATGGATCATTGAAGAAATTAAAGGAAAAATCAAAAAATATCTGGAGACAAATGAAAATGAAAATACACCATACCAAATCATATGGCATGCAGCAAAAGTGGTCCTAAGAGGGAAATTCATAGCAATACAGGCTCACCTTAATAAACAAGAAAAATCGCAAATAAGCAATCTTAAACTACACGTAACAGAACTAGAAAAAGAAGAACAAACAAAGCCCAAAGTAAGTAGAAGGAGGAAAATAATAAACATTAGAGCAGAAATAAATGAAATTGAAACAACAACAACAACAAAAAACAGTAAAAAGGATCAATGAAACTCACAGCTTATTCTTTGAGAAGATAAACAAAACTGACAAACCCTTAGCCAGACTCTCTAAGAAAAAAAGAGAGAAAGCTCAAATAAAATTAGAAATGAAAGAGGAGAAATTACAATGGATACCACAGAAATACAAAGGATTATAAGAAAATACTATGAAAAACTATATGCTAACAAATTGGACAATCTAGAAGAAATGGATAAATTCTTAGACTCATATAACTTACCAAAACTGAATCAAGAAGAAATAGAGAATCTGAATAGACCAATCACAAGTAAAGAGATTGAAACAGTAATCAAAAACCTCCCCAAAAATTAAAGTCCAGGACCAGATGGCTTCTCTGGAGAATTCTACCAAACATTCAAAGAAGATTTAATAGCTATCCTTCTCAAACTATTCCAAAAAACTGAAGAAAACAGAACACTTCCTAATTCATTTTACAAGGCCAACATCACCCTGATCCCAAAGCCAAAGACAACACAAAGAAGGAAAATTACAGGCCAATATTGCTAATGAACATAGATGCAAAAATCCTTGAAATGATTTTGCAAATCAAATACAGCAATACAGTAAAAGGATCAAGTGTGATTTATACCAGGGTGCTAGGATGGTTCAAGATCCACAAATCAATCAATGTGATACCCCACATAAACAAAATGAGGAATAAAAACCACATGATCATCTCAATGCAGAGAAAGCATTTGACAAGATCCAACATCCATTTTTGATAAAAACTCTCAATAAAATGGGTATAGAAGGAAAGTACCTCAACATAATAAAGACCGTATATGACAAACCCACAGCCATCATCATACTCAACCAAGATAAACTGAAAGCCATCCCTCTGAGAACAGGAACAAGACAAAGATGTCCACTCTTATTACTCTTATTCAACATAGTACTGGAGGTTTTGGCCAGAGCAATTAGGGAAGTAAAAGAAGTAAAAGGTATCCAAACTGGCAATGAAGAAGTGAAACTCTTGCTGTTTGCAGACAACATGATTTTAAATATAGCAAACCCTAAAGAATCCATCAGAGAACTATTAGAAATAATCAATAACTACAGCAAACTTGCAGAGTACAAAATCGACTTACAAAAATCAGTTGCATTTCTATACTCTACTGATGAACTAACAGAGAGAGAACTCAAGAATACAATCCCGGGGCTGGCTCCGTGGCCGAGTGGTTAAGTTAGCGTGCTCCGCTGTTGCGTCCCAGGGTTCGGATCCTGGGCGCAGACATGGCACCGCTCGTCAGGCCATGTTGAGGCAGCATCCCACATCTCACAACTAGAAGGACCTGCAACTAAGATATACAACTATGTATGGGGGATTTGGGAAGATAAAAGCAGGAAAAAAAAAAGAAGATTGGCAGCAGTTGTTAGCTCAGGTGCCAATCTTTAAAAAAAATGGAATACAATCCCATTTACATCTCAACAAAAGCAATAACATATCTAGGAATAAATTTAACCAAGGAGGTGAAAGACCTATAGAAGGAAAATTATAAGACATTATTGAAAGGAATCGATGATGACATAAAGAAATGGAAAGACATTCCATGCACATGGATTGGAGAATAAACATGGTTAAAATGTCCACAATATCCAAAGCAATCTACAGATTCAATGCAATCCCAATCAAAATCCCAATGATATTCTTCATGGAAATAGAACAAAGAATCCTAGAATTAATATGGGGCAACTAAACACCCCAAATAGCTAAAGCAATCCTGAGAAAAAAGTATAAAGCTGGAGGCATCACAATCCCTGACTTCAAAATATACTACAAAACTATAGTAGTCAAAACAGTATGGCACTGGTACAAAAACAGACACACAGATCAATGCAACAGAATTGAAAGCTCAGAAATAAAACCATACATCTACCAACAGCTAATCTTTGACAAAGGAGCTAACAACATACAACGGAGAAATGAAAGTATCTTCAATAAATGGTGTTGGGAAAACTGAACAGCCACAAGCAAAAGAATGAAAGTAGACTGTTATCTTTTGCCATACACAAAAATTAACTCAAAATAGATTAAAGACTTGAAGGTAAGATGTGACACCATAAAACTCCTAGAAGAAAATATAGGCAGTACACTCTTTGACATGAGTCTTAGAAGGATCTTTTTGAATACCATGTCTACTTGGGCAAGGGAAACAAAAGAAAAAATAAACGAAGGAGATTTAATCAGACTAAAGAGCTTCTGCAAGGCAAAGGAAATCAGGAACAAAAGGAAAAGACAACCGACCAACTGGGAGAAAATATTTGCAAATCATGTATCTGACAAGGGGTTAATCTCCAAAATACTTAAAGAACTCACACAACTCAACAATAAAAACAAACAACCCAATCAAAAAATGGGCAGAGGATACAAACAGACATTTTTCCAAAGAAGATATACAGATGGCCAACAGGCACATGAAAAGATGTTCAAAACTACTAATCATTAGGGAAAAGCAGGTCAAAATATCACCTTATGCCTGTTAGAATGGCTATAATTACCAAGACGAAAAACAACAAATGTCTGCGAAGATGCAGAGAAAAAGGAACCCTCATACACTGCTGGTGGGAATGCAAACTGGTGCAGCCATTATGGAAAACAGTATGGAGATTTCTCAAAAAATTAAAAGTAAGAATATCATATGACCCAGCTATCCCACTACTGGGTATTTATCCAAAGAATTTGAAATCTACAATTCAAAGATACTTATGCACCTCTATGTTCATTGGAGCATTATTCACAATAGCCATGACATGGAAGCAACCCAAATGCCCAGTGACTGATGAATGGATAAAGATGTGGTGTATATAAACAATGGAATACTACTCGGCCATAAAAAAGACAAAATCGTGCCATTTGCAAAAACATGGATGGACCTTGATGGTATTATGTTAAGCAAAATAAGCCAGACAAAGACAAACACTGTATGATTTCACTGACGTGGATGATAAACAAACACATGGACAAAGAGTACAGATTAGTGGTTTCCAGAGGGGAAGGGGGCTGGGGGATAGGCATAAGGGGTAAAGGGGCACATATATATGGCAACTGACAATAATGTACAACTGAAATTTCACAGTGTTATAAACTATTATGACCTCAATAAAATAAAAATAAAAATAAATGGTATAACCTTTCATTTATTTACATATTTCAAATTTTCTCAGTAATTTTCTTTAGTTATCTGTGCAGAAATTTTGTACATCCTTTTTTAAATGCGCCCTTAGGTATTTGATTTTTTTATACTATTGTACATATATTTTTTCAATTTTATATATAATAATTTATCACTAACATATAGATATATAATTTCTTTTTGACTCTGTTTTTAGATTTGCTATGTACACAATCATATCATCTGCAAATAAGATGGTTTCCTCCCTCTCTTTTCAATCCTCATACTTTCTAGTTTTCTTGCTCACTAGGACCCCCAGCACAAGGTTGAATGAAAGTCATGATAACTGACATCTTTATACTTTTCCCAAACTCAGGGTAAAAACTTTCAATATTTCAACCTTAAGTTGATTATTTTTTGTATGTTTTTTAAGATACTCATGATCAGATTGAGGGCATTTTTTTCTATTCCTAGTTTGCTAAGAGTTTTTATTATGAATAAATGTTGGATGTAGTAAATGTTAATACATCTATTGAAATGATCATATGCTTTTTCTCCATGATTCTATAAATGAAGAGAATTTCATTGTTGATTTTTCAAATGTTAAACCAACTTTATTACTGGAATACTCTAACGTGCTGTCTATTATTCTTTTTATACGTTTCTGGATTTAATTTGCTAAAATTCCATTTAGAATTTTTGTCTCTGTGTTAATAAGAAGTATACATAAGCAAACTAATCAGTACCTACTCCTGATTTAATGACATCAAGTAACTTCGTACAGATGTTTGGTAAGCAGAATAACCTTTTTCAACTAGAAAACTGGCATTCAGTGCTATGTCACTTGAAAACACTAAGGTTTAGCTATCCATGAGCAAATTCAGCTAATAGTTTTATGAGTCCTCTCATCTATGGATTGGAATAGCAGGAAGTTGAATGGAGACACTGGCTTGGTACTTTTTGGACATGTCTGTTAGCCCACTATTTTCTCTTGGAGATGGGTATGATGAATCCATGTAATGGCCTTCCTTTAGGATAAAGTCTAAACTCCTTAACACAGAATCCAAGGCCTGTGGGATGCTAGGGTCTACATGCTTCTCTAGTCTCACATCTCACTCTTCTCCCCAGTTCCCCCCAGAATCCTCTTGCAATTTGAATGATTCAGCCATACTGACTTCCTTGAAGTTTCTTCAATATGCCAGGCTTTCACTCATCTTGGAGACAGTGATTTGCTTCTCTCCTGATAGCACCTACATTCTCTGTTTAGGATTCCACTGAAATTTCCTCATGGTGTGTCCTATTGTGCAGGGATATGACTGGGGATAAGTAGATGTGTCTTACTCATCTTTTTATCCTATAAACTTGACCAGCATATAGGAGGCACTCTAAAAACGTTGTTTGTTTGAAAGAAAGAAACAATGAATGAATGAATGAAAGGATTAAAATGTATTTACTACAATTTTCCTATGTCCATTGACCATCTTAGTATAAGAACTAAGGACCAAAAAAAAGTGAGAAAAACAAAAATACCTCTAATTTACTCACCAATTAAGTCAGCAAATAATTATTGACCACTGACTGTATGCTAAACACAATTCTAGACGTGAGAGATAGAACAGTGCATAAGACAGAAAAGCTCAAGAAATTTATAGTCCAGTGAGGGTGACAGCCAAGTTAACATAAAGGGGGAAAAAAGAGGTAAATTTTGAAATTAAAAATTGGAATAAGTTCCATAAAAAAAAAAAACAACCACCCAATATTAAGCTCCAGAACATTGAGAGTGCAGAAGGCTTACTCCAGAGACAATTATCAGGGAAAGCTTCTCTTAGGTGGTGACAATTAAGCGAACTTCTGTAGAATGAGAAACCAGTCAAGACTCTTACCTTTATCCACTTCTGAACGAGGTGTCTAATGTGGTTTTAGGCAAGTTTCATTCAAGTTTGTTTATCACAGCAGTTCTCAAAGTGTTGTCCAGGCATGAACAGGAGTCCTGAAACTCTTTCAGAGAATCCGTGAGGTCAAAACTACAATACTTAGATCATAACACTGAGATCATCTTGCCTCTTTCCTCTCATTATTCCATGGTGGTATGGAGGAGACTTCTAGAGACTACATGGCATGTGATGTCACAATAGATCGAAGGAATAAGCTGTCTTTTATTAAACCAGACATTAAAGAGATTTGCAAAAAAATGTATAACAATGCCACTTTTCTCACTAAATATTTTTGTTTTAGACAATACAGGTATGTTGATAAAATAAGTTACTTACGTTAACATGTTAGGGGTTTATGATTGCTGTTTTGTAATAATTTAATAAAATACTTTAGAAACTTGCCATTTTTAATTTGTCATATAGTAAATATCGATAACTAAAACCCACACAAACAAGAGCTCTTTCAAGTTCTCAAACAGTTTTAGGTGTATAAAGGGGTCCTGAGAGCAAAATGTTTGAGAAACACTGGTTTAGCTGGTAGCATTAACATCAGTAAAAGAAATACCATCAATAGATGAAGGGAAGATACCCAGGATGATATACAAAAAATGACCCCTGTGAATCCTCTGTGGATGCAAAATGACAGCATCTGCCTGGAAACTGAAGCATTCAGTCAAACATCTCCAATGTTCTTAAAAGCTCAATATTTAGCAGGTCTGAACAAAACATTCTGGGTATTTGCGTGAACATGGGCAGGGCTCCGTGGTCAGGAGGGTTCTCATCCAATTATTTGGAGCCTTATAAACCCAGCCTGAGTATTTTCTATTTTAATTGGGAAAATTTGCAGCCTCTTGTTTATAGCACAAGGGATAGGAAAACAAGCAACCTGAAGTGAAATAAAGATAGCACCAACACCTCAATTTAAGTTTCTGGAATCTTTTCCTTGAAATGTTGCCTTCGGGTCTCTCCCACCCAATTACTCTGCACCAGGCCTGCTCAGCCACTGTCCAAGATGCTCAAGCCCGACACCATAAAATATTCAAGCACACCACGCCTCCGCCTGCTCTCTGGGCACCATGGCGCAGTATCTCCATCGTATTTTAGTCTGATTTGCACTTTCACTGGCAAAACCAAAAGCAATGAAACTGCCAGCCATAAGAGATCAGCTATGGAGGAAACATTTCTTAAACATTCATTAAAAAAATAATAGTAAAATAAAACAGCTAACTTCAGGCTTGTCATTCCAAAGAAAAACTATTTATTTCTCTTTGTAAAAGTCATATATACATTACACTGTATCTGAAACTAAACTAGAAGTCAACAATAGAAAGCAGCCCACCAAAAAAAAAAAGAGAAAGAAAATAGCAGAATATATTAAATTAGCAGAGTTTGGGGGGCTATTTTTATAGCCTTGTTTAATGTGCTCTACCGTAAGAAACAGTTATATTTGCTCCAGATGTCCAAGCAGAAATTACCATATTACTTTAAGAATCCTTTTGTTTAAATTTAAGGTCAGAGAGACTGTTACTTCTGCAAGGTTCTAACTTTTCCTGTTGTAAATATGCCTGTGCAGATTGACACAAGGTAGTGTATATGAAAAGTGCTTTACACTATAAAGATATATACTCACATATTGGATTATTATTGTAAGTAAGGAAAGCAAAATAAAATACAATCTCTCTAAATAAAAGCTATTGACAATATTCCTATCTAATCCCTTTCCACTGATCCCTAAGATTGCCTTACTGAATCCAAAGTCTCTTGACTAGTGGAACTTTCTAGACCGACCCTTTGAAGTATTCATGTCATCAAGCAATCAATCTGTAATCTGGAGCTTTTTTTGTCTAAAGATCTCTAAATCCTTCTTGGGTACTAATTAATCTATTCCAGAAAGAGTCTCAATTAGCAAATTTCTACAATATGCGTTCCCCTATGTCCCTAACTACTGAAACACAGTAATGGTTTGTAGCTGTTATAATAGACAATGGCCAACCTTTATCACTATGTTTATAATTATTTACACTAATTTCTTTGAGCACTTGGGTACATTCTCCACAGCTAGATTTCCCAATTCAGAGAACCAATGAGTTCTCAGAATTTTAGGGGAAAAAGAAACATGAAAAGTCAAGCACTAGAATAACAAACTCATAAAAATTGTCATTCCTCTTCTGAGGACTCAATTTCTTTGAACAAATTTGACTAGAAAAATAACATTCAACAAATGTAAGGATACGGGATCATTATTGTATTTCCTTGAAATAGATTGTTAATAATAGTTAAAAAGACATCATGATACTGTAGGATGAAACTGTTTCAACGTAATTATTCTGTTGTTAAGGACTATGAACACTTGAATACAAATTTTGTCAACAGAATTTTATAAAATCTTCCATAAAGTAGTCATCTACCCAGAGGCCCTTGGTCATCGTATCTCTTTAATGTTCTTAAGCTTTTCCGCATATTGGGATTATGACTTGGGAAGGGAGGAGGCGTTGCAGAAAATATTTACTTCATGGACTTGCTTGTGTGTGATATAATCTTTTATTCCAGGAAATTTCTACATCCCATCTTCATTTCCCTGATAATGTCACTCTAAAATGAAGAAAGGGAAAGAGGTAAAAATTCTTTTTCTTCTTAAATCTTCTAGCAACTTCAGCAAATACTGTTAATAAGTGAGAACCTCACCCCTGGTTATTAAAAAAAGAGAGAGAGAGAGAGACTCTTAGAGTATATTTGGGACCCAGGCATCCTAAGGAGACACCTCCTATTCTTAAGAGCTTCGTATGCTTAGAAAGAAAGACAGCCTTCTAAGGAAAAAAAAAATGAGACAAAAGTAGAAGTCCAAGTTTCAGCTTTGTGATTTAAGTGCCTTTGCTTCAGAGAAGAAAGAAGAACCAGGCAACTCTGACAGTCCCTACACATTTCTGGGAGTCTACACTTGCCCCACCTTGCCCAGCTTTCATAATCACTCACAACAATGAAATCATTGATTTTGCGCCAGATAAGTCCATCCGTCAATCATGCATGATAAATTGGATTACGAAATTATTAGAATGAATTCAAATGTATTTAAACTGCCATTTGTACTGCTAATGGAGATTTAAATAAATGTACACTAGCGCCAAAGCCTATATAACAAGGAAAATATCATGCTTAGCACCAATCAGGCAAAATATTTGGTTTAATATTTGATGCATCTGAACATTTTTTCATTAGTGCTTCAGGCTTTTCTTTCTTCAATTACATGTCAATGAGTAATGCAGACAGTATAAAGTATCCAACCAATTTTATTCCCCTTGATTGGAGCTGAGCAATCAGTTGGCACATTCAGTGGGGGCAGTTGGCAAGGATAGGGTGCAGGGAAAAGCCTGTGAGATCAGGATTCGGCTATTTAGGGGTAGAGAATAAACAAACAGACAGACAAACACTGACGATCATGGGAAACAGGTTTCTCACCACTGGAGAAGGGAGTTACAAATATACAAAGAGGGAATGCTGGAATTAACCGTGTAGTATTGAATTGGCATTGGAAGTGTCAGTGTAGAATCATGGTTTTTAAATATGCATAAGTGGAAATAGACACAACTGTATGTGTGCATGCGTGTGCATGCATATGTTCCCTTACTCTGTCTGCACGAAGGGCCTAGATGTGATGACACCCTGGTAGCAATAAGTATCCAAGGTACTCAGATCTTGAGTCCTAAGTAGCATTCCCTACGTAGAGGAACCAAGGGTCCTGGGGAAATGGCTGAATCTAGGGCTGGGGCAGGAAAACAACAAGATGAGCCTGGAATATCTTGTGGCAGAAAGTAAAAGAATATCCAAAGAATTATCGCAAAAGGACATCAGAGCCAGCTTGAAGGGGATTTCAAGGGCAAAACCTGGGACAGTTTGATTATCAAGATACATAATAATAATAATGGATTGTAAAATATTAAGTAAAACAGGAATCTGAGTCAGTACAGGTATAGATAGTAGATACGTAGGTAGGTAGATAGATAGATAGATAGATAGATAGAGCTTCTCCTATAGAGAAGGGAGAACTCCATCTTACAGTGGAATGCCATACATGTAAAAGGAATGATAGAATTTACAAAATCATCATTTGCCAGTCATTATAGAAATAATTGATTCAGGCAAGACTCATCAAAGGATAATAACTGGTGGATAAAAGTTTGGTGAGGAACAGGATATTTACATAGTGTCAAACTTTTCTCCACAAAATACTTAATTACTCATTAATTGATAGATACAAAACACATATTAAGTAAGCTTACAATGGAGAAACCTGCAAAATATCATCAAAAACAAGTAATAAGGGTTAACAGCACCAAGAAAGAGACGTATGGATAGCATGTACCTCCAGAAATGAATGCACTGAGAAGAACACACATCGCTTCTATGATACTTCTGCCAAAAATGCATTAATCACAAGAAAACATCAGATAAACCAAAACTGTGGGCATTCTACAAAATAACTGACTTGTATTCTTCAAACATATCAAGGTCATGAAAGACAAGGAAAGACTGAGAAACTGTTCCAGATTGATGAAGATTGAAGAAATACAACAGCTAAACACATGCGATCATGGATTAGATCCCGGACTTTATAAAGGATATTATTAGGATAATTGACAAAATCTTAATGCGTCTGTGGATTGGATGGTACTGTTTTATGAATGTCAATTCCCCATTTTAAAGGTTCGTGATTATGTAGAAGAGGGTCCTCATTTTTAGGAAATACACATTGAAGTATTAAATGGTAATGGGGTATCATACCTGAAACTTACTCTCAAATACTTCAAAAAAACATCTCTCGGGGGCCGGCCCAGTGGTGCAGCGGTCAAGTTCGCACGTTCCGCTTCGGTGGCCTGGGGTTCGCAGGTTCAGATCCCGGGTACGGACATGGCACCACTTGGCAAGCCATGCTGTGGCAGGCGTCCCACGTATAAAGTAGAGGAAGATGGGCACGGATGTTAGCTCAGGGCCAGTCTTCCTCAGCAAAAAGAGAAGGATAGGCAGCAGTTAGCTCAGGGCTAAGCTTCCTCAAAAAAAAAAAATATATATATATATATCGTAACGTGCACATATATGTACAGTGTGTTTGGTGGGGAGAGAGAATATAAAATAAATGTACTACAATGTCCGTATTTGAGAACCTGATCGAAGGGTATACCAGAGATCTTTGTGCTGTTTTGAACCTTTTCTGTTCAATGTTAAATGCTAAAATGCTCAAATCATTTCAAAATGAAAAGTTAAGAAAAAAAACTTAATTCTACTCACCCCTCACTAAAAAGGGCACGAAACCATGATTTCAAAAAAAAGGAAAATAAAACCCTACAAACACACACACAAATACAAGAAGCAACAGTCCACAGGGTCTACAAAAAATAATTCAGTATTATATGAAACTATCAAACTACAGCAAGGAAAAACAGTTGTCTATTTTACCCAGTTCTGTCTCCAAGGAGATGGATATCAAAATTTGAGTTCCAAATTTATGTCCTCTTTTCTCTGTTCCCATTTATTGATTTCTAGTTTCTCAGAGAATCATTTTGGCAGAGTGGATCCCTTTCCAATATTTCTCAAGGAGGCCACTTTCCAAACATCCTGTCTAAAGCCTTATAAACGTTCTCAACATGACCACATAGCATATCTCTCCTCTGTAGGGAAACAGATTTTTAAAATTCCTAGACAATACCTAGTATCTTAACTTGAGATACTGTGCCTAAAAATTATCTCCTTTTCTCCCCTAGACTTTATATTTAAAGGAGGGGCCTCAGAGAGTAGGCAGAAAAGAGGAATATTATCAGAAGTGTTTTTTTAATATGGCCAATTTCATGTTTTTTCTGTGATTTTTCTCTAATACCAAATTTTTTTTTTGAGGAAGATTAGCCCTGAGCTAACATCTGCCGCCAATCTTCCTCTTTTTGCTGAGGAAGAGAAGACTGGCCCTGAGCTAACATCCGTGCCCATCTTCCTCTACTTTATATGTGGGACGCCCACCACAGCACGGCTTGCCAAGCGGTGCCATGTCCACACCTAGGATCCGAACCCACAAACCTCGGGCTGCTGAAGCGGACTGTGCGCACTTAACCTCTGCGCCACCAGGATATTGAGTTTCATAATTAAAGTTTAATAACATCTTCTAGATATGATTTTTCTAAAGAAGGAATCTTGGTGAGCCTCAATATTTTATTTGAGTTATAAACTACAATAAGCAATATCTTATAAGTTTTCAAGTTCTTGATCAATTAGCAATTGAGTTTTGGGAAGTTAAAAATTTCTCCTGTAAAAGAAATTAAATAGTGTGTTTGCTATGTTGAGAAGATCAAGAAATTGAGTTTGGGTAGAAATCTAGCATTACAGAGGTCCCAGATAGATCCGAAATGATGATGATGATGACGACAATGACAACGGTAGTGGTGGCGATGGTGATGACTTTTGCAACTTACGACTAAAGTCTTAAAGTAAAGGTTCATTCTCAGATCCACACGCTCTTGGCACACAAGAACACTTGGGTGAACACTAATACTGAAGAGATCGCTCTAGTAGATTTGCTTCCTATCATTGAGTTCCTAAGATCCCTACTTTTATTTCATAACTTTCTATTGTAAAAGATGAGCCCAGAACAAACAAATTATGATTCTGTGTATTTTCCTGACCAATTGTCCAACCATCCAAATGTGAAAACTGCCCCTTAGTTACGTGGTTGTGTCTGTGTGTGTCCTACAGACGTTTCTTTATGTAAGGACAAAAAAAATGTGAATACATTATTTAATCCCTTTTAAACACAAAAGTAGCATAGCGACACTGCTCTGTACTTCCACTTACTCCACTGTCTTTTTAAACAGATCCTTACCTATTCCCCTAAATTCTCCAGCTCCTGCCTTGCAGTGAAGGATGTGACACTAACAGTGATCTTTTCTCAGCAGAGATTGGGACTGTGGAACAGAGTTCTTTAATCAGGGTTTCAGTTAGAAAGGCTACAGTTTGACTGCAGATGACAGAAACCTGACTTACAGAGACTTGAACAAATAGGCATTTTATTCTTCACTTATAACAAGTACCCCCGAGGTAGGTGGTTGCTGGCATTGGGTCAGCAGCTCAGAAATGAATCAGGGCGCTGGCTCTTGTTTTTTCATGCTTCCATTCTTGAAAGCTGCCTTTTATCCTCTTATTGTCGCCTTGCAATTGTAAAAGGCTATTGCACCTTTGGAAATACTCTACATTGAGGGGAAGGGGACTAAAAAGCCTCTTTCTCAAGCCAGCCCTGATGGCCTAACGGTTAAAGTTCCACTCTCTCACTGCTTCGACTGCCCAGGTTTGGTTCCCAGTCGTGGAACCACACCACTCGTATATCAGTAGCCATGCTGTGCTGGTGGCTGACACAGAAGAAGTAGAAGGACCTACAGCTAGAATATACAACTGTGCACTGGGGCTTTGAAGAAGAAAAAAAAAAGAGAGAGCTTGGCAACAAATGTTAGCTCAGGGCGAATCTTCCCCAGCAGAAAAAAAAAAAAAAGCCTCTTTTTCAAGTAGCTTTGTATTATTATTTGGGAAGGAAAGTCCTCCCTGCAAATCCTCCCATTACACTCTATTGGCCATAACTGAGTCACATGACCATTCCTAAACCAATCACAGGCCAAGAGGAACAATGTCACCTGACCCATACAAACCAATCAGCCCTAGGGGCTGAGGGGAAGAGCCCATCCTCCCAGAGATCTGGGGATCTTTGCCCCCTACCACCAAATGGGTTCTTTTAGCAAGACAGAAGGGGGTCTGGAATGATAATTAGGTAGGTAACAGCTATGAGGACTACTGTGAGTACTGAGTGACTACCATGTGTAGTATTATGAAATTGCATACATGTTCTAGCTCTGTTTTTATTAATATTTACTAATTACAAAGGGAAAAAGAAGAACTTTCCAGTGTAGAAATCTGGCAGACATTGCCTTAATCAAGGGCTCGAGGCTAACTTCACCAGTCATGAGATAAACTGAAGCCATGTGCCACCAGATAGGATGCACTGAGAAGAACATCTTGCTAAATATGTATGACCTATATCTAATCATGACGAGACATCAGACAAGCCCATAAAGGAAACGGTACAAATTGGCTGGCCTGCAATCACCAAAAGTGTTAAGTCATAAAAGTTAAGAAAAGACAGACAGGAATTGTTTTGGAGTGAGTAAGGAGACTAAAACGCAATGACAGCTAAATGCAACAGCCTTCTGGACTGGATCCTTTCACTGTAAACGACAGTATTAGGAATTAATTAAACTGGAAAGGAGTCTGAGGATTTGATGGCAGGAACATACTGAGGTTATTTTCTTGATTTTAATGTTTGCATTAGTGCTGTGCAGGACAACGCCCCTTTTTTTTTAGTGTGTAGGAAAATACACACTAAAAGTATTTAGAAGCGATGGCGCATTTTGTCAGCAACTTACTCTCAAAAGGTTCAAGGAAAAAAGATTTTTGTATTATCCATGCGAATTTTCTGTAAGTTTGAGATTGTTTCAAAATAAAAACACTTTTCTGCTGTTTCCACTTACTGATATATAGCAATGCCAACTCTTTGTCATGGCTGCATAGTATTCCATTGTATGGAAGTAACTAGTTCTCTATGGAGAGACATTTAGATTGCTTCAATCTTAGGCTATTACAACCTATGCTGCAATGAATATTTCTGTACTTATACTATTTTCCACATGTGCCATTTTATTTATAAAATAAATATCTAGAAGTAGAAGTTATTTTTACTAATTATAAATGGAAGCCATGTTCCCAGATATGTAATGCACAGCACAAAATGATGAAATATTTACTATGAGTATTTTTAGGAGCTGGCTGGTGGCATAGTGGTTAAGTTTGCACACTCTGCTTCAGCAACCCAGGGTTTGCGGGTTCAGATCCTAGATGAAGACCTACACACTGCTCATCAAGCCACGCTGTGGCAGCATCCCACATACAAAATAGAGGAAGATTGCCACAGATGTTAGCTCAGCGACAATCTTCCTCACCAAAAGAAAAAGCGTTTTTAGGCCAGATTGATCTGGTTTAATATTTTCATTCATTGATTCAACAATTATTTTTTGTTTGGCTACTGTAATGTCAGCTCTGTATTAGTCCTAAAACACAACCATAAACTTTGCCTTCAAAGGACATAAAAGTGAGGGATTTAGTGGGCTGAAGCTAATTAATTTAAAACTTTTTTCAATCCAAGATACGTCTTCATATTGAAAGTTTTTTAACAGAGGCAAAGAAGAATTGATAACTCTGTTTCCCCTAACATGTATATAAAATTTTTTCCACCACGGAAAGGAAACCCTTAAAAAGTTTAGATACTTTACTAAAATCGCTTATGAGGCTTAGTGTTGCTATTAATATTACATTAATTAATAACATCATTGTTCTGGTCACTTCAAATAAGTTCGGTTGGCACTTTGACACCCTGATTCCTGTGTTTTTCCTTCACTTGAAGCTTTCGCTGCTTCCTTGGATGTAAGTTTTGCTAACCAGCTCCTGAAAGATGGAGAACAATAGCCCATCTCTTCAAGAACAAAATATTATTTTCGAGGTTGTTCTTTCCACATACTTTCAGAAAAGAGTTCAGAAGTAAATACATTCATAAACATTTTTCAAACATAAGTGGAGGCCACTAAAGACACCCACTCTAGGAAATTGACACTTACAGAGCTGACAAATTGCATAAATGGCCTTTTATGGATATTGATACCAGCTGTGCAGACAGAGGAGGCTCTCTGTCAAGAATTTATCAAGGAGATCCACAAAATAAATAATTGTGTGAATCTCAGAATATTCCTAGCCAGTGTTGTTAAGGAACAAATAATAACAAATAATTAAGACACCAATTATGAGGAAATAAATCTCTTAAGGTCAAAAAAGTAATCCCTCTAAATTGAAGGCCTCGGGCAAAAGGTTTTGAGTTGAATCTAGAGCTGTAGTCCAAATCTGAAGGCAGTCTCTGGTTTTTAAAGGGCCAGGCAAAGCCTTGGATGCAGAATAGTGTAGCAATTGGGAGCATAGCCCTGGCTTGGAAACATATCCTCAGTATTTTTTTTTAAGTAATGCTACTTTGTTTTCTTTTTTCTTTTTTGTTTTTGTTTCTTTGTTTTTCTTTGGTGAGGAAGATTGGCCCAGAACTAACATCTTTCCAACCCTCCTCTTTTTTTTTTCTTCCCAAAGCCCCAGTACATAGTTGTATATCCTAGCTGTAGGTCCTTCTGGTTCTTCTACGTGGGACACCGCCACAGCATGGCTTGATGAGTGGTATGTAGGTCTGCACCCAGTATCCCAACTGGTGAACTCTAGGCCACCAAAGCAGAGTGTGTAAACTCATCTACTTGGCCACGGGGCTGGACCCCTCAGTATTTTATAGTGGAGCATCCCATGGGTCAATGGTTTACCTTCTCCAAGACTTAGTTTCTTCAGGTATTTAATGGAGATAATAATGCCTACTTTTATCCAAGACCTGAACGGAAACAATCTAATCTAACCAGTGGCCCTTCTGCAATGTGTTGAAATTTGCATACGAGTGTGCAGTTTGTTTTCTCTCGGGTGCCCGGTCAGCATGTCATTAATGAATGGCCCTGAGCCTGCTTTCCAGCTTCACCTGTTTCCGACCTCCCCTAGTAACCAACACTTTAGAAAGAGTCCCCACAGTGCCACATTGTAGCTCCCCATGCTCCTTCCCCTGTCTGTTCCTCTAGCCTGAAATACAGTAGGCCCCTTATCCAAGGGTTCGTTTTCACGGTTTCATGTCAACCACAGTCTGAAAATATTAAATAAAAATTTCCAGAAATAAACAACTCAGAAGTTTTAAATTGCTGGGCCAGCCCGGCGGTGCAGCGGTTAAGTTCACACATTCCGCTTTGGTGGCCCAGGGTTCGCCGGGTCAGATCCTGGGTGCGGACCTACGCAACGTCTGTTGGGCCATGCTGTGGTGGTGTCCCACATATAAAGTAGAGGAAGAAGGGCACGGATGTTAGCTCAGGGCCAGTCTTCCTCAGCAAAAAGAGGAGGATTGGTAGCAGATGTTAGCTCAGGACTAATCTTCCTCAAAAAAGTAAAATAAAATAAATTGCCTTCCATTCTGAGTAGCATGATGAAATCTCCAGGTGTCCCACTCTGTCCCCGCCCAGGGGGTGCATCACCCCTTTGTCCAGCCCATCCACGCTGTAGAGACTACCTGCCTGTTATTCTCTTAGTAGCCATCTTGGTATCAGATCACCTGCCCTGGTGTCCCAGTGCTTGTGTTCAAGTCACCCTTATTTTACTTAATAATGGCCCCAAAGTGCAAGAGTAGTGATGCTGGCGATTCAAATATGCCAAAGAGAAGCCATAAAGTGCTTCCTTTAAGTGAAAAGGGGAAAGTTCTCCACTAAATAAGGAAAGAAAAAATTATATGCTCAGGTTGCTAAGATCTATGGTAACTTTTATTACAGTGTATTGTTATAATTGTTCTATTTTATTATTAGTTATTATTGTTAATCTCTAACTGTGCCTAATTTATAAATTAAACTTTATCATAGGTATGTACATATAAGAAGAAACATAGTCTATATAGAGTTCAGTACTATCCGCAATTTCAGGCTTCCCCTGGGGGTCTTGGAATGTATCCCCCTGAATAAGGGGGCACGACTGTGCCTTCTCTATGTTCTTCATGATCAGCTCAAGGGTAGCATCCACGAGGAAGCCACCTCTGGCCACTGGCTTTCCCACCCAGCCAAGTCCAACATGTGCCTGCAGGCGCTGGGGGCGGGGAGAGGGGAGTGGAGACGAGGGGTGGGAGGAGGGCGCACCAGAAGTGAGAGAGACATGAGGCTGGAGAGGTCCTTGGGGGCCCGACTGGGAATTGCCCTACGTGTTATGCTAAAGGGTGCGGCCTAATCTTAAGGGCCAAATCTTCTGGAGGCTACAGAGGGTTTTAGTCGGGGAGTGACAGGATCAGCTCTTCTTTATGTAAGAAGGTGATCTGGCTGCAGGGAGGACAGAACGGAGAGGGAGAAAGTGGCACGAAACCAGACTGGGCCAGCGGGGGGAGGAGAACAATTCTCCCAGAAGCTCCCTTCTCCCCTCCTTCGGGGCTTCTCAGGAGTTGGTGGGTTGTGGTCAGGCCCAGTGCAGGTGGCATTTGATGGTAGTCCTGGAGACCTACAAAGCATCGGGCGGTGAGCGTTGGGGTCCCTGGGGCACAAGTCTGATTGTGGCAGCCCAGCCTCCCTCCAAGTTCTGCTCTCGGCCCTCCTTTCCTTATAACAGAGCAGACGGAAGGCAACCCCAGTACATTCTAATACTGGAGAAGTGGAGGGAGAGCGGGAGACGTGGGAGAAGACAGCAAGTGAAGAAGGAGCAGGCTTAGAAAGACAGTTGGCACTTTTGCACGTGGACTCCGTGCTGCCGGGGGCCTTTCTTATTTCAGTGGTTCTCAAATTTTAGCATGTACCATAATCACCTAGAACCGGCTCATTAAACCATGGAATCAGTGATTCTGGTTCTGTAGGTCTGAGTGGAGCCAATTATTTCCATTTCTAACAAAATCCCGTGTGAGGCTTGTGCTGTGGTCCAGGGACCACACTTTGAGAACCATTGTCTTCATTTCTTTCGATCCTCCCAATAACCTGGCTAGGTCGTATTTCAACAGAAGAAGAAACAGTTATTGGAGGACTAAGTAACCTGTCCCCTGCCCTAGGTCAACTAGTAAGTAGGAAACAAAACTTTGGAGCCAGTTTGTGTTTGGCTCAAAAGCCCACGTTTTCCCCGCTTCACACTCCCCTTTCCTCCACAGCCATCTGGAGACCTTGAGCAGGACAGAGGGAGCTCCCAGCTACTTCCTTCCCAACAGTGCCCTCACTGCACACATCGCTGAAGTGTGAGGGTGGAATGTAAAGGAATGTATTGTTCTTCTGAACATTTCTTCTCCAAAGACCATTTGAACTCCTTGAGCTGTGATTTCTCACTCTGGCCTGAAAGGTGACATCCAGATGCTGCCCGTGCTATGGCTCACAGAACGTTTTTTCTGAGGGAGGCACACAGTGAGCATCCAACTCTTCCACATACACCATGATGCCTGGAAGTTTGCCATCTGCCTTCAGCCATCTTGCCCGGGATGCCTCTTCCGGTAAGTTCGAGCCTCCCCTCTGCTGGCATTATTGCCCCTTAGCACAACCATGACCAGTTGGTTGTATACAGGATTGCCCACTGTGTTCTCCGCAGGGGTGCCCCTTTACCCTTTGTAAATATTTCCACATGCTACGGGTGTCCTGCCAAGCCTTGTGCTGACTTTGGATCATTCGTTTGAGCATCTTTACTTGCCGGTTGTCTACTTTGGGCTAGAAAGAAAACCACCACCACCCAGGAAAAGCATTCTCTTTGAATATACCTGTGCTTTGGAATTAATTATTTTCTCTACAGGTAATAAGTATGTAAAAAGCCAAGATGCCTGTTTTTGGCCAAAGAAAACATTTTAACCCAATGTTTCACTGCTATTGGGTTTTGTTTTGTTGTGTTTTTGGTGAGGAAGATTGGCCCTGAGCTAACATCCACTGCTGATCTTCCTCTTTTTGCTTGAGGAAGATTGTCGCTGACCTAACATCCATGCCAATCTTCCTCTATTTTATGTGGGACACCACCACAGCATGGCTTGATGAGCAGTGGGTGGGTCTGAACCCAGGATCCAAACCCACAAACCCTGGGCCACTGAAGCGGAGTGCGCAAACTTAATCACTATGCCACTGAGTTGGCCATATCATTGCTGTTTTTTTAATTTTTATTTTGTAAAGATTAGCACCTGAGCTTACCACTGTTGCCAATCTTATTTTTTTTTATTTCTGCTTTTTCTCCCCAAATCCCCCCAGTACATAGTTGCATATTTTGGTTGTGGGTCCTTCTAGTTGTGGCATGTGGGACACCACCTCAGCGTGGCCTGATGAGCGGTGCTGTGTCCATGCCCAGGATCCAAACCGGCGAAACCCCAGGCCACCAAAGCAGAGCATGCGAACTTAACCACTGTGCCAAGGGGCCGGCCCCCGCTGTTGTTTCCTTAAAGGTAATATTCAACCTGTAAAATAGACAAGGTTTGCTTGAGGAATTTTATGAAATCTTTCTTTTTGTGTTATTTATAATGCACGTGTTCCCTTATTGCAATAATCTAAAGAAGGCTATTTGCCCTGAAGTTTTTTTCTGCATCAGATTTTTTTTCTGAATAGAGAGGTAGTAAGCACCAACAGCAAATTTTGCCCACCTAATTTTGCCCAAAGCAGGACTTGATAATTCTCCTGAACTTCCAAATTTATCTCATCAGTAGAGTTCTTATGGATTTAGTTAGCTTAGTTTTAGTTGATTTAGGCCTGCCATGGTTTAGTATTCCTTGATTCTAGGTGGTATTTTTACCCATTTTTAAAAAAAAAATCATCAGATTGTATATAGTTTACATAAGGTAAGTGAAAATTTTTTTCATAGGTTTAAATTTTTAAAAATCTAAAGTATTCTTTCTTTTCCTCTCCCTTGTCTCTTTCTCTCTTCTGTCTTTTTCCTCTTCTCTTCCCATCTCTTCCCTTCCCTTCTCAACAGTTCAGCCCAAAAGCTATTAGGTAGGGCTGAGCAAGGCATGCACAGTGCCGGAGGGGGCAGCTCATCTTGGGATGTTAAAGCTGCAGTCGTGAGGAGGGTTCCACACTGGGGGTGCCCCAGCATGTGAAGTTGCCAAAATTAGCAAATAAAAATACAGGAAACCCAGTTAAGTTTGAGTTTCAGTTACACAATGGATAATTTTTTAGTATAAGTATATCCCATGTAACATTTGGGACAGACTTATACCAAAAATGTATTGTTTCTCTGAAATTCAAATTTAACTGGATGTCTTGTATTTTCTCGGCCAACCCTACTAGTGTGGGATGCCACAGCCCAGTGCAGATGAGAAGGGGAGGGGGCAGCAGGAGCAGCAGGTTAGCACAGGGTGTCAGAGCCGAGCAGGATGGCAAAGACATCCCTAAAGTAGAAGGATGAGGGCCCAGGAGATTATATACAGGGGAACTGATCAAATAAAGAAATATATTGAGGATATTGTCAAAGATGGGAGTTACAAATTTGAAAAGGGAGAAAACTAGAACAAGTCCTGTGTTGTGTGATTGGAATTTGACGTATCAGTGTGAACTCATGGTGGATCATTTGAAAATACATATATTTGCTTGTGTGCATAGAATATCTCTGGAATGCACACAAGAGAGTTGTAGCAGTGTATACCGCCAGGGAGTAGAATTGAATGGCTGGGGTATGAGATGGAAAAATTACTTTTCCTTATATTTTCTTTGCTATTTTAAAAATTTTGAGCCATATGTTCACATTACCTGCACTAGACGATATTTTTTAAATATTTAAAAATAGAATTGGTTCTATTTCCAATCAGAATATTAGAGGTAGCAGGGACCTTAGAGATTTTTCTAAGCCAAATTCCTGAATTGAAGATGGTGTAACTGAGGACTAGAGAAGTGAAGTGCCCTTCAAAGTCATAAACCAACTAGTGTGCTGCAGCGGACAGAGAAAGGGCTCTGAATTCAAATCCTGGTTCTATCACACGGCAGCCTGATTATCTTCACTCATGTCTGCTTATTTCTCAACTACCATTGGTGCATCTTTTATATTATGTATCTTTTCCCTTTGGTAAATACCATTATATTACATTGACTTTAAGATACATATTTTTTCACATTTTAACATCTCTGAAATCAGCGTGCATCTCCCGGTGGTTGCCATCTTACAATTAATTGCAGCACTTTTAAAATTTCTTAGTGGAACATAAAATAATAGTGCATTTTAAACAATAAGGCTTCTTAGATTTGAGGAAATAAAGCCAATATAATCATAACAAATGAAGAGTCTGCAGTTTTGAGAGGCCAGCCGACTTGCCCCAGATCACGCACTGTGACAGGTGAAGCTGGGTGGGACTCTGAGCAAACCCACTCAAGCCCTTCCTTTGTGATCTCCACTGTGGCGAAGGAAAGCGAGGTTCAGAGAGGCGAGTGACTTGCCCAAGGGCACCATGCTGCCATGTGATAGAACCGGGATTTGAATCCAGAGCCCTTTCTCTTTCCACTGTAACATACTAGTTGGTTCTATGACTTGGAAGGGCACTTCACTTCTCCAGTCCTCAGTTACACCATCTTAAATTCAGGAATTTGGGTTAGAAAAATCTTTAAGATCCCTACTATGGGGGTGAAGTTGGAGAGTGGGTGTTCAGAAGGGAGTAAACGCTTACCTCATAGAGGTGGCATAAGAATTAAATGACATCGACACATCTGGCAGCTGGTAAGGTACCTATTGTTAAAAAAAAAAAGGAAAGCTTTGTCAACCATAAAATGCTATACAAATATTTATATTGTATAGTCTTTTTTAAGCACCATCACGATTAGATCCTGATTCTTGAGGCTCGCAATCTAGACTCCTTTGCAACATGCCACATTTTGCTTATTTCATGCACTATTACTTTAAATTGAACTCTTTTTCAATAAACTGCATTATATATACTTGTTCATAAACAATAGTTTTGTGCATGGGGTGCTGTGTATTTTTCAGATATTTCCATAATACATACACACAATGTAACACAGAAACATAGATTTTTCTTTTGAAGAGCAAAGCTTCAGCAGTTTCTCTTGAATTTTATTCTGTCGTTTGACTACATTATATTTCTGATGTTCAATTTGCACTGAGTACATTATGGACTTCTCTAGGGAACAGAAAGAAATTTTTTTAAGTAAACATAAAATGCTTTGATAAATCAAAACATGTGAATGAGATTTCTGTTAAAAATGTTCCAATCTGTATTGAGACTTGAAATAAAGTTCTGTCTTTAACATAATAAAAACTGTTAACCCAAAGGCAACAACAAAATAATAGTAATGTATTTGTTATAGAAGTAATGCATAAGGCTTATTTTAAAAGTTTAGTTATATAAAATACAAAGAGAATCTTGCCATAAACTAATTGTAAAGAGACTTAAAAAGATGTAACATCTGCTATCTGATTTAAGCTGGCAGTGAGAAGTGCAAATTGTTTGGAATCCATACATAACGGCTTGTATCATAAACTAGCCATAGTGTCTCCCATGCTGAAAAGTCAACTATATTCTAAATATCGCCTCAGTGTTAGGTCTCTGAGAGCAGGACCTTGCCTGGCCCATTAACAGCCATGTTACCAGTAGCTAGAACAGTGTCTGCCATAGTAGGGCTCAATAAATATTTCTTAAATAAATAAATGAATGAATAATTCATGTAGACATTCAGCGATTTAAGAAATCCTAATAACCAAAATTCCGACTATAAGCAACAAAGAATTAGGGAATGATCATTTAAAAGACAAAGGGTCCCATGAGCTTGCAAGTTTGGTACAGGTCAAAGTGCAATGGAACAGAGATCTGAAAAATCTCAACTCAGCTAACTAACCAGCCAGGTTTAGCAAGTCACATAGCTGAACCATTTCACTTCTCTGAGTTTTAGTTTCTTCACCCCTAAAATGAAGGGGGCAGGTGGTGGTGGCTGGCACTAATGATTCTAAGGGTCCTTCTAATTCTAAAATTCTATGATGCGGCAAATTATAAAGCACCACCTCCAGGCTTTTATGTGTATGTTTATTTATTTTTACTTGAGATGAAAACAGAGGAAATTATAGCTAAATCACTATCAAAATTGGCCATGTGGTAGAGACTTCTGAGTCTCACCCTGAGTGCTGTGGCATGAGTAATAAAGTCATTTGTCTCTGACCCAGAAGTTTCTTGTCTTCTGCCACCTTCCATGAAACTGTGGTAGGCAACTCGTGAGCTTGAGAGTAGGGTAAGATCTCAGATAGTCACAGTTCTTGATACCCACCCACTCTCCCACCCCAGAAAAAACCTGGACTCTTATGTGAGCAAGCCATTACATTTTGGGTCTGTTTTTTGTAGCCTTAATCAATACAGTGGCAGTCACATTCCTATTGAAAAATCAATAAGATAGTAGAGTAAATGACCCTATCTTTGTCAAATAAGATGAAAATAAAGAATATGAGTCTGTTAAATGAAAGGATTGAATTCGATAAGTATTTTCAAAATGTATCAGAGTGTATACTAGTCCTATCAGATACTGGATAAAAATAATCTTCTGTCTTCAAATATGTTTACGATACACTCACCATTTAAATCTTATTCCCCCTCCCTCTCTCCCTGGAGAGTCACAAGGCACATAAGTTTATTAAAGACTCTGAGAAATCCTGTAGTAAAGAAACTTATTTACATTATTTAACCAGCAGTATTTCCTAAATTTTTTCAGCATAAACTCTGTTGACATTCTATGATATGCGTGTTCCGTGGAATACACAGGGGGAATACAGGGCTAGACCATTTCTAAAACGTCTTTATGCATCTGTGATTGAAATGTCTGAAAATAAGTAAGAAACACATTTATTCATTTATTAGACAAAGGTAAGTATACTCGGTGCTTCCTAAACTGTAATATACACCTGGGAATCTTGTTAGAATGCAGATTCTGATTCAGACGTCCATGAAGGACCTGAGAGTCTGCATTTCTAATGAGTTTCCAGGAGATATCAATGCTGCTGGTCCACAGTCCATTCTTTGGGTAGCAAAGATCTAGACAATACGAGACCTAAAAAAATAATAGCCACACTTATGATGATTGTTTTAAGACATTTAGCTAATTGCTAGATAAGGATATGTTACTGCAAATAAGTTTTTATTATATATTTTTAAAAATGGTCTAAATTTGTGGCTTCATATTCGACAATTTGGGGGTGATTTCAGAATTTCTCGCTATTACCTGATGAATTTAGGGTCATGTTTACTTACTAGAAAAACGTATGGGGGTCAGTTTGAGATTCTGCATCCTCATGCAGCCTATTCCCAATTTAGAAGTTTGAACACACAGCCAGGATCTTCAATAAAGACATTGACAAATAGTTTGTGATTCAATCCAGCAGAAGGGATTAAGCTGGCCAGATTTTTTGCTATATGCTCTGGATTAAAGATGACTATACTTTTTTCTCTGAGGAAAAAATGTTTTTCCGTCTTTTGTTTTCTCCCAGCTCAGATTTGAACCTCCTTGGCGGATGTTTCCAGAATCACTTTTCGCACTCCGCTCTAACAGTTCTAAGGCAGGATTTTTTTCAACAAAATAGAAAGGCCTATGAGATCAGGTAGCAAGGTTATAAGGAGATGAGCTTACCGGAGCATAAAAACTTAGTATCAGTGAAGTTCCTTCCAACAATGAAAAAGAGAGAAAGTTTGGCATGTGCTAATTAAGTAATCCGATATGTGTGAATTTGTCTCCAATTATGAGATCTGAGTCCAATCATGAATTCTTTGAACCTGTTTCCAAAGTAACATATTTGGTTCTATAATCAAATTTCATACCAATCCCTAAATAAAAATAATTTGCAACCTTCATGATAGAGAGAGGAAAAATGTCAAAGAAGGGACCCCACATGCTCTGAAAGGAAAAACAGTTTTTAAAAAATCATTTAACATTGTAAGAATCTGGGGGACATTCATGATACAACATTATGTGAAGTAAGAATAAAGGAAAGTATATCTTTTCTATAAGTAGACGATAAGAAAATAAAAACAGTTTATCATAAGGGATAATAAAATCATGAGTGAATTTTTCTTTCATTTTGGTTTCTGTTAATACTGTGTTTCCACTATTACTAGACATTACGTTATTTAAAATAAGTCTATTAAGATAGCTGTTGCTGGTGGGTCTGTGGAAACAGTACTAGTCATGTCAGTGGAAGTTAGAAAAAATATCATTTGTTATGTTAATTTTCTTAACATGGTGGAGTGGGAGAAATGTTGGTTGATCAGAACTTTCCATTCATATAGTGCATCAGACTAAACTACCTAGGGAATAGATAAGAAATTCAGCAGAAAACAGTGGCACGCTCAAAGCGAACAGTTGAAGAGGATTTATAGACCATTTACAAATGTGTGGGCAGGGTTTAGGGGAACCAACATGGATTAGGGCAGTTCCTGGGAGGGTAGCAAGAAGGGAGCTGTTGTCACCATTGGGCCTGAAGGAACAAGGATGGAGCAGTCACTGGGACACAGGTTGGGTGGCTGAATGGAAAGGGCCAATGAGGGAGGGAGGCAGCTAAATCAAAGCACAGCATCCTGGCTGGAGGAGCCCGAGGGACAGATACCCCAACCTCACATTCCTCCTGCCCCCTCGTCTCCCATTGATGCATCCTAATCATAGATCCCAACTGAAGCCAAAGGACAAGGGCGCTGGTTGGTGCAGGTCAACTTCCCAGGCTAAGAGCAGGAATAGAGAGGGTGGACCATGGATCTGGAGGGGGAAGAGGAAGAGAAGTAGAACAAGAGGCCATCCAGCAGGGCAGGGACAAGATCTGTGCATTTACGCACATGAGGGCTCATGCTAAGTGCTTCAGGCTAACGCTAATGAAGAAAAATATGGCTGAAGGCATTTCTGAAACCTGGAGCATTGCATAAACACGTTTATTTCTCTTTATGTGCAAGAGTGCCCATGCTATGTTTGCTTGGCCGAAATAAAATGTTCCAAGACATCCTGCACTCTCCTTTGCATTAATAGCAAGAGCTAATGGATCTTAAAATAAGAAGAATCATTCAGACCTTTGTTTAAAAATCACTCCTGATCATTCTCTTGTGGCAAATAATATATATAATATAAAATTAGCAAATCACTCTATACCCTCGCTGAGACTCTCTTGACTTCCAAATTTCCCCCAAAATGACACCCTTTTTTTTTTGCTGGAATTGTAAATTATTGACGATGGTGATGATGATGATGATAGCTATCACTTATTGAATGCTTAATATGTGTCAAAGCACCTATGAGGTCGGTGCTATTATGGTCTCTATTTTAATATTGTATGGATGAAGAATTGAGGCTGAAGGAAGTTCATTAACTTCTTCTAAGTCATATCACCAGAAATAAATGACTGGGGTTTTGGAGACAGTCACACTATAAAGCCCAAAATTTTAAATACTCTATTGCTTCTCTCTCTGGAAATAGTCATTATACACTTTTTAAAAATATATACTGGAAAAGATGATTGGTGCTCTTTGAAACTTTTCCTTGAAAGCTAATCAAATAAAATGCAAGACTGCCAACGATGGAGGAAGGGCAAGAGAAAAGACATCAGAGGCAGGATGAACTGAGGGCAGAGGTCAGCTGAGGAATGCCCTAAACTGCTCTCAGTCTCCTTACTGGCTCCTGCCATTCACAAACGTTCTCTGTTCTGTGGCTTTCCATCTAAACGGGAATATTTGTCCTTCCCTCTCCTGAATGATGGCGGTGAACACTTGAGAGCTAAGTTTGATTATTTTGTTGAATCTATACTAAAGTCCTACATACAAAGCTCTAATAGAATGGTTTTGCCATGGGCCTTAAACTTCTCCCCTGTCAGCTTCGTTCAATAAAATTCTGAGAAATGTGATGGAATCGTGTAACATGCAGATGGCCACATTGCATCTGTGAGTGTAAACCTTCTCATGTTAAGCTGCTTTTGGAAAACATACTGATCAACCAAACCAAATATGAATAACCTTTGGCTATCCATATTATTCCACAGACTCCAATGCTCAAAACATTTAAAAATTATAAAGAAATTAATAATGCTCACTCTACTTTGGAATATCAAGGGGTAAATAAGCAATTATAGATTATTAAGACTTGATACTTCTCCAAATCTGGACTACTTGGCCCATTTTTCTAATTATCAGATGACAGTCCAAAAAATATGTAAAAATGGAACACTTCAGTAAGTTAATTTAATGACTTGTTAACAGAGAAAAAAGGTTGGTGATGAAATTAAAATATTTATGTAAGATGACATATTGAGGTTAACAGTGGGATTCAATTATCCATGATACCCATTAGCATGGAAGGCTGAGAAGTTGCTGTAAATTTCCTAAAGCTTGGACTGCCCCACAGCTTAAACCATATTTAGCAGAAGAGACAAGAAAGAATTCATTGGCTCCAAACTGATCTGATGCGCCCTGTGGCTGCGTGCCAGTCTGCGCTAGTGCAGATGTGTGAATTGTAGGCTGCCGAAGGTGATCCTGTTACAGCCCTGTCTTTGCCGCAAGCTAGAAGAGACTTTATCTGGGCCAGACCTGGACTTCTGAAATAGCTTCCCGTAGTGGTCATTTGTTGTTTTTGCCTCTCTGGTATCCATTCTCTTTTTTCCCAGGTTACAATACTTCAGATTTCCTTTGGGGAACTATTCCATCCCCAATCTCAGATCATATGGTTTGAGATTGATCACGTGACCCATGCCCAGGGTACCAAAGCACTGAATTTCATTGGCCATATTGATCTGTTCAGAGGTGGGCTCATGAACCAGGCCTGCCTTGGCATCTAAATTCCATCCTCTGGGCACATTGATTGGTTTAGAGACAAGCATAAACCCATGTTAATCCAATCATAGTTAATACAGAGTCTTGACAAGGTACACACACACACACACACACACACACACTCACACAAGAAGAGTCTTTTCTACTAAGATGACTAACACTACCAATGATACAATCTTAGAGCTATAGGGTAACTATAACTCAAGTTCAAGTCCACCTATAATATAAGTTCAAGAATGAAGCCATGTATGTAATACTGAGAGGAAGCCGAGAAACTGATACCTGATAACATTGTTTGAGCCCCTGGATCAAGCCATGCCTGAAGATATGAGTACTGACTTTCAGTGATATTAGCTAACTTATCCTTCTTTTTGCTTAAATGAGTTGGGATTGCTTTCTCTGTCACATACAATAAGAGAGTTCTAAATCTTATACCTCCTAACTACATTTAGTCTCAACTTCTAGTTCTTCTAGAAAAATCTCGCTATGGATCTCGCTTTGATCTAGCACTCTCCTGTTAAAGAACATTTAACAATGACTCTTCAGTGCTTTGTCTGACAGGTACAATCTGGCCTCTGCCTTACCTTGGCTGGCTCAGGCAGATGGCTTAGCTGCATGGGGCCAGTTGGGAGGGAGAACAAATAGGACTTGGTGGGAAGCGGTCAGGAGGCTATGGCCTGCTTGGGAGAGGACAGTTTGTGGTGTCTGGGAACAGTGCCCTGTGGTCATTTCCAAAGTCAGGAGTAAAATAAATATAGAGGATTGGAGACATAAAACAAATATTTTAGAGACATCCTTCTGGGAAATCTGGGTCATCAAAAGGAGTGGCAGCGATACTGTTTCCCTCAGCACATTGGTTCTGCCTGGTCGCAGGCAGGCAACTAGCCACGTGGTCGGGCCATTAGCGCTCACGCTGGAGAGCAACCATGCTAAGCCTGCCCTGGCAGGAGAACGCAGGCCGCTATCAAATACACTGGCCCTGTTGATAGTCACTCAAGAAGTCAGCTGCTCCTGAGCCTGCCGCAGGAGCCCTTTAGTAGCTTCAGCTGGAGAAAACAGAGGCGGGGGGGGGGGGGGGGGGGCGGGGGGGGACACAAGGTGGCTGCCAACAGGTGCAGCCCACCTCCCAGTCCCGGGTAGGGTTGGATGCATTGGCATGGAGACCAACTGAGACCTGGGCTTAAGTCCTGGATCCACCACCAGCTAGTGGTATGACCCGAAGCAAGTGTGTAAATTGCCTATGCCTCAGTCTTCTCATCCACCAAATAGTTGCTTCCTCAGAAGGTAATTGTGAGGACTGAGAAATGTGTGTAAAAAACTCAGCAATAAATGTTCCCTTGCATATCACCCCTACGGCGCAGATAAGCTGGACGTGCCATTTCCTATACGTAGCTGGTGCTCCCCCTCTTTGCACAGTCCATTTTCTCCCCTTATGTTCCCCTACTGAAATTCTACCCACCCATTAAGATTTAATTCAAAAGTCATCACTTTCATAAAGGCTTCCTTCCAACTAGATGGATCCTTCCTTCAGCTGTAGCTCTTTGTAACAGATAGAAACTGCATACGGGGCAGTAGTCCTCAATCCTGGCTGCATATTAGAACCACTTGGAAATCTATTAAAAATATTGATGCCTGGGCCCCTATCCCAGAAATTCTGATTTAATTGGTCTAGGGTGAGGCTTAAGCAGCAATATGTTTGAAAAGCTCCCTAGGTGATTCTAATGTGCAGCCAAGATTTAGAACTACTGTTGGTTGAATGAGTATGTGCTTAAATAATGTTTATCAATGAATTCAAGCTAAGATATTAATGGCTTAAAGTTTTAATAGACTAACCTTTAGAATACTTGCATTTTTATTAAAAGCAGTGCAATTCTATGCCCCAAGAATACAGAGGTAAATAAAATTTTTTAAAATGTCTAGCCTAAAGGAAGGAATTTAACTTGGGAGATGCACAGGCCTTATCCACACTAAAGCAAGATATGGGGTACTCTGATTAATCTAGGTTGGGTCCGGTGCCCATCTCTGTCTCATCACTATGGCCAAGGAAGCAGTCAATAGGGAGTTGTCAGCTTCCTTTACAAGTAAGGCCTGTGGCCAGAATAAGCATTTCTCAGAAGACAAGAGGTGAGTTCTGCTTGTAAAAGAACACAAGAGTACTGGGCAGATGTTGGGGATGAATCTCTACCACTGTGCATCTCTTGGCCACCTAGCTCTCTCATACACCTTCCTCTTATTGTTTAAATAATTCCCCCAAAACTTCCGTGGTTGATTGATTGCAAGAAAGGCTCCACTTCCCCACTTTGCCCTCTATCTATGCCCTTTGTGATGTGACCTTACAGTAACTTCCATCAAGAGGTAGAGTCCTTTTCCCCATTCTTTGAATCCGGGATGGCCTGCGACTTCCTGTGGCCAATAGAATAGGATAGAAGTGCCAGTGGGCTAGTTCTGAGCCTAGGCTGGAAGAGGCCCTGTGTGCTTCTGCTCTTTCTGTTAGAACCCTGCCACCAACATCAGAACCAACCCAGGCTAGTCTGATGGAGGATGAAAGACTCTGGAGGCAGAGCCAGATCATTCTAGGTGAGGCCACTTTAGACGAGGCAGCCCCCAGCCAACCCACCAGCTGAGTCCAGACACACGTGTAAGCTCAGCCAAGATCAGTTGAACCTAGCCAAGGCTGAAGAACGGCCCAACCAACCCACAAACTCATGAGCGAAATAAATGGTTGTTGTTTTAAGTCACTGGATTTTGTGGTTGCATGTTAACAGAATTTTTGTGGAAATAGATAACCAATATAGCCACCAGTTTACAAATGCAATAATCCTACATACAAACACAGACATATTCAGCCCACCTCAATGCAAATAGCTGAATGTCCAGTATCACAGGATAATGTCTGTTCCTGTCCATTAGGTGCAAATGTGACTTTTCTGATATTAACATTTAATAACAGCAGAAAATTAGGACAACGCGAATCAAAACTTCCCTCTTAGTAATGGGGGATAGAGAAGCACATGCAGGGGCAAACACTACGTAGCATTGATCCTTGCTATTGATCCTTGCCCAGAGTGTTCTAATTTCCTTTGGGAGTTGCCTTCACGCATTGTGTGTGTGGCCTTGGCAGGAGGTGATTCCAGCAACCTCTATCCACAAAAAAATATCCTGCTGGTCAGGGATAATAAGATAAATGATGACTTTACTAGGTCTCATTGGCATCTATGCGTTGAATCATTTCCCTGGCAGTATATTGAGTTCTTTAATTGGCCGATCTGGTAGCTCAGGTTCTGCCAGCTGGGTGATTTCCTCCTCCATTTTCTTCAATAGCGACCCTAAGAGAGAGAGGCTTTGGGAAGTTTGAACACCTCAACCGTCCAGCTCACCTACAACTGGTGCAGACCTAGAGGCCTAAGGATTTCCCTGGGACTGGGGCAATCGCTGGCTCCTGTCTCCAGATTTGAGATTTCTCTGGCAACATCATAAGTGCCTAGTCACCAGTGCCAGAAATGTGGTCCAGCCTGATATTTGAACTAAACATTGCTGTCGATTTTTTTTCCCAGCCTCTATCTGCCTAGGTCTTAGTTTAAAGCATTACATCTCTGCCTCTGCCCTGTGGTTGGGAGCATGGGCAGAGAAGGCAGACAAAACTAATCTCTCCCTTTACCCCAGCTAATGCTTGGGAGGGGCCTGGGAGATAAGATTTCCTAATTCGCCTGGGTTTTCCTTGGTATCCCACTTCAGGTTGGACCGAGAAATAGACTTTTGCAATTTGCCAGTGCGTGAATGCCACACCTTCAGCAGGATAGGACCACTGCTGAAGAACAGAAAGGGATTCGCTTAACAAGGACATTTTTTTCCTGCCATTTCTCTCATTTCATCATGGGCAAAGCACATCTTCCCCTTGCAGCACCATACCAAGTGCCTGAAGAGAGGCAGCCCTCACACTCTACTACCATGACATTTTCTACCACATCCTCCAAAACTTTAGTCTTTACGGACATGGGATTGGAATTCCAAGAGACCACAGGCTACAGTTTATTTTAACCAATAGCTTCAAATCTGTGTAACAGCTCCAGAATTGAATCACATGCTTGGAAGGTTTTTCCAGAGAAAGAAGGATGCTCTTCCCAGAACATCAACATTCTTGGCAAACAAAAGAAATCCCTGACTAATATAACTCCATATTGTACACTGCTCCTCTAAGGTTGACAACTCTGATTTATTGGTAGGGTTTGCTTTCAGTGGTACATTGAGAGGGATTCTGAGGCCATGTGGGGACTCTATGAGAAAGAATGCCATGATTAATTAGTTATGTCTGCCAAGGTCAAAGAAGGGAGAGTAACAAGACCTACGTCATGTTTTGCCATCCTTGTTCTAGACCAATTAAGCATAAGATCAGGTCTGCTATGTAGCCTGGTCTTTATAAGATAAGAGTTTGAGAATTTGATAAGCATTTAAGATAAAATTTGAGAAGAGTCTGACAAAAAATAATCACCTTAACTTCCTAATAAAATACGTTCACTTTCCGGAAAACTCATTCATTTGTATATATAAATCAACATTGTCAACAGAAGATTTTATTTGCACTCCAAATATGCTAAAGTCATCCCCGATTGAAACTGTCACATACTTAAGGTCACACACCTCTTTCTTTTGAAATAAAAATTCAGATAACAACTGAACACATATTATCTAAAAGTAATTTCATCTTTTTGAGACTCAGATATCTTTCTTTCTCAGAAACCATCGCCCTAAAATCTCCTACTTACTCCTCTTTCATCACCCTCAGCTGCCATGGAGGTTGGGAAATCCTGTATGCCACCTGCAGCTGGGTCCACTGTTGCCACAAACAGATCCAGGGTTCTGTTAGTAAGGAAGAAATGGGTGAATGGATATTGGGTAGGCAACTAATGATGTCTGCCAGAAAAAATCTAATTCAAAAGAGAGAATAATCCTGGCCCTCTGAGACTTAGAAACCATGGGAATCTGGACCACTAAGGAAATGGGAAACTTTCCTAATGAACATGAGCCCTGTCCCCATGGTCTACTCACTCTGCCCCAGGCCAAGTAAGATGTCCCTGCCGAGGACACAGTAAGTCTGAAGATGAGGCTAATTTCAGATACAAACATGTAACCCCTGGCTGGAAAAGAAGACTTATTTCTCAGAGGAACTAGAATTACTATAACTGACCAAGGTCTTATAAGCCTAGAGGTTTCTACCTGGAGCCAGAGATGGCCCTAACCTCCCAGAATGGAAGGCTGGAGTCTGTGACATGTTTTCCATGATGCAGCTAATCTGGCCAAGTGTTCCGCATGCTGCCAACAGTCCTGCTGAATCCTTCCTGACAGCCTTACAAGGCCTGCCACAGACTCCTGACCCCGCCCTGGCCTGCCCCTTCAGGACAGTTCGTCCCAGGAGACCCCACTAACCCTGCAATGACCCCTTGCCACTCTGACCTCTCCCTGAGCTTTCCGCCTCTGACCGCAAGAACTAAACAGTCCCATACTATACCCCAGGGAGGCCCCAAACACTGAGCCCAGGGAGTAGCTAATTGGTTTTTTACAAGCCTAAGATAATTCAGACATTTAAATATTGATGTTCATTTCTGGGCAGCTATAAACACAAAAGGGGGGAAAGAGCATGTTTAACTGCTTCCTGTCATTTGGTCTCACCGTGATAATGGTCTTTAGTCAATCAGACTAGCTTTCTCAAGAGGGAACTCATTTGCATTCCAAGGGTGTTCACTGTGCTCTGTCTCATTGTGACAGAATGGTCCATCCACTGGGTGGCTACTCTGTTCACCCAGCACCCCCACATTTTGGGTTGGCAGGATGGCTGTAGAAATCCTGGGCTAAAGGAAGAATAACGTAGACTATATTCAGCGCCCGAGGAAGCATTTCCCAGTAGCTGAGATCCTGCTGAGGATGGGGAGATGCTGATATTTGACTCCAGCTCAAGAGTGGGAGGCTGTGGTGCCCTGCCTTTCCCTCTTTGAAGCACACGTGTGAGGGGAGACACAGGTGGGGACTTAAGATGTCAGAGGTAGACCACTGAGCTGACACGTCCAAGAAGGAATCACGGTACCATTTCTGTCCTTCTCGAAATCCCACTTACCTCCTCTGCTAAACTCGTTCTGTGCTTGTCCCGTCAGGCCCTCAAAACCACTTGTCACTACGTCCCTGACATCTGCTCACTTTTTTTTCTTGTACTATTTTGTATTATTTCTTGAAAATGCCCATCAACAAGCAGACAATAATTTGTTACAGTGCTGATACTTCGGTTTTCACGTGTATTTGACTGTTATTATTAAAGACTCGTAATCTACCCATAGGATCTGCTTCTTTCTTAACCAGGATCAAGGAATACCACTAAGATGTGGAAATAATGTTAATAACAACAGCATTCTCTGGTTCAATTAAAATAGCATTAGTGTTACAATACAGGCCACAGAATTACAATTTGCTAATTTATGCACAATTGAAAGATGGTCTATCTCTCATAGGCTCTTATGTTAATAGGTACTTTATGTTATATTTACGTAGGTTCTCATATTATCACTCCTTAGATTCTAGACTTCTTGAGGGTAGTGTCTTCATTATTCTGAGGTCCTGGAGTCACATATTCACTTAGTACAAATTGGATGTTGATAGAAAGCACAATTTTCTTTCATTTTTCTATTAACTGATCCCCTTTATAAATGCCTAACTGGGCAGGAGGGAAAAAAACCCCTAAATTTATATTAACAACTCAGAAAATTTCATCCTCTTCATTAACTTTTACATTTTCTCTACCTAACTGCTCAATCTATTTTGGAAGAAATGCTCCATCTTTCAGATTTCTGCTTTCTCTCCCTGTTTTCCTCAAGGTGACCTCTGGGTACAGGGGGAGAGGTGGGGCTTCTGTGGCTTTGTGGTAGCAGTAGGGTGACAGGGTCCTCAGATCAGCACTCTATCCTGGATCTTCATGAGGTCTACTGCAAAGGGACTGGCCTGGACTGCCTGGGAACTAATGACCACAGCGGGTTAGCCACTCTCCTGCCAGGAGGTTCTGCTGGAAACCGATCCTGGAGCCTGGGGCTAGTGTAACTTTCGATCAGTTCTCTCTTTCGGCTTGATCTGGAGTTGGTCATTTCCCTGGTGACTTAGTCCCACATTTGCTCTTGCTTGTGCTCAGAACTCCCAATGGATCCTGGCACAGCCAATGTGCCTGGCAGTCCTCAATTGCTACCCCTAATAGAGTGACTGCCCTCCTTCTAGAAAGTTCTGTCAGACTCTTCCTTAACTTTCTGGGCTCCCCTTGGTTCTTCTGGGTCTCGTTCATGCCAAAGAGAAGCAGACAGTGAGCTGTTCAGAGGTCTGCCCTCTGCCTCACTTTGGGCTGTCTGTGAGTTTACTTTGCTATGGCCATTCTTGGTTGCTGAGAGTGGGCTACAAGGCTCTGTCCCCACAGAGCCCCAAGTGGAAAAGAGGACAGAAGCCCCTCTCTTCACCTTTGTCTTCAACTTAGCACATTTCATTGAATCTACGATGCCATTGGTTTTAAGATATACCATTGTTCTATACACCGCTCAAAAAGAAAATAATAGTGCCTAGGAGGCTATGGCAAATCCTGATGCATCCTGATTTCAGAGTTGTAAAAGTGTGAAAATATGTGTATATTAAATCAGTGGATGATTTATATGTGTAACATATGTTCCTGTCCAAAGAACGTGGGCCTGACCACTACTAACCATCCTCTCTCACTTCCTTCTCTCCACATTTCCTCAGGCCAAGAGGAAGCATGGGGCTTTTTGTTTCTTGTCATTGCATACTCCTGCTACCCTAGAGCAGCAAGCTTCACTTTCTAGCTTCCCGGTGTCACAGAAGAAACTCATCTATTCAGGGACGCATAGCTCTTGATACGATGATACAATGAATTTGGAAAGTCTTTTCTGTTTCAACAAGCCAACTTGTGACAAAATCCTCTTTTGGATATCAGAAATTGAATACTAGCTCTTTTTTTTCCTTTTTAAACCATTTCTATAACAATAATAAACTTCTAGAAAGCCTGCTTTTTGGATGACTCTGGCAGAACGGGGAGGAGTTCAGTTCAAGAAAATAAAAAACAAACAAGCAAAAAAAAAAAAAAATCAAACCACATGCAAATATTACCAAAAAATTATACTATTTCATTTTTATCTACCCACAAGGCCTAGCACGGAGCAATGGGAAAAACTGACATGCAGTAAATTGTAGCAGAATAACAAAGAATGAAAATATTTCTACTCGTTCCCACAGCCCCTTTTTACGAGTACCTCTGAAGGCAGAATTTGTATCATTGACTTTCTTGGCAATTTCCCACAAAAAACTAAATTAGACCTTGTTTGCAAGGGACCCACAGTGGATGTTGACTTAGCAGTTGACCTCTTTGCCATTTCCAAATTGATAATATCTCTCCCACCGAAAATAACCCTGGTGCCCTATATACTTTTGTATTTCTTTGTGTTGCGATGTTTGGATGAGGAATGACTATTAGATCCTTTTTACTATTCTAGTTTTTTAGTATCTCATATGAAAATTGTTATTATTATCCTGTATGAATGTGACTTTTTTTACTATTATTTTGGAGCAGGCCGAAAGAGAAATTCCAGGGGCAGGACTCGTAATGTAGGGGTTTTGTGCTGCTGCTGAAGTTTTTTCTTCCTGGCACTCTCTAAAAAGAAACTTTATTGAGGTGCCCGGTGGGTAATGGGAGTGGTTTCTCTGGCCAGCACTTAGCTGGCTGTACAAGCAACAACTACGTCTCAGGGCCTTTCTCCCCGTTAGCCTGTCCCAAGACACTGACAACAAAATCTAAACCTAAAGTAATCGGCAGGTCAACAGTAGATAGTACTGGAAGTACACAAAAAGAGGTCACAATCTGAGTGCGTTGACTTGTAGATAGGGAGCTGAAAGAAGTGAAAAACTTAGAGAATCACATGGACTTTTTCTTTCGTATTTTTCTTCACCAAAGCCTCATCAATTATTTCTCAGATTTTCAGTTGCAATGTTTTAATCACATAACTGTAGTTGAAAATATAATTTAAGTGAAACTATCATATTTCTTTAAATATGCATTTTGAAGTATGATGTTCACTATATTTGGGGTGAACTTGCGTGCGTGCGTGTGTTACAGTAAATCTCTAACAAACTTGACTTTGATGTGGAAGTCATCAGAGCAGCAGTGAGTGAATGTCGCTGAAATTCACATTGCAGGCATTTCTTTTGGATACTGATGGTGAGCAAAGTCATTATCAGTTTTGCAAAGTGATCTTTAGGATCCTAAAATGAATGAAACCTGGAGTTAGAAGATTCTCACAAATATCCAGGATTACTGTAGGCGGAACATTCTTTTCTAATAGTAACTAACTGTTAATGGCTTTCTCTAGCAGCAACTATGATGCAATATTTCCTCATCAGGTTTTTCTTCTGTTTGCAATTGCTCTTGTGCCTTATGCTGAGCAGCATTTCCCAGCAGCAGATTAATAGGATGCAACACAAAAAGGGCCAGTGAATCTGTTTGTTACAGTCTACTTACTAAAGCCATGGCTACAATACTCCAGTGCTGAAGTCAGTGAAAAGGCATCATCCAAATACAATCCAAGGAAAATGCAAGCTGATACAGCACAAAGATGCTTTGTTTAAGAATGGCAGAAATTTCCAGCAACTATCTGGAAAAAAAAAAAATGCAGGATGGGAGGGAATGTAATCAAATAACAAAACAAACCCAAACTAAAAGAGAATCTTTATAAACCAGCACAAGGACACTTTGTTGTTAAGTGCACACAATGAATTTTAAAGATCTTTGTTCAGAAGGGAAATAAAGTATTATGAAGGACTGACACATTTGATGGATGGATGGTTTCTGAAAAACCACATTATCAATTACTTTTTCCTTGTTTGGCTCCAGTCCAGTAATTTTTATTTGAACAAGCCACATGCTAGCATGGCTTTGATTGCAGGAAGTGACTGGTTGTTGTTAAAGGCTACTATTTCACTGATGGGCTTATCTCTTCCTCCCCCCTCCCCTTTCTGATGGGACGCAGATATGAAAGGCACAGCTTCAGTTGTTATAAACAGAGTCGGGGATTGTTTGACGGATCCACCCGTGTTTTGCTTTCAGCCTTCCGTGGTACAATCCGGACAATGTATTCAGCAGTGCTTCAGAAAACAAACACTTGAATTCAGCTTATTTCTGCCCTCGACTTGGATATGCAATTTTGATTTTTCTGACAGTCATGGCTCTCATAAATCTGTTTGTTAGCAAAAAACAATTCCGAATATGATATTCTTTTTGTTTTTTACATTAGACTACTATCTCAAGTGAACCTTGCTGAGATAAAAGGATCTTTATGAAACAGTCAACCTAAAATGTGTCAAGGGTCTTCTCAAACAATACGGTGCCTTACTCTTGCTTTACTTATTTTTCATCTAATCAAAACAAGTACATTAGAACACTGTTTATTAGTCTAAATATAAGAAATATAGCTGATTAAACCGTACTATTATCAGTTTTCCTCTATAATTAAAGAAAGATTAGGGGGCACTCATCAGTGGGCAGGAAATTATCTATGAAATCAACTGTTGATATCCCTGGGCGTGTGCGTGTGTGTGTGTTTTCGTGTCAGTATCCGCTACTCGTGATAACTTCCTTTATGATTAGAGTTTTTGTGTGTGGCCATTCCTGAAACTTAAAATATTTCTAAATTCCCAGGGTAGTATGTAGACAATAGGCTCTGGAGAGTTACTTAAGTATGGCCCCTACTTCCATATTTTAAACACTAACTTTAGTGATTATTCCTCTACTGAGAATTAAAAAATAAAAATAAAAAGATGGGCTGTGAGCATGGGTCATTGATTATTCATCAGAACGTAAAAACAATTTGAATGAATTAGGATTTAATCTTGTTCAATGGAGGAAATATAAATTTAGCAGCCATTTGTTGATTCACTGGTTCATATCAAAATTTGTCTAAAAAAGATCCCACAGCATAGAGAGATATATAAAATGTCTTATTAACCACAACTTAGTTCCTGAAAACAAAATGAAGAAAACAAAAGATATTTTGCATCAAAATTATGTATCTAAATGTCTTATTCCTTTCTGACCTAGAAAAGGGTAGTTTGGAAACAGGAAAAAAAAAGCTTCTAGAGAAACAGTTCTGGGTTTGAATCTTACGCTGCAATTTGCAGGCTGGGTGAATTTATGTACTCGTTAGAAAACCTGTCCAAGAGGCCATGGTCTCAGCTTTAAAATGAGGATGAGATGGAGATTAAGGTGTTGTATTAGATCATTTACAGGACAGTGCCTGGCACACTCAGTAAATGTTAGCTACCAATGGGGTTGATTACATGTAATAGCTGTGAAATAAATACAGGTCCTTCCTAGGATGTAACAGAAGGCTGTGAGGCGGGCTCATAACAGAAAGCAGAGGCTTTCCAGCTCCCTAAGTCTTGATACTCAAAAGCAAAATTACACATCCCTTTTTATCACTATTTAAATTTCCAGTTGAATTGACTAGTTAGCACTTTATTTACCAGTTCTTCCTCCCTAAGCTACAACTTTGTATACATTTGGTTTTAATAATTAGCAAAGTTCTAGTTGTGCATGCAGTAGCTTTACAGATAATAAAAATTTAATTAAACTTACTTTGATGCAACTTTGATTATACATTTTCCTAAGCATTGCATAAATAATTCAAAAATGTATGTGACTAACATACTTCATTCAACAAAATGTGGATTTTCAAAAGCTAAGTGTTAGATCGGGTTGTTTGTGTTAGGCTATTGTAAACATTCTGCTCTAGAACTGATAGAAAATGTACAATTAGCATACGTTTTGTCAGCACAGTTATTATTATCTAGCATTTTTATAGCTTACGGTACATTTCTGAATCTGACTAATTTTTACAACATGATTCACATGTTTACTGTTTTGGGAGCAAGTTGTTAGAGAACACTGATTGCAGCATAGCAATCTAAATGTTTCTAAATGCAATTTGCAATAAATATTTGACAATTCTTTATTTTCCATTTTCAACGTCTTATTAAAATATCCTTACACATGACAATTACCATCATAATAAATCATTTTCCACATGATTAATTATATATCTTAAAATTTTCAAAGAATATAAAATCCTCCAAGGAGTTAAAAACAAACTGTTTCCTGTCAAGAGAGCATAAGTACCGAGGGTCTTAAGGCTGTAAAGAAAAAATAGTCTAGGCCGCTGTTGAAATCCTTGATGAACGTCATTCCTGGAGAATATAAGATTATTTCCACCATGGCCTCCCTTTTAAAAGCCTAATTTCTTTTTAAATTCTCACTGGATAAATTATAAAAAGTGCCTCGTTTCGGATTACAAATCGAGAATGGAGAATGAGTGAGTTTTTTCTGCATTTCTCTCTTTCATACATAGAAGTTGCAAAAATTAATCAGATTCAGAAATCAACCCTAAGCTATAAAAATGCTCTACAGTAGTAACTGCACTGGAGAAAGATACGCCAATCACGCTGTGGGTACCCTTCCTAGGAAATGAGGGGAGATGAGGGAAGGAGAGTTGCTAAACTGGACAACGGCTGGGTGGCATCTCCGCTTGAGCAGCTCAAGGGGATGCAGATAACCAAGGGACAGGATGATTCATATTCTACGCTCATTTGTTCATCCTTCTGAGTTGGTAACTCCTTCCATCACCCAAACCTTCAGTAAATGTGTTTATCACAGACAGCTTGTGTCAAAGGTACTTCAGAAGAGTAAAGAATATCCTAAAGGGTAGCTGGTGTGGAAAAGGGACAGATGAGCATGAGGCATCAAGTGGAGCTCAAGCTTTCATTAGAAGCAAGAGATCACAGACAGCAATGATTCAGAGAAACAGAGCCCCTCCAGAATCCCTGGAGCTACTGAGAAGGATGTGAGGTCTCTCAGCCTGTACACGGGTGGATGGTGAATCATTCCCATTGAACGCTATAAGAACAAAGATGAAGATGACTACGTCCGATTAGCTGACATATGGGATATACTGCCAACACCTCTCTCTATATTTTCTAACTGTACATATTTTAGGATATTAATTCTTCTTCTTCTTCTTATATATAGCTATAAATTTAGATCATAGAGTTCATGTAAACCTATATTTATACACACTCATGAGTCAAGCCAGTCACTTTTCTCTGAGTTATAGTTTTCACACTTGGAAGGTGGTCACAATACCTGCTCACCCTACCTAACAGGGTTTTGTAAGGAAGAAGAGGCAATGTGGAAACACTTTGTAAAACACAAAGCACTGTAATTAACATAAGACATTAAAAGGCAGCTCCAGTGGTGTGGAACGAAGTGGAATCTGAAAGCTCAAGTTTGATTTCCAACTTGTTTGCTTACTAGCTGTGTGATGGTCAAGAGGCCATTGGTTTCTCCGAATGTCAGTTTCCTAGTCTGCAAAATGGGGATTTTAATAACTCATCCTTCTTATCTCTCGGTGTCTTTACATATTACCAAATGTAGTATGTGACAGCACCGTGTAAACATTTGTGATCCAGACAGAAATGAGGTACCAAATGGTCTCTCTTGTGGACATATTTAATAAAAACCCATAATAAAAGCATTTGAATCTTGTTCTATATAAAGCCAAGCAGTGGAGGCAGTGTGTGTTTGGGGTGGGGGGGCGGGGGGTGTCTCCATGAATGAAATTTCCCAGAATATCATAGTCTTTTCTAAAAGTAGTAGTGCATTGGACTAGACCTTACACTGTGAATGATGGCTCATTCACACTACTTTACAAGGATTTCTATTAAAGGAAGTCATGTGATTTACCAGAATTGTTCCAGGCTACATAATATTGAGGACGAGTTTTGAATTGAATTACAGCAGTGGGAGCCCACATACTAGCATTAAGATTATAGACCCTTACAGTTTTGACCGCTTTGTAAGACAACTAATCAATTTTTAACAAAATGTGTCTGCTTCCATTTCCTCCAAATCATATTCATTCTAGAAGTTCATTTCTTTGGAAGCATTAAAAACGGGGAAAGAAAAAGTGATCAAGCTTAGCAGAAGATCCTGAGTCAAAATCCATTCTATATGACCAATGCAACTCCCAAATTATAAAATAAAGCCTTTTTAGAGTTGCAAATGTTTGCATTTAGTGGGGAGAGGTTTAGAGATCATACCTTCTCTATCGATGGGACACCATATGGATGACATCAGACAGCTTCAAGGGACTAACCAAAGTTAACCAGATTGTGTGGATTGTGAGTTGAGCCCGAGTTCCAGTGAAAATAACCCTGGACTTTCATGAATTATTTTCTCATACTAAGCAGTATGGTATCTAGTTATATTTTCCTACATCTACCCCATTCCCACGCCACCCATTTAAGAAAGTAAATACATAGTTTTTCTCCTGTGACATCTGCCCTGCAGGCTGTTGTGATGGTCAGTGAGACCGGGAGCCTGTGGGAAGCCATGGTGAGAGCTGAATAGGTGTGAACCCTGCTGTGGTGGAAAGGAAAAGGACTAGAGCTTAAGCACCGTTGATGTTGATCATCTCTTTTGAACTGTGCTTCTCAAGCCTTCAGAGACTCAGAGGTGGGGGGCGGGAGGGAGGGAGGGAGCGGATTGCCTTCTCAGCAGCCACAGTAATCCTCAGGTTCAGCTTTTGTCCAGTGGCACCTGCAACACAGTCATCTCCCTGATTCACCCTCGACCCCCATTTCAGCAATAAAACATCTGCTTGAAAAGGAGTAAACCATGCAGGTGAGTTGGGTAGTGCTTATATCACATACTTTAATTGAATACCCACTTGTAGAAAATAGGTTTTATATAGGCATGAAATAAGGAGGTAGGAGACACAAGTTCTGATCTCCTCTTCGGTACTTACAAACTGTGTACCCTCTGGCAAATAACTTCTTTCTGAACCTCAGTTGATTCATCTTTAAAGTGGGGATAATAATACCTTATTTGCTTAAAGGCAAGGGAATGGAAAGGCAGAAAAATCTCTTAAAGGTCCCTTCTAGATTCAAGGAAAGTAAAGATAACGTGTTTTTCTTGAGTAAGAAGGTCATTTTTACTAGTGTATTTCTTAAATATGATTATTGCTTACATAGGTGTGACTACTGAAGACAGGGGGTCCTCTACAGACCTTTATCATCCTCACACACTCATTTATCCCAAAGCACCACATTAGTGCCAGTGTGAGTAAGCCAAAAGGGGATTCCTATCTTAATAACATAGAGTTCTTTCAGAAGGAGAAAGACTCCCTGCCTCTGTAGCTACTGATGCTGAATCCAGGTCACCAGTCCATTCTCCAGTTGACTCCATGGTGAGTTCTAGACAACCTTCCACACCCCACTGTGTCTGTGCCCCAAGCCCTGGGAGGGAAGAAAGGCCTCAGTCTTCCTTCTTGCCAGCAGATTCAATTAGGGACATCTCAAGAGATTCAAACAACGTAGCACTTCAATAAGGAGAGTTCTTTTCTTCCAGAAACCTCCTTAGTCCCTATGCAAATGTGTCCACCCTATTCCCAAGCCAAGACCCCCTCCTCAAAAAAAGCAGTGGGTGCCCACTTGCCCTTTATCCACTAAGTTAAGAAGGGACATACCAACACAAAGATAGCTTGGCAATCTCCACCACTAAACATAGAGGCAGCCGGCAAAGATAAGGCTCTGCCTCACCAGACAAGTTCAGAAATTTGGCATTCTTTGACATTGATGTCCTAATTTTTTTTTTTCCCTGAGGAAGATTCACCCTGAGCTAACATCTGTTGCCAATCTTCCTCTTGTTGCTTGAGGGGATTTGCCCTTAGCTAACATCTGTGCCAATCTTCCTCTATTTTGTATGTGGGTTGCTGCCACAGTGTGGCTGCTGACAAGTGGTGTAGGTCGGTACCCAGGAACGGAATCTGGGTGGCCGAAGTGGAGCATGCTGAACTTAACCACTAGGCCTCAGGGCCGGCCCCCTAAATTTTTGAAAATAAGGAGTATACTGTACAGTTATGTCCATCGTATCATAGATGGGAGGGTGCTAGCAAGTCATTTACTGAGCAAGTCAGTTGCTGATCTAGAAATGGATCTGCATGTCCTTGATTTTCTATGATCATTGCTGTTCTAGTTCTAAATTCAACGCAGAGCTTGACATTTCTGAACTGCATAGGTGGCCTCTCGGTAAATTAAAAGGAGCCCATCACTCATTAGCAGGGGTGAGGCCATAGCAGTGCCAAGTGGATGTGTGACGGGGAAGGGTGTACACCTCCATAATCGTCATCAGCTGCCTAAAATAAAAGTAACAGATATTCTTTAATATAGAAAAGAATGTTTTCTTAATCTTAGGCCAAGTGTGAATAAGGGCACTTAGGACCACTTTCACATTCGTAATGATCCTGTCACTCCCTGCTCAACAATCCTTCCTCTCCCCAACAATGGCTTTTAATTACACTCAGAATGGAAAATGAATGCCTTTATCAGGTGTAAGAAGTTCCACGTGATCTGGATCCACAGATGTGGCTGTGACCTGATCTTACACTATTTTTACCCTGGCACACACCAGTCTTTTAAAAATCCTCACATTCACCAACACTTCCGCAGATGGCACTTTTGCATCCACCTGAAATTTGCTTCTCAGTGATCTCTGCCATGGCTGGCTCTTTCTTGGCATTCAGGGTTCTGCTTAACTGTCACCTCTTCTAAGAAGCCTTCTATGACTTCCCTTCTGAACTAGTTCCACTACTCTAGTCCCGCCTATACCCCCTACCCTGCTTTATTTCTCTTCATGGCACATACCACCACCTTCGTATTATGCTGTTATTCGTTCAACTGTTTGTCTACCTCTCTCAGTCAGAATGTAAGCCCCAAGAGGGAAGAGATTTTGTTTACATAGTTTACGGTATCAGTCTGAGTCCAATTATGAGAAAAAGCATGCAGTAATTTGAACAAGGAAAGTTCAGTATAAAGAATTATTAACTATGACAGGAAATGAGAGTAAAGAGGGATTGGTGAGTAAGAGGTAAGGAGAACCTTAAAGAATACAGAAATAGCAGACGTAAGGAACAGCTACTACCCCTAGGGCTGAGATAGAGGACTCAAGAAAGAGCCTCCCCAAGACCCAAACACACCCTATGGCTGAAATCCAGCCCTTGCTCCAGAGGGCACAGCTGGAGTGGCTGGACTCTGCTGGAAACCTGCCTTCTGGAACTTGCCAGAAATCCACACTCCAGAACTTACCAGAAATCCATTCTCTGGGGTGCCAGGGAAAGCTTTTCAGGGAGATGTCTCATCAAGAGCACAGCTCCAGAAACACTGAAGGGGGGTCCCGGAGGAAGCTGCTGGCTGCTGGGTGCTGATTGCCACCTGTGCTGTAAGCACCTGCCCAGCTTGCACACCAGAACCAGGAAGCAAAACCCTTTCTTCTTGTACTGTCTCTCCAGCACCCTCTATCTACAATGCTTTGGTACCAGCTGGCAAAGGAACCTATTTAAAGGGCCCAGATCCATTTTCACAAAGCAAGCAAAGAGGATGATTTTGGAGCTGAGAAACAATAAATCAAAAATAGCTACATTTACTGTTAAATTCCCTCACCTGGCACATATTAGGTGTACAATAAATATTTGATGGAGGAATAAATGATTTATAACATATAACCTAAATGAAAACAATGTGCTTGCTTTGTATATATCACTTTAAGAGTGGAACCCCCAGGCCTGGCTTCCAACAGGAAGGATGCTGCTGAGCCTGTCCCACATGAAAATTGTAGAGCTCCCTACGGCAGGGTAGGAGTAAGACAAGCCCTCAAGTGACTTCACAGCTTGGCTCGACAGTTTGCAAGAAGTGCAATGAGTGAAGCGCAAGCAGACAGCAGAACAGACAAAAGCAGCCGTGAGCCCCACTCACTTTCTGTGTCTGGGCCCAGGCTGGGCCACCGGATGCTTCACTTGGCATCTTCCCGAGACATCATTGTGAATTATGTAGATCTGCCACATGGACAAAATGTGAAACATATCCAAGTGCTTGTATTTTAAAATGGTACTTAAAAAAATAAAGCAGCATCCTGATTTCTCTAGTCACTCTTCTGTTGACACAAACTGTCAAGAGAGTTTAGGAGAAAGGTCCCTGCTACAAGCTATTTGATATTTCTAACAAAGCAAAGTTTCCTCTTTGTCCACTGACCCTTTCAATAGCTCTTCAGGTTCTATTATTAGGATTCTTGTTCCTTATCCTGGGAAATAACCGCACAGAATTTCAATAAATATGGCCCAAATGATGCAGAGCTTTCTATATTGACACAACATGGTGCTCACTCATTAACGCCATCAACAATTGTTTACTGAGCATCAACTATGTGCCGGGCATCATTCTAGGCATTTGGAGTGTGGCCGTGAACACAACCAAGTCCCTGTTCTCATGGAACTTACTAATGTTCTGGCTAGAACAGATAACATGGAACTTCCTACAGAGGCTCTGTGGGTGAGCTAACAAACTACTGAAAAGCTCTCATGGGAGTAAATAACCAACCCTAGAATAAAACATGGTTGTTGCTAGAAATTGTCTCATTCAAGTCTTGGAGTTTTTGGTTCTTGGGAATGTTCCAAAACAGTGCTGACCAATGGAGATATGTGAGACACACAAAGTAATTTAACTTTTTCTAGTATCTGGGTTAAAAAAGTAAAAAAGAAACAAGCAAAATTAATTTTAGTAATATATTTTGTTTAACCAATTGTATTAAAAATATTAGAATTTCAACATGTAATCAGTGTAAATTATTGATGTATTTCCCTTTCCTTCTTTTGTACTAACTCTTCAAAATCCGGTGCATACCCATACTTACAGGGAATCTCATTTTGGACTGGCCGAGTTTCAGGTGCCCAGTAGCCATGTGTGGCTGGGTATTGTACAGAGGAGGTTCAGATACCCGCCCAAAGAGTCCTCCATCCTCTTATTTTGGGGATGGAGGAGAGTATATTTGCTGAATTGAAACATTCTGTCAACTCTAATTCTAGGATTTTAGTAAAGAATTTGAGGAAGGTGAAGACCACCACAGCCTTCCTTGGCACCAGCCCTCCACAGTGCCCAGTACAGAAAGAGGCCCACAGAATGAGCTAGGTTGGACATTAAGCCATTGTTTCATTCGTCCACCGAGGCAAGGGATATTATAAAGAAGAATGGTTTTCCACTCATGCTGAACCATCTCTGCCAACTAGTAGGAAACTAGAGCAGGCAAAGGACACACAGAAATGAACGTCCAAAACCCAGACTTTTAAATTAGCCAACACTCCGCTAGACCTTTTCAGAATTCCTCCCCACCCCCAAAGATTAGAGGTTCATTAGGAAAGGCTGTGAGCGAGCGCACGGCCTCCCCTTGAGCTAGGGAGCTGCACCCAACCGGATGAGAACTAAGGGTGCAAGCGCTGCTTGCCCCAGTTCGCCCCTTCTGGCCACCGAGTCGGCCCCCACCTCCTTGGCCCCTTCCCTAGAGATGCCTCTCCCCGTCGTGCCCCTGCCTCCCCTCCCCACTTTCCCAGCCCTTGTCCCTGCGGTGGCCAACCCGCTCGCTATCTTTCGGGGCCCTCGGGGCCCCCTGACCGTTTCAACCGCGACAAACTAGACCTGCTCCTCCAAAGACTGGGGAAAAAAGAGGGGCAGTCTTCTTCCTACTGATCCGGGGGAGGGAGCATCTCGGGGCGCGTAGGGGCGTTTTCTCCCCAGTGCCTGGGGCTGGCACTCAGTTGACACTACTTTAGTGCAGACCGACTGGCGGTCTGCGGCTGGGCCCCTCGGCAAAATTTTTTGGGGAATCAGGCGACCCCTACCTCCGGGGCCCCAGGTCTCACCCCAAGACTCGACGGTTACGCCCCCGCGACCCCCGGACGGAGCGTCTTGGGGAGCTTCCTTGCAGAGTCGCTTGGAGGCGGCCCCGCCTCGGGGTTAAACGATAATCACAGCCCCCTCGGGGCTGGGAGAGGCGTCCTCCCCACCCGCGTCCCCGGCCCCCCTCCCACCGGGTCAGCGTCTAGGAGCTCCGTCTCTGGCTCTAAACAAGAATAGGGGCCGGAGTCTGCGTTCACACGGAAAATTATGCTGGCTCCAGCGGCGCGTAAAATTGATGTGAACCGAACGAAGTGGGACCGGCGTGATCCTCCCTCTCTTGTCTCAACAGGGGTTTCGGCGCGTTACACAAGGCCGAGCTTGTCTCTTTAAGGAGACATTGGACCCTAATTAGTCCGCATTCCTGGCGCGGCCGCGGAGCTAGGGGCCGAGGGTGTTTGGGTTTGAGGGGGGCGGGTGGGAGGACGAGACTCGGAAAGAGATCTTCTGACCAGCCTCCATTCTCACCGCCCCCTCCACCCTCTTTATTTTGCCGCCACCACCGCCACCAACACCCAGTTCTGAAGATGCAGCCAGGGCAGCAGCAACAGCAGCAGCAGCCACCGCTTCTCGCAGTCCCACGTTACTTTGATTGACAGCTGAACAAATGTTTCCCCGGTTCGAACGCTCGCGCTAAGGAACGTCAGCCAAGGCAAAGCTCCGCCTTGGGCGGGCCATCTCCGCCCCGCCTTCGCTAACCCCATCCCTTTCCGTTCATTGGTCCGAGCTACGGACGACGCCTGGCCCCCACGTGGGATCCAGCCCGGCCGGCTCCTCCCCGCTGGCTCGCCATTTGTCAGCAGTGAAATGATGGGCAGTAACACAGAACGGCGATTAATGTTCAGCCATCTCTGATTGGTTGCTGGAGACGCCTGCCGCGCCGGGGGTGGGCGGGGCGCTTGGAGAGCGCCCCAGAGCGGTCGCGTGGCCGGCCGGTGGTTGTAGTCAATCTGGCCGAATCCTCAGCCGCGGTCGCCGGGGGCGGACTACATCTCCCGGGATGCTCCGCGGGCCCTCCACGGACGGTTGTGAATATGTATCAGAATGTTAATGATTAGCTGCTGCTAAATTTGGTCAAAGAAGTCACCTACACAGAGCGTGTTGTTAGAGCTGTTCCGAGCGGGTGTTTGGGCTGTTGGCTGCTTTCTTCCCCCTCTCACACACTTGTATATTATTTTGAGGTGGTGTTCGCAGAGTTTGAAAGGAGAGAGAATAAAAAAAAAAGCCGCAAGCGTTTCACTCTCCTTTATTTTTATAATCCCCTTCAATTTGGGGTTAAAAAAAAGACAAGAAAACAGGAAGGAAGAAAATAAGGAAATGAGATGTGGTAAAAGAAGCTAAAAGGTGCCTTTTTAAAAGATCGTTGCTGTGAAGTGAAAAAAAATCTCCAGAGAAACCAAAAAGCACCGCCGAGACCTCTTCCGAACCAAAGGAGTTTGTGTTTGCTTTTAGGAAAGAAGAGAGCGATCATTCATTCGGAGGAATAACAACCAATTAAAAGACAAATAAAAAAAAAGTTTGGAGTGGGACGCCGAGCGGCGGGCGAGCGGGCGGCGCTGCCGGCGGGCGCGGGGCGCGGAGCTCGCACTTGCCCGGCCGGGGCAGCGGCGGGCGCACCTCGGCGGAGCGAACGGCGGAGCGTTGCCGCGGGAGACGCGCGCCGGACAATGCCCGCGGCGGGCCAGTGACGCCCGCGGGGAATGCGGAGCGGCCCGGCCGCCGGCACCCAGCCGCCGCCGCCGCCGCCGCCGCCGCCGCGCGTTCCTGCCGCCCGCGTCACGCGAGACCCGGCGGGGGCCGGGACCGCCCGAGCCGCCCTCGGACCCAGCCGGCCGCCTCCGCCGCCGCCTCCTCCTCGGGGCCATTAAAGCCAATGAGCCGCGCGCCTCTGCCCAGCGCAGCCAACTAAATCGGTTTGGATGATTCGCGACCTGAGCAAGATGTACCCGCAGACCAGACACCCGGTGAGTGCGGGCGCCGGGGGAGTCCCCGCGTCGCCCCCTGCGCGCCGACTTGTGTCTCGGGCCGGAGGGGCGTGGAGGGCGGCCCGGAGCCCGCGCCCCGCTCGGGGAGCCGCCGCCCCCCGCCCCCCGGCGCGGGGGCACTCTCGGCGAGGGGGGGGGGCGCCGAGGCGATTGAGTTGTAGCCATTTTCTTATTGTTGTCTTTGAAGCCCCTGGAAGCCGCGCCGAGCCGTTGGCCGTCCCCGCGCCGCCCCTCGTCGCGGGGGGGCGGCGAGCGATGGAGGAGGCGCGACTCCGCGCCCGGGCGGGGAGGGCGCCCTCGGCGGCGGCGCGGCGGGGCCGGCGGCGGCTCCGGAGTGCGGGGCGCTGGCCCCTCGCGCCGCGGGCCCCGGGGAAGAGCGAGCGAGCCAGTCCGCCGGCCGGCCGCCGAGGGTGGCGGCCCCGTGCCCCCTCCCCCGACGCGACCGCGGCCCGACGCCATGGCGCGGGTCCCCCCGACGGGCCAGTTTCGATTCCGGGTGGGGAGGCAGTGGGCGCGGGGCGCCCGCCGTCGGCGAGGCGGGGGGCGGGGGCGGGAGCCTGCGGGGTCCGGGGCGGGCAGGGGGGCGCGGGGGCCCGGGGCACCCCGAGCCGAGCCCTGCGGGGCCGTGCGCCGAGGGGGGCGGGCGGAGAGTTTCCTCGCTCCTCGTGCCTGCGCGACGAGCCCCCCGCCCGCGCCGCGCGCTGTTTTCTCCAGCTCGCTGCCTCGCCTGTGATGTGGGCTAATTAAATATTTTATTGTTGTTCTTTAGGCACCGCATCAGCCTGCTCAACCCTTTAAATTTACAATTTCCGAGTCCTGTGATCGGATTAAGGAAGAGTTTCAGTTTTTACAGGCTCAGTACCACAGGTAACGATATTGACTTTAGCTGATCCTCCTGTTTGCCTAGCTCTTGTCTTCCCTACACACACACACACACACACACACACACACCCCCCCCCCCCCCCCCCCCGCTTTTTTTTTTTTTTTTGGCCTCCACAAAGGTGTTATTATCATTTTTCCTTGTGGGCAGAAAGGGCAAGTCACGGCCTCTCTTTCTTAGGCAGGTGTAAAGAAATTAAGCATCTCTCCTTTCTCCCATAAATAATAATAAAAAATAAAAGGAGGCAGAACAATCGAAACTGGGGGGACTTGGAAAACGCTGAGGCCAAACTTTCGGTATTGATTTATTGGGGCCAGGAGAATGGGAGGCTGGGAAGATTCTGGGGCCTTTTGCCTTCCTTGCTTCTTTATTACTCCGGGCTTGATTCCTTCTCACTTCTTTCTGCCGTTCCACCGAAATACCAAGAGCCGAGAGCCCTGAGAAGTCGCAAGTGAGCGGTTTCATTACTTTTATGCTGCAAAAAAATGTTTTGGTCTCTGAGACTGTCATTAGAGTGCCTTTGAAATATTTTTCTTTCACTAGCTTTTTAATGACGTGTAATTCGTATTTCGTAAATGCGAGAACCGAAACAAGCCACTGAACTCGATCCACACTTTGCCCCTGGGTGGTGGTATTCAACTTGTCTCTGTTTTGGAGGGAAAAAATAAGACATCATTCATAAGACACGCTTGATTCATGTTTTCATTAATCTCTTCGTGGAACATTAAAGAAAAAAACCTCCCTTTTGACATTGTGGGGGACTTACTTGTGCTTGGATATGTAGACATTGATGTTTATTTCCTTGTTCTTGTTTTGTTAAGTGAATTTAGTGAATATTCACTTCAGGATGAGGTTCCGGAGTTAAATTGGCTACAGGGATTTTTTTTTTCTTAAAACAAACAAACAAAAGCCCCACATTTGATCCTTGTTGAAAGGGCAAGTCCGGGCTGGTTCCAATCACCCCTTCCTCTCCCGCCTCTCTTTCAATAATGAGGGTGGTATTTAAGATAGTTGATTTGGCATTCTGCAGGTGATGATTTAGAGGAGGGAATGTGTATTTACGTTTGAAGGAGGTAAGTCGAGATCTGCGTGGTACTTAGATTTCCTTCTGTCTTGGACAGCCTGAAGCTGGAATGTGAGAAACTGGCCAGTGAGAAGACAGAGATGCAGCGGCATTATGTCATGGTAAGAAAACTGTGTCACAGATTCAAAGTGCCTGTTAGGTTGGGATACCAAAAGCAAGAATACGCTCAGATGGCTGGAGGCTGCAGGATGGATCACAGTTGCAGTGCCAGTGCAGTTGAGCTTGTGGGAATATGACCATTAGCAACCTGTAATTCCAGGTTGTTATAACTTGCCTTTGACAACCAGCTTTGATTGGAATTTTCAGAAAGTTCAGCTGCATGGGGTATAATTTTCTGTGCTTTGTTTTTACAGGTTGGAAAAAAAACAAACCTCATTTATGTTTTGTTTAGAGTCACAAGCAAAATGTTTTTGTGTTAATGGTTTTCTTTGTTGTTTTATTGCTCTTGCTCTGAACAATTTTAACCAGACAGTTTTTCTGTAAACTGTTACAATTTTAATGTGTTTTACTTCTTTTAAAGAATGATAGATAAGAAAAGACACCAGACAACCCTTCAGATTTTCCCCCAGTCTTTATGTTACTAGTGTGTGCGTATTGCGTGTGTTTTCAATTTCTATAGTGTTAGGTTGGTTTGAGGAGTGTTGTAGTGTCGTGTATAACCGATTTGTTCTGCCAGAATTTCTATAATGCCAGTTATACTACATGTTCAAAAAAATCGGATCTGCTTTTTCAGAAGTATTACCAAGCATATTTTTATGCTTGTTCATAAAGGCTCCAGAGTAACTCATTCATTTCCCATCGAGCCTTTTCCTTTGAATGTATGAATATAAGCAGTACACTACAAATGAGAAACTGAACTCTGAAGTAGCATCACCTTTTTGAACAGTTCTTTCAAAGCATCAGCATTTGCCTGACATGTTTTTGCCATTAACTTGCTCGCTGTGCCTAGGAAAGTCCATATGGTACCAAATTTTCATCAGACCTTTTTGATTCATCTGCCACTGATGTATAAAGACAACTGAAGATGTTAAGAATGCTATGTTTGAACTTGATTTTATTAGTTTCGTGAGTTAAGTCTCTTAGAGTCTGTCTTAAGGTGCTTCTAGTTTATTAGGCTGAAGACAGCGGTAGAATGTTGCTTCTGATTTAGCAGCATAGGTATTACAGATATTTTGATATGGGTGAGGCTTTTATGTCTGTATTAAACATATTTGGGGGATTTTGAACAAACCAGGGAGATTGATGAAAGCCACGAAGTTAATTACTTTTCCTTCTTTGACAGTATTATGAGATGTCCTATGGGTTGAATATAGAAATGCACAAGCAGGTAAGTTATTATTTCTTTATAACCATTTTAAATGACAATAGTACCGTGCACTTTAGAAAGAAGATTGTATATTTTGCAATTTTATTCTGCACATTTTTGTGGCTACCTGTATTTTCAAGGACTGTGTACTGGAGAGAATGCTGTTTTTTCAGGTGTGGATCCCCATCTTTTTTGCATATTCTAATTTTTTTCATTTAAAAATGTGATTTAAAATGTCTGAATGCATATTAAACTTTGTACACTTTCAAAAGCAGGATGCTCAATTTTAAAATATGTCTCGTTTTTCTTTTGAAAGAGTTAATTTGTGTTATTTCGGGCATCGAAAACTTGTTTAATGAAAGAGCTTTTCTTGGAAAATATGAGAAAGTAAAATTGTAAATTCTGTGGAGCCTCCGTTGGCTCAGTGTGAAAGAAAGGATAGAGGGTGAACTGGGAAGATCAAAATGAAATCTGTGGAGCTACAAAAGCAATTGATGTAAAATCCTTGTACTGGTCCCCTGAGGCTATTTAGTTGGGTCTTACCAGGAACTGTAACTGTTCCTTCCAAAATTTGTACAGAGTAAATGAGCCTGATAGGAGGATGTGATAAGGTTCAACACTGGGTCTTGAAATCTAGCAATTAGTTCAGCCAAAAAAAAAAAAAGCAAAGAAAAAAAGATAATGATTAGTCAGAAAGCATTGAGAGGTATGACTCAGACAGCCTTTTTTTGCAAGAGGCTGAATAAAATGGTTTGATTTAAGTTTTCTAGCTGGAAAAATAGCATATATATAAAAAATATTGTTTGGCAATAATAATTCCTCTAGGAGGCATTTCTTTTTAGTGATCTTCAGGTCTCTTTCATCAACCATTTCAGAAAAGGTGTGCACGTGTTTACCTGCTGCGAAAAGATGAGGGAGAACAATGTTTTTCATCTCTTATTTATACTTGTGGTGAATGTCATTACTTTCTAAGTTTAAAAAATATGAAATGATCACATATTATTAGGTTTTTACGACTTATGGATTCCTTTTTGCATATAGTTAATTACACGTTGATAGTAGATCTTTAAAAGATGACTGACAATAAAAGCAATCGGAGAGGTAGTGTTTGAAAACAAAAAGGTGGAAAAAATGAGTCATTACTTATACTGAGGACTTTTTATTTTAGATACTTCTTATTACTTCATATGCTGTTTGGTTATGTCAGTGTTAACGTTATCATATAGTTTGCTGTGTGTTAAAATTCTTATTTTGGTGTCTTTGCCGTTTCTGTTTAGATTAGTAATGTAAGTATCTTTTGCTTAAACACAGTCCGTCAAACTTACGGATAGACTGCCCTTCGCTGTACCTTACAGGAATAAATTACACAAGAGATATTGTTTGTTAATTATCCTCATTACATGTCATTTTAGATCTGGATCTTGTACAAGTCTTTTTTTTTTTTGTCCTCACCCAACCACTCAAGATTAGTGTCTTTTTAAAGATTGGACCAGATGATTAATGCCCCCTTATTTCTCCTCCTGTATCTTGTTTACCCTAACCACTTAGTTTCCAGATCTCTTTATACCATTTATAGTTCTGAGAGGCACAGAGCTTGTATTTGGCTGTATGTATTTCTTTGGTGGGGGTGGAGGGAGGTGTGCTCTGTGAGATTCCTTAATTTTACACATTTTATACCTTTGTAATTCTGTCGTCTTCTTGTCCAGCTGGCTTCAAATGCCATCCATTTAAAATTGAGAATGGAGTACATTTTCCCTTTTTTCCTCTTGCTTTTAAATTCAATCATATCAAGAATCCTGAGGGCAGTTTATCACATTATGAAATACAGACAGCCCTGCAAACCACCTACTTATTATATTTTCTTTCTTTCCCCCCTTAAGCACAGAGGCATATCTGTCTTTATTTGTTTTCCTAGGCAGACAGCCTTGGTTCCTCTTGGCCTCTCTTCCAGATGCACTCGCTGGATACCCTCGTAATGGAAAGCAGCAATAACGCAGGGAAGTTGCCCTGCGGTGTAATTGGGCCTAGTTCTCAAGATCGGGTTAGGCTTATTCACTTATTAGATTTGTGTCTCCAAGGGTTCAAGAGTAGGAGTCCCCGGAGTCCTTGGAAGTACCCTAGTAATTGGTGGCCCTGATATTTGAAACCTTTGTGTATTTTTTGGTTAAAGCTCCTGTTCTTCTTGGCTGCTGCCAGCCACAGAGTATTTATTTTCAGAGAAATTTTTCATTGGAACAGAAGATGACGGCTGTGATGGAGTCATGACTCTGTGACTTAGCAAACTGGTAAAAGGATAATAGCACAGAGCAGTGACAAAACAGGATGGGGGGGGTCGGTATTATGGCTCCTCCCCTTTCTGTATGTTGCTCATCATCAGTCACCCTGTGTTGATCCTGATAGAGAACTATAAAGTGAAACCTATGGGGAATTTGTCATTCTGAAATGAAAGCTAATGTAATTAGTACCAATTAAAGTACATTTAGTAAATTGGATTTAATCTTAATTAAGCCTGCATAATGTTGCCAATTTTTAACAATTATGTTTGAGAACATAATTAATTTAAATTTTGGTAACTGAGTAAATAACATTAGACTGGTAGAATTAGTTGATTTTTTTTTTTAAAGGGGAACTCGGTGACATGACATGGAATTAGAGCATAAAATATGTATCTAATTTCTGGTAATCTTTAGTAGGATCGATAGACTGAGCAGATGAAGCTGGGGAGAAAAACCAGGGAAGTTAGAGTGGAATGTTCTAGGCTATAATATGATAATGCTTCACTGCTGTCTTAAGTTCTAGCTTGAAAGTGAAGATGACAAATGGGACATGGTTAGAAATGGCACATGTTTTATTGTGATGTCTTCATAATGGAATTTTTTAAAATGAAAGAACATTGGCTTTTATTCTCTAAGGATTTCCCTAAGTGGGAGGTTTTGGTTTTTATTTGGATGAGACAGTTGGCCCTCGGGGCAGTTGTTACTTTTTTTGCTGATTGTTCCTCTTTATAGATACAGTGTGGCTCCTAAATGGGTCAGTGACCATGGGCGGGGCAGGGTGATGCCTGCAGTTGATAACATTGCTAAACGCTGTTCGTTCCCATCCTTCACCTGGAATGCTGTAATTAGGGAAGACCGCCCTGATTTAATCTGACAGCAGCAGTTACTACTTTAAAAAGTGAATGTTGCATGTAGATTAGGAACAGTAGGTAAGTGAATTCAGCCTCTAGAACAGACCACATTTTGAGAACATCTCATGACTTCCTCCTAGTGAATGTTCTATAATCTGAAGGTTCTTCTAAGAAACTTTAGCTTAGAATTGGGACTTTAGAGACTAGAAAATTGTAGAAATCTGCAATACTTAGAACCTAAGAGAAGTGAGTGCTGCACATTTGTATATATGTTTGTGTGTTCCTCTGTGTATATGTGCATGCATATGTGTGTATGCATGTATATGTGTGTGTATATATAATTACTGTTTTTTTAGAATCAGGGCAAGAAAACTCCTGTTTGACTCCAAGCCGTGTAAATTTTCTTATGAGACTTAGGCCACAACCATTTGAGTGCTGCTAAAATATTAATTGAATAGAAATGAAAGGGCCTTGCCAGCTGATAGGATATCATAATCATAGCCTCTCTGGTCGATGGTAAATGATGATAAATGACATTAGGAACCTTTTAGCAAACTGTAATAACTACAAGGAGGGAAGCAGTATGGATTTGCATTATATCTGATACCCTCTAGTACCAAGTGGATTGCCAATACTGCTTGTTTAGCATTTTCTAAGGGCAATAGGATATTGATTTCTGACTTACAAGGAACAGCTCTATTTTCACCATTGAAAAGTATTGCAGGTTGTTAAGAAGAAATTGACTTGAAGAGGCCGACTGCTGCCCATCATGGAGCAAATAAAGCAAAACTGCCGAAGCATGGTGGAGCAGAGAGACGGGCCCTCAGCAATTTGTTGCTATTAATTTACCATGCTCGACAGCAAATCAATCGGCATCTACTTCATCTGCTGGAGAAAATGCTGTCCAGGGCAGATAAAAGGCTCGGCATGGTACAGAGAATAGACTGGATTGGCCAAAAGGAGGCTGCAGTTAATGTGTAAATAAGTGAAATCAAGGCCACAGTTGCAGAAGAAGCTGTTGTTAATTAGGTTGGTGCTTTTTCATGAACTATTTTAGAAAGCAGCCGTGGATTTGGAGAGTCAAAAGAGATTTATTGAGGTTGAAGTAATAGATGACTGGCATGACATTCCAGCCTTGAGTGTGCTTGATTCTAGGGTGCAGTAAATTTATTTGGGGACAGTGCTTGCAGTGGAAGTCAATGTGTATAAAATTCTGTTTAGATTTCCCAGAAGAAAACTTGTTTTGGGGGCATTACTAATTTCTTGCAAATCTCCTCTCTTAGGTTGTATGTGCTTAGATTTGGAGGAGTAGGTGCAGGAGTAGGTATTTGAGAATGTAGGCAGAAGTGTGTCTGTTGTATTTTTACAGTGATTATTTTTTCCAGAAATGGATGTGATTGAGTTCTTGTATAATAATGAAAGTGAACTGTTACCAAGGGTTGGGGGTTTGAGCTGAAAATGACTAATAAACCAATGAAAATTATGCATATGGAACTTTCTTTTGCTGTATAAACATTAGGAAATAGTAATGTAGAGGGGCTGAACAGTGGGTGGGCACTACTGGACTGTAAAATCTCAGAGAGGGGTTACAAGTGGAATTTTGATGACTGTGCAAAAAAATTCCAGATACAATTAGGAGACCATGTGTGTGTGTTGGTGGGGGTGTTTCTTATGTTTTGTGTTTTTTATTAGGGTTTAAAGCCACCTTTTCTAACTTAAGATTACTTGTTCTTTGATAATATTCTGCAATTAATGTTAATCCAGTGGAGGTTATTGGTGGTGTTTTTGTCCTCTGCCTCTCTGATTTGGACATTTTGGGGTGGGACAGCAACTTCAGTCCCATTTACTAAATCTAGATATATATAGACTTTAAATTATGTTTTGTCCCAAACTGGGAGAGGACCTAGCATTAGGACATTTGATACCAAGTGGCAGTGCCTTGGTCGGGGACCTAGGGTGCTGTCGTTTTACGTGTCACAGGACCTTCAAGAGAAGCGGATCTGTCAAGGTGGGTGCATAATTAGGAGTGTTTTCTGGATAGCTTGGGTTTCTCCTTTTTCTCTTCTTGCGTGTTTGGTTCTTAATTTTCTCTTTCTTGAAGTTTCAAAATATCTGAAGATTTTTCACCTAAAGCGGTGATTGTTGAGCGAAATTGGAATCTCCTTTGAATGAGAGTGCATGTTTATTGTATATCTAGCATGTGCTTACCACTGACCTGGGCACATTGCCAAAATTCTTCAGTTCTCACAATGATTCTAAGAAAGGGATTATATCCAATCAAAGGATGATTGAACAGGGTCAGATCTGCACAAGGTGATACAGTTATTAGCTAGTGGATTCAGGACTGCAGATGAATTTACCTGGGAGGATGTCTCCTGGAAGATGGGGCTCCCCTGGTTGGAGGTTCAGGCCCCAGCTCATTGCTGGAATGGAGAGCCCCTGGGAGGCCGGGATAGTCCTTGGGTTTGTCCTTGAGTCACTGAACTTGAGGCTCATACCCCAAACTCCTGGAGTGTCAAGGCATTCTCTGCAGCTCTGCCTGGAGTTGAGGCGGGAAGGCTTGGCCTGGGCTCTCCATCCACACTGCTCTCAGTGGGTGAGAGGGCCAGGATCCCTTTCTCTTGGAGTCTCCCACAGGGGAGGAGAGCTGCTTGCTTATCAAGATTGAGTTTGCTTCCTCCCTGGGCAACCTATTTCTCATTTGTTTACAAACTTGCTCTTCCATTTAACTTTTATCTTTTCCTTGTGGCTTCTAAAACTATGCCTGAAGAAAAGGGGCTGTTTGTTAATCATCGTCCTGTGGGTTTTTGAAGGGGGAAGCTGGGAGGGGAAAATGTGATGTTTTGTGGCCTCTTTGTAGTTCAGAAAGAGGTTCTTAGATGCAGGAAATCACACGCAACTCAAACTTGTAAATGAAGGCAAATGTTTTGCTTTTACTGTAAAAGATTTTCTTTGCAGCATTCGAACAAAGGGATATTTCCTTCTCACTGCCCCTAATCCCTACTGAATATTGTTTATTTTTATTTTTTGTTTTCTGGGCAAGGTTCTGTGTATCCTAAATAATAAACTTCAAGCTGGGTTGGACTGATGGACTGACGAATAAGATGTGCCTTTGTGGGTGCTGGTGCAGACCCAGTGAGGTTGAGGTGGTGCAGGCACCAGCTCATTGTTCTCACATCCTTCATTTTGTCTTCCTTTCCTAGAATTTTACCTTCTTTTTTTTTTTGCGCTATAGAAGAGGGAAAGTCAATTGAGAATTAAATGTTTAAAATGTGCACTTAGAATTTGTTTGTTTTTAATAAGAGCGTTTTTATTGCCTTTCTTGTGACTGGATAGCTGGCTTATCGCTTCAGGACAGCAATAATATATTTGATGGCTGTGGAGTGAGTGAAAGGGATGTGATTTTTGGAAGGTACTTTCCCTCAATCCCACCCTACACCTCCTCTTAAAAAACTCCAGCAATGGTGGCAGATCCAGTGGTCTTGTGGCTAAGTTATCCTCAGTTTTGTGAGCTGGGCTGTTGGAGAGAAGCAGGAGGCAGCACACTGACGTGTGGGCAACTGAGTATTTACGCGGATGGTGACAGTTTGCAAGGCTTAGGACTTGTTCAGAGTAAGTGCACTGCAGACGGAGTTGATGAAATTGTTGCTCTCCTTTAAGGGGGGAGGGCCTCAGAAGTTTTAGTCAAAAGTGAACATAAGGGTTGTTGTGACTTTGCCTTAGTAACAGCTGTCAGTGGAAGTTGCTTTCTATCTGTACAGAGGGATTTAGCTGGCATTCATCAACACAAATCTATATACCCTCTCTCTTTTCATTGGAATGGACCCAGCGTTTATGCCCAGCTCTTGCTGTTTCTCTACCACCAAGCCAGAACTTTCCTCAGAGCACTGCAGTGTGTAACCCATGCTACATCCAGGGGAACGAAGGGTAGGTGTGGATTTTCTTAGCTGGATCTTCAAAGAAGCAGAAGAGAAATACTTAGGACACCTCTTACTTAGGTACTTTATTCACTGGTGAGTGGGTCACTTTGTGATAATTATTGAGGATTTTGCCCACAAATACTTGGCAGTTTGTAATGTGAAGGGAGCTTCTTCGTTTCATGGAGAGAAAGGGTGGCTGCTCTCCTGTTTCAGGGCTTGGGCTCCATCCACCGGTCAGGTCCTGGCGGGCCTCGGACCCCTGCAGCCTCCTGGTGCTTGGAGCGGCGCAGGCAGTGAGAGCATGTGGGAAGGAAAATGGATGTTGACCTTCCGATTTCTTAGCAAGCTTATTTCACTTATTATTATTCTAATTAGGATTCTGTTTTTATTTTCTAACTGTGTATTCTGCTTCTCTAGATCTGTAGATTATTTTGGCTAAATAATTTGCAAATGCAAGGAACTACAACTGGAAAGAATAGTAATCGCAGAAATGATGAGCAGTAGTACTCTCTAACTCCCTTTCTTTACAGAGAGCTTAAGGCATTTTATATGTTCTCCTTAATCTTCCTGATGTTCCTGTAAAGCAAGTAGCAAGCTTGAATCCATGTATTTATTTAAATAGCTTTTGTCAGTGGAGTACTCGACAGTTTGCCAAGCAGTGTCATTCCCCTGGCCTCCTTGAACAGATGACACTGAGGCTTAAGGGCTTAAGAGACTGGCCCTGTGTCACAGTATGGGAGGATCAGCATGCGGGCGGGGAGGCCAGGGTTCATGCGGGTCAGTGACTGTGCCCAGGGCGGGGTGGGGGGGTGGGGGGGCGGGAATTGCTGGCAGAAAGGGTAATAGTAGGTTTCTTGAGTTCCCTTTCAGGGCTCCCTTCACTGACTGTGCTGTTTCCAAACAGCAAATTGTGAGCTGGTTTCTGTGATTTCTTGGCTGTATGCAACATGAGAAGATAGGGATGCTCCTGGCAGTCCACGAGGTGTTACAGTGTCATCTCTAGCTGGAGATTTGATCTGTGTGTTTGTGTGTGAGTGCAGAGCCTCCCTCTCCTCCCCTTTACCATTCCAGTGTCCGGGCCCTGCCTGAGGGAGACTGCGATCCGCAAATTAAAATGCAAAGCCTACATCCACTTTTAGCAAAGCGCCTAATAAAGCTGTCTGTTCCCGCATTCCTGAACTGTACCATACGAACACTAGGCTAGATAGAAACTTGTTTCCTGCCAGTCTCCTCTCTCCCACTAGAACGTAAGCTCCGTGGGAACAGGGGCGTTTATTGCTGTTCTCTGCTGTGTCCCTGGTACTGAGAATGGTGCCTGCCACACAGTAGGTGCTCGTGAATGAGGGAATACTTGCATTCAGCCTGAGCTAGCCAAGAATATGTGTGATTTAATGTTTTTAAGGGCATATTTAGGTTGCAGGATAACAAATGCTGAGCCTCCACGCCCAGTTAGGCCTGTGGTGACTACCTGTTAAGTTTGTGGAAACGGGAAGTAAAAGCTGAGCTGGGTGCCTTTCAGGAGTGAGGAAGGATAGTTAAAGTAGAATATATGTATTTTAGCATGGTTAATCTGCCTTTTTAAAGATGAAAACATGAATCCTTCCTAACTGAATTTAAAATTCAGTTTGAACATCACTCCATCACTAGTCAGTGTGTCTCTGAAGAATTCTTTTACTATTTAAAGGTCTCTGTACATGTGGTTTGGGTGAGTGTGGGGAGATATTGATCTTAATTATACTGTGGTGTGTTTAGCTAACTTCCCTCAAAATCAGGAAAAATGCAAGCTTCTAGTTCTTTTCAAGAGACAAGGAACTTTGAAGATACCTTAGTTTTTTATTAGTGTAGATGGTAAAGTGTTGTTGAAAGTAATAATCATAACAGTAAGCCATTTTAGAGAGCTTATCGTGCAGGTGATATTTAGCTTATTCTTGCAACAACTTTATGAGATTGTAGTATTTTTATTTCCCATTTTGTGTATGAGGAGGCTGAGAGAGAAAGAGATTAAATAGCTTGTTGATATCAGCCAGCCAGTAACATATATCCTGGGTTTGACTCGATTTCAGATCACTGTTGATAGATGTTGCTGCCGTATTCCGAAAGCTGTTTGGAGCACTCTGCTACCAGCATGCTCTCCTTCCTCCCCGCAGCACTGGACTAAGTCAGGAGATTCAGGTTCCAGTTCTGACCTGGCCGTAACCAGCTCTGATATTGCTGAGTACCCTAACTTCACAGCACCCGACTTTCCTCAGCTTAAAACAAGAGTATAAGTGAAGGCTGGGACCGCTTTGAGCTCCTTTGGTCTAAAATGACTGTTTGGTTTTGGTTTGTTATTTCCTATGACCCAGTGAACAGAAATTGAGACTTACTATCACTTCTTTTTTAGTCTCAGAAAGTCCCTTTTAACACCTATTTTCAGAGTTTTTATTTTTAAGTCCAAAATTAACCTAATGAAGCTAGAAGTAAAAATGAATATTTATGTAGTACCTTATATTTTACAAGGTACTTTCTCATCCATGTTTTGTTGAAGTCCCAGTAATGTTGCTAACACATTTTCCCCATCTTGGGGGTGAGTAAAATGAGACTGGGATGTTAAGTGACAGAGTTCCGCAGTTAATTAGTGGATGGTTCAGAATTCACTGATTCTCCTAGGGCCGGCATTCAGGGTAAAGTAATGTTGATGCAGAACTAGAGCACTTATTGTAAAACATGTCATATAAAGATATGTGTATGTATATACATAATATAATACCAGTGCTGCTTTAAAGTGATCAGTTTTTATGTTTTCCCTTGGCATATGTTAAGAAAATTTAATCATACAACTTCTGAAATTGTATGAATTATAATGTGATCCAATAATTTTTTCCCAAAATGTTAAGGAGATGTGTAGTAGTTTATTACCTGTTGTGTAATTAGCTCCTGGGGTTAGTTACCCTTCCAGGATTCAATGTAGATGTCGGTTTCTCTAGCTAAGGGTAAAGTCTGCCTGTACACTGGCTTGCAACAAGCTTGAGAGCCTCAGTGCTCGGGTTGCTTGCATTGTCCTTTCAGAAGTCCTTTGCTTAGGGAAGGTTTGGACTTTTCAACTTGGTTTATGGTAAGTTAATCGTAGGAAAATAAAAGAAGGGGGGCATGTTTAGTTTTGGCCTTTTTAAGTGATGAATGGAGGGCATCACGTGGAGATTAGGCTCCTTGACTAAGGTGTAAGCTCCAGAGAGAAGGATGTGTTTGTTACTGCTCTGTCTCTTGCAGCTGAAATAGTGTTTGGAACTTGCTAGAGGAAGTGAATGAAGGAATGCTGGAAGAACTGAAGGAATGGTTTAATTTTTCCTTTCGTTGTGTCTCCTGTAGCACTCTGCATCTGAATGTCAGCCACCTGTGTCTGAGCTTTGTGTCTGAGCTCTGGGCAGGACTTGGCTTCATAATGAGCAAAAAAAGCCTAGGTAGGCAGTCAGAGGTTAGGGGTTCTCATCAGAGCTCTGACACAGGTCCTTGAGCTGGCGATCGGCATTTTTAAAATTTAGGGTTGGATTCATTTCCAGATGATGATTTATTTCTACAGTATCTTTCAGCTGTAACATCATATGATTTAAAAATGACCTGGTAGTCTAGTAGTTAAGTTCAGCACACTCTGCTTCAGCAGCCTGGGTTCACTTCCCAGGCATGGACCTACATCACTCGTCTGTCAGGACCGTGCTGTGGTGGTGGCTCACATATAAAAAGAGGAAGATTGGCAGTGGATGTTAGCTCAGAGTGAATCTACCTCAGCAAATAAAAAAATAAAAATGACCAGCGAAAAATAAAAATAAAGATGACCAGCTTTAGCAAAAAGTCTGTCCCTAATTTTATTGCTTGACACCAGAGGCATGCCATTTCAGTAAGTTAAGGTTTAGAATCAGTTTTACATATGAGGAAATATTAATTTTTTCTTTTTTGAATAAGCTTACTTTCACGGTGTCAGGCTATTGTAGACTGCTAAAAAACCCTAATATTGCCATTTTTACAACCTGGAACCATGTGCTGTGTTGCTTCTGTCATAGGTATGGTCATATCTTAGATGTCCTTCTCTAGGCCAAGAGCCTATCAGTGACTACACATAGTTACAGATTTTCCATATGTGTATCTTTGGCAAATATTAATAATAACAACAGTTTATTGAGCACCTACAGCATACCAGGTGAGGCACCAGATGCTTCAGATGTATTTGTTTAATTCATAACCCTTTGAGGAAGAGATCTGGTTATGCTCCTTGTGAATGAGGAAACTGAGGTAAAGAGGAGCTAAGCCATCTGCCCAGGGCCCCGCAGCTAGGAGGTTGCAGACTGGGGATTCACGCCCAGGCAGTCTGGCCTCAGAGCCCGTGTTCTGAACCATTGGTAAAACCTGCCTCCTAAGCAACCTTTTTAGTATGATAAGCTTGCTTTGTTTTGTTTTTGTTTTTTAAATGTATGAACTTAGTCTGCTGAGTTCTGAACACAGTGAGCTTAAGTGTTACAAATAATAGTGGCTCTCCGTTTGGGTATATATTTGTATCAGAAAGATACTTTTTGAATTCTCAGATCAGCACGTTCCCTGCCCCCTCATCCTTGTTGAGAAGTGCGGCGTTGAGGGGAGCAGTCTTGTTAGCTGAAGGCCTTTCTCTCTGCCACCTGGCCCTCCCTGCATGGGCGCCCTGCCTTGACTGCTTCACTAGCCATACCAGTGGGGGGAACACTTTTTTTAACAAGTAGAAATAGCTTTGGTTTTCAGATTCAGTTATTAATTCGCAAAGCAGTTCCTTTACTCTTTGCTTCAGGACTTTTTACTAGTGTAACTGTTTTGTTCTTTTTTCAAAGATTGGCACCTGAGCTAACATCTGTTGCCAATCTTCGTTTTCTTTTTCCTTCTTCTTCTCCCCAAAGTCCCCCAGTACATAGTTGTATATTCTAGTTGCAGGTCCTTCTGGTTGTGCTGTGTGAGATGCCACCTCAGTATGGCTTGATGAGACGTATCGTGTCTGCGCCCAGGATCTGAACCACTGGAACCCTGGGCCGCTGGAGCGGAGTGCGGACTTAACCACTCGGCCACTGGGCTGGCCCCTCCTAGTGTAACTGTTGAGTGGAAATATGGGTTGAGTGTAGTTTTTCAGCCAGGGTTGCAGAGCCATGCACATGGCCATGGATTGGTTAGTTATTCCAGGTTGTAGAAAAATAGTATAATTTTTTTGTGAAAAGTTCACTGGGTTAGTGAACTGATCACTTCATCTTTAATCTGCTGGCTCATGGCCTGGTGACCATAGATAGGCCTGTAGATATTTTGTACTTCCGAGCATGAAATTTCTAAAACAGGCACAGTACCTTTTATAACCACATGGGAGTGTCCAGAGGACTGAAAAACCATTGAGTGCCTGCCTGGGGTGAGAATAGGATGGGCGTCCTTGGCTGGATTTTTAAAGGATCCACATAGTCTTTGAACTGATTGTAAGATTGTGTGCCTTTGTGGGAGAAGAGTCCGAAGCACTCATTGATCTAGTGAGGAAACCAGCACCCAAACGAAGGAGGGTGAGAGCTGTTTCACTAGAGCAGTGGTCTCAAATGGGGTCATTTCCTTTTGCCCAAGGACATTTGGCAGTGTCTGCAATACTTCTGGTTGTCACAACTTGGAGGTGCTACTGGCATCTAATGGGTAGAGGCCAAGAATCAGCCTTGTCTGGCTTCTCTGGTTAATTAGGTCATTTTGAGAGAACCTGTTGAACCATGCCTGTCTTTTCAGGTTTTTTCCTCTCTTTCTGGGCTCTTATTTCAAGTTCAAATGGGGATGCTAGGTGGTCTTCTGTAAATATCTTTTTCCTAAAGAAGGGAGAGTAATAGACTTGTTCATTGGAACTGTTGGACTAGTGGAAATTTCTTGCTTTAAGTGAGGCCCGTTTGTCCTGGCTATCCATCGAGGGCACCAGAATTAGTCCTAGTCCTTTTCTAGGTGATACTTTTTCAGAAGTGTTGTCCTTCATTATTAGCCTTCCTTTGTCCATGCCAAACAGTCTCAAGTCATTTCAGCCATTCTCCTGGACACCGTCTGGTTAGTGTCAAGATGTATGTGATAGACTGGGCCACCTGAGAATTCAGCATGACTCGTTGGCCTGATCTGCCCCAGCTGAGGGATTAGGGCAGGTCTTGCTGCAAAATAGTCCTACTCTTTCACTTAGCTTCTTGGATATGTCCAAGTGTGTTGTGCTTATCTTTGTCTAGTCCTGATCACGTTGTAATAAACAAAATGGAACCTTGAGTTTTCTGAGTAGCCAGTGGGTCTAGATCACGGGTTTATTTTATTTTTGAATGTCTGGGCACTGATCTTGGGGTTGCTTTTTCACCCTGTATGTTCTTTTGTGCTGTGCTATGATTGTAGGTGACTATTGTAAAGGCTTTTGATTTTTTTGAGACATAAAACTGTTTTGGAGTGTGATTTATAACCTCTAAGTGTGTCTACTTTGGTTAACCTCCAAAAATATTATAGTTCACCTAAAGTGGTCCATTAAAAAATATGGTGCCAGTTCCACAGTTAGTTGCTTGAACGTTTTTTGGCTGAGTTGGGGAAGACAAAATGGTTGTTTGGGCTGCTGCTGCTTTTTTTTTTTTTTTGCTGAGGAAGATTCGCCCTGAGCTAACATCTGTGCCCATCTTCCTCTATTTTTTAGTATATGGGCTGCCAGCGTAGCATGGCCGTTAACAGAATGGTGTAGGTCTGCACCCAGAAACTGAACCCCGGCCACTGAAGCTGAGTGCGCTGAACTTAACCAACTGGCCACCAGTGCTGGCCCTTGTTGGGGCTTCTTAATGGAGAAATTGTGTCCTGCAAAATTCCAGAGTGCCCTTCTTTGGCTTTCACCTTTATGTGGATTCCCGGAATGTGGAGATGACGGCTCTACTTCCTTGAAAGCCTGTTCTTAGGTTTATGAGGTTTCAGATTTAGGAGAGGCTGGGTCAGGCATAGTACATTTATGTACAAAACTTCGCTTTTTAAGATGGCAGCTCATTTCCACATGCTTGCTATTGCTGGCCTAAGAAGGAGTCCCATAGTTAGGACCTCCTTTCATGAGATCTAAGCAGAGCTGATAGGGTTTTATTGTAAACTAAGCAAGCACTGTTAGGATATGTTGCTTCGGTTTAGGATGCGTATAGAACGAAATTCGGTAAGAGTTTGTAGAATTTGGATTGCAAGATGGTCTTCGTGCCAGCTTTCCAGGTTAGATTTATCAATCCCACTTTTTCTTTAATATTTGACTTTACAGTCTGGGAGCATGCTTTTGTCACTTTGTTTGAGGCTTACCCAAAAAATCAACTTTCTAAATGGAAACATTTAGCTTCTCAAATTGAAATATCTAGAACTGGACCTGCAAAGATTAAGATGATTATAACCTAAAGACTTAAACCGGGAAAAGAATTTAATCCTTGTGAGGTGGTTTTATTCGTCCTGCATTGAGAGAGGTGCTTGGTAAGAGTCAGTCTTCAGTGCCTCAGGTGGAAAGCAAAGGCTGCGATGGCTTTTGTTCGTTCATTCCACAAATGCTAGTTGACCTTGCAGTCGTGCAGGGCCCTTGGAGGGCTAGGGAGTTAGGAGAGGTAGATGCTTGCCTCCCTGGAGATTTTATGGCATTTGGACCATTGTGGAGACTGTAAGGCAGTGTGTGGTGATGCTGCTGTTGTGACGTAGGCAGAAAAGGAGGAAGTCTTTCTGGTTCCAGAGTGATTAAGGATGCTGTTATGCAGGATATAGGGACATTTTAGTGGGACCTCAGAGGAGGGGGTCACTTAAGCAGGAAGAAAGGAAAGGGAGGATTCCAAGTGGTAGTCCCAGAGACAGGAAAGTGCTGTGTATATTCAGGCTCTGGTTAGCATTTCCAGCTTGGTTGGGTGATAGAGGAGAGAGTGGTTGAGAAGGTTTGTTTGGGCTGTGTTGTAGAAGGGCTTGAATGCCAGTTCTAGTACCTGGGCTATCCAAGGAAAGCAGAGGGAAGGTTAAGCAGGCACTAGGGCGGGGACCATGTCTGTTCTGCTAATTTGCTTTGTTCTCAGCAGCTGTCATGGAGCCTGACAACAAATGTTCAATAAATGTTGATTGAAATGACTTGTGTGGAGAGGGACATGACTTGAGAGGGACAGGGTTGAGGAGGTGACCTGGGACTGGAAAGGAGGAACCCAAGTGACCCAGCAAATCATTGGATGAGGGATGTAGAAATACATAGGAGAAAGGCCTGAGACATTGACCTCAGCAGACTGGCAGAATCACGGTATCATTAGAAAAAGAGACCTTGCGGGTGACACTTCATCTTGATTATGCTAGGGGGTGAGATGCCTAGGGAGGAGGGAGTGGTGGAAGGAAGAGATAGGAAGGAAGGGGAGCTTGTTGCTTCTCTTCGCCTTCATCCCTCCATATCAGCACCTTCCCTTCATCTCCTGCCAAATCTCTACTCCTGCCAAGAACCTCAAGGATTCCTTTTCAGCAAGACCTGTATTGTGCCTTTATTCTACATCCAGACCACAATGGACCTTGCCAGGCAGCCCTTTGTGGGCAACGGTTTAAGGAACTTGTTTTAATAAGGAAGGTGTTTGACCTTTGTGTCAATGCATGAGAAAGTGTTTCCCTTTGTCATTTTGCTTGATCACTGCCATTACCTTTATATAGATACATAGTGGGAGTTTGCAAATGATCTGATTTTTGACTTTTCCCTTTTAAAGGTTTTTTTAACATTAAAAATAGGTACAGAATTCTCTAAATTATTCGTCAGCTATGGAAACTCGTTGCTCCAGTCGTTTGTTTCTTCTCTTTCTTTTAAATTGCTGTATCATTTGGCCAACACTGTGGATAGGTCAGCGATTTCATGTCCTTTTTGTGTTGAGAAATTGCATGTAAATATGAGGGTAAGTCTATAATTGTCTTGAGAAACTACTATATTTCAAAAGAAATAATTTTTCTCATTGTTCATTTTGTCCCTGATGAGCTGAACACTGAAATTACAATGGATGTTTTAGTCATTGTGTATGATATGTGTGGTTAATTTTCTTTTTTCCCCCCAAAGTGAAGCACATTCTGTGTTTTAGACCTTTCTCCCCTTTTAGATGCTTGTCTTAAGCTGCTGTAGTTGAGTGAGAACAGCAGTGATAGTAAGGAAAGTTAAGTAAACATGAAATTAAAAAGGCCAGAGAGTACATTTTGGTAAACCAAAATATTGTTTGGTGGCATAAAGCCGCAGATCCATTCCAAAAAAAAACATGCGGAAATGTGGTTTTGATGTCTGTCATGCAGTCTGTTTCAACTGTCAGAAACATACGTTGCTTTATGGGGTATTTTTTTCGAGTCTGACCGCAGCTTTTAATTTCCTTTACTCCACCCACACCTCTCACCACACCCACTTGTATCTAGTGTTAATTTATGGGCCATTTAAATGAAATGACATAATCGGCAACCACCAAAAGGGTCAGCAGTTATGGCAAAAGTCTCTTGTGTTAGGTGTGCTAAGTATCAGTTTTGTGCTTTTGGAAACTTTTGTAAGCAGAGCAGTTGTCCTTGTTTTTGGACTTTACAATCTAAGTTATATTGAGGTCTTTAACAGTTGGTTTTGAAGTGCTTTGGTCTTTTGCTAAAAAAGTGGTATATTCACATTAGAGGAATTTTAGAAAGGGAAAGACTCACGCATGGTCCTACCACTCTGGTGGAACTGCTGACCCAGACAGATGCTGTACTGTGTCTCCATCAGTTGTGCTGCGGCTGATGGAGAATCATGCTCCCCTACTCCATCAAAAACTGCTGGTCAAGGTTGAAAGGGTAATACATAAAATAAACATGAGTATGTTTTTCTTTCTTTTAAAAGTACAAAAAAGTCTATAGTAAAATGGAAACTTATGTTTAAAATTAATTTTGATTTATTGGTAACTTTATGGTTTCTTCAGCTTTTTTTTATGGGCAGCACAATCCTAAATGTGTTTTAGGATCTACTCATAATGCAGTGAGTAACTCGTTGTGATTTGGGTAAATCATTTAACTTTTCTGAGTCTCACTTCCTCGTCCATATCCATAAAAGGAGCAGATAGAACTGGATCAGTATGTTTTATAAGATGCTGGTTCCTGGGCCCCTTACCCTGAGATGTGGGCATCAGCATTTTCTAAAAGTTCCAGGAGTGATTCTGATGTGCAGCAGGGTTGAGAACCAGCAAACTAGAGTAGTGCTTCTCAAACTTCAGCGTGTCTGTCGGTCACTGGGGACCGTATTACGATCAGCTTCGATTTCTGCAGGTCTGGAGCCCTGCTTGATAGTCCCCAGTCTAACGCCAGTGATGCCCATGCTGCTGGTCTACTGACCTCATTTTGAGTAGCAAGGAGCCAGAGAATCTCCAGAATTTCTTCTATTTCTGTCATTTTTTATTTCCATAGTATAGTTTATGTAGTACACGAGAGTTCACGTGCTGCTTGAATGAGACCCCTTATCTAGGGTATCAAGATTGATAGGTAGTGTAATATCTGCATAACCTCTTATTGCTTAAGTTCCAGACATGCACCTCTGGAACGGGTTCGGCAGATGAAGTCGTTTTAATGGTACCTTGCTTTAGGTTGCCTCACTGAGCTCCACCTGGTGGCTGGTGGGTTGGTCCCTTGTTACAGAGAAGAGGGGCGCTTTTCATTTCTCCCTCTTCTGCTTACGAGACACCGCTCTAATCGGTACTTAGACTTTCAGATTCTCTCTCATCATCCCTTAACGGCTACCTTGCCCATATTGACCTCTAATTCCTGAGCAATATTTTAGGTAAATGGGCAGAAAGAATCATGAAGTAGTACATTTTGTTTTAATACGAGCACATTCCCTGCAGAAATTTATTAAACATAAGTAAAGCAAGGATAACTCCCGTTTTGAAGTGTATTTTGTTGTGGAAGAAACGCAAACGTACTTAAGCTGGAACATTTGCCGTGCTCTTCTTTAACCGTGTCATTTAGACATAAGAAAGTGCTGTTTATAACTGTAGTCCTTTGCTTTTGTTTGTTGTAGCACAGCGTCAGACTAGCAGGCAGCGGGTCTAGCGGGAAGACCCCGGCTGGGGTGTCTGCAGCCCTGATTTCGAGGCCGTCATCGACTCTTAAGTAGCTAAGTGTAACTGTGGACACTTAGCTTCTCCACGTAAACCAGGGGGTCTGGGAACGTCCCATTTGTTAAGGCTGTGTTGGAGAATTTTTTTTGCCTTGAGGGAGTATACCTATCACCTATTCTAAATTCCCAGGCAATAAGAAATTCTAGTGTGCAATGTAGGAGTGTGGCTTCAGAGCAGCGTTACTCAGTGTGGTCTGTGGACTGTTTGCTAAAGGTGGGCCTTAGATAGGAGCTGTGCCAGACTAGAAGTCAACATACCACGTCCTTCAGGCCTGTCCTTACTGTTCAAAAACAAAACCAAAGAACAAAAAATCCCATCTAGCTGAAGTAAACAACAGTTGATTTAATTCTGGCACAAGCCCTTTATCTTCTTGCTGATGGATCACAATTTGGGCACTGACTACTTTAAGTAGCTCTGCTTTAAATATTTAATTAGGGGTCGGCCCCGTGGCTGAGTGGTTAAGTTCGTGCGCACCGCTTGGGCAGCCCAGGGTTTGGCGAGTTCGGATCCTGGGCGTGGACATAGCACTGCTCATCAGGCCATGCTGAGGTGGCGTCCCACATAGCACAACCAGAGGGACCTACAACTAGAATGTACGACTATGCACTGGGGGGCTTTGGGGAGAAGAACAAGAAAAAAAGAATAATTAATCAAAAGATTTAACAGGGTGGTTTTATAAATTAGGAATAGACAAATTGAAGTTCATAAAATAAAGTGTAACCTAAAAAATAAAAACGTAAGTTTAAGGGCAAGTTAGGTTAAAGATCAAGTTCAAGGTGGTATGGTCATGTGCAAAATAGTAAGTTAAGTCAAGGCACTTGATACAGATTCACAAATAGGAAGCTGTAAAGTACTTCTGAGTTCTTTGTAATTTAATAACTTGCCTCAGAAGATTTGGTTTTTATTTTTACCATCTACCTGGTGGAAAAAACATATTTCTGTAAGTCTCACATAACTGTTATTCTGTAGTCTTAAATTGCAAGCAGCTTTGAAATTAAGCCTGACTTCCCCTCCACCCCTCTTCTCCCCCCCAGCCTGCTTTTACTACTATATATAAAATTTACTGCATCCAGGGCAAGTATCTGTTTACCAAGAAAAGAGGAAGAGAGATCCTTTGCCAGTAGCAAAACATAAATACTGAGAATGTCTTTTCTGGGTCACAGTGCAAGAAAGTGGAGAAACGGCAGATTTTCTGGGGCTGGGCCTGTGACCTCTCTCTCTGCAGTTGGTTGAGAGGCACTGTCCTCTGTGATACTGTGCCAGTGAGTCTGCCCCCACCCTCCGTTAGATCCACAGCCCTTCCTGGGTGTCGTATAAGTTAGTGAGGCCTGCCTTCCTGATTGAGAGAGAGGAAGAGCCCTGAGCTTGAATCGATACCTTACAATACGGTTGCCCAGTTTGTAGCACTATCTGATCTCAGTACTGTCTTAGGACAGAAATGCTTACCGTAAGGGATTTTATTCGTAAGTCTCCACTCATAAATATTTCTGCCAACTAGATATGGGACTGCTATTATTCTTCCCATTTCATGGTTGTGGAGATGGAGTCCCAGATCACTTAGGGGTTTGCTTAAAGTCGTGGTTCAGCTGGATTAGTAATTAGAGTCAACCTGGGATTTGTGAGTCCACTATTGTATCATTCACAATGTCTGGTGTGCTTTCCAGAATGTTTTGTCACTTGAGTCTGGATGCTTCCCTTGCCTTTCCATTGCTGTCCCGCAAAGCGAACCTTGAAACTGGCCTGTGACTTCCCTATCTTATTGGATGGAGCACCATGGCTTTACACGTTGGAGTCATAAGTTCCTTACTTCTCTCATTGTCCAAATCTAGTGAAGTCACAGCATGCTGCTGCCTCTCCCTATGCAGTGTCTCCTTTCCTTGCCTCACCGACACTCTCCAGCAGCCCCTCCTGTCTGGCTGGACTGCTTGGCTGACCTCGCGGCTGATGGCCGTGCCTGCAGCCTTTGCATTCCCCGCTCCTGGATCTGGGCTTGTGGGAGCTCAGGGTCCACTTCTGTGTCTGTCTGCATGGAGTCATTCTTGAGGGACCCTTCTCCACTCCTGGAAATCCAGCTAGTGTCTCAACATGGCTCTGTCCTCTCATTTTACTCCTTACCTGGGTGATGTTGTCCACTCTGCTGAGTAGATGAATCCCATTTTTTTTCTTACTGGGTGACATTGGTTTATAACATTATATAAATTTCAGATGTACGTTATTATATTTTGACTTCCATATAGACTGCATCGTGTTCACCACCAAAAGTCTGGTTGCCATCTGTCTCTTTGCAAATGTGTCTCTTTACCACTTTTGCCCTCCACCCACCAGTTTTTTCCTACAACCTAGATCTCTCCTCTGAGACCTTTCTGTGTAACCCAGTCCTCATTTCCCTTCACTGTCTCACAAGTACTTAAACTCAGCATGTCCCCAGGTGACATCCTTCCCCACTAGCTTGCTTGTGGTCCAGTCATCTCTATCTCGGGAAATGCCCAACACCATCCACCCAGTTTCTCAAGTCAGAAACGTGGAGGCAGCTGATGACTGCCTTTCCCTCACTCATTAGCCACACCCAGTCAGTCGGCTGGTCTGGAGTCTACTCCCAGTTACTCTTGCACTTGTTTAGTTCTCTCCAGCTATCTGATCATGGTGAATTACTTAACCACTTTATTCTTTGGTTTTATCTGTAAAATGAGGACGGAAATAATCCTCTTAAAATTGTTTTACACTTCAGTGAAATATCTGGCACGGAGGAAGCTCCGTGAATGTTAAAATGAGGAGGAGGAGGAGGAGGATCAGGAGGATCAGGAGGATCACGATCGTGGTCAGTGCTTTGACCACCATATTTAGGGTGACTCTCACCATGTGTAACTGGTCTGACCCAGGTGGAGATAATCCCAGGAGCACTGGGCTCTCCTGGGTCTGCTTCTCCACCCTCATCTCGTGCTGCCGCTTTCACTTGCCCTGTCGGAGGAGCGTGAATGTCCCACACTCGTGGAGCAGGCTGATCTTTCGCCTGCCCTTGCCCTTTCCCCCATCCCTCTCTCCTTTGTCTAGCAGACTCACTGCACCCTCAGGGAAACAGAGTCCTCTGGAAAGCATTTTAAAATACCCTGCATTCTGTATTTTTTCCCAATGTCTGTGTCATTTGCTAGGTTATGGGCTCTAAATCTTATCTTGTTCCCCTACTCTTTTCTTGGACTGTCACAGTGCCTAGTGTAGTAGACAATTAGAATAATTAGTATAGTAAACCTAGTATGGCTAGTATAGTAGACAGTTAATGAAAATTGTGGAATTAATGTGGCTCACATGTTGCTCTCTCCCCAAAGCCACTGTAATGACTTCAGCCAAAAGGGGTTTCTTCCACTCCCTCACCTTTGCATTTCTAGGGCTCCTCTGTGTACCCACCTAGGTACCACATGGTGTCTGTTACTGTGTTTAGGTCCATTTGGTCTTCACCTGAACTAGATTATAAACACTTCAAGGATCCAAATCAGTTCAACATTCGCTGCTGTTTCTCCTTAGCTGCTAGCTTAGAGTAGGAGTGAATGAATGAGCTGATATGTGAAAACATCTGGTTGAATTTCCTAAGCCTGTGGTGCTACAGGAATTCATATTGTTCTTATTCTGAAATTATCTTTCATCCTCCATCTTTCCTCTTGTGGTATGTTTTGTGGTTATAAATCTCTTCTGTCCTTCCACAGCCACTCAAATATAATCAGTGGCAAGAAGAGGGTGGAGGGCAGAAACGCACTGGAGTGTCTTGACCTCCTGTCTGGCATTTATCATAGCTTTCCCAGGAATTGTCCTTGATAGGTCCTTGCTGCCTTCCAAATAAAGTTCAGGCTCTTTAGCGTGGCATTCAAGACCTTCCACAGTCTGACCCTAGTGAACCCTTTCTGTCCTTATTTTCCTCTGTTTTCTATTGCATGCATCCTGCACTCTAGCTGAATGGTTTTTCAATCCTGCCTGTCCAGTAGAATCATTTGGGGAGCTTTAAAATAAAATATTGAAGCCTGGGTTCTACCCTCCGAGAGCGCGAGCTCATTGGTCTGCGGTGAGACCTGGCTGTTGGGGTTTGTGAAGGATCCACTAGTAACGTTATTGTAAAGCCAGGCCTGCAAACCGCTGACTAGCTCAGAGTTTCCCATGAAATATAATCTCTAAGGCCTTTGAGAAGAAAGAGTTCCATAGTCAAAGAAATTTGATTAGTACTGCATTTTATATGCCCCTTTCCAAAGGTTATAACTAACGTTGTCAAATGATAGACTGAGATGTCCAACAGGAAAAAAAACTTGTTTAACTTTAAGCTTTGTGAAGTTGTCAGATCAGGGAGCCCTTTGTGTCTACATAATACCTGTTAATATCTGCAAGACTTGGTATAGAACCTGCTTTGGGCAATGCTGCTTCCAGGCACATCTCAGTATTTGTTTTTTTTTTTTTTTGAGGAAGATTAGCCCTGAGCTAACATCTGCCAATCCTCCTGTTTTTGCTGAGGAAGACTGGCCCTGAGCTAACATCTGTGCCCGTCTTCCTCTACTTTATATGTGGGACGCCTGCCACAGCATGGTTTGTCAAGCACTGCTGTGTCCGCGCCTGGCATCCGAACTGGTGAACCCCGGGCCGCCAGAGCGAAACGTGTGAACTTAACCTCTGCGCACCAGCGGGCTGGCCCCTCACATCTCAGTTTTTAAGTCACTTCTTTATTTGTCCTTCGTTGATCATCTCATCTAAACCAGACCCACCCCTTGCCCGAGGCTTCTCTCTTAGATGCTTTGTTTTCTGCTTTGCATTTCTCAGTATCTGAAATTCCTCCTCGTGTAATTGTGTGTTTCCCTCTCTCTCCTGTCCCTACAATGTGAACTCCATGACAGCAGGGACTCATTTGTCTTGTTCACCTCTGTGTCTCCATGCTTGTGTCAGCACCTAAAATAGGCCTGACAAATAGTAAGTGTTTAATAATAAATATTTATTGAATGGACAGAAAGGCAGTAATACATTCATGGTTTTGGCTTTTTCTAAGGTACACGTGTTTAAATGTTTTAAACTGTGTGCACAATTTAATTTCAAAGCAGCTTGAAATACATTTTAAAAGTAACTTCGGATGCAGGAGTACAAATCCATGACGACAGTTTCCTACGCCTTTAATTTTCTCAACCTGCCTAGTAAAGTACTGAAAGGAAGAAAACGAGCAAAAGTAAATGTGAGCCTGATTAGAGGGAAAATGCTGTTATTTTTCTGATTGTAGAGAGTTCTCAGTCCGTGGTATGCGACTTGTTTTTTGTTTATTAATTTTTTAACCAGCTTGTCGCAGGCGGCTTCTCTTGGTGTGCTGGGGTCAGTAAAAGAGTGTGGGTGAGGATCAGGGAGTAACATTGGACTTTTGTGTGGGATACACTGCACCAATGACAAAAACCCACAAAAAACAGACAAGAAATTAGTAGATTCTAAGTAAAACCTTCCTAATTGTTAGAAGCCTCCCACAGGGAGTGTATTCACACAGGTTTGTCAGGGACGGTAGGGAGTGGATTTGTGTGTCTGAATCTGTACGTGGGATCCCGTGTGTGTGATGCTGCATCAATTCCTGGACTTGTTGGGAAGGGATTCGAATAGCATGTTCTCCCTAGGGGTCCTCCTGCTGCAGCTGTGTCCGTCGTTCGCCATACCCGGCTCTGGCTGTCCAGCTTTTGAGCTGGGTTGAGATATGTGAACTGCTCTGCACCCGAGGTAGTGTGTATAGTCCCTGTGACCCACGACACCTCGAATTATCAGAAACTGCTCTGTCTTCCTGTGAGACCAGGGTGTTGGCACATGGTGAGGGCCTTGCCTTGTGCTGTTAGTATTATCACATGGGTTCACTCAGGAGGTACCATCATGGAGATTTGTCATGACTCAGCGTGCAAGGTGCCCTCTTACAGATACCTCATTTCCAGTGGGTCAGGGGATCACAGTCTGGTGGGAGTAATCTCAGGAAGGGGGTTGAGTGGCATCTCCTTTATTGTATTTCTAAAGTAATCTTTTAAAACACATGGCCTGCCAAGGTTTCAGAATGGAAATTTTAATCATTTACTTATCAGTCAGAAATTGTCCAGAGTGAATTTGCATTTCCTTTTGTGGCCCACTGTGATTACCTAGTATTCTTTTGGAGCAGCATGGCATCCTAAATGCCAGAAAAGATGGTGTTGGGCAGGTAAACAAATCAAATCAGAGTATAAGCAGGTCTTCCAGATGGCTGTTCCTTTACGATTGAAGTGCTCTATTCCCAAACAAGATTGGCGTGCTTGCAGAAGATTTCAGGAGATTTCCAACCACCTAACTTGAACTGCAGTTTCTTCTGTTCATTCTACAAGTTTTTTTGAGTGTCTTCTATACACCAGGCAATGGGGTATAGACAAAAGATAGCTCTGCCCTCCTTGAGCCTACATTCTCTGGGACCTTGCTCCTCAGCGTGTGGTCTGCAGACCCACATTGCCAGTATCCCTTTGGAGTTTTTTAGAAGTGTAGACTCCCAGGCCTCCCTCCAGGCTGGATTCTAACAAGATTTCCAGGTGATGAGTATGTATATTAAAGTTTGAGAAGCACTACTCTGGTTCGTGTAAACAAAAACATAATGTGCGATAATTTCAGATGATTATAAATGCTGTGGAGAAAAGATTGTACTGGGCCAGAGAGTGACTGGGAGAAGGAGCCATAGGGATGGTGAGTGAAGAAGCCTGAGGAGGTGTCCTGTGGGCTGACACTGGGGTGAGGAGTAGGGAATGAGCCCTGAGCAAATCTGGGGAAGGCAGTTCCAGGCAGAGGGACTCCTCCTTGTCCTTGCCATGCTTTTTGTTCATCTCCGTTTTTTTGATGCCAGGATCAGGCCTCTGCTTCTCCCCTTTTCTGCCGTAGCCGGGCTGGGCCCATGGATTCACTTGCCCACTGTGCCTGGACCTGGTTGGCAGGCGGTATGAGTGCACACAGTGGAAGAGCCAAACTCTGATTTTGATAGGAGCCAAGCTATTTATCAAGGCAAGAAAACAGTCTAAGGGGACGGAAGGGTCTCGTGGCAATGATGGCTTCGAAGAGTTGGAATTTTATATAATTGGGAAGAGGAAGAGGAAACTAAGAGAGGCTGTGCTAGGATGAGAGGAAAGGATATGCTGAGGAACATGGATATGGATGAAGATTTGTTGAAAAATGGAGATAAGCAGGAAGGGAACAGAAAAGGAAGCCTTTAGCCTAACCTCAGAGGATAGGCTGGAAAACAGAGCCTGGGTCTCAGTGTGTGCAAGGGGCTTATTGCTCTCCTGTACATAGGTGTCCTTGGGAGAACTTGGTAAGGACCATTTGTGGTTTTTTTCTTTTTGGTTTTGTTCCAATATCCAGAGCTTCTCCGTCTTTAGGTATCTCTCACATGCATTTTAATTGCATAAATCATGTTGGGAAAAATCAAGGTGAATGATCTTCCTCTACTTTGGGCACAAGGAATATTTGTCCCTTCCACTGTTGCTGGGTATGAAATGCTTAATTGTAAATGAGCATTCAGAGGCGCCTGTACATTTATGTCAGTGGGAAGGAGTAGGACCCAAAAAAAAAAAAAAGACATTCAGAGACAGAGGAGATGAGAAAGCAGAAAGTAGCTGGCAAGGCTTGCTGTGCCACCCTGGCCCAGGAGTGAACTTGACTGTCTCACTGCTCAGATTAATCACGTTCTCTGACCAGCTCCACCTTGTTCCAAGAAGGTTGAGGTTCAGCTCACCAGGGGAAGTCATTTCCTTCCCCTGCTGCTAGAATCCCACTTTTCCCTCCCTTTTTTTTTTTTCATTTTCCCTACCTTTTCCCTCTGGTGAAGCTGAGTATAACCATGATAACATTGGTTACAATGCTTTTCAGACTTGATAACTGAAATGATTTGACCTTGTAAGAGTAATTAGTTCTCTGGCACAAAAATCATCATTCTCAACCTTGATGATATATCACTCTTAACATTTGAAGCCATATTTAAACACAATAACCAGGGCCCAGAAGATGTAGGTAGAATAATAGGCAAATATCTGGCATTTCCCTTAAAGACTTTCTAGAAAGCTCGGGAGGTGAGAGGAAGGGGCACGTTTTGCTTGCCAGTGCAAAAATGCATTAGTAAAGTACAGCTTCCCCTTTGGGGACAGATTGGGATAGTTTCATGAAGTGTAGGTATACTGCGATACTCGTCGGGAAGGACATTGTCCTGCACGCTCCTGCTCCAGCACCACAAACAGCAGCACCGGTAGATGGGGTACTGCAGTGTATGCAATTAACTGAGCTGCGCACAGGGTACTTGATGGCACACTTAGCATGCAGTAAAAGAGCATAAATATGCGTTGAAAACACAAAGCAGATTGTTAGTGCTTGAGGACTACTGTTAGAATCATTGCTTTAGTTAAACTCATTGGGTGAGGCGGGAGGGTGGGTGGGTAAAAAAATGGTTGAATATTGGCACTTTGATGTTGTTCAAGTAAGACTGAGAACTCCTAGACAGTACCTCTTTCTCTTAGAGGAAGTAGGATGATGAGACCTTTTAAAAAGTTTTAATACTTTGCAAAAAAAGTCTTAGTCGTTTGAAACAGTCCTTTCGGGACCTGTTAGATGTCCTGTTAAATTGATTCTTACAATGTTGTCACTCATTTTATTGTTTTATTAAGCAATATAAAGTATTTTGCACAAAATAAGCACCTCAACTAAAATAAAACTTGGGTGTCTGGTTTACCAGCTTGCTAGCAGTGCTGACAATACCTCTGATCTAAACTCTAAGCCTTATTCTAGTCTTTTTTTTTTTAAATACGTAAAATTTGTTTTATTTGTTACATGTTCTTATCTCTTTTGTAAGGTTGAATTTTGATGACAAGATAAAAACTGAGTTGTCAGTTTTGAGAAATAGTACTACTTGAATATTTTTCCTTATTTTTAGTCTGGATTTTTATTAAGTCAGGAGGAATTTCTCCTTAGTCCTCTGGCTTTTTAATCTAGGGGCAGGCAGTTTCAGTTCCAGAATTTCTCAGAAAATTTGGAACACATCTATGAACAAATTGAGATAATTTATTTTCTGACTGATATCAAAAATTGCAGTCCTGGTTCTGTAGTGGTAAAAGGAGGCTGAAGGAGAGGGTTGCAAGATTTATTTGTGCTTATTCCAAAAAGGATTTCAGACAGAATAAGAAGGAATTTTTCCTCATTTTTTAAAAGTGCTTGTATATAATGAATGAGTATATGTTCTTGATAAACACTTAAAAAATAAATTTATCTTTTAAAAAAAGTCTTTCGGCAAAGCAACTGTTGTAGAAAACAAATTAATTGTAAAAGGTTATTCTTCAAGAATGTTTTCCTGAAACTATAATTGTTGGGGCTTTGAGGGTTTTTTTTGTTTATTTTTTGCTGGTTGGCTGCTTCCTAATAATGTTTCGTTATTCTGTTTTATTTCAACAATACTGTTTAGTAGCGTTCTTATTTTGATGAGAAATATTTTTTAAACCAACAATTGCTTTTGATATATGTCTCTGATTACTAAAATAAAGTTATCTGTACTTTCTCTCAAGTTTATTATGTTGTTAAAATTTGTTTAATTTTTTAAGGAAATCATAGGCGGAAATAATCTAGATAAAAATTAGATTTTTATTATATTAGGGCTATTAGAGGGGATGTAATTTAATTCAAGTGTAGGCTTAGCTAGTTTTTGTCTTACTTAAATGACTAATGTAAGTTGTTATAAGTGATAAAGAAAATACATATTGGATATTGTGTGCTTTGGTGTTGTTGCTTTTTAATCTAGTGATTGAATTGTGGCGTTTCTTTTCAGTGCGTGGCATTGCTTTCACATGATGCAAGGTAGTTAATAAATTTTCCAATGTTCTTGAGTTGGAGTGTGAAGAAAAAAGGGACGAAAAGTTCTTCCCAGTGTTTTCCTGTTTCATTACTGATGGTCATGCTCCCAGTTGAGTGGCCGTCACCACTTGGGAGTGAGTTAGCCTGTCAGCGCTCATGTGCCAGGTGTTGGGTGCACAGCCAGGGTGTTTTCATGGAGGGCCGTTTTTTGCCAAGTTGCCCTTTTCTAAGATATCTTGCCCAAATAGGTTTTTTTTTTTAGTGGAAATGGTCATCATATTTATTGGTTCTTTTTACTGGAGGGTGGTGTAAAGATGGGAAATTAGAGGAGAAAATAGAATGGTAGTGAATTTTGTGGGTAGGAAAATACTATGTGTGGAACTTTTAAATGAATATTTTGATGGATAGGGGAAGATGTCATGGAAGTGTCAAAAATTGTTAATGTTTGACAAACTTTGGCTGCAAAAACAATCATTTTGTTATATTTTGGCATGAACAGTTGTCCTTTTATTGGGGCCATTAATGCTGTTTTGGAATATTCATGGGCATCTACAGACAGTCGTTTAGCAGTGTCCGTAAAGCATCAATACCGCAATAACATCCAGGAACCCTAACAGCAGTATTTCAGAGTCTCTGCCTGGTTAAATGGGCTATCTGTGAATGTACTTGCTCAGGGATGCATGAGCCACATCACCAATAAATTTGATTGGAAGCTGCAGCCCTGGCATAGGCTGATGGATAGCAGATTAGAGCCCTGATTAACCATGTGATTCGAAGACTGGGAATATATTGTCTAAGCAAGATTCATCAGACGCAATCAGAATTTCAAGTGGTCAGATGGAATTCAAATGTGTATTGTGGCTTTTCCTCCCATAGTGCTTTTCCTCCTAGGTTGCCTTTTTTCCCCTCTCTTTCCCCAAAGCTGAAAAATTCTTCTTTGATGAATCTGCTCCTTACCCTAAAGCTGTCTGTCTGTTATTCATCAGAAAGCAGGTCGCAGTTCAGTGAGCAGAAGAAAAGATTTTAATAGAAGCTGTGCCAAGGGCTGTAATGCATCATTTTAGGGCCCTAATTACATTACAATGACAAATATCAATGGTGACAACAGCAATAACCTACATCCTTTAATGGCTGTGCTGGAAAAGGAGTTTGGGCCCCACGCCATTAGATTAGACTCAGTTTCAAAACATAGGCCATTAGAAGTGTGTGTCCACAGTATTATTGGCTGATCCCTGAAGCCCAGTGGAAAGGCCTGTAAATAAATGATGCCTCCCTAAAGCTGGGTCCTATGGGACAAAAGAGGCAGAATTAGATGACCACGGAAGCCGCAGTGTTTCCGAGGCAACTTTAGCTTTCAAAGTGAGGAATGGCCTGCTTAATTTTATGAAATCACACACACTTCCCACCCGCCCTGCCGCCAATTAGCCTGACCATGAAAATGCCTTGGCAGGACAACTTAAAGAAATTAAGAAGTCTTTTAAACAAAAGGAGACCTTTAAAGAGTTTGGAAGATTCCTCCCCCCCTCCCCTTTTCTGTTGTATATGTTAACATACAGAATCAATAAGACAGCTTTTCTACTTTTCTACATGTATTTTTAATAAAATGTAGATTTCTTTTTTTCATGGTTGCTCAGAGTTAAAATACTCTAGGTCCAAAATGAAAGGAGCCAAATAAATACCTTCGGTTTTATTTTGCCAGATGAGTAAGTTTCCTTAGAGTAGTTTTTATTGCCTAGATTATGTAGGCAAACTAAAGAACTCGGTTTTCTTATGTGCCCACACATTTTTCAACCCTTCCAGCAAGGGACTATTTTATTTATGTAAACAACATAATGAGGAAAATATGCTTGGCAGATGGTTCTAAGCATTAGAATTATCAGTTTGGTCTGCCCCAAAGTGTCTCATTATCTTTATTCTCTCCCCCTCCACCTTTCCCCACAAAAAGCTTAACAAGCCAACGCCTTTGAGACACAGTGCCTTCAGTGTGGTGAATGCTGCTCTCTTTTCTCAGCTCACACTGGAATGTCACCCCATAGCCACTGTGCTGTGTTCGTCCAGGTGGAGAGTGGTTTGGTGATTCCCATTGCAGCTTTTCATGGTGGTTTAAGCATTCTTAAAGGATAGCTAAATGCTCCATGGGGCCAGTGCAGTAAATTAAATCAGGTCAGCACAGTTGGGTCCTTATTCACTGCTGCTTATTGGTGCTGCGTTTTTGTCCATCCTCTTAGGAATGCAGACTGGAATGGAAAGCTTAGGTTTGAAACTTCATGGTGAATTTGTGTTTTCTCTCGGCTGGCAAAGTTTTTAAGGTGCTGGCATTTAAAAGATTGCATAGCTACAAAGTCAGAAGGGTTGCTGATGAAAGACGGAAACCTAGATTGCATAAGTAGAGTGTCACTGTCATTCTGGTCATGACTTAGCAAGAAAAAGAGCATGTTTGTCCTCTTATAAAATGAGGAACTGACCCTGGATGGAATTTATTTTAAGAACCTCGGGAATAGCAATTGCTTTATGTTTTCTGCCTCTCAACACTTGTCTCCTTTACCCCATCGCATTATTAAAATAGAAGCTATTTTGTATGTATGTATATAAAAACCCACATATTTACATGTCACATACATGTCAAAGAATATCAGGAGCCATCTGATAATACAAATTAAGATGAACATCAGTGAAGCTCTGGGGAGGTTTTTAAAAAAACTTGATGGTAGTTCTTTTCTTTTTCTTTCTTTTTTTTTAACTTAGTGTAGCATCCTATTGGTATAAAATTTTTGTACTTACAAAAATTATTGGAGAATAAACTCTGTTACCTGACATTATTGGAACTTCTGAAGATCTATAGTACAATGATAATGTTCCAAGGTTAACCTTCATATACATACAGATTGCTTTCTGCTAAATACAGGAAGATTTTAGCATGTTCTAAACTTTGCACAGTGAAAACCCTGTTGGTACACATTTGGCATTTTTTATGCTTGAAGAAAACATGCCATCCTCCAAGAATTTAAAACTAAGGATCTGAATTAATCAACTTACTGGGTTAGTTGGATGCCGTTCTTTGGGAGGTTGGGGATTTTGTTAAGTCCCGGTGCCTGTGTTTGAAACAAAGCTCACAGATGCAGAAGTTTAGTGAGTTATTCATCGAGAGGCACTGGGATGTGGGGAAGAATGTCTCTTTACATTCTAAACTAAAATCTTAGGAAAAACCACATTAAAAAGAACAAGGGTCCTGTTGAAGGCTTTTGAAAGCTGATTTCCAGTCATGAAAATAAAATTCCTTTTTATGTTGTCCTGGTGCTTGAATAAGTTGACTTTTTAAGATGAATGCTGGTTAGTAAATTGTGCTATTAATGTGGCACTGTTGTCACTGACTCCTTTTAATAGGCTTGCTGATGAGAGTTTTTCTCTTCCTTAGGAAATATGCCAGCCAGAATATAAAGTGTTTTTTAATATCATCCTGTTAATATTTCGGGAATTTGTAACCAGCTGACTGTTCTCTTTATTGCTTTTCTTTCCTTTTTTTTTTTCTTCTTTTTTTGCAGGCAGAGATTGTCAAGAGACTGAATGCTATCTGTGCACAAGTCATTCCTTTCCTGTCCCAAGAGGTAAGGCAGCTGGTTTCTGGGCCTGGGCCAGCAGGTGCCATTGTAGCGGTTTTGCAGAAAAGGGATTGTGGAACTGACTCTCTGGCCTTGTCTCTTGGTGTTTGTATTGCACGTTTCTAAGATACAGTGTTTGCATTCCAACTTCTACACCTTATTAATATGCAGTGCCATATAATTGTTTATATAATGGAATATTTTCTAATGTGCAAAGTAAAATTCAATTGGTAAAACATTTTGCTGTCATTGGATGACATAGTGTTGCTCAGAATTTTGACTGTTTGTCATAATGGCATCTAATAGGGTCAAATGAAAAGTTTCCCAGGGACAGGAGCTTGTTCTACACTTTTATCACTGGCATTAGGAGTTGGCAGAAGACATATCAAGTAGAAAGGCTTTACACAGTAAACAAACTAATGCAATTTTTTGGCTAGCTGCTTTGAAAAAGTTACTTATTGGGGCCGGCCCAGTGGTACAGTGGTTAGGTATGCACATTCCACTTTGGTGGCCTGGGGTTTTCCGGTTCGGATCCCGGGTGCGGACCTGGCACCGCTTGGCAAGCCATGCTGTGGTAGGTGTCCCACATAGAAACTAGAGGAAGATGGGTTCGGGTGTTAGCTCAGGGCCAGTCTTCCTCAGCAAAAAGAGGAGAATTGGTGGCAAGATGTCAGCTCAGGGCTAATCTTCCTCAACAAAACAAAAACTTATTATTACCTGATGAAGTCTGTGTTGTTGGTTCATTTGGAAAAAGACAGGCAGCATAGACTCAGTGGACTTAATGCTCTGGGTACCATGGTTCTCACCCATTGCCAAGGGCTGGTGTCCACTCATTCGCTTTCTCTTGCTCACCCCCAGTGGAAGTGCATGCTGTCTGCAGGTACCCACAGTGGAATGAGGAGACGCATTTCTACTGCCTGGTGACTTCCTTCTGGCTTTTTTTTCTCTGTGTTTGCTTACTTCTGTTAGTTACAAAGTTTAGGTGGGAGTGCTGGAAAGGTTCATTTGCTCAGGTAAGATCAGCTGTGAGAAGGAAGAAGCTAGCTAATGGAGTATCTGCATATCTTGCAGCCACAGTGCTTTGTGTTGTGGGCTAGAAGGCACCAAGTCACTGTCCTCCTACCCTTCAGTTCTTTTAAGTGTGTTGCGCCACCGCTTTTCAGGAGAGCGGTTCATTTGACTGCCTACAAGTGGGCATGTGCTGATGTTAGCGTGCAACTGGTATTTGAGTATGCGCGTGTATTATACATAGGTGGGTTCCTGTGTGTCATGTTATCTGGTCTGAGCTGGGTTAGACCTCAGTAACCATGAGTACCTTTCATCAGCTGTGTATCCCATGGGGGTGCTCATGTTCACAAACCGTGGACCTAGGTTAACATCCTGAATTCAAATGCTCTTCTGGATCACAAACAACAAAGGGTGTCTTGTCTTTCTCCCCCTTTAGATGTGACCACAAAACCACCACCCACTGTATCCCCATTTACCTACTCCTACTTAGGTTTTGCTTGTGATGACTAGATTAGATGGAGTGGTAAAGGAGAGTTAAGGGGCCTGTTTGCGTTTCTTTGGGAAGCCTGGCTGCCTTTGCCTGATGCAGACCAGTGTGTATTTCTTCTTACTTTTAGCAGGTCTGCTTGATGGAGATGGAGAATGGGAAGAATGTATAATGCACAGAGCTGTAACCAGGCTGAGGTGTCATACCCCAAGGTAGAGAGAAAAGCTTGAATTATCCCTGGGGTGGTATTAGCCCTGGACCTCTGCAGGCACAGACCCCTATGTATAATCACCGATACAGCGTTTTCCCATGGCATTTTTGTAGGATTTGTGGGGTTATGTTCAGAAGTGGAAGGAGGTCTTAGGGGTGTTGATGGAGGTGATTTGCCAATAGGTTGTTTTCCCACGTGAGTTCTGTTGTTTCTGTGAGCGGGTCCAATAAGAACAGAATGTGTAATGTGAGTGGTGCTGAGCAAGACTGGACTGGACTTAATTGGCGAAGAAAGTTGTACCCTGTAGAGGAAAGCCATGGGGAGATGCTGGCAACTCCTTTTCTGCTTGAGGCTGGGACTATAGGCATCATAATCTTACCAACTATTTATTTCTCCAATATTTTCGCATTTCTTGGTTGAAATCCTTGATTCATGTGTAATGAATGACCTGTGTCATGGTTTTCTAAATCCTAATTCAGTATATATCTTTTGCTTACTTTGGATTTAATTGGCTCTTCTTTTTTTAGTTTCCTAAGGTGTGTGTTTATCTTTTACTGTGTGGGCCACAGACGCGTTTGCTCCTGTCCAGTCCGGGCCTCTCTGATGTTTTGTGTCTGAACATTGCCCACCTGGTTCCTCCTGTGGGCGTTTGGTGAGCCTCAGACTCCTCACTTCTACCCTGAGGCCAGATGGACCAGAATCTGGAGGGAGGGAAGGAGGCAGGTTCTTAGAGGAAGATGAATTCTATTTCCTGTCTCCTCAGAGGCATGGAAAATGACCCTTGCATGGCTGCGAGCGTCACTCGGTGCCAGGACTGAAGGCTCTTAATCTGATCTTTTAACACCGGCTCTCTGTGTGACGGTCTCACTGCCAAAACGGCAGCTGTGGCATTCAAATTGATTTTAAAATGTTTTTATTTAAAAATTAAGTGATTGTATTCAGAAAAAAAGTGAAACATTCCCTGAAGACTGGTACATAAACTGCAGCCCAGTGGTTGATTTTGGAGTTTGACAGGAACAAGAGGTAAATTTACAGACATCTAGGTGAAGTCTATTTTTAATTTAGCCTCCCATGTGCTGATTAATGAACCTGCTTAATAATGCTTGTGTTTAGTTTGTCACATTTTCTGAAATTAAAAAAAATATATAGTACTGTATGATAGCCACTCAATAAATTGTTTTAATGGCAAGACTTTTTTTTAGAAGTAAAGGTTGTATAATTGTAGTTCAGAAGTACTTGAACTGTGTCTATGTATATAACAATCACAGGAAAAAGAACTTTCCTATTAGATTTCACTAAAACATTTTTTAAAAAGTTATAGCCAATATATATCTTAATGATGTGCTTGTTGCACTCACAGACCACTTCCAAAGTCCCGGGCGTTAGACGAAGATATTGCCACCTCTTACCATTAAAGTGAGGAACTGCAATTCTTAAAATTTTATAGGATCCCTACTATCAGAGAAATGTTATGAGTCCACCTCTCTGAAGCTGTTTTTTGCTCCCACTTTCTTTTAGGAATGGGTAAGACTGATCTATCTTCTGCTGCCCTCCGATTTCTTCTTTAAAAGGCAAATCTCAAAGTCACAAGTGGGAAGCTCTTCTCTATCCTGCTTTGGGTCTCCTTTGCTGGGGAGGAGCTATAAATAATCAACTCCCTGTTGGCAGTTCCAGAAGCAAGAGATGCCAGGATGATGACAGTCACATCTGGGTCGAGTCCTGGCCTCCCTGTTAGGCCTTGCTTGGCTTACTATGACCGAGTTAAGCTGGGTGACCTTTAGCAAGTGATTGCCCTCACTAAGCCTCAGTTTCCTTGTCCGTATGATGAGGTTAATAATAGCCTGGAATGCGTGTGATCCCTGTGAGGATTGCTTGGGATTATACACATGCGGTTGAGCACACAGTGAGCACCTCCTCATGTTGCCCGGCAGTAGTACTGGCTGCCGCGGCGCCAGGGAAGCTCCAGGTTTTCTTCTGGGAGGACCTGGAGCCAGCGCTCCCTCCCCTTTTTAGTCATTGCCTTCCAGAAGAATGCAAATTGGTTATCTTCCCTCTAATGTCCTTCTTATAGAAGGAAAAAAGTGTAAATTAAAACTGAACCCAGGGCTGTGAACTAGCTAAAAAATCTCAGTGAGGCATATTAGGTAGCCCCAAGGGTGATTTTCTTCTAGCTCCAAAAATTAGTTTTCCAATTTAGCAAACACCTGTCTCTCCTCAACCAGTAAGCAAAGATCCAGAAGGTGACAGCTCTTCAAGGTGGTCAGCCTGTAACGCTCCCCTCTGAAGGAGCAGTGGTTTAGGATGGGGCTGGTTTTACCCACACAGCGCTCTAGGAAAACAAGCTTCGCGTCCATTTGGGGAACTGGCTGTTTTGAAAATACCTGGTTGCTGAGCTGAAGTTAGTTTTGTTTTTACAAGTAGTTTATATGGATGGACTCTCCTTTTCATCAGTGATTTCAGGACATAGCTTGTAGACCATTAGACCTTATGGGCCCCTCGGCAGAGTTGAAGGATGCGGGTAAGTACGGACTTAACTCGAGTGCCCCACCCCTCAACACACCTTTAAGGAGATTCTGATGTAGATTTAAAACTATGTGCTGCTTGTGCAAGCGTTTCTGCTAATTTGGAATCCGACCAACTCTGCCTCTTACTGGCTTTGTGCTGGGAAAGTTGATCTCTCAGAGCCTTAATGTTCCTATAGAATGGCAAGAATAACCCCATCTTTATAATGTGTATTGTATGTATTAAAATGTAAAGCACTTGGGATAGTAAATGCTAGTTTTGTTTTTTTCCCTTTCCTGGGAAATGGATTCTATTCCAGCTTATTTTGGTTTCCAAGACCTTTGGAGAGGAAGGACTTTGTAAAAACTGGAAGAATTCAAGGTATATATTTCATAAGGAGCTGGCTGGCGGTCTTCCTGTGAAGGTAGCTGGGCCATGCGGCTCCAAGGACTGCTACCAATGGTGGGCAGTTAGCTCCACACCGATTATCTTTCAGAAGGAAGGGAATACTTTCTGTTTTTGGTAAACCAGTAAGTATTATCTTAATCTGTTAGATTGCTTAAACATTATATATTGGGCACTAGCTGAGGACCTGATTTGGAGGATTTTTGGGTTGGCTAGGGTATGTTTCATGGTGATCAACAAGGTGCACCTAAGACCTTTGAGAGCTTCAGACTCCTGGTGGGCTGTAGGTCAGTAGGTGAAAGGGTCTTACCTTATAGTTGAACATCTTTCCCCAGGGTACAGTGGTATTTTCAGAAATGTGTTGCTCTGCTAACAAGGAGCAGAGTTCATTGGAAGAGTTATGTGAGAGGCAGTGTGGTAAGAGCCTGAGGTCAGGCTGACTTGGGACCAAATCCTGGCTCAGCCGCTTGCTTCTCCCATTATCATGTTGAGCAAAATACCAGCTTTTCTGGGCTGCAGTTTCCTCATCCATATAACATGGTATCTGTGCTGTAGGGTTTGTTATATGAGGATAAGTTACAGTGTAAAGGACCTAGCTGGGTATTTGGCTGCTTTAACAGAGATCAAAGGAATGGTGATTTAGTGAAGTTAAAAGCTGCTCTCTCTCTGACATAACAGTTTGCATAGAAGCAGCTGTAGCTAATTTGGTGACTTCATGATGTGGTGAACTCAAGTCCCTTCTCTATTGATTTTCATCATCCCTAGCACCATCACGTCCTGCCCCAGCCAGCAGGAAGGTAAAGAGAGAGAGGGCGTGTGTGTTTTCTTTTAAGGGCATGATGTCGAGGATGCTCACCTTTTTGCTCACTTTGCAGTGGCCAATGCCTAGTTCCCTGCCCACAGCCAGCTGCAAGGAGACTTGGCAATGTGGTCTTAGCTGAGTGGCCATTATGCCCACCTAAAACTTATACTAATGCAAGAGAAGGGATATCAGGAGATAACAGGCAGTTGATTCTAGTCACAGTGCTGTGTATTAATTAACAATAGTGGTCATTATTATTATTGCCAGTGTTGATTTGAAGGGAGGTCCTATTGAACCAATGGTGTGTCTTTGCATGACAAACTTTAGCTCTGACTAGATAGTCAGCACAACTCATATTTTAATTTATCACAGAAAATATACAGTAATGCATAGTTCTTGTTATAGAAGTCTCCTCCCAGGTCTGAATTGTAAGGAAGAGAGTCACCTGTCAGGTCTTGTTTATCATTTATCCATTCACAAAAGGTGGAAAGGAACTCACATGGATGGTATGGGCCCTGTGGGCCGTCTAGGTCTAAAAGCACAGCTTATGTTTATGCTCATATTTTAAAAAGTACAAAGATTCTTGAAGACACCTCTCAATCAAATGATGGGTAGAGCAGATCACACATATGCCTGCCGTGTTTTGTGGTAGCCATGCTGGAAGGAAAATGCCACTTGAAGCTAGAAAAGTTATTGTTAGGGAAATCTCATCTTGTGAGTGGAACATTTTTCAAGTCTTTAAATTAGTCCTTTCCACCTTACCTATCTCAGACATACTGTTTTGTGAACATGTATTGTTCTTGAACTGGGGAAAATGGGATCAAATTTTTTGACAGTCTTCCTCTCGCATAAGTACATATCGTGGAAGATGTATTGGATAAATCACTCTTTGTTTTGTAGAGTTTTAAGACATCTTAGAAAAATTAACTCAGGTTGATTGTTTTGTAGCATCAAACTTGATCCATTTTAATGTCTTGGGCCTCAAATCATTTCCAAACCACAGCCTAAAGTAACCTGAAATGTGTATACCTTACTGGAGGGAGTGAGAGAGCATAAAAGTGGTTCCTCATGACCAGTGGCTTCCTAATTCCCATTTATTAAACCCATAGTCATCCTTACCTTTGGAGAAATGGCATTATTTATCTTTAACCTTGTTTTCAGCAGATTGCTACAACTTGTTTCTAGTCATTCAGTGCCAAGGAGGATGAATATTCCCCTCCTCCCCCACTCCTCTGTAATTCCTTAGCTGAATTTTCTTGTTCCCTGAGTTACTGAAACTGGATTGCTCCGAGGCTGCTGGAGGAGCCCTGTGGACCAGACCTCCCGAGTCACGGGGAGTCAGGGCGGTGCCCAGCTTGGAGGCCCGGGCTTACCTGTGAGCAGCTGGTTTTCCTTGCATCTGTAAATATTGATTTAACAAATGAAATAAAGAATTCAAATCATTCTTTTGACTACATTTAACAGTAGTTCTATGATCATTAGAATTTTTAGAGTATAAATGGGAAATTAGGAGTGAAAATTTTAAGCCTTCTACTTTTATTCTTATATTTACCTAGGGAAAAGGGAACATTCGAACCTGAATGCTTTTTAGTGCAAATTTAATTTTAACTCAAAGCTTGGTTTTTATTGCCCTGTTAGCTTTTCTAACGGGTAGTAGCAAGTAGTTAGTGTTTTTTTGCCAGAATTCTGTTTGTTTGGGTGCTCTGCATTGCATTTAAATGGTAGAAAATATACAACTTATGTAATGGTGATAATAGGCATTTATTTAAATTCCAATAGGCTAGAATAGCTAGTGAAATCAAATGATACATGAATTTCTATTTTGGACATGCCATAAATTTGGTTCTTTTAATTTGATGGAAGACCAGCCCTTTCTGAGATATATGAGATATAGGTGTATCTCAAATGCTGTTTATTTGGCATCTGGGTTAACACAGTACTGATTTACTCTGAACCACATTTTACATGTATAGAATAATGGTAAAATGGAAGTTGAAAAACGTGATCAGTCACTTTCATATTGTGCCTTAGGGAGGAAATGAACAAAATGCGGTGGTTACATGCACTGGTGGCAGTGTTCTCGCCTCATAATGGCACCAGGTTAACTCATCTTATTGCTTGTTAACTTTGTAAGGAATCAATGGCTTGTGATAACACGGTTTGATGTTAGGAGAGCTTGGCTGAAACCACCAGAGATCCCCTGATAAGTATGCAGTGACACCCGTAAGTCTGTCTTCAAGAGCATTCATTAAATGCCAGCAGCCTTCACAGGAGACGTCTGCTTCCCAATCAGGGCCATTTTATCAGAGTTAGCAAGGTATTATGACAGCCCCGTATATCTAAGGAATGTCCTGAAGTAACTAATAGACCTGGATTGGGGCTTTAGAGGATTTGGTCCATTTTTCTGATTTCCGCATTGGCCCACCTTTTATTTAAAATGTATTTTTTCCCCACAATACTGAATGAGGTATCAGAGAGCATAATCCTGTCTCAGGTACCATGGTTGACTTATTGGCTTGTTCTACATGACCATGTGTTTTGGTGATAATTGGATGTTTGGTGAGATCCTTATGGTGGCATTATGGCCTGCTTGTCCTCAGCAAGTGAAAGATGATTCTCCAGAGGGAGAACTTTTTTTCTGCAGGTTTAAATGTGGACCACCTTCCAAAGGCAGCAGTGCTAAAAACCCTTATCTTTATGTGTCCAAAGAAATTAGCGTTAATTTGAGAAATTGATTCATTTCTTTGACTTTCAGTTAGGCAGTGATTGGATTATTACTGGGGCTAAGCTATACCATACTTTAAGTAGAGATGCATTGCCTAATACAGTAGCCAGAGCCATTTGTGACTATTTGGATTTAAAGTTAAATAAGGTTAATAATTCAGTTTCCCAGTCACGTTAGCCACATTTCAGGTGCTCATTATCCACCCATATGTGGCTAGTGGCCACCATATTCTTAGCACAGATCTAGAACATTTCTGACATTGCAGAAAGTTCTATTGGAAAGCATGGACTTGAGCTTGTTGGATCTATCAAAGAATGGCCGATCCCCAGCTGAATGAAAATGGAGAAGACAAGGCTGAAGGATCAGAAAGAAAAAGACCTTGGGCATTATTTCCCAAGGTGTGCTCCTCAGAGCTTTAATCCCATATTCCATAGCTGAAGTTGTTTGGAAAGCCCTGTGTACATATTCACTCTGTTTGAGATTTAAAGCTCGAAGAAGACCTGCAGTTTACCAGATGTTAGCCAAATTAAACCTGGTTTTTTTTTTTTTTAAAGTAATACCTAACAACTTATGAGACCAACGTTTCCTTGAATACCATTTAGAAGAGGCTGACTTGAGGAGTTTTTGGTTAAATTTGAGGCTTTTTTGTGTCAATAAACTTGGTAGAGTTACTGACAAAAGCTCAGTAGGATTTTAGCCTGACTTACTGGACACGGACATTCAGTTTGTTCTGCTCAGCCACACCTGGAGTACTGTGTCTAGTCACGTCAGGCATCAGGCATACCAGAGGAGTAGCCCGGAAGATGAGTGGCCTAGAGCCAGTGACCGGGGGATATTTATCCTGGAATAGAGAGAATTGAACACAGGCATTCTGCCATCTTCAAATACCTGAAGGGCACTCCAGTGGAGGAGAATTTAGAGGCAAAACTGGGGCCAGTGAGAAGAAGTTATGGGGAGTAGATTTCACTCACTATTAGGGCCCATTATTCCCAAATGGAAAAAAGCTTCTCTGTGAGGTAGTGAATTCCTTTTCAGAGGATGTAATCAAGCAGAGGCTGATTGATTACTTACTAGGGTGTGACAGAGGAGATTCATCATTAGATATAGTAATGGCCTTTGACCTGTGGTTGGTGCTGCAATGCCACCATCCCATTCCCCTCAGCCCAGGCAGCATTTAGAAGTCTGTAGGCATTTGGAAATATGGAGGGTGGTTTGTTGGTTGGTTGGTACAGTGCTTGGGAGGCTACTGGCATCTGGATCTCGTGATTTCTGAAGGCTCTTTCTAGTTCAGATTGAGTGGTTTTTCATGTACATGTGGCTAATGATTCCTGTTGGCAGAAAGGATCTTTGGTCCAAGTTCAGGCCTCAGTGTCCTTCACCTAGAATACTGCGTTAGCCTTCTAGCTGTTCTCCCTCCAGTCTGGTTCACCTCCCTGCCGTCTGGCTTCTTCTTATTCCCAGGTCTGTCTTACTAAAATGCAGAACTGATGGCACTCTGCTGCTAAAAAATTTTAATAAAAAATGTCTTACCAGGATAAAGTCCAACTTCTTTGCATGTCATGCAAAGCCCTTCAACTGTTTGGGCTCCTCCTGCCTTACAGATTTCACTTCCCACTAGTAGTACGTGGTTCTATAGGGTAGGCCTGTGTCGTACTCAAATGACTTAATGACTTTATGCGCTTGCCTTTGCTCTTCTTTTTGTGAATACCTCTTCCACTTTAAAGAGTTTTGCATGAGTGTCTTGCCACACATGCCCAAGAAGGCCCTCAAAATCCTACTGTGCCTTGTCTCTCCCAACTTCCCCTACCCTAGTCTCCTCCTCCAGCCACACATTCTTTCTCTTCCTTGACAGACAAGCTCCTTTCCCCCTCAGGGACCTTACGCAAGCAAGCTGTTCCCTCCCCTTGGAATTCTTTTCTCCTTGCTCTTCATCCACAGAGCTCCTGCAGATCTTTCAAGTCCCAGTTGTTGGGTCAGCTTCCTTAGGGAGTCTTCCCTCAGCCCTAAGATTAGGTTAGATAATTCCCTGATAAGTGATTGCATAGCATCCTGTAATTTTCTTCATGGACATTACTCTCCAACTGTAATTACTTTACAGAGCCTCTTGAGTATTATGCATTGTCTGTCTTGTTCATTATTCTAATCTCAGTTCCTACCACAGTGCCTGGTGCATAGTAGGTGCGGAAATAATTGGATGAATGAATAAGAAAACAAAACCCTATCCTCCTGCCCCAGGAAATGTGCTGGCCGTTCCTTCCTGTAACTTCCCCTGGGATTCTCTCTCCTATATTCTGGTACTGTAGGGCACTCTCTATGTCTGGAAGTTCTGTGAGGAGGGGGACCGTTATCTCTTGCTCACTTGTGTCTCCACCTGTCAGGAGTGTCAGTGTTGTTCATTATAAGAATCATACTTCATTTTACATCTCTGTTCTTACTACCCCTTTACTGACCCTATCAATAAGGGAGATATTTTAAAAAATTCTAGGATATAATATAGAGTTTTTTATTACTGTTTTTATTAGAGGTATCACATCTATTGCCATGCCCTAAAGTACTTTCATGGCAGGTATTGTCATTGTAATCTCTTCTGAGAAGCGTACGTTAAACACGGATTGTACACACTTTAGTGGTTTGTTAAGATCTGTTTCTCAGCAGGCTTTGTTGGACTGCTGAGCTTATATTAATTATTTCAGCCTCTTTCTTGTAGAAAAAAGTTTTCAATGCTTTTCCAGAACAAATGCAAAAATAATTTTATGATGAAAGTAAGTAGGCAAGTGATTTAGCATATAGAATTTCATTTTACTGGCTTTTTTTTTTTCCAACTGTGCTTGTATTCATTAAATCTCAATATTTTATTGAGATATAATTTACACATCATAAAATTCACTGATTGTAAATGTACAATTTAACGGTTTTTAGTAAATTTACAGAGTTGTGCAACCATAACCACAATGTGTAGGGGTTTTTTTTTTTTCAGGATTTTAAAAAAGATTATCAATCACAGTATTTTAAAGAATAAATAATTGGGCATTCTTTTCCTCTTCCAAATCCCTGTTAGAGGCCCCCTCTCTCACCCTTGGCTTATTAATATATTCTCAGTGGCATTTTATTTGGTGGCACTGGTGAAAAGGTCACACCGGGAGCTCATATCTGAGTGAGCAGCTTGAGCAATAAGAGCAGCCATAGTGTTGCCTGCCGCAGATTTCCTGGGGCTGGAGTGGCTGTCACCACTTGTGGTGAGGGGGCTGAGGGGATAGGCAGGAAGTGGGAGAGGAAATGAGATGTAGGGTGGAGTGAGGAGAGGAACAGATGGGGCAGGGGAAGAAAAGGGGAAGAGATGGCAGACATAATGGGAAAGCCATCGTGGTTCTGAGAAGATGTGAAAAACTTGCTGTATTTTCTGAATCACAGAGCTTACTTGTTAAAATTTGAAAATGGAAAAAAAAATGCCCCCTGTGGGTCAGTTTATGGGAGTACTTTAGGCTTCTTTCTCGAGTGTTCATTTTTTCTTTTGTGATCGTTTACCCCTTCTTCCCCAAGTTTTAATTTTCACCCCTTTCCTGGTGTGTGCTGCTTTAGTCTGTGGTGTAATGTTACTGTGTGGCTGAGTGAGCAATGTTGGGTGTTTCTGGTGCTTTGAGAGCACACAGGGGAGGAGGCATTCTTTCCCTTAGGGAGCTTCTGTTCCAAAGGTCCTTAAACAGCAGATGATTCACAGTTGTAAGCAGAAATAGGGAAGTAAAATCCTGAACTACAGGTGAAGTTCAGATGTGGTATTATAGCCCATGGCCATTGCCATGAGAGCAAAGGGAGGAGCTCAGTTGTGACTTCCATTGTCATTTTAGATTTTTAGCAAGAGTTTCTATAGGAGCATGTGAGTGTTATGGTTCACTGGTGTGTTTCTGGTTTTCTCAGTAAATGCACTTGATTTTAATGCTGAGCCAGAGCGGTTTCAGCCTAAGGCATCTTTGCCCATCTTGGCAGTTGGAATCCAGTTTATGAAGCAAGAGTTGATCAATCTTCATGGTAGGAAGGGCTTAACTAGATGCATTTTCTGCATCTCTGTCTCATAGAAGTGTTCTTTGAGTACTTAATACAGAGTAGATGATATTTCAGTAATACGGAGATTTTTCAGTAATATACAGAAATGGCACAGAGTAAGAGCTTAAAAGCTTTTGTTGAATGAATGGGTGCATGAGTGGAATGAATGATATACCTCTTGGATGTATACACATGTGGTGTTTTGGCGTCTGTTTCAGTGTTTTGGACATTTTGCGCAGCCATTGTTGAATGTTGGAAAGTAAGAGGTGGGAAATCCCATAAAATTTCCATGCATGTACTCACTTTGAGTACTAGATAAGTCTCAGAGTCGTCCTACATGTTATCTTTTTCTCTGCTTTCCAACTGCTGCCATTTTTCACTACTCTGATACACACATTGCCTTAAATCTAAACATGAGCTCTGTGCTTGGCACATAGTAGGTAGTCAGTAAACATACATGGTCAGGCTGGCTTCGAGGAGAAACTACTGTTACTGCTCATTTTACTGACTATGCCTCTTGATTCCTTTTAGTGTTTTCATAAATCTTTAGGATTTTTACTTTCTTTGGAGAAAAGAGGGAAATTAATTATTTCACTTTGACAAATACTTTATTAAAGAGTAAGAGAATGGATGGAGATATCTATGAAGACTTTGGGATTGCTTCTTAAGCCCTTATTTTTAAACTCTTACAGTTAAAAAAAAAAAAATCAGAGATACGTAGTTTAATGTTCTGAGTTTTAGTAAAAGCTTAAAATGCAGTGATCTGTTATTTGACATTTTTCTTCCCATTAGTTGCAGGCACAAAATACACATTTCTATTAGGAAATCAAGGATGAAAACACCACTTGTAGATGACTAATTTAAGCAGTTTCCCTTCCCACATCACCCCCTCACCCCCCATCACCACCCCTCCACAGCTGGGAGGTGGATAGTGGTCACCCTGGTTGATCTCAGTGACTGTGTGTTTGAGGGTTTTGGAATGTAGTGCGAGGTAGCTCAGGGAGAATTTCATGTTTCACTCGTGGCTTACCTCTTTGTATGTATTGGGCAGTATGATAGCTGAGCTTCATGTTCACTTCAAGTCAGTGGAGAAAGTTAACTACATTTCTCAACTGGGATCAGCCAAAATGAGACTCTTGCCGACCACACAGAGGACTGCCTGTTTCACAGCACAGTCCCTTTGGCTCTTCATTCACTAAACCTAGTGAAAGAAGTCCAGAAGAGACTATTTTAGACCGAATTTGAGTGTGTAGATCCTAGAATGTTCGAGTGTATTTAGTTGGGAATAATATTTACACTTTGGGGGTACTTGTCTAAGCTGTTGTGTATGTCCGAATGTAAGTGAGTGCCTCCATGTTGAGACGTCTGTGCTATTTTTCTAATGTTATAAAAATTACTAATGGCAGTTCTTGCTCATTTTCTTTAGAACTGAATCATGGATAGAGGGATTTTCATATACTATTCGTCCTAGTTTTTCCAAAGGAAAACTAACTTAAACTTGCAGGTTTTGGTTTTTCTATTGCATTTAAAAGAAATACCTGAAGTTCTTAAACTTTACTGCTAGGGAGAGTTGTACATTTTTAATCCCTTTTAAATTTGCAGCCCTTCCTGACAGAAATTAAAATGTGAACACTTTTTACATTTCCAGAAGAAACATGAATGTTTAGTTCTGTATGTCCTTCCGGTGTTTACTCTAACAGACAGCAGGAAAAATTTTAAAAATAAATACTTATAGGAAGTATTTTCAAAGTTTTTATGTAGATGGCAGAGAAAAGGGGGTACAAAGAAAGCAGGTCAAATGGGTTCTGTTGTTTTGTTTGTAGTATTAGTGGAAGGTGTTGGGTCAGTTTGCATCACTGACATGAAAGGAAAATGTAAGCTGCTTCTACCAGTTGTAAGGGAGCATCCTTCATGGGGGCGCAGTTGGATGCCCAGTTAGTTCTCAGCAGTGTAGACCCAAATGTACCCTAGAGATTTAGTCACCCTCCACCTGGGGCTTCTATTTGGAGTATGGAGACCCCTAAATCCTATTTTGCATGTAATTGAAGGTAGAGGACATGTTAGGAAAAGCTGTTCTTGACTGAGTAGACACAAATAATTGTATTCTGTTTCTGATCTTCATTTATAGCACCAGCAACAAGTGGTGCAGGCTGTGGAACGGGCCAAGCAGGTGACCATGGCAGAACTGAACGCCATCATTGGGGTACGTGGCCTTTCCATTTTAGCTCTGATCTTAGTGTTTGTCATCAGTTCTCTTGCTTTCTCTTCTTAAATTTTATTCCATCAAAGGGGCAAAGGGCAATAGAAGTCCATAAAGTGAAATTAAGCACTTTGCCTTCAGTCTCATGTGAAATTTGATGGCTGCCTCAGAAACTTTGGATCACATTCTCACCAATTCAGGTTGACATGTTCCCAAAAATTCTCCCCTAAGGAGACTGGGTAGTTCTCTTTTATAATATTTCTTTTGCAATCAGCTTCTGTTGCTAACCTATGCCAGAAAAAAGATACAGATTGCCCTGATGTCAAAATGGCCTGATTTTTTTATCTTTCCTCAAATATAGATTATCTTAATTATTATCATTTTTAGTGAAATGTGCATTTTCACATCTCCCTGCTACTCTTCCTCCCTTGTGATGAGTGGTTCTTGTGGGCTAGTGTCCATTTGTAGTAGAAAATAATAGATGAACTACACCTTTCTGAAAAATCAGTGGCCTAGTTGTAAAATCCTTCCTGCATAGTAGCATTAATGTTGCATAGAAATCCTGCTGGAATTCATGGGTTTGGGCAGTCACTCCACTTCCATTTTGTTCTCCCAGATTAAGATAACAAGTAATAAAATAAGGTGCTAAAACTTAGAAATAATAAAGGTGAGAAATCTTAGCTGAAAAGAGCACACTACTCACATCTCTATTTATGCACCTGGTACAAGCAGTTCCTTAGGTTATTCTAATAAAGACACTACAACTGTGCCTTCCTCTTTCTGCCCCCTCCCAAATACTTTCTTTTGTGTATAAATTATACACAAAAGTCTTTTCTCTTTTTTCCCCTCAGTGTATCAAACATACTTTGAAATGCTAATTATTCCATTTACTTTCATTAAAATTCAAATTGCCGAGTGAAGATGCGGAGAAGGGTCGCCTGATAATCAATCTGAAGTGAAGATATTGCTTCAATTACGCCTCTGTCTTTTAACAAGGAAATCAGAACTCTGGGGTGACTGCCGATGGTGGTAGGGCAGTAGTCTGATTGTAGCTTGTTTTTTGATGAGCTGTTTTGAGCTCTATTTTGTGTCCCTCTGACCACAAGAAAACAGTGGTAGTAAATTAGAAGACATAATAAAGGAGAAAGAGTAACCTTTATTTCCTCAGAAGGGCTCTTGGGAAAGAAGAGCCTGAATCAGAACAAGCCACACTACAGACTCACTTGTCATACATTTTCTGCCAGGGGTGAGGGAGAGATGAGAGATGATTATGTTTCACAGTTAGTTTTTATTTCCTAAAATTCCAGAAAAGAGTAGCGTAATAAATTTTTTAAAACACTGAGAAGGCATTCATCTTAAAGTTAGTGTATATGTATATATACCAGTTGTGTTTGCTCGAAGTGTGTGTTGTATTCACGCTGGGCTGGTTTTGGTTACCAAATCTCTCGAGGTCACCAGGGGCAGAATCTGCTTTTTTCAGCCGCTACCCTGTCCGCCGTCCGCCGTGAAGGAGACTGTGTGGAGTGAGGACTGACCGGAGGGCTTGCTGGGGCATTTCTGGCTTAGTGTTGATTGATTGTCTGAAATGCTAAAACGCAGGTAGCCATCCTACCTTCTGTCTGGTTGGCATCCTTCTGAAGGAAAACGGTGCTTTTTGTTTCTTTTTCGAGTCTTATTAGTTACTGTCTGTACACTGGAGAGATTAATCTAAATCAAAAACACATTGTTTTGTGTTGGATGTTGCTTAGAAACTTGAGGGGAGGTATAAAATCAGAACAAGTGCCCTTCCCTTCATCACATCAAGTACACTTTTAATACTGTTTTATATCTGTTTCATTTTACATATTTTGTTTTGAATGGGATGGCAGATTGCCTTTTCTCAGGGAAAGGATGACTTATTAGACTGTAGCCAAGTTACTGACAGACATATTGTGCGTGTATGGATTTAATTATTAAAACAAAGCTAATTTAATTTTGTGACTTAAAAACTTATTTGAAGAATTAACTCAGTCGAATTGCATGCTATCAAAGCAGCATGTGCTGTAGTTGCTGGATCTGGTGGGATTTCCAAATTATTTGTATCCTAGTAGAAAATGGAATAAAAAAATCACATAACCTGACTATTCTGAAAAATTGATTGCAGAAATAGAAAAACAAACCCAGCAGTTTTCAGGAGTCACAAACCAAGCAAGAAAAGAGCTCAATTATCAACTTACTTGCTGCCTTTCTGCTGCTGCTGTCCTCTGTCGTCTTTGGTCTTTTGTCTGTTTCAGCCCTGGTAGTGCCTTGTGTCCAGTCGTTTTCAGAGTTGTAACACTGTGGACTTTTAAATGCACCCGCTGTTCTGGCTGCCCTTGGACATGGCCGTGTTGTGAGGTGCTGGTATTTTGACCTGCTACTGAAAGTGGTGAGGGGTCAATTTTAGATTTTTGTTACTTGATCTTTAGAATGTAGTCGGCAACAATTTTGTGCACGGAGGGAATGAAAATTTTTCCTCCTGAGAGGCAAAGCCCTGTCTGAAGCCCCTGCACACCTTCATTTGTTTATCGGTGCACATGCATCTGTTTTATATGTGTGTGCACCATCTACACAAGCACAAATGTTCCCAGATTTAATGAAATCTGATGAAGCACCTTTTTAACTCTGCAATATTATTCTACCTTCATTGGCAAATGAGCCAAACCAGTGATCCATGCAGTTTAAATGCAAAATGCTGAAGTGAGCCTGAAACCTGGAGAGGCAGCTTGTTCTCTTGACAGTAAGCTAGTTGTGTTTAATGGAATGAAACACAGTTATAATGATTTCTTTCACAGGTCATGTTCAGTTTAAAACTGTTGATAGATTGAAATAAGTTAAATATCATTTATCTTTTATTTATAAGGAAAAAACCCAGGAAAATTCCTGTGTTGTTTTCTGCAGTTAATATTTTGTGTTTTGTTTTGAATTGGTCGTATTTTACACTTCCCTGAAGCTTTCCCGCAGTTTCCCCAAATGGGCTGAGGGAGCGTTGTGTCTCTGGTTTGATCTTGTCATGTGTCCTACTAGCCACTGTGTTTTTAAATTAGAATTTCTGCGCGATCACACTGTTGGAACAACACACAAATTGTAGTTTTAAATCAGTAATATGATCTAATTAGAAATGATGTTTTCATTTCCTGTATTATTAAATTGAGTCATCTGACTATCTTAAAATGCTTTTTAAATCCATTACACTATATAATCAGCACATGCTGTGTGAATGTGGTAATGCTTAATAAAGGAGGCTGATTTGGAACCTCATAAGAATCTCTCCAAAGAAACTACCATTAAGAAAAAAGTTTTGTTAGTACAAACATTGCAAAAGGAAATGTTTGGCTTGTAAAAACAGAAAATGGAGTTTCTTTGGATCCCCTCCCCCTCTTTTTTAACCTGACTCTTTGAAGAATAAAATGATAGAAATATGCTTTTTTTTTTTAAAAAAAAGCAAAGCACACTCCCTTAAAGAAATCCTTAAGAACAGGTATGCCATGGTGTTGTAGGAAAATGCAGTTTAGCACAAGAAATGCTGAACCTCAATTTTTAGCAGTGACATTTTAATGATAGGAAGTCTGCAAAATTATTTGCCATCAATTGTGAAGGCAATAACAAGCCTTGGTGGTTTTTCACACTCTCTGTGTTAAGTGCTTTCAGAATGACAGCGTAAACTGTGTTAGAGAACTCCAAGGAAGTAAAACTGATTAAAATGTTCATGCTTGAATGGTGCTGATGGAATAGTTCATTTGGACTTTCTCTACCTCCTGCAGCTCAAGCTGAAATATTAAAATTCAGTGGATTTAAATCTCTCTCCTCTCAGCTCAGGAAAAAAACATTACATTTTAATAGGTTTTAAACCCATAATTCATTGGTTTGGAGCAGCACTATTAAATCTATTTAAATATTACTTGTATTACTAAGGAAATGATTTAAATGACTTTGCCTTTACCATCCTCTGTGTTTGAGTTGATTTAAAAAAAGAAAGACAATACCTTTGGGGTTTTTTTCTTTCCTCTTAACATTTGTTTTATTGTCCTTGTCATATGATTGGCCCTTAAATTATATACATACACATTCCAGATTGGCATTTTGGCAGAGGGTCTTGCTGTATGATAGTTTTAAAACGTGTGTCCCTCTTTTTTCATTATAGATTTCAAAATGCCGTTTTCAGTTTCAGAGGCATTTAGATGCGCCACTGTGGTCATTTCCCTTGTTGTCTTTTTAAACTAATTGGCTGTTAGGCAAAAAACTGAAAGATATAAATTTGTAGGTAAATATAAAAACTTGTGTTTGTGTGTTTGTTTTCCCCTCCCTCACATGACAGCGTCCAATAACACAAAATTTGAATAAAATTAAAAATACAACTTCACTTTCTTAACAAAAGCAAAAGTTATTAAGTATCAAAAAAGCCGTATTTTCCTCTCTTCTGTGTTTACTCATAAAGGGTTTTCCAGAGATATTGTTACTTTTGCAGTGGCCTTGCTGTTGTCCTCTTTTGGGCACAGATATGGCAGCAGTGCTGAGCAGTGTTGTCCTTACCAGGCCCACCTTACCCCTCCTCTGCATTTCTCTCCTGCCTTTGTCATTACAGCATGTTATCCCCAGCTTGAGCCACCTCCCGAAAGCCACACTGGGAAGCTCTTGCATTTTCCCAGTGCTTTTTTTGGGGACTCCACCCTTCATTTACGCATGTGCAGCGTGGAAGCATGAGAGAGCTGCCCCCCACCCCATGGGGTAATCCTCGACCCTTAGGGAGTCAGTCACTGGAAGGCCCCCCTCCTGTCCTTTTGGTGGGCAGTTTTAAGTGCTTTCTGTGTTCCTCCACGAAGGATCCCAGCAGAATGGAGCTTCAGTTGCCTGTGGTGGTGATCAACTCAAGAATATATCCTTGTTTTGAGTTTCTCTCCTCTGATTCACTTTCCCTATGCCCCACGCCTGTTCTGGGATCATTTCTCAAAACTACCGGCAGCCAAGCCCTGTCCCTCCACTTTTCTAGAGGAACTAAGACACTCAGGATTTGACTTCACAGGCCTCAAGCTCTTTAAGGAGGCTTTCTGGTGTGGGTAGGCAGTTGTACTCTTGTGCCAGAATCATGGTTTGTTTTCTGATGTGAATTCTGTGCATAAAACATTTTCTTTAACAGCCTAGCTTTTACATTGTTTTTTAAGTAAGTAATTTTCAGTATACTTACAGGTGAGCTTCCCTTTTTTGTCCTCCCAGCTGATTACTATTGGTATTTTCTAAATATGGAGTAAACTTAAAAACGAGCCAGAAAATTGATTTGTGTTTTATCAGAGATTGTTGTTCAGCTTTGTTACTGTCTACTGAAGAGTGTGCCTGGAGCTTAAAGGCCTTATACGATATGCCGGCCCCTGACGGCATGATGTGCACAGCTTGGTAACACTGGGAAAGGGGAAAGAGGCTGGTGTTCTGTAATTGTAGGGCTTTGCTTACCTGCCCTCAGAAAGCATGATAAAGTTTGATTGCACGTAAGCCAGAGCAGCTGTACATCGTAAGTCCACACATTCCTCTCTATCTTGTACTGGTGTGCCTTCCCCTCACCTTTTCTTTTTAAACTGGTTCATTTACTGTGGATCAGGAGACTATGTTATTGAGTGTTGTAGTCATAATCTAATCTTTGTGCTACAGTTTGATGAGGCTCTAAGAGGCAGTAATTTCCCTTCTCTCATAACAAAGACTCTCATATATTTAAGTAATTTTTTAGCTCTGTCTCCACTTCAGAACTCCGTAAAAAACCTCGGTAAAGAACAGGATTTGTAATTTATGCGTATGGTGTGCTTTTAATTTCTGTTACAAAGCTGCCCTAGAAGAATTTTTTCTTGTTGCTAACGTGAAGGACTACTGTTTGTTCTTTGCATTGAGGGAGGAGATCTCTCCTCCTTCCCCCAATAAATGCATTTTCATGGCTCCAGGTAGAGTTAAGTGCAGAGAGTCACAAGAGCTGTAGAATGTCTCTCACTGGGTGCCTCTGACTTAGCTTAAGGTATGTGAGCATTGGGCTCCCGCTAGGAAGAGAACAGAGTTTCCCAGATCTGGGAATCTGCATTTCATTCACACCACAACACAGCAGGCCCAACCTGTATAGGGGTCCAGGGGTCCTGGTGGAACTGTTACACAGAAAAACAGCTTTCACTCAAGGCAGCTTGCAAGCTTGTTTGCACATTGTTATCCCTAATGATTGGTTAGTGTCCTCCCATTTTGCTTCCCTTTCTCTAATTCTCTGATTGACTTCCTCCTGGTAGTGTTCCTGCAAGCAGCACCTCCAGCTCATGTCTAGTAAGCCTTCTTTCCCTGTGCGCCCAGCCTGCCTTGTGTCCCTGAGAGCTGGGAGGGAGGGAGCTGGCCTAGGCTGTAAGACAGGCAAGCTCACCCCAAACGGGCAGCGAAAGAGTTGGTGACTTAGGCTAAGTTTTAAGGACTATTATTGTGTATTCCTCAAAGCTCCCTCTGTTTGAGAAAATCCTACCTGAAAATGCATTCGTGATCTTAAGTGTTCTCCTAAAGACCTTTTGTAGAAAGGTTAAAACCTTTTAGTGAATGGTAAGAATGATTTATGATTACATCCACTCATTCATTCATTCCACAAATATTTGAGTATCTTCACCAAATCCTATCAAAGGGGCACATTTTAATTTTCACTTTGAATGTTATTTTTAAATGTTTTCTGAAATGATCCTCAAATTACATTTAAATCATTTTATTAAGGTTTTATTAGTTGTAATCGTTTTTGGTTTTACATTTTACTACACATAATAAGCTTTTAATTAACACATTTTAATTTTGGTACAACTTCAGTTTCCAAGGATAACAGGGTAAAGAAAGAGATAATAGAAAACATGATAAAAATGAGGCTGCATATGTTTACAGATTTGTATATTTTTTATATTTGCAGCTATTTGGAATTAGGAATCTAGAAATACGAATCATTATTCTTTTTTTAAGTCAGGTTTATTGAGGTCTAGTTTACATAGAGGAAATTTTCCTTTTCTAGCATACGGTGTGATGAGTTTTGACCACCAAGTGCAGTTGTGTAACTGCCACCACTCTCAAGATACAGAGCATTTCTCTCTAGCCCTACCCTGTTCCTCCAAATTCTCTTATTCTTTGTAGTCAGTGCTATTCTCTACTCTAGTCCCTGGAGACCACCGATAATGTTTTTTCTTCCAAAGTGAGCATTTTTGAGAATGTTGTGTAAGTGGAATTACACACTATAATGTAGCCTTTTGAGTTTTCATCCTTCATTTAGCATAATGCCTTTGAGATCTGTCCGTGTGTTTCCCTGGATCAGTACTAGTTAGTGCCTTTGTAGAGCTGGGTAATATTCCATTATATGGATGTACCCGTTTGTTTACCTTCACCCCTTGAAGGACATTGGGTTTTCTCCAGGTTTTGGTGATTCGTAAATAAAGCCCCAAGAAATATTCACATACAGGTTTTTGTAGAATATAAGTTTTCATTTGGGGGGCAGTTACTTGGAAGTAGGATTGCTCAGTTTTACGTTTAACTTTCTAAGTGGCTGCCCTAGGTTTGCCAAGTGACCATTTTGTTTTCAGTCTCACTAGTCTGTATGAGAGAGCCCTTGCTCCACATCCTCACCAGCATGTGGAATTCTAGGTTTTTGGAGTTTTTTAGCCGTTTCTAATAGCTGTACGGTGGTACTCATGTTTTTATGCATTTCTGTAATAGCTAATGAGGTTTCTTTTTATGTGCTTGTTTCCCATACCTATATCTTCTCTGACGAGTATCTGCTCAAATCTTTGCCTTGTTTTTTCTTGAGTCAGTTCTTTTTTATTTTTGAGTTTTGAGAGTTTTTTAATATTCTGGATTTAAGTCCTTCATGTATTTTTCAAATATATTCTCCCAATCTGTGGTGCTTAATTTTTTTTAATAGTGTTTGAAGAACAGAAGTTTTTAACATGGATGATGTCTAATTTATGACTATTTTTTATGAGTCTTACTTTTGATGTGTTCCTCAGTGATCTTTGCCTAACCCACCACAAAGGTTTTCTTGTAGAAATTTTACATTTAGGTCCATGATCCAGTTGAAGTTAATTTTTGTTTATGGCGTGAGTTGTGGGTAGAGTTTCTTTTTTCTTTTTTTTTTCAGATGGACATCCGATTCACTGGTTCCAGCACCATTTGTTGAAAAGACTGTCTTTTCTCCATTGAATTGCATTTGTACCATTGTTGAAAATTGATCGACTCTATGTGTGGGTCCATTTCTAGGCTCTATTCTCTTCCGTTCGAGTGCATAGCTAGTCTTTTGCCAGTGACACAGTGTCTTGATTTCTGTAGCTTTCATTATTGATATTCTCCATTCTATTTTGTGCTTATTCTTTACTGTTCTCACCCTCTTTCCAGTACCCCTCAGAGCTCTGGTTAAAACTCAGAACTCAGGAAGGTTAACCCTTTGCTCTGATGGCTGCCCATTTTGCTTAGAATGAAGTTGAAATTTCTTACCATGGCCTGCAAGACGGTGAGCTGACCCTTCACCCACCTCTCTGATGTCGTCTACTACTCATTCTCTTTATTTGACTTGTCCTTCAGGCACATGGCCTTTTTCTTCTGTCCCTAGATCACCCCAGGCATCTTCTTGACTGAGGGTTTGTGCACCACCTCTTCCACCCTCTAGAATGTCCGTCTTCCACCTCTTGACGTGGTTTTCCTCATGCTCTTCTTTGAAGTCCCATCTCAGATTTCATCTCCTGAGAAAGGATTTCTCTGGCTGGCAGATGTTAATAGCTCTTTCACATAACTCATTCTCTGTCCCATTAGCCCATTTTATTTTTCTCATAGCAATAACCATTTATGTGTGTGATTTTCCCGTCACTAGAACGTGAGATCTTGTTCATTTCTATAGCCATGGTGCCTAGGACGATATCTAGCTCATCTTTTTCAATAAATATTTGTACAATAAGTACTCAGTAACTGTTGAATAAATGTACAATAATTTGTTTATAATATTTAATAAAGATCTGTTCAATAAATATTTGTTAAATGAACAAATAATCAGTTTTGAGCTATTTTCACATTGGGACTTTTACCCCCACAATTTTGAGCCAAGATTGAGAGAAATTGTGAACTGATAGATAATACACAATTCTGGCTATCACCTATATAGTATGAGCTTAGGAATTTCACTTAGAAGTTTTCTCACCTGCGGTGTAGAATGCAGGACCGGAGCTGATAGCCCCTGAAGTATTATCTGCTCTTCTAACATCGTATGGTTTTGTAAACCTCTTTGTTTTGATGATCATAGGATATTTTTAAAACTTAGGGACCTTTTGATTTCTCTGGATTTATTGTATCCCTAGGCTTATATTCTTTTCCCTAAACATGTAACTAAAAATAGCAAATGTTTTTGAGTATTTGCTTTGTGTCAAGTACTGTGCTAAGCATTTGCATGTATTATTCTATTTAATCTTCACATCATCCCCACGTGGAAGGTAGTCTTACTGTCCCCAACTTTGCAGATAATGAAGCTAAGGCTCCGAAGGGTTGTTAGTAGTTTTCTGAAGGCCACACAGGGAGAAACTGGTAGAATGGGGATCTAAACTTAGACTGACTTCAGAGCTCACGCATTTAACCGTTCTGTTACACTGTCCCTTATTTGTTCCCTCGACTTGTGTTCGTCTTTCTCTTACACTAGGATCAATAGTCTCTTTATCCCTCTGTGCTAATAGGATTGTCCAGTGCTTAGTGTCCAGAGTGCAAGGAGAGAAATGGAAGTTGGGTGTGCCTGATGCACATAGTAATTGGTTAGCCTAAGTTCTCTGAATTGTATTAGTTCCATAGAGCAGTTGGATACTTTTGACTCCTGCTATTGTTTCCTGTCTGTTGTAACTTACTCTCCTACGTGAGAATCAACAGTTGTCATAAACACTACTACCAAAGCAAGTATTTTAAACTTAGGTCCTTGGATCTTCTCAGATTTCATGCTTGGGTCTTAGGCTGTTCATTAGCTCCCTGAGATGTTGGCAAAATTGTGTGTGGGGGTGGGAGGGTGGGGTATACGTTTCCTGGGGAAGAAATTTTGATCTTAGATTCACCAAGGGTCCCATGACGCAAAAATGTTTAAACCTGTGCTTATGGGACTAGAACTCTGCAAGATCCAGATAGGAAAGAACAAAGTGTTTGGTGGAAAACCTGTAGCTAGAAAGCACTTGTCTATAGCATTACGAGGAGACATTGCTGGATGGTTGTTCAGAAACCTGGAAATCAGGAGTTGACACTGAATTTGTTTCTAAATATTGGGGGAGTTTCTTCAACTATTGACGGGTTGGGGAAAAAAACAACTACATTTTGTTGATACTGTCATAGGTATTATGGAAAATAAGTTAGCCACATTAAACATTTAAACTTTAACTAACAATTAATGATAATGACTGCTTGGGATATTGTTTATATTAAAAGGAATTAACTGGAGCCAGCAGCTCAAATAGTCATAAAGAAAGTACAGGCAAGTAAATATTTCTTCAGAATGCTTTGTGTTTTACTTTCCTGTTTATAGAAACATCCTTTAAAGTTCTGGGGCACAATGACAACTAAGAACTGGTCCCTGCCCCTTCAGCGCTCATGGTTTCATGAGAGGAGTAGATCCATAGATGGATAAATCTCATTTATATAAATTTGTGAACCAAGCACAAGGGGAGACTGACTGGGGTGGCAGTTATCCATGAAAATAAAAGTGAGGGTCAGCTAATTAGAGCAGTGGGTGAGGAAGGGGGATGACTGGTAGGCAAGGAACAATGGGTCCACGCTAGGGGACGTAAATAAGTTAGAACCCATAGAGATTGCTGGGATATTTTGGAGAGTTCTGTCTTTGAAATTATTTCATTGCCTTATACTACATAAACTGTGTATTTTTTCTCTGCTTCCATTTCTCCATCTTGAGAAAATCTTGTCCATCCTACTTGTGAATAACAACTGCTTCATGGGTTATAGTAATATTGCAAACTTAAATAATGATGTTGACCTACTAAGCAAGAGTTTTAGCTAAACCCCCCCCCTCCCCCCCAACCCTTTTAAGAAAAAATAAAGATGGCACATTCTTGATCCCTTTTTAAGGTGCTTCCCTGGCTAGTCTGCCCTTGTGAGTCTCGTACGTTTTTTCCCCTTGGTAGATTCGTAACAAAGGAAAGAGTTTATCTTGGCCCAGCTTGTCTTCTGTGGCCAACAGGGACAGTGCCACTGTGGTCCCAAAGCAAAGTGGCAGTCATGTTGTATTTTTTTATTTCCCTAGGGTGTTTCTGGATTGACCCAAAGCAATTTGTAGACACAGCTCTGCACAAATTAATATCTGGGAGAAGAAACTGTTGAGAGGAGAAAAACAGTTCAAGCTACTGTCTACTTGGATTGAAAGCTCAGAGGTTGCTCCTGGGTTTCTTTCAGCTAATAGCCTCAGAATGGCCTATGAGTAAAGACAGATGTCAAGGGGCTGGCTCGGTGGCGCAGTGGTTACGTTCACATGTTCTGCTTCTCGGTGGCCCCGGGGCTCGCCGGTTCGGATCCTGGGTGCAGACATGGCACCACTTGGCAAAAGCCATGCTGTGGCAGGCGTCCCACATATAAAGTAGAGGAAGATGGGCACAGATGTTCGCTCAGGGCCAGGCTTCTTCAGCAAAAAGAGGAGGATTGACAGTAGTTAGCTCAGGGCTAATCTTCCTCAAAAAAAAAAAAAAGACAGACAGATGTCAAGGCAGGTTTTGTTGGTTGTTTCTTATGGGCAGAGCCTACCTCCTACAATGGAGGCTAAAACATTCCAGATACTCTGTCCAGCCTTCCTCACAGCTGAGCTGTGGGCATGTGACCCTGTCTAGGTCAATGAGATATAAGGAGATACCTTCTTGTCCTTAACAGAAAGAACCATAAAGAGAGAATTACCCTCCTTTCTGCATTTGAACATGGTCATGTGAGATTATGAGTTAATGCTTGGAGATGTGGCAGCCATCTGGGGGGAAATGGGATACAAGAGAGGCCACAAGAATCAGAGATGTTGACCCGGAGGCTTGATATTGCCAAGTCATCCAACCAACTCAGGACCACTTCTGTGAGAATTAAACACCCCTATTATTTAAAGGCCACTTTCATTTGGGCATTCTGTAACTTGCAGAGGAGCTATCTTAACTGATATACTGTAATGCCATGGTGACTTTCTACATATGTATCAAAATTGGAAACAACCTGAGCTTTAACCCAGTGATTGAGGATTGCTCAAGCGAACTCTCATATATCTATACAATGGCGTATATTGTGTAGCCATTACAAATGATGTCGTGGTCAAAGCATTACTTAGGGATATGGGAAAATGTTTTTTGATACACACTAAATAGAACAAGAAGTAGCATTTTAAATTACAGGATAGCATGATGCATTGAAATGCATTGAAAAATACTAGATGGACTCAACCAACGTTATATTAGTAGTTTTCTTTGGATGGTAGGATTATGCTTGGCTTTTGATTTCTTTCCATTCTATTTGTCTTCGTTTAACATATAGCTTGTCCAATCTAAAAAAGTTAAAACCATGAACCTAAAACTGCTCTATAAAAGTAAAGTATTAAAAAATTATAAAACAATTTTTTTCTAGGCCCATTCTTCCTCTCTTCTTCCCCATCTGAATTAATAGTACAAGCATCTACCCAGTTAGTTGAGGCCCGACTTTACAAGGTATCCTGTAAAATTTCAGAGGGGCCAGCCTGGTGGCCCAGCAATTAAGTTTGCGTGTTATGCTTCAGTGGCCTGGGGTTCGCCAGTTCAGCTCCCGGGTGTGCACCTGTGCACCGCTTGTCAAGCCATGCTGTGGCAGGTGTCCCACATACAAAGTCGAGGAAAATGGGCACAGAGGTTAGCTCAGGACCAGTGTCGCTCAGCAAAAAAGAGGAGGATTGGCGGTAGATGTTAGCTCAAGGCTAATCTTCCTCAAAAAAAAAAAAATTTTTCAGGAAAAAAAGAGTTTGTTTTTTATCTTGAAGTAGAGAATGATTTCTTAATGGGTTGCAGAAAGCTCAAACCATAAGAAAAAAGATTGATAATATTACTCAGTTAAAATTAAAAACATCTGTTCTTCAAAAGATATCTTAAAGAAAATGAAAAGACAAGCCAGAAACTGAGAGAAGGTATTTGTAACACATATAGCCAAAAATTGATTATGATCCAGCCTATACCAGTTAAGGACAAACTAAAAGTTCAACTTAAAAAACAAAACAAAACCAAAAAAATTCACCACAGCCTAAAAGTCTTATTATTATTAATATTTTTTAAAGATAGGCTTTTTCTTTTTGGTGAGGAAGATTGACCCTGAGCAACATCTGTTGCCAATCTTCCTTTTTTTGTTTCTTTTTCCCCTTCCCCAAAGCCTCAATACACAGTTGTGTATCCTAGTAGTAGGTCCTTCTAGTGCTTCTATGTGGGATGCCGCCACAGCATGGCTTGATGACTGATGTGTCCGTCTACGCCCAGGATCCAAACTGGCGAACCCCGAGCAACTGAAGTAGTGTGTGTGAACTTAACCACGACGCTACCAGGCCTGCCCCAGGGTTGTCTTACTCTTAAATGAAAGTCTAATGCCCTTTCCTTCGTCCATGATCGGATTCTTCTAATATTCATATTCTGTCACACTTGCCCCTTGCTCCCTGGGTTCCCATCAGACTTCCTTTTTTTCCTTGGCCCCTCAGGCACCTTTCCTCTTCTGGGCCTCTGCAACTGCTTTTCTCTCACCTGCGATTCCCTTCTCCCAGTTCTCTGCAATGTACTCTCATTCTCAGCCTTCAGGTCTCAGTTCAAGATCACTTCCCTAGAGGGGCTGTCTCTGTTGATTTTTTATGAATGAAGGATTGTTTACCTCTTGTGGTAAGACCTCCCTAGTTAAGAAAGATGAGGTAGCCGACTGGGTGGTGTGGCACGTGCTCCATTCTTGATGCTGATGCATTCTCCCACCAACTTTTACCTCGAGTCTCAGTGTGCAGGTGTTGGCCTGTAAAATTCTGCAGCCAATTCCAATGTTGGGGAGCTAGGTTCATGCCACCAGGCAATTCTCAACCATCAGCTGGGTGTCCTACAATTCAATTCACTTCTGATACTGTCTACTGTGAGATGGCGTCAGATCTCACAGGTTAAGAACTCAGTCCTACAAGACTGTCCTCCCACCCCGCTGCTTCAGATGCCAATTGCAAGTCCAGGTTTTCACCTTTGCTTCCAACAGCCCCTTCCTTGGGTTTGAGTAATTTGCTTGACCGACTCATAGAACTCAGAGAAACATTTTACTTACTAATTACTTGTTTATTATATGAGTATAACTCAGGAACAGCCAGATGGAAGAGATGCTTAGGGCAAGGTATGGGGAAAGGGACCATACTGTCGCTGAGGTGCCACACTCTCCACATCTTCACATATTCATCAAGCCAGAAGCCCTCTGGACCCTGTCCTTTTGGGTTTCTATGGAGGCTTTGTTACATCAGCAGGATTGATTACATCATTGGCCGTTGATGATGGAACGCAATCTCCAGGCCCTCTCCCCTCCCAGGAGGTTGAGGAGTGGGACTGAAAGTTCCAACCCTCTAATCACATGGTTGGTTCCCCTGGCAACTAACTCCCATCCTTAGGTGTTTTCCTAAAGTCACCTAATTAAAATAACAAAAGATGTCCTTATTGCTCTCATCATTTAGGAAGTTTCAAGGGTTTTAGGAGCTCGCTGGCAGAAATGGAGATGAAGACCAAATATATATTTCTTGTTATAAATACAGTATCACAGCCTGGTTCAGTGTTCTTCAAATGGCAGGTCATGAGAGTCACGAGTATGCAGTGAAATAATTCAGTGAGCTGTAGTCAACATTTTTTACTAAAAAATATAAAAGAGTAGAAAACATTAGAGTGTGCCACACATAGTATTTGGTATTGTATGCTGAACTTTTCATTTACATGTGTATTGTATACACAGGAAACACACGAGTTGTCAGAATGTTGGGAAGCAACTCATCTAGGTATCATCTGAGGTTCATTCTACTTGTAAAGTTCGAAGATCAAGTGCAAGGTTGTTGAAAACCTAAAGTAGATAGGCTTTTTAAATGTGGCTTTACTTTTTTTAAGTACTCTGAAGTAACAAAAGAAAGGTTTTCTGAGCAGGATCCCGTCCTTATCTTGGTGACGTATGACTAAAATACAAAATAGCAGCATCAGTTTCAATAAGATAATGTGTTAAAAATCTCTGAAAAAAATTCTTTAAATAGCTTAAACAACTACTTCCTCTGGGAAATTGTATTTCTATTATTAATTTGCTTAGAAATACCTTTCTTAGTAAACTTGGGACCAATTCAGAAAAAATTCTAACAGGGTCACTGATGGGAAAGTTAATATAATGAATCAGGTGTTTGGCTTTTATGCCCTCCTTTTCTTGCTGGTATTACTTCATGAGTTACATTGCAGTTAGGACGATGGAGTCCTTGGCACTGCACTCCTGGGCTTTGCTTCTTTTCTCTGTTACCTGTCCTCGCCTTAAAGACTAGGCCGGGGATCTTGAGGACCACAGGGAGCTGTGGTTTTATGCTGGCCGCGCGCATCTTTCTTGGGTTGCTCTAAATGCAGGTCCTTCCCCTGCAGTAAATCTCATGGTTTAAGTCATCAGGAATGAGTTACAGATAAGCTTAGGTTGAAAAGTTCCTTCGTTTGTTCTTTTTTTATTCTTGTTTCTTTTCATTTGTTCACTGAAACTTTAGCTTCTGCTAGAGGTATTTGTTAAAAGCAAGAACTCCCAATCTTTTGGCCAGAAGGGCACATCTTGTTTTCCCCACCCCCACAACTAGAGGGAAGTGGAAAGAATAGTAAAACAAACACGGTGTACTCATCACCTAGATTCACTAGTTAATATTTTGTCACTTTTGCTTTATGTTTGTGTATACACACACAGACGTACATACTCTTTGTGCTGAACTGTTTGAAGGCCAGGGTCAGTCATGATGACATTTCACACCTTAACACATCAGCTTGCATCTTCTGTGAGCAAGGGCCCTTTCCTGTATAAACATGACACAGTGAACCGTCCACATAGCCAGTTTATAGCTCATATTCTTATTTCCCCAGTTGTCCACAAAATGTCCTTGATAGCACCTTTTCCTCCCTCACGCTTTCCCCTAATCTAGGACTCACATTACAAAATGCCTTTGTTGTCCTGTCTCTTTAGTCCTCTCTCGTGTAGAACAATCCCCAAACCATTTTACTTTATGACATTGGCATTTCGAAGATTCCAGGCCAGGCTTATGGAATGTCCCACAATCTGGATTTGTCTGGATTGTTTGCTTATGTTTAGGTTCAGGTGAAGCATTTTTAGTAAAAATACTACCCCTTGTTTCACATTATCGGTGAAGTTTGGTAATCTGTGGGGTGATGCTTTGACACTGAGTAACCTGTTCCTAGCAGCTGTTTACCCAGGGGTTTTAGCATCTGTTGATACCATTAATACATTTGAAGTGGTGAAGTGGTAAATTTTAAATTTTTTCTCCTTTAAATTAATATTATTCCATAAAGAAGAGGACCCCGACCCTCCCCCCGCCCCCCGTGTGTGTGTGTGTGTGTGAGTGTGGAATTTTTTCCAATAACAGCAGCCGCCATTTATTGAGTGCTTATTATTTGCCAAGCACTGTGCTAAGGGTTTTATATGCACAGTCTCATATAATTCTCCCCACAGTCTTAGGGAGGTAGATTTTATAACTGTCCCCACTTTGTACATGAAGAAACCGAGACTTGGAAAGGTGAAGTGACGGCTCTTGCTTACATAGATGGTAAGCATTCCAGCCAGGTGGCTCTGATGCTACTTCATTATGATGCGTCCCTGAATGCCATCCGGGTCTCCTTTCTCAGACTCAGCCCAACCCCGACAGACAGTGTCCTTACTAAAAGGGTATCTTTACAGTCCAAGGAGTATAGATACCAGCCTAGTCCTGGGCCCTCACCTGTGCTTGCTGCTCTATTTCAGAGTCTGTTGCCCCCTCTCTCCTGGCCCCTCTGAAGGTCTCTTGGGCCCTCCCTCACTTATCTCCTAGCCTGGCGGCTCCTGGGTGGATCGCAGCACACGTGCTGAGTGCACGCAGCTTGGCCAGCTGGTAGAAGAGGAGTTGTGGGCCTGGGAGCCGTTCTGTAGTCCTTTGCCCCAAAATGCCCCACAGCTCCTCCTGTTTTCTTGGGGACCCATGGATCCCCCTCCTGGAAACTTTTTATTAAAATGTGTTCTAATCTATTATACTTACTATTCCTCATGCTTAAGTTGTGCTTAAGTTGTCTGAAGTTTTGCCAGTGAGGACCCCTTGAAGTTGGCTTGTTGTCCTGTTTGTCACTATCCATTAGTCTAGGGAGCTTTCTTGCTTTCTGCAAGATGTAGCAGGCTCACCTTGCACTTTTTTTTTTAAAGAAACCAAGATATGGCACTAAGTGTGCTCATAGCTACTGGAGTGTCATTACTTCTAAGAAAAATGCGTATTTTTTTTTGAGGATCCTTCTGTTGTTGATAGCATAGTAGGGATGAGGAACAAGAAAACCTCTGTCTGGTTTCCAGTTGGAGATGGTCCAGAATTGTTAGGGACGTGTATGGACTGCAACTGTGCCCTCACCCAGCTCCTGGTTGGTCATTAGCCTGTCAAACCCTGGTGATCAAGTAGTTGGGGACATTCAATTAAAAAGAATTCCTGTCTTTGCTCAGAAAGATAACATTTCCTGTGAACTTCAATTTGCAGCGATTTTTTTTCTACCCTTCCTTACAAACTTGAAACTGCAAGGAAATAATTCTTTCTTACAGAAACTCCAGTAAAAAGCTATTAACAGAACTGAGGCTCTGTCTACCACCTCATTGCTATATATTTTCAGAAATAATTACTATTTTTCAAAATTAAATTTATTATCTTAATGGAGTACTTACTTGCCTACGTTTCAAGTTCACTCCATTTTAGTGTTTATTCTCTTGAATGGCTTAGCAAGGGAACAGAAAAGAGGATTTTTCTTTTGTATTGTGGTTTGAGATGAGTTGTTTGTTGTTGTTTAATGTCACCCAAAGATAATCATGGCTTAGGAATGCCAGTGAGAAGAATTTTTCCAAGATATGTATCTTTCTCAGTATATTATTCTCAGTTATGGTTACATACAGTGTAGTTTGTTTTTTTTTTAAGATTTTATTTTGCCTTTTTCTCCCAAAACCCCCCAGTACATAGTTGTGTATTTTTAGTTGTGGGTCCTTGTAGTTGTGGCATGTGGGACGCCGCCTCAGCGTGGCCTGATGAGCGGTGCCATGTTTGCGCCCAGGATTTGGACTGGTACAACCCTGGACCAGCAAAGCAGAGCTCGTGAACTTAACCACTCAGCCACGGGGCCGGCCCCCAGTGTAGTTTATTTTAATGTTTAATTGGTACTGCTGCAGTATATGCCATCCTCTTTGATTCTTTGGCTTTATTGTTTTTTGGGTTTTTCCTTCTAAAATCAACATTTAACCTACCGGTTAGTAATTATGTAGAATGGTGATTTATCTTAAATTATTTTAGTAAGAAATCAATGTTGATCTGTGTACTCAATATACATTTGCCTTCCCTCTGTCTTTAAAAGCAAGAGGTTTGATGTTTCTTAGCGTGACTAGAGGGTGAAGTAGTAACCCTTTGCAGGTTAATTGCTCTGTAATTAGCACAGATGGGGCAGGGATCTGAGGACAGTGTTAGTGTCATGGGGAAACATCTCCAAGCTTTCTTCTATTGTAGGGCAGTCCGTTAGGTTACCTACTCTCAGCTCCTTGAGTAATATCCAGAGAGACTTGACTCCTTCTCCAGGGAATCTGCTTTGAGTTTTCCTCTGTTGATGAGATTCTTTTTTATATTGAATTCTTGAATGTTATTTGAAATTTGGTAAAACCTTTTTTTAAATAGAGGAAAGGGTGAAGTTCAGTTTAGCTGTTGGTGACTTACTGTTTTTATTTAAAGAAGATGGCCTCTAGGTCATTGATTTCATTGACTAATCAAGAGTCATCATCTGTTGTATCTGTCAGTTTATTACTACGACAGTTTCTAAGGTGAGAAAACTTACAAAGAAGCTTAAAAATGACCACTGAATATGGAGTGGTCTAGTTTATTGATGTAAACATTTTAAAACCTACCAAAGTATTTCAGTATATCTGTCTTATATTTTTATCTTATACTTTTTGGTGACTTATTTAATCTCATTTTTATCGTAGTTTTATATTTTAAACACTTGATAAAAATTATTACTTTCTATAGGATGCTGTACCAAGTGTGCTTTTTTTGGTTTGATATTTTCTGTGTATGATGGATGACTTGTAAAAGGGGTTTATGGTAACCCCTTCTCATTTTTTTTCCTCATAAGTTCTAGGCATATTCTTTTGAACAATCTGACTGTAATTTGGATGTTGGCATTCATAAGATCTTGGAAAGGGCTTTATAATTTTGGTGTAATAAGTAAAAAATTAAAACCTCTTAATGTAGTGTGGCATCCTTGAACAGAAAAATGATATTAGTGGAAAAACTAGGGAAATCTGAATAAAGTCTGTAGTTGGATTAATAGTAATGTACCAATGTTAATTTTTTAGTTTTGATAAATTCTCTGGTTATGTAAGATGTCTTAACAGTGAAAGTCTGCTAAAAGGAATATAGGAACTCTTTTTCTATTTAGTAGAATTTACTTCTTCGGAAGGTTTAAGTACGTGGTGATGTGACTAAGTCCTGGTGAGCTGGGTGCCAGGGTGCAAAGGCCTGAGGCTGGCCTCTTCTCTCCAGAGTCTCACAATCTCGTTGGCAAGTCAAGGTCATCTCATTAATAAAAAGATGAATAACAGTACCTTTATGAGGCAGCCTATGCCAGTGAATGAGACAGGGGGCCCTGTAAGATGGTGGTCAGGTGGAATGTTTGGAGAAGCCTTTGCAGAACAGGTGAAACATGAGCTGAGCTGGGCTGGGTGAGCACAACTTAGATAACTAATGGAGGGGTGGTTCTGAGAGACGGGAGATGACATGAATTGAGGAAAAAAATTGCCAGTGGTGATGCAGGATAGGTTCATTGGAACCAAAATGAGCTTCTGGAGACTTGTAGTAATCAAAGTGTGGGATAATAAGGGTCTCCCTAGTATATGGTGGCACTAGAAACATAAGGAATTATTTCAGAATTGACAGGATTGAGTGATTATGGATATAGGAGCATAGAAGAAAAACGAATCGACAGTGACTGATATTTTGAGCCAGTAGAAGGTGCTTAGAGGGTTTGTGTTTAACATTTTCATCTTCAGGTAATGCTGGACTCCCAAGTCAAATTGTCTGGCAAGAAGGTAGACGAGGGGTACTGGAGCACGGGAGAGGAGCGGAAGGGTTAGGACTTTACTTTTTAGTGAGCAGGAGAAAAAGCCAAGATGGGACTCTAATGGGAGCATTCCGAGAGCTCACGAGAGCCCTGGTGATCGTTGCAGGGGGAGCAGAGCTTCAGCAAGGAGGATGTGCTGTCCATGGCTGCAAATATGTCAGAGAGGAAGAAAACTGTGAAATCTGGAAATAAATGCTGTCTAAATGGTTATCAGTTTTATGAGAATGGTGGGCCTGGAATCCCGATTACGGGGGGTTAAGGAGTAAGGGGTGTGCATATGTGTTTGTGTGTGTATACAGGAGAGGATTGTTGAAAAGCGGGGACAGCAGATTTACCCCAGCTTTTAAAGAAGTTTGGCTGTGTGAAGACAAAGATACAGATACATATACAGGGCAGTAGCCGAAGAGGGCAAAGGAAGGTTGTTTTAATTAAGTTTAACAAACATTTATCAAGTGCCAGTTATGTGCAAGGACCTTGTATTAGGGGCGGTGGAGGACACAAAAAGTGATTAAAATACCGTGTTTTTTCCCCTCCTGAAGAAGCGCTTCCTTAAGTTCCTTTGGCATTAGATAGGCAATTCATCTTAAACAAAATGTTAGGGATGTTGATGTTAAGCTTGCAAGCAGAAAGACAAAAATCAGTGACACAACAACCGAGGATTGGGGAGAGAGTTGTAGAATTGACGGAGCAGGGGAAAAAAACATGAAAAGATGATACAGCCCTTGTGGGTAGGGAGGGGTCGGCTTTGGAAGGGAAAAGGGATCCTCCTTTGTCCAAGGTGGGCATGGAGGGAGGAGAGGAATAAGGTAGAGTTAGAGCTGTTTTGAGGTAGAATAGAGCACAAGTGAGGAGCCCAAGAAGTCTTCACTATGAATGGCATGTGCAACAGACTAGGGCTATATTGTCTGCCTTTGAAAAGTTGCCTGGTCGAATGGAAAAATAAGACTGTTAATACTTAGATTTTTGTCCTGTGAGAAAAAAATAAAAGTGAAACACCTGGATCACTGAAGATACTGCTTTTGGCTGAGGGTTTTTTTCTTTTTTAATGTCTAATGAAATAGACATGTATTTTTTAAGTGCTCAGCTAGTACAGGACTATCTCAGTGCCTGCAGTTCACTGGGCTTCTGTCAGATGTGGACACTCACGGAGCTCAGAGTCAAGGAAGGGTGATGAGAGAGAGAGGTGCAGGCTCTGAATAAATGCTTGCCAGTTGAACTCTGATCTGAGATAGAAAGTGTCTACGTGCCCGACCCGTGCACGCCAAGTATTTGGGGATTTAGAGAAGAGAATTGGAGGAATTTTGAACAAGATTTTGAAATGAATTTGCCGTATATTTACCTAAAGGCTTTGTTTTCTTCATAGATGTTATTTTCTGCACATTTAGAAAATGTGACTGTGTGCTCATACTTTCTGGTCAGAACTAAATAGCTGTACATAAAGAAAGATGAGCATGATGTTGGCCACTCAGAGAAGAAACACATTGTTTTGAACTATCTGGTTAGGTAACACTTTGGCAGGGCTTCGGGGTGGGCATCGGCAGGTGGAGCGTCTGGATCGCTGCTCTAATTTTCCATTTTCTGTATGTAAACTTGCCTTAGAAGTGTTTGTATTTATTGTATTGACTATATTTAAGTGCACATAGCCAGAAAATAGGTGTAGGTCAGCTGGAGAAAAGAGCTAATTAGTGCTGTACTTTGACTTTTATAGTCAGACGCAGGAAGACATGTAGAGGGGAAGAGCAAGGAAAGAGAAGTAATTTGAGGAGGAGAAAAAGTGATCACTTTTTTCTTTCAAGTGTTTCTTTAAAAATTCAAAAAAGCATTTCAAGATCCTTCTTACCAGGGAAGAGGGAGCAGAATATGCCACCCCACACATTTTTTAAAAAGCTGTTTTGTGAAATCCTGCTCAGACAGAAAATTATCGAAGAGACTATTTGGCTATCATAGGATAGCCCTGAAAAGTGGTTTATTTAAAGGCATTAATTAAAATGTAATCAGTACGAAAGTTAGTCTGAGAATTTCTCAACACTTGTTCTCGTAGAACGTTGTTAGTCAGGGTCCTGTTGAAGGGCTTCCTGTTGAGGGTCACATTTAACTTAGCATCCTCATTGGCTCCTCCCCAGCCCAGTTCCCAGATGGAAGAGGCGGCAAGGCCTGCCCACAGTGGTTCCTGTAGCTGAGCTTGAGGCGGCCTCGACTGAGGTCAAGCACGCCCATTCTGGCCTCTCGAGGGCTTTCTCCATGTGTTGCCAGTGTGCTGGTAAAAATGACTTTAAACTCTTGTCAGCACAGTTACTGGTGCATGCATCACAGTCCCACTCAGATAAACCTGTCACAACGCAGAGGCGGCCACTGGAGAAGAGTACAAGGGCAGGCCTCTAGCTTTCCATTCGAGCATCACTAAACGTGCACAGAGTGCCCAATTATTTCAGCATTATTGAGCAAGCCTACAGGAGGACCCAAGCCTTGCTACATTAGATTTTCTTTAGTAATTTGCTCAAGTACCGCTGAGGACACTTAAAGGGCTTAAAACGGTGGCTGCAACCAGTTTCCTTTTCTGGGTTGTTAATTCAGGTTTTCTTTTTCAAATTAACTCTCGGTGCATGCTGTGCAGTGGTTCAGGGAGAACTGTTGAACACTAATTTTCTCAATTTTCAGCTTTTTTTGTTCAACATAACTGCTTTAACAGTTAGTCACGTATTTTTTTTTCCCCTGCTTTATTTCCCAAACACCCCCGGTACATAGTTGTATATCTTAGTTGCAGGTCCTTCTAGTTGTGGGATGTGGGACACTGCCTCAATGTGGCCTGACGCGTGGTGCCGTGTCCACGCCCAGGATCTGAACCCTGGGCTGCCGCAGCGGAGCGCGCAAACTTGACCACTCGGCCACGGAGCCGGCCCCCAACGTATATGTTTTGATTAGAAATGTATGATAGCGAGGCCTTATATTTTGGAGAACAAAATCCAGACTCTGTGTTAAAGAAGTCAGAATTTCAACTATTAAAAGTTACTTAGATAATTTCACTACTTAAAAATTAAGCTATTTAAAGTGCATTGTAAAACCCTGAAATCTAAGAAAGATAGCGTTCTCCATATATATCTCCCTCCTTCCCCTTTTTAAAAATATATGTGAAGGATAAATCTTTCCTTCATGGATGCTGGGTTTTCCATTTTCTTTTTGCACTTCCTTTCTCTCTTTTTGTTGCTGGGGAAGGGGGGTGGGGCAGATATAAGGGACAAGTTCAATATCTTTGTCTCATTTCTCACAGCAGCAACAACTCCAGGCCCAGCATTTGTCACATGGACATGGTCTGCCGGTGCCTCTGACCCCACACCCTTCTGGGCTTCAGCCCCCTGCCATTCCACCCATCGGTAGCAGTGCCGGCCTTCTGGCTCTCTCCAGTGCCCTGGGAGGCCAGTCCCACCTTCCAATTAAAGATGAGAAGAAGCACCATGACAGTGATCACCAAAGAGGTGAGCGATTCTCTCAGGATGTCAATCTGATATTACCTGCTTGCTGCTGAGGGTAGAGTCTGGCTGCCAATGTTTATTCTGTCTTTGGATTTAATTTTACTGGTGACTAAACAAAGGGTTTCTGTTGGGAGGTAGATTAATTAGTGGAAGCGGTCATTTGCCAACTGATACCTTAGTGGTTGGCAAGAGTTAATGCACTCCTCGAAGGCAAGGGAGCCTGCTCCTGCTTATTGCCTTTGATCCAGCTGCTACCTCCTGTGCTCGCTAAGTCTTAAGTCAGTTATGAAATCCCACCATAGTCTGTGTTTGAAATAGTGAGTGGCATTAATAGCTAATTTTGACCGAATCTATTTTGGGGAAAGACTGACTGATAAAGCCTCACTTGATAATTTGACAGAATCAATTATTATTTATAAATCAGATCAGCCTATATAGTGCAGTGAAAACCTCACAGGTAAGAAAGCAATTTCGGTAGTCTTAGTAATTGAGAAAGTGCAGCCCAAATTAATGAAGTCTGCTGGTTTAACTACCTCTCTCACCCAGTCTGTATAGAAGCACGAAATGGACTCATTTCTTCTGATAAGAACAACACAATGTATGCAATTGTTTTAAATTTTAATTGATTTAAAGGCCAGTTGTGTTCCTTCTAGGTTGGTCTCCTCCCTCCACAAAAGTAGGTGATGATGCAGAGACATTTTGATGTGACTGTATGTTTGTAGGGTGCTTACTGATAATTCTTATTAGTTAATGGCAGAAAAGCAAATGAAAATGTCTCTCCCAGCATTCCTTTGTGGGAATTTACTTAGCACATAGGCGGTTCATTAGTTGGAAGGGTGTGGTTCATTATTAAAACCTCATATCTATTCCTGTTTCAGTGTCATTACCATGAATTATCATCTTGGGTAAATGCTATTTATCACATAAACATAAATTTCCCATCTCTGATGTTGAAAATACTATAATATCTGTTGTGCAGTTACCTTAATGCTATAGTTCAGAGCTAAGGCATGATTACAAACACTTTTCTAAGTGTAAGAGTTGATAAGGAGTATGAATCATGAATATCCAGCTTTGGTTTCTGAAATTGTATCAAAGGTAGGTTGACTCTCTGTGAATCTGGTTGAGTAGTGTTAATAATTAACTTTATAGCAAAGTTGACGTCTGTGCCATTTATTATTTAGCAGAGATGAAGTTTGATAAGTGTATGATTTTATGTAAACTAAGTGGTATTTTCCTTTTTTCCTTCTTCCCACCACTTGATCTGTGTGTGTTGCTGCTGTTTTGCCTACAGACAGAGACTCCATCAAGGTAGGACTCAACTTCACAGATGAAGGAATGGCTTAAAGGGGCTCACAGTGATGTGAATAAATCTGGCAATAGATTCTTCGAGATGTAGGGAATGATTGGTGGGCTTTACCACATAGTGGTTAACAGCATTTTTGAATTGCTTTCATTTGTGTGGTTGAGATTTTTGAAAATGTTGGTCCCATTTCTCTATCAGAACCAGATTTGTAGACCAATATTGAATTATAAGATCTAGCTTGCATTGCTCTTTTTATTATCTCTCGCCATGTGAAAAAGAATAACTTTTTCTTCAGTTGGGCTTTGGCTATAAGGTAAATAATAATGAAAGGAAATAAATTGGTTTGCAAGGAAATACACATTAGTCTCATATTTTGGGAAGTAGTTCCATCCTACAAAACTCTTTATCAAAACATTTGTTTAAGAGGATTTTTCTTCACCAGAAAGAATTTTTGTTTTTTAATTTAAACATCTTGGTTTCCAGTGTAGCAAATTATTCTCCTTAGGTTTTGCATCTGTATTATCTGCCTTCTGTATCTCTTTATAGACAAGTTGTCAGGAAAGAGGAAAAGTATTTTGGGCTGAATGATTTGGATATGCTTGTGTAACACCAGAGTGGGATGCACTAAGGATGCCTGAATTTATATAGTAAGCAAACAAGAAAAACAGGCTACCATGGCAGGGAATGAGTAAAACATGAGACTTGCTTGAGCACTTCGAGCCAGGCACAATGTAAATATGCTACCATCTTATGCATGAATGTATTACGTGTTCCATTGTGTTTTGTTTGTATAGATTAGAAGGAAAGGGCAGTTCTCAAGCAATGGCCAAAGCATGGTTGTATCAATTCCTTGTCTTGTATTTTACAATTGAATGTTTTGGAGCATGGGCAGTTATATCTCTTGCAGTTTCTAATGAAGTTATATATGTGAGGACTAAAATCTTCTCCACAAACCACCTGTGCTGTCACTTTGAATGCCTCTTTACTACTTGTCCTTCTACAATAAAAGGGAAGGAGGGTTTTTTCCAAAGTCCTTAAATACAGTCATGCATTGCTTAAGAATGGGGGTACTTCTGAGAAATATGTCGTTAGGCCATTTTGTCATTGTGCGATCACAGAGTGTACTTACACAAACCTAGATGGTATAGCCTACCCCACTCCTAGGTTCTATGGTCCTGTTCTTATGGGACCACCATCGTATATGACGTCCGTCATTGAAACGTTATTTGGCACCTGACTGTAATGGAAAATAAAAATGAAGTCTATCTATTTTACCCTTCAAGAATCTTTGTAATTTGAAAGGGCATGTACACACCCATAGAAATGTCAACATTTACAATTGGAACTGCACACATTGAATTATTTAATTATGCATTTACAGTTGTGTATTTTGTTGTGTAATATGCATATCAATACCTAGATTAAAAAGTATTCTTAAAATGTAGTAAGTGTTCCCCACATGTGTACTTAGGAAGTAGTAAGTAAATGCATTGACCAGGATTAGCCGATAGCAGCCCTTGGAAAGCCTGTCTAGTTATTCTGAGGCCGTACTATAAACATTCCCTGCCTTTTTTTTGATAAATACATACCTTTAGGCAGGCCGGTGAACTTAACGAAAGCCTGCTCTCCTGCCCCACTCCCGGAAGACTGTGAAAATATTTATACTCCAGTGCACACTTTGTGTCAATTACATTTTATATTCCCTCATGCCAGAGAAGGGTGTTTTGGAATCGTCTATAATCTTTCAGGATGAGTCTGGGAATGAGTGTCTGTATAGCTAGAAGCCAGGGGAAAAAGAAAAAGGAAATAGAGACGGATGATTTTGCCTTGATTTATTATGGAACGTAGCTATAAATCGACTATAGATACAGTTCTCAAATTTGAAATTGTGTTGTGTCAGGTTTGGGGCTGTCCTGTGGCTTTGCGGGGTGAAATAGTTTGCTAATTTTCATAAACGTGTTCGTGATGCTCAGAGAAGCAGTTAGTTGCTTGTTCCATCGATCGTCCTCATCCTTCTGTAAGTGGTTCCTGGTTAAGAGGGGCTTTTTATGATTGTCTGCTGTATGACTTGAGATGGTTTTTATCTGCCAGAGCATGCCAGTTGCCTGCAGCTGGAGTCGGGCTTGTATGAAATAATTTATTCATGCAGGATAATGCTCCTTAACATTTAACAGGTAATGAATGTGACATAAATTTCCTTCTTGCTTTTAATTTTTCCCTTTCCTCTTCTAATGTGCAAACAGGCAGCTCTAGTACTCTAAATAATAAGTAATTTTTGGCCATCTGTCAAGAGGAAATTTCAATACAAATTTAAATTAATGGTGCCTGAAATTTTTTATAGCTCCTCTAAAAGCCTCTAATGTGCAGAAAATTCTGAATCTGCTGGTAGTAATTAGTGTTGCATGTAATGAGGATGTGGGCAGTGTTATACAGCCCCAGCGTAACATTTTGATATGGTAGCAAAATTTTGATTTATACAAGGTTGTGGATGGGTTTAATTGTGAGAGATACTTTAAAATGTTTTCTTGACGTTACAGATTATTAAACAGGGCAGATTTCAGAATAGCTCATAAAATATAAATTTAAACTTAATGTAAAGATTCAGGTAATTAAGGTGCTACTTTAGGTGCCAAGTAAAATGAAAGAAATTCACTTGTTAAAGTGTTGGGCCTTTTTCCTCCTTTTTCTTTCTCAGAAGTTCTCTGGTCACTAAACCACTTGCTCTTGGCTTTATTGATCATGTTTTCTATAGCTTCAGTCACCCAAGTATTCCTAAGCCTGTTATTTGCAGACCTATATCTGAGCTTTTCAACAAGGGTGGAGAATGTAAGTATGGACCTAAAGGAGAAAGCGCTGGAGGAGCCCAAGAATCAATTTATTTGCTGATGAGAAACCAGAATAGTGTGTGTTGTGGGGCTTCTGAAGGGGCCAGGGCACCTGCTTGTCACTTGGCTCTCCAGTGACTCCATGTGCCCAACCAGAAGCTTCAGATTGGGGACTGAAAATGTCAAGAAACGGACCATGAGCTGCTCTTACCCTTAATGGTAGGGTGGAAAGCCTAAATTTAGCTCTGCAGAAAAGGCCCTCTAAACAGGTTCCGACTTCTCTTTCATGGGCTGAGGGGAGCGGCGGTGGGGGGGGGGCTTGCTCACCTTCTGCTGGAGTGTTTAGAACTGTTTCCATCATCCCTTGAAAAGATGTAAGTGAAGCCAAAGCAATGTTTTCTGAGGTGGTGGAGCCTTCCACTGTCCGTCCCTCCTACTCAAAGCTGAGGGGTAGAAGTAGGTTGGCTCTGAAGTGGTGGCAGAGAGGACATTCCCACACGCTGTCAGGAGCTTCCTAGTTGCTGGAGGTACCAGTTCATGAAGAGGTGTCGTTAGCTTTACATCACTCACTTTTCACCTGAGTGGCTGAAATGAGGGTAACTATTCAGAGCTGTGTAGGCCAAATTGCCTAAAACTTGGTGGGAATTTGAGGTTGAGAAAGCAGTCTGTTTGCCGCCCAAGTGTCTACACAGTTTCAATACCTTCTAGCAAAAAGACACCCAAATCAAGACCAGCTTGAATATAGAGAGCAAAATTCACTATCCCCAATTATTGATTAGCTTCATGGCCTCTCCCAAGTTGAAATTATCATGCGTGCTTTATTACTTCCTAAGTCTTTTTCGTGTACCTGCACGGTCCTCCTGCTTTCTATCTTGAATGCACTGACCTCCTCAAGTCGGGCCTGTGAGGGATTTCCCATCTTTTATTTGTAAAATATAGCGTAAGTACATTTTTTTCCTGTAAGCAATGTTTTTATTTTTATTTCATTGGAATGTCTTCCCCAAAGTGCTGTATGCTTCATCAAAGAGTATGGGCATTTTTAGTGACTTGTATGTTGCCAGTTGATCTCAAGAAACACGGTACCATTTTAAAATGCCTAATACAATGTTTGAGTTTGTTTCCACACATTCTGCCAGTATTGAACTGTTTAGTTTTTATAATTTTTGCTAGAATAAGAAGTATGGATGACTTTATTTTTTTAAATTTATATATGGTTATTTTTTAAGCTAAATGCTTTTCTATGAGTGTATGTACTAGGCTTTTTTTTCTTCCATGTGAAGTCTTTGTTTTTGTTTGAGAGTTTTCATAGTGATCCATTCATTAGTGGTATCCAAGGGAACGCCAGTTAATCTTGCCCCAGCTATATTTTGGTGTGTATTCTATGTAGATGACTAAAACATCATACATTGCATTTCTTCTAGTCTCTCCAGTTACCTTCTGTTGGTAGTGAATGTCTATCAGTTTAGAATTAGGCTGAGGCTGTTTTTATGTTCAAATTGAAGTGCATGATTCAGGCCAAGAAAGCACTTTTGGGTGTTACAGGTGAAAATGAGTTTTTAGCCTGAATTCACGAAATAATTACTTATTTTTGCCCCTCACTTTTGTACATCAAGACTTAATGGTCAAGGTTCTCTTCCAGGATCTTGTGTGACCTGTGTGACGTGGTCCCCCCCAACGCACACCTATTTCTCTGTCTCAAAGGAATATCACTCTGGAAAGAATATGCCTTTAATATGTTTAACCCCTCAGCATGTACTGTGTGGGGAAAAAAAGGAGCAGAGAAGGAACCACCTGAGGAGGAAAGAGGGGCCAGTAGGAGAGGGAATAACCAAATGGCCCAGGGAGTTGTGTTTTTCGCACTGCATCCTCCCACACACCTGTTTTAAGTAACATTGGAGTGTTTGTAATTTTACCTTTTGGGAGAAAGTTTGGTGGGATAGATTTGCATTACTATAGACTTCACAAAGACACATTATAAAAAGACAAATGCATAATGTAATAGAAGGATAGATTAAAAAGAGGAATAGATGAAATTGATAAAACATTAAAACAGGGAATAAACAAAACAGAAAAAATCTAGACTAAACTGTAGTGGGGCTTACGTTATCTCCTGTTTTCCTCTCACTTGTCAGTAATCTGAGAAAAGAAGCAGATAGGGCTGTGACTTGGGCCTTCCAGTTTATCCACTCGAACCCAGCGAAAAGACCGTGGATCCCTAGTTCCCCACCCAGCCTCGCTGATTGTAGGCTCACTGCACGTGGGGCTCCTAGGATAGATTTCAACTGTGAAGGTAGCTGGTGTATGCCTATCCTTATCTCATACACGGGAAAGGTTTGGAGGTTAAGGCCCTGCCTAAGATCACATGGCCAGTGCCATTCTCAAAAGCAAGCTTTTGGTCTCATTCTTTCTTGTGAAAATTTGAAACATACTCAGGAGTAGAAATAATAATACGAAGATCCTCCATATATTCCACCTCGACACATAAGAACTATCAATATTTAGCCACGTTTTAATCTATTCCTTTATTTCTTTGCTGAAATATTTTAAAGATATTAGCATGCATTTTACATAAAATGAACACATTTCTCTATATATAATAGACATTTTTTGGTAACCACAATGCCATTAATCACTTAATAAAAATAATTCTTTGATAGTTTCTAATATTCAGCCTATGGACAAACTTTGATTATTTAAAATAATTGGTTTGCTTGAAATGGGATCCAAATGGGATCCATTCCATTTTGTTGTACTATATGTTAGTTCTCTTTTAATCTAAGCGTTTCCCTCACTTTTAAAATTCTTCCTATTCCACTGATTGGGCCAGCCTTCCTGTAGAATGAATGGCACATATTCTAGATGTCTCTGTGTGCTTCTTTGTGGTGTTAAGAATACTTTCTGCTGAATCATACCAGGAAAAGTCTTTTTCTTATGATGGGAGGATGAGTAGAACAGTGAAGTCTAGGTTTGCATGTACATGTTGGTGGCGAACAGTTTAATGAAGTTTACCAGTAATCAAGGGAGTAAAATGCCTGGAAATGTACACTGATCATCAATAAATAGAATTCTATTTGTATCCTTAACCTTTACACACAGACTATGATGTATTTGAAATCCAACTACACTTTCTAAAAAGTACGTACTGTTTAAGATAGGCTTTTTAAAATACCTTTTTAAGTAGGATTTTTAAACTATATTAAGCGCATCTATTTCCTTGTGGGTGGTGTCCCTGATGCCCCATGACCGAACAGAGTAAGGTTCTTTCCCACTAAAGTTTTAGCTCCTTGAGGGCAAGAATCTTAATCTTTGTGGAAAGGTATAGAAGAACAAATCATGGATTGTTTGAGGAGGGAACTCTCATAGAATTAGAAATATCTGGACTCCATGCTCAGAATCCTCTCTCCCCCTCCAGGGAAGCTATGTGTCAATGGGCAAGTTGCTAAATTTCCCTGGATCTCGAAGCTACGACTCTAGGCCTTTTTTCAAGCATTTAGAATGTAGATGTTTTGTTACATTATTTAATCCCATCTTAGAAATGAATTTTACAATAAAAATCTTGTTTCATAGGGTTATTTCAGCAGTAAAGTTGGCGGTACCATTAGCCAAATAAACACAGAGGTAATTGTATTTCATTTTGAAGGCTGGGTTATATGGGGATAGTTTAATGTTTTAAAGTATACCTTTCAAGCATTTAATGTTTAACTCTTTCAGTTTTCCAAAATAAGATAGTAATTTGAAATTAAAAATTTCAACATTACTTAACTGTTGCATTGTAATTCTTTGTAGGGGTGTGTTTGTTTCTACCATATATTTTGCTATTGAGAGTTACCTTGTCAAAGAACAGTCAGAAACTTGTGTTCTCTGAGTTTGTGGTGCAGTAATTTGTTCATATTAATTGATACCTGCCTTCAGGCATGTAAACTGTATGAAAGGTAACAGGTGCCTTAATTCCACAAAATGTCGTAATTGTTTGTCGAACACATGAATCAGTATCTTTAGGGCATAGCTGGTTCTCAGGTGGTGAGCATGACTGGACTAATGATGTGACTGGGGGAGGTGTGCTTGTCTGCTGCGCCCTCCTCCACTGATCGAGGAGGCAGACCAAATAGTAATTAACAGAGGAGGGCTGCTTGTGCAGTCTGCCTTCCCCAGCTGATTTTTGCCAATGGTAGTGTAATGCTTTTCCTCCAGAAACCGACCCTCTTAGTTACTAGACTCACATTTTCATCCTGATGTTTAATGTCTTTAATTTTCTTAATTAGAATGCATTTCATCTCTTGCAAAAATATTATACCATGAAGTTTTTATGTAATTGGCACTTGAATTTCAAAAGCATTTATTTCTCAAAATGTAGATAATTCTTCCAAAATAATTATTCCAAGCAATTTTTCACCGTCTTTTTCTTGTATTCTTAGATTAACACTTTCCCATAACCCACTCTGGAAAAACCATAAAATCACCCAGGGAGAAGCTGAATGCTCTCACTTCTTGCTTTCGTGAATCATTTTGGCTGTGACACTACCTCTATCGAACTTAAATATTTTGTTCTATGATGGTTTGAAATAATTCAGGTATCTTCTGGGTTAAAGACTCTACATCTGGGGGCCACCAGCAACTAGGGTTGTAATTTTTGGCATGAAGAGGAGTCATATCTAATTATTACCATGGCAGTTGCATTGGGACAGGATTGAGCAGAATCCAGCTTTGTGAAAGAGGACTAGAAAGGAAGTTTGCTGAGGGCTGAATAATATTTTGAGTAATTCTTTTAAATAAGCTTGCTGTTAAATGAAAGAATAAAATCATTTTTCAAGACTAAATAATGCTGCTTAGATCTAGCAAATCAAAATTTTAAATCTTAGAGTTGAATACTTAGTTGTTTTACTTTGAATCTAAATATTAAAGTAAGTGTTGCTTTGCTTATCAGAGTCATTATTCAGAACGAATCCAATTATTTCTGTGTTTACACCGCTTTAAACAACATTTTAAGCTTCAGGTGCTAGTATGGTAACGGTAACTCCTGTTCACGCGTGATGGTGTAATTGGTGGTAAAGTCTTTCCCTCCCCCCGCCCTTAGGTTCAGAGGTGCCTCTGGTTTTGCTTCACTGGAACCAGGAAAACAACAGCACACACGCACGCACACAGGCAGTCTACTCGTGCACAATCTCCCTGTCTTCTCTCACATTGTTTAATGTTCCATCCCCTCTCCGTCTGAATGTTCACGAAGAGCTTAGACTTTCCTGTCCTTCACTACCCCCCCCCGCCCAGTACTGAATTGTAGGCAATGAGGTAGAAGTTAAAACGTCTTAAGTATTATTGTTGTAAGTGAACTTTCTAAGATATGGTGATAGGGTGAGCCTGAGGAATTCTTTTTCATGGAAATGGATGCATTATTTAATTGTATAACACCCTAAGGATTCTTTAATTTTTTTTTCAAAATTGGTACTTTGCAAGTTGTAGAGCGTTCAGATTTAAGGGAAAGAGGAGGGGGTGGGGGTGGGGAGGTAAACAGGATAGTGGTGCCACCAAATGAGAGAAGCCAGCAGGCAATATAGCAGCACCTCATTTTTATTTATTCTTCCTTTCGGTCATTTTAATTATTCTAGAAATTTTCAAGTATTCTATTCATTTATCTTCCTTTAAACTTCTGTTTTTCCTGAGCGACATTTGCCCTTTTGAACAACAAAATAAAATTGGAAATGCTAATGTTTTGAGCCAACTAAAGGAGGAAAATAAAAATGTCACCATGGTAACAAAGCTGCTTTCTAGATGGTTTCCTAAGATATGCCTGAACTAGAAGCAGATGTCTGATTTGAGAATCTTGCCTCCTTCAATGTAAACAAATAACTTCTGGGCAGGTGTTGGAAATAATATGGAAATCCTATTAAGGGGCCCCAGGTTCCTGTCAGTCAGGAAGCCCGTGCCACAAAAGGGCTGGTTGTCACATAAAGGAGCAGAGTAAATTCTCATTAGGCTCGAGCTTTTCCCAGGAAATGATTGTCTCCGTGTGTTCTTTCTCCTGTGAATCTGAATGTAAGCTGTTGCTTCTATTGATCTATTCACTGGCTTTATTTTTCTCCTCTTCATTCCAGATCCTCCCTCGCCCCCTCCAGCCAGCCTGTATTCTCCCCCTCGCCCACCCCTTCCCTTTAGATTAACACTTGATCTGTGCTACTGCTCTGAGAGTTGTGACATTTGTGATTTTAACCTCCCACCCTGGGTGGGGAGGGGGGGAGGAGAGAAGTCAGTCTTCGTGCCTGGGCCTATTGGACAAAGAACCAGGCTGATTAGGCCAAGGGCTGAGGGCTGTTTGGAACTGGCAAAGCGAGCAGCAGCCACGGTCCTGAGTACTGTTCTGTGTACATTTACTTGGAGTTAGATTTTTATGAATAAAGCAGAAACTAAAAGTATGAAGAGACTGCTTTTAATGAACTTTTCAAAACCTATATAGTTGTCTGGTAAGCCTCTAAAACTATGCTAATACTGGAGCTCCTAGCCACATGAAGCTTTTTAAATTTAAATTAGTTAAAATGAAATAAAATTTAAAAACCCAGTTTCTCAGTTGCGCTAGCCATATTTGAAGTGCTCAGTAGCCACATGTGGCGGTCGAAACTGCCATACCAGTGCAGAAACAGAACATTCCCATCATCGCAGAAAGTTCTATTGTATAGGAAGAGATTGGCCTGGAGAGGCTTGCTGTTTCTGCTGTTCCATCTGGGTGAAACTGACTCCCCATATTCAAAAGCAAGCTTCCTCCCCATGTGTAGAAAATAAAGGGGCGTGTGTGTATTTCAGTTTTATAGCTTCTATACCCCTCAGGAATGGTGATACGGCCGGGTGCACTAATATAGTGATCTTTCAGTGATTGTAGGTCTCTTTTTTTCCCTTGTGGAACTGGTTGAGCAGTTTAACATGGATCTTCCCAAAATGGACCTCCAGGAGCTGCATTTTAATGTTTCTAGAGGGAAAGTTGAGGCAGTTTGGTCGTGGTGGTAGGGGGATTTAAAGGCTGGACATAACGATACTCTTTCTAATACTCGGAAGGTTAAATGTGGATAAGCACAAAACAAGGCTTCAGAAAAGCCACACTGTTATTATGCAGCATTTCTCGGACTACAGTCCCTGAGACGTACTTCATAAAGCCAATAAAGCGCGCACTGGTGGTCTCCCGTTGCCGTAGCAACGGACCATGGGGCACAGTGTATGTGAAATGCGTGAACATCTGTAAATTAATCTTTTTTAGTTTGTTCTTTTCGTGGCACTGATTGGGCCACTCGGGCTTGTGCCTGTGACTCTGTGTGTGGAGGGGGTAATCTGGAGCTGTCCCCAGGTCCTTGCCTTAAAGTGGATGGTGGGATGGCGAGTGAAGGGAGATTGATCCTGGTAGTGCATTCGACAGTGGAGGGATTTGGCCTGACAGCACTCCTAGTGGGACATTATTAGCTTACTTTCTGGTGCATGGGGAAATGAATAAAAAATTTCCTAGTAAATCTGGGCATTATTGGGTTTATTGGGCTGCCCTGAAAAGAAAATCTTCAGAGAAAATTGAAATAATCACTTGTGTTTATACCATAGTTATAGGGACTTGAAAGGTCTCTGAGTTATTTCACACCCTTGCCCTAGCCCCGAGCCCAGCCTCGGCCCCGGGATTATCAGCAAACCCTATTGGACCAGTCTGACTGAGACTCCTGAATTGCATGCTTAGACTGGAATCTGTTTTGATAATAAAACCTGGTCGTAACCTAGTCTGACCTTATTTCGGGGAAATTTTCAACTAAACTGGTGACATTTTTGCTCTTGGGAGAATAGAGCAAGCTATGACTACATAGAGAAGCATCCAGGAGCAGTACTTTGGTTAGATAGTTATTCCTCTGTTCCTAACAAGATTGTCTGCAATTTTTCCCCTCCCCCATGGCCCCCATTTTCAAACTGGCACCCCTCCCTCCAGGCTGTAGCACCACTCTACAGACTTTGTGTTCAGTTCCTCCTGTCAGCGCCAGATGCTCACTTGTAAACTGTTTTGCTCATCCTTGTCATTTTCAATTCTTTTCTTTTCTTCTTTCTTTCTCCTACCTTTTTTCCTCTCCCTCCATTCTTACGGGTCAGCCCTCTTTCCTTCTTGATAAGTGTATTAAGACAAAAGTCTATGCTACATGCTAGTTCATTTGATTTACTTGATTGTCATTAATATTGAGGGCCATTTAAGCAGGAAGAACTCTTGTCAATTTGTGTTTGTTTTCCTTTGGATAGCTGTACCTCTGTAGCTGAGAGATTTCCTGGTTTTCTGTTAGACAACTAATCAAAAATTATTATTTTAATGGTTCCTGACTTCGAAACCTGTTGGTGTTGATAGATGAACTTGAAAATCGAGCAATTCAGTCTAAATAAAATATTTAAAGTAAGTCGGTAGGTATTGATTTGGCAGCTGGAGGGCAAATACGCCTGCACTGCCTCGTTGGGGGTGCACAGGAAAGATTAGATAGAATCCTTTCCCTCCAATCGCTTTCCTATTAAGGTATGGAACTGAGGTACACTGCTGTCTGAGTAGAATAAAATGTATTAATGGATTGTTCCTCTTCATTTCTCTGAGCTTCCAGGTAGTCTTGAATTCTTTTAAAATGTGCATATAAAACTAGTTTATGATGATTTGGAGGACTAGCTTCTGAAAGCAGTCTTCCTAGGAAGCTGCCAGGGCTGATGTGCAAATGCATGCAAATGTGGACCCCTTAGCGAACGCAGACAGCAGCGCCAGCGGCAGCGTCCGGTAGACGCCCAGTCCCCGTGGTGCCTTGTACTTGGCGTCCACGTGTTTGGAGGAGTCAGCAAAGCAATTGCACTTTAGAACTAAACTGTTAGCCTCGGACTTGGGGGTTGAACCTCCTCACCTGCTTCTCAGGCAGCTTCTCTGATTAAAAAATAGCTTTCTGTTTCTGCTCCAGTACATAGCCCCATTTCAGTTCAGGTGAAATTTTCTTCTTTCAAGAATTATTAAATTTTAAACTTTCCAACTTTCTGATTGTCACTAGAAGCCAGCCTCAGAAGTACAGCAGTTAAAGGGATTATTAGAGATGTTTAGAAGGAAGTAGAATTCTCAAATTGTGTTTTTCATGTCCTGGACTATTATTTGTTCTTTGAAAGCACAACTTTTTATGCCAAAAACTAAAAATTCTTAGACACTCCTGGTAAGAAGTGAAAATTCCACGGTAATAAATGGCAGTGAGTAAGCTGGCTGTAGTGAGGAGAGGAAATGAGTTTGGATCTCGGCTGTTTCCTTCATCTGTGTTTGACAAAGTGTTTTAAAAGCAGTAATTTCGTAATCTGGATGGTTGAAGGCTGGAAGAGGAAAGAGAACACGAATAATCTAGAAGAGAAAAGGTTTCCAGCATTATTTTATCCCTACAGTATGCACTAGCCCAGCAAACAGCAATAATCCTTGAATTTTATTTTTAACTTTTTAACTCTGAGTTTTTAAAGTATTTATGGAAATAAAATCAGTACTTTCATTACTGTTGTGGATATGTGAATTTATAAAAACAAAAGGTATTTAAGGGAAAAAATTCTTGCATAGTTTTCTTATACACAGTATTTCAGTGGAATGTTCAGTGGTAGGAGTGATCTCAAAAGATGGGGTTCCCAAAACTACATGATACTGTCCACTCGTGGACCACCCCTAACATTTGCAGGGTCTGCAAAAGAGTAAAAATGGAGATTCTCATATCATATGTCTAAGTATTTAAAAGCTAAAATCCAATTAAAAAACACACCTTCATGATGTTCTCAAAGGCCAGGTTTGAATTTAAAATTCTCAAGCCCCTTGGAATTCATTGCTGGAACCACATGGGCCCTCTTGTATTTTCTTGTAGATGCCGCGGCTTTCAGTTAAAAAAGCTTCATTTCACCCTAGTGGCTGCCCTCAGGTCTAGGTGTGCTGAAACCAATAGCCTGGTCTACCCTTGGGAGGCCCCGTGAAGAGGACTGTAAGCCCTGAGCATGGGCCTTGGACAGGGAATTTCAAGGTCCTGGTGCCCAGCTCATAGTCTAGAGGTGTGGTGGGCAGAGGGTGTGTCTGGGCATGTCCCTTTGGTCCTGAGGAGAGGCTCAGCTGGATGAGGGCTCGGACCCCAGGTCCCAGACCCCTCTTGCCAGGCTCTTTGGTTTGTATATGATTTCACAAGCCGTCCATACCATTAAGAGGAAAGAAAGGGAAGTGGGAATTTAGAAGTTACACCTCAAAATAATTCTTTGTTAAATAAACATCAACATTTTTCTCAAAATTAGATCAGAGAATTGTCATTCTAAAATATCTTTATATTTAGGTATAGTTTAGGTACTTTTAAACTCTGCTTTGTAGCTTGTTTATATATGTTTAACTAGGCTTTTTAAATACTCCATTAAAAGTCCTAAAGGCGTATTGCACCCATTGCAGTGCTTGTGAAAGGCAGAGGAGAGACTTAAAGTTGAATGAGGTGAAAGACAGTCCAGCTCCACTCATGGGTGCTGTGAATGGCTGAATAAATGACTTTCCACTCGGCCCCACCCCCAGTCTGGGCCATAGTAAAGCTTGGGCCTGTAGTGACAGTGCCAGGCAAGGTTAGACCTGAAGCGTTAGTCGCAAAGACTTGGCTTTGTTAGACTACAGATTATCACTGGGAACTAACTCGGGTCATGATTTCTGTTTTCACCTGCTTTTGTTCCTTTCATGTGCTTCTGCAGTCAGACAGCTGGAAGTGCCCCAGAAATATTTCAAGAGCACTGTTTAGTAGTTGATGTGGAAAGTCGTTGAATAATTCACATAACAGATGATTAGACAAGCGCTTGTCCATCTGACTGAATTATTCTGCATGTTTGCTGAAGCAGTGAAGGAGGATCACAGCGTTTCCTCCTCCAGAGGGTATACAAGTGGCCATATTGACCCATCTAGTTATTGGGTTTCAGCCTTTTGTTGACATTGTTGTAAATGAAAGCAGCCCGGCCAAGCCCGGAGCAGCTGGGCTGGATAATTGTGAAGGATTCATGCTTGTTGCTGTTACCCCCAGTGTTTGCAGTGGGTTGTTTGCTTTGACTTTTGTTGAACTGTTGACAAAAGCATTAGATACAAATGGGAACAAATAAAGTGGTGAGATGCCAGGAGGGCTTGGCAGGAGTAGTGGTTTTCATTCTGACTTAAATGGGGGATCTCGGCACTTATCTAGATGGGAAACGGAAGGCGGGAGGCAGAGAGAGAGTGTGTGTGTGTGTGTGTGTGTGTGTCTAACTGTATTCTTTTCGGATAGCTTTGCTCACAGAGGTGAGAGAATTAAGGAGGCCACCATGTCTTAAACCTTAAAAAAGCCACACCATACTTTGCCCTTCAGGTGTGTTGCTGGCCAGGAATGCCATAACAGAAATAGTTTCTGGATTTCACCTTCTCAGCCTAAAAAAACATGTTTTATAATGGAAGTATTTTGGATTGGGGAGATGACAGGCATGACGTTGAGGTAGGGAGGATTAAGAAAAACAGTATATGCTAAAATAGTATAGCTAGCAAAATGGAAGTCATTTACTGGAACGCTTTTAATTTGGTTTAAACAAAATACTCTTTTGTATATTCAAATAGGGAGTAGCTCAGCTGTTGTGAAGCCAGAAAATTAATGGTATTTTTAGTGAAATAGCAAAAGCATGTCAACAACATAGCTGCCGATGATAATGCTGGCATTTTATTCATGAGGAGTTATCGGTGCAGGTTACTGGACAGCATAGTGTGACTGGAAATGATTGAGTGTCGGAGAAGCTGCTGTCCTTCTGCTCGATGATTTCATTTTGCATTTAGTCTTCCTCAGGCTTCATTTGTGCCTGTATTTTGCCTATCAAAACCAAAATATAAAGTCTTCTTGGCTGAGGATTGTACGCGTATCTCCCTTGAAAATGTCTCGAAGTGAAAGTCCCCTTTGAGTATTGATTCAGAAGCTGCAGGGTGTGTTTTCGATGCACAGATGGTCAGTGGAGGTGGGTAGTCCTTGCAGAAAGGTCTCTGAAGAATTCATCTAAATGGGCGTATGGGAGTTGTCTAAAAGCGCTAACCAGCAAAAAAAAACTTAGAGCAGTGGGAGAGATGGATGACTGTCACAGAGTTTGCCTTCCCTGGCAAGTAAAGGATTTGGACCACATAGTGAGGCCAGAAAAATGTTGATGAAACCCAGGCAAGGATAGACAGAAACTGTACTTAGGAAGTTAAAGTGCCCTCAGAGACAGTGCGTTTTAGTGATATGAGTGTCAGAGAGTTTACTAAAAGTATATTTGAATGGTTAGAAAAATTAAGCCATGTCTTTGTTGTTTGGTCTCCAAATTTGGTCCGAAGGGCCTCGGGTACCCTCGGTATGACCACCTTTTGTCGGTACTGTTCACCCAGTTTGGGAGGAAGGAGGAGGCTGGTGCTTCCTCTTCCACACTGTGCTCCAGCATCATCTGGTGGATTTTCCTCTACCACAGGGACAAAAAGAATGGATTGTACCTTTGTGTGATTGTTCTTTGGTTCCAGTACCTCATATGACCAAATCTTAAGGAATTATAGTGGGAAAAAATAGGAATTTACTGAGTTTATGTGAAAAGTGGGAATGGTCCATTGTTTCAATCTCTGTAGACTCTCTAGTACTAGAGACTAGTAATCAGTTGGGAGTTGGAGCCGGTGATTTTATGGGTAAACAGAAATGGAGGTGTGCATTATATGACTGCACTCTACCGTTTGCTAAAAAGAAATGCATTTCAATGCTTCCTGGGTTTCAACTCATAGCTGATAATTTTGCTAATTTTAATACTAGATGATCAAGTGTAGGGACCTAGATCTGAAGTTCATGAGAAGAAGCCCCTGAAAGGACTGCTGCTGAGTGGGAAGAATTGCATCTGGGTGGCTGAGCAGTTCATGTTTCTTCCAGAGTTTAGTCCTCAAGGGAGGAGGTGGGGAAATCATGCAAGTTAGAAAACTTGAAGAGACAGTAAGGCAAGAAGTTTATCATCATTAGCAAGCTAGAAGAAGGAAAGAGACCGAGACTCCACAGACTTGACTCCGCATGACTCCCAAATTATGAGACCCCGGGCAAAAATGCAGCCAAAGGCTCACAGGGAAAGGAATGAGTTCAAGAGAAATTGGCCTAAGCAAGACAGATAGATGGGTGCGTTCACCATCAGGCAGTGGCCAGAGCCACAAGGGGCAGCATGTTTCGGAAGAGACGTGTTTTATAGACGGATCTTCCGAATTCCTCCTCTCTTACTACTCGAGCAGGTATTCCTGTTTCCTGTGCTCTTAAAGCTGAAAGAACACCCTTGTAAAGGGTGACTCAAGGTGGCCCTTTGTACACTCTTTGAACCACATTTCTTAATGTGCGGTTCTGTGTGTTGGGACCTGTCCACATGTGTGCATGTGACACGCTGTGAACTCTTGCTAGCCCACAGGTGAAAGGCAGTGCTGGGATACTGGCTAGAAACTCAAGTTCTGGAGTTAGGTGGCCTGGGTTCAAACCCTGCCGTCTGCTGTTTACCACCCTGTGACTTTGGGCAGGCTACTTCTCTCGTATTCTGTATACTGTGACGGGGACAGTAAAGGTAAATTTTCAGGGGTGCCTGATACTTAGTAGATGCTCAGTGAATCTGTTAGTATCTTTTCAGCACACAATACAGATAATTTGAAAATAACTTGGTTCCGTTTATTCTTTTGGGATTTAATATTTAAATTAACTTGTATTCCACAGGCAAGCACCTGACTGACAGCAGAAAGGAGCAAACTAGAAGTGTGCCAGGCTATGGGGAAATTATTCTGGGATTAAAATTTTGCTGCACAAAATCTACAAAATGGATCTTGTATGTGCAGATGGTTGAGAATTAACTTTAGCTGATCTGAGCACATGCTTAATTCCAAAGGGAATTGCGTGTTTTGGGATGGGTCAGCCTCGACTGAGAACATGACTTTTATATATTTTACAGCAAAAACTACTTGCCACTCATAATAGATGAGACCAAACAGGGAGAACCTGTGGGTTCCCGTCAGTCTAAATCCTGATTTTAGAAGACATCCCCCTGCTGTGCCAGCGCTCTGTGCTTCCTCTGGTAGAAGCTACTGACTACTCTTAACCACCCTTACCAGGGTGGAAGGACTGGTCTGCGGACCGTGGGCCTGCGGTTCACCTTGTGTTTTGCGGAGAGCCTGTTTTATTTTCATGTCAGATTATCTGTGAAATGGACTTCTTCCTCCAGGGTCAGAAAGCGTAGCAGCCCCGCCGTTTCTCTAATTGTATGGGGAGAGGGAGTATACCCAATGGATGCTTGTCGAGCAGGAGAGACTCTTGCTGCTTTTCATTATTTTACTACTCAGACACCTAATCCCTGTCATAAGGTTGGCTGTCTGGGGAAGGAACACACCTCCCTGCACCGTAATACTGATTTATTTGCAGCTCCTTTTCCTCAGGCTGAGTTAATAGGAGTCTCACGAGGCAATGAGAGTTGGTCTTGGTGTGGGCTTTGGCAGGAGTGCGTCTGAGGGAAGAAGGATGTTTGCGACATCCGGGGTTCTGGGGGACAGCAGGCCTGGGCCCAGCACGGGAGGCTAGGGACTGCGCACACACCCCTATTCGAGAGATACTCTCGTAAGGGGAATGCTGAGAGGAGAAGGCTTCTCACAGTGTGCTACCTGGGCACTGTGTTTTCAGTAGAGAGATTCTCCAGAAAAAATGTCAGTCTGGAAGATTTCATATGGCCTATGCTTTTTAGGCCACTGAAATAATATTTTACCTTCTTTTGCTTATTTTATCTGTATTTTGTGTGCCTTTTCAGTGGTAAGTGCTCTGCTTATCTTCCAGAGTTTACAAAAAATGAGGGACCCCTCCCATCATGGGGAGAGAGTACCCAGAATGTAAACTGAGATTACTTGGTCATACCAAAAGGGTTCTAGCAAATTCTGTATTTTCTGAATAGGAGTGACAGAAGGGCCACAGTTCTGAAAGCAAGGTAACACACTGGGCATAGGGTGGAGCTTGCCCTTGTGGGGAGAGTGCTGGTATAGCTGGGTTTCCCACTGGAGAGGGCAGTGAGGGGCACCTGAGCAGATAGGATTTCAGCTCCCTACAGGGGCCAGGGCCGGTCTGACAGAGCTTTAGAAGGTGTCCTTGAGTGGCTCTGTTTTCTAAAGAATTACCTCAGCTGGATGTTTAGAGCCATTTTCCTGGATGATCTGTTTCCTGTGAAACAGAGGACCTGGGAGCCGTCAGGCGATAACTTGGGGCAGCCCGTTCTTACAAGTCACCAAACTTTGCTTTTAGAAAAGTGTTACCTCCACCAAAGTCCCAAGAACCCTTTGTGGGGTCAGCTATGCTTAAGAATTCTGGAGTCTTTGTTTCTCTTTCTCCTCCCGGAGACGCCACTTTTGAGTGCTTATTAGCTCAGTTTGGAATTTGATCAAAAGAGATGCGCATTTCTCTGGTTATCAAAACTAAACACCAACTATGTTTCTTTATAGAGATTTATTTTATTTAAACGATAAGGAAAAGGAATATACATTTCTCTAGCTCAAAAACCTCTAAGAGGAAGGACTAGATTAAGTGGAAACTTTCTATGGCCACAATCAGAGTTCTGTTAAAGAAACAAGTGCGAGTGAGGGCAGGTGGGATGGAGAATACTAGCAGCCCAGGGACTCAATTAAAAATGCTTTAAAGATGTGATTCCGGTCAATTTGGGTAGTCGTAGAACATTGCAAGATGTGTGAAAGCATGCTTGAAGTGCCAGCAGCCAGTGAAAAGGGCACGGTGTCAGAAATCCTGCTAGAAATTATCTGCCTTTGGCTTTCAGAAATGTGAAGGATACGTTATTGAAGAATTCAGAATATCAGAGAAAATTGTACAGTCTTTGCATTCTACAAGAAATGAAAATTTTAAAGAGCTAGTTTTCTTTGGCTTAAGATACTGAAATTTTTTGTGGTTGTCACAACATTTGTTTTGGGAGATGTACAAATCAAATCTGATTATAACAAATATCATTACAGCAAAAATATTGCTATAACCAAACAATTTCTAGACCCCAACCAATAGTCCACTTACTTAAAACAGTGTTGAATGTAACTCAGTTTCTTTAAAGCAAAATACTGTGGGGTAGTCTTGGAGGTTTTTCCTTCATGATTTACTTACCTCCTGGAATCCATGTATGTGGATTGGCAGTAAGTGATTTCAAAAATATTTGTTTACCTTTGGAATACACTATATGAGTTTTAAAGTGTAGTTTCCCTTTCAAATTATCCATGTTAAAGTATTTGCTTTGGTGGGAGGAGTCCACCCCAAATGAAATGCTGCTGTCTGGTTCCCTACTTTGCATATGTTAGTTTCTCTTATTTTTATATCCAGAAAGTTCTTCATGTATAACTTTCCCCTAAAAAAATTAAAGTAGTAGCATAATTTACATCTTACTCATTGTCAGCTGCTAAAACCACAGGCCGCAACTTGCTCAAATGTAGTAAATGCGAAACAAAACGGAGGCTCAAAATACGGTTATGGTGAATGGTCATTGTCACGTGTGAGTAGTGTTTGCCTCTGAGCCTGGCGCAGTGCTTTCCATCCTGGCTGTGCATGCCTTCCTCAGCGGGGTAGCAGACCAGGCAGTTCTGGTTGGTGGCCCCTGCCTCTGGCTGTCCCTGGGCCCATCACCCTAGGATCTTCCTCTTAATTGCCCTCACTTTCTCTAGTCCCCTCATGTGACACATACCTCAGGCTTCCCTTCCCAGACAAGAATAATTAAGTTGTGGCCTATTGCTTTTCTCGATGTTTATGGAAATTCCTAGAAAGCTGCTTAGTACAGAGTGTAAAGCATACACTTTGTAGCCACTGCCATGGGTTCTGGAGACAGCTCTACCATCTGCTAGTTTTGTGACCTTGGACAATAATAATAAAAATAATTAGCACTCAGGGTACGTTTACACTGTGCTGGCTAGGTCTGTACAGCCATCCTTCTGTTGAGTCGTAAGTGTCCACTAAGGTGGAGTTTACTGTTACCTCCAGGCTCCAGTGAGGAAAGTGAGATGCAGGGAAGCTGAGTGACTTGCCCACTGTCACTCCTAATGTAGTCTGTCAGGTGAGCTGATGAGAAGCAAGTTAGCCTCCAGAGCCTGTCCTCCTCCTGTCTACACTCGGGTCAGTTCAGGCCTTGTCGGGGTGTACTTTACTTGCTGTAGGATAGTGTGAGGATTAGAGACATACACGAGAAGACTCAGAAAGGGGCTTGCTACTTACGAGGGCAGTTAATAAATATTCTTTCCTGTCTGTCAAGTCCACAAAAATCCAAAGTAAATAATGCTCATTTTGTCTATCTGTAATACCCCTGATGTGGTGAGTTCTTTGTGTGACTTATGTGTCATGTGTCCTTAGAGGGTAAGCTCTTTACGGGAGGAGGAAGCATGAATTTTTAATACTTCACATTTTGTGGACCTTGAAAATGGTGATTCGAAGCCATTTTTATTTCACAGCATTTTGGAATGTCATCATACAGTCCTGTGTGTGTTTTTATGTTAAATTTCTCATATCCAGCAGATGTATCCTCCTCCTCTTAACAGCTCAGAATCTGATTAATTAAAATTTATGCAGATGAGAATCTGACAAAGAGTTTAACTTGTAGCCTCATCTGTTTGTTGGAGATTAAGAGGAATACTCTTAGAGTAATAGAATTCCCCAGTGTGGGTTTTATAGTGTGATGTCATTTTCATTTAATGGAGAAGCAAAGGTAGGCTTTTTTTTTTTAAATAAGTGATAATACCTCCTAACTTAAGTGTCTATAATAATTTATAATTTTTAAATCTGTGCTTGTAGCTCTCCCTTAATTGATGAACAAATGCTCATGCTTTCAATGTCTCGGCTGTTCCTATCAGCTGACCTTTGGAGATTGATGACGACATGGATTGGAGGGACCACTTGTGTTTCATAAATAACTTAGAGGCCCCTCTGAACTGTTGTTTTCCTTTCCAGTCCTTCTGTTCCCTCCCTCTGCTGCCACCCCTCCTCCCACCAAAAAAGGATCACTTAGTACCTTTCAAATAGAACAGATGGCGTGGTTGGGTGCGAGTCACAGAGGAGTGAATACTTGATTCCAGTGCTGTATCAGTTTGTTGAGGGATAACTTGAGGAATTAAGCTGAGGACTGTATATGATGGTGATTTATACTGTTGGAATACCAGATTGGGGCCCAAAGCTTGACAAAAGCATTTTTGTGCCAATTTGTGAATCCAGTTGAAAAAAATTAAGACATACAAATTAAATCTCATTTATTGTACATTTAACAAACTGCCTTTATTTAAAACAAAACAAAAACAGTAAGATGTCAGGCTATCCTGTAAATCCAGAATGTCTAGTCTTTAACACCTATTTGTGACTGGGGGCTTAATCATGTTCAAAATTCCTGTTCTCTAGGCACTGTCAGTGCCACCCTCATGAGTTTATTTGCTTCCCCTTTAAACACGATTCTCAGCTTTACGTTAGGGAACTAAAGTGAGGTGAGATGGTGTCTTAGAATCCTACATTGGCCCCCTTGATCTGATTGGATCACAGACATCATGGAAGATGCTTAAAGCTAGATTGCCCTGGTAGAGTGGCAGTAAGGGATGGCTCTTTTCTGCTCATTTTCTTCTACTGCCATATTTGACGGTCTGTTAATTGCCACTGATGTTTGTTTTAGATACTCTAATTAAAGGGATTCTTCACTGTTTTTGCTCCCCAAGGCCTTTCTAACAAAGGGCACAACAGATAAAGTAAATAAATTACTGCTTTCGTTATCACTGTTTGGTTCGGTAATCTAACTCATGGAGTGTATTTTATTATTTTTAAAATTAAAATATGTAGAAAGAGAAAAGAAAGGCCAACTGGAGATATGATAGAAAGAGCATTAGACTGGGATTCAGGGGATCTGCCGCCACCATCTGATCTTGGAGCTGCCTCAGACATGTAAATCAAAGATTTGTTCGATAATTTAATTTACTTCCTATGTGTGAAGGTGCATTTCACCCCACCCCCCCATCTGTGTGAGAATGATGCTGTTAGCCATGACTCAAGCAGTGGTGTAATGGAAGGAGAGTGGGTTTGGAATTGGCGAGATCTAGGTTCAAGTCACCGTCTGTTGTAGACTAGCGATAGGCGACTTAGCAAATTAGTCAATTTCTCCCGGTTAGGTTCTTTATAATAACAACAACGGTAATAATATTATCCATTTCACTGGGTTATTACAAGATCAAATGAGACAATGTGTGTAAAGTACCTTGCAAAAATGCCTGGGATCTAGTGAATTCTCTGTAAATGCTAGTATCATGTATTTAAAATGATATTCTGGCTAGTTCAGAATACTTTTTGCATGCTAAAAGTTGTAGTGCCTAGAATTAATGAAGTTTGTGGCCTCTTTATGATTTTCTGTCCTTTTGAAAATGTACCCACAGTGGAAATAATAGTAATGGCTAGACTGCTGGAGCATCTGGAGCACGTGTCATGTGCCAGCCATTGGGCCCCTGTGTTTTCAGTGCCTTGTCTCATTTTAGGGTGTCCTTTCCCTTTCCTTCAAGATGTTAATTTTAGTTATCTGTAAGCACTGGACTCTGATAATGGCAGGGACTTTTTAAATTTTTTGAAATTGATAATCATGGGTCTTGATAACCTGTTTTATAGTTATTTCTTCCCTAAGATACTTCTGTATTTTGAATTTGTATATAACCATTTTTATTTTCTTTTCTGGAAACAAACTTATGTTGAGCCTGTACCATCCCAGAAGTTCTAAGATGTAGCATCCTCACAGCTATCCTGCTTCTGAGTTTTGTAGCCTTGTTGTTAATTTCACATCTCTATGAATGTGGTCCAGTTATGGGCGCTTTTTCTTATAGCATCAGGATTGGGTAGTATAAGAGGTTCTTTACATTTACCAAACTCAGAAACTTCAGAAGGAAGATTACTGAAAGGTTAACCTTACCAAGTGCTCTTAGTCAAACTTCTTCCTTCTCTTTTGAATGCCTATTTGTGTATAAAGGTGAGTATCACATATGTAGCTTGTTAGCAAAGCAATATTGAGGGATGCAATTGCTCAACAAGTTAGGGAACTATTTTATACTGTATACAGTTCCTGTGTCTGTTATAGAAATTAGTAGACTATGTTGTGAAACACGTGAAATGAGGCAGAAAAGAAATTGTGCACTACCTTACTGAGTCAAGGATGCTTAGGTCCAGGGATGATGGAGCTTCATTAAGTTATGTGTGGGAACCTGCCTGTTTGATCATTAGAACCTGTGTTTCCTCGTAATCCAGACTCTGTGAGCCTAATGCAATAAAGCCGAAAATCATGTGTAGACTTTAATCTGCATACGTTGTTTTGGATAAATGTCCTTGTTTATCAGCAGAATTCCATTGCAAGCTTGAATTGGAAACCACTTGCAGACCTTGTTCTAATCCTAGCTTCCAACTCTTACGAGGTAGACGACCATGGACAAGTTCTTTCACTTGCTTTTACTTGGTATTAGCACCAGAGTGGTTGGACTAGGAGCTCTCTCAAGCTTGTGTCTCCGTCTAAAAACTGAGATTCAATCTGGGGAAAATTATGTATTAATGGATTAAAATAAGTCTTGGATATACTTTGTCAACTATGGTAAAAGGAGCTCGCCATCTACCAACTCAGTGAACACTGTATTTTGTTTTTCATGTTTAGGTGTACAAATGAAAATAGCTTTCATTTATTTGTTAGATTTTGATAAAGGGCTGCTTTATACAGGTTGCTGTAGCAAAAGCAAAGGTCAATTGGGCACAGACTCTTTGTTCATAGAGTGACAGGATATACATACTAAGAAGGTCATAAGATCTCTAGCTTTCATAATATGGGATGTTGGAGCATGCTGTCTCAGAAATTAGAGATGTAGGGTCCACTTAAGGTGGGCCGTTCCAAAGCCATATTGCCTTTCTAGCCACAGGTATTTAGTGATTCAGTGGGTAATTATTAAGAAAGCCATGCTACATACTTTCCAAGGATCCCTTAATTCTGTCCTAGGAAGTATTTTATCTATGTTTTTAAAGCTGATTTTTTTTTTAAATGACTATTGTGTGTCATAAGAAAATGTTGCTGGGGCAGCTCCACGGCAAGTTCGTGCACTGTGCTTCGGCGGCCCAGGGTTTCCCCGGTTCGGATCCTGGGCACAGACCTAGCACCACTCACCAAGCCATGTTGAGGTAGTGTCCCACACAGCAGAACCAGAAGGACCTACAACTAAGATATACAGCTGTGTACTGGGGGGCTTTGGGGAGAAGAAGAAAAAAAACGATTGGCAACAGAGGTTAGCTCAGGTGCTTGATTAGCTTGAACTCACCTCAACTGGAGACTCAGGTAGTCTGTTGTAAAGATCTGGTGCCATAGGCCACCCTAATGCAGCAGAAGTTGGCAATTACTTGACGTTTGGTTTTGGAATCACCATATTCTGTGGTTTTCTTAAGTTAAAACTTTATAAAAGAGAGAGAAATAAATTTTCAGACTCTTCCAAGATTAGGCAGGCCCACAGTCCGTTATCCACTACTATGAAATCAAAAAGCTCTGAAAACAGTAAGGTTTTTTTGCGTCTCATTTGGTAACAAAACTGAATTGACTATAGAAATATTAACGTTTGATTATGGGGTCTTATCCCAGACCCTATTACAGTAAGTGTATCACTGCCTTTCTCAGTTTCCCAAAATACTGATTTCCAAAGCACATCTGGCCCCAAAGGATTTCCTGACATGCAGTCTCTTAAATGCAGCCTTGGACTTGTGTGCTTATCTTATCACCGACTTTTCCATGGACACAACGCTTTGAGGGCAAAGACCTTGTCCTTTTCAGCTTTGAACATTCCGTTATTCCTGTCTCAGTGCCTCTGTTACAGTAGTCATTTGTTACACTCTTGAATAAATGAGTGAAGAGAGGGAAAAACGTTCAGGCAACTTGAGCCCATTTTGCTCCAGACCAGTCAGCCAGCAATTTCTCATCCAGTGTCCTAGGCGTAAGTTAAGCCATGAAACTGAGTTGACTGATAACTGAAGTTATCAGATGACAATTTATGACCTTTCTCCTGCCTTTAAAATGATGAAAATCAAAATGCTTAAGCGTCTCAGGGTGGGGAAGTGACTCTGGGGTAGAGTGGCAGACCATGCCACGCAGATCCTCATCTCCCCCTTGCGTCCTGTGAGTGCACCCTGAGGAGGAGTGCTGGAAACTTGCTGTGATTGTTGTAGTCTTCAGATTATGAAAAATGTAGGAATACACCACATTCTCTTGCAGTTATATAGATGAGAGGGTAGGCAAACTATGGCCCACAGGCCAACTCATTTCCTGGTCTGATTTTTTGTGGCCTATGAGCCAAGACGGGTTTTACATTTTTAAAAGATTGTAAACAAACAATGTTCAACAGAGACCTTGTGTGGTCTGCAAAGCCTAAAATGATTACTGTCAAGCCCTTTATGGAAGAAATTGGCCCACCTTTGATATAGACCATTAATTTAACTTCCAACTTACTCCTACTGTCTTTAAGATGAATTCCTTCCTTCTTTGTCCCCATTCTTCTTTGTCTCCAAGAGTCTACTGACTCCATGGTCATTCTTTGAGAGTTCAGATGGTACTTTTTTTGTGAAATGATAACCCTGCAAGATGCTTTTGTATCCCCTTTTTAAAATCTCCTCGGGGAAATTTAAATGAAGATGAGATGTAGAATTAAGCTGAGCATAAACATGAAGTTGAGAGTTACTTTAATATTCAAATGTGGAGAGAACCAGTTTAGAGTTTCCACAGTGCCTTTCCTGACTAATTTTATGAAGATATTACTTTGGGCCCTTCCTCTTCAAAATTCCTTTGAGTCACAAAATTGTGTACACAATTTGAATAATGAGAATTATTTCAAAAATAGTGATTTGGGAAAATGTTTATTGCTTTTTAAAGAAATGATATTTTAAAAATCATGATACATATCTAAGTTATTAATCCTGGAATATCAATGTAACTTAGGATTCATACTGGTGAGCCATTCTATTTTTTCTAAATTATTTCAGTGACATCAATATGCAGTGTTTTATATCTTGCCTTTTTACCCCGTGAATTGAGTAATCTCACTGACCTTGTCATGTTCTCCTTATTTCGTGTCAGGGTATTAGTGAAAATGAGTTGATGTCTAGAGTTGGAAGCCCTATCTTCTAATGCCAGCTTTACTTCTCTCTAGCTGTGTGACCGTAAGCAGTCGCTTAATCTCACTAGATTTCTATTTGCTCCTCACTAACATAGTCGTGATAGTTCTATCCTAGCAGTGTTTTGGGGAGGGCAGCGAATATGGTGATATATGTGGAAATGATCTGAAAATTCTAGAATGCTTTTCAAATGTTAGTTGGTATTGGTGAAGCAGCAATGAATTTATGATAGTTTACCATTTATACGTATGTTGATTCATTTCATAAGGTATTAGAAGTCATAAGGCTGAGAAGCAGAAAAGAGTGAATTTGCTTTTTAATTTACATTGTTTTCATCTATTCCTAATATGGATGGCTTGAAAAGGGGAAGGGGCTTTATTCCTATAGTGCCTGTTTTCAGTTAAATGATTATATCTGTTAGCAATTGCTGTGTAATAAACCTTTTCAAAATTTAGTGATGTAAAATCAAGACTATTTAGTATCATTGGTCTTTGTATTGGCTGCACACAAAGTTCTTCTACCTGGGCAAGGTTTGGCTGTCTTGGCTGACTTTGTTCTTGTGTCTCTGGTCAGCTACGTGGTCTAGAATGGCTTCGGCTCAAGTGACCTGGCTCTCCCCAACATATCTCTTGTACCCCTCCAACAGTCTAGCCAAGGCTTGTTCTTCTGGCAGTGGCAAAGTCCAAGAGAGCTTCTCTTTGCATGTTTGCTGCTGTACCCTTGGCCACAGCAAGTCACATGACCAGATCTAGCATCAGTATGACGAGGTGCTACCAAATGTGGATGCAGGGGGGTATGAAAAAGCTTGGCCACTATTGCATTCAGCCTACGCAGTGGGCTTAGAGGTAAAGGAAGATCTGCCCAAGTGGGAACCGGATTGTAGCCTGGCACGTGAGTCATGGTGGTCCCATGTTCTTAAGAACGCCTTGCATAATTCCAGTGCTTACACACTCCCATTCCTCATTGTTGTAATAGAACCGTGGCAGCTTCATAATCTGACTGCTCCTCAAGAAATAGCCCACGCCCAACTGTGCACCTCTTGTGTTTTAAATAATACAAAGGATATTGTCTCCAAGACAACTTTGATGAAATGTCAGCTTTCTCTAGGTTCTGAACTCACATAAGAAGCACTGTTATCTTCATCCCTGCTGGGTAATTTGTATACTGCAGTACTTTGTTTGGAAACATGCCTGTTGTTCTTTAAAATATGCTTAATGCTAGATTAGAGAACAGATTTTTTTTTTTCTGTTTATGCAAGCTCATTTCTAAAGCATTTAAAATAAAGAGCTTGGGCATGTATGGTATTTAAAAACCCTTCACATGATGTTTTTAAAACAGATCAATTTCAGCATTAAAATGTTAGGAATTCAGCCAAGGAAAATTCAACTTGGATTGTATAGCTGTAATGATAATGTATTATAACCATCTTCTTTGAAAGTGATTGTACTAGCAGAGTTGAACCTGGTGAATTACATAATTTGAGTGCTTGCCAGAACACTGTTGTAGGGGGTTATTCAAGTCTTTCCTAAACAAAAGCAAAACGAAAGATGGATTTTCTTATGAAGTACTTAAATCACAAGAATAGTCGTCACAAGATATCTAAAGAGAACTCATTTGAATTGAACAGAAGGTCATATGTCTGAATGTCACTTATCACACTTAACTACTTGGCAGAATATTAGGATGTAAGAGCGCGTGATTTCTTTTTTAGCTACTTTGGCTTGAATTAAAAGTGTCTTGAGTTTGCTTATTATTTATCAAAAAATATTTTCAAGTCAGAAGTAACTTTGTGATTAAGACGATTGATTTCAGATATTGACTCACAAGTCAATTAATAAAAGTAGGTACCAATCACATCATTTAGGCATTTTGTTGTTAATCTTTAAAAAAAATTCTTTTTAGAGGAAAAAGCTCATGTAATCTTAGTTCCTCCTCCATTGAGTAGCCTTCTGTCTCAAGGGACCACACTTTGCCTGAGGAGTGTTTTTCTGGGTCTCTCACATCTTGTCTGCTGCTGCTCACGCTCATTCAAGGTCTTGAGTCAGAGAATGTGTTGGAGGTCAAGTTCTTCATTTTGCGTTTTGTATATTGTTCCTTTGGAGAAGTATTACAGGTTGAATTCCTTAATACCCCTAAAAGTAGAGATGAGGCAAGACTCCGAAAGAAATAAGAAGTGAGTGAGAGAACTTTTCTGTGGAGATTCTAGCTTTAAAAAGCCAGTGCACCCTGACACTGAAGGCCCACATGGATGTGGTGAGAAAATCATCTAGAAGGAATAGTTGTGGAGACACTTCAGCGACACTGTTACCATTACTGAATGGGGGGATGAGGGCAGGGAAATACATAAACGGAGAGAGAAGGCCGTGCGAAGACAGAGGCAGAGATTGGAGCTAGGCTGCCACAAACCGAGCAATGCCTGAAGCTGGAGAGGCAAAGACAGCTTCTTCCCTAGAGCTTTCAGAGGGAGCCCTGCCAATACCTTGATCTTGGACTTCTAGCCTCCAGAGCTGTGAGAGAATCAATTTCTGTTGTTTGAAGCTACCTGGTTTGTGGGACTTTGTTGCAGCTGCCCTAGGAAACCAGTCCACTCCCAAGGGTTAAGTGTATCTGTCAATTTTCTTTCATCATCAGAGTAGTAATTACTGTATGATGATAAAGTGAAGATCTGCGTGTACTAAACAACAGAACTCGTGGTATGTGTTGAAGTTAGCAAAATTTTGTTTTTCAATGGCTGGCCGAGTACAGGCGCTCTACTTAGGCCCTGGGATATAGTGGTGAAAACAACAAATGTCTGCCCTCATGGAGTGCACGTTTCATTGGGAGACACATTCAGTATACGATTAACAATTCTGATGAAGTTGCTCAGTTGACTTTTATGTAGCCTACATCTTGGTCCTTTTTGTTCCATCCTCTGGGATCCTAATTGACCTTTGGATTCAGCCTTTGGTGATGTAGCAAGCCTGTCCGTGCTTTTCGCACTCTCGTGGGCTCGGGTCAGTCTGACCACGCACAGTTGCGCAGGAGCACAGTTCACATGGACTATGTTTGCATATGTGGTGCTCCCCCCACTTGTGCAGTCCACATCCTGTGCAGTCATGTGGTGGCCCCATGGATGCTACATTTTCTCTCATCTCCCTCCCCCTTCAAAAAAATAAAGTGGAGAGCTCTAAGCTTTTCCTTCTCTGAGTTTTCTTTTTACCCATTTTAATGTCCTTTTTATTTTTCATGTTTACAAAATTTTAAGTTTTCACTTCATACATGTTTGATAGAGTTCTTTGCCTGAGTCACATAAATTTGAACCAAGATATGTGAGACCTAATGAAGCAAGCCCCTTTGTCACTTCCTTGACCCCTTTTGTGTCCTCTTTTATTGATGCGCCCTGCTCCTCTGGATACAGGTTGGTTTCTTTTCACAGTACACAGGCTTCACATCCTCTTCCTCTTATTAAAATCCAGAGGATTGGCTTCTAGTATGCGCCCTGTGTTACTTTGTGTGAGTTCCTTCATCCCTCGAGATTCAGGTTTCTTCCTGCATAAAGTGAGGAGGTTGAAGTAGACAAGAGCTCCTCAAACTTTTAATGAGCATCGAAAGCACACATGTTGGTTCAAATGCAGATTCTGATTCAGTAGATCTGAGGCGGGGCCTGAGATGCTGCATTTCTAAGAACCTCTTAGGAGATTTCGATGCTGCTAGACAGTGGACCACACTTGAACAGCAAAGGGCTAGATAATTTCTCTGTTCCCTCCTAGCTAAAGATGAGAACTTTCCTGCCATGTTCGGTAGAGCCTGTTTGTGGCTGCGAGCTCCATGTTGAGAGGGCCCACCAGTGGTCTTCACATTCCCATATTCTCACTGCACAGTACACTGTGTTCCAAAGGAAGGGCCAAGTACACTTGCTCTTGTCCAACAGTGCTTGAAAGGACCTGCAGTCTGCACTTCTTGTTTTATAACTTGGCCCATTTTTTTTTTTCTCAGACTGAAGCTAAACTCATTGTCTAATGCGTAATTAGAATTAGCCTTCAGGTTACAGAGTTCTTCTTGTGGATATTTGCCTTGGGTTTCCCCCATTCCTTCATCTCATAGTAATGGTAGATTTATAACCTCCTCATAACTATGATTAAATGTCTCAGTTCTGTTGCTTTATGTGGCATTCTTGGCCACTTAATTACTCTACATTAAATGGTATGTTGTTGCTGTCAGTGCAGTTGGATTGCATTGTGGATAGCATCTTTGGATATTTTGAAAAATGTTCCTATCATACAATGTGAGCTTGTAAATAGAAGTGCTGAGCATGCATAAATGTGCTTTAAGAAATTATTTCTTTATTACTGTTTTGTTGAACTGATAGTGACACTAAACATCAAGACTTTGATGTTTTATACGGTATTCTTCCCCAGTAATTAACTTGCACTAATGAAGTTAATTAGTAGGGAAGAATGCCGTATAAAACATCAAAGTCTTGATGTTTAATCACAGCTTAAAAAAGAAGTTTTATACTCTTCGATTGCCAAACACATTCCAATTAGCCCCAGGAAGGTCAAAAATTCTGTTTTCCCTCATGGTCTTCAAAGCTTTTCCTGACTCTCTCCTGGTTTGACTGTTGGTTCCTGGAGCCTGAGTGTTAATCTAGACAAGCTTACAGTGGCGTGTGGAGGGTGAAGTGTCTTCCCACAAGCTATAAAGCAGTGTAACCGAGAGACTCAGTTTCTGCAAAAGGCAGTAAAGACTTCTCCTGTGATGTGCTGATGGGGGGAATGCAACTCACAGATTAATGGGTGTTTCTCTCTTGTACCCCCTAATTTTATTATTAATTTAGAGCCACTCCGTTTTCCTCTGTTACCATCGGTTGCTCTTCGCAGCCGCTTCTCTAATGTCTGATAGGCATATTTCCCTAATGAACTCAGACTGCAAGGAAGCATGGTTTAAAGGGGTAGAATGTAAGCTAGGGCACTGCAGAGTTGACTATAGGAATTCTTAAATGACCAGTAGTCAGGCAACAACAAGAACTACTTCTCAGGTCATTTCCCTGCCGTGTGTGTTAGATCAGTTTTTATTTTATTTTATTTTTTTAAATCAAGCAGGATTTACAATAGCAATAATTAATTCAGATAAGCAATTATGGTGATTGACCTTGGCGATGAGTATCCTTGGCTTTTACCACAGTTTGCTTAATACCTGAGGATGGCCAATTATCTCATAATGCCCACTTTATTGAGATTATTGTTTTAATTATGGCACTCAAAATACATCACTTTGTCAGCATGGTAGAGTCACGCGTGGGAACGCCACATTCAGGAGTTGAGAAATGTGTAGAGAGCATCTGGCCTCATCTTGTGACATGGTCGTGATTGAGTTTTTCATCCCAACTCCAAACTATGATTTTGAAATATGTTATTTCTTACTAGTTAAGTGTGGTTCATCCTGACAAGAACAGCCACAGGGAGATAAAGTCTGGGATGCTGTCACTACCTCTGAGCTCTTTGTGCTCTCTGAAAGGCCTGCAGCTGCCTTGGCGCCAATAGGCAGGTGGTTCTAGTTGATTAGGAGTTCTGACTGACAGCAGTCACTGGGGCTGCTGATTGTCTGGCTTTGCCTTGGGTCAGAGCCTCGCAGCTTTAGAATTACATAGGGGCTTTTAAAGTTGTCCAGGCACCCCCTTTGCGGTGAGTCTGACTTCCTTGCTCTGGGGCAGATCCAGGTGGGGCTTTCTTTAAAGCTCCACAGGTGGCTGTAGCCAGGGCCGAGAAGCACTGCCCAGTCCTGGAAGTGTTTGCTCCCACTGGCTTGTCTCCTCCTGGCCCGTGACTCCATCCCAGAGACAGGACACCTTTTGGGGTCTTAGCTGCTCTGTGCCTTACTCTCCTCTGCTTCCTCCCAGACTTGGCCTAACTTCCTCCCATGCCTGAAATTACCTCAGGCCAGGTTTTGGCCCTGGCCCAGCTTACTCCTCCTTCTGAAGCAGTGCCCTGGAAGTCTCAGTGGATAAATCCCACCCCTTTTCTTATTAACATCTTACTGTGCTCTTATATTTCAGTTTTCTATTGGTCACAGAAATATGTCTTACCTTTCTTCTTTGTAAGTTTCTTTGAGAAAGGATCAGCATTTATTCTTTAGCATCTATCTAAATCCCTGGTATACCGCTTTGTGGAAATTTAATTCTGTGGCTAGATCAGTTGTTGGCCCCCACCCCCACCCCTACGCTTTTGTAATAAACCTGGAGGATGTCGCTCACATCCACCATGCAGTCCCACGAGCTCCTTGAGATTAGGCACATTCTCGTGGGATACCTCAAACTTCTGCCCTTTCTTTTTCTGGTTTGAGCCTATATCAGATTGCAGATGCAGGAAGATGACACCAGTATGTTGACAAACCTGATTGCGTTCTAATTACATGCATACATATATATCTGCACATGTTCACGCGTGCTTACAGCACGTACACATATGTACGTATGAAGAGAGTCACTGGGTTATACCTGTACATCTCTCAAATCCATCCTCTTCTTCCCTTGTCCACCACTCCCTCCAGTCCAAGCCACCAGCGTCTCCCCTGGACCACTGCTTCCCCTCCAAAGCTCTGTTACCTGGCAGGCCCACTTAAGCCATGCTAACAGCACCAGTAAAGCAGAGGCACCAAAAGTGATGAAAGCTCAGCTTTGATGGTCTAATTCAGAATTTTGCTATTTTAATTTTAGCATGCATGTCAGGTTTATGTTGTACACTTGATATTATTTTTATTTTTGATTACCAAGGGTGGAGATAGACAATGTAATCTTCTTTGTTCTTAAGTGATTTTAAAGGTCTTACTCTGACTATGGCCCCTATTCTGTGCAGTTTTTAGAAGGTGCGTCATCTCATGGCTCCCCTTTAGTGGCGCTTAGAATAAAACACAGACTTCGCCATGGTCTGCTGGATTCTGCACAGCCTGGTCCCTGCCTCTTCCCACCATTGTCCCCTCATGCCCTCTCCCCATGGCAGGCCCTCAGCCCTTCTCTCCCTCTAGTATCACCGTGGACTTTCCACCTTTTTGGGCCCTATGCGTGTTCCATTCCTTCTTTTCTGCCACCTTCTTCTCCTGCCTCTTACATGCTTGGCTCCCAGTTTTGTTTCTGGAGTCAGCCTAAATGTCATCTCTTTGAAGAGGTGGTTTCTGACCATCTTGTCATTAGTTTGTCTCATTCTTGGCATCCTGTTTATTTCCTTTGTAACATGTTGCCATTTGCACTTTTTATTATTCACTTTTTATTTATTAATAACTTAATTTATTTTCATGTTCCCTGACTAGAGTAAGTGCTCTGTGAGGGCAGGGTTCTCATCCACCCTTTTTATTGTGTTCTGAGTCAGTGCCTTAGCCCAGGAGAGTACCCAGCACACAGTTGGGCCTCAGCGCAGTAAGTGCTGGTGTGTAGTTATTAACAAGGGATACATGCTGTGCTCCCCTTCCCCCATTAGACTTGATGCCTCACTCACTTCGGACTCATTTGTCAGATTCCAGTGACGTTAGGGTTGCAAGTCTAGTCTTCACTCTGTCACTCTGACGCAAGGTCGTGCTGGAGGGCTGCCAGGTGTTCTACAGATAAGGAGAAAGAGCAGAACTTCTGAAGAGGGCACCAAGCTGAGAAGGCAGATAGATCCCCAGACTAGAGAACATGCTGTCTGAAATGTTTGAATCTGGACAGAGTGGCATTTCCCCGGAACCTGAGATCTGAAGAAGTGCCCATTACCTTCTTTCAAAGGAAGGCCAAGAGGAGACTTGCACAGCAGCTCTTGGGGCCTCCTGCTGCCCTGATGGGCTTGCTGGCAAAGGCTTGGCCATTGTCTTCCAGGGCAAATTCCACCAGAAAGTATGAAAGGAAGGGCGGCAGTATGCCTGCCACGTCATGTAGTTATCTCATTTAATCTTCATGACAATCCTGTAGGACCAATATCCTTATCTCCATATTACAGGTATGAAAATTGAGGCCTTGAGGGGTTAACTTGCCAGAATCACCTAGCTAACAGGTGGAAACCAGAGCACTCTCACTCTGGAGCCCGTGATTATTCCATTCCATTCCCTTTCTTCTGGACCCCACAGTGCTGTAAAACTGATGCCTTATTCACTTTGTGTCCCCAGTGTCTAGCATAGTGCCAACACAGAATAGCTATTCAGCTAAAGTTGTAGAATTCGACTGGTGTCACAGAGCATGACTCTTTTTGCAAAGTCTTTGTAATTCTTCAGATTGAGGAGTAAAGCCTCATTTTCCATTTGCCCACTAGTATTGAAAGTACTTCTGCACAATCACCCTCTGCCTCCAGTGGTCTGGCTGGTGCTGTCAAGGCTGTTAATGGCCTCTCCGACCCACTCTCCATTCCCAGTGGAAGGAAGTCCATGGCTGTTTTAGCAAACTTGGTCAGTGGCTCAAGGTTTATAACATGGCATTTGATTAATCTCATGCTCCTGGATGTTTTCTTGTACACACTAGGTTGTGGGATCTTCTGCATCTAGATTTCTGTGCGCTGAACACTTACAAAGCAAAAGACTACCAAGATGGTAGCCTCTTGGCTATGTTAGCAGAGGGCTCTCCTGCTATGGGATGTGTGTGCTTGTGTGTGTGTACATGTGTGAGAGAGACAGACAGGGGAGACACCCTACCACAAAAGTCATACCTGTACTTTGAGTTATTTTTATTTTCATTCATTTGTTCAGCAAACACTGGACTATCCTTACATTGCGAAGTGCAGGATGTCCTTCAAGCCATATTTAGTATTAAATAACAAAAGCGTACTACTGAGTAGTGCTCTTCTTTTTTAATAAAATAATGATTGATCGAACGGTCTTCACCTTGTTTCTCAGTGTGGTGAGTGAGAGCATTTTCTTCCAGTCCATTTTCAGCGTGCTGCTATTACCGCACCATTTAGCTCGATGCCAAATTGCAGTTGGCTCCATTCAGTTCTGTTTACCGAGGAGCGCTGTAGTGATTAAATGTCACTGAGTACACCGAGTATACAAAAGTAATTAACCTAAAAGGACATGTTAGAATAAGGGTCAACAACCTCTTTAGCCCATAGTGCCACTGGCAAGACTAAGTATTGACAGAGGTATTGCTGTCCGGCTGGGGTGTGATGCGGGGGTGGAGGGAGAGGAGAGGGAAAGGTCAGAGAAGCTGGAGCAGCGGACCAGCACTCATGGTCTTTTGGGATACAAGTGGAGCGGAGCTCTGAGACATTTTTCCGTCATTCCTTACCGTTTAGCTCTCTGACCCATGGTCGCTTGTTGGGGGAGTGGGGGAGATTAGACCAGAACCTGACTCCCCTTTCAACAGCTAGCACTGGTTAGTGGAATAATACTGTTTTCTGGTTAGACCAGAGGAATCTTGGCATGTGCTTGGTGAATCACCCTGTTCTTCCAGTGTTGTGTGTATCTTATCAAACCCTTGCATCTTTAAATCCAGTTGTCAAATGAAATGTGCTGCTTGAGATCATTCCCTTGGAACTATTTGAAATTGTGCCTCTAAGTGTCTGTCTCATTTGTTTTCATTCCTCAGTATACTGAAGTCATTTTGTTAAACTGATATTAATGCCTTATGTTGCTTTACATACTAAAAATTTACATAAAACTCTAGGTAGTTGTCTGTGATGTAAAAAATCAACCAACGTAAAGCTCTTTTTTTAAAAAAACAAGTGTTATTATCTGTCTGCCCTACATTTGGCTTTTTCTTTCATCACCTGTGTGTGGTGACTTAACTATCCAGAAAAAAAAGGAGAGTACTGAAGGTTTTTTTTCCTTTTACCACATACCTCCTTGGGGCATAAACATTTCAAGGGGATCCCCAGGGATCCCGAATCTCTAAGTGAGCAGCCACAGAAAGACTGCTGATGCCTGCATTCCTCACATGGTGCTCTGTGAGGCAGGATTCATTTGAATCCCGCCTTTTCAGTGGGCAGACCTGAGTAAGATTTGTTTCTTTCCAGTCACAGACAGCTGATGAAGGGCATGATGAGAGACGAGGAAGAGGGATAACCAGTTGAAAAATGTCCCCCTTATGCTGAAGATTTATCTCTTTTAGAATAAAGAAGAATTGGTGGCCTTGATGCGTTTATGCAGCAACAGCTATTCCCTGTGTGCCGACCCAGAGGTCAAACCTGGTGCTGGCCGTCAGGGAGAGGACCTGTGCCCATGATTGGGGGTGGAGCAAACAAGGAAGAGGGGCCACCTTTGACTCTTTTCTTTACATGGCACCCTTCAGACCTTCATTTCAGTTTTACTTTTTCACTACTTCTTCTTAATATCTTTTCAGCATAGTCCTGAATATTGTCTTGTCACGATACCACGTTCTAAATGAACCGCTTTTGAAGGCTGCCTCCTTCCTTTGGTGTGCCTACACGCACCTGCACACACACGCACACACAGAGCTCTTCTTCTAAGATAGTCATTATATTGAGCACTGAGAATATAAAGAAAGAAGGCGCAACAGTACGTGCCCTTTAGGAGTGCGTTATCTTTAATCTCAACATACTGAAAATAGTATGGGAACAGGTGATGTATGAACATCGATGCATGAGCAGATCAGGTGATGTCCTCATTCACTTGTTCAGCAGCCAATAATTGAGGCGCTAAACCAACTGCTGAGTTTTCCTTGTGATGAAACCAGCCGTGGTCCCTGCCTTCATGGAACTTCTAGTCAAGTAGAAGAGCTAAGCAAATAATCAAAATAATGGCCATGATACAAATTGTAGGAAGGAAGTCAACAAGGGGCTATGATAGAGATTTCCAGAAGGGATCTCCTTAGATGGCATCACCAACAAGACCTTTCTGAGAAAGTGGCATTTAAGCTGAGACATAAAAGGTGAAAAGATGCTGGCCACTCAGAGCCTGGGACAGAGAGCTCTTGGCAGAAACCTGCACTGAGGGGTAAAAGAGATGGGGTGTCCCAGCACAAGGAGGGAGAGACCTTCAGCTGAGATTCCAGAAGGTAGGCAGGAGCCAGCTCAGGCCTATATTTCTGTACAGTGCTAGATGCTTGTATTATTGGGTGTTGATTCTTATTGTGACTTCAGTAACTTTTAGACCTGTGTCATCTCATGTGGTAGCCACAAGCTGTATGTGGCTAATTGAGCATTGGAAATTAGCCAATCCAAATTGAGATGTGCTGTAAGTGTAAAGTGCACACCAGATTTTAAAGACCTAGTACTAAAAAAAAGAATGTAAAATGTCTCATTAATAATTTTGATATTGATTACATGTTGACATGGTGCTTTTGGATACATTGGGTTAAATAACATGTAGCTCACATTATATTTCTGTTTGCCAGTTCTGTTCTAGAACAACTCACTTTAGTGTTTTAATGAAGGACCTTAAGACCACATTGGCTAAGTGATCCCTGAAAACTCACCCTTTGAGGTGGTATGAAGAAGGCTTGGAGTATCTGATTAGCAACTTTAAAACTGTTGGGCAGCCTGCCTTTAAACTGATATACTGTCCTTTCCCTCTGTGTTCCTGAGTTACCCTCCAGTATTGTATAGAGTGTATTTGCATACATACTGCATAAGAATATATATGCAGCTCTGTGGAGTTAACATTCTTTGGAAGAAAAAAAATGTTTAGCCTTTCAAATAGATTAAAACAGTTTACTGGAAAAAATAGCAACATTTAAGACTTTCTTTTCCAATAAATTTTAATAGTTACTAAAATGAGGATTCTGGTCCATTAAGATATAGCTTGCCAAGTCTTAAAGCTGAGTCACTTATTTTCTCTGAGCAGCTACCCTACTTCAGCTTCTTTCGAATCAGCTGTTAGAAGAATGTGGGTATTTTGATTCAAGAACAGCACAGTACAAGAATAGGTCTAAAGCAAATTCACCTTCCCAGAAAATTCAGGAAGGAAACTTTTGCCAACCACTCTGTTTTTAGGACAAATTCATATATCACATCGTATTTGTCACTGATACTTAGTAACATTGATTATAAGGCAATAGGTGAATGAATGATTTAGGGTGTATTTTATAGGTGCTTTACCAAAAAACTAATCCCGGAAGCAAGTGGCAGGTGCATGTGACTCTACTGAGTGTCTGCATACAAGATTTACAGAATCTGTATTAATGAGGGAGGAGAATTCTTGGTCTAGGACAAATACACATAGGACTGTTAGGTCTTGCCAACTTTGAGGAAGTCCATTGAATTGAAGGGCATGACATGGCTTCGGGGTGATTAGACAGTTTAAAAGATGTAGGTGACTTCTATGTATTATTCGTGGGCTCTCTTCTTCATGAGTGGTAAGGGGATGTACTTAATCCCCTCTCATTCCCCCAGTTCCTTCCTCTTGTGACCCACAGTTTGGACCACATGCAGACAGTGGCTGTACAAGATGGAAGCTGTGGTGCTTATACAAGAATCAAACCTGTGTCTTTGGTGTCAAAGCATCACGTTGCAGCAGCTCAGCTTGCCAGCTAAAGTAACTGTATTCAATGAAATTTCTGGGGTGGAGCCAACGGCTTTATTCCAGGAAGAGGAAATAACAGTCAAGAAACCCCAAGAGGACATTAAGATAATGTCCTAATTTAAAATCAATTTTATTGATACCTTATAAATTATTACAGCATTTTATCCTGACCAAATAATACATAGTGCTGAGACTATGGAAACAAAACATGAATGACCGAATATTGAAGTGCTGTATATTCTACTGCATGAAGGAAAAAATATGTTGGACTTTTGTATTCTAAGTGTTTTTAACCCATGGAGCCCTGCTGGAGGGCAAAGTGTATATTTCATTCATCTTTGTTTCTGTGCTTAGTAGGTATTCAGTAAATACCTGTTGAATGTGTCTGTAAGTGGACTAAGATTGTGTGGTTGTTTCCACATTAGCGGAAAAGGAACAGCTCTTCGTGATGCTAGGTACTGTGCTTCACAACATGCACTCTCCTCTCAGCCTCGCAGCAACATTTCTAAGGAAATACTTCTGTTATCCTCATTTTTACCCATTGGGAAATTGGAAGCTTTAGAGGTTTATTAAGTTGTTCAAGGTCACACAGCAAATGGTATAGCCTGGTCTTGAACCCAGAGCTGACTCTAGCTAGCACCCATACTATGATCATTGTGGACGCCACCTCTCTTCTTAATCATTCCTCTGATTTGAGAAAATTTTGATTATCTACCAAAGAAGTTCATCTTGGTCCAAGTTTCTCTCACCAGGAGAGAAGCAGAAAGACAAAGACAGCATTAGAACATTTTAAAGAATTTGTTGTTCATGAAAATGTTATAGAAGGTGAAACATTTGTTAAGAACAGATTCATTATATGGAGATTATATTAAATCCTGTTTTAACAACGGCAGGTCTTCAAAAAGTTGCAGTCATCTTTGAAGGTAAATTTGGATTTATGTTAATTTGAAAAAGCAAGTTCAGTTAGGGTTATATGTTTTTTAATGACTTCTTAAGCAAGTTATAAAATAAAGTCTTACTGTAATGAACAATAAACTGACAGCAGTGGACTGTCTCAACGCCCTACCATATTTGGGTTTTTCACCACCTGCATGCTATATATTTTAAGCGAATTTACATAAATTTGCATGTGTTATGAGTCAGTATGTAAGACGTACATTTTGACGAAATAATTTTCATTTTAAAGTTTTTACATTTAATTTTTCCCAATTGAGGATTATCTTCTCTCTCTCCTGGTTGTTTCTCTATAAATGAGATAAATGTTAAAATGTTGTAGCAGTTATTTTGTGTAATACTATACAATCAATATCATTGGTTTATGGTTCTATGTTAGTTTGGTAAGCATGGATTTGTTCAGGATATTACTTCCAAACATGTTGGAAGTATGTCAGAACTGAAATGCTTTGAGGCCTGGTGAATGTTCTGATTCTGGATGACTCATGGTTGTAGGGCTCCTCCTCTCGAAGGCCCTTCTGCCCAGTTGAAGGCCTGGGCTGAGTCCCTGCTCATCTCCAGCAGCACCTTGGCGTTTCTGACTCAAGAAAACTCAACAGTATTCCTGTCTGTTCTAGACATGGTCTTTTCCAGAAGAAATTAAATTGAGGACTTTGGTTATGGCATCAGTAAAGAGTCGACAGGGCTCTTGAGCCTGCCTTCTTCATCCTCCCCACCCCCACCACCACAAACAAATTCCCTCTGAATTGTCCCTGACCCAAACTAATTCCTGTACCAAATGAGCCACAGTTAGAGGAGCAGCATAATTTATCATCTATGCTGAGCTATTGTTGAGAGTAAAGAGAGGCCTGGACGACATGTGTAAAACAGGGTGAACCAAGACTGGCAGTGACCCTAGCCAGATTTTCATGGTGCCCTCTGCCCTGTCATTATCCCCTTTATCTGTTTGAAAATGGATTTACCCTTTGGTACCAAGTACATGGGGTGTTTGAAGTCCTTAGCTGATGAGCAAACAAACCATAACAAATGAGTTTCAGTGTTCTTGATCATGGTTGTCCACTTGACCTTTAGCATAGTCTTTCTGGTTGGAATCTTGTAGGGGGGCCAGGGACATTTGAGCACTGCACCTATGCAAATGGAAAGCAGAATTAGCTTGATATGCATTTGAAATCAAATTAGAAAGTCCTATGTGAAGGTAGTATTTATAGTCCTGCCTGCAGTATTGAACCAAAACCTTCCTGTGATTGTTGAAAGGAGATGTGTTTTGGTTAATAGCGGCCTATTGAAACCCTGTCATTATGGACCATCTGTGTATCTATGCTGAGGGGGAGTACTACAGAAAGGCTTAGAATAGCCCTTCCTTGCGGCTTAAAATAGAAGATCCTTACGAGCTCTGTTGTCAGGAGTGCAGTGCACAGTCGGAGTGCTGGGTCCCTGTTGCAGAGCCCTCAGTTGTCTGCTTGGGATTGTGCCGTGTACTGTGTGGGGATTCTTTCACTTACTCCTCAAAGCAGCCGGGTGAGGGAGTGGGTGGGGTGTTAGCCCACACTACAGAGAGACTGAGACTGAGCAATAGCCCCAAGGCTACACAGCTATTAAGTGGAAGACTCTGGACTCAAACCCAGGCAGTCTGGCTCCAGAGAGATGCTCCTGCCTGCTAGTAAAATTTGTGCTACCTGTTATTAAAATCAGCTAATTATAACAGCATTACCTCTTTTGGGTGGGGTACTTTATAGGAATTTTTCTCATACATGGTCGTCTTTGATCTTGAGGTGGTGGAGGAGCACAGGTGAAAGGATGGGGTCATCCACTTCTATTGCTAGAGGTGCCAGTTTTCCAGCTGACTTGGTCAGTAGCCTAGTGAGTAAAGTCTAGGTTGGCTTTCAAACTAGAACTTAGAATTTTTCTTATGTTGAGGTAAAACGTGATTTGTTAATGTTAGGAATAACTGTCTTTAAAGCTTATCTTTTGCTACCAAAGCCATTGGGATTTCCATATGAGACTTACAAATTTTTATTATTTTTTTCCTTGGTCTCACCTTGTTTCTCCCCCTTTTTCTTTCATTAAACATCTGCCTTTTTCTTTTGAATATCCCAGTGTAAGTGTTTACTTTGTGAAAATACAGAGCTTTTTACTAAACGTTCACATTTAAGGTCTTTGCCTTCTCTGGATCAGCCACTGCTTCTGATTGTGACTCTCTGTTCCTAACAAATTTGCTGATATAGTTACATGATCAAACTGTAGTGAGAAAAGATTTATGTTTAATGTATCTAAATTTGTAGATTTACGCAGAGTCAGGGTGCAGCTCCAGTAAGTTTCTTATGTAGTAAGCTAGGGAAATACTCAACCTAGCTAGACTTAGAAAATAACTACAGAGAAATAAAAATAAGCTTTTCTAGTAAAAGCATGACTTTGTCTTTATCAGTATTTATTTAATTCATCCTGTTCACATGCCCAGTAAAGATTCAAGTGGCCTTCCAGAGGCAGAATGGCGGACTTGTAAGATTCATGATGAGAGGCTGTGCCAAGTCCAATTTGATTCCAAAGCAATTATGCTATTAGAACACTGCTGATTGCCCCAGTGCCCATTGTGCAGCTTAACCTTTAAATGCTAGTGATAATCAACTACTTTATCATCTACCAGGAAACTCCAACATGCAACTGTGTTCTGTAGTAAAATTCACAAATAAAATACGGCCCCCAGAGCCAGAAACAGCCAGTTTAAGAAAAATAAAGATATTTGTACATGTGTACCAATAAATAAGCATAAAGATCCAAATAAGCATTACAATTTAGTATTAATTTTTAAGAAAGTATTTCATCATTGTTTAAACATCAGTTTTTCCTTTTGGACAGAGTGGAAATAACTTTCAGTGGAGCGTATCAGAATCAGAAGACAGATAATTAATTATACACATGTACACTCAGTTTTTTCTTCTTTTTGTAAAATATCAAATTAGTAAGATGAAGTCATCTAGAGGTAGGTAAAGGGATAAAAGTGAAGGAAAGGCAGAGCTGCTGTCATATTGTTGGTTCCAAGGGGGGTCTACTCAGATCTTACTCTCGTGAATGGTTTCCCATGGAACCATTCAGCCCAGTGGCCTTCTGAAAGAGAATGTATCACATGAATTTTGGATTAAGATTGAGGAGTGCAGAGGAGATGTTCACTCATTTATGCTCAAAAACTTTTCTGGGCCATTCTCTGCTGCTCATTGTACTGGGTGCCCCCACTCTCGGGAACCACAGTCTGGAGTGGCAAGTGGCCTTGTAAACAAATAGCCATAAATTGATTGCGAGTCCTCTACTCATTGGGTGAACAAAATGTTAAGTGAACAAAGGGGAATGAGTGATTAATTCTGCCTGACAGCATCTGAAGGAGCTTTGAAAAGTGACAGTAGAGCTGGTTCTTAAGAATGAGGAGGATTTCAAAAGAAAGACACTGAGGGAAAGAACATTCTTGTAAGCCAGGACAAAAAAGGCTACAGATGCAATGAAAATTCATGGAGCACTGGGGAACAAGCAGCTCATAGCGCTAAGACGAAACCAGTGCCCTGGATTGGGGTGTGGAGTGAAAGGCTTTGGAAAACAGCCATACTTAGAAATTTGGACTTTTTTCCCTATAGACAATGGAAACCGTTTGTCATTTTTAAGGAAGGGTGAGAAGTAGTCAAATCTCTCTTTGGGAAATATGAATCCCAGAAGTGTGGAGGATAGACTGGAGAGGGGAGAAACTAGATTATGGGGTTCTGGCATTAAATATGGTACGTAATAGCTCACCGATGATGTTTGCAAGCATGATTTCAATGGAGTGTAATGGTCATAAAAACCTGATTGCATTGGGTCATTGTGTGAAAGCAAAGCAGAAGCACGGAACCAAGTCTTAGGAACGAGGATTGGAACTCAGTGGAGATATAGGAAAGTTAAAAAGGAGTCGACTTTTTAAAATAGTTTGGCTTCTCATGTTTTGCTTCAGTCTTCAGCCTTACTGAATAACGCCTGCCATCTTTTCTGCCACTAGGCTTAAGGGTGAATGTTTGAGTAGGGATAGTTAGAGGATTTGGTGCATACAATTTAGAGTATTCCTATAAAACCTTGAGACTGGTACAGGACAAGGTTTAGAGCTATCCAATCCCTATCAGTAGGCGCTCAATCACTGGTCCTTCTCACCTTCCTCTGCCATCAAACTTCCACCCACACGCCTGCCTTTGGAGCTGGTTATGGAGTTGCCATCACCACCCTGACCAGTAGGGGATAATCTCTTGGTAGCTATACTGACCTAGGTGTGACCAAAGTCTGTTGGTTTTCCTCTAACAACATGCTTTGAAAGTTTCGCCACAAGAGAGAATGTGGCCTTTATGGTTCAATGGAAGTAAAATGGAATATAAAGCCAAAAGTTCTGGATAACACACTGCCTCCCGTAGTTAATTAAAAGACTCTTGTAAATTTATAAATGTTAATTATTACTAACAGACTAAGATAAAGGAAAAAAGTACAGAGAGTTAATTTTATATAAGATGAATAAAGTTACAAACGAGCAAGAGCTTTACTGAACAGTTTCCTGAATCGATTTAGATGTCAGGCAGAGATATTCTGGTGGTGAGTCTTTGTTCTTCCTCAAACTTTTTCCTTATCTCCAAGTGTTCTTTCCACTGCTTTCCAAGAGCAGCCCTTTCCTACCCCAGGCGGGCTTCATGTAGCACTCAAGAGCCCTGCCCTGGTGCCCTGCTGGGGACCTTGGCTTCTCCAGCGTTTACCATTTGCCCTCAACAGGTTAGCTCTGCACTCAGTACGGCTCGCCTTCATTTAGAGCTGCTCTTCAGTCTGTCTGGAACTGAGTCATGCCTAGTTCTTAAGGTGACCTCAAGTTTTCATCCAAGTTTCCTCACTTCTTTCATGATTTTGAACTCTCGGAGTGTCTAAATGTGCCAAGTAACCACCTAACCTTAATGGTAGACACTCACTCTCCATGCTCCAGGTCTTGCTGGTATTTGTTTTCTGTTTGTGGGACTCCTCTCTCTCTCTCTCCAGTTAAGAGCTCTTGGGAAAAGCAGAGATGACTGACCATGATCCCAAGAGGGAGGGGCTACCTTTCTCCAGTCTCTGGTCCTCATGGGGTTCCTGGGTTTCCAGAGATAAAAAGGAGCAGGCTTATGGAAACTCTAGGTGTCAGAGAGGAATAAAGTACATTTTTGTGGGACGTGTGCATGTATGTGTGTTTGCTTGCTACTCTGCATCTCCCATGCCCTTAAGATAGGGGACTAAGCAAAATTGTATAAATATGACCTTTGTGTCACGTGATCACCATTTTGGGGTACTTAAATACCCAAAGAGTACCTCTCCCCTTTTTTCATTGAAGAATTATTAATTATCTCTCAAGCTAGACTCTTAATTTATTCATAGTTTCTCTGTAGAGGCTTGAAATACTGGCTTCCCATTAGCCAGCAAACTTTGGGGAAAAAAAAAAGCCTACTGTCTCTTTCCTCCCCTCCTTTCTCAGCAGTGTAATATCAGCACCGTCAGACCAAGCCCATTCCGTCTTTTGAGTTTACACTATTCCCTGCCTCCTTTTATTCCTCTGCCCCATCACTTTCTGTCTGGTTCTTTCCTTTATTTCCCCATTCCTTTCCCCTTTCTTTTTATCCTTGTTTTTCTCTTTCTACCTCTGTTTTCTTCATTTCACCTCCTCCTCCCCTCTCTCCTGTCTCCTCTTAGCAGCTTTGCAAGTGTGTACTAATGAACAGAAAGGAAACAGTTTCAAGGACGTAATTAGAAAAAGTCACACTGTTAAATGGTTGATCATTCTCAACCTCGCTTCCCTTTCTCATTCCAGAGCTCTTCGGTATCCCCGTCAGCCAGCTTCCGAGGTGCTGAGAAGCACAGAAACTCCACAGATTACTCCTCTGATAGCAAAAAGCAGAAAACTGAAGAAAAGGAAATTGCAGCTCGTTATGTAGGTTCATTCACCTTTGCTATGGGGAGGCCAGTTTACCTCACTTTTTATCAGCAGCCATTTTACCCTTTGACTGTTACCAGCCAAAACTGGAACACAGGATAACAACATCCTAGGAGAAAAGATAGTGCATTTATAGCTCTGTCTCAGTTGGCTAGCCGAAGTCCTATGTGTGTGCAGGTGAGCGCACATGCACGTGAGCAAGAACAGAATGCTGTATCTGGCAACTGATGGAAGACTTAGGTGTTCCTTATTATTATTTGTATAGATGCATTTACTTCCCTCCATATATTTCAAGGTGGCTGAATGTTCTGTGGTCAGCTAGAAATGGTTAAGGAAAACTGTAAGGTAATAGAGAGCCTGTTAACAAGTCTAGATGAACTCATGTGCTGAGGAATATAGCACGTTTTGTGGAATGTAACTTACAGAGACATCCAGGATGTCCCCAGCGTGGTTGAAACTCATTTTTCATCAGTGACTGGTCCTTGAAGGTCACATAGTGAAGGGAGGATGCTGGATGGGACCCATGTAGTGGCACGCAGTCACCGCTCTACTTTCTGTGGTGGTACCCTGCAAGACTGCAGGCCTCAAAAAAGCTGAAAATTTAGATTTTGACATGAAACCTCCCAATTTTAAAATTTTGGCTACTTATCTAGTTTTTTAAAAACACTAACAGATCACTCCAGTCTGTAGGCTAGATTTAGTCTGGGCATGCCAGTTTGCACTAGAGGCTCCAGAAGGACAAGCAAGCCCTGAAGTTCACTTCTTTAAAGTGTAAAATGGAAGCATCATATTACCTACCTCATAACGTCATCATGAAGATTAAAGAACACAGTACATTGCAGGGTCTTTAGCACTGTTTAGTGCAGTTCATTTTTAGAAGCTGGGAGGAATTAGTCTGGACTTATCTAGCGTAAATCTGGCCTTTTTTTTTTTTTTTTTTGCTGGGGGAGGAGATAATGCTTCTCAATTGTCAATGCAGGACAGCGATGGTGAGAAGAGTGATGACAACTTGGTGGTTGACGTTTCCAATGAGGTATGTTTATGGCTCATTTAACTTCCTGCCCTTACCCAGCTGCGACAATGACTAGTGTCCGAACAATTAGTATCCAAAATGCTTTCTTAATTTCTAAAGGGACTCTCTTTTTATTTACCTGAAAAATTTATGTATTACTGATTTTGTGTGTTACTTATTCTTTTTTGGTTGCCATTTTCTATGAATGCAGATGTGTTTTGCTTACCACCGTGAATGCACACCAGGCATCTGTGGTCAGTCTACAGATCTCATTGACAAGTAACTTGCAAATTTGTAGGGTTTTGATTTTTGTTTTTGTTTTAAGTAAGTACTATAAATATTTTAGTATTCTCTTTGACTTCAACACTGAATATTTTCTTCAGCAAATTCAGTGAGTCTTATCTATTCCAGAACGTTTTGTGCTTCTGAGCTATCAAATGCTTTTGGCTAGAAACGTCCACACCCAAGTACTCTGGCATTGTGAATGCTCTATACTGCATTTATACTGTGATGTTCCTTTGCAGGATCCATCTTCCCCTCGAGGGAGCCCAGCGCATTCCCCGAGAGAGAACGGCTTGGACAAGACACGCCTGCTCAAGAAAGATGCCCCCATCAGTCCAGCCTCCATCGCATCTTCCAGCAGCACTCCCTCCTCCAAATCCAAAGAACTTAGCCTTGTAAGCAGTCCTTCGCCCTTTGTCTTAGTGTTTCCTGTTTCAAGGTGGTTGGCTTTGCTTATTTTTTTAATTTTGTATTCTTCACTTTTTCCTATAGGACTTTTATTTCTAAATATATGTATATGTTCAGTATTCAAGTTTAATTGACAAAAGTATTTTTGCAACAGAAGGGGTTTACTGACTTGATGGTGATGGATGTTTGTGTCATGAGTCTTTTTGTAAGGATGGGGGAGGGATATGGGGAAATTGAGTGAAACATGTCTGAGTGAAGATGAAGAAATGCACACTGGGGTTACAGAGATGGTTTTGTCACTGTGGTTTATGGTAAATTTAGTTTGGGGCTTGGATGTGATTTTGTTGCCAGCTTTATTTGAGTTACCAAGCTATATATGACTGCAATAATTTTCCCTTCCTATCTAAAAAGTAATCTGTCATTTACAAAGTCTACCTTGACTCACACTGCAAATCACAAATGCAAAAATGAAACTGCTTGCTTGCAAGCCGGGATAATCTCGCCATCCCCCTTCTTCTGTGGCTGTGTAGTTAATTGCATTTTTGTGTGGTGGGTCTTCTTTTTCTCTCACCAGTTACTTCTATGTAGCATAACATTTACAAAAAAAGAAATTCAGTTTTCAAATAACCATTTGAAGTCACAGCTAAAGGAAAGAAAATTCCTCAGTTTATCTGCAGATTAGGAGAATATGTCTAACAGAGGACTAGATGAGGTTTTTTTCTGTTTTTTTTTCTCTTGGCCTTCTTGTAATGAATGGCACCTCCTCTGTGCTGATCTCTATGACGATTCAAGCTTGGATCTTTTCTAATGGGACCTGTTAACCACGAAGCCTCTTGTGACATGAACAGTCCACCCTGAGCCCAACTCAAACCACTGAAACTTAAATCAAAGCCACCAGCAAGTGGCCAGGCACAGGATGTCATGATTTGTCTCCATCCACCTGACTCAGACCAATTTCCTGGAAATGGTCTACCCTAAATTCAGCTTCAATTTATGTCCTGGACATTGGTTTTGTGGTCTCTGGGAACTCTCTTTGTTTCTTTGTTAGCTCTCTTTAATTAATGAAAATAAAGGCCCAAGCTGAAGAAACTTTTCTATTTCTTTTTTCATTGTTTAACATTATTGTTAAAACTGTGTTCTGGGGCTGGCCCTGTGGCTGAGTGGTTAAGTTCCTGCACTCTACTTCAACGGCCCAGGATTTCACCAGTTCCGATCCTGGGTGTGGACCCAGCACCGCTCATCAAACCATGCTGAGGTGGCGTCCCACGTAGCAGAACTAGAGGGACCTACAACTAGAATGTACAGCTATGTACTGAAGGGTCTTTGGGGAGAAGAAAAAAAAGAAGAAGATTGGCAACAGATATTAGCTCAGGGCCAATCTTTTAAAAAAAAAAAATGTTGAAAAAAAAACCTGTGTTCTAATTGCCAGTGTATTCCATTACATCTCTTGTTAGAATGAAAAATCTACAACTCCTGTTTCAAAGTCCAACACCCCTACTCCACGAACCGATGCGCCCACACCTGGCAGCAATTCCACCCCTGGATTGAGGCCTGTACCTGGAAAACCACCAGGAGTCGACCCTTTGGGTTAGTAAGAAAAAAGCCTTTCTACATATTTATACTTCTTGTTTTTTAAGAAAATGAAGCAATTTCAAGAGTGCAATACATTGAGTACTAATAACCAGCATTGAATAGCTATTAAGACAGTTATTTAACCCAAACCAAAGGCCTGGCACCTACCATGTCTGGTGCACATACTGTGTGTTCGGTAAAATAAGTGAACCAATGAACACGAGTGAAAGCTGGAATGGCTTTTAAGAATATTAAAATAGGCTCATTTGAACCATGATCCTGTTTTTTAACGTATACAGGAATGTCTTAATTATTGTTTCCTCTGTCTTGGTTTTCCTCTTTTCTCCTTCCATTTTGGTCTGTAGCCTCCAGCTTAAGGACCCCGATGGCAGTACCTTGTCCCTATCCAACCCCGTTCGGGATCGTGCCCCACGCTGGGATGAACGGCGAGCTGACCAGCCCCGGCGCCGCCTACGCGGGGCTGCACAACATCTCCCCGCAGATGAGCGCGGCTGCTGCCGCCGCCGCCGCTGCCGCCGCCTACGGAAGGTCACCAGTGGTACGTGTGGGAGCTTCCACAGAACGAGGCAGTGCAGAGCACAGAGGACTGTCGTACATGTTTTTTTAATGTAGTTTGTATAATTTAATGTATTTATAAAGGGACCTGTGTATTTGTAATTAAACTGCATGTAATTATATCGTAAGATCCATTTTCTCTTGTAAAGTGAGAGTTTCTTTTTTATTTTTATATTCCATTTTATAAAAAAGTTTAAACCTATAAAAGTACAGCAAATAGTATAATAATATAGTGAACCTTTGTTTCCATCATGAGCCTCAATAATTATTAGTGTAATTTTTTTCACGTATGTTCCACTCCCAATTATGTTACCATCAAATCATAAACATCCTATCATTTTGTCAGTAAATACTTCTATATGTTTCTAAAATCTTATTTTTAAAGGCTCTCTTCTCCCGGGTTTTAGAAGAGGTACTGAGTAGGATGGAACGAGGTAATGTAACTGTGTCTGTTTTTATTGTTTTGCTGGGAACAACTTTAGGTTGGATTTGATCCTCACCATCACATGCGCGTGCCAGCAATCCCTCCAAACCTGACAGGCATTCCAGGAGGAAAACCGTGAGTACCTCTGTGCCTGCGCGCTCGGGTGTGCCAGCCCGGGCCCTGGCTGGCCCTTCTAGACTTTGAGCGCTGCTAGGTAGTGTAGGGGAGTTCCCACCGCTTGCATTTTTTTCCCTTGCAAAGTAGTTTTCATTTTCTCTTAGCAAGAGGAAATAGATAATGAGGTGGGGTTTGGTATTTTCATTTTAAAATCTTGGGCTTCTAATATGGAAATGCAAATTGCTGAGGCATCTCCAAGCAGTCAGGTCTTCTCTGCATCTGTTACTGGTTTCAAGGCAGTGCTTTTGTTGCCTTGGAAAAAAAGTCTTATGTGCAAACCTGGATGCTCAAAATTTGAGCATGTTGGGAAAAGACCTGCCAAACTTCAAAGGCTGAAAAGAAAGAAGTGTGGTCTTACACTCAGTTATGTTTCTAGAAAAGGTAGCTTGCTCAGTTGGCTTCTTGTCTTGTGAGCTAGGTATTTAGAGTCTCTGTATTCACAGCTCCCTTGAGTGATGAAGGTAAAACACATGCATCAGTTGTTCTAGCCTCTTCCTGTACATTCTAATCTCTCAGCATATCTCCCTCCACATCCTTCATTTCAATCCAGTGCACCTTTTTATTACCCCCTATGCACAGTTCTCTCTGCGGTTTGGCTTCATCTTCCCAGATACAAAGACTTTACTCTAAAATAACGCCGGCTCCTCCTTTAAAATCCCAGCCTGCTCCCTCTCTCCTCTCTTTTAGAAAGCATCCCCTTCAGACCCTCCCTGCCTTGCTCATCACATGTATGTTTATTCTCATCGCTCTTTCCGTTGGCATCCACTCTGTCACTATACTCCTGCTGCTTCTCCAGTCTCTAGTGCTTTCTCACCTGCCCCGTGCCATCCAGACTTCACCCTCAGGACAGTACAGTCCCCTCCTCCCAGAGCCTTCCCTGCTGCCTTGCTTGTCTAAGAGCATTTGCTCTTTCTCCTACTTCCTGCAACACTTTTTCTGTCTTTTACTGTCTCACTTCAGGAGTCTGCTAAGATATCACTTATGAGCATTGTGCATTGACAACCCTCTCTAACATAGCATCCTTCTCTTCCTCCTCATCATCCTTCTTTTCTATTCCCTGCTTTTTTCATACTTGTCTGCAGCCATTGTTTGCCTCTCCCCACTTTAATATAAGTTCCATGAGAGCAGTGCAGAACTCGTTGCTGTTCACTTATTGCTCCAGTGCCTAGAATGATACCTGGTTCATGTTTGGTGCTCACAGTATATAATGAGTGAACGAATGAATGGAGGTATGTGCCGATCTCTCTCTTCTCTGACCTCCCGTTGCTTATTTATTCACTGCTGTATCCTCAGGCCCTTAGTTGTCACCATGTTGTTTCTTACGTGTCCTCTCCTTCTCCCCAAGTTGCCTACCCCTCAGTGTTCATCCTGTCTGCTTGACCCTCTCCTCACTCTCCACTGATGCGTCGAACTCTTGTTTCTTCCTCCTGAACTCACTTCTCCGCAGACCCTACCCTAAACTTCACTGTTGCTCAAACAATGCAGGCTCCGTAGCCAAGTTGCTCAGTAAATATTTGACTGATTAATAAGGGAGGCACAGCAAATTAGACTTGGAGTTCCTTGAGAGTTGAAGGTATAAATATCAATTACCGTAAAATTCTATGTACTTGTATGTGTTCTGCAAATAGTTGTTGACTGACTGACAAGTCTTGTTGACCAAGAACTCTGATGTATTTGAAGGTAAAAGTTTGGTCTCTTTCCAGCAGTGAGTAAATAACAAGGTCATAGGATTAACCGAATAACTCCAATACCTCTGAGTTCCATCTGAACCTGTGGGGAGAGGGGTTCCTTCAGGGAAGGGGAAGGTACTGCCTTGGTACCACTTAGTTAACCAGTGTTTAGTTAACCCAGAGCTATAGCATAACCGCTTGAGCAGAGGAGGTGCTGCTCCTCATCTCACCTGCTGCCCAGAAGCCACAAGGGAAGGGTGAAAGTGTGTTCAGTGTATTGAAAGAAGCAACGACAGTGTTGGTTTGGGGCTTTGGCCCAGTGGAACCACTGTAGAAACACAGCTGGTCTGGTTCAGGTGCTGCTTCTGAGCCTTGAGCTGGGCTCCCTTCCTTCTCCCAGCCTTGACTCGTAGCATTACAAAAATTTTGAGATCCATCTGGGAGGGTTGATGGGTTGGAGGATGGTTGAGAACTTTTGTTCCTGGGAGTGATGGAGTCATACCTAATGTGGTTGGCAAATGACACCAGATTCCCAGAGAGAGTATGGTGTGGTCGATAGAGTATGACAGTTCTGGAGTGTGACAGATCCGAGTTTGAATTCTGACCCTGCCAATTGACAGCAAGGAAGAGAGTGATTTTGTGCACCGTTGCCTAGCTTTGTGAGCTTCAGTAAACCAGAGCTAGCACCTCCCAACAAAGAGGGGATGAGGACAGACTAAGATAATGTACAATATATTTAGTACTTAGGTTGGTACATGGTGGCGATTCAGTCAACTGCAGCATCATTTCCCATTCAGTTTTGGCCCAGGGTACTATCAGTTTTTCAACTGCTTATGCGGTAGAACGTATGCAGGGGGTGGAAATGGCTCACAAGCTTAGACTGAGTAAATTAGACTTCACGTTCCTGTCAGTGGTATGTCTTTATATAACAGGGCATCAAGACATACAAATCTACGTTCACTTATGCATGTAGAGATGATATACTTTCAGTTAGATTTTTACAGAAGAAATTATGTGCTCTCCAAATTATAAGATCCAGAACTGTGAACCTTTGTGTTGTGCATATCTTTCAACAGGAAAAGTATTTTTTGTGCTGAAACATAAACATAAATGCCCTAAAAGCCTACCCCACCACAGCCCCTCACAGAGTAACTGCCTCTCTCCAGAAAGACTTAAAACAGTTGCACATCTCTGTCCTAATTATTTTTACAAAATGAATTGCTAGATATTATCCAAAGTTATAATTAAATGCATATGCCAAACTAATGAATAAAGTAGCATTAATTTGATAATTCACATTGGGTCCTCTTGTCTATTCTTGTGAATTAGCAAGGGTTCCACTCAATGTGTAATTGGAATGACAACATAGTTTAATTTCAACATAAGCCAAAAATGGACTTTCTCCCTCACCTGCCACTTAAATGAGGCTTCTATAAATAGTGTAAAACTATTCAGTTAAAACCATAGTACTAATTGTATTATGGGATGTAGCATGTGCATACAGCTGTAACAAAAGATCTCAGGTTTATGGATTTTAGGCTGCTCACAATTCAGAAATCATTCTCAGTTTTGTTTGTTTTTGTAAAGCAAGATTTTTCAAAATAGGAATAATACTTGACACATGGTCAACCCTCAACAAGTATTTGTTAGCTGGCTAAGCTACTAGTGGGTTCACAAGCTACTTAGAACCTAATTTACTATTGTACTTTACAATAGCCAGACCTTTAATTGTGAATTCAAGGTCTAGTTCCGTCTTGTGAGACATTGAAAACTGGGAGGAGATGTTGCACAGTATGAGAAAGGTGAGTAACATTACAGAATTGGGCCTCTCAGAGTAAATGAGGTGGAGGTGGGAGGCCAAAGACCTTCTTTAAGCTGGATTTTCGTCGAAAGATGATGAGCCAAATAAAATAACAATTTTGCACATGTTTTGAAAAGAACGACTTGCAGATGCCTTGATTGTTTGAAGTATGATTCTTTCAGAAAGTCCAAACTTGTCTGTTCTCTTCACCATCTCCTTTCGTGAGCCGTTGTTAGCTCTCAGTAGCTTCACCTGCTGAGTGTGTGTGTGTGTGTCTGTCTGTCTGTACACACAATGTGCTGGGAGAGTGCAGGTCACTATATTTCACTGGCCCCCTCGTCCTCTCCCTCCAGCCCTGTGTTTCTAGTTACTTGCTGGACATCTCAGCCAGGCATCTTCAGTGTGTATTACTTGCACTTCAGATTCATCGTATTCACAAAATGCTTCCCCAAGTTAGATCTTCCTCCCAATTTGCCCATTGTTCAGTAGCTACTACTACTCTGTTTCTTGTTTCCTGAGCCCGGAAACTCGGTTATTATTAACTCCATCCTCACATCTAATTAGTGAAGTCCTACAGAATTTTATATCCACTGTTACTTCCAGTGTGTCATCCTTCCCCTTGCCTGGTTCAGGTCCCCCATTACCTCTCATCTAGATTATTGAAATAATTGTCTCTTATTCCTCCTATCCATCATCCTCCTTGTTACCAAATTTATTCTATAAATGGCTTTGCCCCAATAATGTCGTATTCCTTCTCCTCGCACAAATACCTGTCATTAAATTCTGTTTGTGAAGTTCTCAGGCTGGCATTCTAGCATTGTATTGCTCCCTTTATAGCATTATGTTGAGTTATGTATTTCTCTGATATATTTTATCAGACTGTGCTTGGCCAGCTCTTCCGACCACTTACTGTGGAGTCATGGTTGAATAAATGAATCCCTGGATTGAAACCAATTCAGAAATTTCCCCTATCATTTCACCTCATTGTTTTAGAGCCCTTGTTCTCTGCTCTTCTCACCCCCTGGAATTGTTTTTCCATCTTCCTCCCTCCTTGGTCAAATCCCTTCATTCTGTAATATCCATCTTTAGTACCACGTCTCTCAAGAAACATGCTTTATCTTTCCTTTTTGAACCACCACAGAACTTTGTACTTCCCATCTTCCTCCTGGTATTGTGAGCACTTCTGTCCTTTTCTCATCACACTTTCTAGATATAAAGCCACTTGAGGTCAAGGCCAGTGCCTTACCTGATGTTGTGTCTTAGCATGACACATATGAGTGTATGTGGATAAGAGGTACTAACTGACGCATTTAATTGGATGGAAACAGAATAGATCTTCAAGCCTGGGTTTCTCCGATTTCTTGGAAGATTGGTTTTCATTACATATTCCAGTCCTCCTTGCTAGCAACACGTGAAAGAGTGTGTTGAAATTTGATAGTAAGTACATAGTAGAGCTTTATTTTTCTAGTCTTGAGTATCTTACGTACACTGACCACAGACAGGGCCCCATTATGCCCTTACTGCAGGGGGCCTCTGGAAATTCCTCGTGAGGGCATTTCAGGAGTGTGGTAGGAGCTCACGGAGTGCTTGTGGTTGAGGTGAAGACCGTCTTATTGAACCCTCGAGAGAAAGAAATTGTGTGCCTGGTTTCTTAACTATTTAACTTCTCAAGGCTCTTTAAAAACCGTTTAATGATTCTTGAGAGAAGGGATGTCTTTTCAAGTAAATTATCATTAAGAATGTATAACACCATCTAAACTTGGAATAACCTTCCTTTGCCTTCCTTTAAAAGATTTAGTCTTGACCTCTTAATTGCTAAATCAATTAGCCTTTTTCTCCATTGTCATCCCTCAGAATCTCACCCTTTCTCTATGAGCATTGCCGCCTTCCCCTCCTTGCCTGCACTGACACCTGGCCCCTGAGGGGACCCCTGCGCCTGCAGCCCTCTCAGGAGGGCCCTTTCCTTTGTTTCACACCCACAATCCTCAGGGCCAGCGGTGAGGGTGATAAAGGCTGTGTCACCCCCTTCTCCAGTCTCTTCTAGAACCGAACTCCTATACCATTTTGTGAAAATCCTGCCTTTTTCAGGCTTGTGCCATTGGAATCTACTTGCTTCTCTACCTTGTTGGGGGATTTCCTCAATTTATTGAAGACTTCACACTTGGCTCAAGGTCTTCCTCCACTCAGAGCCCGCCATCGTCCTGGGTGACTTGTGTTCACGTGGTCAGCCCCCCCAGGAACCTTGGACCACATCACCTCTAGTGAATTTCTGCCCTTCTCAACTGCAGTCACCTACTGACAGGTTCACAAAGAAGACTTTGTGATCGCCCCTCACTGTGTCACCTCCAGAATCCAAATGTCCCATCCAACATAGCCCCCTCTACCTCCACCCAGCCAGAGTGATCATGTGAATTGCGAGTCTGTTCCCTGCTTCCTCTCTCACGCCCTAGCCATTGGCTTCTCCCCTGGATTACTGCACTAGCCTCCTGACTAGTTTTCCTTCCTCCTTTCTGCCACCTACAATGTGTTCTTCACTCAGCAACCAGAAGGGTCCTTTAAAACATTAACTGGATCACATCATTCTCCTGCACAGAAGTCTTCAGTGACTTCCCGTTCTACTCAGAGCAACGTCCAGCTCCTCCTCACAGCCTGCGAGCCCCTTTGTAATGCGGCCCTGCCTCTCTCTTCAGCGTGGCACTCTCCGCTCTCCTGAGCGCGCTCTGGCCTTCTCCCTTGGTCTGCTTCAGGGACTTGGCATTTGCTGTTCCTCATGCCCCTCAGCATGTGCCAGGCCCCTGTCCTCCCTCAGGTCTCAGCTCACCTCAGACCTCTCTGCACCTTTAGTCTCTCATTCTGAAACCACATGTGTGTGTGACGGCGTTTCCTACCGTCTGAGGTTACTTACGTATCTGCTTGTGTGATACCTGTTTTCCCTTCTGGATACAGCCTCTGGAGGATAGGGACTTGGTCTGTCTTGTTCACCCCCAATTCCCAGCACCTGACACCACCTGGCTCATCTTAGTCATTTAATCAGTATTTTCTGATGAAATGGATAATAAGCATTTGACCTTGCTCTGGCCTTCGATTTGCCATCCTCCTTCTCATACCGTCTTCCTCTTTGCCTAGGTAATTAACACCCATTCTTTTTTTTTTTTCCTTCTCCCCAAAGCCCCCGAGTACATAGTTGTATATTGTAGTTGTGAGTGCCCCTGGTTGTGCTATGTGGGATGCCACCTCAGCATGGCCTGATGAGCTGTGCCACGTCCGTGCCCAGGATCTGAACCAGCGAAACCCTGAGCCACCAAAGTGGAGCATGTGAACTTAACCACTCGGCTCCAGGGCCGGCCCCTAACACCCATTCTGTATATCTCAGCCCTGTGGCATTTTCCCTCTCCTCCTCACTCTGTAAAATTCCAGGAGCACCCTGCCATGTCCACTCTTCATAGCATTGACCATCTGACGTTTTTATATTTATTTATGTGAGTATCTCACTAATGTATGTGCCCACCTGCTCCCCTCCCACCCAGCATCTTTAGGAGAATGCGGGTATGTGGGTTTTTCTTTCTGTTGTATCCCCTATCCTTTTAGTGTGCTGCTTGGCAGGTTCGGGTACCCAGTAAATCCATGTGGAATGGATGCATCTCTCAGTGAGCTGTCATGTGATTGCCCATCTTCTCCCCCTTCTGCTTGATCATGATCATCCTCCTTATTAGCTGCCTATGACTTTCTTGCTGGTGCTTCCTTAAATGTAAAGCATTCTCTTAGATTCTGCGTCTAATCTACTCACTGTGTAATCTGCTCCAGGACCATGCTTTCTGCCTCTTAGCTTCAGCTGTCACCTCTTTGTCAAGGACCACATGCTGATCTTTCTCAGCTGACCTTTCTTGAACCACAGTGCTCAACTTTCTGTTCAGCTGGTTGGGTTCCCATCTGCCCTCAAGTTGAAGAAAACCAAACTGTCTGCCTCCAACCTGCATACCCTTTAGTTTTGGTTCCCTCTCACCTTATAATGTAGTGCAGTCGACAAGTCACCTAGGTTCCAACCCTAGAGTCTTCCCCAGCATCTCTCTCAGGTCACACATCCAGTGTGTCTCCAAGTCTGTTGACACTTAAGAAGTATCTTAGATCCTTTGTCTTCTCAGCTCCCCGCTCGACAAGTCTGACATACTACCTTTCTTCTCCAGGCTGGTTCTGAGCCCTTCTCAGTAGTCTGCAGAGATAGGAAAAGCCCTCCACTGTCAGGCGCCCATGCCTTTCACCACCACAGTGCGTACATCATCCTTTCTGGAGACACGTGGCTGATGAGGGCCCCTCAGTCATGAGCTAAATTTTGATGAATGTGGCTAGCCTGTAGACTTTTGCATTAAGGAACCATAAACTGTTTTCATTTGATTCTAAAACTTCCCTGCACTTTGGCCCAAGCTCCCGTCCTTTGTGTACCCACAAATTCTTTCCCTTGGTATGTCTTTTGTAAACTTCTTTGTGTAAAGAGAACACATTCCGAAGTCCCATGCCAAAGCAGAATGACATCATTTCCAAACTGGGCTGTTGCTTGTGATATCCCTCAAGACAGACCAGCTCCTGCCACCCACTGCTGACGTCCCCTGCCTCCAGGAGCCCAGCCTGCCTCCCAGCAGCCCCACTCCTTGGCCCCCTCCTTGACTTCAGTGCCCTCCGAATAGACGTGTCTGTAGAGGGAGATGTTAACTTAGGTGCGTTTAGAACCAAGTGTTGTCACACCTGGAGAGTCTTCCTCAGTCAGACATGAGCGGCTGTTGAACTGCTGATGGGCGCTCCCAGGGGAGCCTTCGGGGCAGTCCTGCAGGACGGCTTCCCAGGCCATTTGGAATTACTAGAATTTGTGGTTGTCAAGTCTGGTAGGACTTTATCCTTTTATTTTTTTATTTTTGGTTGGGGGCACCTCTGCCATTTTACCTTCAAAGCCAGACTCTTGACTCCTTAAAGCTTCATAATTTGGCTTATTTATCTCCGTTAGTAAGTCACTTGATGAGACTGAAGTAATCTAAAGGCAAAATCTCATGGTAGGCCTCTGAATCACCCAAAGTAGAAGGCGATGCAAGTATGCAGAGTGCCCTGAAGGAGCAGGCACTGTACTGGGCATTGGCTGTCTTATTTAATTCTCTGTCGACGTAGGTAACGTTTTCTCCATTTGAAAGATTAAAACTGAGATTCAGAGAGGCTGAGTAACTAACGTCACACAGTGGGTAGTGAAGAGTCCACCTGAGATTTGATCACAGATCCAGCTCTATGACTCTGAAAAGTGTATTCTTTCCCCCATCCTAGGTACATTTGACTTGTATGCAAATCATAAGTAGTGCTAAAGATGTTTTATTTTTTATCTCACTACATGAATCAGTTAAGTAACAGTTTCCACATTCTTCTCTTTCTGTCTTTTCTCCTCTCCACTGCCTTAGAGCATACTCCTTCCACGTGACTGCAGACGGTCAGATGCAGCCTGTCCCTTTCCCCCCCGACGCCCTCATTGGACACGGAATCCCCCGACATGCTCGCCAGATCAACACCCTGAACCACGGGGAGGTGGTGTGCGCAGTGACCATCAGCAACCCCACGAGACACGTGTACACGGGTGGGAAGGGCTGCGTCAAGGTCTGGGACATCAGCCACCCTGGCAACAAGAGCCCCGTCTCTCAGCTCGACTGTCTGGTGAGTGAACACAGACGAACCGGGCTTAGAGCTTCATTCAGAAAATAGGGCAGGATGGTGAGAGACCTGGACGTCAGAGCAACACTCAGTGTTGATCCCGAGGGGGTAGCTGTCGTCGCTGGGTTGTGGTCTTTTGCTCAGAGATTCAGAGTGCTGACAAGGAGGTGTGTCTTCTTCCAGTTCTGTAAGGCAGAATTATCCAGTTCTTCAGATGGCACACGCACCGGTATGGTTTTCGTCACCACTGCCCAGTGTGTGGGAACAGGCAAACCACTTGTTTTCCTATCTGATGAAGGGGTTTAAGAAAACTAAGAGCCCATAGGGGTGTCTGTGAGAGTGCACATGAATATTGTAATCTGTCACTTTGTGAGGTAGGAGTACTTAATACTTCATGTGGCAAGCACTAGCTACCCCTTAACCGTTTCCTGGGTATTTGTCCTTGAGTTATTTGGGAAATTGTAATTTGATTTTCTTCCTTAGACCAGCAGTAGAATTTTTTGCTGCAACACAATGCTAGGTCAATTTAACATAATTATGTATACAGGATTCCCATAACTTCATGAGCTGGGAGGAAATTGTTTTGTTTTCTGTCGCTTATCACTCCTTGGTCACATCTAGCCTCCAGTTGATGCTGCTGAATCAAACCTGTGCTGTGCTTTAGCCAGGGACGCGGGCCTGGTGAAGGGAGGAGACCATGAGCTGGGCAGTCGCAGGGCCTTTCTCCAGCTGGGCCGAACACACCCGTCCCCGGCGTGGCTGCTCCGGGGGTGTGAGGGTGGCTGCGTGGGCATGTGCGTGTGTCTGTGTGGGCAAATGACTCAGGCAGCTGGTTGATTTGGTGGTGGTGGGAGTGGGTCTAGATCTTTGCATTTTCATGCTAATTAAGATTAAATATCTCAGTACTAAATTTTGTAGATCAAGTTTAAGTACTTCCCTAATTTCATGTAATTTTCTAGCATTAATCCACTTTATCATTGTCAAAAGTAAAAATGGCTCATTAAAACCGGGAGGGAGCACAATACTTTTATGGATTTCGGCTCTCATGTTAATGCTGTTTTCCTTTCCTCGTGAGTAATCTCTTGATGGTTTTTGTCTCTACAGAACAGGGATAACTACATCCGTTCCTGCCGATTGCTCCCTGATGGGCGCACCCTAATTGTGGGAGGCGAAGCCAGTACCCTGTCTATTTGGGACCTGGCGGCCCCGACCCCGCGCATCAAGGCCGAGCTGACGTCCTCGGCCCCCGCCTGCTACGCCCTGGCCATCAGCCCCGACTCCAAGGTCTGCTTCTCGTGCTGCAGCGACGGCAACATCGCTGTGTGGGACCTACACAACCAGACGCTGGTGAGGTGGGTCAGCCGAATCCCTTACCAGGGCGTGAGGAGGAGCCGATTGCCCCACACTGTGCCAGAGATCTGTGTGTGTGTCTATCTGCTTGTCTAAAAGATGAAATATAAATATGTCACTAGAAATTGTTAAGAAAGGGCCCGTTTTAAGATGCTAGAAACCATTGATGTAAAATCTTGTTTTCTGCACTATTTGAACTTTATCAAATAAGGGAGTTGTTTTCCTTTTTTGTTTGTTTGTTTTGACGTTATACTAAGTATCACCAATTCAGGTTTAAAAAAATGAGGTCAGTTTTACATGATTAACGTTCATAAGGTTCCCGTGAGCTCATGAGCTCCGTGTTGTTTTTAGTGCTATTGAGTCAATTCCCACTCCTAGTGAATCTGTGCACAGCAGAGTGGAGCCCTGCCAGGTCTTTTTCTGCTGTTGTCTCATCTTCCAGTGCTGTATCAGACAATGCTATGCTGCTATTCATGGGGTTTTCATGGCCAATTTTTTCAAGAGTGGGTGGCCGGGTCCTTCTTCCTAGTCTCCCTTAATCTAGAAGCTCTGCTGAAACCTGTCCACCATGGGTGACCCTGCTGGTATTTGAAATACTGGTGGCATAGCTTTCAGCGTCACAGCAACATGCAGCCACCACAGTATGACAACTGACAGATGGGTGATGTGGTTACCTGACCGGGAAATGAACCCAGGCCGAGACAGTGAGACAGCCGAATTCTAACCACTAGACCACCAGGGCTGGCTCATGAGCTCATTAGACATCTGTAATTTGCCATCTGTGCTTGCTAACAAACCATTATTGTCGATAGACACGCGTTGAGAAGATCCACAGTGTGTGGCACTATCCTTGGTGCCGTATGTATCTGACACATTTATTCCTTCAAAGAAAAAATTCTTGAGGGGCTGGCCTCGTGGCATAGTGGTTGAGTTGTGTGCTCTGCTTCTGCAGCCTGGGGTTTGCTGGTTTGGATCCCAGGCGTGGACCTATACACTGCTTGTCAAGCCATGCTGTGGCGATGTCCCCCATGCAAGGTGGAGAAGAATTGGCACAGATATTAGTTCAGGGACGTTCTTTCTCAAGCACAAAGAGGAAGACTGGCAACAGAGGTTAGCTGAAGGCCAATCTTCCTCACTTAAAAAAAAATAATAATAAAATAACAATAGTTGTTGAGTACTTACCATGGGCCCAGGCATTGCGTTTGGTGCCGTTCACCCTGAAAAGGTCTAGATGATGTGTAGTCCCGCCTTTAGGAAGGGATGGACAGAACTGAGATGTCTGTTTAGAAATGAGATTGTGGAGGATCGGTGTGGACAGGTAAGCCCTGAGAGGAGTGTCCACATGTCAGCACCTGAGAGAGCAGGAAGCAGGAGGCAGGACCCGATAACCGGTGTGAGAAGGTTGTACCAAGCCTGGCTATGCAAGGGGAGCGAGGAAGGAAAAGAGGCCTCTCCTGTCTGTAAGGTATTCTGCAGGACTGAGCTCTATGTATGATTCTAAAGGCAAAAATAGTCATCCCTCTTGTTTCTTTTGGCTAAGGCTTCTACAAGGAAGTCTTTTAGCCCCTTCTCCCGCCGTGTCTTGTCCACTTGACCAGCTCCTGGGGTAGCTGAGTCACACTGAGTTCGTTTCCCTGAGCCTGACTTGAGAGTGGCCTTTCTGTCTTGCACAGCCACCTGCAATTGCCTTCTTGCTCACTGGGGAGTTTGATCTGCCTCTCCCTGCACCTATCTCATCGCTTTGTAGAAGGGAAGATGCTTTTTACATCCTCATAAATTCTCCAGTAGGTTCAGAATATGTCTGTGATTAGTTCATATACATGTAGCTGTGGGGTTTTTTGTTTATTTCTTCAGTTGGAGATGTTTCCCCATCAGTTATAGTTATCATGTTTTAGCATAAGAGTAATTTGAAGAGTACTTTCTAAGTGTTCAGAATAAAAAGTGCAGGAAATTCGGCATCTCAGTTAAACTTCAATCTCTCTTCATTATATGCTTTGTTATGACTTTGAATAATTAGGAAACATAAAGCAAAATGAAATCTACAAATAAGTCCTGCAATGAAATTGATCGCCAAGGCATTCTAAATTGAGTTCACTTAAAAACTAACTTTCAAAACTTTTCCCTGCATTTTGACATTTTCAGGCAATTCCAGGGCCACACAGACGGGGCCAGCTGTATTGACATTTCTAATGATGGCACCAAGCTCTGGACGGGCGGCCTGGACAACACGGTCAGATCCTGGGACCTGCGCGAGGGGCGGCAGCTGCAGCAGCACGACTTCACCTCCCAGGTGTGCGCTTGTACCTGGGCCCTGCTGGAGGATGTGGTTTTGTGAAATAGAGGACATCCTTAGGAAGGGGCTTTCACTTACCATGTGACCTGGATTAGATAACTGAAAATTGTATTGTATTCTGTCAAAATACAAAAGTGTATATTCTATTAAAGAATTAAAATAGTCATTTATTATAAGCTTCTAGCAGGCTTTTATTTCAAAGACTGTTACTCTGTATGTATTTGAATTTTGCATAATTGATAAGTCATATTGTGGAAATCTGTCTCATTACTTTTGGGATCACCTATTTGGCTTTAATTTCTTCCTGTACAATTGAAATTATCTTGATTTTCTTCATAATTAAGTAGTGTCCCCAGAAGAAAAGGAAGTGCATCTTCTGTACCCACCGCCACTCTCACTTGTTTTAATTCTAGATCTTTTCTCTGGGCTACTGCCCGACGGGAGAGTGGCTCGCCGTGGGAATGGAGAACAGCAACGTGGAAGTGCTGCATGTCACCAAGCCAGACAAATACCAGCTACATCTTCACGAGAGCTGTGTGCTGTCGCTCAAGTTTGCCCATTGTGGTAAGCAAGCCTCTCTTGTCCGTTTTCTGTCAACGAGAATCGTCCCTTCTCCTCTCCTGCTGGTTCATTTAAGTCAGGTCTTTTAGTTCATTAACGTGTCCCTCTTCAGGATTGTATCACTGCCATACGTGCCTGCTTCCCTACTGCCATGTCCTTTTCTGGCGTTGATCCACTTTATCCTTGTCATATGTGTAAATGACACGTTAAATCTAGGAAAGGAAACTCTTGTTTGTTGCAAGTCAGTTGAGTTTTCTGTGACTAGTTTGTTGCTCTGTAAAGGAAATCTCTGGTGTCTGACAAAGTAACACGAACATGGCTTTTTCAAAACCCTCTTCCTGTAGGGAAATGGTTTGTAAGCACTGGAAAGGACAACCTTCTGAATGCCTGGAGAACACCGTACGGGGCCAGTATTTTCCAGGTAACACTCACCTTGTTCACCCTTCACTCTCTGTGTGCTCCGTGCATGGTGACTCTCTCCGTGTGTTGTGGCAGATTGGTACTGCACGTAAGTGTCCTGGGAGCTAGGAGCTAGTGTGTGTTCCCAGTGCAAGAGGAAAACTGTGCCTGGGGGGGCGTGTCACAGCCACAGCCTTGGAGATAGGGATCTCCTCCAGTCCCTCTGAGCCCAGAGCCGGACTGCTATGCCCCTTGCACTAAGCGACTCTTCATGCCTCAGTCCCTTTGTACACTAGAGTAGAAGTTTCTGTCTGTGCGATTTTTCTTTTCCTTGGGTTGTATCTTTTTAAAATTTGAGCATTTTGCTGAATACTCTTATTAGTGTTGTTATTTATTTGAATTTATGGAAAAGCTCAATAAATCTTGATTAATTTTATAAACATTTATTCTTGTTGTTGACTCAGTGGTACTTTGTGTAGTTTGTGAAACATAATACACACACACAATCTCTCTCCTGGGAATCTCTTTTACTGGTATGTGAAAACTTCATAGGCAAGTTTAAGACTTCTCTTTTTAGCCTGTATTTAGGATATTATTTTTTAAGTATTCTTTCTTTGGGAGTAACATAACAGATTTGCAGTTTTCTTGACCAAGTGATATTAAGCCATCATAGAGTAGACTATAATTCAGTTGAATCTAAAAATACATATATTAAGTGAAAATACGGTGCAAGGTAAGCAGTAGGACAAAAATAGCTGATTCTTGCTGTCATGAAGTTTATAATCTAAAACAGTGTTTTCCGTGTTGTGGGTCACAACTTTTTAGATGGTCCCAATCAAGACTTAAAAAAAATGAAATAAAAAATATTAGAGTGCATCTTTTGTACTAAGTCTAAGTACTATGTCTTCGTGTATACTAGGTCGTGAAGTAAAATATGTTTATTACGGGTTGCAATCAAAAAAGTCTGAGAAACACTGGCAGTGGTTAGGAACTGCATGTCAAGCTTTTATTTCTTAAGTGTTCAAAGTCCTGCTTAAGATCCTATGGGGTGGGTTGGTTGGTGTGTGTGTGTGTGTGTTTTTAGCACAGTTCAGTTACAAGTGCACACTGAACCCTGTGTGGTTAGTGTAGTTGAACAAGGTATCCACACTTAGAACTCTAAGTGTGGTGCGTTTTTCTTTCTCACTCTTGAATCCCTCCCTGCTTGCAAATTTGTGTTCTATTTCTACATGGGAAAATTAGATTTTATATTGGAAATACTTTTACCTTCTCTATCTCAAAAACTGTAGTCTTGGCCATGCTCTTTTCCATGTATTGCCTCACTTGGACCCTGTAGCAGCCCTCTGAGGCGGCAGGCAGGTGAGCCACCTGCGCTTGTGTGCGTCTGAGGCAGCCAAGGCTCACGCACTGGGCGATGCGCCTGCTGTTCGCAGCTTCCCCTGAATCCAGGCCATCTGAGGGAGGCTGAGGGTTCTCTGTACTGAGAACACTCTGCTCCTAACGGCTCGGAGAACAGCACTGGAAGTAGGCCCTTCCTTTCTCAGCACGGGGGCTCGTACCACCCACTTGCCTGGCACCTGATGTCACGAGAGCAGGAGCCTGTAGACTGACATGGTGGGGTGTCCCTAGGAGTGCCCTGGCCTGGCCATTTTAGGGAAGCCCTCACCTGGGCTCCTGTTGGTCAGTGGAACACGCACGTTATGCTTCTTTTTGCTCCAGTCTTGCCTCTCAGTCTTCATGGGTTTTTCTTTCAGTGCCTAACATTTTGTTTATGTTTCTTTCCTAGTCCAAAGAATCCTCATCGGTGCTTAGCTGTGACATCTCGGCAGATGACAAATACATTGTCACTGGCTCTGGCGATAAGAAGGCCACGGTCTATGAAGTTATTTATTAAGGACAAATCTTCATGCGAACTGGACTCCTCCTTGTAGCACTTTGTTCTGTCATCCTTTCTTCCCCCGCATCTAAAACCAAGGATTTCAATGCTCATTGCAGTTGTGGAGTTAAACCCCTTCCTTCCCCCGCTGCCTCCTTGCTGTTGAATCGTGAATACTCATTAAGAACCTGTGATACCAAATCTTCAGCTGTCTACTTGGAAGAACATGGGATAACCATACATAACAGTGAACGGAATCTTTAATTATGTATTATATCTGTAATATATTTATTTTGTTTAAAGAAGGCTTTCTAACAATGACTGACGAAATGAAGCTCTCTGTTCCCGCATTGATAATGAGGATGCGTTGTATTTGATACCCCTTCCCCCCTTTTTTTGGCAAAGGAGGGGAAAGGAAGGTTTAAAATAATTGATTAAAATGTCACTAAATGTAGACTAATGACTGTATAGAGATGTGAAATGTATAATTACATATGGAAGCAATATGTTGCTGTGTTATTAGATTTTTTGTTTTTGTTTTCTACTTATTTTAAAGATGTTTGGAAATTTGGCTGAATAATTAAAACAGTACAGGCCACGTCATATTCATTTGAGTCTATTTGGACAACTTTAACCAGTATATCTAGAGCTTTAGATTACATTCAATAAAAGTAATTGGACTTTTTCTTTTTTCTTTTTTTGACTTGTTGACAAGTGTCTTTGTAATATGTTCTTAATGCCTTTTTTTATTGTATTATAGACAGATGAACAAATTAAATCTGGCCTCAAAGAGAGAACTTAATCCCTTCTGGATATTTTTGCCACGTTTCTTTGCAAAGGGAGATGTTTATCTTTGGGCGGTTTTGTCATTAGGAGAAATTATGGGCTATTTTTTGGCATGTTCTTGGGGAACTGCACAGATTCAGGGGAGGAATCCTCCTGCTGTGCAAGTCAAGGCATTTCCAATACCAGGACATCAGAGGAGGATTGCAGGGGCCTCTCTCTGAAAACCAGAAAGAATGGACTCTCGCCTCGAGGAGGACTTGCTTTCTTTATCCCCAGGCCTTTCCATGTCTTAGTTGGATGTCCCTGAAATGGACACAGGCTGTGCCATTGTGCCAGAAACATTGTGTTATCTTTTATGTTGTTGTTGTTGCTGTTAAACTATGATATGTGACTCCTTTTTTTATTATTATTTTTTGTTTGAATGCTTTAAAAATCTTTTAAGTCTGTGGATCTGCTGATGTACAGTGCCTTTGCTGCTATGGATCAAAATCAAGAGAACCGTGTAGATAAACTTTATTGTATAAGTAGAAAATTACTTAATTTCATACTAGAAATGGATGGATGCTGCAAGTGGAAATGGACTGTCCAATGACGTTCCTAATGTGGTAGCAGAAAAAAAAATGGTGTCTTAAGTGCTTAGTGTTTGATGTCATTAACAGTTTCGTAAAACTCTACAGTGTAGAAAGATTTTGATACTAAACTGTGCATTGTACATAGTTCTAATGCATTGTATTGACCACCAGTACTTCTGTAATGGTAGATTGTTTGTGCATTCAGACTTTTAAGCATTAAACATAAATAACTTCTAGTATGTTTATTTCTCATTCTTTGTTTTGCTGGCTTTAGTTTATTTTGTATGTTTGACTCTGCCACTTCTATCTTTTAAAAATTATTAATTTAATTCAAAGGAGACAGATGTTAAAGTAATGTGGGTTTTTTCATTGTCACTACTTTGTTTTTATTTTCATCTGGGAAGAGCACACAAGAGGTTGTCAATGACAGGTTGCTACACAATGTTTCTTGAGTACCTCTTTGGTTTGTGAAAATATTGTCTATCAAAAAGTTGTCATGTTGCTCAAAATCTTGATGCTTTTAGAGCCATGCTGTTCAATATGGTTACCGCTAGTCATTTGTGCCTGTTTAAATTTAACTGTATTAAAATTAAAAATTCAGTTAATCGGTCACACTAACTCCATTTCAAGTATTCAGTAGTCCCATGTGGCTAGTGGCTACCAGATTGGACTGCACACATTTGGAGAATATTTCCATCATTAAAGTAAGTTCTCTGGGCCACTGCTGCTTTAGAGTCAGCCCGTGTGCACCATTTCCAGCCATGTGGATTTGGGAAACATTTCCAATGTAATGCCCTGAAGTCTTTGAGTGCACAAGGCCTCTTGGGCTGCTTCTGGTTGGGGGTGGAGATTCCGCATAAGGAGCAGCTTAAAGAATTCTAAATTCCTGGGACTCAAAAACCTGATGTTTTAAGGCTGTGCTGGGAAGAAGGCTGGGGGTGGGGAGCCCCGTGGTGACCTGGGGTGTGCTCGGTGATCCGCTGTAAGAGGGTTGATTCTTCAGCTGCTAAGCGGAGACCAGCAGTGTTCATCAGTGGGGTTGGAAGCAGCCCTTCAAACGGGAGTGAGTGCTGCCACCTCGGGGGATAACGTTTGTCAAATTTTCTTAGCTCAATTAATTTCTGTGTATCCTTATTAAAATTTCTTAAAAAGTGATCAAGATTGGGAGTAAAAGAAAAATCATTTGGCACAAAGAGTATGACACTTGCACACTGCATTTATACCTCTAGGGGCAAAGAGCCTTCCGAGAGGAGTTGAAATTCCGTGGGTGCCTGACGGGTCAGGTCTGAGATGCTCTTCATTTCCCTTTAGAGAGATCCAAAACATTGGCTGTTGTGCTGGATTAAAAACTGAGACGAATGCATAATTAAACTTAGCTTCTTAAAATAAATGAGCATCCTTTTCCTATCATTGCTGAGGTTTTATCAAATTAGATTCTTTTGATAAAAATCTCAGGCCTGGATTGATCTGCATAGAAGTCTTAATGTTGTTGATTTATAATTATGACTTGGATTACCATAGTTTTCACTCCGTGATCTTGCAGAGTCTGAAGAACAAAGACAGGAATCGCCCTGAACCAGGGAGAACTTAGTTCCAGTGAAAGAAGAGTGGTGTAGGACTGGAAGATTGACTTATTTAGAACTACGGAGGAACTGAAAGAAACCCAGATTGTGAAGAAGCCGTCAAAACCTTCCTAAGACTGGCAGGTCAAATGTAGAGTAACAAACGCCAAGATCTTCAAGTTTTTACCCATACACACCTCACTTTTGGCACTACTTAGCAAGGTGGCTTCTTGGCCAGTGAGCCTCTTGGCCAGCCTTGTCCTAGAATGGTGTGTGCCGAAATTTTAACTGCACCCTGTAACACCTACAGGTGGTTGGAATCTGCAGCCATGAGATATCCAGAAACTCAGCTTCAGACCATCTCCCGTAGCCGTGAAATTCTGGGATACTGCAGCCAAGAGGAGGAGACATTGATGTCCCACAGTCAGAAGATAGCATTCTGGAAGAGCTGCCAGCCTTTGTGAGCAGCCAGACCGTCAGCCATACCCTCAGCTGTCAACTCTCTTACTTTTTGCATCCTCAGTCTGGACATTCTTGCACCGGCATTGTATAACATGAAAACAAAATGTCCAGCTCAGGGTGTTTGTCACTTGATATTTTTGGCAGTTGTACAGAAATTCACAAATGCGTATTCCTTGCTCAGCATTAAGTAAGCAATTACAAAACTATAAAGATGTTGGTACAAAAAATTTCTTTGACGTTCTTGGATGCTCATTTCTGTAGCTACCCCGCTCCTGGGCAACCTGTAGAGTGGCGTTCAACAATGAGCTTTGGGTCCTGCCATCCCTCCGTTTTTCACTGGGGCATCAGCAATAGAAGCAGTGGCTCACAACCATCCCTATTCTTTTGAGCTAATTACATTTATTTGCTTTTCAGTTCAAACTTCCATTCAGAACTGACAGTAAAAATGACTTATTGTGATAACCCAAGCACGTCAGAAACCTCTCATTTATTAGAACATTTTAAGAACAATTCTATCATAATGGTAGATATTAACTCTCATTAAAAGCTACTGTTAGCATTTTATTTTTGTTTGGGCTTTTGGCAGCAAATGACAGAATCTTTTGGGTCCCAGATGGAATTAGCAGGGGAACTGGTCTCTAGTTTACCTCTCCCCGGGGAAGGAATTCTCAGCTGGGATCTTCCGTATCTGGCCTTCAAGGAAGGAGAATCCCCACAGGGCTGCCTTCAGCCCAGAGGAAAACCGTGAGCACAAGTGTTTTCACAAAAGTTGTCCCATTTGATCTCGCAGCAGGCCTAGACAGGCTGGATACTAGAATACTGAATTTACACAAAAGCACACAAAGGATGAGAAGAGAAAAGTGATCTACCCAAACTCCCTGTCTCCTAGGGACGACAAACTGACCTGAGCCCCAAGGCTGCAGACTTGCGGTCCGACTTCTGTGTTGTCTGCCCAGTGTGGTGGATTGGAAGAAAAACGGAAAAGGAGTGTTACAGACACTTCTACCACCCTGCTCTGCCCCTCAGTTTCACACAAGGCAACTGGCTTGAGGCTTCAGTGTCCAGAACCTCTTGAAAACGTCTTAAATCAATCACAAATTGTTTTTTGAGTGCCTGTGATGTGTCTACCTACCATAGACTGAACACAGTACATACATTACAGAAACCACTCGGGGACAAGTAGGCTTCCACAGGCGTGACCCTGATGACCTTGGTGACCCTGGGCCTCTTGCTGCCTCCAGCAGGGAGCCTCGCCTGTTAACTTCCCGTTATGGCTTGAGAACTTCCAGAACCAACAAGTTTTATGTTATTTTGGAAGGAGATTTAAACTCACGTAAATGTCATGGTTTATTTGTCTTGGGCCCAGCAAAATATACACGCACTAGAAGGTACTTGTGAGGTATTTGGGTTTTGAGAATTTAGGCAGTAAATTTTTGGACTCTGTTTAGGTGGAGTCCAAACTAATGCCCAAATGGTATTTAGGGGCCTAGCATTTCTCCCCAGACCGGGGTAGCAGTTGGCCATTTCCCAATCTTTACTAGATTCCTCCCCAGCTCTAAAACAAACTACTGTGGTGGTACCCTGGCCATATTTTGAGTCATGTGGCAGGAAGTATGAGTTGATCTAGAGATTTTTGCTCTCCCAGGAGGCTGGGAAGTAGCAGAATGAGTTAGCAGTGGGAACTAAGTCAAAGATAGAACACTGCAGGCCTTGTGATCATGAGGGGTCCAGCAGAGGAAACTGTCAGGCCAGCATCGCAGGACAGGAAGAGACACCACCACGAGGAGCCACCATGAGGGATGGAGCGAGACCCCCAGACCACAAAGCATCTAGCAGAACAATTTTCCATAGGACAATTTCCTCCTATTTGAAGGACTTCACTCAGATGCCTCTTTGCCCCCAAAGGGATTAGCTTAAACTTCAACATTGAGGTTACGTTTTAGCATCTAACATGGAGAAGCCTGGTGCTGCCAAGAACAAAGCACCACCCTTGCAGCCTGCTAGTCTTTCCCAGATGAGTGAAAACAACACTGTTTCTGGATTAATTGAAGAAATCGTCTGGGAAACTGTTCTTAAATCCCTTTCAGATATTCACAGCCCCTTTCAGTTTTCCTCCAAGTAGACAATCAGTCTTAATGAAATGTGATTTCAGGTTTCATGGCTGAGTCAGGAAATTCAAAGCTAGGGTTTCCACATTGATGGTTAGTCAACCCCACTACATGCGCATCTTCGGGCATCAAAGTTTTACTGTGAACGCGAACAGCCCCCTGGATGCAAGATGCTTGTGAAGGTTAGTTCCTCTGAGGACAAGGGCCTTGGTTCAGAGACACTTGTTCCTGAGCAATGGTCTTAAAAATAAAGCATAAAGAGCTCCTGACGAGAAAGTTAGTGGTGACTCAAGCTGACTAAAAGTGAAGAATTTAGCTCCAATCTCTGAGGGAGGTGGACGTGGTTTCACATTGAGTGGCTCAGTTTGAGGTGCTTCCTCTCGGCCAACATGGCTTTGCAGATATCTGTGGGTACAGATTTAAGCCAGGAGTACCAAAAAGACTTGAGTTCAGCTCTAGACTTTTGGCAGACAGCGTTTCTACCTCACGATATTTTGTCTTTCTTTGAATGTCTTTTTCTTGCCAAAGATTTGTTTTTGCGCAAGTTACAGAGAACAGTGTCATGTGTCTTTCATTTTACATGCTATTAGGTTTGTAAAACTCATGTAAACTTGTAACCTGACCACAGAGTTGGAGGGGTGAATAAGATAAGCCAAGTTAGTGATGCTCAAGCTTATAAAGATTTATCTTTCTTTGCCCCTAGCTTTATTGAGATATAATTGACATAAAACATTGTGGAAGTGGAGGGTACAGAACACGATGATTTGATACACATATATATTGTGAAATCATTACAATGAGGTTAGTTAACACATCCATCATCTCATGTAATTATAATTTGTTTGTGTATGTGCATGGTGAGAACATCTAAGATTTATTCTCATAGCAATTTTCAAGTGTACGGCACAGTATTGTTACAGATAGTTACCATGCTGAATATGGTCCCCAGAACTTAGTCATCTTATAACTGGACATTGGTAACCTTTGAGCAACATCTCTCCATTTCCCCCAAACCGCCCCCCACCCGAGCCCCTGGCAATCACTATTCTACAGTTTCTATGAGTTTGGCTATTTTCAGATTCCACATATAAGTGAGATCATATGGTATTTGTCTTTCTCTATCTGACTCATTTAACATAATGCCCTCGAGGTCCATCCATGTTGTCATAAATGGCAGGATTTCCTTCTTTCTTATGGCTGAATAATATTCCATTGTGTGTGTGTGTGTATTTATGTATATATATACAACACATTTTTTAATCCATTTATCTGCTGATGGACACTTAGGTTGTTTCCATGTCTTGGCTATTGTGAATAATGCTGCAATGAACATGGGAGTGCAGATATCTCTGAGAGACTGGTTTCTTCTTTGGATATATACCCAGGAGTAGGATTGCTGGATCATATGGGCGTTTTATTTTTAATTTTAGGGAGAACCTCCATACTGTTTTCCATAGTGACTGCACCAATTTACATTCCCACCAACAGTGCATAAATGTTCCCTTTTCTCCACATCCTTGCCGGCGTTTCTCTCTTGTCTTTTTGATGACAGCCATTCTATCAAGTGTGAGGTGATATATCATGTGGTTTTGATTTGCCTTTCGCTAACAATTAGTGATGTTGAGCACCTTTTCATTTACCTCTAGGCCATCTGTATGTGTAATTTTGGAAAAATGTCTATTCAGGTCTTCTGCCCATTTTTAAATTGGATGATTTTTTTGCTATTAAGTTATATGAGTTTCTTATATATTTTGAATATTAACCCCCTATCTGATAGGTGGTTTGCAAATATTTTCTCTTCATAGGTTGCCTCTTTGTGTTGTTGATTAGTTCTTTTGCTGTGCAGACAGCTTTTTAGTTTGATGTAGTCCCACTTTCTTTATTTTGTTGCTTGTGCTTTTGGTGTCATATCCAAAAAGTCATTGCCAAGACCAATGTCAGGGAGCTTTTTTCCTATGTTTTCTTCTAGGACTTTTACAGTTTCAGGTCTTATATTTACCTGTTTGTTCTATTATGAGTTAATTTTTGTGACTTGTGTCAGATAGGGGTCCAATTTCATTCTTTTGCCTGTGAACATCCAGTTTTCCTAACACCATTTATGGAAAAGACTATCTTTTCCTCGTGGTGTATTCTTAGGTCCCTCGTCAAATATTAGTTGGTTATATAGACATGGATTTATTTCTGGGTTTGTGATTCTGTTCTATTGGTCTGTGTCTGTTTTTATGCCACTACCAAACTGTTTTGAGTACTATAGCTTCATAGTATAGTTTAAAATCAGGAAGTTTGATGCTTTCAGCTTTTTTCTTTCTCAAGATTGCTTTGACTATTTAGGGTCTTTTGTGGTTCCATATGAATTTTAGCATTGTTTTTTCTATTTATGTGAAAAATACCATTGGAATTTTGGTAGAGATGGCACTGAATTTACAGATGGCTTTGGGTAGCACGGACATTTTAACAATATCCTTCTGACCCATGAACAGGGGACAGCTTTCCATTTGTGTCCTTTTCAATTTCTTTCATCAATGTCTTATAATTTTTACTGTAGAGGTCTTTCACCTCCTTGGTTAAATTTATTCCTAAGTATTTTATTGTTTTTTGGTTACATCCCACCAAGCAGCACTCCATAAGCAACACTAATATTTCTGGGGGAAAGCATGGATGTTTATATTAAGTGGAGTAAGTGATGACTATAAACATCTACAGCTCAGTTCAGGTCAGTTTTGCCCCAAATGCATCATGAAAAAACTGGTGTTCTTGAAATTCTCCATCTTGGAATTGGAAATAAGGAATTTGTGGACTGTACTCCTGTTATCCCCATTTTACACATGAGAAATTGGATCCACAGAGGTCAAGTGAGTTGAATGACAGAAGTTTTCTCTGATGGCAGAGCTAATGTCCTTCACCTCTCCCCACCGTCTGCATGTCAGTGACTAGAATGAGGTTGTCCAGAATGTTCCTTTCGTTCTCTCTTTTGTATTGCTCTGTCTCACACCCATATACTACTTACATATGCTCTCTGCATCCCTTCTTCAACCAGTTACCAAAAATGACTCTGTCAGTATGCCCAAGCAAAATTCCATGCTTTTTTTTTAAAAAAGAGAAAACAGTAGGGCCAGAGCTTTGCTAACGTGTCCTTGCTCTGAGAAGCTCACTTCTTGGTTTGATGCTATTTTCTATGTGACTAAAAGTCTGATCTTTAGACAAGAGGCAGTGTTAAAACAATATACTTTAGCAGTAACAAAAACCTCAGCAAAAAACATGTGGAATCAAAAATATCAAAAAAACTCATGAGCCAGCCCTGATGGCCTAGTGGTTAAAAGTTTGGCGTACTCCGCTCTGGTGTCCTGGGTTCAGTTCCCAGGCACAGAAGCACACCACTCCTCTGTCAGTAGCCATGCTGTGATGGCGGCTCACATAGAAGAACTAGAAGGACTTACAACTAGAGTATACAACTGTGTACAGGGGCTTTGGGGAGAAGAAAAAAAAAGAGGAAGCTTGGCAACAGATAATAACTCAGGATGTCTCTTCCCCAACAAAAAAATTAAACAAAAAAAATTCAAATTTTCTGATTAGAAGTGTCTTAATTTAGACCTTTTTCCTCCTCCAAACTTTAAATGTGGTTAGCTTTTTGCTTTTTTACTTTGTATTCTCTTGATAAAATGGAGTGTGCTTTGCTTCAGCCTTGCTTCCTTTTTTTGAAAAGCACTTGGTAACATGTACAATAGTCTTGTTTGAAAGATGGTCACATGGGAAGGCTTTCTTTGATTACTAGTGTGTGTTTTGATTCATGAGCTCATAAAGGCCCACAAATGGTGGTTAAAACAGAATTGTTTACAGTCATGTTAAAATTGCACTGAGGTCACAGGAGGCCCTGCTCGCAGGGTAGATTGAGCTGCAAGGCAAAGGACAGAGGTTGCTTGAAATCCTGGGAGCTGCTAGTCTGAGTCCACAAAGGCATTTTGATCTGTTGCTCTAGTTTGGGGACCGTTTGATTATGTACTCTGAGCACTTAATATCACACACCTATGTGTGTGTGAAGAAGGTCGAGTCTCTCCACCGCCAAGAAAGGAATTCTTAGGGAATTCAGAGAGATGACTTTGTAGAGTTTTAATTAAGATCTCATCACAGAACTTGGACCAGTTCAGTTACCATCTGAATTGCTTTCCTGTGAAAAACAAGGGCTGCCAAAGCCAGCACAGGGATGCATAGCTATTTAGACAAGTGCATAATTGGTTCCCCAGAGGAGAATTGGGCAGCTATGAGTGTTTTAAGGGTCATCTTTTAAGGATGTTGCAAAACTATAATCCTGTTCATCGGTGGTCCCTGAAAATCTTTCCTGAAATCCCCAACAGTCCAGGGAGGTATCACGAGGTCCAGAATTGAACACTGACACCTGGCTCGCTTCCCCCTCTGTTTGAAGACAACGATGGCATACGATGCCAGTAGCTGGCACAGCCGGCAGTAATAAATGTTAGCTCTCCCCCCTTTCACCCAACTCCACTCACACCGTTAGATAAGACAGCATTTTCAGTGGATATTTGCTCTTGTGACTATTATTTGACTAACATATGTATAGAAATTGCCATGTAAAATGTGGCAATAATCAAGCAGGTTGGCAAATGTGTTGAAAAAGAAAAATTTGCACAAATTTTTATAATGCAGATGGAGGAAACCTTTTTTAAAAAAAAATTCAGTTTTTATCCCAATGTTTTCTAAGAAATACCATATCTTAATGTTCAAGCAAATACCCACCCCAGCAGATGTGTGTGGCTACCAGTATTAAAGGGATATTGATGGAAAAGTCTGCCTCTTTCACGCAGAGGACGCCTTCTTTGCCACGCATCTTTATGAAAGAGAAGTTTCTGTTTCTTAGCATTATATATGTGGCTCAAATTAAATTCTCACTTTAAAACATAAAGTCTGTTGAGGCTGAATTGTAAAAATCCTATTGCACACGTATTTGGGAATTTGGAGACTTGGGAAGATGATAAGTTGGTAGATGATTGAGAACAAGTCTGAGAAGAGTTAAATATCCACATCATTCATTTATTCAACAAAACTTTATTACACAGCTTCTCTGTGTTTTAAGACACTGAGCTAGATAGACACTGGGGATACAGAAATGCACAGAACAGAGATGGTCCCTGACCTCAAAGAGCTTGGAATGAAACGGGGCTTCATGTGAGTCATTGGTCACAACATAGTTGCATGCATGGTGTGCTAGGGGAGTTCAAGACACTCTAGAACCACATGGAAGGGAACATAACCCAGACTTGTAGGGTCAGGGTAGGCTTCTGGAAGAAGTGACACCTAAGACAAAACCTGAAGAATATGTAGGGATTGGTCAGATAAGGAGATTGTGTATGTGGTAGAGGCAATGCAGAGGCAAGAAGTGAAAATTCCCAGAGGTGATAGAGAGCACGGGGACTTCAGACAACTTGGAAGCCCTTTGGTATGGCTGGTGGTTGGAGGGTAATAGGTGGAGCTTAAAAACTGTGAAGACCCTTGTGAGCCATGTGAGGATTTATAACTTTGCACTAAGGGCAATAAGGCCTTGTGAAAGATTTTTGTTGGTTGGTTGGTTGGTTGGTTTGGGTTTTTTTTGGTGAGGAAGACTGGCCCTGAGCAAGCATCCGTTGCCAATCTTCCTCTTTTTGCTTGAGGAAGATTGTCCCTGAGCTAACATCCATGCTGATCTCTCGCTATTTTGTATGAGGGATGCTGCCACAGCATGGCTTGATATGCACTGTGTAGGTCCACATCTGGGATCTGAAACCTACAACCCCGGGGCCACCAAAGCAGAGCACACAAACTTAACCACTATGCCACTGGGCCGGCCCCAAGGCCCTATGAAAGATTTTAAGCAGGGGAGTAGCATTGTCAGATACTGATTTGGGGAGGATCACTCAGCTACACGTAGAGAGTGGATTAGGAGAGTGGACTGTAGGTAGAGACTACTTAGGAAGCTATAGCAGGGGTCCAAGTGTGAGAAAATGGTGGCCTGAACAAAGATAGTGACAATGGAGATGTGAACGGGTCCTAGAGACAGTGAAGGGGATAGAACTGATCAGGAATGGGTGATTTATTGCATGCTGAATTAAGGTTTTTATTTGTTTATTTTTCTGTTTTGTTAGCAAGCAAAAGAAACTGTCTTTGACCAACTTAAGTAAAAAAGGGATCTCTTGGAAGGCCGTCAGGATAGGTCACAGAGTCAAAGAGAAAGTGGAATAAAAAGCTTGGGGATCCAAGAAGCAGAGAGCTTCATCTCTTCACAGTCTTCAAAAGCCCAAGGGGCCATTTTTTCTAGGGTATTGGCTGTAAAATTTGTTGGTTCTAACCATCTCTCATCTCTCAGATATATTCACTCAGAATTCAAAGTCTCAGGAAAGAAAATCTGAGTGAGCCAGCTTAGATCCAATGCCCCTCCTCCACCCATGCAGCCAGGATTGGTGCATTCTGTTACCAGTGATGTGGAAGAAAGAGGAGCAGGGCCAACCAAAGCAGCTGCTTCAACCATGTGGAGGATGTGGAGGGGGTGGGCAGAGACAGGAGTCAGGTGAGGCCCAGGTCTCTGGCCCGGGCAAGTGCGTGAATGGTGGTATCATTCTCTGAGACAGGAGAAGGAGCAAGTTTGAAATGAGCAGCGGGGAATGGCATTTAGTATTGAACATACACATGAAAAGGTATCGCAGGAAAGTGAAAATACTAGTCTAGAACGAAGAACTTTCTCAGCTGAGGAGCTAGTCCTCAGTATTCACATGGTAATAGAATCCATGGGAATGGAGGAGATAGTATAAGGAAAGTGTGGAGTAGGAGGGGAAGGGAGGCTTGGACAGAATCCTCAGGATTCAAACAGGCAGATCTAAGAGAAAATGGAGCTAAAATAGGTTGGCCACAGGCTGTAATTGCCTCCTCTGAGATGGCCTCCAATGATCCCTACCTCCTGGTATTCATACTTCTGTGTAGTTTCCCTCCTCCGTTATACCAGAACTGATCTATGTAACGGATAGAATATGCAAAAGCAATGGCATATTAGGTTATAAAAGACACTGTGGCTTCTGTTTTGCTCTCTCTCTCCATCTTGGATCTTTCACTCTGCCAGTTGCCATCTTGTGAGCACCCTACGTAAAACCATGTGATGAGCAATTCAGGCCATTGACTGGCTGCCATGTGAGTGAGCTCAGAAGCACGTCCTCCAGCCCCAGTCAAGCCTCGGATGACTACAGCCCCAGGTCCCACCTTGCTCGTGGATTCGAAAGATCCTGAACCATAACCACCTGGCTAAGCTGCTTCCCAATTTCTGACCCACAGAAATTGTGAGATAATACATTTTTGCTGTTTTAAACCACCAGGTTCTGAGGTAATTTGTTACACAGTAATAGATATCTATTACACTATTTGTAACTTGGATCTTTTCGATGTTTTCCCTCCTATGTTAATTCAGTTCCATTATTTAGTTTTCTTTGCATCACACTTTATTTCTGATCTCTCTCCAAATTATTATTAAACCAATAATGACTTTCCCTTGTTCATTTCTTGCTGTATCTATTTTGCTCTGTAAACTTAATTGTCCTGTAATTGTAACTTCTTGGGATTTTTATTAGTTAAGTAGATTTTTAACATCTAAGGAGTAAGCTATACAAAGAAAGCTTTCTTTAGTTATAGTGGGAAAAAGAGAGGACCAAGGAAATTGACCTGCTAGAAAGAAGGAAGAAAAGTTGTCAAGATGGAAAGATGTCAAGGTTGGGCAGACCCTGCTAATGGTAGTTGAGCTTTCCCTTTATGCAAGAATGGTCAACCCTTAAAGGGCAACTGCCTTATTTTTCCCTGGGAGGGTGGAACGTTAAAGGAAATCTGGAGATTTTAAGTGGCTAAAGAAAACTTTAAAGTGTTGATTATATTCTGCTTATATTCAAATAATTTAAGGATATTTAAGAATTGATGGCTATTATTGCTTTGGAGAATTCTCTGAAAGAGTAATTATAGTACCATTTCTCAAAAAAGGGATGGGGATTATAGTTCTTTATCTAACCTTCAATTCACTCTTATGGAAAAGAGCACAGCAACTATGCAAATAACAAAATAGCATGAAATATTTGCAACATATCTGAGAAAGTTTTAATATTTTATATGTATAATACTTTTACAAATCAAATAGAAAATGTACTAATAGAGAATTGGGTACACAAATGGACTGTTGAGCAAAGGATGAGAAATCTATTATTAGAATTTATAACTGAATAAATCAAAATTAAAGAAAGATACCATTTTTTACCTGTCAAACTGGTAAAAACAATTATTTAAAAATTCACTTAGGGAGGGGTAGATAACAGCCATTCTCAAAGATTGCAGATGAGAGCTGAAATTGATAAAACTTTTCTGAAAGAATTCTTGGAAATGTGCTCAGTCATCTTAATAATGTACATAAGCTTTGACTCAAAAATAAGACTTCTATGATTTACTCTAAGTAAATATCTGAAAGTATAATCAAATATTTTTTTAAAAAAGGATTTTAATTGCAGTGTTTTTTTGAAATCTGGTTATAAATGACGGAAACCCAACTTGAAAAAGCATAAGCAAAAGCAGAGAGTTTATTGGCTAGGGGAATCCAAAGGTTTGAAGAACTGAGTTATAGAAAATGTACAGAAGGGCATGGATGCAGCTGGGTCTCAGGACCAAGTGGAATCAGGCTTTGAATGTTGCCAGGTCTTCTCCCACCCCTCTTATCTGCTGCTCTCTGAGTGTTCTTTTATTTTTAGGACAGACTGGCTTTTCCTCACGGTGGGAAACGTCTCCATTGGTCCGATGGACGTTTTTAACAAAGGAGAGGCTGACTGATCTCAAGCTCTCTGAGTTGTAGTTCAGAAACAATTCTATGAAAAGATTCTGAAGGCCCACTCTGGATCAGGAGCTCACCCATGGAACAGTCAATTGAAGTGGTGGTGATTGGCCTATATTGACTCAAGCACCCACTTCAGATGAATTGGTTGTGGCCACGATAGTGAGGATATGAGAAAACATGGCAGTTTCTGTCATAACCGTGTAGCCTTGGTGAATGGGGGGGGGGGGGGGCTGGTATAGTGATTGGGCAGGCAACCCCATAGATGCCCACCAGAAAATTTTGGCTTTTTTCCATGTTATAAGCCAATCAGTAGATAGAGTATGGCGTCTAAAATATGGAAACTGGGGATAGGGGCTGAGAAACACGGAGTGAACATCAGACAGCTACTAGTGACTTCAGATTGATGGCAGAGGATAGGAAGTTGGTAGGTATGTCACTGAACCTGTAAGTTACTTTCTTGTGGTCGACTTTCCTGCATGTGAATGGAAGTGAGGAAATACTATTTATTACATACCTGTGATATGCCTAACTCTGGGGGAAGTACCTACTCTCTAAATACCTATATCTAAACACCTTCATATATACATACGCTGTATATATAAATTTATATATGATATAATAAAATCTATTTCTGATTTCAACTCTCTAAGATTTAGGAGGCCCGTTTTACATACAAGAACTTGGAAGGCTGAGAAAGGTTAAATAACTTACCCAAAGTTGTACAACTAGTGAGAAGCCAAGCCAGCTTTGAAGCCCTGACTCCTATGCTGGCTCCTCATATCACCTAGTCTTTCTCAAAATTTTTACCCCAAGATGTCTTAAGGATATGGCATGTCTTTCACTTACCCAGCATTTCGCATGCCATTCTTTTTGCATTTTACAAAGCTTGAGTTTATGTAGTTTTTCTCCAAAATGAATTTTATACCATTATTTCTCCATATTTATAAAACCTATCAAAGTAATTTGTAACTGAGTCTATCCCAAACAATGTAAATCCCTTCCCTACTATCCTCCCATGTGCCCTGAGGGAGCTGGGTCTTCATAGGGAGGGGAAAATCTCCAATATGCTGGTCTCTGCCCACCAGTGCATTTCAGAGTCACAGTAATTCACTGAGCAGTACCTATCCCACCCATCATTCTTTCATTGAACACGTGTTGATTGAGCGCACACTAGGGCTGTTTTGGGCCTGATGAGCCTGTTAAACGGTCCTAAAGCCATTCATTCCTGTGCCGAATATCACACCAAATAGCTCCTACCCAACCCCCCACCCACCAATTTAAGGCTGAAACACTGAGAGCTGTGCTTTTTAGTAAACCTTTACAGCAAATTTCTTCTGAAGTCATCTGTTGATGAGCATATCATGGAAGACAGAATCAAGAGCTTTGTAAAATTCAAGCTCTGTTACCTCTATTTCATCCCTCTGATCTACCGGGCCTGTCACTCTGTTTTAGAAGGAAATTAGATGGTTCTGACAAGACTGTTCTTCACAAAGCAATGTTGATTATTACCTAGTGTTCTGCAAGTGTATGGGTGTTTGCAAATTGATTTTTTGATGATTTGTTCTAGTATTTTTCAGGTATGAAAACTAAACTGACTACTCTATGATTTTTAGGGCTGTCCCTTTCTCGGTTTCAAATATAGATCTTATCTCTACTTTTGTACTATTTAGTGGCCTCACTGATTTCTGTCTAATTTTCAAGATTGCTTTTGAAAAACCTCATTAGGCTTGCTTAGAATGGAAACAGTTTAAGGAAAGGAAACAAACATTTGCAGTCAATTTTTTTCTTAAAAAGAAAACATGGTAACAAAGAACTGAAATCTGGAGTTTCTTACAAATTGGCAAACTCCTAAATATTTGCTAGGTCACCATCCGCCGCTCTCACGTTGTCCTTCAACAAAACCTAGAATTTATAAGGTTACCATTACAGGGGCAGAACAAGAAGTGATCTTAGTGAAATAGTTAAAGATGTTTAAGGCAATTTGATTCAAATATTTCTTCCCCTTGGCAAGCTCGTTTTGTGAAAGACCTACACAGATTACAGGATAATGTATACTTTTGAAATACAAAGAGATTTATTTAGCCCTCCAGAGAATGATCACTAATGGAGATCAGTGCATCTGCTTTTTCCTGCCATTAAGATAAGTTCAAAGTCATACTGGAACATAGGTGATATCTCCTTCTAACTAATATTATGAAAATGTGGTCATCAACCAGCTTAGACTGTTACTATGTGGAAATGATACAAAGATGACAACTTTTGAGGTTGCGTTAACCAGCTCGTAGGAAAACCAGAGAACGGCTGTGAAAATTCCTCCCCCAAAACATCTGGGGGATGAACAAGGAGGATACCCCTGGATGTGGTCCGGAGAGAGAAACGATGGGTTTGTCTTCATTTTCTAGTTCCTTTTTTGGCACCATCGTAGGCTCATCAGTACACTTAGCTTGGGAGTCCAAAAGCTCCAGTTCAGTAGAGAGAGCTTTGTGACTCCAAGGCAGACAGAACCATTTTTCAATTGCAAAAGCACTTAATTCTTTCTCACTTTAAGTGTGAAAGCCATTTGGGTGATAGCCCAGGCAGGGTATTGCAGACCGGGAGTGAAAAACTCTTGGCCTCTGAGAAGAAACAGTAGGAAAAAAAAATTCAGTTACCATTTACTAAGAGACCAAGAAAAAAAAAAAGTACTGCATTTAGAAAAAATTGCTTTTGGCAACTGTGCCTAAGACTCTCAAATTTGGAAGTTAAACATGGGAAAATGTTATAAACGGGTTGCACCATATTTGTCTATCACTCTCTTTTGGAAGTGGCAATCTGGGCGACTGGAAAGTATGAACACATCTCTATTCTGGTGCAGCTTGCTGAGAACTGCAAGTTACAGAATGAAGCCTGCCTGTTGGGCTGCCGCTTATAAATAGAAGGAATCTGGTTCATGCCATAGAGGGGGAGCTTCCGTTTGATTTTTTGCATGTGTGAAGGCAGCTAGTGTGTATTTGACAGGACAGCTCAGCTGTCGTGAGCTGGCAAGTAGTGACAGAAGGGAGAAAGGGGCCCCGCAAATAGCCATTCTCTGAATGTGCTCCTTGAGGAGTTGGGATGTTTCCTGGGGCAGTAATCCTCATGCCTGGGTTAGGATGCGAGGCTGGCTAGGGTGTCGCAGAGGAGGCTGAGGGAGCTCTGGAGTGTCACAGAGCTTCAGAGCTACCCATAGCTATTTGACCACAACTCATCTTCCGAGGTGACAGCCATTCTCTTTTGCTTCCTTATTTTTTGATGGTGATAGTCATTTTATGAGACGATGGGCCTATGGGAATTTTGGGAGGATTATGGGATGCTCCTATTCAGATAGGAAAATAATAGAGGTAACAGTATGTGCTGAGTGGGCTACTGCATTTACAGCGTTTTATTTAATTCCCACAGTAACACAGTTATGCAGGTGGCATCAGCCCAACTTAAATGGATGAAAATGGAGGTTCAGGGAAGTAAAGTGATTGGCTCAAAGTCTACAAGCAGTAAGCGGTGTGATCAGTCTACCCAAGTTGACCTGGCAACCTATGATCACCTGCTTCACCATCTCCTCCCATCAGGAAAGCACACCTGTAGGTTGCATTGAAAGCCTGATTATCTAGGGGGCCAGTGGGCCTTTGCCATGTAGGCTGGGTGTGACTTATGTCTCTGCCCTTCTACAGAGGAGTGGTAGGAGCTCAGCAGCCAGCCATCGCTGGCAATTCTGTGGAGAGGCCACATACTGTAGTTCAGCACCAGGCCTGCTTTGCAGAGGGGATTATTAAACCATTTGTCAACCCTCTGGGAGCCTTTCAGTTTTCAGGGTGAGCAAGAAGTCCTTATTCATCCCTCTGGGATTGTTGTCATCCAGCTGTCATTTGGGCCCTTAAAGTGCAAGAGTTTGTGCTGTTTGCCTGGCCATATTTCTCACAGCGACATCTGTCCCTGCTTATCACAAAGAGGCACACATGCATGAATGAAAGAGCACACGGGCACCTCTGCCACTTGGGATCCAGCGCTCAGTGCTGGGACGGTAACCCAAACGTCCCCCTTCAGGACGAACGCTGTTCAGGCCCCAGGGAAATACTTCTCTGTCCTTGCCCTTTGTCCTTAAAAATAAACAAACAAAAAAGATGACTCCATCCAAATGTCTTGCAGACTTATGAGTTGTACTTACGTCAGCGACGAACACTGCTTTGGAGCATGTGAAAGGATTTGAGCAGCAGAAGCGCTTAGGTAAGAGAAAAGACGAATTAATTAACTTGTCAAATCATTCTTCTCTGATAGTGTGAATGTGATAGAGTCTTGTGTGATCAAATATCATTTCCCAGTAGTGCCGAGCATCCCCTTTCTTATTCTTCCTCGTAGTTCCAGAGGCCTTTACAAATTATCACAGCATTCAGAGCACTGGCACGTGGAGTCTGAGGAGCATTGTCTAAAATTAAATAATCCAAATAACTACCAAATCTGTATGGATGTGGACCTAGATATAATGTGAGAAGGATAATTCTTTACATTATTATATGGCTTCAGATATTGTATTAAAAGAGGGTGGAAATCATGATAAGACAATTTATATACTGAAATTAAAATATTTTGTAATATTTTTCATGGTAACAATAATCTATTGTATGCAACTCAAATGCAATGTTTGTGCATGTTCTATAAAGAAATTTTTTTGAGAATAATCTTTTTTTTTTTTTTGTGAGGAAGATTAGCCCTGAGCTAACATCTGTTGCCAATCTTCCTATTTTTTTTCTCCCCAAAGCCCCAGTACATAGTTGTATATCCTAGTTGTGGGTCCTTCTAGTTCCTCTATGTGGGATGCTGCCTCAGCGTGGTTTGATGAGTGCTGTGTAGGTCTGCACACAGGATCCGAACCAGCGAACCTGGGGCCGCTGAAGTGGAGTGTGTGAACTCGACCACTACGCCACCGGGCTGGCCTCTATAAAGGAATTTTATTAAAAACTCCAGTTGCTGCCACTTTACTAGAATGAATGTTATCCAAATAGAAATTAATAATAAAAGAATTACCTGAGAACTATAACATTTCAAGGAAAGTGTCTATTTTAGCATCACTGTCAATAGACTGCTAAATATGTGCAAGTGTTGATTATAACATAATTAGTGTTTTGCTGAAACAAAGGCAAGAAAAGCACATTCTATGGAATGTTTTTATGAGTTAATGAGAGTTATTTTCTTCCTTATAAAACATCACTAGCCCATTAAGAAAACCCCCAGACGTGCACAATATCATTCAATCCTGTCAGCTCTGACAGCTTGTTGACTTCCGGTCACACAAAACCACAGCTTTAAACAAAGGTGTCCATTCTATCACCATGAGTATTTATGTGTCAAGGACAGGGATAGAAGATATGTTATTCAGCCGTTTGTTACCTTTTTTTTTACCTTATAATTATTTAGATCTACGGCTCGTGGGCTTCCGTTTGAACTCTTCCCACATTTTGCCTTCTTTCCCTTCATTCCCCCTTCTTGACTTTCTCCTCCTTTGATATGGCTTTATTTCTCCCTCTTATTCCTCTCGTCTTTCCTCTGTCCTCATAAATCTCGCTGCATAATCTCAAGTGCTTAATAAACGTAGTATTTCTTTATTTTCGTGAAATCGCACCAAAGCCGTCTCTGAGGCCCCATCTCTCCCAGATGGCTAGAAAATCCAACCTTAGTTGTTATGGAGGAGGATGTGAGGGTGGAATTCTCCTCCTCTTTCTCTTTCTCTAGAGCCATTTAACAAATCAGAAAGTTTAACAGAAATCAGAAGGGTCTCTCACTTCAGGACATCAGATTGATCACTGAAATCTTGTGTCCCAAACTAGGTGACTCACTGAGGGCTGTCGGTTCTGCAGCTTCCTTGCAAAGCCGGGACGCAGTCTCAGTCATCACTACTGTTGGGAGCCTGGTCTTTGGAGTCTAGCCTCTCCAGGAACCCACAGCCATTCCCTCGGGCTCCTGCCACCCCTCCAAGGTGCTGAGAGAGCTGAATGGGGGTCACACTGTTTGATGGGTCTGCCAACCCCAACCCTTTGCCAGTCTGGGGGAAATATTTCTGCTTCCTTTAGCAACCTTCAAATTCTCCCTCCTTCCCCATCCCCAGGATGATTCCTTCAGGGATCCTGTGCTTCTGGAAAAACGAGCTTGAGAGTCAAATTGTCTAAAGGCGATTTCTGCTTTTAGGGATCACAAACTCCTCTGAAGCAAGGAAGTGAACACAAAGGCCTGGCTATCTGCTTGAAAGAGGGAAAAGAAAAATACAGGAAGGGAAAAACGAATCAACTTTAAAAAATTATCTCACGCATTTGGACTTGGGACGTGAGGGGAAGAGGGCAGCGTCTGCTTAATTCTGGAGATGTATGGAGGGTTGGAAAATAGAAGCAGGGACGCAGCTAACTATGACTGATTTTAGGTGATAAGAGAAATTTCAGATTTTGGTCTGGGCTAACCATTTGGCTCACTGGAAGAGGAATGGAGTCTCAAGGTTATACTTCTGACCAGGAACGAAGTCACTGCATCTGGCTCGTGCATTCCCTGGGGTGTATCTCTTAGAAATTAGTGTTTTCTTCAAAATCCAGCACTTGTCCCCCTCCAACACCTGCCTGCTGCCCCGTAAATACTTAACATACAGACAAAATTAAACACGCTTAAAGGTGAGTTCCTTCCTTCCTTTATATATTCACTTATTTGTTCAATAAATATTTGTTGAGGGTCTTCTAATTGCCAGGCATTATCCTAGGTGCTGAGTGTACACTGGTGCATAAAGTAGACTTGATGTTGTCCTATGGAACTTACAGCCCCATAGGGAAGATATTCAATGAACAAAAAACCAAAGAAACATGAAATTGTGCTAAGAGAGTGAACACAGAGAGTGGCTGGGAAGTTGAAAGAGGCTAAAATATTATTGTTTGGAGAATTGGAGGAATTAGGAAGTTTGTGCCTTCTCCATGGAAGGCTCAGAAGAATTTCTTCACTGTACACAAATTTGAGAGGATGACATATGAGAAAGCACTTTCTTTCATTCTAAGGGGTTGAGCTGGCACCAAAAGCTGGAAGCTTTAGGGCTAGCCATACTGGGTGACAGGATGAAGGATTTTCTGAGTTGTGAAAGAATGGACAGGCTGCTTGGAGGGGCTCCAGGTCAGGAGTTCGCTTGATTAAAAACGGCCACAATTACTACTCAGTAATAAAAAGGAGGAAACATACAATGTGGGTGAATCTCAAAAATATTATGCTGAGTGAAAGAAGCCTTTCACAAAAGACAATATATTGTGTGATTCCATTTACTTGAAATTCTAGAATAGGCAAAACTAATCTACCAGAACTGGGATTGCCCGGGGAAGGGAAAGGATGGTGAGGGCTGGGATGAACCAGGAAAGGGTGTGAGGGAACTGGTTGGGTTAATGGACACGTTCTACATCTTGATAGAGATCTGGTTTACACAGGTATATGCATTGTCAATACTCATCCAATGGTTCATTTAATATTCGTGCATTTCACTATATGCATATTTTACCTGAAAATAAGGAAGGGAGGAAGGAAGGAAAAGAAAGGAAGAAAAAGAAAGAAAGAAGGAAACAAAGAAAAGGCAAATATTGAACTTTAGTTAATGATATGCATGCTGGAGTTTTAGGGGTGAAATGGGCTGATGTCTGCAATTTACTTTGAAATACCTGAAAAAGTAAGATGGACTGGTATACAGGTAGATAAGCGATAAGGCAAATATAGCCAGATGTTAACAACTGTAGAATCTGAGTAGGGGATATGGGAGGATTCTCAGTACAAGTCTTCAGCTTTGCTAATGTTTCAATCTTTTCTTAATAAAATGTTAAGGAAAGCACAGTCACTATTTATTGAATACCTACTACAATCTATTAGTCGCTGTTCAATGCATTTTAGATATATATTGCCTCTAAGGCTAATGAGAATAATTTATGGAAGATATTATATTTTTTCTGTTGTAAATTAGCAAATTGTAAATCAGGAAACTAGGGCTAAGAAAAGTCAGATAACTTATCCAAAACCGTATGATTATGTGTCCAGCCTGTCTGTTTTCAAAGTCTGCACCTGTGCCATCCAATGTGATACCCCCCAGCCACAGGTGGCTCTTGAGCCTTAAAATGTGGTTAGTGTGACTAAACATCTGAATTTATAATTTCATTTAATTTAAACTTAAAGAACTGATACTCAGTTGAGTTATTGGAAAACAGCTCATCTACTGGAAAAATTTTAAGTATGTTCATAACATTTTGGGTAAGTGGATCTACTTTTTCAACTGCAAATTTTATGAAATCTAAAATATCAAATTTTACCAATGAAAATTTAGCATTCAAATTGGAACATGCCATAAGTGTGAAATAGACACATTTTGAACAGTTATTACAAAAAAAGAATGTAAACTATCTCATTAATAATTTTTATATTGTTGAAATGATAATATTTTGAATGTATTGGGTTAAACTTTTAAATATTAAAATTAGTTTCACCCATTTTTTTAATTTTTAAAAAGTTTACCATTACGTATGTAACATATTTCTATTGGACAGAGTTGGTCTATGCTCTTTCCAGTGGACCCCAGCATGGATAGTATTCGTATTTAGGTTAGGGGATGCAAATTACAAGGAGTTGGGGTGGGCTAGGGTGGGGTTGCACTAAATCACTAACCATGACCCTTAACCATGAGGTCCTGGGAAATTTTATGTAGTGCTTACTGGGTACCAGGGACTATTTTTAAGTCTTGACATTTATTAATTCATTTAATCCTTACCAAAACTCTATGAGGTAGGTGCTACTATTATTATCCCCATTTTACAGATGAGGAAACTGAGGCACAGAGGCACGTACACAGATATTTAGTAGCAGCTAAATCAAAGGAAAGGGACTGGGATATGCTCAGAATTTCCAACAGTCTTTCAGAACTTTCTTTCAGTGACTTCCATTTACAGATTTGGCTTCAATCTTTCAGATTCTTGAGAATATTTTCATCCTCTTAGGACACTGGCCCCGTTTTCATACACAAGCAGCTCTCTGAATTGTGCATGCCTTCACAGAATTCTAAGGCATTTATTCAAACAACGCGGATCAAACTAGATAATTGGCTAACAGGAGTACACTGTAGCTGAGCAAATGGATTATTAGAAGGGTCCCATTTGAGAATTCACCATTTTCTCTCAGTAGAAAGGGTAATCTCTCTAAAAGCCTGCCACACCCCGTGATAATTGACTTAGGGTAGAATTGCCCCGGCAGAAGCCTCCTGCGTTTCTACGGCCGTGTGGTGCTGGAAGACTCCAAGGGGCCCAGGAGCTGCCGGCTTGTTCTTCCTAGAGGGAAGACCAGGAGAGAAGGAGATGCAGCATTCCGAGGCAGTTAAGTTCCCAAGCGCTAGGCTTTGCTCATTTGGAAGAGAACTTGGATTGGCTGGTGTTCTAGAAACTGCAACAAAGAAACTCAGGTGACTCGTCAAAAATAACTTGAGCGGCTTGGATAGCAGGCACTGTTGTTTTTCCGTACCCGAGACCAAGCCTTTCCCCTCTTTTACGAGTATGTCTTAAAAGTTCGTGTCAGAACTGATGCTAGTTGTAACCCATGTCTCTTTTCAGAAGGCATTGCCTGCTGTGGTCATGAGACCCAGCATGCTGTGTGCAGTTAACACACTGGCAAATCTTTCAAACAGTAAAAGAAGAAGCTCTAAAAATTCAGGAGATTGTGGCCATAGTCCAGTGCTGAGAGGGTAGAAAGTGGTAAGATGGAAAAGTCTGGAAGAGCAGAACATCCGAGGATGACACACTTCGGAATTCTCCTAAAAGCACAGAAGGTGCCAAATATAAATATCCAAAGGATTGAGACCACCAATAAGATTCCAAGTTTGTTGCTCATCAGTGACAAATGGCGGGGAGCATCTTGCATTTTGTTTTATCTGGACCAGTGCTCCTTAAAGCATAGTCCTGACCAGCAGTGTCAGCATCACCTGGGACCTTGTTAGAAATGCAAATTGAGACCTCATCTCTAATGTGCTAGATCAGAATCTCTGGGGTTGGTGACCAAGAATCTGCATTTTAACAATATCCCCAGATCGGTGCTTCTTAAACTATCTGTGGTGAAGGACAAGTGTTTTTTTTTTTTTTTTTTTTAATTTGTCATTAACCCATTCTTTTGTAAAATATCCTCTTCAGTGAGACAAATCCACAGTCACCCCGGGCTGTTGCAGCAATGTCCCTTGCTGTAAAAGTTTGAAACACCTCCTTGCCACTTGTGTACCTTTTTTGTTGGAGACTGGTAACAACGAGTTCATGGGCTGGCCCAGTCCACGAACCCCGCTTTCAGTAGCACTCATCGAAGCATGCTTCTCCAGTACCCGGGCCTTCCTCACTCCAGAATGATCACTGCTGCTCCCTGGCACTCCTGGATCTTTGCCACGGAGCCTCCAGAAAATAAAGACAAGGAGATGAGAGTAAATCAGAAAGTACCCCTTCTATTTAGGTTGGTCAGACGGTTACTAAACACACTTTCAAATAACCCTTTTCAGCTAAATAAATTAGGCAAAATTTTAGTCACGGATGGATCGCCTCTTACGTTATTGCATTCGAATGGTGAATCACAAAGATTCGCTCTTCATATATTACTGCTGTGGTTCATGAAAATAACAGTTGCCATGAGTATGTAGATATTATGGAGCAAAGTAAATTTATTTTCACGTCTCTCTTCCAATAGGACTGAGTTTCTAATTTTCTGCTAAAAGGCTATGTTACAGAATTTCGCTGGTCGGATGACATTTGGAGTCCATCAGATTCTAATTGATGAATAAACACAGGGAGAATGTTTCTCTCCAGGACTTAAATTACAGAGTTGACTTTGTCACATGAGATTGAGGTGTTACAAAAATTTTGCTTTAATCTGTTCTCCATTTGGTTATCCTCATCCCATAGAAACATCACTTAAAATCCTGTTAAAATACATTAGGGCTTATTACACCCCTTGTTTATATTAGGGATTCAGTAAGAGAAGGTGTCAATGATGTAAACATTACATAAAAGTAAAGGCTTCAGAGATGAAAACAGTGCTTAATGGCGCTGCTTTGCTAGTGGGAAATGAATTCTGATATTATCCAGAACTGCTTCTTACTCTGAGATGCTCCCCACTTACAAAGAGTGTCAAACAGCCTTTTGGCAACCTTCGAAAAAAATCTATGATTGTTTACATGAAAGTGTTTCAAACTCTTCATCTGCTATAAATTGTGTACAGCCAAGTGGGTGCATTAGGATTTATACTAAATCTCTTTATCTGGTAAGATAAAATAAATGTTTATAATTTCCCTGAAATGTATTTGCTTTTCCCATGGCTTTAGATAATACTGTTAACCCCCTAAAAGGAACATTTAAGAAATAGCTGTTTAACCTAAAACACAAACAGTAGCATAAGACCTTTGGTATTTTCTAGTGTCTGAAAATGAATAATTGTGCCTTTCCCAATTATTTGACCTCTTCTATAAGAAGGGGGCTGGTTTGTGAAGTCTATCCAGATTTTAAGAATACCTATGGCAAGTCGTTTTGAATGGTTTCTCATCTTGATTTCTTGAATTCACTTGATGAAAGTATGCCCTAAAGAAAACGCAAATTAAAACCACAGTAAGATATCATCTTATATCCACCAGAGTGGCAAAACAGGGGAAAAAGTCAACGATACCAAGTATTGGTGAGGACGTGATGCAAAGAGAACTCTCATACAAGCTGGTGGCAGTGTGAATTGGTGCAGACACTTTGGAAAACAATTTGGTCCTATGTAGGAATGCAGAGCATGTGAACACTCTACAACCCAGCATTCCCTTCCTAGGTGTCTACCGTATGGACATTCTTGCCTTCGTGCCCTAGGATATACACAAAAATATTCTTTTTTAGTGAAGTTTCTAATAGCAAAAATTCCCAAGAAACTCAAATGGCCATCTGACAGGAGAAGGGATAAATTCATACTGTTGTATTCATACAACTGCAGCAAAAGTGAATAAAATACAGCTACCTGCATCAACATGGATGAATCTTAAAAACATACGATTAGATAATAAAGCAAGTTCTAGAGGAATACATACGATAAGATTTTGTTTGAATAAAGTTAAATAATGTGCAAAACTAGCAATATGTATGTGCAATAATATGACTAAGAAATGCAAGTGAATTATTAACAGAAAATAAGATAGTTATCTTTTAGGGGGAAGGAGGAGCAATCAGTAAAGGAGAGAAATAGTGAAATTTGGAGGAACTGGTCATATTTTATTTCTGGAGTTGGGTAGTGGACACATGGGTGTATTTTTAAAACCAGACAGATGAGTTATATATAATTTATGGGCATGACATTTTTTTCATAACAAAATAAAAATAAATGGAAAAAGAGTATACCCTATAAAGAAACCATGAGACCCATATCTGTTCGGTCCCGTTAGTTTATCCCTGAGTAACAAACATCTGCAAATTCTCGATGGCTCAGTGAAGCAAAGTTTATTTTTCTCTCATGGCTACATGTCCACTGAGAGTCATCGGGGGCCTCTGACCATAGTGGTGACTGAAGGACCCAGGCTTTCAGAGCTTCTATATGGAAAAGAGCTTCTATGACTGCTTGTGGGAAAAATGATCACCAGATCATCACTGAGGGTGGGGAAAGGGAGAGGAAGAAGGAACCGGACGAATCAAGCACTGGTTCCTCAGATTCCTACCTGGAAATGATACGTCACTTCCACTCACATTTCATTGACCAAGTCAAGCCCTATGGCCCTGCCAGCACCAAAGTATTAGGAAAGTGCCATCTTACTATGCCTCTGGAAAGAGAACCTGAATATTTGTGAATAAACCTAGTGACCGTAATGACTGCCATACGACCACAGCCAAATTTGGAGTTCATTGCTGCTTGTCATATCCCAAGCTGCAGAAGAACACACATTTACGTTTATTTGCCATTACAACTCTCATAAAGACACAAAATGCTGAACTGGGACAGGTCCTTTCTTGATAGTGTTAGAAGAGAATCCCTTCTGAAGATGAGACGCTCTTGTTCCAAACAAAAACCATACACTTGGAGCAAAGGTCTCTTACCGGGATAAAGGTGTGTGGGTCTTCTCCGTTATCTGTGGAGGGAGAAGGTAAAGATACTCAGTGTTCCACTTCCCAAAACTGAGAAAGGGCATGTTGGGGTGGCAATGTGGGTGGGTAGAGGATGGCTGGCGGCGATACCGATAGAAATCCAAGATTATGTGAAAACACAGCAACTAGAAGTTACAAATTCATCACCGAGATCTGCCCCCCTTTGAGTCAGAGTGCCAGAGCCTCATCTGGGTCAGACACACCTGCATCCAGGCAATCATGGGAATGAGAAAACACATGCCAACCTCCGACCTGAGTGGGGAAGCCAACTTCCAATGTCTTTTCCCCAGGGATGAGCCAAAGACTAGCTCTTTGCTCTCAGCCCCATTCCTTGTCCAGGACACATTGGAAAACTACATTTCCCAGTCACCTTCGCAATTAGGTTAGGGCTATGGAGTCTGGGTTCTGGATAATGGAACACAGTGGACATGGTGTGGTGTCTAGACCTGACCATAAAACAGTAGCACAATGTCCCATACTTTGTCACTTCCCTTGTCTTTGGGCCAAATGCAGATGCACCACTATGAGGAGCCAACCAGATGCCAGAAGCCTGGGTCCCCAAATCACCCCATTGAAGGCTGACTGCTGAACACCCAATTGGATAATGATATGAGCAAGAAATAAGTCTTTAATTAGTGAAGGCAGTGAGATCTGAGGCTGTTAGTTTCATCAGTTAGGGTTACTTTACCATAAATAATACAGGGAATCACAACCCCTCTCTTCAAGGCTACTGTTGGCAAAGAACTCTGCTCAGCTGAATTCAGATAATTCTCCAGGACAAGTCCTCCTGGTATATAAGAGAGGCTTGTCATCTTTTCTTACTACCCTCAAATAGGTAGGCAGGCCAGGCCTTGTCCACATGTTGGGTGACCATTCAGAGTTGGTATTATAATTTGATCACATAGAAATGCTTCAACCGATTTAAAAAGTTTCATCCCACTTAGACTTTCTGGTTGTCTGGGATTTTGAACATTAGCTTACCTCTGCAAATGATATAAGAGCTGGGTATTTTTAGCAGAAAGTGTGATGTGATTTAGGAGATGATATAATTAATTCTATAAATGTCTGGACAGGCTACTTTTTATGTTTTAGGGTCAATTAGGCATAACAAGCCCATTGGATGAAGAGGGATATAGGCTCCCAATGCTGTTTTATGTATGTGGAAGAGAAATACCCAGAGGGAAAAAGCCTGGAATCCAAAGTAGATGAGCAGACAAAGATGATGTTCAGGAAGGGAACTGTCCGGGTTGGGGGGCGAATCTTGTTTCTGGGCAGTGAGTAAAGGAGATAAAATGCAGATTGTAGTCGTAGTGGTGGGACATGTAGGGTGGCCCTGAGTGGGTTTGCTCTTCCTCACAGAAGAGGAAGAATTAGCAGTTGCTTGATCCAGGACACACAGTGACAAGAGAAAACTATAATGGCTGGGTGGCCTCTCAAGAAGAGTTAGTCACACATCAGCTGAAGCATTTGATGTGTTTGGCTCTCGTCACGCGGAGACTTGTGTTCTTGTTTTTCATACTCAAATCTAAGAAGCAGTCTGGTGACTGGTTGACTCAGGAGTCAAAAATCTAAACCTAATCTTGATCCCATCGCTTGTCGTAGGTGTAGTCCTGGGCAAACTCTATTTCCCCTGGGAGCTTCAGTGTCCGCATCTATGAAATGAGGATTCCACTGAAATTTTGTGAGACGCAAATGATATAAGACACGTGAAAAAAACTATAGCAGTGCCTGGCATATCACTAATATTCAATCATTTTGGCTCCCTTAATTCTTTCCTCTATTTGATAGTAAGTTCCTTGAAGAAAGGATCAGGGTGCCTTCATTTCACATCGCCCTAAGGGCCTGGAGCGCCATCTGGAACACTGCAGGTGCTAGACAAACACTTATTATATGTGCATATGAAAGGGCCAGTGGTGAGACTATGGGGTTAACCATTGCACCCTAGAAAATTAAATATTGACCTTTTTCCTTTGAAATTTCCCATGAATTTCCCTTAAGGTGGGTGTGTTAGATAGCTTTTAGTTTCAGCAGTATTTAACAGAGACCTGGGGGCTGAAAAGATAGAAGTTTATCTCTCTCTCATGTAAAAGTCTTAATGTAGGCAGTACAGGGCTGGTGTAGTGGCCCCATTGTGTGTCCCAGTGACCTCTGGCCTCATTGTCCCAGAGGGAGGAAAGGCTCCACAGCCAGAAGTGGTAAACAGCCACTCCCTTTAATGACACAACCAGAAAGTTGCTTTCCCTTATATCCCATTAGCCATAAATTCTAGCAGCAAAGGAGATTGGGAATGGAATTTTTATTCCAGGTGGCCACGTGGCTTCGGTTACTCGGAAAGGGAGATGAAATGCTAGATAACAATCTGAAGCTCCTTCTACGGTCTTTCTTCTCTAACACTTCCTGGAAAATGGAATGGTTACTGATCCCCTATCTTGGACCATAAGGATGGCAGCCACTTCCCAGTGATGGAGGAGAGAAAGTCTAGAAGTATCCTGAGTCCCAGATAAAGGAGGAGCTGCCAGACTGTCCTGAATTGTCCGTTTATGTGTAAGAAATAAATTGCTTTCTTAAAACCCCCATTATTTTGGATCTTTGCTATCCACAACTAAACCTATATTCTAAATAATGCAGGAGGGTGTTGTGTGTGTGTGTGTCTGCGTGGAGATGTGTGAGCGGGGAAACTTTAACCTGTCCATGTTGGGACCCACTGGGCAGTACCCACTCTCTCTCCTGGCTCGGCAGCTACACTGACTGGCAGGAAACCATTCTTCTCTCTACTCAGCTGTGACTTCATTCTATTAGGCTAAAACTTAAATCAGACATGAGTTGATATACCGAATTGTACTACAGTGGCCTCTGATTTATTCTCTTCTCACTTAGAGGGTCAGCCCCTATACTTATGTTTTATCCCAGCAGTACAAATTGTACAAGACTCTTTAAAAAAAAAATCAAACCAATCAGAAGTAATAAGATGTTAAAACACAGTCTTGCCTTGCTGTAGAAACTCTCAGTATGTGAAAATTCAGATATATTTAGAGTAATAAGGCCTGTACAAAAAGATTGAACTCTTTACAAAATAATTTACTGAACACCTAATAGTTTGCTGAATACCTAAATACCTTTAAATAGTGACATTTCCTTACACATTTACAATACTGTGCCCAAATTACTTCAAATTTTCACATAATCCATCTGTTACATAAAATGAGATACACCGGCTCAAACACCCATCATGGGTCTGAATAAAATAGATGCGATTTTACCAGTGTAACATTGTTTTTTCAATGTGACTGCTTTGACATTAACAGTCAAAATGAATAACCTGAAGGAAGAAATATTTTCTAAAGAAACAGTAAAGGAATTAAAATGGTGTTCTCGTTTACACAAGATCAAGCCTTCCATGTAACTTTCTGTTATATTTCATCAGAGTTCTGACGGATCTTTTTTTTTTCACATTTTAGAGTTCATACCTTGTGTACTTTATAGTTTATACCTTGTGTATTTTTAATGTCATTTAAAAAAATCTCAAGTCCAGGCATTTTTCCTTCTTACACTGCAGCTATGATAGTACAGAAAGTTGGAACTAAAATAATTATGATCCCTTAAGGCAAGACCTCCAGCTTTTGAAGTAGGCCAGACTTCATACCTAACAGTTTTAACCTCTAATAACACAGAGAAATAGAAAGAGTGCCTACAAGGAGAATCAGCCTTTCATCTGGGCTGTCTTTTCGTTATGAGATCTTAAAAAACAAAACAAAACAAAACAGAACAAAACTGCTGCAATGATCTATTCTCTTGGTTTTCTTCAGGAAGAAAATTTTCTGGATTTGAATGGAGCATCTTTCTTTACCCATGAATCCATGGAGAAGTCCACTTTTTATGAGCAGTCAATTAAATAACTCAGTAGCTCTGAAGCCCCAGTTCTATTTGGAGCTCACGCTGCCACTTCGTGGGGAGGAAAGGCCCTGGCAGGAGTCCGAGTCCATACACCAGGCAAGAAAACCAAAGTCTATGAAGAGTGTTGAGTACCATCTCTACTGGATGATGCTGTGACCGCCGAACCGTTCAGGACTGCGATCAGGGCCCCAGTTCAGGTTGATTGTCTCTTCTCTTCCATTCCCAGGGAACATCTTCTCCAGATAGGCGGGGATGGGATAATCTTTTATCAGCACTCTAAATGCAAGTTTATAGAAAGAAACCCAATTAGCAGAGGGAAAGCCGTATATAGACACAGACCATGTATGACTACAAAAACTCTCACACCTGTAGGCTCCTTTCTGCCCAGAATATCTATCCTGTGGTCCATTCTCCCCTCTCTCTGCCTCTGGGAAGCAGGGGTCTCCCTTTTCAGGGCTCCTCATGGAAGGCTGCATTGGTTAGGGGGTTTGCCCTCCCAGCTCTGACCTGGCCAGAGTGCCCTTGGGACTTCTTCAAGACTCAGATGGACTTCTGCATCCGAGTGTTGCTTGCTGGGTTTCTGGGCTCCGTGGATTGGTTGCTGAATTTGGTTGGTTGCTGCGCTCCACTTGGAGGAAGGAAGCAGAGAAAACCCCTCTCAGATTCATGTCTTGCTTTTTCTTCTTGCCAATGTGTTGCTGGGCCCTCTTCTGTCTCCATCTATCTTCATGCTGAAACACTTCAAACAGTTCCTCTCTCTGCCTCAAAAATGACCAGCAGAACTGCACCTAACCACAGGCCAGATGCTTCCGGCCTGTGTTCTTCTGCCAGACAGACCCCTGCGGACAAGCTCTGGTAACCACTTTCTGTTCTGCCTTTTGTTTAGTTGCTTCATGAACCGTAGACGCTAGTTGGAGAGGAGGACCCTGGAGTGGAGTGGAGATAGCTTTGAACTTGAAGCCAGACAGACAACAGTTTCAATCCTCCTGGCTTGTGAGCTTAGTGTCTGTGTGATCTTCAAACGTCATTTAACCTAACTGAGACTCAGTTTCTTCACATGTAAAATGGATACACACATCCCCTGCAAAGTCAACAGGAGCCAACAGAAACCCCTTCCCCAGGCCCTCAGACTTAATATCTAGGTGTACTTTTTTGAAGATTTACCACACATCTTCTGTTTAACAGCTAAAGCCAGACTCACTTAAGAAGGCAGAAATGGAAGTTAGTGTCAAAATCGAGAGATTTTCTAATAACATGCTGTTGTAAAGTTGAATTGCGTCAATTGATAGAAGAGAGCCTGGCCAAGTGGGCTGCAGGTGGAGGCTCCGCAAAGGTAGTTCCCTTCTCTTCTCCTTTCCCGTGGCCTTCTGCAGAGCCCCGTGGGTACACTTGTTTCTCTAGATTCCAGGCAGAGGTCCCTAGGAAATGAGGGAAGAGGAGGTGAACATTGTCCAACCCCCATGCAAGTCTTTCGGAATGTTGGGTTTTCTTTTATAGAGCAGGCTTGTCGATGTGTGTTCCTGTAAAGCAACATCCCAGCGATCTAATGCTGTTCAGGAGTGATCACTGAAGGTTTGCACGGGCATCCACAGGAGCCTTCTCCAAACTTCCGATGGCTCCTTATTGACTGTGGTCCGAGGCCACAGAGCATGTGCTCACCTGAGATGCCTGCTAAGCCAAGAAAAGGATTGGTGGGGCGCGTGGTCGTTTGCAAAGCCACTAACCACACTGTGGTTGAGACAGCAACAGCTCTGAGGGGGGGCTTTGGAAGTGAAGGGAGAGCCGAAGCTATTACTGAAGAGGAATTGTTTCTTCAGACAGCTTTCCCATTTCTCTCAGCGTGTGGTTTTGGTTTGCAGCAACGAGGCGGGAATCAGATTCTGCTCAGCCTCCATCGCTCCATGTCGGCAGGCAGGGCATTCTGCAGTGTGTGTGGTATTCATTCCAAAGCGAAGGCTGCCACAGAGAGATTGATGGCTGACCTTTTCTTCATTCATCCTGTGTGCACATTTACTGAGTGCTGATTATGTGCCCTGTATTGTTTTTTAAGCGCTCTGCTGGTCTGAACTCATTTATTCCTCACAGCACCTCTGTGAGGTGGGCACCATTTTTATCCCTGATGCACAAAAAGAGAAACTGAGGCAGGGGGAGGTGAGGCTTTCTTCATGCCCTTCTGTTACTAGGAATCACTTTAGTTTTACAGTTATTGACCTGAAGGTGGCAATTGCTGGGAACTTTTCCTAAGGGATCTGGCCTGAACCATTTGCTCACTAAGCAATTACCATGTTGGTTGCAGACAATGGCAGATGATCCAGACAGAGCGAGGAAGAGGACTATGGCGAAGTAGCACTGATATCAGCCCCTTCTATGTCGTGGAGGAGGTGGCCTGGACGGCCATGTTTATAGAAGACACCTGTAGTTTTCAGATCTTTCATGAGTCTCTGACCTTAGGCCTGTGATTCTGTAAAACATCCCACATTTCCTTCCAAAGCAAAGGCATCAACGTGCATCTCTTCTCCGATAACTCTTTAAAGGAGGTTTAATAGCCCATTCATTTAGAATACGTCGGTGGAGCATATCCCAAATTGTGTATTGTATCTTCTGTCATGGTTACCTTAAAACAAATAAACGGAGATTAACAAAATGAAACTCAATACTTACTCCATTGGCAATGAGGAATAAGTTGGGCAAGATGGTAGCATTTATAGATCACTCCTGCCCTTTGAACTCAGCAGAATCTGGTGGAAGATTTGACTGCAAACCTGATGAGGGGAGGATGCCCAGAGCCAGGTGCTGGTTGAACTGTGACAATGTTTTCACAGTACCTACAATCCTGCAGTGGAGTGATAGTCTGGGATTATTGTCAGGGTGCTGGCAGACAATATGGAAGAACGGAGTTCAGTGAGTAAGAAAGGATGTGGAGGGCAGGTGAAGTTGATTAAGACAAGTGGTTCAAAATTTAGGCTGTTAATCCCAAGTGTCGTCACTGTTCTGTTTTATAGCAGCTAGCTTATACCATAGTGGTAGGTGAAGGGCCACCAGGAAACTAGGCTGGACAGCACTGGACTAGCTCATGATGAGCCAAAAAAATGCTTAGTTATCCAAGACAACGGGCATTTTTAAGGGTGGAGAAGGAACAGGGCCTCATTCTCTGCTCTGTTCTTACTGCATGACCCCAGTGACTGCACATAGGGTGTCTCCAATTTCTCCCCAATGCCATGATCCTCAGGAATTCTGTCCATTTGGCCTCTTAGGATGGGTTAATCCAATGCAGTTTGGAAGTGCTAGTATTTCAGTTATCCTCAGGCCCTTCCATCCTTCTTCCCTCTCCCCCCACCTCTTGAAATCCTTTATACTCTTCAGTGTGCATCTCAGAGGCTGCTTTGTCTATGAGGCTCTCCAATATTCTGTTTCCTCCCATCTTAAGCTTGATTTAATCGTTCTCTCTGCGCTTCCTGTATTATAGCACGCACCTAAGACTATCTTGTATTTATCTTTATTATTTGTGCTCATGTCTTACTTTGACTGAAAGCCCCCTGAGGGTCGGATTCATGTTTCGTCATCGGTGCTGCCTCCATATCACCTTGCACAGTGTCTTGTACAAAGTGAATACCTAATAACTTCTTCTGGATTAATCTTGAAGATTAAAGGTCTTCTGTAGTCCAGGTTGAACAGAGAACATCAAACTTTTCTGAAAACTCGCAGCTTTGTGCGGTGGACTGAGGCAGCCATAGATGAGGCCTCCATGTGTGGAGAGATATTTGTAGGTCTGAGCATTTCTACACCAAGCCAGAACTCATCTAGATGCTCCTTAAGTAATGGCTCCTCCTCAGTTTTTCTCCTGGCTGGTCTCTTTGTCCTCCTTGCAGAGATTAACCCAGTAGCTGCCTTTTTTTCTGGTATGCTCTAAAGGACTCACTAGCATCTTCTTTGCTTTTTAGAGAGCTTGGATTGTCAGCGGAGGGGAGGGCCTCTCTGGGGTTCAGCAGGGTTTGTCTCCTTCTCTCTCTGCTGCGTTAGCCTCAGTCTGGAGTGTGGAGGTGAACTCCTTGCTGCCAGGGCAGCTGTGCTCTGGCTACCAGGCTTGGACTTCTGTGACCCCGAGAAGATGGGCTCATGGAAGCAATAAGTGACACTCCCCATCAGCTGGTTGAGGATTAGCTTCATCAGCCCAGGGGAAAGCTTGTCATTGCTGTTATCAAATAGCAGTCCATGATTATTTTTGTATATCTTGAGGCCAGGGCCCAATAGTTCAAAAGCAGAAAGTGAATAGAGAGTTTTCTGCTCTTTCTACTCTACTGTTTCAATATTTTTGCCATTCGTTTTAAAACCTACAGAATGTTCTGTATCTGTAATGGCCCCTAGCTGAATTATCAGACAACCTCTAGATCTTGATACTAATTCTCATCTCTACTTTCTTAAGAGAGCCTGGCTTTTGACTATTTGACAGAATTCCTGGGGAGGTAAATCTTAAAAAGACACGCAGAGACAAAACCTGAGGACCAGGGCCAGGGGTTTCTGCTCAGCGCCTGGCCACTCAGCTTGGCTTCTGGGATGTGGAAGACACAGAAATGAGGTCTTTGGAAGTAAGGTGGCTGGAGTGGACACATCTCTTTAGTCACAAGGTCACTAGAAACCTGGAAGGAGGCCTGAAACGTCCCCTGGTCCTTCCTGTTCACCTTGTTTATTTGACACCCCTATATTCTTTGATCCCTTCTCATCTTCTACAGTCTCTTGCTGATCACAACCAGGATCTACTGACTGAAAGCAAAAGAGTTTCACCTATTCTTCAGTGTGGACAAGACACTGGAAAGAATGTGTATAAATCATCAAGAGTAGAAACCGCAGCTTCAACAATATGTAACTGGTGAGTTTAACAGCATCACTTATGACATAAACAAAACACAGCGTTATAGTCTTTCGCCAAACATGCCTTTAAGCTTGATTCTGGGGGATTAATTTTGCCCTGCCCCAGATGTCAACTCAGGCAGATCTTATGACTTTTTCCTCCAGACTTTTTATAAAAGATACTCCAAGGTCACTTGAGTTTGCAAACACAATCTCAATTCAGTAACTAGAATGTCACGGTAAAGATGTTAATCAAACCTTTGAAAGTGACAGCATTCGATCGTTTGCTTCCTTCAGCTCTGACCTGTGTCAGGCCTGGTCCTCCAGTCTTTACTCCTTCTCAGCTGCGCCTCCCTGCTCACCTCACCCTCCGTATTCACCTCCCCTCTCTGCTCACCTCCCCTCTGCTCTCTGCTTACCTTCCATCTCTGCTCATTTTGCTCTCCTTGCTCACTTCTTCCTCCCTACGCACTTTTCCTCACCTGCTGATTCCCTGTCGAGGTAAAAGAAGGGGACTTTGTGGTTTTCACTAGGCTGAGAGCTTTGTTACCTCTACGCCTAAAGCTACCATCCCTAGTTAGGCTGCTGATGATTAAAACAGACCTTTTCTCCATGGCTGCTTTTTCGGTTGTTGGAGGTACCCTGCTGAACTTTCCTCCTGCAAATTTCATTACCTATGTGGATTCATCTCAATTTCAGCTAGCCGTTTGTCACTCCTCCCTCAGCCCATAGGTATCCAGTGATACCCTTCCAACCCCTCCTTCTTACCTTCTGTATTTCCCTGTTGGGTAGGACCCAACACAAGATGAGCTGGGTCTCTCTGGCATGGCCTACATCAGTTCCCAGGATCCTTAGCCCAACAGCCCTGAGGATGTAGGATGACCCCACCACAGAGCACTCTCCTGGCTCCATGGCCGAAACAGCCGGGCAGCTCTTTATTCCTGGGATACATTTCCCCAGTAGAAGGCAGACCTCAGACAGTACATCACTTTGGCTTTCTCAGTCATGAGTTGGAAACTGGTCTTCTGTATCTATCAACTGCATTTCAAACCTTTCTGAGGAGTCCTTGAACGTCTTCACCAGCCCATCACTCTATATCATTTAAGATAGAAGGTGATATCCTCCGTCATTCTTTGACAAAAGGGAGAATGGGGGTTCACAGTACAGCAACACCTCTTGCAAAAAAATTTAAAAATTAAAAGAAAAAAGGAAAACAGAAAAAAAGGGGAAAAAACACTTTGCCAATTTCTTTTTCCCATCCTCTCTGATCTTCTTTCATAGTTTTGATCTGGCTAACATTCAAGATTCATGGGACAAAGTTTTGAGGCCATTTCCTTCATCCATTTGTCTATGGAGGTGAAGATCTTGCTTACTCTCATTTCGATGTGTGGTATCTGTCATGTTACCCAGTTGAAGGTGAGGCTGGAAGAATTTAATTCTAACACGGTGCTGCATGTATGCTCCAAAGTAGCTCTGATTAGTTAAATCTGTGCCTCTAATCTGCTCCTGCCCAGGGATATCAGCAAGACGATTGGGCCTGTCAATTTCAGAAGCCACGAAAGAATAAGCCTGTTGGGACTAGTCCTTTTTATTTTTGTTTATATTGCCCTAGGCAATGCCAGTACTTCTACCCAATCCTTGGAGGTAAAGGTGGGGAGGGTAATGGCCAATTAGGAAGGGTCTCAGCTCACTTCTGTGAGTGGAAAAACAGAAAATGAGAGGTTTTTTTCCTGTAGTGTTTCAGTGTACAAGATGAGGTGGAAAGGGAGAGGTGCATATTCATTGGCATTCAGAGAGAAATCACTAGTCAGCTCTAATCACTAATCGCTAACCACAATCTCTAGTGAGCGAGTTCACAAGTGCCACCATAGCATGATATTTCCCCTTATGGGCTATACTGGCTATCTAATAATACAGTAATGCTACATTGCAAGCCCTCGGAAGCTCAGTGGCCTCTAACATCAATGTCTATTGCTTGTGCTTCAGGAGGTCCTTTGGGGATGGAGCAGATAGTTCTGCCGATCTGGCTGGGCTCACTCGACTTGAATGGAGATTGAATGGGTGCTGGCTGATCTAGACGGACCTCAGCTGGAGTGAAAGTGGAGCTCTGGCTGTGCTGCATCTGCATCCTCTCCTATAACCGGCTGGCTCAGGCACGTAGAGGCACTGAAGTGAGTAGAAATACGCAAGCACTCTTGAGGCCCAGGTTTGGAACTAACATGCCACTTTTCAACCTGGATATCCTGTATTTTTTATTTGCTAAGTCTCGCAGCTCTATACTTCATTTTACTGGCCAAAAGAAGTCACATGGCTGAGCTCCGAGTGGGGGGCAGGGCAGATCACCCTGTCCACAGAGGGAGGCCCTGAAAAGTTATATGACAAAAGGAAGGATCTAGGGATGGTTAGAGTTATGCAATCAACCCACCACATGAGCTGTTTTATAAACTCCTATTTTCTGCCTAAAGACCATCACAGTCATAGTGCTCCTTTTCGTGTTCTCTTCCCCTGCATTACTAGCAGGAGACGTTGACTTTATTTTGAGGACTTGAGTTTCTGCTTGCAGGAGAAGCTGAGAAGGGGACATATTCCCTTGCTAAAGTGACTCCCGTTCTCATAAAGCGTTTCAGTACAGAGGATTCAAATTTCTGCTTTGGCAGCATGACAGATTTCATCACCTTTTGCTCCTTCGTGGTCCCAAAGAGTCAAAACTGTCAATGTTAACTCGGAGAATGTCAGGGTACTATGGTGCCAGAATCACGTGTGAGAAAGAATAACCAGAGGAGCTGGAAGAAGGATGAACAGCACCAAATGGGAGTTAGAATACTTGAAAGACAGAGGCAGGAGTGGCAGGAAGAAGCTGGCAAATGGAATGTAACTCAGGTCAGGGTTTCCCAGCAACTGGCGATGGTGTACATTCCCCAGTTCCCTGCGAGGACTGGGAACTCCTGGTCCATATCTGCTTTAGACACAGAAATCCAGTTTCTGAACTGGTTTCCTTCCAGGTTTAGATACATGTTAGTCTGATGGGAGAACGCCCCTTGGTAGAATTAAAATTGGTTGAAACCTTCCTGTATGAAAACTAACTGCACAGAAATATTAATTAATCTCTATTTTTCTGTTATATTCTGTTAATTTTATAATCAATGTTTCCATACATTAGAGATAACGAATACAAAAATGGTGTTTGACTCCTCATATATTCTTACATTTTTGAGTTACAAATTCCCCCAGAGAGAAATCATACCAATTCTACGTTAGTGTGGAATATTCCGAATTTGGTTCCTGCTGTTGTTAAATGAAGTAACTTCATGATTTTTCTGATATGTATTTGTTTTGTGTAAATAATAAGATTTGAGGATTGAAAGAAGAGGAAGCAGCTATTAGCATGATTTAATATTTATTGCTTTTCAAGTAGTAGATATTCATTGACTTGAGGGTAAATTATTTTATTTATTTCTCTGAAAAAATGTAATATCCAGTGAATGAGGGCTGATGATACGTTTTCTTGACAAGTGCTTTCAAGAAGACCATTTCTAAATGCAAAAATGCCAAACAAAATATTGGGAAGAACTTGCATATTTCTTTAGTAAGTTCATAGTGATCCACTCTGCCCTTTTCATTTTTCTGTGCTCCTTAAGAATTCTTTCTTTATATGTTTAGGAATTGTTTTTATGCTTTGAGTTGAAATATTTTGTGGAGCAACCACTTTCTATATCTGTTTTACACTCTTACTTGGTTCATTAAAATGCATTTTTAAGAGTTATGGTCCTGAGTAGCTTAGATTTATGACCTTCACTACTTAGAGTCAACAGTATATCAAGTCTGGTATGGTTGATGGAGTGGAGAGAATATTTAGCTCAAACTAATGAAATTTTATAATCTTTGGCAATAAAGGGTAAAGATCTAAATTCATTTAGAAACTAACATTAGAAAATAATGCCTTGTAATTTTATAGCTTATCATCTCAGTTGGTTCTCAAAATAGCCTTGCTTGGTATAGGCAAGTCAGGTCTGTCACATCCCCATGTTAATTACGAGAAAACTGAGGTTGGGAGAGGTTGAGTGAATGGGCCCTGTCATCCTGCTGGGATGTTGAAGAACTAGGAGAGGAATCCAGGTTTTCTGTCTCCCAGTCCTGTCTTTTTTTTTTTTTTTTTTTTTTTAAGATTTTATTTTTCCTTTTTCTCCCCAAAGCCCCCCGGTACATAGTTGCATATTCTTCGTTGTGGGTCCTTCTAGTGGTGGCATGTGGGACGCTGCCTCAGCGTGGTTTGATGAGCAGTGCCATGTCCGCGCCCAGGATTCGAACCAACGAAACACTGGGCCGCCTGCAGCGGAGCGCGCGAACTTAACCACTTGGCCACGGGGCCAGCCCCTACCAGTCCTGTCTTTTTACATTACACTGCTATGATTTTTAAGACAGAAGTGGTTAGTTAGGGTGAGGCCTGGACATACAAAGATGAATGAGACACCATCCCTAATTTCAGGGGCTAGTTGGGAGGTTCAGCTGGGAGACAGACGTTGCATCTGTCATGAAGCCTTTGCAGTGCAATTTGGTAAGGACAATAATAAGAGCTACGGATGAGACCCTGAGGAAAGGAGGGCCTAATGCTGTTGGATGGGAGTGGGAAGAGTTTAAGCTCTGTGTTTAGGAGAAGGAGTTTTGGTCTACAGCAATATTTCTCTTCCATAACACCTGTGCCTGGAATAGAAAATTTTTTTGTTTTTTTCCCTGTGGTCAGGAGACTGAGTGATTCAGGAATTAAGCTGATGGTACTGAATACAGCAACTCTAGCTGAGCAAACAAGTCTGTGGCAATTAAAGAATTCTTGGTCTAGGAGTAAGGAACATTCCCAAGGAAAAGCAGTGGGGTTAAGGCCTGGAGAGAAGACAGAGCCAGAGTTTTGACCCACCTGGAGCTTCAGAAAGTCATCGTGGCAGACGGTATTCTCCAAAGATGGCTACAACAATATCTTTCATCTCCCATGCTCTTCGACAATGTGACCGTCTATTGCTCTAGAGGTTGAGTCTAATTTTTCTCCCCTTGAATGTGGGTGAACTTGTGACTGCTTCAACCCATAGAATATGCAAAAGGGATACTGTGTGATTTCCAAGACACAAAACATGAGGCAACTTCTGCATCATTTGCTGGAATGCTTGCTTTATTCAGCCTACTCTCTATAAAAATGAAATCGATACTGTCAAAGATGAACTAAACCATTTATGTATCTTCTCTCTCTCTCTCATTTGTCTATCTATCTATCTGTCTATCATCTATCTACCTACCTATCTATCATTTCTCTATCTTAGTATGAGAGAAAATTTTTCTATAGCAATTAGTTTTCTTTTACTATTCGTTCTTTCACTAGTGGAGTCAAATTATGGATATGTGAAATTCCTTTGTACAAAAGATCAGAATGAAAGCTGAAGTTGAAAACGGATCCATTTGTTTATTTAAAACCAAAAGGAAAGAAAAAGACTGGTGAAAAAGGGGAAAATGTTGTACCCTATCCTAAAATAGTCTAATGTTCCTCTTCCATGACCTCTCGTTTTGTGAGTTTTTCTCTATCTCTCTGGCTTCTCCTACTCAGTTTTTTCGTGGCCTTTGTTTGCTCTGTCCATCCCTTACTTTTTGGTGGTTTCCATGGTTACTTCCAAGGCCCTTTTTCCTTTCCTTTTAATTCCTTTTTCTTCCCATATTTTCCCCTCCTTTCTCCCTCACCACACTCTCCACGGGTGACCTTATTCCCTCTTCTGGCTTAATTACTATTTATTGCCGACAGTCACTAACTTCACGAACGTTTAAGTGCCTTCTGTGTGCCAGGCATTCTTCTAAGAGCTGGGGATACAGTTACAGCTTAACATTTTTAGTGGTTTTATGCTTGTGAATTTTATTTTCAACTGGCAGTATCACCACAGAAATTCAAATATTATTGTATAAATTTACATTAACATAAAATATGTGTTCTGAAGACGATGAGTGTTTGGGAAAGAATGAGTAACTAGCTAGCAGCTTGAGCCAGCAGACTTTTCCGACTTCTTAACTTGGAAAGAGTATGTGTTTATCCTTGGTATTAAGGTAGCACGATTGATGAGAAAATAATTTTCCCTTTTGACACATATTGCACTGGGTAGGATGCAATCGGGAAGTCCTCTATGATGACAGCTTTTAATGGCAGAAAACCTGCTTGAGGTAGATGCCAAGAGAGAAAGAACCAGGAAGGGTCATCTTACTCTAGTCTACTGGCTCTCACTCATTGTGGATTGTCCTGGATATTGTGAGCCAGGTTTCTGGATTTTAGATTATCTTGATTGACTTATTCCTTGGACTGGAGTTATTTGGTAATGTTAATAGGGACTTTCCAGAGGAATAACTAGGAAAAATGCCATAAAACCATTCACGCGGTTGAAAGCAGACGTCTTTGGTGATATTTATATTGGGCAGAGACTGTGCCTTATTTTGGATTATACTTAAGGACATTCTTGGCTTCCAACAACTTCTAACCCTAATGAAACTTGCAAAATTATTTAGTTTGGAAAGATGCAGAAAAGCAAATTTTAAATTGTCATGTAGCTTTTTTTTCAATCCATCGAGGAGCTTAAAAATCAACATGAAGGCATACCCCCAGCAGTGCTGTTAAAAAAAACCTCAAAAAGAGTTCATTTAAAAAAAAAAGTTCATCTAAATCAAAATAAATAGCCAACATCTTTTCACAGACTATTTGCTTCTAGACTTTCTGGGTATTTTTTACTTTTTATTATCATGCTGTTTAGGACTCCTTTTCCTTTTGAATTCAAGACACCAAAGGGTTTCGTTCTGAAACTATCTTCCAGCAAAGCAGCTGGTGGTCTGTTACATGCACAAAGAGTGCTTACCTTTTACAAAGCTTAGCATCCTCTTCTTACATCCATGTTCTACTGCTCTGGAATGCCAGTCTTTACTAATTACCTTCAACTGTGTCACTGCCGTCTCCTGAGGTGATCTCTGGTATTTTTATACCTAAGATCTACAGGCCAATTATTAAATCATGCCCAATGTCAGTAATGGGTTTTGTTGCAGGCAGCAAATGTGAGTTTCCTTTCGTTTTGTTTGGTCAAGAAGTTTCCAGTTAAACTGAGGAGAAACACAAATGCATCTGCGATAGGGATGGGAGAGAAAATAGGAGAAATTCATAATAGAGCGGAGGGCAACTTTGAGTAGTGGCAATATCAAAACTCATAACATTTCCTGAAGCACAATAACTTGCTGAATATAGCAGAGTGGGAGGGAGCTAACACCTATTGAAATACCTACCACGTGTCAGGCTCTGGGCTAAGATTTTCTCGATCTTTCTTATTTAAATCGCACAACATAATTAGGAAGTGATGTTGATCCCTAACTCACAGACGAGAAAGCTAAAGTTCAAAGATGTGAAACAATTTGTGCCAGATTACACAGCTAGTAAAGAAAGAGCCAGGATTTGAACCCAAATTTGAATCCACAAGCCTTGCTTTTTTTCCAGGATACTCTGAATACCAAACTATAAATGGTATCTGTCAACTATTTTCTTTCACCATGCCTCAGGAAGGACGGGGCCAAGACATCCTCACAATTCCTTGAAATGTGACATTTGACCTCCCTAAGTGAAAACAACCAGAAGCATTACCTTCACAGAACATGAGGGAAATACTTTAAGGTCTCTAAACGTCAGCCCAAGACATACTTTTGACATTCAGACTAACAATCCCTATTTATGCCATAAAACAACCACCTCAAAACCTGAGTCTCTTATTCTCCCATTTTAGCCACAGAAAAAGGGAAGCGTTACTCTGGTTTTTCTGTTTGTTGAGAGGAAAGGATAAAATGAATGATTGTGAAGATGCTGCATTTTAATGGTACGGTTCGCTCCGCCCTTTCCACTAATTGGCTTCTGAATGCTTTTCCTCCAAGACTTCATTAGAAACATCCTACCTGGTGCTTTAAAAATGTGAAGATTTTTTTCATTGTTGTTGTTAAGCAGTTCTTTAAAAAAAAAAAGAGGAAAGAAAGAAACTTAATTTAAAGTTTAGTTTCAATATGCTTGAATTTTAATCTCATGTTTCTCAGCTGAGGCACATTTTTCTTTTGGATCAGAAAGCACTCCTGGCTGCTATCAAGAGTAAGAAATACGGTCCTGAGACAGATGTCTGTTTCCGCTGCCAGGCTGGTGTGCAAGCCGACCGTGTCTCCTCCGTCGTCTGAATGGGGGGTTGGGGGGAAGCGGCAAGGAGGTATTATCAAGCATTCTGCCTAAAACATTTTTTTTCACCCCAGTGCTCTTGCCACATCCAATGTCTTTTAAAATAACAGCAAAATGTCTCTGAAAGTAGATGGCGTTAGTGTGAGGTGAGTCCCTAAGGCTTCTAAACTTGTGAATCACGCTTACCCTGAGAGGCAGACAAGCTGTGCGCTGGGTCAGCCCTGGATGTGAATCTCAGCCCTAATGACTTCTAACCAGCTTTGTCTTGGGATAGTGATGGGACGGGATATAGAACAAGACCTTTCTTGTAATCTTGGAATTTAAGGCTCGTAAATCGAAGACAATGGGCAGTAAGTGCCCATACCTTGTAAGAAGATGTCTAGACATTTCTTTGTAGGCTTTATTAGGAAGTGGTAAAACTAGTCTCTGAGCTCTTTGCCCCCATTCCCCGGCTCCACTCTATATAAGAGAAAGTTAGATGGTGTAGTAGAGAGCAAAAGGATTCTTTGAAGGGTGTGAACAGGATTAGAAAATGCCAGGGTGTTCCTCCTGTACTTCCTTCTTGCTTCAGATCCTGGAAAACCATTGTTAGAGACAGAGACCATCGGATGGGAAGGAAAGTTGACGTTTCACAATCCTGCTGTTTGCTTAATGACCTACAACAGAAGTCAGCACACTTTTTCTATAAAAAGGCAAGTAGTAAATATTTTAGACATTGTGGGCCATGTGGTCCTAGATGCAACTATTCATCTCTGCCATTGGAGAGCGAAAGGAACCCTAGACAACAGTTAAATGTGGCTGTGTTCCGATAAAACTTTATCTTTCAAAGTCTACTGGTCACATTGGCCTGTGGGTCATAGTTTGTGGGTCCCTGACTTAGAGATTCAACCTTTAGTTCTTTAGGATTGGATTAGAAGTGAGTTCCGGGAAGACTGTCCGATGGGCATGTGGGAAAATTAAGACTCCAGTATCCTGTGATGACCTGGTCCAGAGAAATTGTGAAAGACTTTGCAATGAGCAAAAAAGATGACTGAGTCTCTTTTTAATGAAGCTAGGCATTGTCTAGACCACTTTCCTGGGTTATGTGATTCCTTGGAGTCTGCAGTGTTCATGTTTTGGGGGTTACTTTACAATTCTGTAAATTATAGAAACCTGATAGTAATGCAAATCCTTTCTGTCCACCGAGATGCAAGTGAATTGTGTCTGACGGACATGTAGTGAATTCCTCCTTCTTCTCCTCCAAAGAAGCCAGTTTTACATCTATTAAGCAAATTCCTTTCATTTCAGCATTCCTAATTGCCCAAATATGAATCTGCATCTCGAATTCTCCTTGAGCTGCTTCTAACATCTTACTGGTTCCTTTACTAATTAATGAGCTAAAGATAATCTTTGACACGTATTCATTTTATATTTGCATGAGAGTCATGATTTTGTCCTTTAACAGCCAAGAAAGAAGAGAAGAAACTAGAGAAAGTGTGTTGGGCATGTCTCATGCATCACTTCAAAATTCTCCTGGCCACTCACCTCTGACTCCAGGCCCTGCTGTTGTTTCCTGCAGGCGCGATGAGACAGAGTCTGGCCTCAGGCCCACACTGCACAGCCTTCCCTTCCTGCCCTGGGGCTTCTCTGATATAGGGACCCTGAACTCATTTATACTCAGCTTGGAATTGTGGGGAGTTAATACCAGTGGGGCCACATGTGGCCAATGGTGGATGAGAGACAACAGACAAATGCCTTCTGCTTTCCTCAGTCCCCCCACCTCCCTACTCTTAGATGCATTTCCTAAAGGTCTGTAGTCTGTCCTGACAGGATGCCCACCGTGTCCTTCATGAGGGCCGACTTGGTAAAAAGCATGCCTGCACGGGCTTTGCCTCCTTCTGTTTCTCTCCTCCCCTCCTGCTTTCTTGCTCCTGGGAATCATAACCCCAAGTAAACTAGCTGCAAGCAAGCCTCTGTCTCAGGCCCTACTTTTTGGGAACCTAGGCTAAGACAGGGAGAAAACTGCCCTTTAATTGCTCGCTGCACAAACATTCACAATGTTTCCTGAAGGCCAGGTTGACTATGAGGATAGCCAGGAGCGAACTGTACTGGAAGAAACCAGTCTCGAAGGAGTGTTTGTTGGGACGAGGGGATCCTAACAGAAAGAGGTACATGAAGTGTACAAACAGAAGGCAGGAACTGAGGTGGAGTAAAAGAGGTCAGCCTGAAATAGCATTCCCTGCCCTTAGGACTGGTGCAGTGGGAGGTCACTGAGGAGGATATGGAAACATTTGCAATGAACGCCATACAAGAGCTAGAATTTGAATGACTGCTTTGCAAAGGTCGTTAGAGGTATGAAAGAGAACCATAAAAAGCATCAACTAGGAAAAGAAGCTTTTCCTCCTTCACCAGTTATTCCACCTGCTACTCTTGACCACGGAGGAGCAAGAGCCATCAGCATGAGTAGGCAAGGAGTTGATTGAGGAGAGGAAAAGAAGAGCTCGTGCCACCTCCCCCTCCTCACTTGTGGTCTATAAAATTGTGGGTTAGGATTAGAGGTGCAGGAGGGGACGTGTTCTTCATTGGTTGAGAGATTGAAGTTTTGATTTGGACTGGGTTGGACGTCTTTTTTTAATTTAATATGTTATTTTTAATTTCAGTCTTATCGAGATAGAATTGACTTACAGCATTGTATAAGTTTAAGGCATATAGCACAATGACTTGACATAGATATATTGTGAAATGATTGCCACAATAAGTTTAGTTGACACCCATCACCTCATATACTTACAAAAAAATGCTTTGTTCCTTGTGATGAGAACTTTTAGGATTTACTCTCTTAGCGACTTTCAAATATGCTATGCAGCAGGTTATCTATAGTCATCATGCTGTGTGTTACGCCCCCAGCACTTAGTATCTTATAACTGGAAGTTTGTACCTTTTGACTACCTTCCTCCCATTCCTCCACTTCTCCCATTGTCCCCCCAGCCCCTGCCTCTGGTAACAAGTCTAATCTCTTTTTCTATGAGGTTTTTTTTCTTTAGATTCCATGTAGAAGTGAGATCATGCAATATTTGTCTTTCTCTCTCTGACTTATTTCATTTAACATAATGTCCTCAAGGTCCATCCATGTTGTCACAAATGGCAGAATTTCCTTCTGTCTTATGGCGGAATAATATTCCTTTGTATATATGTATATACTATATATTCTTTATCCATTCATCTGCTGATGGACACTTAGGTTGTTTCCATTTCTTAGCTACTGTGAATAATACTGCAATGAACATGGGAGTGCCACCATCTCTTTGACGTAGGGATTTCGTTTCTTTTAGATAAATGCCAAGAAGTGGCATTGCTGGATCATATGGCAAAGCTATTTTTAATTTTTTGAGGGACCTGCATACTGATTTCCATAATTGCTGCACAATTTACATTCCCATCAACAGTGCACAAGGGTTCCCTTCTCTCCACATCCTCGTCAGCATTTGTTTTGCTTGTCTTTTTGATGATAGCCATTCTGACAGATGTGAGGTGATATCTCATTGTGGTTTTGATTCGCATTTCCCTAATGGTTAGTAATGTTGAGTATCTTTTTATGTACTAGTTGGCCATTTGAATATCTTCTTTGGAAAAACATCTATTCAGGTCCTTTGCCTTTTTTTTTGAGGAAGATTAGCCTTGAGCTAACATCTGCTGCCAATCCTCCTCTTTTTGCTGAGGAAGACTGGCCCTGAGCTAACATCCATGCCCATCTTCCTCTACTTTATATGTGGGACGCCTGCCACAGCATGGCTCAACAAGTGTTACATAGTCATGCACCCAGAATCCGAACTGGTGACCCAGGCCACCGAACCGGAATGTGTGCATTTAACTGCTGTGCCACCGGGCCGGCCCCAGCCCATTTTTCAATTGGATTATTTGTTTTTTTCCCTGTTGAGTTTATGAGTTCTTAATATATTTTGGATATTAGCTCCTTATCAGACATATGATTTGCAAATATTTTCTCCCTTTTCATTCTGTTGATCATTTCTTTTGCTTTTGATGTAGTCCCGCTTGTTTATTTTCTACTTTATTGCTTGTGCTTTATGTGTCATATCCAAAAAATCACTGCCAAGATCCATGTCAAGGAGCTTACTGTCCATGTTTTTTCCTAGGAGTTTTATAGTTACATGTCTTTCATTTGTCTTCAATTCATTTCAAGTTACTTTTTGTGATGGGTTGAACTTTTTAACACCTGAACATATAACTCTTTCTTTGCTTAAAAATGACTAGAAAGCTACGGAATCTGCCACAGATATTGTCAGGGGCAGGGAAAGGAAAGCTGACAATACATAAGGGCCCTTTCCTGAGTTTGTCCCCTTCAATAAACTAATTATTTGTTTAACTTCCCTGGTTTTATTTTTCTTATCTTTCAAATGGGGATACTAAACCTAGCTTATAGGTTTATTTGTAAAGATTCAATAAAATGCTTGGTGTAGGGTATGTTGACTGACTGATTGATGCATGGAAAGAGAATGAAGGCACAGAACTCAGACTCCATTGGATGGATACTTTTACCTCTCAAGTGATCTCAATTCAAATGATCATCTTCAAATGTTGCCACCTCTCAACTCTTCTGGTCACTTTACTTTAAATCCTGTCTAATCATCTGAGTGCCTTTTTCTTAGGTAACTCAGTTGGATAGGCAGGATTTTTTTGATTGTGGTTTGGATGACATTGTTCCGACTTCTATTTTATGTCTGTCAGGGCAGCTCAACGTTTTCCCCAATGCACCTCTGCGTCACTTCCCCTTTGTTACCTAAGCGCGTTAAGCCACATTGTCGTGAAACTTAGCATCACTATTAATAAAAAGCATGGGGCTGAGATGCACATGCCTTTTATGCTCAAGTGCTTTACCCTGAACAAGGTAATCCCAGGAGCATGTACGTAACTTTCTTCTTTAAGTCATAAGATGTTATTTGTCACTCATCAACATAAAGTTGTCATTTTCAAGATGAATTTACAGAATTGCCAGAACTTAACTTTTTTCCGTAAAACAGGAGTGCTTCCCTTTTTGCTCCACAGTGCTTCTGACTCACGCTTCATTCTTGCTATTTTTTCTTGCTGGGAAATACGTGTACAAAGCACTTTGTCTGGGGGCTGTGGCCAGGTCTGAATTAACATTTTCCAAAAGTTCAGCTATCAATAGGAGAGTTTCTCTTACCGTCCCCTCCCCTCATTGTCTCCCCTGCTCAAATTTAATTTGTAAAATATTCCCCAAGAAAGAAAATAACAACATCTGGGGAAGCATGAAAACAACTCCTTCTGTGATATGGGTGATTATTCCAACTGCCCATCACACGTTTACAGAGGAGCGATAGACATCCCACCTCTGACCTTTGAACGTGCAGGGTCTCCCCAAAACGAGCAATAGCACATCTCCACCAGGCTTGGTCCATGCATGTGCTGTCTCCCCTGAAGAAGAAAGGAAGTCTAGGAAAGGCCATGTCTGCGTGGCTTTGTGGCAAATCTCAAGCAGGATTGGCCCTCAGTAAAATGTTCAAGTCACAAAAGTTTGACACATGTACATTTTGGTTATTATTTTAGCTTTTTTTATTCCTATTCCGACCCCCAACGCCACTTCCATCTGCCCCAAGCTGCTTGTTGTCCTGTAGGTCCCACTACCTTAAGGTGCACCATACTTGGTCACCCAGTAGGTCCTCAATGAGTGTTTGTTGAATGAATAAATGACACACATGACTAAGGGAATTTGATCCCTGTCTGTTGCTAATGGGCTTGTTTTCCCCTGTAGTGTTGTTGCTTGCAACATTAGAAGTCGTGGAGTGGAGGTATTACAGTGGTTCCTGTGCCTCCAAAGACTCAAATACATCCGGAAGCCAATTAAAAACATTTCCATAATGTGTATACTATAAATTTTTCTTGTATGTGTATGAGATTGGGATTCATGAAATGTAATTATGCTTATAAACCTTACTGGACAGAGTTTAAAAATAATGATGAAAACCTGTAAATTTGTATTTATTGCCACGAGAGGATGTTGACATGTCATTTTGTGAGAGAAGTGAGTTATAAAACAGTATGAAAGCATGATGTCCTTCCTACAAGATAGTACATAAAATACTGGATAAATAGATGGATGCATAGATAGATGGAGAGCAGGACAAAAAGGAATCATCTGACAAGCACATCTTATTTTGTTTATTTCTTCATTTTGGTGAAATACATCATCAAGTCGATTTCTGAGAATATGAGCATAGGAGGTTAACTTCTTTTAGATCTTTCTTTTTTTCCCTTCTTATGTTTAATTTGTGCAATGTTTCTCTTATTCTCTCCTTGCTCCTTTTAAAAATAGCCTTCTGTTCTTGTTCTATGGATGTGAGTCTCTAATGTCCTGAAAATTTAATTGTAATTTTTAAAGTATTTGTCTCTATTTTCTCCTGCAATTTTGTTTTCTTATTTGTTTGTTTGATCTTGGGCTTTCCTATTTGTTGGTGGTGGATGCTGGTGACTTCTGGCCAAACTGGTCATATTTAAGAAGCAGGCGCTAAAGGTGAATGGAGGCGCTGGTTGTATGAGGCAGCTTTGTCAACTGCTGGTGTTTGCTGGCAGGCTCTCTGACACTCTCACTGGGTCATTTAAATTCCTCCAATTTCCCGCTAGCCAGGGCAGGTTAGGGGAGTGCCAGGCAGCATTCTGAAAGGCAGCCAAGGAAGGCACTGGCGGATCACTGCTTCATCTGTACATTTTCACTGTCATCTCCCTCTTTTCTGCTTCTTGCATGATCCCAATGATCAGCTCTGCCTGGGATTACTAAATCCGGAGCCCGTGGTTTAAGTGCTCTGGGTAAATCTCCTCATTCTTTCCTAGTGGAGCGGGTGGGAACTGAATGCCCTGGGAAGAACCAGCATCTGGGAATCTACCTACTGCCTGTCTGGACTTCAACCATAAAAGGACTTAAGACATAAGTGCAATATGTCTAAATGATATATTTGACTTATATACATACATTTTAATATATTTTAAGTATACTTAACATATTATAAATGTAAATTTTGTATATTTTAAAAATATTATAGCTATATTTAACTCACAAACACAAATAGTGCTTTGGCCATAATGTTAGACTATATTCTCTGCTGGAAATAGCTAATTATTTATAAAGAAAATTAATTTATCTTTAGTTGTTTACACAGGTATTAACAGGTGATTTTCTTTCATACTTTCCCTTCTTTTGCTTTATGTTGTTTTAAATTATAGAAAATGCATGCTTGCTATAAGATATTAAATTGATACAGAAGGGGATACAGTGGAAATTGAATGTCCCTTCACCTTCTCTCCTACTCCTCAACCATGCACTCCTTCCCAGAAGTGAGCACTTTCCTTCGTTTGGTTTTTTGTGAGGAAGATTGGCCCTGAGCTAACATCTATGTCAATCTTCTTCTAATTTTATGTGGGATGCCACCACAGCATGGCTTGACAATTATGCTAGGTCTGTGCCCAGGATCCGAACCTATGAATCCCAGGTCACTGAAGTGGAGTGCATGAACTTAACCTCTATGCCACAAGGCCAGCCCCCGAGAAGCGACCACTTTCAAGAATGGGTGTCAATGATCTGTACTGCCTTTTTGGCTATTGTTTCTGACTTTCGCCCTTCAATTAATTTAATGCCTATTAGCAGGCCTCCTGGAAAATAGATGGAAAAGTTTAGAATACAACCTCTCGAAAGTATATCATTTATTCGCATATTGGAGCAGGTTTGGTGGAAGGTAAAGAGTTGTACTTTACCTGAATGCTGGCTTCTTTCAAGAACTTTCAATTAATTATAACAGGCCAATATTTCCCCAGTTACCATGGCTAACTGAAGGCTATCATACAAATTGGTTTTATAGATCATAACATTGGGTATCAGACTTTAAGAGAGATTATTTTAAAGAGTTTCCTTGTATTCTGTGCTAGGAGAAAGATCCAGGTGGGAGACTAGCAAAGACATGAAGAATCTGAACTGACATCCCAGTAAAAACCTGCACGCTGTGAGAAGCATTCAAATAAGTTTTTAATGAACTGGTTCCTTTGGCTTATTTTAAGATCTATATGTAGGGGGAAATAAAAGCATGACAGCAATAGAATAGATGGAAAGAAATTCAACAAGATTCTGCCCCATTAGTTATGACTGACAAGGAAAAGATAACAGCCAAAAAGCAAATGGCGTTTGTTAACAGAACAAGATAATGATAATGGGACTTTCACAAATATATCAGGGAAGAAGTAGATAAAAGTTTTTAAAAAGTTTAGTAATCGGTAGAGATAGACATAATATGAATGACTCTAAAATGGCTGAGATATTGGTGTTTAAATTCCGTCACTCCTAAGAGAAATAAAGAAGGGAAGTTTAGATCACTAATGAATAGTGAAGAAAATTGCAAACATGGCTACTAAAAATGAAGATAAGTGACTGTTTGTTGCTGGAAAATTTGAACTTAGATCTATCAGCACATCTGGTTGACGTGCCGTCTCTTGGGTAATAAGAGAATCAGCTAACGTGCCTACCAAACCACTTATGATGCATAATTTTTACAAGATGATTGTGCTGATTTAACGTGAACTAAATATCTAAATGCACTGAACACTGGAGCTGCCAATTTTCGAAGAAGGAAAGCAGGGGAACAGGAAAAACAAAAATTTGAATAGTTTTCAGGCTAAACGCCTCCCTCCTTTAGCTCAGAAGGCCAGTAGTCATAAGAAGTTCTGTGTAATCCCTTATCTAATGTGAATTTAAGCTAAGGAAATGGGAGCACACTCGCTATCTCATTTCCTCCTCACCTTTATTTGCCAAAAAAAGGGAAAAAAACTGTTGATCAAATTCAGAGAAATAATATAGTAGGTTGTCTAGTCTACAAACCCTGTCTCCACAGAAGTATCTGTGAGCCGTGGGAGGAAAATATTAGAGCTCCTATTTATCTATTGATCTTCTAATTCTACTAACATATTATCTAAAATGAGAAATAAATTGCTTATAGTGTTTAATTTATTGATTGACACTGGCATCCTTATTTTGGATCGCTGCACAAAAGATCAGATGTTGGTAGATGGTTCACCATTTGTTTGCTTTCAGCAACCTGCAATCTTTTACAGCTTATATGGGCCTGTTTAAATTTTACAGAGGATATTATCTTGTTTGCATCTGAATCTTCAGAAAAAAAGTGAACCAAAAAGATTCCTGCAAAGACACCACAGATAAAATACAATAATGACCGTGATTAAGCACAGGTGAGCATCAGGAACATGGCAGAGCTGCCGTTTTACCCACTCCTAGTAAGAGCTCATGGTTAGCCATTTAAGAGACAAAAGCAATAACAATCCAATCATCCAGTTATTGGACATAAAGCTTAGAAATTATCAAGAAGGCTTTTTGACCTGTGAATATACACCTACAAAAAGGGATCAGCTACTGACAAGTGTCAAGTCATCACGATTCACAGAATGTTTAAAAGCAGTTTTATTTCATCTCGTCCTTTAAGTTGTCTAAATTTGCTACAAGTATAAATGTATAAATATTCATATTTGGGAATGCTTGCCAAAATTCATTAATGGTGTACAGAATTAAAAATGCTTGGAGATCACTGTATGTGAGAGCGTATATGAAAAAGAGATGCTGCAGAGATTCTCAAAAGGGGTGCTCTATAATGCTTAGAATGTTTATTACCTTGTATGCCATATTTAGGCATAAATTCCATGATTTTACACAAATACGCTTTGCAATAACTAAATTACTTTGCCATTCTTTTTCAGTTTTATTGAGGTCAAATTGATAAGTAATGTGTAATTTCAGGTGTGCATTATGAGACATCAGTTTCTGTATAGACTGCATCATGCTCACCACCAATAGTCTAATTTTTATCTGTCACCATATATATGTGCCCTTTACCCCTTTCACTACCCTCCCCCACCCCCACCTTTCCCCTCTGGTAACCGCTAATCTATTCTCTTTATCCATGTGTTTATCTTCCATCTATGAGTGAAATCATATGATGTTTGTCTTTCTCTGCCTGGCTTATTTCGCTTAACATAATACCCTCAAGGTCCATCCATGTTGTTGCAAATGGGACAATTTGTCTTTTTGTATAGATGATTAGTATTCCATTGTATATATATACCACCTCTTCTTTATCCATTCATTAGTTGAAGGGCACTTGGGTTGCTTCCACATCTTGGCTATTGTGAATAATGCTGCAATGAACATGGGGACGCATAAATCTCTTTGAATTGTTGATTTCATGTTCTTTGGATAAGTACCCAGTAGTGGGATAGCTGGATCGTATGGTATTTCTCTTTTTAATTTTTTGAGATATCTCCACAGTATTTACCATACCGGCTGCACCAGTTTGCATTCCCACCAACAGTATATGAAGGTCCCCTTTTCTCCACATCCTCCCAGACGTATGTTATTTTTCGTCTTGTTAATTTTAGCCATTCTGACAGGTATAAGGTAATATCTCATTGTAGTTTTGACTTGCATTTCCCTAATGATTAGTGATGTTGAACATCTTTTCATGTGCCTATTGCCCACCTGTATATCTTCTTCGGAAAAATGTCTGTTGGTATCCTCTGTCTGTTTTTTGATCGAGTTGTTTGTTTCTTTGTTGTTGAGTTGTATGAGTTCTTTATATATTTTTGAGATTAACCCCTTTCAGACATATGATTTGCAAATATTTTCTCCCAGTTGGTGGATTGTCTTTTTGTTTTGTGCATGGTTTCCTTTCCCTTGAAGAAGCTTTTTAGTCTGATGTAGTCTCATTTTTTTCTTTTGTTTCCTTTGCCTGAGTAGACATGGTATTCAAAAAGATGCTGCTAAGACTGATGTCAAAATGCGTATTGCCCATATTTTCTTCTAGGAATTTTATGGCTTCAGGTATCACATTCAAGTCTTTAGTCCATTTTGAGTTAACTTTTGTGTATGATGTAAGATAAAGGTCTACCTTCATTCTTTTGCATGTGGCCGTCCAGTTTTCCCAACACTATTTATTGAAGAGCCTTTCCTTTCTCCATTGTATGCTCGTGGCTCGTTTGTTGAAAATTAGCTGTCCATAGATGTGCAGTATTATTTCTGGGCTTTCAATTCTGTCCCATTGATCTGTGTGTCTGTTTTTGTGCCAGTTGCATGGTGTTTTTATTACCATAGTTTTGTAGTATATTTTGAAGTCAGGAATTGTGATGCCTCCAGCTTTGTTCTTTTTTCTAGGATTGCTTTGGCCATTCAGGGTCTTTTGTTGTTCCAAATAAATTTTAGGATCCTTTGTTCTACTTCCGTGAAGAATGTCATTGGGATTCTGATTGAGAGTGCAATGAATCTGTAGATTGCTTTAGCTAATATGGACATTTTTAACTGTGTTTGTTCTTCCAATCCATGAGCATAGAATATTTTTCCATTTCTTTATATCATCATTGATTTCTTTCAGAAATGTCTTATAGTTTTCATTGTATAAGTCTTTTACCTCCTTTGTTAAATTTATTGCTAGATATTCTTTCTGTTGCGATTGTAAATGGGATTGTATTCTTGACTTCTCTTTCTGCTAGTTTGTTATTAGTGTGTAGAAATGCAACTGATTTTTATAGGTTGATTTCTTTCCCTGCAACTTTGCTATAGTTGTTGATTATTTCTAATAGTTTTCTGGTGGATTCTTTAGGATTTTCTATATATAGAATCATGTCATCTGCAAACAACAAGAGTTTCACTTCTTCCTTTCTTATTTGGATACTTTTTATTTCTTTTTCTTGCCTAATTTTTATGGCCAAAACCTCCAGCACTATGTTGAATAGAGTGGTGAGAGTGGGCACCCTTCTTCCTGTTCTCAGAGGGATGGCTTTCAGTTTTTCACAATTAACTATGATGTTGGCTGTGAGTTTGTCATATATAGCCTTTATTATGTTGAGGGACTTTCCTTTTATATCTGTTTTATTTAGTTTTCATCATAAATGGATGTTGGATCTTGTCAATGCTTTCCCTGCATCTACTGTGATGATCATGTGATTTTTATTCTTCGTTTTGTTAATGTAGTGTATCACCTTGATTGATGTGCAGGTGTTGAACCATCCTGCCTCTCTGGTATAAATCCCACTTGATCATGGTGTATGATCCTTTTAATGTACTGCTGTATTTGGTTTGCCAGTATTTTGTTGAGGATCTTTGCATCTATCTTCATCACTGACACTGGCCTGTAATTTTCATTCTTTGTGTTGTTCTTGTCCAGTTTTGGTATCAGGTAATTTTGGTCTTATAGAATGAGTTAGCAAGTGTTCCATCTTCTTCAGTCTTTTGGAATAGTTTCAGAAGGATAAATGAGAAATCTTCTTTGAATGTTTGGTAGAATTCTCCAGAGATGCCATCTTGTCCTGGACTTTCGTTTTTTTGGGAGGTTTTTGATTACCATTTCAATCTCTTTACTTGTGATTGGTCTATTCAGGTTCTCTATTTCTTCTTAATTCAGTTTTGGGAGGTTGTATGAGTCTAAGAATTTAACTATTTCTTATAGGTTATCCAATTTGTTGGCATCTAGTTTTTCATAGTATTCTCTTATAATCCTTTGTATTTCTGTGGTGTCCATTGTAATTTCTCCTCTTTCATTTCTAGTTTTATTTGTTTGAGCCATCTCATTTTTTCTTAGTGAGTCTGGCTAAGGGTTTGCCAATTTTATATATCTTCTCAAAGAACCAGATCTTAGTTTCATTGATCATTTCTACTGTTTTTTTTTTTTTTTGGTCTCTATTTCACTTATTTCTGCTCTAATTTTTATTTCTTTCCTTCTGCTGACTTTGGGCTTTGTTTGTCTTCTTCTAGTTCTGTTAGGTGTAGTTTAAGATTACTTATTTGATATTTTTCTTGTTTGTTGAGGTAGGCCTGTATTGCTATAAATTTCCCTCTGAACTTTTGCTGAATCCTTTAAGAGTTGGTGTGTTGTATTTTCATTTGTCTCCAGGTACTTTTTGATTTCTCCTTTGATTTCTTCCCCTTCTGAGTTATTGTTGTCACAGTTATTCTTTTTTGTGTTGTGAGTGATTACATTGAAATATTTATAGTTATTTTTGATCTTTCTTTTTGTTTATTTTTTATGTTGTAATTAAGTATTTGCTAACCTGTTCTTATAGAGAGCTGCAATTTTCTTGTTTTGTCTATCTATTTGTCTCCTTGCTGAAAGCTTTGTAAACCTCTGTCTTTTGTTTTAGCAAGGAGAGCTTCCTTCATCATTTCACGTAAGGGAGGTCTAGTGGTAATGAACTCCCTCAGCTTTTTTTTATCTGGGAAAACTTTTATTTCTTTATTGAATCTGAAGAATAGTTTCACTGGATAAAGTTTTCTTGGCTGAAAGTTTTTGTCTTTCAGTATTTTGAATATATCATTCCATTCTCCCCTAACCTGTCAGGTTTCTGCTGAGAAATCACTGAAATCCTGATGGGGTTCCTTTGTAGGTTATTTTCTTCCGCCTTGCTGCCCTCAATATTTCTTCTCTGTCATTGACTTTTGAAGTTTTAATATTATATGCCTTGTAGAAGGTCTTTTTCTGTTGATGTAATTAGGAGTTCTATTGGCTTCATGTACTTGTAAGTTCAGTTATTTCCCCAGGTTTGGGACGTTCTCAGCTATTATTTCTTTGAACAAGCTCTCTGCTCCTTCCCATCCCTCTTCTGCCTCTGGAATACTTATAATCCTTATATTGCTTTTCATAATTGAGTTGGATATTTCTTGAAGAATTTCCCCTTTTTAAAAAAATCTTAGTTCTCTCTCCTACTCTACCTGAAGCACTTCTACATTTCTGTCCTCTAGTTCACTAATTCTGTCTTCCACAACATCAGCTCTATTTTTATAGTTTCTAGATTTTTATTTCAGATGCTTATTTCATATGTTCCTCATATCCAGAATTTCTGTTTGCTTTTTTTCAGTTTCAATTTCTTTGGTGAAGTATTCCTTCTGCTCATTAATTTCATTCCTGAGCTCATTGAACTGTCTTTCTGAGTTTTCTTGTAACTCATTGAGTTCTTTATGACAATTATTTTGAGTTCTGTCTTATTTAGGTTGTAAATTTCTGTGACTTCAGGGTTGTTTTCTGGAGACTTGCCATTTTCCTTCTGCTCTGAAATGTTACTGTAGTTCATGTTGTTTGATGAGTTGATCCTTTGCTGGCACATTTGTGGTAGTATCAGGTTGCAAATTGATCAGTTGCACACTGTGGGGGAAGCAGTGTGTTTTCTGATCCCGTCCCATGTGCTGGAAGTTGCGTGGGTAAGCCTACTCTGCATTTGCCCAGGCTGGCTGCAGCCACTGTGCAGGTTGTGCTCATATGGGCAGGGCCTCTGTGTTGGGTGGGGAACTGGCTGAACTGCTGCACACTAGGTGGGAGGGGCTCCTATATGTGGGCTGAGCCAGCACTTGGTATGTTCTGTGGGCTGCTGTGCTCCATGGGCAGGGGCGCCTTCTGAGCAGGTGGGGCACCTTCTCAACTGTGCTGTGCTAGGGGTGAGGGCCGCTCATGTGGGGGCTGAGCTTCTACCCAGTGAGTCCTGTGGGCAGCTGTGCTCCACAGGTAGGGGTGCCTTCTGAGTGGGTGGGGCACCTTCTTGCCTGTGTTGTGCTCAGCAGGTGAGCACCTTTGTAGGGGCTGAGCCACCACCACTTGGTGTAGAGTCTTCCCACTGGTGGTGCTGCCACGGCACGGTGGGTGCTCCTGCAGGTTGGGGTGCAACTCTGAGAGCGTTCATACAGGCCAGGCTTTCCCTGCTTCCTCTTACAGTCGTGCCTGCTGCTGCATGAGGATCCATGACCTGGCTTGCTGCCGCCGGGTGGCAGGGGCAGTGTGTTCACCTAGTTCCACTCCCTCCTGGGGATCCAGTCTTCTGACCTTCAGATGTAGAGCTGTGTGGATGTCTCAGACATCCTTTTGTGCTGTGTAGAGAATCCTCTGTTGATTAATGAATGTCCATTTAGTTGTAACTTAAAGGGAAGAGACTAAGGGAATGACTCACTCTGCCATGATGCTGATATCCTACTTTGCCTTTTTATGAGTTCTTCTATAATAGAGTCATGTCATTTTCCCTGTTCTTTCATAAATAAATGAAGACCAATTGGATGAAAAGCAAAGATTATTTATTTTGAGCCTGTTACAGCAACGGAGTCAGCCACCATCACTTGCATTTGGTAGTGACTCAAAGGCAGGCAGGGGAAAGCATTCTAATGAAAGAAAAGGAAGCCTTCAGGGTGCCCCAATTGGAGGGTGTTGGCCTGGGGAAGCTGGAGGTGAGATAACCAGAAGCAAGGCATCCTATGTGACTGGTTAGGTGTGCATTTGGCTTTCTCCAATTGGTCCTAAGTTGGAAACAGGGACAGAAATTAGGGAAGCTGTCAGTTACTAATCAACTCCTGGCCATTTTGGACTGATTGTTACAGAGGTTATTGTTTGGCTTCCTGGATTGTTACTGGAGATAGCAATATGGCTTCCTGAAAGCCTGACTTACAGCAGGCTGGCTTCCTGGGCTGGTTCTTGTAGATAAGTCTTGGCTTCTTGGGCAGGTTTCTGAAGGGTGTGGGTCAGAGTTCTATTTTTATACATGGTCTGGCCATTTTCCATTTGTATATTTTGTTTCTTAATGGCTATTTAGTTTTATGATTTTCCTTTACCACTCTTCTTAAAAATGCCTTCTGGGGTATTGCACAGACACTTTCTGTCTAGACAATTTATTGAAAATTTGCAAAATGACTTAAAATAATTAGAGGATCCTTCCTTCTGCCTCCCAAATGCTTCAAAATGAAGACAAGAGTGCTGCAATCACTGCTCTGGAGACTTCTTGGTGTAAATTATTCTTTCCAGCCTTTGGGAAAGTGAATCTACGGCATGTAGAAAGGAAGAGTCAGTGCTCTAGAGGGTCTCTGGGATCTTTCTAAAAAATCTTTCTCTCTCTCTCTCTTTTTATAACCTTTGCTTTATTGAATCCTCTTAACACCTCCAAGAATTAAAGGACATGTACTCCATCACGCCCTTTCATCTTTCAGGATTCCTTCCAGCTATTCTGAGGTATGGCGAGGTGGTAAGGAGGAGTTCAGAAATGTTGAATTTATTGTATTTGCTGTGGGTTTGTCCATCAACCATGGATAGAGACTTCTCAACACCCAGAGGACCATAGCTCTTCACAGAATGATATCTTTAACCATTTCTAAAGGTGTAGACAGCATCTATCAGTTGCTGTGAAGAAAGGGGACCATTCTTATCCATTGGCCATGTATTTCCTCATCAGCATTTCTCCCAAAGCAGGGGTTTAGGGAGCAATTACTAAAGCCTTGTAGAGATAGAGTGGGGCAGGATGAAGGTAGAAGGTACATCAGGTATTATACCTAATCTAGCTACCCTGTATAGCACAAGAACCTCAGTACTAAAGCACCTGGATGAGAGGGAGAGATTCTGAAAATTCCAAAAGTGCATTTCACAGAATTTTTTATCTTTTGTTAGGCACAGATCCACAAGGACCTTCTGAGTCATGTTTGTCACCCGAGTCAATAAACATCTGGCCTCTTTTCAGTCTGGATCATCAGTCTTAATACCAAAAGGCAAATGGCAACTCAAGGCAACAACCACATTCCCCTGCACTTCCCTTCTCTGAGTTTGCCCTTTCTCTCCTTCACTTCCCATAATCCACAGCTGCTTCTTTTTAGCACTCTCCCCAGCTCTCAGTGCTCCTTTCTCTCCATCATCTGTGTTTCCTAGAATGAGCTACCCCTCAATACGGAAATACTGGTGTTCAGAGAACTCTCTTGCACTTTGCCAATTTTACAGTCTCTATCTGCCCAGTGAATGTCAAAATTTCCTCACCTCTCCCCGTTTCTGCTAGCTCTGCAGAGGTTTTGAGTGGTGGAGTGATGAATAGGGAGAAGTGTTTTTGGCTTTGGACTATGTTAAAATTTACTTAATTTTGGAAACTTCCCTTGTGGACTACTTGACAAATTTTCCTTTCTCTTTCTCAATATTTTTACCTTATTCAATGTGACCAATAATCTTCACCTCAATCTTACTATAAGAGAGCATTTGCACTCTCCCTGCTCTGGGAATTTATAGAACAAAGCTTTTCTACATGAACAGACCATGCTCAACCCAAATCAGTCCTCAATTTACCAAGCCTTAGGATGTTCTAGAATGCTGCTCTAGACTGGTAGTTATGAAAAGAAGTTTCACGAGTATTTAGGAAGATTAGCCCACCAATATAATGCAGATCATAAGTATTTTATGTGTTAGAAGAAGATAATCACCATCTTTTTTTTCTGATTATATCCCATTCAATCTGTGTCAAGTAATTTGCTAAATGTTTCAAACTGTAGCTAATATTTGGGTTGTGGCCAATTAATTTATTATAAATAAGACTTCTATGAACACCTTGGTATATAGTTTTTCCGAATTTAACATTAAGACAGTATTCCAGAAGAAAAAGTTTTTTATAAAAAGAGGTTCTATCAACACATAGTCCTTTTATCATTTTCTTTTTGTTGATTTTTTTTAAATCTATATAATTCCTTCTCTGGTGTTCTATTATTAAAAATAGTCCAACTAATATTTACTTCATTATAATACCAGAAGATAATGAATATTTATTCCCTTACTTGTCTTCCTATTTGTCCATTGTGTTACAATTTAATAGAACATGTTGGTGAAACTTAATTTCCTGTTTATCCAATTAAAAGTGCATTCTTTGAACTGAAAATTAGTTAGTTAATTTGGCAGTTTAATAGTAAAATATCTTAATTTGAAGAAGTAAACTGAATTATGTGATTACTTTCAAAAATATATTTTTTGAACCACTAACAAACTGATAGATATTATATTAACATTTTTTACGAAAGATTACATCTATGGGTGATTTCAAAATATGAACCAATTTGTGTCAAAATAAAAGTAAAGAATCTATTTTGAATCATCTATAAAATAAAAAGAACTATTATTAGTGCTTCAGAATTTTTCATATCCATGAACATTTCTAATAAACATACTTTAATCCCTACATAGTATTTATTTTTTTAAAAAATTAGTTTTTGAGAAATCTTGTGAATAAGCCTAAGGAGTGGGAATTCACTAGGAAAGTAAATCATTCTCATCAAATATTTAATGATCATCTGTGTTGCATGGAATACAAAGAAACACAAGTTAAAATTCACTGCATTCAAAGAATAACAAATGAAAAATGCAAGGCATAAATACTTAAAAAGTTAAATATTTTATCTGAACCTCAATTTAATTGTAGAATTGGACCATCTGAGCATCACAAGTAATACTGCACAAATATCAAAATTTTAATCAAATTTCTGTGATGAGATGTAATTTGGTGAAGAAATTATATGTTGAGAGAAATTGTTCCAGAGATTATATCTGAGAAAAACACTCTAACTGCTTTGAGAGTGGGCTAGGGAGAATTGCTAAAAGGAAAGGGATTTTTATCCTATCAAAACTTCCCTAATCAGTGGCTATGTGGAGAACTCATGGAAGGAATGAGGAATGTATAGAACAAAGCTTTCCTACATGGACAGACCATGAAGAGTGTTCAGCCCAAATCACTTCTCATTTAACCAAGTCATAGGAGGTTCTAGAATGTTGCTCTAGTCTGGTAATTCTGCAATGAAGTTCCACGAGTATTCAGGAAGATTATACTGCAAATATAACAATGACCATAAGCATTTTATACACGGTTTCTTCAAAATAGATTTTGAAGCACATAAGTCCTGGTTAGTGGTAATAACAATGGTAGGCCACCTTCATAGAAATACAGAAATCTCAGAGAGCTTATTGTACCAAAAAGTGTATGAGACAAAGATACACAATCATAAAAGGCAGACTTCATTTTCACCGAGGGTGCTAGTTTGAATCCTCTGAGAAGTGAACATCAAGGCAGAATTAGATGCACTGGAGATATTTTGGGGAAGATGTCAGTGAATGATAGAAGAAAGGCAAGCAGATTAGGTGGGGAGAGTCTTCAGACTGTAATAAGGGCTCGACACCTATGAAAGGAGAAAGGGAGGAAAGGAAGATTGGTTTGGAAGAGCCTCAGACTATAGTGCACCTCTGAGAAAATCTCAGCCAGTCACAGGGCAAAATCAAGGCAGAAGTGGACGGTACTGATTCTGACCATAATAAGATTGGTAGTAAATTAAGTGTGAAAGGGTGCTTGAATTTTTAGCAGCAAAAGATTATAAAGAAAAAGGAAATATTCTATTTTTAAAGATAGATGACTGAGATTTAAATTGCTGGCAATATGTAGCAGACTAGATGATATGAAAAAAAAAACAACAAAATCTTGGGCTACAAATAGGTGAAGTTGATTGGTAAATTATGACATTTCTAAATGAAGAGTTGAATATTCAAGAAAGTTAAAGAAATCCTAGGAACTCAATTTTCTTTTCATCTTTAGTTCCTAGGATTTCTTTAATTTTCTTGAATGTGGGAGATAATCTTTGTCTGCCTATTGATGGGTGGGGTGCTGGTTCTGAAGGTCAAGGGCATGCATTTTTATGGTCACCAGGCAGAAAATAGGAACTGCATCTCTGGTCTATGTAAGGAGAGGAATTGAAAGAGAAACTGACTCTACCCCAAATTCCCACATATAAAAGTCTATAAGGAATTACCCTAAATGATACCAGTATGGGTGTGGGGGAACCAAACAAACAAATGAACACCAAACCACAAAACCACTTACCAGCCCAAGGAGGGGAAAAAACCTTATCTGCCTGTTTGGCTTGGGTTATGGGTGGGGGAAAAAGTCTCCCTGGTGATTTCATAGTTATAGGTCTACCTTCACATGGGTTTGTTACACTACTTGCATCATTTGGTAATCTATAAGCCAAGAATTTATGATAAATATTGGTCTGTCTCTGGTAATATCTCTTTGTGACCTGACAGAAACAAACACAAAATATTTCTAGGAGGATACCGTATCAATGCATCTTCTCAATAATCCCATCTATAAAGTGAAGTGAACATGAGTTTATAATCCAAAATTGCAAAACACATAAGGAAAGACACACCAAAATTAAGGAGTAGCAGATTCAACAAATAGGTGAATCAAGAATTTGAGGGAATAGAATTAATAAAGGGAGACTTTAAAATAAGTAATTGTAAAATGACTAAAATATGATTCACATCAATATACTTCATAGTGAAACACTGTGAAACATAGAAAACATCAACTTCAAAGGAAACATCTTAAAAACAGCCAGAAAGAAAAGCTACATTACCAAAAGCTTATGACACTTAAATAGTCAGCAAACTTCTTGAAAACACCAGTATAAGACATCCAGGAAAATTATTGCAAACATAAAGAACACAATAATAAATATAAATATGACAATAAAAAATGTAAATGGTCTAAATTTGATAGTTAAAAGTCAATGATTTCTCTGATTGCATTAAAATATCAAATTAGGTATATGCTATTTACAAATGATCTTTAAAACATAAATATTTGGGAAAGCTTAATGGAAAGAATGGGAAAAGTTATGACACAGAAATATTAACCAAGCTTTAAGTCAGCATAGCCATATTTAATTCAGACAAAACAAACTTCAACACCAAAAATATCTTTAAGGGTAAAGGGATTACTCCATAATCACTAACATTTTAATTCACTCTGAGTTCTATAATTCTATACTATAATCACTTATAATAGGATCCCCCAATCTCATTTATTTAATATTAATTGAAAGTCGTTCTGTTCCAGAGCCTTTTCTAGGTGTTGGGCACACACTGGTGAACAAAACAGACAAAAATTCTTGCTTTCATAGAACTTATATTCTAGTTTTGGAGTGAGAGGAGGATAGATAATTAAGTATTAAACAAAGAAAAAATTTCAAGAGGTAATATGTACTATGAAAAATAATGAATAGTGTAAGAGGATAAAAAGAAATAATATGAGGGTACTATTTTTGATAGGAGGGTAAGGAAGCTTTTTTAAATGAAGTGACATTTGAGCTGAGACCCAAAGGAAGTGAAGGTGGATATATAAGGGAGAGCTTTCAGAGAAGAGGGATTAGTAAATGCAAAGACCTTGAGGCAAGAATAGGCTTAATGTGCTCATGGAACAGCAAGGAGGCCAGTACAACGGGAGTGGAGTTAGCAGTAAAGAAAGTGGCAGGAAATGATGTCAGAAAGGTAGTAGTCAGATCGTGCAGATTTTGATGGCCATTGTAGTGATTTTGGACTTTTTTTCAGAGTGAGATGGGACGCCTTTGAGTAGAGGTGTGTGACCTGATAGCGCTTTTGTTTTAAGGCTCACTTGGGCTATGGTGCAGAGTTTAGGCTGTGGGAGGGTGAAGAAATAGCAAGAAGACTGTCTCTTTTTTTTGGAAGACCAGTTTGTATGCTATTGCCAGAGTTCAGAGGAGAGGCAATTGTGGCTTGGAACACTGGAAGCAATGAGAAAAAGTCAGATTCTGGGTAGACGTCAAAATGGAGCCCTTCATTTTGGGATCTGATGTGTGAGAAAAAGAGGTGTTAAGAATGAGCCCACGTTTTCTAGTTTGAGAAGTGGAAAAAATAAGTGTTGTCAGTTACTGAGATGGGGAGGACCACAGAAGGAGCAGGTATGGGTGGGAAAATTAAAAGTTGGACATGAATGCCCAATAGAGAAGATATAATATAATTTCAAGGATCAGAGAAAAATTTAATAGTCATAGTGTGGATTGTAATACACTTATACCAGTAATGGATTGATTGAATAGACAAAAATTGGGTTAGAAAAGATTTGAACAGTGCAATTAAGAAATTTTATTTCATGAAATACATAGACTCCTGCATGTCATACAACATTTACAAAAACTGTCCAGGTACTGGACTACAAAACAAGTCTCAATAAATTTCAAGAATTGGTAATCTATGGACTACACACTTAAATCACAACACAATCAAGGAATGAGTCAAGAACAAAGAAGAGCTGAAAAAATAACCAAAAGAAAGCAGGCTGGGAAGAAAAGGATTTTGGAGAAAGGAAATATCATCCAAAAGTATTTCTGAGAAGCTGTAGCTACATCTAGACAAGCTCAATATCTTTGATTATGCTTGTGGGAAAGTCTTTACATCTTGCTTGGTTCCTTGTCAGGAGTTCCCTTGAACTAGGCTAATGTTGGCCTGCTCCTGAAACTTCCCAGGATTTCCTATAACTTGGACGATTTACTTAAGGCCAACTCTTTCCTTAGAATCTTTAAATTTCAGAATTTTCTTTTCTTTATTTTTATTGGGGTCATATTGGCTTATAACACTGTGCAAATTTCAAGTGCACATTATTATATTCCAGTTTCTGTAGAGATTGCATTGTGTTCACCACCAATAGTTTAGTTCTTATTCATCACTACACAAGTGCCCATTTATCCCTTTCACCTTCCCCCCTACCCCTTCCTGCAGAGATTTTGTATTTTTTTATGACTGACTAGCATTCCATTGTGTATATATAGATATACCACATCTTCTTTATCCAGTCATCTGTTGATGGGCACTTGGGTTGCTTCCATGTTTTGGCTATTGTGAATACTGCTGCAATGAATATAAGGGTACATAAATCTCCTTGAATTGTTTATTTCATGTTCTTTGGATAAATTCTCAGTAGTGGGATAGCTGGGTTGTATGGTATTTCTATTTTTAATTTTTTGAGAAATCTCCATACTATTTTCCATAGTGGCTGCACCAGCTTGCATTCCCACCAGTAATGTATGAGAGTTCCCTTTTCTCCACATCTTCTCCAACGCTTGTTATTTCTTTTTTAATTGTTCTAATAGCCACATCATTTTAGCCTCCCGAAAGTAGCCACGGTTGTTGGGCCTCCCAAGTTTGTTCTGGTCAGGCCTGAGTCTGGGTGGTCCTTGGGATCCTAGAGCTGTCCTGAATTTAACCATATGGCAGGAAATAGGGAGCTCCCCAGGTTATCCTGGTCTAGGTGTCAGTGATCTGTACTTCCCTGCTGTGTGACTGGCTCACGTGGTTATGTTAGGGAACCAGAAACAAGCCTGTCCTGCCTTGTATGCTTTCCTCGAGCTACTGTGACCACCGTAGAAATAAGCCCCAACAAGTCACAAAAGAGAAGCTCTGCAGCTTCCTGCAATGCCTGCTCCTCTTTCTGAACTGACTTCCTCTCTGCTCTGGCTCTCCTTTTCTGTTTCTGCTCTTCCAGGCTACAGACTTTTTGCCCCACCTATCCCTTGGGGTAGACGCTCTTGTGCTCCCACATGGAACCTTGCCAAATTCACTTCCTTTACTTCCTGGCTCTTTCAGCGGTGCTTTCCAATATTCCTTTAGACCATATGTTTCTACAGTTGAACGGCCTTCTAGCTAGGTTTCAGCTCAGTTTGAGAACCTGTCTCCAGTCCTGCTGCCGTCTGGGTTGCAGAAGCCCACTGCTCACCACAGCTGCCTGAGATGGGGACCGGGACAGAGGCGGACAGTTATTCCATAGACTTCTAATTACTGTTATTTTTTCCTGACCACAAAAGTAATAGATGGTGAATTGTAGAAATTTTGAAAAAATATAAGAAGACAATCGATACCACTTGTAATTCTATTTAGAGGTATCCTTTGTTAACATTTTGGTGCATTTCCTACCTCAAACGTATAACATATCTGACAAAATGAACAGATTTCTAAAAAAGAGTTGGATTATACTCTACATATAGACTTTGTGCTACTTTGTTCCTTAACCTAAATAAATATTATCCCAAATCCATGAAAATCTTTGTAACATGATTTTAAATAATTGCACAATATTTCAGTATATGTGTGTCCTTTAAACTGAATATTTTATTCTGCTTTTTTGCTTGTGTTATTTTTTTCCTGGAAGCATTGTATTCTTCTTGGTAAAACAATGACGTTTATGAGTATGATTTACTTCCTGATATTACTACACTTTTTAAAGTCAAAATCTTACATTTCTAGTTATTATTTTTTTAAAAGAAGAATTATAAATTCTGAGCTTCCTAAAGGCCGTATAATTTTACCTTTGTGAAAGGATTCAATTTTTAAACTTTTGTTTTCATTAGTGAATTAGCTTTGGGTATTTTTAAAGATTTAGGGTCTTACTAACCTAATGGCGCAATAATTAAATCTTCAAGTTCTTTAGGAATAAGACTTCAAGTCTGAGGAAGGCCAGCAAACCAGAACCTCAGCTTCACTTTCCATTTCTGGGGAAGGTAAAAATTATACTTCTAAAAATGTCCCCAATGCTTCCAGACTAATAAACATCTCTTGTTACAAATTATTAGAACGCTAAGAAACAGAATTATTTTCTGTTTTATCTCTTTACCTCTGCGACATCCAGCCCAAGCCCTACCACTTCTTCCTGGGACGAATGATTGAACCTTCTGAATCCTCAGTTTCCTTGTGTGCAAAATGGAATTATAATTGTACCTTCTTAATTGGGCTGTGGTAAGGATTAAATATGTCATGTCCAGTGGCCATCCTGGATCATTAAATTTGAGATATTATTAATATAGTTCTTATGTTCTGGTGGAGATAGCATAACATGGTCATTAATGCTATGGACTCTGGAGTAAGGCTAACTGGGTGCAAACCTGGCACGCCACTTAGTCCTCTGTGGCCATGGGAAGTCACTTATCCTCTTGTGTGTCAGTTTTCTCATCTGTAAAAAGGAAACAATAACAGTATCTACTGCATGGGATTTTATGAGGATTAAATACCTTAATATATATGGAAAGTACTGAAAACTATGTCTAGCACATACTAATTGCTATATAAGTGATTGTTTAAATTAAATAAAATACTTAATCCATATTTTAAGTCATAAGTGGATGAAATAGTTATAGAACAAAACTAAATCATGTCATTTATTTCAAAGCTATAGTAGCCAAAACAGCATGGTACTGGCACAAAAACAGACACAGACCAATGGAACAGAATTGAGAGTCCAGAAATAAACCTACTGTGTCAATATTTCTTTTTCTCTGACGTGTTCAGTAACCAGAAGAACTGCATAATCGGAGACTGTTCCGATTGAGTACTAAAGAGTACTCAATTTGACCAATACCCAAAGAAGCACTTGCCAGATTGTTGAGAGGGAAGGTTAATGCTTCAGAATCATCAACATCTGAGATGAGTCGGCTGATGCCTACTTTCACATTCCTCAGTAGAGCCCAAGGACACAAGAGAAGTATCATGAGTGGGTAGCCTTCTCTATATATGTTTATGGGACTATTGTCATCCTTTTAAGTGAAGAAAAGTAGTAGCTTTTAGACTTTTAAATGTCTTAGACTGTCCTTGGGCAAAAAGGCATTCACACTGAATGAAAAAAATATAAACAGTGTTACTGTATTCCTCTTACACTAAGACTCTTCATAAAGAATCACCTAATAGGCTAGAAGACTTCAAAGAAAATCAGAATTATTTTCCATAAGGCAAATGAGCATTTTGATCGCCTCCCTGTTTTAGAAGTATTAAGAGTTCTTCAAATAAGATCCAAAGTGCAGCAAAACGTAATCATCCAACTTGGAAGGCAGCCACGCAATGGGATGACTGAATAAACATTACCATGGAGTGTCATTTATCTCAGGCTTTAGTGGGAATGGGAGAGAAGTTGTGGAGGGATTTCCTGCCAAAATGCAAGGTTAAACCTAAAGAGAAGTTAGTATCCTCCAGGGGCCATTGTTTCCCCATTATGAGCCTTGGAGAAGATTTCATTTCACTGATTATATTTAAAAATCATATTTTGAATGGAGGTAGGCAGAGTTGGTTTTGAACATCTATAATTTGAAAATTCTTCTGGAAATGTGATGGTCAATTTGCAAGGATATGAATATAGTTTTGCGGCTGGCCTTTTCTTCAACGCAGTTTTCTGCTGACAAATTAGGACCATTAAAAATTCCTTGCAGTAGAGGCATTTGATTGTTTAAGATGAGATTGTGGATACCTTCACAGCCTTTGACAGGGGACGGAAAGCATAATTTGGAACCTGTAATGTAAACCTGGAGACAACAGAGTAACTTAACAGACCTGAATCAAGCATAAACAATGAAGCGGTTTCAAAGGCTTGGTCTCCCCAAATGTCACGTTCCACGGAAGAATGCTTTCTCTATTTGATCTGTCACTAGAACTCTCAAAACATGACACTCCTTGAACATAATATACTTTGATGATAAACTAGATTAACTTTCCCAGTGCAAGTGAAAGGCCACCTGTTGCCAGAATGGCCATATTCCTCGTTGGCTGTCTTGTAGCTGTCATCACTTCAATGCAATCTGCAGCCGACATGCTGGAATATAATGAATATGTCAGAAGTTGGAGGTCAGCCATCCAAGTACATGAAAACTTGGCTCGCCTACAGTGTCAGCATGGAGGCCTCCCCTATCATCTTGTGCAAAGGATTTCTGCACCACTTGATTTGTTTGCACAGGGTTTGTTGCTGTTGGATGGGGCGCATTTCTGAGAGGCTTTTTGACAGCCCATTCAAATATTTTCAGTGTGGAAAATAGGGCTTCTGGTGTCAAGCTCTTCAAATAATAATAGGTGGTGTGAAATGCCGTGGTAGCTGATGGTGGTGGGGGTCTGTTGTTGGTTTTTAGTGCAGCAATATCCACAGAGACTGTTAGAAGTGTTTTGATTGGAGTGGAGAAGAGGGTTGGTTAGACGATCAGAGCTAGTGAAGCAATCTTAGTAGAGCTCAATTGCTACCTTCTCCTACCCTCCCTGAACAGACTGTGGTATTTGTGGTCAGTTGGGCCACAAACTCTTGGTGTAAGGAAGTATAAATTGTGCATGATATTTATTTATATGTCATATATTTATAAAATATACAATATAATATGTGTCAGTTTTCCCAGGTCACAATGAGGAACAATATAAGATTTTAGTATATTCATGGCATATCTGTTCTTTTCCTCTTTCTTCTCAAAAAGTAAAGTCTGTTTTAGCTAACAGCATCAGCAAGAGGCCCTCTGAAGTCTTGGTGAGTATGACTGAAGAATCATGAGTAGTTCCATTGGCTGAACGTAGGAGAGCTTAAAAGCAGTCTTGGCTGTTGTTAAATGCTTGCCTCAAACCTTTAAGGGCCAACTAAAAGGAGAATTCTGGTCCTGGCTTTAGCTACAGCAGAGTTTCTCAACTTGGTACTATTGACATTTTGGATTGGATAATTCTGTGTGGTAGGAGCCGTCTTGTGCACCATAGGGTATTTAGCAGAATCCCTGGTCTCTACCCACCAGATTCCAGGAGCACCTTCCTGGCCATGACAATAAAAATGTTTCCAGATGTCCCAAATTGCCAGTTGTCCTCTGGGGCTTAAAGGGGGGCAAAATTGCCCCCAGTTGATAACCACTGAATTAGGGGGATATTAGGATCCTAAAAGTATATATTACATTATAATATCATAAAGAAGCAAATTATGTGCATAAACTCATCTTCCTAAGTTTATCTCCCCAGTTTTAACATCAAAATATCAACTGAAAAGGGTGGGAGGTTTATTGCACTCTATACTGTAACTTACACTCATACCTCCTAAGAGCATGGGTTTGGGTAGCCAAAGGTCTAAGTTTATCTTCTGTTGGTTTTGATAGTCATAGCATAATAGCTCTCATTTATCGGGGGACAATTATGGCGCCCCACCCTGTGCTAAGTCACTTATCTGTGCTATTTCACTTGATCCTTGTAACAAATGCAGACGTTAACTACTTTATCATACTCATATCAGATGAGTACACTGAAGCTTGGAACATTTAAGGCATTTGCCCAAGCCTGTATCCTTAGTCAGTAACAGCACTTGTGTGTAAATCTAGGTGGTCTCACCTAGAACTTGTACGTTGAACTACTCATATACAGTTTCTCCCTTTGTGAACTGGATCACGATAGAAGGAAACCTGCTTCTGTGCACAGAACTGTTCCTGGTACTCAACAGCTGAGGCTCAGCATATTTCTTTCTAGCACGTTCACATAATTTAGGCCTCAGTGAGTCACATCCTATAATCGCTTTATGAGAACAAAGTGGCAAATCGCTAATTTAAAATTATCCCTGTCAAAAGAAGATAAGAAAATTACGTGTGGGTTTGATAAAAAACATTTTATATCTCTTCTAAAACACTTGTTACATTTTATCGAGATGTGACCTTATAAACTTAGACCTATAATGTATTGGCGAGCTGTGTGCTCATGAGGAATTCAAATTCCCACTCAATATTTAATATGCTTTAATTAACTCAATGTTTAATCTTTATTATTTGTTTCCATCATCTCTAACATTTTCTACACATGTTGTCAGGGGAAAATATATGACTACTGAATTACCTTTTTTCCCTCTTGCCCTGTTAGAAGAGGTTTAAAAACTAGTGAAATAGTAAAAAATCAGGCAGATTGAACAAAACAAAGCAAAACAAAAGCAGGGACATCAATTAATCCACAGCTTGGACGTGAGCTAACAAATTTGCTCTCATCTATGTTTTTTTATTCTGATACTAGAGCTTCTTTTTCCCTTCTTTATTTATTTTTCTTTTAATCATTGCTTTAGTTTATCTTCATTTATCCTACTGCATTTCCCTAATTGATTGTAAAAGTAGTGTAAGAAGAGTCTTCTTTCTTAGGCTTTTTTTAAATTGGTGCATTAGGTCATTTCTTCATCAGCACTTAGCAGACACTCAGTAAATATTTACTGTCTTATGGAGCCCAGTAGACAAGTCACAGTAGGAATCATATCATAAAAACAGAAGATGTAGACGAAACTTAGCCATGTGGAAAGTAACTGTACAGCCTTTAAATGGTGGCAGACAGGAAAGGCAGTGAATTTTTTTTATGTAAAAACATTTTTTTAGTGTGTCTCAGTTTACCTTTTGTGTGTGTGTATGAAGAAGATTGGCCCTGAGTTAACATCTGTTACCAATCTTCCTCTTTTTTTTCCCTCTCCAAAGTCCCAGTACGTAATTGTGTACCCTAGATGAAAGTCGTTCTAGTTCTTCTATGTGGGATGCCACCACAGCATGGCTTGATGAGTCATGCTATGTCCGTGCCCAGGATCTGAACTGGTGCACCCTGGGCCACTGAAGTAGAGTGTGCAAACTTAACGTCTCAGCCAGGGGGCTAGCCCTGTGAATGGCTATTACCATATTTCACTGATTGCTTTTTAAATACTCTTTATCATGGAGAATTTCAAACATACACAAAAGTAGAAAGAACAGTAAATGAGTCCCCATACACTGTTCACTTGTCCTAAAAATCATCAAACCATGGCCAGTCTTGTCACATACCAGGTTAGTTATTTATTGGAGTAAAATGAAGTACCCCAAAATTTAGCAGCTGTAAACAACATACATTTATTATCTCACAGTTTCTGCAGCTTAGCTCTCCAGAGAGGGCTCATTTGGGTCCTCTGGCTCCGGGTCTCTCACAAGGCTGCACTCACCTCAAAGCTCACCTGGGAGGGGGCCACTTTCTAGCTTACTCAAGTCATTGTTGGCAGGATTCAGTTGCTCACGAGCTGTTGGCCAAGGCCTGCCTCTGTTCCTTTCTGTGTGGGCATCTTTATAGAGCGTCTCATAACATGGCAGCTGTGTCATCAGAATGCTGGCAAGAAAGAGAGCAAGACGAGAAGTCACAGTCTTTTGTCACCTAATCATAAAAGAGGTATTCCATTATCCTTGCTGAATTTGCTCTTTAGAAAAAAGTCACTAGGTCCAGTCCACATTCAAGTGGAGGGAATTACATAAGGTGTATCCACCAGAAGGTGGGGTCATTGGGGGATATTTTTGAAGTCTGCCTGTCACACATATACACCCCCAAATCACTCCTTCCCTCCCACATTATTTTGAAGCAAATCCCACATTTCATATCATCTTTTCTGTAAATGCTTCAACATGTATCTCTAAAACATAAAGGCACTTTCAAAAAGTATGGAACCATAGGACTATTATTACACTTAGAATTTAATAATAATTCTCTAATATTTTTAAGTATCCAATCACTGCTCAAATTTCGAATTGCATGAATATATAATGCATTGAGATAGATCGATATGTTTTAAAATACCTTTTAGGTCTTATTGTTTTTCCCTCTTCTTTCTTCTCCCTTTTTTCCCCCTTTGTAATTTATTTGGGGAAACCAGCCTATTTGACTGTAGAGTTTCTTGCAGTCTGAGTTGTGGTGATTGGCTCCCTGCAGTATTAATTTATCATGTCCTTAATATTTCCTTATAAATTGATAATCATTGATTTTATTTTTGAGGAAGATTAGCCCTGAGCTAACATCTGCTGCCAATCCCCCTCTTTTTGCTAAGGAAGACTGGCCCTGAGCTAACATCTGCTCCCTTCTTCCTCTACTTTATATGTGGGACACCTGCTACAGCATGGCTTGATAAGTGGTGCCATGTTTGCACCCGGGATCTGAACTAGTGAACCCCGGGCCGCCAAAGTGGAACGTGTGAACTTAATCTCTGTGCCATGGGGCCAGTCCCTAATTATTGATTTTTTAAGGTGGCATTTTTCACACACTGGAATCAGGGTGCATCTTACCATCAAAAGCATTGTATAATTTCTCAGGTAACATTTATGATACTGTTGTCTTGCTTCAGCATGTGCAAACTTGTCTTGACTATTTATATTGTTTCACTTCATCTGAATTACAGGCACTGTTGCTGTTATGCGTGTTGAGTTCAATTGCTATTTAATTTTTTTTTTCAAAAAGGTTACACTATGATTGTGTATTGAAAGGAAAGTCAGTGCGTGTACAGGATAACACAGAAACAGAACAAGGGGTGTCAATTTGATTCATTCACAAGTGGATCACTATAACCCTTGATGTTTCTGACCAGAAACTGAGAAAGGACGTTGAAGAAGAAATATGAGTCCTGATGTTGTCTGAAAAGGATCAAAAAAGTACCAGCATCAACACTTGCCAATAGAAAATCGGCCCCTTGGAAGAAAATTTCATAGTCAATAGTGGAGTACTCTTTCAACTTATACTCAAGATATATGTTGTCTTTCAATAAAATAGTGTGAAAAAACACAGAAATCAATGGCTTTAAATATAAAAGTGATTTTTGTTGAATTCTTTTTTATTTGTTTTGCAGAACTTTATTGGCTTTGGGAAACACTAAGTGAAAACAGCACAAACAAAATTGCATAATCAGTGTTGGCCTAATTAATGCATAGGAAAAAGACTGGATGGAAATATATCAAATTGCTACCAATATTGATGAGATTCTGGGACACATTTTTTCTTTATATTTTGTTGCTGTTTTCCTGAATTTTTTTTACAACGAACAAGCGTATCTTTTAAAATCAGGAAAAAAATCCAGTAAGTATTATTTTTGTAAAAGCACTATGTCAGAAAACTGACTTGCTAGATTGTGGATTGGCTTCTGTAGGGGAAGCTACGAATGTTCTGGGGCCTGCAGGTTGCATGTGAGTTTCAGTTCCTGGCTGTGGAGGCCTATGGCAGTCTTCCTGTGGACGGAACCCTGCCTTCTTCTTGCTTGGCGAGCGCCCACCCACCCCGCCTCTGACACTGTTTCAGGGCTGTCTGATGAGGGATGTTCTCCAATCCTTGTGCATTTTTCCCCCAGAGAACTCAGGTACTATATTCTCATGATGAGCTTGGAGTACAGAAGGGCCTGTTGGATTCTATATGTGAAGAATTTTTTTGTAGTTTCTTAATCATCAGCATTTTCGCTAATATTTTCCTTTTCGTGGACACACAGTCGTGATAAATCACAAATATCTGTACAAGTTTTAAGAAATCACTTCCTAAATAAGTGCAAAATGAATATAGTATAAAATAATAGAATATAGAATAAAATAAGTATAAAGTAAAAATTCTAAATGATTAAACAAACACGTTATCAGTTTAATTGGTAGCATTCCTTTTTTTTTCCCCCTAGAGGCTTTTAAAATAATTGTGTGTTTTTCAACTAGGTTACCAGATTTGATGACATATATTACTAACAGCAAAATAAAAAAACAAACTAAAACAATGCTGTCTTCTAGAGCTAAGCTTAGGAGATTTAGGTATCTATCTCTTTCTCCTCTCCTCATATGCCTCTTCTTATTGATAATCCCACATTTCCTTGGTACCAGATATCAGGAGTTGTTAGATACATCATGAATTTTATAACAGCTTTTCAGAAAAAAGGAGCACCTATAAAATTACGTAACTTTTTTTTTTGTCATAGACATACATTCTTCAGTTCGTAAGTTTGGTTGGAGCCTGTCTTTTCACATTTAGAGTCCAGATGTTTTCCTGAGTCTATTTTGGACACCATTTGTGGTGTCATGGTGACCTTCTCCAATGCACCTTATAATCTGTCTTTTATAATCTGTTCCTCTTTAACACATTTAGGAACAAAGGAGTAATTTCAAGGGATATCACAGTATTCCAGGCTTGATGAACAGTTCCTTTGCGATTAAAATTATTACATTTTTCTCTCTTAACTGAATTACACATTGATGGACATTAAACAGTCCTTAAAAGTCAGCTGGGGATTTCTGATACATGGATAAGGTACCAGACCCGTAGCCATTTGGCACTCAGGAATAGACATCATCACCTTTCATAGTTTTGAGGAACCCATGCCTATTCCAAGAGATTTGGCAATTTCCACTGCCTTTATTTGCTCTTCATAGAGCATGACAATATTCTGCAAAGACATTATTATTTGTTTCTCTGTTAAATTTTAATATATTTGTTTCTCTGCTAAATTTTAATATGTTCTTTTTGAAGACATTTTAAATGACAACTAGGATCCAAATTTAAAATAAGGTTCAACTGCATGCCATGCTAACAAGGCTTATATCTCAGCTTAGGTGAGACCCGGATGGATCTGTAACCTTCTACACATGTGTTAATTTGCACGTGTGCAGGCATTGACATCTATGTCACAACTTACTCCTCTGCCAAGTCTCTTTTGGCACTGACTATAAATTACATACGAATTTGGGATATGTTAAAATGTGAAAAGTTCTGCATCTTAGACTTGATGAAATACAGTAATAAATAACATTTATAGACAGTGTATAATATACTGGATACTTTACCTATATTATTTCACTTAATCTTCATAATGACCCTATGAAGCAGTACTGTTATTTTACAGATGAAGAAAACTGAGTCTTAGGGAGTTTAAGTCATTTGCCCAGGGAAAAGGCAGAATTGGGTCAAAGCCTGAACCTGAAAGCACGTGCTATCTTTACTTCCCCACTTTCATCCCAGTAAAGGCTTACTTTTTTATACACTAATAGCGCTGTCCAATAGACCTCTCTGTGATGGAAATGTTCTCTACCTATCCTGTCCAATATTGGTAGTCTAGGCACCTGAGGCTACTTAGCAGTTGAAATGTGATCAGCATGACTGAATAATTAAAATTTTAATGCTATTTAATTTTAGTTAATTCAATTTAAATAGGCACCTGTGGCTGGTGGATCCCATGCTTGAGAGTGCAGCCACTCTATAGAATGAAAGTCACTGTATTTCCAGGAAAATATCAAACAGTTAAGGGGCGCAGAGTTCACCTTTGCTCTTGCAAAAGTCGTGTCTACACAAGTGCAAATTCTCAAGTAATGACTTCTCTGAGACAATGTGACTATTCTCATGGTCTTTTGGAAGCTGATCGGCAAATCTCTGCTTTAACAAGAGGGGGAAGCTGGAAAACTATCCTACCACAGTATAGCGTATTTACTCATGATGGAGAGAGGTCCCTTATAGGATTCTTCGTAGGTCCACTGTGATGGGTTTTTGTTGATGTTAATACTTTGCAGTTGTAAAATACTTTACATTTTACCTACCAGTTTCCAATTATCTTATAAAATTTTTCCAAATATACTTTAACAATTGGTATTACTATCCCCATTTTACAGAAGAGGAAATCAAGACTCAGAGAGGCTATGTGACTTGCCCAGGATCACAAAGTAAGGAGTGACTTACCTGGGCTGGTATCTAGATCCTTCGATTTCCAGTCTGTTGAGCTTTCCATTACAAGGAACTATTTCTCCACTTTTGCATTCAAGCATATTTTATTCAAAAACAAATACAGACCAAACAGACTCTGCCTGTAGAAACTCTGACCTTGGATAAAGATGATTCCATGCAAGTTGGTGGAATAAGGTGTCACTCAATGGAGCATTTGCCCTTCCCAAGGGAAGGCTTACCAATGGTTTGAGTAATGTCACTGTTTTTAGGTTGACTGGCTTCCAGCCGAGTGGCTATAGTGGAGGATCTGTCACAGGGGCGTTAGCTCTGCTGCTTTTCAATATGGTCGTATGAGCAAGTATTAGGTTTGAGCTTTGCAGAGAAAATGAGCACGTCATAATCCCAATGCCTCCTGGGTATTTTGGTTAGCTTCAAGTACCATTCCTTTTGTAATTAAGTGGGAAAGGGAAAACAGATGGTCACCTTGTCAAATCTTGTTTTCAAGTTAAATACACATAGCCCTCTTTCATAAGTAGGATAATTCTCTTTTAATGGTAATGCTTTAAGATAGGGAAACACTGGTGGTTTTGCGTGAGATCCAATGGATGTGCATGTAATATTCACCTTGAACAGTGCACTTGGAAAAAAAAAATGCCTCGATTTTTATGGAAGTGCCACCTGTAATCTTCTGTGTTGCCGAGAACAGTAATCATTTAGCTTCTCTGTACTTTAGTCTCCTTAGGGTTACACCTTCTGTACATATACGCAAAGCACACACATGGAGCCATAATATTTATCTGGGCACTGGCAGGTGCCATTCAATTGGAGATTAAAGGAACAGGGAGAGAGTTGCCCGGACGGTCCCACTGTTAGTCCATTTTGTTTACTTTTTGGATATTGAGGAGGATCCTGAGACGTGAGGGAATCAATAACTACTCAAAGCTGGAAGCAATCTCTTACTCAGCTGGTTCCTAGAACAATCGATTACGGAGATCTTAGGCCTTTGCCAGATTTCTTCTCCATGTCATGGGGAAAATAGAGAAAATACCTTCAGTTAAAAAAAGGTTTTTTTGAGGCTGTATAGAAATGAGACGCTGGTCTTCTTGTCTTTGCCAATTCCAAAGTCCCTCTTTCACCCCTTTCTAGAAGTGTCTCCTTTTTACTTCCTTTCTGTCCTTTTAATGTCACACTCTCTGGGTCATCCACATTACAAAGAATAAAAGTGGACTTGCAGACAAAGAGAAAACCTTGATTCAGTTTCTACTTCTAGAAAAACGAGAGATTTTTGTCATTGCTTTTCTATCAATCAACAATGATTTATTGAGCGCCTACTGTGTACTTAGATCTATGTTGGAATTCTCCCTCTTGCCTGAAGCAGAGCGCATTGATTTTTAGAACCACCTTTAGCTAAGACTTTAATTTAAGATCCAGTATTATTTTTTTTAAAGGTGTGTCATTCCTCCTGGATTTCTGAAGTCTTTTGTTTTCTGCCTATGTGTTGGCTTGGGGGAAATTTTCTTTTTGTTTATTTCGTTTAGCCAGAAGTAAAGGAGACAACTTTAGCTTGGTATTTTTAGGAAGTTTTTTTTTTCCAAAGTGTTTTGATATTGTGGCTGATGGTCTAGTTAATTCGCAAAGGGTTTGTAGTTACTATAAATGCTTACTATCTACAAATGTACAGTTTGGGAGATCACCTAGTACCATGTGCGCACCTTAAAAATATGCCTACAGATAGCACGAGTAGACTTAGGCTCAGTTTACTGAAATATCTTTTTGACTAGAACATTGTACATAACCCGCCAGCTACTAAGCTCAAATGTTGGCTAATAAAGATGACAACAAAAGGTATATACGTAAAAATCTATTTGATAATCATTTCGTATTCTGTGAACATATTATAAAACCTACATGAGTCTAAATTAAGAAACAAACAAATCCTGAATTTTGCCATTACTGAAGAAAAGATGCTACTAGCTCAGAAGTGGAGACCTAGATGCTAATTCGTTGATGTTTATTGAAATTTATTATTAATGAATTAATTGGCCAAAATCCGAGTCTGCGTCACGTGAGTTCCACTATGAATGAGGCTGTGCTGCAGAGACAAGTGCCTTTTCCACCAGGTCTTGTTTTTCTCCGTGGTTCTTAAGGAGGGTCTTCTTTGCATTATTCAATGTTTTCGGCTTATTCGTAATTCTTGGAGGAAAGGTTGCACAAAACCACAAATATTTCAAATGTCGTTGTTATCACTGTATTACTCATTCAGACTGCAAATGAAACCAGGAATGCTTTTGCCATTTAAAACTTCCAGAGCAAGAGCGAGACTCTGAGGTCAAGCAGATGCGGGAAAAGCACCTTCGTTCAATGTTGGTTTTGCTAACAAAAGTGAAAGCTTAATATATGTGACAGATTTCTCTTTCCTTCTTCCTCTTGTTAAATTGTTAGCTGGTCATTGTGTTTCAAAGGGCAATTATAAGAACATACACTTCTTTAAGATCTGAAAACTCAAGTATCCTTGATTCAGTAAAAGATATCTTTTATTTTTTTAATTAAAGCATTTGTGTGACATTGGAATTCAGAAGTTATATTTTATTGGAAATTGCTTTTAATAGTTCAATTTGTTTGTTTAAGCTAGGACAGCTTAATGAGTTCAACTTTATATGTAAGAAAACCATGTTCAAAGCCTTCAGAACTGATCTAAGACTGAGGTCTCCTTAAGAACGCTTATTCACCCTTGGCCTTTATACTTGACCTTTAATTTATAAAATAAGATTTTCCTCTTGTCCTGTGTCTTAACTTCTTCCTTTCTTTGTGTGGGGGGATTTGGAGATGGTACGAGAATTCATTTTTTTCTCTCTTCAATTTGAAGATGAAAAGGTGATCTGTGCATCGTTTAAACTCCTGGATTATTACTTAGGGTAATAACAATAATACGTGATATTTACCTGAAAAGATGCTGTAAAGAAAGAAACATTTAATTCTGATTCCTTTTTTAATGTACTGAATCTGGGCACATTCAGAAAAATGTCTCTGCGGGTTCTCTGTGGAGGGTAGGATTCACGCTGTTGTTGCAGGCTGATTTCTGGCAATGATGACTCTATTTCCATTTTTTTTCCCTTTTCCCTTCCCTTCGTCTTCAAAGGCTATCCTCCTGCAGTCACCACCTGCTTTCCCTCCCATGACATAAGCGCACATTATTTCATACTCAGTACTGAGTACCACCGTTTGCTCTTAAGTTCCCCCTCCCCACGCAGGAGTTACAACTTGAAATCAACATTTGCGTCCCCTTAGAGAAAAATTATTATGGAAATTTCTGGATTATCTCCACACCCTCTACTTGAATTCAAATGATAACACAATCAATCCAGGAAAGGAAATCATTCTAAAATTTCATACTATGATTAGAAGTATAATCTTGCTGAAAGAGAAAATTTCTAATTATTAAATTAGAAGAGTCACATGTCTCCAAGTGAAGATTCTGAGCTCTGCATCTTTGGAGAAAACGGTTACTTTGGCTGAAAACGTACACTGGGCACTGAGTCCGCCATGTTGTAAGTGCGCAATAAATATCGGTTGCATTAAAATTTAAAAGTTTGTCCACTCCTAAAACCATAGAAAGCTTTTCTGATTTTTCTTTTGCCACTTTTAAATAACATACTGATTTGTTTCCATCATGAAATAAAAATTTTCCTTCTAAACCTAGCTAAAAATTTAATTATAATGGGAGAGTAAGAGAAGAGGATAGACTGAGAAAGAAAGGAGGAAAAAAGAAAAAAAAAAGAGAAAGAGGAAGAAAAGAGAAGGAAGGAAGGAAACGAAGACAGTCTGCACCCACGTTTGGTTGCTGTCCTGAGATTAAACCCGACCACACAGAACCCAAAGGAAGCGAGCATCATTTAACATTCAACTTGCGATTCATTTTGTGACTCTATCATTCTGCCAGCTCATTTGTCTGCAGTTTAAAATGTGTTATAAAGTCAAAACTTAGAAGTAAAATTCTTTCACTTCCTGATACTAGAGTGAGCGTGGTCCATCTGCCTGTTTTGGATCATTTCTAAGCATTTCTCAAAGGTTAGTTCCACTTTGCCTGAAACATGGTGTTTTGAACCATCGAAAACTGTTTCATCAAAACTTTACCAGATCACAATTTCTTTTTTTAAATTCCCTATTGGCAGATATTACTATTCAAGTGGTTTAACATTAGTCACCTTGCCCTATTAATTTTGTTTCTAAAAATCTCTTGACTATATCCTCTTTCATTCGTACCCCAGGCACTGTCTTACATCCTGATCACCAGGCCTGCTCCTGGGTCCTGGGTTGACTTCTGTTCCAATCTTTCCTAATTTAATTATTTCTTTTGGCTGTTATTAGGATTATTTTCCTCAGAAATAGGATAAGTCTGGGGCTGGCCCGGTGGCGCAGCGATTAATTTCGCGCGTTCCAATTCTTGGCGGCTCTGGGTTTGCCAGTTCGGATCCCGGGTGCGGACATGGCACCGCTTGGCAGAAGCCAAGCTGTGGCAGGCGTCCCACATATAAAGTAGAGGAAGATGGGCACAGATGTTAGCTCAGGGCCAGCCTTCCTCAGCAAAAAGAGGAGGACTGGCAGTAGTTAGCTCAGGGCTAATCTTCCTAAAAAAAAAATAAAAAGAAATAGGATAAATCATGACTTTTTTTCCTTCCAAAAGCCGTCAGTGGTTTTCATGTGCTTACATAGTAAAATCTGAACCACTTCGAGATCTTCTATCATCTAGCCCCCAAATACCTTCTGAGACTCAACTTCCCCTGCATCCCTCTATGCATATTAGACTTTTGTTCCAATGAGCTCCACAATTTGGACCAGAGGCTTTCACAATTCTTTTTCTTTGTTCGTGCTAATTCCTCATCCTGAATGTCCTTAATCTGCTTTTATAGTTGTGGAAACCCTAGCTCAACTCAAATAGCATCCCCTTGTGAAGCCGTGGGCTCATCCCCCAGCTGAAAGTAATTGTTCTTTCCACGCTCCTCCTATAGCACCTGAAGTAAATTAATAGTGATGGAAAAAGGTTTACAGTTCAATCAAACTCCCTTTAGGGAATCATCTTAGTGTTAGAGAAATGATTTAGTTTTCAATGAAGAAATACCAAACAAATCAGGGTAAATAAAAGAAGTATTTATTGCTCATGTAACCAAAAATCCTCTGGCTGAGTGTCGTGTCCAGCCAATGTTCTCAAAGATCTGTCCGTCAGTATATTTCTTGGCTCTCATTTCCTCCATGTTGATTTTAGTCTTTAGCAGACCCTTCACTCATACATGATAGGACAGTGGTTCTCAGAAGCCCCAGATTTACATGGTATTTTTAGCTCTTAATCTCAGGAGAGAAATCCTCTTCCACAGCACTGAATCAACACTCCCTGCCCCCTGCCTATACGACACTGATTGTCCCTATTTGGGTCTTTGTCCACTTTGACTCTACCAATGTTTCTGGGAACCTGGCGTTTTCTGATTGGCCGCTCTTGGTCAGCTGTTCATTCCTAGGTGAAGGCGATGGGGCCAGCTGATGGACAGGCACTCCAGAATCCTGTAGAGTGAGAAAGAAGAAGAAAGTGATTTTTATTCATGACATCCTCTATTGGATCCTCATATTTTGCCCTCTGTTGTGTCTCACTGTTCATGTGTATCTTACTCTTTTAATTCTAAGCTTCTTGAAGGCAAGTATCAACACACATTCAATAAATGTTAGCTGATTCAATAAATGTTAGTTGGGTGAAGCCTTTATCAGGCAGATGGCAAATGAAATAGTGCCCAAAGATACCGTTTTAATGGACTAATTTTCTTTTCAATCCTTTCAAAGCCCCGTAGGTGAAACTTGGTATCTTCCAGTGATCAAGGAAGATTGGGGTCCACAGAAAATGAGGGAGGGGATTAACATTTAAGATACAATCAGTTTATTTAAACCTCAGACACCAAACACTTCTAACTATGATTTGGCTAGCAGAAATGATTTAAATTAAAAAAAATTTTTTTTGAGGAAGATTAGACCTGAGCTAACATCTGTTACCAATCCTCCTCTTTTTGCTGAGGAAGACTGGTCCTGAGCTAACATCTGTGCCATCTTCTTCCACTTTAAGTGTGGGATGCCTACCATAGCATGGCAAGACCAGCGGTGCCATGTCCACACCTGGGATCTGAACTGTCAAACCCTGGGCCACTGAAGCAGAACGTGCGCACTTAACCGCTGCGCCACCAGGCCAGGCCCTAAATTACAATTTTTTGACTTAGAAAAATTATTATTTTTAGCGGAGAAAATGTTGATATAGTTTATTTCCATCACTAAAACAATAATACTTAAAACTTGCATTTTTATTTTCTCACAATTTGGCAGTCAGTTTTGTTTTATACTCTTAGAAAGTATGAGGTCTTGCCAAGTAGAGTTTTAAAATCTTCAAAATGGAAAGTTAAAGAGTAGTTCCTCATTTCTTTCCTTTTCTTAGGAACTTTAAATAATCTAAGAAAATGACCCTGCTTTGCATTTCTTTGCTCTAAATAGTCTAAGTGCTTTACTTAAACTAGTTATTTCATTAGCCTGACGTTACACAAGACAGTTGGTCACACTTGGCCATGATACCAACGGTACCACATTGTGAACACCTAACTTGTATTGTTTCCTTCAGGGAGCTTTTAATAGAACAATTTCTAAGCTTATTTTCGTCAAATCTGTGTTCTAGAGTCGTTGAGTGTAGGGTTCAGCATTCTGGATTTGGAACCAGACTGAAACTGATGTGAAATCTAACTCTGCCACTAATTAGCTCCGGGCATCCTGGGACAAGTTTCTTAGGCTCCCTGAATTTCAGTTTGCTCATCTGTAAAATGGGGCTAATAATATCCGGCTCAGAGAACTGCAAATATTAAAGGGGATAATGTGATATTGTGAATGGAGTATATGGACCATTGTCAAGGCTCAACATAATATAAGGGCTCTCATTACAGGAGCTATTATTGTACTTCTGCTGGTACCTATTGCTTTAGAGAGGACACAAAGCTGGAAACCACTGGGGAAGGAATATTTGAGCAGTTGTATTAAAAGGACTCCTGCCTAAAATGGAAAATGTAGCATTTAAAAGACAAAACCATGTCCTTATTTCATCACTAACAAGAGGCCCTGCCTTCACCCTTTGGTGGGCTGATGCCTCCACCACTTTCTTCTCACTCCTCCCAATGCTCCTCCTCTCTAATGGCAACTACCAGTCTTTTGTGACCAAAGACCCCTCCTCCATAGATGGACCACGAGAACCACAAGGCCAGTCCCAGTGTGACTTTCATCTCCCACCAAATGCAATATCCTACTTCATTTAAGATTAAATTTAATCTGTTCGGAAAACGTGAAGCTGCTGTTCTCCAGTTTCTTAAATATAAAGGATGTGAGACGAAGCAAGGCCTAGCATACAGGGAGATGTAACTAGGCACCCGGGGTTCTAAGCTGGCCACAGCTCACGCAGCTTCATTGTGATTACAGTCATGGTAGTCTTTGACTGACGACGATTTGCTTAACCTCACAGTTGTGATGATTCTGGCTTCGCACACTGTCTCCTGTAACGAGCCTTTCTGTTTGATATGTGCACACTACGGGTGTTCATTCTTCCACCAGTCCCTGCCCACTGTCGTTTGCTGTTTATAGTCATTTGAGAAACTTTTTCATTTTGCAGTAAGTTCAGACTTACAGAAATGTTGCGATACTGGTTAAGAGAACTATATAGCTTTTACCAGATTCACAAGTGAGGTTTTGAATGAACACATGTTAAAGACTTTAACTCATTATTAATGAGGGAAACAGGCAAATGTTACAACGGTTCAAAGTTTCGTTTATAGATCAGGAATATGGAAATGAGTTTGCAAATGGTGCGTCTTCTGCAATAGAGAGGGAAGCCAACTGAAGCTCCACTTGACAAAATTTATTTATACGTCTTTAGACAAGAATTATTTTGCCTTGCCATGATGATTCACTAATTTTTAACACTTGCCACATATCCTTTTATCATTCCCTCTTTTTCTAATCAAATTTTTCAGAATCCTTTGAGAATAATTTGCATGCATCATGCCTTTATACCCATTAATACCTCTAATTCACTGTGAATCGTGGAAGAAAACACATTCTCTTACATAACCACAGCTAGCTATTCAATTCAGAAAATTTAACATTGATATGATACTTTAAACTACAATCTATGTTTTATCGGTTTTTCTAATAGTATTAATAATATCCTTGATGGCGTTTTTCACTCTCTAGTACTGAATTTAGTCCGGGGTCACATACTTCATACAGTTATCATGTCTCTTTAGTCTTTATATTTTTTAGAAAAATTTAAAGTTTGTCTACATTCAAAATTTAGAGTCAAAGATTGTGGCATTTCCATATTTGTGTGTGTGTTTGTGTTGCTTCATTTATGATAATATCCTCAGCTATTATGTCAAACGCTGACTGTTTTTTAAATGCATTTTGACTCCAAAGTAATACTGGGGCAGGGGGAGTGAATAGCAAGCATAAATCAGAACATCAAACTAAGTCCCACCATGCCTACAGTGTACAAATAGCTGTTGATGAGTTTGCCATGCTTACTGAACTGAATAAGTATAAAAGCTTTTCTTGTGCATTCCTATTTTCAGGCCCAATACAGTACGTTAACCTCAGAATATCAAATTGAATCAGGGGCTCTGAGAAGAGCCGCCTGCAAAGCAGTTCGAATGACACTCTTCATTACACTATCTAGATTCAGATTTCAGACAACCACAACTGGGGCTTTTCCAACCTCTCACCTGGAGTCAGAGACGCAGTGTCACTCAAATCAGCGCCTGCCTCCCCACAGTGGCTCCCGGACCTCTTCAAATGTGAAGTCCACCGAGGTCCAGAGTGCCGAGCCCCGGATTGTTAGGAAGAACCCCTTTTGCAGTGACAGTTTTCTTTCGAGGCCCAAACACACAGCCCCTGCAAGGCTGTTCGCCACACAGTATGTCAGCACATATTATGCAGTCTGCGGCTGAGTGGATGTGTCAGCTGCCCATTAGACCACACTAAAATAGAATTGCTGGGAGCCTGAAGCATGAAGCATGATATTAGATAAAGTGATGAAATTTCACTCGATTAAAGAGCCAGGTCAAGGACAGTTACCTCAGGAAATTCCTTTTTTCCTCGAATATTCTCGCAACTTTGATGAATTTATCGTTTCCTTGCTTATTTTTCATTATCGTCTGGGGCTTTATGAACAATAAAATTGCCCTCAGCAGGCACTGACATATTGGAGTGATCAGAATCACAGGTTATGTTGATTCAAAGAAAGAAAGGGGGAAAAAGGACGGGATTGACATTGCCGCAGGTCAAAAGCCCTTGGAAATGTTGGATTGATTTGTTTAGACAGTTGTTTGATTTCTCTCTCTCTTTCTCTTTCTCCAGCTCTTTTGTTTTTTTTTCCCCCTAGTAAAGGAATAGGAAAAAGAACAGAAAAGGGTAATCTTTTTTATTTTAGGCCAGCTGAAGGATAGGAACAGGAGCATATGGCTTGGCAGAAATTTTTGTTTTTATTTATTTGATTTATAAGGACAGGAGAGAAATGCTTCTTGCAAAGGGCTTCTTTTATCAAAAGGACTTGCAGGCTGGAAGTAAATGACTGCGTACCTGCATTGCTTCTTAAACCTGGGCTGAAAAACCACAGCGAGCCAGGGCAAAGCTGCCTGGCTGCAACCCGGAGGAGGAAAAATAGCGTTTTGGTTCATTAGTGCTTTACTCTGACTTAATTTCATTTATAATAACATTTGAGAAGTAAGAGAAAAGAAAGGTGAATATTCACACATTTCAGTTTTGCCCTTGGGGCTTAATGATTCTCTCAATCTCTCCTGCTCCCCTCCTCTCCTTCCAGGGAGGGGTGGAGGTTCTTAAGGCCGAGGGACATCCTGGGACATCCAGGATGGAGCAGCACAGAGGCCAGCTAATAGGATCACGTTGAACTCTGATTCAGTTGGTTCAGCTGTTCCTTCGTTGGGTTAGAAAATCCGCGGTTGCAAATCTGCTCATCTGGAGGGTTGAGGACATTTTGGAGGAATAAGCTTTCAGCACCGCTCCAGGGTCATTACAAACTCTCAAACTCGGTCAATGATAGAGTAACCTTAGTTCGGTGAATTACCGGTGCAATGTTTTTTGACACCGGTGCTCCAATTCCATTCTATGTACATAGGCTGCTTGAGTTTTTAGATTTCTCTTTCTCCCTTCATAAAACAGGGATAATATTAGCATATTATACCTATTCTATCTTACAAGACCATAATGAAGATGAAATAAGGTCATCTATTTGCAGGTATGTTGAGTTCTTAAGAAGAAAAGTATCATCTAGATTCCAATGGTGCCATGATTATATTTTCATAACAGTATTAATTTTTAATATCGGGGGGCAAAGAATTTGTGCGACCCGGTAAGCTGTACTTTCTTGGAATGTGATACACTTAAAATTTAGATCTTCTTTTTTAGCAGTTTCCTTAGGCATTACATGAATGTTTCCATAAATCACACTTCTTTTGTAACAGCATTTCCCAGGTGAAAGTAGATGTTCAAGGAAGAAGTATGTTAAATAATCAATCGCCTGTTGGGATAGGCAGGAAAATGCAAGACAGCTTGTTGGGAACAATGTTGATGTCTCTATGTTTTCATAATTGATAGGACAAAAGTGAGAGGGGGGAATTTTTTTCTTTTAATTACAGAAAGAAAAGCATGATTACTTGCTCCATAGAAAATGTTAGACAATTGCTTTCAGATCTGATCAGCTGTAACGTTTCTTTTCTTTTTCCTCTGGAGCCAAGGGGGTTTTATTTTTTGTTTTTCAAAATATTGAAGTGGTTTGAAAGATCAGAAGGCAGTTGTGCTAAATTTTCTATTATTAGCATGGAAGTGATAACAGCTTTCTCATCCCTTGGGAGAAGAGGTGGCAGTTGGAGGCTGACAAACTCTGAGTGCTGTATCCGCAAGCTTTTCATCAAAACAAAAGAAGGAGTAAGAATCTCTGCATGTAGCAGAATGATGAGTCTGTTATTTCTTTTTTTCAGTATGAGGTGAGGGTTAAAGACACACAGCTCATTAGATAAAAGAGAGCCCATGGAGTGGGAGGAGTTTTAAGTCCTCCCTTCCATATTCTCGTGAGTTGGATTCTGTTCTGTTGGAGGCCATGGACTTAGCTGCTACTCTCTTTGTCCTCAAGGCTCCAAGGGTCAGCTGCACCATCTCCTGTGTTTTTCACTAGTTGCTTGCCTTGGGATCTTGGTTTCTTTGCTAGTGTCATTTTATTTTGACCTAACAAAATCCTTCACTCAGCTACAGAATGAGGAAGGCCCACACCAAGTGTTGGTTGGCAAGGTAAATGCATTTTTTAAGACGCGGGAGGAAGCGTTTGACATGTTTTCTTCCTCTTCACCAAACGCCTAGGCAGCCCCAGGCAAGAATTGTATTCTACTTATGGTCATCTTGCTTATGATGAAAATTACATGTTTTTTCTCCAGGAACAATAAAAAAAATTATTTTGAAACCTCTCGTTGGCACCTTTAAGAAACACAATAAATAGAAGAACATGCTTATCAAGACTCCTCTTCCTTTTCTCCATGATAAATTCAGGAAATATTCCATTAGAAGAAAGGTTTGGTTTCCCGTGTGGATTGTGAAATCTCTTGGGTTATATTAAAGCTGTAAATGCAGTTCAGAGCAGCTCAGAGCCTCACTCTAGGGGATGGGGCCTTTTTATTTTTCGTTCTTTCCCAAGAGGCTCTGATTAGTCTAACACTCATTTGGTGCAATAATGGAAAGGAAATTTCCCATAGGCAACCGCGACAGAGCCTCCATTGACTGGTTGCTACCTTGGGAGAATCAGGAACTTCTCCTGTCTGCTGGCAGAACACACGCTCCCTGGGAGACGGCAACTGGGAAGACAGACGCCTCTGACAAGGGCAGAACTTCTACTGCAGAATATTCTGGAGCAGTGCGCGATGGGAGATTTTGTCTTCCCAATCAAATCGCCTTGGCACTTTTTTTCTCCATTTTAAAATTTGTGTTTTTAGTTTGTTTTAGATAAGAGAACGAAAGGGGCAAAATGCTCTAGACCTGCATTCTTCTGATCTGAAGGGCTCATCGTTTCTGTTTTGAACACTGATTTCTGTCACCTCAGCCAGCATGAAGGAAGAGACGCATTTCTTTTTCTCTCCTCGACACCTTCAATGACATGACACACGAATGATGGACTATGTAATGATTGACCCAAGCTTGATCTTTCTGCCTGGGGGCACACACAGCTCTTAAAGCCTCAGCAAGTCCTTCTTTCTCTATTTGTTATTTTTTACATCTCTCACGTCGAGAAGCCAGGGTATTTAAAATCCACCTACTTTTTAATCCTTTAAAAGGTAAATTCATTTTTCTTACTATTGAGCAACTATCCTCATAAGCCAAAGTAGTCACGTCCTAATTGCAGGGAAATTCCACAAGTATTTTAATTGTGATTCTTTCATTCTTTAATTACTGGGGTTTTATATGACCTCTTCTTTATCTGGGCACTGCACAGAGAGGAGAAATTGTGTGTCCTTCAGTCTTAAGGTTAATCCATCAGTCATGTCACTTTGACTGATGATGTTCTTGCCCAGGTACCATGCAGCCTACGCCTTCTGCTGGATTCAGCTGGATTCATTCCCGTCTGGTTCACGGTGGTGCAGGAGATGTGACATGCCAGGGAGCTTGCTCACAGCCAATGCTGGATTTCTTAAGAGCACTTGAGCACCTCTTGAATGACAAGGGAATTCCTCTAACAACACTGACGTGGGATTCCTTTAGGAGAGAACATTAGATTCGCTTGTTTTTTCTGCCTGTCTTGTCCAGGTAGGATTTCATATAGGGATGAGTGAGTGGACAGAAAGGAAGATGAGGTAGCTCTCATAGATCTGGGTTTTAAATTAAACATAGCCACGTGGACATTAAGAATTAAAACACATTTGATATGGCCACAGGAGAAATCTGCCAGTTCCCAAGATCCAATGGCATTTAAATACCATTCAGGCCAATTGGTCTTAAAACTCATCACGAAGCGTGGAAACAAAAAGGAGGAAGGAATATCAGAAACATATTTTGTTTAGGAAGGCTTTAACAATTTAGATGTGTTCAAAGAGAGTTTTCAGTGGCTCTGTCTGAAAGATGTTGCTAGTTTTGCCTCATGTCAATTATTGCCTGAACCCAACTGAGATTGAATTTCAGATCCTAAACAATAAATGAGAGAAGAGGGGTGGGGACTGCTGGTCTGTGAGGGACAGAGGGGTGGAGGTCAGGGAAGGTGTCATTGAGAAGATGACATTTGACCAAGACCTTGAAGGAGGTGATCAAATCAGCCTTGTAGAATCTTCCAGGTAAAGATAATGGCAAGTCAAAGGCCATGAGGTAGGAGTGTGCCTGGTGAGCCTGAAGAAAACTGAGGAGACTAGATTTTCATGGAATGTTGCTGTGAATGGTGACAGAGAAGGAAAGGTGGGGTTATGAAAGAACATCTCTTCAACATGCTTGATGCTGATGGGCATAACCCAAAAGAAAGGGAGAAATTCGTGAAGTAGGGAAAAGGTTGGGAGAGGTGAAGTTTCAGGAGTTAGGTTCAAATAAGAGATCAGAGATGGAGTCTAGTATACATGTGGGGGCTTGGCTATAGAGAAGCCTAAATAGTTCACCCATCATAGCAGAAAGGAAGGAAGGGCACATGGGCACCACGCCAGGTAACAAAGGAGATTTGGTGTCGGGAGCTTCAGAAGTTCTCCTGATTTTGTGTGTGTGTATGTGTAGGTAAAGTTAGTGACTGAGAGTAAAGATGGGAAATATGTGTTGTAGGTTTGAGAGAAAGAAAAAGTCAGGAAACAGTCATCTAGGGCAGTGGTCTTCAAAGTGTGGTCCAGCCAGCAGCATCAGCAGCATCAGCATCACCTGTTAGGGGCACCCCACACTGGCTGATTCAGAAACTTTGGGGTGGGGCCCAGCAATCTGAGTTTTTACATAAACTCCAGGTGATTCTGTGGTAGTCTCAAACTCAAGAACCACTAGTTCAGGGTAACCAGAGAGTGATTGGATTATGGGAATGTTGTCTGATTGGTTGGCAGAACAAAGGACCTCCTTGAGGACAGTGGTCAGGAATTTAAAATGAGATCAGTCAGCAAGCTGTGTGGCTTTCTCTGGCCGTGACTGTCTCTGTGGGTGCACAGAGTAAACTGGTTAGATTAAACCTGGCCTGGGGTTGTCCCAGGTAAGAACAATGAATCAAGATTGTTAAGAGTATGTGCAAAGGCATACTATAATGATGGACCATCACAAGCTAGGTAAGGTGGGGAACCGAGGGACCATAAAAATATGTAATCAATGGTTAACAGCTCCTAGTGGGTCCAAAGTTTCTTAGACTTGGGGTATTAGCAAGAATGAGCTAAAAAAACCCAATACTTGAAATTATAATTATGGAGGGATTGCATTTGCTGGTAATGACAAGTCTAGGGTATGACTTTTGGAGTGAGTGGTTGAGGGCAGGGTAGAGGACGTGAGAGTTGGAGGAGAGGACATCAAGAAACTGAGAGTCTAGGATATTGGAAAGATCAGATACATTGAAGTCACCAAATGTGTTGGAGAAGTGGCAGTGAGCCAGGAGATAAAATCTTCAAGGAATTAGAAGAATGACTTGGGAATGACTTGCAGTCACCTACAACACATTGAAACAGTGACTGACAAAGACTAATGACATGACAGTCAAAGATGAAGATTGATTCTTTTGGCTGTTGTTCCTGTGGTGGGAAGGAGGCAATACGAAACAATAAGGACACCTACCCGCCTCCCCGCCCCCTCCCCCCCCCCCCACCAGGCCTGGCATTGCAATAATCTTGCAAGACACAACAGCCATTACCTCAGAGGGCTGGGTGAAAAGCATGTAGCTTCCTGAAGGGAGAGTCAGCTCATTTAGAGCAAGAAGTGAAAGGAAAGTTCTGAGAAGAACTCAGGAGAAGCTGATGATGGAGCACAAATTCTAGAAGGCCTTGTGGATTTGGGGATGCGTTATAGAGTGGATGAGAAAAGGGAAAATATAGAGACAGTAGAGGAGAAGAGTCCAGGAAGATGAGAGATGATTAGCAATCTTGGGCTTTTTGTGGAGCCTGACATACATCAGAGAACAGGATAAAATGAGATTTGCCTAGATGTCCTCAGAGTAGATACTGAGGACAAGGCTGGGGGTGTTGTAGGGCTGTAACATGCGAGGGTCTTCCCAAGAACATTCTTTACTCCTGCCAATGGTGGTGTGAGGCCAGGGATGGGCAGTCTTATCCTTGGAATCTGGAAATTCAGGAGAGCTGTGGGGACGAGGGCAGAGTGATCTTCAATTGGATGTGTGAATGGTTATCCAATCAGGGTAGATTTGGAAGTGTCTGTTGGAAAACGGTGTTGGAAATGAGTTGAAGAGTAGATGAGTCAAGGCTAATTTAATTTCAACACCCCAAACCATGCCCAACTCAAAAGTTGCAGGGTGGTGATAAAAGTTCTGCTTATCTATTCTTGTCTTCTTTAAGCCTTGGAAGTAAAAAAGAAAACAGGAGATAGAAAAAAATATCTGAATTTGTATCCAATCATCCTCTCAGTTTTGCTAGAATCAATGATTGCCCCTCAAGTGTATTCACTGGTACAATTTCTAGCACGGGAGATCACTTCATTCCTTGTGGGTGCCCCATTCATCTGTCCCGGCAGGTTCACATATGAGGACTCATTTGGTTTGTTTGCTGGTGCAGAGGTGCTGTTAGGACCCAGCATGGTTTGGTAGCTTGAGCACAGGTCCTGGGTGTGAGGAGTGTGCCTAGGATGCACTAATGCCTACTTTGCTGGGGATGCGCACCTGGAATGCAGACATGAGGACTACCAAAAAAGCAGTTGTGTTGGATGCCAAATACTTTCAGAACAGCTCACTCCAGTGGAAACCTCTCCAAGTCTGGCAAGAATCCCAAGGTCTCCGGGCTGTACATGCTCAGTTTTCACACTGTAAGCCATTGCTTTGTGTGAAAATGCTCAGATGCAGTTAGAATTCTTATAATGTGCCTTTAGCGGCATAATACTGTATGTAGAGTGACAAGCCCCATTAGAAAATGCACTCTCCCTTCACCTCTAGGCTTAATGTGTGGCCAGGGAGGGGACTGATGCAAAAATAATACCTCTTAATGAGTCAAGATCGCTTCTAGAAGAATTTAAAGAAGAATTAGGCATTTTCAAGGAAATGGGTAATGGAGGAAACTCTGGAGAGCTGCTGGCAACTTTGAGAACATGCAGAGAGCTGGAGGGATGAGAGAAAAAGACCCGCTTCTCCAAGGCTCGTACTAAGAAACAAAGCAAAACAAAACAACCATGAAACCCAAACAAAAACCCTTCGAACCTTTAAGGAGGACTTAAGTGGAAAGTCAGTCCCTTTGTCACCCCCTCCCCTTCTAGTACTATTTCTACCAAACACTGGTCACAGTGTCGTTTCCAGATTTTTTCTATGTTTAGAACGTATCACTTTAAAAAACACAAATGGAATCAAACTATAAATATGATGCTGTAATTTCATTTTTAATTGATTGTATTTTGGACATGAAGATTTACCGTAATCTTTTTTTCAGCTGGTGAATGTTCTATGTATAGGTAAGTCATGGTTTATATAACCCATCCCGATGAACATTGAAATGGCTTTCATTTAGGCTATTACCACAAGACAGCAGTGAATATCCTTGTGCAAATGTTTTTGTACACTAACACAAGTCTGTCTAGGAGCTAAATTTCTAGAAGTGTAATTCTGGGTCAAAGACTACATGCATTTTTTTTTTTTTTGAGGAAGATTAGCCCTGAGCTAATATCCGCTGCCAATTCTCCTCTTTTTGCTGAGGAAGATTGGCCCTGAACTAACATCTGTGACCATCTTCCTTTATTTTATACGTGGGACGCCTGCCACAGCATGGCTTGATAAGCAGTGCATAGGTGCATGCCTGGCATCTGAATCGGTGAACCCCAGGCCACCAAAGCAGAGCATGCAAACTTAACTGCCACACCACTGGGCCGGCCACCATGCGTATTTTCTTAGCTTGATGAAGAAGGCATTCTACCTTTGGTTCAAAGCATTCTTATGAATCAATAAGTAAAAGAGGAATAAGAAAACACAAAACTCAGTAAAGGGAAAGGTATATGACAGGAAGAGAAAGTCCATTGGTTAATAAGCAAATGAAAAGATACTTAGTCTCACTCATAATTACAGAAATCCCTATAGAACTGATAAACATTTAGAAGTTTCATTCCCCCATGTCAAGGATGAGAGAATGGGGACGCAGCATGGGCCACGCTGTTGACGGTGGTGTGAGCGATCGTCACTGTTGTGGAAGGTGCTTTAGCAATAGCTTAGCCAGTGTTTTCCCTCCCTGGTGCCCTGCCACTTGGCCTCAAGCTACACTCTGCTCACTTGATTAGGGGAAGGCCTTTAGGCACTCATTATAGTTTATTTTTCAGTTTGGAAATCTGTCTGCTTTGCCTCGTTATGGATTGATTCACTAGTTTAGCTCTGAAGGCATTTTGTTTCATTCAATTAATAAATGTTTATTAGGCATCCACTATTTCCAAATGGGAACACAGTGGGGTCATGGTGGTGACTACCAGTGGACATGACAGATGAGGCCTCTGCTGTCACAGAATTTTTACTCTACTGGGGGAAGGTGGCAGCAAGCAAACACAGAATCAGATATATGATATATAGCAGGAGGTGACAAGCACTGTGGTGGAAACAAAACAAGTAAAGTGCTGGCGAGTGGCTGGGGTCTATTTAGGTAGGATGCTAGAGAGTCCCTGAAGAGATGACATGTAAGCTGCACGCTGAATGACAAGAAAGAGCCGGCCATGGAAAGGGCCCTCCAAGCAGAGAGCACAGCATGGGCAAAGGTCCTGGAGCAGGCTGGAGGACCTGTGTTATGGAGGGAATTGTGTTTTCCTAAAATTCATATATTGAAGGCCTAAGATCCCATGTGACTGTATTTGGAGACAGGGCCTTTAAAGCGGTTATTAGGGTTAGTGAAGTCATAGGATGGGACTCGAATCCAATATGACTGGTGTCCTTATAAGAGGAGAAAGAGACTCCAGGCATATGCATGCACAGAAGGAGGGCCATATGAGGACACAGAGAGAAGGCAGCTGTCTGCAAGCCAAAGAGAGAGGCCTCAGGAGAAACCGAACCTGCCACCACTGTGATCTTGGGCTTCCAGCCTCCAGAACTGTGAGAAAATAAATGTCTCCTGTTTAAGCCACCAGTCTGTGGTATTTTGTTATGGCAGTCCAAGCAGGCAAGGACAACCAGTGTGGCTGAAGCTTAGTGACGAGGAGACGAGAGGGAGGACATCAAGTTTTGAGACGTAGGCAGGGGCCAGAATGACGAGAGCTTTGAGGGCCCAGGCAAAGAGGCCAGGTTTTGCTCTAAGTGTGATGGGAAGATATGTGGAGGTGACATTTTAAAATCTCTCTCTGATTGGTTTGAGGAGAATGGAATGGAATAGGTAATTAAGACGTGGGAAGGACATGAGGAGGCCTTCATGGAAGTCCAGAAGAGAGAACAGATGTTGGTGTCGGCTAGATTGTAGAGATGGAGACAGGGAGAGGTGAACGGAGTTGGGGCATGGTTTGGTGTAAGTGAGGGAAGCCTAGGGGACCCCTCCCCAGTGGTGGACCAAGGCAGGGTGGTGAGGGTGAGCCATCCGGTCAGTGGTGCATTGTCTGTAGAGAATTTAAAGACAATAATAACACCAACCACAAGTCTCTGCTTTTTGCTATCATCGTGCGCTGACAATTCTAGACAATGTCAGTGATAAAATGTTTCCCACAGCAAGCATGATGAGCATCTCCTAACATTTCCCACCACTTACTTTGGTACCCTACTGCTGGGCTCAGACACTGGGAGAGGGAGTGTGAGCCCAGTAACTCAGCCACCGGTGCATTGAGGCTACATGAGTATCTCAAGTTCTCCCCGTCACACTAGGAATTTCCCTCCCTCCCTGATGCGTGAGTGGATAAAGGGGTGAGTAGAAAAAGCAACAGAATCTTCTTTGCCAGCACTTTCTCACTTCATGGGACAGAGCAGATCCCTCCTCTGTGCTTGAGGCACAAACAAAGGGAGAGGTGGCAAGATATTTCTGAATTCTCCTCAGCTTTCTTCTCTCTTCCAAACCTTCAGACTAGAACAGCCAAGGATGAGGCTGTCCCCTGAGAGAATGGGCCAGCAGCTTGTCAGGGCAGCCCTGCTCCTCGTGGACCAGTCCCAACACCCAATAAGACTCCAAGTGTCGTTTCCTGGCCCAAGTGAGCTGTGTAGTTCAGCTCTTACCCTTAGAGTATATAGAAGGTTCATAAAAGGACAGTAAGTTGTTTCAAAGGCCAAGTTAACTTTTAGGCTGAACTCTTATCTCAAACTATACCAAAGCACATTAGCCAAAATAACTCACCAGAAATTATGCAATGGATGCAAATAATATCGATTCCCCAAATGTGAACAACGGATCACTTCTCTCACTATTAAAATCCCAGAAGAAATTAGAGTCCAAAAGTGAAATCAAAATGGAAATCCCCTTTCCTTTGTAAACAAGACACTTAATTCTAAAATACCTTCCTCCTCCACTTCCCATTCTGCTCAGAGTTGGAGAGTCTCACCTGGCTTCTGCAGGCTGTGCCATCTTCCCGGGCGTGCGACAGTGGTTGTGCCCTCTTAAGACTGGATTCATTCAACCTCGGAACTCGAATGTGTCCCATGTCCCCAAAAGGTCAAAAAGTCAACTGACTCCTAAGATGGTTGATCAGAGCATTGGACCCTTACAAACAACCTTAATATGAGACCCCCAGTGACAGCATTGCACAAATAGAAGCAATGTTCCCCTCTGACTTGAGCCAGCAATGGATCAAAGCTGAGAGCTGGTGGAGGAAGTAGCACAGAGAAAAGAAAGTACGAAGGAAAAAATCATCTTGTCTTTAGATTTGCCGGGATGCCAGTTACTCTATGCCAGCTGTCTGGAGTATACAACATGTTCACTTAAACTCAGTTGGGAAAATTTTCCATCGTGAGCTTCCACATTCTGCCATATGCTCCTCCCTGAGCCTTACATAAGGCCAAAGCTTCTTTGCCTGAGCTGCTGCCATTGGAACTTTCCCCTTCAGAATCCTTAGGGGAAGCAAAGACCTCTGTTTGCTGCATGCTTGTCCCCCAAAACTTGTAGTCCATGGAGTTCTTAAGCTCTTTGTGGCTACTGAAATCCTCCAAACCTGTGCCTCATTGGTCCCTGAGAAATAATGACCCCAGAAGCATTTCCTTTTCTCAGTTTTTTTCTTCATTCCACAGGCTTTGAATAAATTTACTCAAGAGGCAGCACAAAATTCCTTGTTAACCACCCATTTCCTGGTACGTTGAGAACACAGCTGTGGACAAATGGGAAAAACCAAGCAAATATCCTTTGTGTCTCATATGCCCAGCTCTCCAAAATCTCAGGCATTGAAATCTCTGCACATCTCCCCGGGCCTTTTGCAGGTGATCTTCCTTAGATGCATTAAGCACCCTGCTCTTTCTAGGGCCTTGGGTCTGTCCAAGGCTCTGTGAGACCCTGAACTCCTCGAGAAGTGAGGTGATCCAGAGAAGACTTTACTGCTGCCATATGCAAACTCTCTGTCTCTGCTCTCAACAAGATCCCTGTGTATTCATTTTGAGGTTCTGAATCAACGGTGAGTCCCTTTTAGTGGTAATTCCTCCTGTGGCTGCTCACCTTAGGATACCTGGCCCAGATGAAGATGGTTCTTGACTGCTGGGACCTGGGATTACCAACACCAAACTCCTTGGCCTTGACATCCCAGATCTGTCTTAGCCATCCACCTGTAAGGGGCAGAGGAATTGGCTCAGAGAGAGAAGGGTGTGGCCTGCATCTCAGTCACCATAAGAAATGGAACAAGAAAGAAGTAAGTGCTTCTTCTGAGCATGTGAGAAGTGAAAAAGGAAGTTGATGGGCTAGTTCCTGTGTGGAGGCACAGTGTCTTAGTCCATTGGGGTTGCTGTAATGAATGATCATCGACTTAGTGGCTTATAAATGACAAATATTTATTTCTCATGGTTCTGGAGGCTGGAAGTCCAAGATCAAAGTGCTGGCAGGTGTAGTGTCTGGTGTGGGCCTGCTTCCTCACTGATGGCCATCTTTTCACTGCAACCTCACATGGTGGAAAGGATGAGCTAGCTCTCTGGGGTCTTTTTATAAGGGCACTAATCCTATTCATGAGGGCTCTGCCCCCATGACCTCAGCACCTTCCAAAGGCCCCGCCTCCTAATACTAACACCTTGGGGGTTAGGATTTCAACATATGAATTTTGGGAGGACACAGACATTCAGACTATAGTACATGGCATTCCTGGCCACTACTAAACATGGTCAAATGAATGTTTGGTCCTCTGATCCAAATAGCTCCATGGGCAAGGACTAGAAGCCTACTATAAAAGGCAGGCCGTGGGTGCCATCCAGGTGTGCATGCTGGGCATGGGATTTGAAAGAGGATGCCTATCATTTTTCAAATTATAAGACAGAGTAACTGTAACTTAGTAAAACATAAGCCAGTGAATACCAGGTTCTGACTATGTCGATTGGCCACTACTTCTCCCACAGGGAAATTAAATGAGACAGGGAACAGGAGAGCACTGTGTTTACTCTAATACTTCGTCCTTTGCACAGAATGCCAGATAGAGAGGCATGAGTAGTGTGTCAGTCACAGTTCCAACAGGGAGACTGAACCAGTAGGAGACGTGTGTGTTTGTGTATAAAATGATATTTGTTGCAAGGAATTGGCTTACGTGACTGTGGGGATTGGCTAGGCAAGTCTAAAATCCATAGCGTGAGCCATCAGGAAGAGCATGCTGGAAACTCTGGGGCACAAGCTGATGCTGCAGTCCATCGGGGGATTTTTTTCTTGCTCAGGAAAATCTCAGTTCTGCTCTTGAGGCCTTCCAAATGCTTGGATCAGGCCCACCCAGGTTATCCAGGATAATCTCCTTTACTTAGAGTTAACTGATGATAGATGTTAATCACATATACAAAATATCTTCACAGCAACACCTGGCTTACTGTTTGAATAACTAGGTATTGCAGTCTAGCCAATTTGACACATAAAACTGATCATCACAAATAGTGAGGAGAAACGTCTACCCTTCTCCAACAGCTGGGTGAATGTAAGGGGAAGGGCATTTCAGACAGGGGGAGCAGCATGTGCAAAGAGGAATTGGAAGAAACTCAGAGCGAAGAAGGAAAAGGTTACAAAGGTGGATTGAAAACTAGGCAGAGGCAAAATCATAAGTTCCCTTGTATCTTAGAGCTAGAAAGTTTGAATTTTATCCAGATAGATAAGTCTTAGGGTTTTAAGACAGAGTGAGATAGGGACAAGATAAATGTTGTAGAAAGATCAAGGAGGTGACTATATAAAGGGACTGGAAGAGGCAAAACTGGAGAAAAGAAGGACGGCTAAGAGAGACTAGAAAGGATCCAGGTCAGAAATGTGTTTCTAAGGGTAAAGTTGGAGAGCATGGTGTAAATAAATTCACCATCTATTTAGAATATTTACTGAGTGGCCTTTAGAACACATGGTAAGGACTGAATACAGAGTTGACAGACAGAGAGAAGATCAGCTGTCTGGTCTCGGCAACAGAGTTTTCATCATTAGTTTGCTGAAATAGGAACTCAGGAAGGAGATACAATTTCTGTGCCCTCTGCTTCCTTACTACTCACAGTGTGTGTAATGGGTTCGGTAGGGAAGGTGTCTGAGGACACCCACATGTTGATAAGCTATTCTGGAGTCCTGGGGAGATTTCTGAGCTGAAAATAAAACTTTGCGATCTTTTAATATATATTTAGTAGTGAGTTATGCAAATGGAAAAGATTATTTAGGGAGTCTGTGAACAGGAGAAGACGCCAAAGGGAATAGGGAAAGAGGAAATAAGAGAATAAAAGAATAGCAAAGGGTCAAAACCAAAATCCTCACGGACACTGACATTTCATGGATTGGATAGGAAAGAATCTTGTGAATGACATAGAAATCACTTGAAGAAGAAGTGCATGCTCTTTCCAGCTTCTTCTTGGATGATGATTTCCGATGAAGTACCGCCTTTGATCCTCTTCTATTCTTTCATGAAGAATTTATCAGATGCCCTCCGGTGCCAGTCACTGTTCTGGAGATACAATGATGAACAAGTCATGATTTCAGTCCTCACGTACTCTAGATCAGAGCTTCTCTACCTGGACACTATTGACATTTTGGGTTACATAATCCATTGTTGTGGGGGACTGGCCTGTACGTTGTAGGATGTCCAGCAGCATCCCTGACCCCTTTCCAGTGGATGTCAGTAGCAATCTCTCCACCTTAATTGTAACAACCCAAAGTGTCTGTAGATGCTGTCAAATGTCCCCTGGGGATGGAGCAAAATCATTCCCAGTTGAGAACCACTGCTCTCAAGTCTAATGGCAGAGAGAGATATATAACCAGAATAAAATTACATCACAACATATGTTAGAAGAGGTTTAATATTGGTCAAGATAGTTAGTTGCAAGTGACAGAATCCATTCTTGTTATTTAAGCATAAGGAAATGATAAATATTCCCAGAAAGGCATTTTGGGTAGCTTATAGAATCCAGGGGAGACTGCCAGGAGCAACACAGCCAGAGACATTGCAGCCAGAAAGAAACGCCCAAGCACACCTCCATATCACTCTGGTGAAACACTGCCACTGCCACCGCCTCCATATGACACTGAGTGTACAAGAGCCTGGATGCCAGAAGCTCCCTGCAGCTCCCCCGGGAAAACCTGCCCACACTCTGCCCCCGTGAGTGCCAGATGATCTTCCCATTTGACGCCTGCTCACTTCCAAATTTTCCATGGGATTATCTGATTGGCAGAACCAAGGTGACATGCCTGGTTGTGTTCTAAGCGCAGTAGGAAAACAGTGACAATTTTGAAGCAAGGAAACGAGACTTTATTCACAATTTTAAAATATCACAGTAATTTCCAGCTTATAACCTTTGAAATTTATGTTTGAATTCAAATTTATAACTAAATCTCTTTATTCCTTTGCATGAGCTTTCTATTTCTAATTGACTTCTATATATCTTCCTCTGACTGTCCCAACCTGTATCTCAAGATGACTTCTCTTAATAACTACCCCATTCTGCCAGGCGTCTGGTCAAGAAAACTTGCCAACAACTTCGAATGTCCTTTTACCCTCTGACTAATCGGCTGTCGCATTTAGTTGATTCTACCATCCCCTTTCCTCTGTCCTCACTTTAGCTTTTACACATTTCTCTCAATTTATGTGAGTCTCTAGCCATTGGTCCCATCCAAGAGCCTTCTCTCCCTGGCTTCCTGAGTACAGAAAGAAAGAACTAAAATTTATTGAAATTCTATGATGTGTCAGATGCTGTGGCATGGATTTTGCATAACTGATCTCATTTAGAAGCAACTGGATAGTGTGAGAAGAAAAACTATAAAATCAGATGATTCTAAAAAGCAAGCAAGCCAGCGACCAAAGAAAAAATAGATCAATTGGATTTTAAGAAAATGAAAGTTTTTTGTGCATCAAAGGGCACCTCAAGAGAGCAAAAAAGACAACTCATAAAATGGGAGAAAATAGTTTCAAAGCATTTATCTGATAAGGGACTAGCAGTCAGAACGTTTAAAGAACTCTTACAACTCAACAGTAAAAAGATAAAACCCAGTTTAAAAATGGGCAAAGGATACAAATAGATATTTCTCTAAGGAAGACACATAAATGGTCAATAAGCCTGTGAAAAGATGTTCAGCATCATTAGTTACGGAAATGTAAATTAAAGCCACAATGAGATGCTACTTCATACCCATTAGGATTGCTATAATAAAATTAAAAAAAGGAAAATTACAAGTAGGATAATTGAGACCCTTCTACATTGCTGGTGTGAATGTGAAGTGGTACAGCTTTTCATAATATTACCCAAAGTTCTGATCATAAAGCTATCTATTGAGCACTCAATATGGGCCGGACACAGTGACAGGCACTTACATGCATTATCTTCTCTAATTCCTTCAACAATCCTAGAAAGTCCATTCAATTCATCCTTTCCCAAAGTTAGTTTTGCTCAAACTCTCAAGATGCTCTGGGTTAAAGTAAAACAAAACTGGGACACATATCTTCAAAGCACTTCTGCAGAATCACAATATACACACTAGCATATTTTGTGTTTTTTTTTTGTGTTTTGAGGAAGATTAGCCCTGAGCTAACATCTGCTGCCAATCCTCCTCTTTTTGCTGAGCAAGACTTGCCCTGAGCTAACATCTGCTCCCATCTTCCTCTACTTTATATGTGGGATGCCTAGCGCAGCATGGCTTGCCAAGTGGTGCCATGTCTACAACAGGGATCTGAACAGGTGAACCCAGGGCTGCCAAATCAGAACGTGCACACTTAATCGCTGCACCACCGGGCCTGTCCCCACACTAGCATATTAAAGGCTCTGAGAATTCCTGCAATTAAGAAAAAATAACTTTGATTGGTGTTTCTCAAATTATTTGACCACTTAACACTTGTTAACAGCAGTTGTGTGGAACATACTTTGGGAGACATTGACCTGGTGTTATGGGCTATCCCCTTGTCAGAGTTTCTGCAGAGAGCAAGGAATGGTCCTTTGGTGTTTTCACTACCTGCCTACGTGAGCATCCTGCATTTGACAGAGTTAGTTTAAGGAAAGGTAATTAAAATAAACAAGTCATTATTTGACGTTCTATAAGATGATAATTTGGGTGTGTGTCTGTGTGTGTATGTACATGCATATGCGTTTTCATGAAGGAAAAAGAGAGATTTATGTGCGTTTGTCCTGTGCTTTGCATAATTCTTGACTCTTTACTCTAAGCTTAATAGCTTATCAAATGAGTGACTGTAAAGTGGACATGAAATGTAAAACCACATGCAGTGTTTCAACCTTTAAGGTTTATGCTGAAATTGGGAAAGACAGGAATGGCGAACCGTGTTTCGAGCATCAGTTAAACAAGATTTGAAGCTAATATGAAACAAATAGCTGAGGCAATAGAAGACCAGATTGGAGCTTATGTGGGGCCGTGTACCAGAACTACATGCGATTAGATGGAGGACCAAAACTGTGGTTTGAACTGAGATATCCAAGTTCAATTTAGAAATGTCCTTGAATTTTTATTAAAAGTCAAGCTTTACATGAATACAACCAAAGCATTTTCTGGGAAATACTGATGAATAACTGTTGAGTGATAAGTGACTCTAATTGGCCCTGTTTAGAAGGTGATCATAATTAGTAAGCCAAAGAACGTGTTCCACTAAAGGATCATTTTATGCTTTGTGAATTTATCTATATAAGAAGTCTTACAAAGATATAAAACTTAAATCACACTTGATGAATTTTCCTTATTAAAAGGATTAACATTACATGAATTTAGGACTGTTCTAAAAACCTGGGCTCTACAATTGTCCGATGTTACACCTATTTATTGACTGATTGGGGCATAAGAACATTTTAAAATTCATTCGGAATTTAAAAAAATTTAACATCAAGAGTTTTAGTACACCAAGGAAAACACTCTTCTAAGAGAATATTAGTAAATCAATTTAATGAGTAGGGAAAAAATTTTATCGTAGGTTTTATGAGATTTACATTGCATTTTGTGTTTTCATAGCTGACAACGGAGATGTTTAGATTGAAATATAATCACAATGAAACCGTTTAAATTCCTGTTTACAAAGTTAGCAAATTTGTAGGCTATATTCACTTCTAAAAAGCTTTTAACCAGTAAGAAGTTACAGTAAAAGTCTCAAGTTAGTACATAATGCCTTTTTAACAGAAATGCTGGTTTTGCAAAATGCAGGAAACTTGTAAAGATTTAAATAATGCTTATGAATTTTTAAAAGTACAATAAATTGAATTTTTGCATATCCAATTTTACTATTAAAGAGAAAAGAACATTAATGTGTTAGATTTTTGTTCACTATAAAAATATACAGAAACACGTGTTAAGTAAAATTTCAAGGGTTAATTTGTTCATTTTAGAAATTTGTTTTACACAATTTCTTTGATTCTGAAGTATTTCATTTTTCACATAAATCTTCTTTTGCTGTGATATCTAAAGCTGTCTTAAGAGGGATAAGTAAATATGCTATTGGATAAAGAATCTACACCTGTACCATCTCATTATTAAACTTATGTTGCTATATCCTCCAATAATCAATGTAGCTTAAAAAATACTCAAATGCTATGGCACTTATGTTGCCCAGTTTCAATGCCACTCTTGGGAGTAAGTGTAATAAAGTATTTTTTTAATACCTGACTCAGTTCACAAAATTGCAGGCATCCCAGCATTCTGAAAGATTCAGTTGTGCCCCCTATGAACTTAATCACTACCAGGAAGGAATTTTTGGCCCTGGTAAAATTATGCGCATGAAAGAGTTTCGGCTGGACTGGAATCGAAGCTTAGACTTATCTGTTTATGGATGGCCATCACCCTGCTAAAGTTCCTCCACGTGACTGGACAAAAGTACCCTCAACTGCCAATTAAAGAGCCATACTCACTGATTTTATTGGAGTCCAGGATGTTCAAGGAAAAGAACTTGGACACTATCATTATTGGTATTTAGACAAACTAGTGGATTGGAAAGGTCATGATACAAGTCAGATTTCAGAGAATGACAGTGGGAGACATTCTCTGAGTGTGTAGAAGGAATTGGGTGTACTAGGGCTGACTCAGAAGTAAGACAATAGAGAGCAATGATTTAGGTATAGAGTCAGGCTGTGAGTGAATATACTCTGTATTATTTCCTTCTAGACTGCCTAAACACTTTACTGGAAAAAGAGCTTTGTAGGTAGAAATTAAAGAACTGTGTGTAAAGAGCTGGAGGCTGAAGCCATTCTACTGGGGTTGGTTTTCTTTCCAGAGGGTTCTGGGTGGAACAGATGGGACTGTTCAATAGAGGCCTTAATCATTCTGTTGGAAGATGTCTTACATGACCAGAAAATGGGAGAGGACTAATGCTGGAGGTAATGAGAAGGATGGTGAAGAGTTTTGGGTGTGAGAACACTGAAATAAGGTGCTCTAGGAGCTTCGGAGTCAGAGGCTCTGTAAGTGTGGCCCGAGCAGCACATTGTTGGGGATATTCCTGGTCTGAAGAGGCAGAGGGTCTCCAGGCTTCAAATTCAAGTATGGGGAAGCAAGTACCTCAAGGGCTTTCCTGCGAGAAGTTGACTGGATTCTCATAAAATATACTTTTGGATTTAGTGCTGGACTTCCAAGAAATAAGGGAGATCTCTAAGCACTTCTAAATAAACAGAGGCAAAAATCTGTGCGCTGAAACCAGAGCAGTGAGGAGCAAACAAGTAAAAGGTGGATTTCCTTAAAAGCAAATACTAACATCAATATTAGATCAGGTGAATTAAGACTCAGGCTAATGGTAAAGTAGTAAATCTGACCCATCGTTGCCTGTATAAAACAGAAACTCTAAAACTGTGAAGTAGTCCAAGGTGGGAAGTGATCCCTGCCTGGTTCTTAGCAGAAACAAAGATAAAACCAAAGATTAACGTCAACCAGGCAAATACAAACTCGCAACCAAAGATCATCAAATATATACCAAAAAAAACCCACAAAAGTGAAAAACTGCAGAAATAGGTCCTCAAAGACTTCTAATATTAAATATTTAAGATACAGAGTATTAAAGTATCCCTGATTAGATGTTAACAATAAAAGAAGTAAACACAAATTTAAACAGGAAATAAGAGACTAGAAATAAAGTTAGCAGATGTTAAAAGAAATATATTTTTAGAGATGAAAAATGTATTTGCTAAAATGAAAAAAATTCTGAAGAGCTTATTTAAACCACAGATTAGCACAAATGAAAAAATTAGTGAACTGGAAGGTAGATCAGATGAAATCACACAGAATACAGTACAGAGGGACAAAGAGATAGAGACTAGGAAAAGATGCTAATCTTTTATGGAGAATAGAACCACAAGAACATTTAATCAGAGTCACAGAAAGAGAGAAAAGATGAGAGGTGATATTTGAAGAGTATTTTCCAGAACCGATTAAATGCATGAATTCACATGTATAAATGAAATCTAGAGGTAGATGCATTGTAGAAAAGCTGTAAAATATCAAAGACAAAGAGAAGATAACCCACCAAATAATAAAAATTACTTGGCAGCCACATCTTAACAGCAACAATGGAAATTAGAAGAGAAAAAATAATTGACTCCAAATTGGGTACCCTGGTAAAATATCTTTTAGAATAAAGGTGAAATTAAGACTTTATTTTAGAAAACCAAAAACTATGCACATTGACAATAACAGACTGCCACTAAAGGACTTTGTAAAATTTGTACTTCAGAAAAAAGGAAAAATGCCATCAGAAGGAAATTCTGAAATGTAAAAAGAACAGGAAGGCAAAGAAACCAAAAATGTAGCTAAATATGTTTGGATTATATCTGTAGAGAGTAATCAAGAGTTATTTAATTAGTAGTATTAGAAATGACAGAAATAAAAACAATGCAGACAATGACACGCAAGTCAGGAGAGATGGAGTTAAAGGCATTACATTTCTAATATTGTTTTTGAGATGGATTAAAATATTAACTTTTTTTTCGTTGTTGTTGTTGTTGTTTTTTGTTTTTGGAGGAAGATTAGCCCTGAGCTAACTACTGCCAGTCCTCCTCTTTTTGCTGAGGAAGCCTGGCTCTGAGCTAACATCCGTGCCCATCTTCCTCTAGTTTATACGTGGAACGCCTACCACAGCATGGCTGCCAAGCAGTGCCATGTCCGCACCCGGGATCTGAACCAGCGAACCCCGGGCCGCCGAGAAGCGGAACGTGCGAACTTAACCGCTGCGCCACCGGGCCGGCCCCTAAAATATTAACTTTTTTTTTAAGCATGTGTGGTAACGAGTTAAAGAGTTATGACTAAGAAATGGCAATAGTGTATCTAAATTTTGACCAGTGTGGGGGGAATGAAATAAAACAAAATAACAAAGGAAAAGGAAAGACAAAGAGGCCAATAAAAAAAGAAAACAAAAGAAAGAAAGGAAAAAGAACTCTAAGAGGAAAAGGACACATAAAAAGCAAGAATAAAAGAGGTGAAATGAGTCTAACTATATTAATAACCACAATGAAGTTAAATGTTCTAAATTTGCTAGTTAGAAGACAGAGGTTGTCAGATTGGGTACAAAATAAAATGAAAATCCTGCTGCATACTATTTACATTAGACAGGCTTTAAAGACACAGCATGTTTTATATTAAAAAATGGAAAAATTACGGCAGGCCACCAATGGCCTTAACCAAATAATTTACCCTTAAAATAAATTTGTAATACTGGCGATTAAAAAGAGGTATATAAGAATAAAAGATGTATGACTTTTATAGAGAAAATTATAAATATACTCTGAAATACATTATAGAAGATCTAAATAAATGATGACACATACTCATCACTTAGACTCAGTATGTCAAAGACGATGGCTCTCTCTAAATAATCCGTATATTCAATGAAATTCCACTTAAAATACCAATAGGATATTTTTGAAGAACTTGGCACAACTCTGATTCTAAAATTTATAAAGCAGAAATAAATGCCAAGACCCTCCTGCAACAAAAATAAAGTGTGTGTGTGGGGTCGCATTATTAGATAACAAGACTTGTTATAAAGCTGTAATAATCAAGATTTCGTACTACTGTAAGAGAGCGAGAGAAATTGACCCGTGGAACAGTATACATTGCCAATAAATAGACTGATATAATGTGGAAGTTTGATAAATGAAGGAAGTGGTCTTGTAGGGGTAATTATAGACTATTCAGGAAAAGATGCTGGGACAATCAGTTACAAAAATTGTAGCAAAAGAAGATATAGATCCCCAACTTGGATTATGCACAAAAATTAGTTTAATGTGAAAAATAAAACAAATTTTTAAAAGAAAATGTCAGTAAATACTTTTATCAGTTCAAAGTTAGGCTTTCTTAGATGTAAAATATGAAACAAAAGCTGATAAGTTCTAATTTATAAAAGTAAAGAATTTCTCTTCATTTAAAGACACCAAAGAGAAAATGAAAGCAAGTTACAGATTGAAGTAGATATTTGTAGTGTGTCCAGCTTTGTGAAGAACTCCTAAAAATTGATAATATAAGGACAACTGCCGAAGTTCTGGTTATGTGTGTGACATCTCCTCATCCTCAAGACTTCAGTCTAGAGACTATTCAAGAGACAGAGAAGGGATAGTGAAACCATTGGGAATGACTAATCTCCTAGACTTTGGGGATTACCATTGAAATGATTTTCTTGGACCATGAGCAGGTCGAATTTAGGGAATTTTCAATTTACGTACTTTCTTGAAATATGACAATTGCAGTAACTTTGTAATTCTTGCTTCTGATTGTATACTCATGAAAAAATATGGTCAGATGGGTACAGAACGATGTTAAGACTGAAGAGAAATTGCTTTTGAGCAAGTCATTAAGAAAAACAAAACATGTTCTTCACCAGTGTTGAAGATAAAATAGATGTAGATTTTTTTCACAAACTATAAAAAATAATGTGAGCAAAGCATGAAAAATTGTTTCCAAGACTAGTTGTCAGACAAACATGATTAATCACTTGTGTTCATTGTCATCATCAGGGAGAGTATGCTTTGCATCCTTGTCATCCGCCTTCCTGCTTTAGGGACTTTGGTCTCCTTCATCTCTCTCCCCACAAGCTCTCAAAATTTAGAATGTTCTTCCCATCCTTTTTTTGCCACACAAACTGTAGCCACCTGTCAAGGTCCAGTTGAAAGCCATCATTCCTTGTGAAGCCTTCATTGACCTCACCAATGAGAGACTGTTTCTCTCCTTTTAATTTGTGTACAACATATTGCTTAGACTTACTTTATATGCTTGCTCTCATTAAAAAACTATTCATGTGCATCGTGTAGTCTCTGTATTGCAAGCCCCTGGGGGACAATGCATTCTCTTTTGACTTACTTTGGATTTTTTCCCCCGACCCCTTCCCTTCCACTTTCCTCTCCTCTCTTTTCTTTTTAAGTGTAGAGCTTGACTTTCGTTGTCATCTTAGAGAGAATAACAGTGTTTCCTATATCTATCAAGGAGAGAGTAGAAATAGTCCCAAATTTCTTTCATTGGAATTTAGATTTCAGATAAGAAAGTCTATTTTTTTAAAAAATTCAATGGTCTCTCACCATAATAAGAGAATAATAACTTAACTAACCAACAAAATATGCATATATGCTGTATCATTTTTTCATCATTTAAATGGATGATACTTTTAAAGCACTTTCCTTTAAGTTGCTAAATTCCTCTAAGACGGCATGTCTTAAACTGGTTTCTGTAGGCCATTGGGGGTTCAACCACAGACATGTTCTCAGAGATCCAAGGGCTGTCTGAGAGAAATTTAAAATACTGTAGTTTTATTTAATGAGAATTTAAAACTTAATATAAGCACCTTTTCTTTGGGTGAGGAAGATTAGCCCTGAGATAACATCTGTGCTCACTTTCTATATGTGGGATGCCTGCAGTAGCATGTCTTGATAAGCAGTGTGTATGTCTACACCCAGGATCCAAACCTGTGAACCCAGGGCCACAAAAGCAGAGCATGCAAATCCAGCCACTATGCCACTGGGCTGGCCCCCCATGAGCAAATTTTGAATTGTCTGGATAACCACCTTATAACTAGATATTGCTTCTCAGCCTGAGAAATCTAATTTGTGTTTATATATACAACTGTGCTGCTGCTAAGTAAGCACCCAGAGTGCACACATTTAACTTCTAATTTGTTGTAAAACAAATCTAGTTGCCATTAGGTGAATAGCAATCATAATATCAAAATGACAATCATTGCCTCGTGTCTGCCATGGTACTCATTTTGAATAGTTTTAATAAATGCAAAATTTCTCCTTTACAATAATAATTCCCAACTGAAGACTTTTTTCATAGAATAAGACTTTAATTTCTTACATTATTTAGTGAATTAAGACTCTCAATTGCCATAATGAAAAATGATATGGTGTTGAAAAAATAATACTACTTTAATTATCTGAAGTTAATAAGAAAAGAGCAAAGGTAGCTTTGAAGGAAAGATATGTTCACATTGAAAGAAACCCCAATGACGTCACAGTGTGTGCTATAAATCAGTTTCCAGGTGCCTCAAATAGAGGAAAACTTTGAGGGAACCAATTTACCGTTATAACAATGTGGTACAGCAAGCTTAAGTCAAAGAACTTGTGCCATTCCTGCTGTGACATAAGCTTTCCAAGTTGCAATTGTGTTTCAAGAAAACAATATCATCTAATTTCTCAAGTTAAATAAATATACTTTGATTCGTATTAGTTTTGAAGTTGTGTTAGAATTAATTTACAAACTCACTCTGGTTTCATAGTAAAGCAAGAGCTATATCTTCTAAGAATTTCTTCCTACTTTTATAATTTTACATCCTTAAAGAATATTAAAATTAGAGCAAGTTCAGTCTGCACGGTTGGGTATGTAAGGTTTTTCCTCTGTAAGGGTCCCTGTAATTATTTAACTGTAAGAAGTTGTATTCTATGGACCATTGGTAGCCACAATCAGGACGTCGTGTCGCTAAAGACGTTTGGATCATTGGTTCAATCAAGAAATAGTTCACACTCTAGGTTTTTAACACAGGAAGATATTTAATTCAGAACTTACACCCTTAGGGATAAAGAAGTAAAGATCTGGGTAAGACTCTGTGAGTTCTCAGGCTGACAATTAGCTTTTAGAGTGTCAGGAAGTTGTAGGAATGTGGGGATCAAGACCAGCAATGATCACAGCTGCCTACAACACTGAGGTGGTTGATTTACTAGGAAATGCCTGGAGGCAGCTTCAAAATCTCGTATCTGCCGAAGTCCATGTGTCTACTTGTTGCTACTGGAAGAGCAATTTTTTTTCATTTCCAACTTTCAAATCCCAGTTAGAGACTCTCCTTGGTAGACTATTTCTTGAAACCCAGTTAGTTGGGGATTTGGGGGCAATGTAGTTCTTGGCTTTCAGTTCCTGAGCTAGAGGAAAGAACACAGAAGGATGTAGGTATGGTACTATGTTGCCAAAAGTCAATTTGTCACAGTCTATTCCTTTGACTATTAGCATCAGCACACATGCTTCTACCAATATTTGAATTCCAAAAAGCCCCAGTAACAATATCATATTTTTAGCTAACGTGACATTATAACCACCTTCCCAAATTGGAAAGAATCCAAGCCCCATAAGTCATGCTATTCTGGGTGATGTTCATTTATTTTTCATTGAATAAAAATTCTACCTTGATATTCTGTAAACTGAGGGTAAACTTAGAAAACTTTCACTTTTGCCTATGATGGAATAGCTAATAGCAGAACAATACTCTCATTAAGAATAACAAAAAGCTAGAAAAAATCTGAAAATAAATCTATTTGAAGGTATCATAGAACTTCTGAGGACAAGGTCTCAGATGTAGGCGACACTCATTGAACCTAACTTTCTGTATGCTCCGTTTCCCCTTGGGGAATTTGCCCATTTTGGGCACTGGGAAAGATACTGATAAGCCAGGCAGAGGGCAACTTCCAAGAGGTAAATAAGCCAGTAGATTTGGGCAATATCATGGGATTGGGGAGTAAAAATTGAAGTTCAAGGGGCCAGTCTGGTGGCATAGTGGTTGAGTTCGCACACTCCACTTTGGCAGCCAGGGGTTCATGGGTTTGAATTCTGAGTGTAGACCTACACACTGCTCATCAAGCCATGCTGTGGTGGCATCCCACATACAAAAATTAGAGGAAAGTTGGCACAGATGATAGCTCAGAGACAATCTTCCTCAAGCAAAAAGAAGAAGATTGGCAATATATGATAGCTCAGGGCCAATATTCCTCACCAAAAGAAAAAAAAAAGAGAATGCTAAAGGATCAAGAAGCCAAATAAAAAGTGGCTGAAAATCAGAGCATAGTTTCCAGTAGTCTCATGGTTTTGGGAGATAATCATTGTAGTTCACCAACTAAGAGGGAGGGCCCCTCAGAAACACCTTAAAGTTTCAATTAGGAGTCTCTGGAAGACTTTACCTTAGGAATCAGGGCAAAACACAACTAAACTAAGCTTTACAAGAGCTGGAAACTTACCCTCAAGTGAGCTGTGCCCTTATTAGATTGAGATGGCCTGCCCTTGAAAGCAGTAAATGTGGATCATCTTTGGAGGAAAGTATCATCCAGAACCATGAAGATTTCTCATTGACAATGTCTAGGCTTTCATGAAAAATTGTGGGCGTTACAAAAATTAGGAGCAAGCGAAAGATAGATAATGAAAACATAGTCAGATTGAATTTTTAGAATTAAAAATGCAATAATTGAATTTACAAGCCTACCAGATGGTATAACAGATCAAAAGGAAATTGATAAGCTTAAAAATGGGTCAGTAAACATATTTAGCTTGAAGTATGGAAAGAATAAAATTTAAAGTACATATGTGAAGGTAAGACACAAGGCAAGTACATCTAGCATGCATTTAGTTGGAGTCTCAGAAGGAGAGAAAACTAGGAATGGAGAAGAAGCAGTATTTGAAGAGATAATGGATGAGAACTCTTCAAATCCTGAAATGTCAGTAAGTATAAAGGCCCTTTAAAAATTATTCATGTGTGTATATATATTTCATATATATGTTCATATATATGAAATGTATAAAATAAACAAAGGAAAATAGGTTCTATTAAAATGTAGAACTAAAATATATGACAACAAGAACACAAAGGGTGGGAGGGTAGTAATTGAAAAAATATTTCCATAAAGTTTCTAAGCTTTTCATAAATAAAAAGAATATTTTTTGAATGTAAACTGTGATACATTAAACATCATATTATAATCTCTAAAGCAATCAATAAAAAAGAATCCATCCAGGTATAACTGGAAAGTCATTATATGCACTCAGAGCAAGTCTCCCAAACACATGAGGTAAAAATTGATAGAACTAAAGAAAATTATAAAGAAATCCAGAATCATAGTGGGAGGTTCAGCAACAGATAGACTAGTAGACAAAAAGCTGTAAGGATACAAAAATTTGAAAAACTTTTTCAACCAACTTGATCTAATTTAATTGTATGGAATAATGCATCCAACAAAAAGACAAAATAGATTCTTCTCTGATGCACATGAAACATTCAATGAAATAGACAAAATTTTGGTCATAAAATAAGATTTACTGTTTCAAATGATTGAAATTCTACAGAGTATGTTTTCTAACTAAGATGGTATTAAATTAAAAACCAATAAAAATAAGATAACTAGAAAATCTCCAAATATTTGGAAATGAAATAATACACTCACTTATAATTCCTGGGAGAAAGAAGTAACAAAAGAAATTAGAAAACATTTTAAATTGAATGATTGTAAAAACACAATTTACCAAAATTCATAGGATGCTGCTAAATCCGTCTTTGAAAGATAATTTATAGCTTTAAATTTACATATTAAAAAAGAAGAAAAGGATAAATCATTGACCCTATTTCCACCTTAAGAAGCAAGAAAAAATACAAGTAAAACTAAAAGCAGAAGAAAAGATATAATAGAAAAAGAATGGAAATCAATGAAATAGAGAAAATAACTGAAACCAAAAGTGAGTTCTTTGAAATGTTGAATAACATTGATAAATCTCTAGTTGACCAAGAAAAGTGAAAGAAAACATGCTACTAATATCAGAGATAAAAGAGGAGACGTCATGATATACCATACAGGCATTGAGGAAAATTAGAAGATACTATGAACAACTTTCTGGCAATAAATTATACAACTTAAGTGAAATGCACGAATTATTCTTCAAAAGACTCAAGTTGTTAAAACTGACTGACAAATAAATAGGAAAGTTTAATAACCCCATATTTCTCAGAGAAATTGAATTTGTAATTACATGCTTTCTTCTAAAGGACAATCCAGTCCCAGAAGGCTTTGTGGTTAATTCTATCACACATTAAGGAAAACAACAATAATAATAAACAATACCAATTCTATAGAAACTCTTTCAGGAAATAGAGAATGAAGGAACACTTCTCAACTAATTCTCTGAGGTTAATACAACCCTGATACCAAAACCAAACAAGGACATTACAGGAGAAGAGAAGTGCAAAATAATATCTTTCATAAATGTAGACCCAGAAATCCTTAACATGATATTAGCAAAGAAAATCCTACAGTATTCTAAAATTATAGTATTCTATGATCAAATCGGATTTATCCCAAGAAGGCAAGGTTGAATTAACATATGACAATCAATTAATATAATTCACCACACTAATAGCTTAAAAGAGAGAAATTATATAATCATTTTAATAGATTTATAAAAAGCATTTGACAAAATACATCACCCATTTCTGATAAAAAGTGTCAACAGACTAGGAATAGAAGAAAACTTCATCAATTTGATAAATGACGCTCATAGAAATCCTTTGGAAAATATCATATTTAATGAAGAAAGATTAAATGCTTTTCTCTAAGATTGAAAATAAGAAAAAGAATGTCCATTCTCACCACTTCTGTTCAACATTGTATTGGAATGCCTAGCCAGTGCAAGAAGAAAAAATAGATGGAAGGCATGTAAATTGGAAAGGAAAAGGTAAAACTCTTTATTTGCAGATGGCATAATTTCATAACTAAAAATCAAAAATAAAATTATAGAACTAATACCTGAATTTGGTAATATTATAGGACACAAAGTGAACATATAAAATTCAATTTTCTTTCTGTATGTTAGCAATAAAAAAGTAGAAAATAGAATTTTAAAACTATCAAAATCATCAAATATCTAGTGATAGATTATGAAATATGTGTAGGACTTCTACACCAAAAAAAAGCTGTTGAGAGGAATTAAAGATCTAAATAGACAGATGGAGAGATGTACTATGTTCATGGATTACAACACTCAATATTAAGATATCAATTCCCCTTGAATTGTTATATAGATTCAATACAATCTCAATCAAAATACCAGCAGGGTTTCTAATAGAAACTGACAAGATAATTTGGCAAGGCCACAGAGGGTGTGATGTTAGTTTTATGTGTCACCTTGGCTAGGCTATAGTACCCAGTTATTCAATTAAACACTAATTTCAGTGCAAGTGTTTTATAGATGTGGTTAACATCCATAATCAGTTGATTAAAGTAAAGGAGGTTATCCTTGATAATGTTGCTGGACCCCACGCAACTGGGTGAAAGGTTTTAACAGAAAAATTGTGGTTTCTTTGAGGAAGAAGAAATTCTGCCTCAAGATTGTAGTATCAGCTCCTGCCTAAGAGTTTAGAGTCTGTCGACCTGCCCTACAGATTTTGGACTTGGCAGCCATCACAACTGTGTAAGTCATACCTTGAGGTAAATCTCTTTATGTACATAGTCAAATGTCACTTAACAATGGGGATATGTTCTGAGAAGTGCATCATTAGGTGATTTTGTTGTTGTGTGAACATCATAGAGTGTATTTACACAAACTTAGAGGGTATGGCCTACTATACACCTAGGCTATATGGCATTAATCTTATCGGACCACTGTTGTATATGTGATTCATCATTGACCGAAACATTATACAGCACATGGCTATATGTATATGTCTATTGGTCTGTTTCTCTGGAGAAGCCTGACTGATACAGATGGCCAAAACAATCTTACAGATTAAGAACAAAATTGGAAAACTCATTCTACCAGACTTCAAGACTTGCTGCTACAAAAGTATAGTAATCAAGAAAGTATAGTATTGACAATGTAGAATTATTGATTAAAAAAGTTGATCAATGAAACATCATAGAGAGTCTGCAAATATATAGTCAAAAGATTTTCCACAGAGATGACAAAGCAACTTAATGGAGAAAGTAAGAATTCAACAAAGGGTGCTGGAACAACTGGATATCTATATGTCAAAAAAATGTACCTCTACCCATCTCTTGCACCACACAGAAATCAACTGGAGATGGTTCATAGACCTGAAAAAAAATAGGTCAAAACAATAACGTTACTTGAATAAAACATAAAAGCACATTTTTGTGATTTCAGTTAGATAATATTTCTCAGAGAAGACACAGAAAACATAAATCATAAAATTTAAAAAAAAGATACATTGGACTTCATTTAAAAAAACCTTCTGCTCATCAAAAAACAAAAACAAAACCACCATTAAGAAAAATAAAAGACAAGCCATGGCCAAACAACCCAATAAAAATGGGCAAAAGAGAATTCACCAGAAACAACAGAGAATACCAAATGTTGGAGAGGATGTGGAGCCACCAGAACTCTCAAATATTGCTGGCCAGAGTGGAAATGGTACAATCACTTGGGAAAACAATTTGTCCAGTTCTTTAAAAGTTAAAAAATACACTTATCCTATGACCCAGAAATTTCCATTCCTACGTATTTATCCAAGATAAATGAAAACATGTTTAGACAAAAAGTCTTATTCAGGATTGTTCATGGCAGCTTTATTCATAAATGCCAAACCAGGAAACAGTTCAGATACCCATCATGGGTAAATACATTCATACACTAATACTAATTAGAATACTACAGAATGAGAAGGAATAGCTATTGACACATGCAACAACATGAATGAATCTCTAAAATATCTTGTGAGTCACATAAGCCAAATCAAAATTTATGTACTGTTTGATTCCATTTATATGAACTTTTATAGTAGGAAAATCTAATCTATGGTGAAGGAAATCACGTCAGTGGTTTCTTCTGAGGAGGTGAGGACTGACTAGGAAGGGCAAAAAGGGAATTTTGGGGGTGGTGGAAAAGTTTTACATCATGCTGTGCATTCATCAGAACTGACTAAATGGTATTCTTAAGATCTCAGCCTTCTCTCTATGTGAATTATACCTAAAAAGAAAAAAAGGCAAAGGTGAAATAAGGAAATTTTCAGATAAACAAAAACAGAAAATTTGTCATCAGCTGATAAGCACTAAAGTAAACCCTAAAGGATTTTCTTTAGAAAGAAAAAAATGATCCCAGACAGAGACACAGAAATGCAGGAAAGAATGAAGAGCAGAAAAAGTAAATATGTGAGCAAATCTAAACAAATATTGCATACAAAACAATTTTGGTACTTAAAATACATATGGAAACAAAATGCTTGATAATAATAACACAAAAGATAAGAAGGTGGTAAATGTGCACTAAAGTTCTAGCATTGTCTAGAAGTGGTGAAAGTATGAATCTAAGTTGTCCTCTAATAATGTGAGGATGCATTTTATAATCTCAATCAGGGAAGGATTACAATGAGTAATATGTAATAAAGGATTTATTTTATTGATTAGACCTTAACCTGATTATGGAAGCTGGGAAGAAGTCTTTAAAAGGCTGTTAGCATGCATCTGATGATGGTCTGAGCTCACTGTTGGTCCGCATGGCTGGCAATCAGGAAGAAAAGCTGGGGGTAAAGGAGGAGACAATCAGAAAAACTGGAATCCACAAAGACAGACTCGACTCTGTCTGACTCGCACCACCTCCCATCTCAACGATGCAGGTGTCCTTCAGAACAAAGCTGCTGATCTTTAGTGAAGAGTTGCATGGGTGCCTGATCTGAGCCTTAGAGAAGCGGAAGGCGGTGACCCACCAGAAGCTGAATTCACTGCAGGCCCTACTGCCACCCAATGCCAACCAAGTGAGTTGGCAAAAGATGTTTTTTGGAAGCCAAGATTCAAGTGGTAGGTATACTTATTGCCAACTAGGATGTCACTGCTCCCAGGAACTCTTAGTGGACAGAGCTAGGGAACACACACACATACACACATTCAAGTCTATATTTATTTCTCTCTCTCTCTCTCCTGAAAGCTGTGAGTTCACGCTGATATTTCTAATTCCAATTCAACATTATGGAGTTTATTCTACTTTTCTCTCTTTTCATATTCATAACTTTCTTTTCCAACAGTGAGAAACCTGACTCCCATTATCCTCAATGTATTATTTGATGAATCCCCCTGTATGTAACTAATCTTCCACAGCTGACTCTGCCCCCACCCTGTATGGATGGCCTCTCACTGACCTGCTCCCCCCAGGCTCTGACACCCTCAGTAGGCTGTCACAGTGCTACAATCCATCATGTCATGGGGTCAGGGCTTGCGCAGGGAATAAACACCAAGGAGATGGGCAATTTGGGGCATCATCTTCGAATTCTGCCCGTCACACTGGACATCTGTTCCAAGTCTTCTTCAGCAAAAGTAGAACAACTGAGCCCTCTTTAGTGCTGTCCCTGAGAAAGGCAGTATGAATTAGAGCATATTCAGAGAAGAGAATGTTCTTGAAACGTTGACATAGAAGGCAAGTCTGAAGGACTGAGGAGGTTTAATTTGCAGGAGGGGAGTCTTAGGAAGGACATTACTTGTTGACTTAAGATATTTGGAGTGTTGCCATTCAGATGACATTCACCATGTCCCTTGTTATGTTATTTTTTTTGCTCTTCCCCAGGCCATGCCTGAGATCCTTCCACTGTCCTTCCTTAGACGAAACTTGCCGGGCCCCCTCACCCAGAAGTTTCCTGGATGACTTAACTCGATCTCTCAGAGGTCCTCGCTGCTCTGACTCTTATGTAGATGGCCGTGGGGACAGATGTCTGCCTTTGGCTAGATGTCCCTGGTAATTCACCCTGAAGGTACACCAGGGCCAGAGATGTTTGGGTCCCACGGTCCAGGCCCAATGGGTATGGGATGAGCCTCTTTTGAAGGTGGCACTCCAGTTGCTTCCCCAGCTCACTGCTGAGAGTAAAATTTCCAGGAAGATGGAAACTGGCAAAGAGATCTGGGAGGCAAGGTGGTACCGGGTAAGTTTTGGAGTGGGAGAACTCAAGGATTCTTGACATTTTTGGAATAAACTCCACAAACTTTGTATCTTCTTTTGCTACAAGAACCGCACAACATGTTCAATTATTCAATTTCAAGGGAGTTGTAGACACACCTCGTTCAGTGCTCCATGAATGAGGGCTCGTGGAGAATGGAACTCCAGGAACCCTAATCTGCAATGGAGAAGAAGTTAGGATGAGTGAGAATGAAGGTTGAAGCTGGGCCTGGGGCTGTAGCTGGGCCGGATGTGGGGTGGTCACTGTGGGGTGCCAGTGGAGCTGAGGCATGGTCATGGGGTGGGACAGCCTCTAGGCAAGGGCAAGAGTGGGGATCCCTTAGCCTGCATTAGATCTGAGGGGCCATGAGGTGTCCCCCTGAGTAAGACAGAGGGGACTCTAGTGGGGAAGAACTACCAGGATGAGGACAATCACCACGCAGACTCGTGCATACGAGGGTACCCAGAAAAGCTGGCTCTGTGTCTGCTGCCCCCAGTGCCCACAGGCGGGATGCGGGGCTGCCTTGGCCTGTGCACCTGTGCCCTTTTGCCTTCCTTGCCCCCGAAGGGTGGGATGACTGTGGTGTTCTGCTTGTCCACAGGTGACTCTAAGGTGTTCCCAGACTTCACCTGGTTGCCTGACCTCAGGAGTTTTGGAAATGGTCCCCTCCTTCTCATTCTCCCAAATTTGGAAATCCTTTCCCTTGATGACTGATGTTTCCAGGTGCTCCTGGACATCAAGGAGGAGGAAAGAGTCTAACAGCCTCCACGTGCTGCTTGGAGGGCCTCCCCTGAGAGGGGCCTCTAGTGAATGGAGAGAAATGAACTACCGTAGGAGGAAGCAGCGGGAAGAGTGGGTGGATCACGACCAAAGGAGATGCCACCTCCAGGGGAAGGCTGAGCGGTCTATGCTGACACTGCAGGGGCACAGGATGCCAGCCAAACCAGCCTAACTGGAGAGGCCTGGGGTGCAGTAGGATTGAAATTGGGTTCGATCAAGTCTGAGTTAAAGTGGAGTTTGTCTGGGGTTTTGCAGCGACAGCAGGGGTCCCGATGACAGTCAGGCGAATTGGGAATTAATGGGGTGGGTCAAGTTATGTGGGAGAAGGACATCCTGACAGAGTGTGGTCGGGTGTGTAGATTGAGGCAGGGAGCAAGTGAAGTTGGGCTGGATAATAGGATTCAGTGTCTGAGTGTGCTTTGGGGTTAAAAAGGGAATGCCATATTCTCGGGGTGAAAAACAGTCTATTAAGAAATTGAGATCCAGTGGTAAAATGTGCTTTGATGACAGGGAAACATCCAATGTTGAGAGGGAAAGCAATAGTGATGGAGTGGGTGCATTGAGTGGGAGGGTGGAGGCCAGAGAGGAAGAGGTCAAGGTTAGAGAGGACTCTGGCAGGAGAGCTGGGATATCCCTGGGGGACACAGCGGGAGCAGCATCTTCCACCGGCTCCTACAACACGGGAAGCTCAACTCCCTTGGTCGTTGTGCAGTACCCCAACTGCAGAGGTGTTGGTGGGAAGTTTGCACAGAGCTGCCTTCAACAGGGAGCTTCCCCCGTGGCTGCAGGAGACAGGAGGCTCCACTGCAGGGGACAGGATGACGGCCAAGTTCACATTCCCTCACGTCCTGACTTCATTGTATTCTCTTACGCTCATTTTCCCTCCCTATGATACCCTGCCCCTGCCCCAGTCCAGGAAAGGCCTTATAGAGCCTACGCTGCATTTCTGCACTGAGTGAGTTCTGAGGTGGGTGAAACAAAGGCCAGCTCCTTGCCTCAGTCCTTTGGGGAACTGCCACAGGTTAGAACAGACTGACACCATTGTTTGAGAATATGGTTTTCTCTGTTTCCTCGGGAATCAGGGACCAGGGTTCCCACCCCCCCCCCCCCCCCCCCCCCCCCCCCCCGGGAACATGGGCTTCTTGCTTCATGACTGCCACCTGGAGGGGGTAGGGCAAGGAAGGGCAAGTAAAAACTCTGCAAAGCTCTCCTGTCATCTTTAAGTTGCCTTTTTTTTCATTCAGCTTTCCCTTGGTTGCTGTAAACCCCGTTTGAGTATTTCCCAGAGTTCTGAGAAAGTGGATTCTGACAGTTTTTTCTTGATTTTTCCATCTTTCCATGGATTGATGGGCTCTTGAAGCCCCCCACTTTACCATCTTCACTGAGGTCTCCCAGGAGGTTTTGCTAATTCCCAGGAAATTACACTCTCAGGACTTCTCTCCTCAACTGCAGCCTCCCCATATAATCTTTATTGGCCTGACATCAACCTAGAGAGAGAACTCAGCCACTCCTTTCCCAATTTCTCCCAAAGACTCCATTTTCACAAGGAAGCATCAGGGAGTGGAAATAAAGTGGATTTTATTAAGGATACGGTCGGGGTGACAGAGGGGGGGATGTGCGAGCACTCCCATGGCCCAAAGTGTAAAATCCCCTCTTCATGATTGTTTCTTCTTTTACAGTCCCTTTTGCGCCCCCATGTGCTTGAAGGCTCCCAACTCTCCCCTTTATCCCTGGACAGTCCCCAGCCTGCCAGCGAGTCTCCTCTCTCCAGTGTCCCTCCCTCCCTCCAACAATACAAAATATTCTCCTGGTCTTTTTCTTTCTTTTTTTTTTTTTTTGAGGAAGACTAGCCCTGAGCTAACTACTGCCAGTCCTCCTCTTTTTGCTGAGGAAGACTGGCCCTGAGCTAACATCCATGCCAATCTTCCACTACTTTATACGTGGGATGCCTACCACAGCATGGCTTTTGCCAAGCAGTTCCATGTCCACACCCCGGATCTGAACCCGCGAACCCTGGGCCACCAAGAAGCGGAACGTGCACACTTAACCGCTGTGCCCCTGGGCCGGCCCCCATCTCCTGTTTTTATACAGAGCAACTCTGCTGTCACAAGTCCCTCTCCCAGCCTGCACACCTAACGCCATCCTGATTTGAAGCCCAGCTGTGAGGCCATCTCTCTGATCTAGTGTGACGCCTTAAGAGAGCAGTGTAGTAATGTGGAGCACTTTTGTTTTGTTTTGAATCACACCATGTATATATGCATGTGCACACATATACACATACACACACGTGTGTGTGATTTATCTCTCCATAATGATACATTGGATTAGCTCAGCATAAAAAGGGTTCCAATTCATTTGTGTGCTGGCTCGTGAAAGCCATTGTGCGCATCCTCCCGTATTCGTAAGCAGGGCTGTACTGTTGGTGTCCTAAAATGGGCATTGGTGTGAATATTTACACCATGGAAAATCAACAAATGGTACAAATAAGGGCTATTTTCTTTTGATAGTGGGCTTTTCACTCTTCCAAGACTTGTGATGCTTACGGCTTCATTGTTAACATCACACTCTCCTGAAGTTCAGTGTCGTATCATTTCCTCGCTTTGAATTCATTATTTCCCATGATAATTCTAATGAATCAACTGCTGGCCCAAACCTTTCCCTCCCACATGAGGAAGCCTTATTAGAGCTGATAACTCCTTTTCTGCTTGTCTTCTCTGGCAACGACAGCTTCTTCCTAGTCCCTCCCCTCCAAAGAACATACACTTCAGGGCTCCCTTCTCACTCTCTTTTGCTGCAAGATGATGCTCTGCTCAGCAAAGACCCCCTCCCCCTTATTCTGACTTTCGCATTTATGGCCTGATTCTGGCCCCGACTGACCTTAAAGACCCAGGACGCCCATATCTAAAAACATCCTGCAATGTGTGAATATAGGTAAGCTCTAGGAAGAGAGAGCCAGAAACTTCCAGATGAGAAAAGGACTATAAAAATGGCCTATGTAGTAAATATTTCTAAAAACCATCAAGGTTCTAAAAGACCAAAGGAGGCTGAAGAATGTTAAATTTTAAAAGAGACCACAGAGACATAATATCTAAACACATTGTCTGATTTCATGCTGGATCCTGGGCCCTAGGCAAAACAATGCTGTAGAGGACACTATCGGGCAAATCGACGGAACTCAAATACAGAGCTTAGATTAAATAAAATTTCTGTATTAATGTTAAATTTGCTGAAGTTGGTAACTTCAGTACGTAAAGAAACCGTTATCTTGGATACACGCTCTGTAGTCCTAAGAGGTAAAAGACCATGTCGTATGCAACTTATTCTCAAACGTTAAGGAGAAAAATGATAATTATATATACATACAGCAAATCTGACAAAATATTAAGAATATGAGGACCTGGGTCAAGAATGTGAGTCTCTTCTTTATTATTTCTGTAATTTTGTTGTAAGTTTGCAATTATTTCCAAGTAAAATCTTTTAAACAAATTTTCCACAGAACCCCAGCAAACTCAGAACTTGGAGACTCCGAATAAGAAGGAAGGAAAGTGAAAGAAGCTCAAGTCTGGAAAATGCCTGTGGTGGGGATTGATAGTGGACTTCTATTCACCACACCGAGAGCTTTTTCGCTTAACTAAATCAATTCTAAGGCTATATGATAAATGAGCCGACAACAAAGATCTCTGTGGGTGAAACCATCAGATTCTGCTTCTCCTCACTGTCTAATACAGTCACCAGACTCAGCTTATTCTCTTCCACCCTGGACTCCATCACCTGCATTGAATCAGGGAGCCCAGTTCGGCCACAGCAGCTCTCACTGTCATTACTGGCCCACAGAGAAGAGCCACTGAAGATCTCTTCCAGGACGCTACTGCTCGCTTTACAAGTGTATTTCTCACTGCCTCAGTGAAGGGTCTTCTGGACCCTCTTTGGGTGGGTGAGCAATTCTTAGATGATATATCTACTCTAGCATTCCAATTTCCCTGGGCCTTGGATACTGTCTTCTACAACATACCAATGGAGTTCTGGCATTTCATCTTATTTAGTGTTTCAGCTATCAGATTTCAGTTAATTAACCAAACAAACTCTTAGAGCCACTCAAGCTGGCACATTGAATCCAAGATCTTGGCTTAGAACTCCCATATCAATGATTTCATCCTTGTCCAATGTTATAGTGCTTCCATCCTCGTCCAACACCCTTAGAATCCATTTCCATACATGTTCCTTAGGTTTCTGTCGATATAAATTGCAATATTTTGGTGTGATTCACATCTTCTCATGTTTCGCACTTTACAACTCACACCCTGGGGCCTGATGAGAATTGAATCTGGTTAAAGTCTAGAAGGAGGAAGTAGTACAGGTCTTCAGGAGCATCAGCAATCCCTTGCAAATACCTCAGGGGAAGCTATTGTAGCGATTTGAGGCAAAGGAATACTAATGTCAGTCAAGGAGAAAGGGCTTCCGCCTGCAAAGAGCCTCAGTGGAATTTAGGGGTTCACGGTCACCAGCTTCACTGGAATTTGTCCATATGTCCCAATTCTAATTTTTAGGATGCCGCTCTTTCTTAATCAATGTCCTAACTTGAACATCAGAAACCTTTGGGGTTGTGAGCCCCATTTGCCTTGTAATTCAGCTATCAGAAAGATTTGACTCTGAGCTTGTCTTTCAGAACTTTTGTCCCTATATCTACAGGAAAAAAGATTATTTGTAAGGATGTCACAGGAGCATTCCCATCCCTTATCCAGACCTCGAGCTGGGAATCAAAGCCCTGAGTTCATTTTCTTTCCCTACATTCTCTAGTTTACGTAGAAGCAGCTATTTATATTTCTTATTTCCACTAAAAAGTTCTGTGGAACTTTTTTCCTGGAGATTTAGCAACAAACAAGACAGAGACAGTCTCTACTTTTATTCAGCTTGGCTCCAAGGGGAAAGACAGATAGATGAAAAGTAAATTTTTATTAAATTTTCAAGAATTTCAGTACTTTGTTGGAAAACAAAATTGGGTAAGAAGACAGATATTGACAGGAAGGGCACTATTAGGTCTGGTGGCAATAAACACAGACTTTAGCTTGTATTGGTAAGAGTGTTTAAAAATAAAAATAAGTATAATCAGTGCCCCTAACTTTGGAGACAAACCGAAGTACTGAATGTGCTTCTATTTTTGACTTTTTCCTTAGCATGGTGAGTTGTTTGGGAAATGATTCAATAGTTATTTGTAGTTCCTAAATTCTCAACAGCAGTTGCCTCCTGATATGTGTCACTATATATTCTGAGTTGACATCTGCTATCTGAATCACCAAAATAGAGCCTTGTTTTAAAATTTATCCACTATTGGCTTATGTTTTATCTTACTCTAGGCCATGTTATCACTACATGTGACATCTCTGTATATGTGTTTGTGAAACTGGGATAAAGTTGGCAAAACTCGAGATGGAGGAAACTATCTATGAAACATGTTTTTGCATTAGAAGAACAGGAGGCATAAGCACGTTTGGAATAGAGAGAAGAAGAACAGAGAAGGCCAAGAGATACTGGAGAAATAGGATCTCACAAAGGAAAGTAAAATGCGAGTTAGGAACTTAAGTGTAATTCAGGCAACAACCTTTGAAGTTTAGATGACTACAGACTTTCATTATGGATTTTGGTCTCCAGCAACTAGATTATAATCTCCTTTAGGAATAAAGCCTTTGCCTAGTAGAGGAAGTCAGTTAATGTTCGTTGATGGTGATTTTAATGAAAATGTTCATGATGATGTTGTATTTGAGGAATGTTTCTCAAAATGGGACTTGACTTGGCAAACTTGTGTGCTGATAGAGAGATCAACACTCTGACCCACACTTTAGATATTGAAAGACCTGAGAGAAATAATTAATATGACTAAGTAATTGTGAAGCGTAGCATATTAATCTCCAGAGTGTTGTGCAACTAGAAAATGTGCAAACAAATAAAGTCATGGTATAGATTTTCACCACATTAAACAATATAGTTACGCGTACATATAATGTTGGATAGCTATCACTGCAATTCTTACAATGCTTTGTTAATAATTATTTTTAAGAACTCAAATAAATGTTAAGCCTTTCACTAATTCTCCATCCTACCAATCCCCAATTCCCTCTGTGACTAAAAGATCAACCAGTACCAGGAGAACCTCAGCAGATAAAGATAGGATTGCCTTTTTTTGCATTCTTCTGCCCCCGCATTTTCAGTTCATTTTGGGCCACCCAGATCCTTGCTGCTATTTCAAAACAGAAAAGCCTATTGATCGTTCGTACATCCTTGCTAAGGACTTGGTATAGTTCAGACAAGTCAGTAGTTGGCGTGTAAGCAGAAGATCTGACACTCATCCTAACCATCTGAACCAAAGGCCAGTATTCTTTTTACTCCACAACACAGCTCTGTGGTGTAAAGAGAAAGCAGGAAGGATGTCCCAGCCTGGTCACCCTTGGGCTGGGCTGTGTATGGAGGAGGGACTCATCTCGGATCTGGGAGTTTGGCACACCAGGTGTCCAGTGCCAGCTGCGCCTTGGTCTGGCTTTGTGAATCAGGCTGCGGTTGTCATACCACTGGATGTGTTTTCTCCCCAGATGGCCTTAGAGGCTCCTTCGAAAGCTCACATCACAATTCCTCCCTGTGGCACTCAGAGGCCAAAGCAAACGATTTGACTGTTTCCTAACCTCAACTCCAAAGTGCCTTGTAATATTAAAGCAGAATGTTTTGATTATCTTGCTTTGGGATCTGATAACGAAACTGTAGGAGAAAGTATTATTGTTTTTCAGCTCTCTTAAGTGGATGTGTTGCTTTTTTAAATTTTTTATTTTTTAGTGAGGAAGATTGGCCTTGAGCTAACATCTGTTGCCAATCTTCCTCTTTTTGCTTGAGGAAGACTCACCCTCAGCTAACATCTGTGCCACTCTTCCTCTATTTTGTATGTGGGACACTGCGACAGCATGGCTTGATGAGTGGTGTATAGGTCCTTGTGCGGGATACAAACCCATGAACCCCAGGTTGTCAAAGTGGAGCGTGCAAACTTAACCATTACGCCACTAGGCCAGCCTCTGGATTTGTTGCTTTTTATATTTTCTCCCTTCTCCATCTGGGCCTGTTCTGGTTCTCTATTGATTTGAGGGCATGCAAACATGGGCAATAAGGGTGAGTATTTCTACCGAAACAAAACAGGCCCCTATGCTTCAGCAGACTTTATTCTCAATTGTTTAATGAGAGTTTGTAAAGATTGGGAGCTTTCTACAGTCAGCACACAATTAAGAAGACCTACTATGTGTTGACTCTACTTTAGTCTCTAGCAATTGGAGGGAACCTGGACCTAGAGAGCCATTTGCATCTACATATTAAAATTATTGTACCTACGAGTATCTCAAGGATTTCTAGCTACCTGTGTTCTTCTAGGACTGAAGAAGTTGATGCAAACCAGCATTCTGAACACGCTTGATTATATTTAGGAGAATGATTTCTCACTTCTCGGGTTTTTGCTACAAATTTTAAGAATGAATAGCTGTTTTTGGAACTAAAAGTTTGGCAGCCCACTAATAAGGTGTAAAATGAAGAAAAACTAAAAACATCTCTGTCTTTTTGAAGTATGTGGAGCTATTTTACAGGAGTCGACTTCATTGGCAGAGCAATTCCATTAACAACCCTGCAGCACTCCCCTTGTTGGAATAACGCAAATTAGCATTTAACCCGAGAGGAAGGACACACGAAGTTACTTAACATTTACATAAAATTATGGAGTAAACTCCAAACAGGTCGCCCTGAAATGTATAATTACACTCAGCAGTCCTGTCAGCGTACATAGAAACAATTTTATTTCCAATCATCTTCTGCTTTTATTCACTCAGGAATGTATCATTAAAATTTCCACAGAACAATGAACCTTAATAGGTGCTAATGCAATTGTGAATTATGGTAATTGTTACCTAAATTAATCTCTGTTCTTTCCATTCCTTATTGCCCTATGCATAAGGAGTGTGAAAAAGATAATGTTGAAACTGACTTTTGTATAAATGGTGTAAAAGATTTATCTTATTTGATAAAAATTTCATGAGAACTTGCTACTTTTTAAAGTAGTTTACTTGGAAAAAAATGTTAGAATTGCTGCAAGTATGGTTTGTGGAGTCTTTAATTGGTGAAATTTGTGACAGAAAAAGGCCGTTGATGTGTTTAGGTCATCTTTGGTGCATGCATACTTAGGTATCCAGATAGCAAATGCACGTCCGCTGTGCATACATTGCCAGGGCAGGTGTGCCTTCATTCATACCCATATCTGTGCGTGTGGTCACTTTTTGTGTGTTTAGCTCTACTCATTCACATAAAGTGCATACAACTTGCTTGGTATAATGAAACCCACTGTTATGGGCTGAATCGTGTTCCCCTCCCCGAAGTTTATACATTGAAGCCCTAACTCTCAGTACCTCAGAATGTGACTGTATTTGGAGATAAGGCCTTTAAAGAGGTACTTGAGTTAAAATGAGGTCATTAGAGTGGACCCTAATCCAGTATGACTGGTGTCCTTATACAAAGAGGTGATTAGGACACACACACGCACAGAGGGAAGACCATGTGAGGACAGAGGGAGAAGGCAGCCACCTACAAGCCCAGGAGAGAGGCCTCAGAAGAAACCAACCCTGCCGACACCCTCGTCTCAGACGTCCAGCCTCCAGAACTGTGAGACAGTAAACGCCTGTTGCTCAAGCCACCCAGTCTGGTATTTTGTTATGGCAGCCCTTGCAAATAAATATACCACCTAGATTGGAAGTAAAGAAATACAGGTTAAATATATTTCAATTAAAAAAAAATAAATACAGTTTTTGTCCTGTCTCTGTCACTCCTAAGTTATGTTTGACTTTGGGCGTGTCATTTAATCTTCTCATTTATAATGCAGTCTAGTATTTGTATACTTGTTTATTTTAAACCACCCAGGGTCATATTCTTTTCTTTTGCTAACAGCACCTGAGTTTTCCCTGAGAAATACTTGCTGCTTGCTCTCAGCCCCCACAGTTTGGGTGGGGCTGGTCTGACGCCCCAGCTCTAGATAGGGCGTGTTAGTCAGGCCTGGCCAATCAGTATATTCCAAGCTCTCTGCCCACAATGACTGGCTCAAGAATGGACATATGACAGAGACTTGGACAATGAGATTCAATTGCAGGACTTACTTTGGAAGTCTTGAGCAATTAAGCACTCCCTTGAAGCTTCTGAGGCATGGGGGCGAGTGCCTGGGGCTCCCTGTAGCTGTCAGACAGCCAGGGGGAAGGGACAGACTGAGAATGAAGTCACCACAGAGAGACCTGAACCACAGAGAGAGAGAGATCAGTGCTGAAGACCCTGTGTGAAGCCTAGATCCAGGCTTGCCTGAAGCCAGTGATCCCCAGGACTCTGTCATTTTATTAATAAACCAGTTAATCCCTCCGTTCTTCTTCCACCTTCAGGCAGTTTGACTTGCATTTCTATCATTGTCGTTTAAATAGTCCTGAGTGATATATAATGGCTAACGCTTTGTCTCTTCCTCTGTGAAATGAGCGCACTCTTAAAACAGTAATTGTTTTTCCCCCAAATTAAGTATTACACAGAACCCAATATTTCTCTGGTGTGTTTGGGGAAGGAGGCGGGGGTGAGGGTGGGAAACAAAATCTGACCCATTTGATGTTCCGCTCATCCCCTGGCTCTGCGTGCACCCACTGGGAGGGAGGATCCAGATCTCTGCCGGACCTAGACTCACTGAGTCTTATGTATGTGTGAAGACCTGGATGTCTGAATGCGCAGGAACTTCCGGGCCAAAGTGGAGAGCAGGGTGAGGGGAAAATGCACTATTAGTCAGGTAAAGAAAACACCTACAGAGGTCACAGGCAGACACTTTCCCTCCAAGGGCGGCTGAAGTTGCCGGATGGTCAGAGGCAAGGACTGCACGTATGGTGCTTTACCTTCCAGATCCTTGAGACGATGTCCGGTCCATCGCTGGCAGGGCTCTAGGCTGTCAATTGCCAGCGGAACAATTGACTTTAGAACACTTATGGTCAGAGGTAGACTCGGGCCTGATAGTAGTGATAGAATTTAAAGAGCAATGCCAATGGTGCCACTAGAAAGTTGCCCAGCTTGGTGAAAATCCCCTCATGTTTAAGTGGAATGCATCACAATGAGTGATATTTTATTTTAAAGAAAATGTTTACTGGGCCTAGTCTAGGGTAAGCGTTGCCATTTATAGAAGTCTGTGGAGCAGTGATTGTTAACCAAATCAGAAGAGACTTTGAAAAAATGCATGAGCCTTCTACCCACCCACTCCCAAGCGAGCGTGGCAATCAATTTTGCGGGTTCTGTACTTTCAAAGCCCGTTTTCCTATCGGACCTCAGGCAAAAGGCCGTTGTTCTAGACAAATGTGTCACACCTGTGTTTGCTGATTTATTTTTTTAAGCTATTTGGATTTCCGGATCCAGATCCTTGAAATTGCCATTTAGGCAACACTGTTAATTCATTTCTTTGACTGCCATTAACTTTTTCTTTTATTTTGGAGGTTGCTTTGTCTCTGATCTTATTCGCCCCTGTGTGTAATCTAAGGAGGAATTCCTTCTTTATTCAACAAGTGTTTTTTGGGTGCCTGCTGTGTACCAGGAACTGTGGTAGACGCTGGTGATATAATGAGAGTGAAGACAGAGGGGCCTGGTGTCCCTGGATTGACGGACTGGTGGGAGAACACAGGACTGAGGTCATGCTAAATCAGCAGCCTCTAATAACGTCAGTTCTATCTGGAACGAGGGCACTGGATCTGTGGGGCCCAGAGCAGTGGGGGACTGGCGTTTGGAGGGGATGCTGGCACCTCAGGATGCACAAGGCTGCCACTGCGGCTGTTACAACTTTGCAGAAATGCTGAGGGCACCACAGGAAGGGAGACTTGGAAGGACTGAGGACTGTTAGGGTGGCCTGTCCTTTATCCAAGACCTCACGCTAGGGGCAGAACTAGAGTGAGGCGAGAGAGACACTTGGCTCCTGGGTGGAAAATTTATGGAGGCTCCAGAAAACCCCTTTGTAATCAGGATCCAACACAGCCAGGCTTAGAGTGAGGGAGTGAGGGGAGCCCCGCGAGGATTGGGTGGGACTCGGTCTTTATTTAAAATTTCGATGTTTTATTCATCATAGACATTTTGATATTTTGTTAATCTTGGATAAATTAATTTTGATCTTTAAAAAATATTACATTAAAATGTTATGTCTCTTGATTGCTAAGATTTTTGTTGCCCCGCCCCACCTTAAATTTTGTGGCCAAAGCGAGCGTCTCACTTGCCTCCCCCTAGTCCTGGCCGTGTCTCACAATGTCGTGACAGGTCACAGCACTTTGTTAAGAAATGTTTACAATGTATCATTTTTATAATTGACTTTCTGTAGGATGTGTACTCTTTATTTTTTATTGAGGTATACTTGACATATAACATTACATTAGTTTCACGAGTACAACATAAAGATTTGATATTTGTATGTATTGTGAAATGACCACCACAGTAAGTCTAGTTAACATCCATGTAACCATGTGACACAGGATGTGTACCCTTTAAATGTGTATTTTGCAGAAGACACGACATGTATATCGATGTATAGAATTTTTTTAGATACATATAATTAATTCGACCTCAAGGAATCCTTAACAAATGTAAAGTAAGTGTAATTTAGAGTCAGCAGATTGAGACACATAGAGCCTATATGTGCTTTGTTCTTTGACTCAACACTCCCGTTTGGCTGGGGCATCCCGCGGCACACCTGGTTCTGAGGTTTAGTCGTTCTCTCCATCTGTACTGGGTGGCTGTGAAGAACAGGTGAAGAAGACAGCTGACTGTGTGCCCCGTGGCCAAGACCGACATGCCTCTCCTGGAGACACTGTGTTTTCCCATTTCCCAGTCCCCTGGGCGATCTCTTGGTGCTCACCTCTGGCTTTATGTTGCCCTCATCTCTTCCTATTGCTCCAGATCCCACGTCTCTCTTTTCTTTTCTCCCTAATCTACTTGTTCCTTGATCTCTTCAACACCAGACTTTGCTTGCTGTTCCATCCCTGACTCCTCCATCACTGGCATGTATCTGTCTCCCACCCTACTTCTCCACCATCTGGGACAAGTTCTAGAAGCCTAATTAACTTGTAAAGTGTGTTTGGTTTGGATGGCAAAACCCATCTTTCTTCCCCATGACTCGACCCTCCTGACCTTTTCTCTTAAAACACTCATGTCGTATTTGCTACCCTGTGCTCACTTGTCATTAGTTTGTGTTGACAGTTTTATTGTTTCCTGGTGACCCCTGTCCATTCACAATTACTCTGGTATGTAGCGACCTATTTATTTCAAAGCTAAATGTGTAGAATAAAAATAAAACCAAAGATTCCACATTCTAGGGAGAAAAATCCCAATTTTTAAATATATAACCCGTTCAGTATATATAAATTCTATTATAATTTATTTCACTAAATTAGTTTGTAGGTCTCTTCAACATGTACAGATAACAGTAAATCTTGGCTTTTAGACTTCCTGGGCTCTTAAATTATGCATATAAATAAGCAAACATCTAATGCAAATTTTTCACAGAAGCCAAAATCAACCAAAAAAAGATATATCGCAACAATTACCAAATAAATGGCTTTAAAGTATTGACTATAAATGAAGATGATTCAGCCTTTCAAAATATCTTGGATTTTGACATAAAATAAATGTGTATTTAGGAAACTTATGTGTCCAAATCATAACTGGGGAATGAGAATAATGAAGAAAAATAGTTTGGTATGTAGCAGAATAGAGTGAAGACGAGGAGACCGAGATCTCTCTCTTAGTCACTGCCACTGATTTCAGAAGAAGCTTTGGGCAAAGTGTGTGCCATGTGGATGCTTCTTGCTGGTAAGTGGAAGACACAGGCTAAAAAGAATGGCTTCTACCTGGTAAACATTAAGGTTGATATAAATTAGCATCCCATAGTCACAGGCTTATATTTAAGGAAATCATTTATCTCTGGTTCCATTCCTGTTATGAATTTAAATAGTAAGGGACTGTCATTTGCTTTTAAAAGTTGAAAGGGGAGCCCCGATGGCCTAGGGGTTAAAGTTCAGTGCTCTCCTTGCTTCAGTGGCCCGGGTTTGCTCCTGGTCTTGGAATCACACCACTTGTCTGTCAGTTGCCATGCTGTGGCAGTGGCTCACATAGAACTAGAACGACTTACAACTAGTATTTATAACCATGTACTGGGGCTTTGGAGAAAGAAAAGAAAAAGTTGAACGGGCAGCATAAAGATACAGACAGAAAAAAAAGTATGGTATGTTCCGTAGGAGGCCAGGAAGTTTGGTATTTTTCTAGATACAAGGAGTTATTCTTCTACATATATATATACTCTTTAGATGGAGACATCTCAAAACTCTGTGGGAGTCTTATTTTTTGGAGAATAGACTAAGAATTAGAACATGTCTATTTGTAGAAGCATGGCCCTTGATAGTTTATCTTTGGGTTAATTGATAAGTTTTATGAGTCACCAAGACTTTCTCCCAAGTTTCTTCAGAGAAGTAAAGGAGGCAAAAGTAACACTTCTCCGGTGCTTTGGGATCCTTGGTAAGAAGCTATGTGAGAAACACAAAGTATCACTCTCGTTTGGCAATCGTGATTCTAAGGCATATTGAAGCAGACACTTGAGTGCTCCAAATGACAAGATAATCCAGATAAACTTTACGCGTCTTGCAGCTTTTGAAGTTTCTAAAGCCAAATAGAGTGGAAGGATAAAAGACAAACCAAGTTCCCAAGTTAGTTCATATTATGAACTTGGTGTTTCTGCTTCATATGATTCCCGGCTGCCAGCCATGACTACTACTGCCAAGCACCTAGAGTCAGCTGATCTGCATGTGGACAGCTCTATCACACATATGTGCTACGGATTACAAAAATCAGACTATCTTCTTATGCAACTTGTTCCCTTTTAATTAACATAGTACTGAGTAATTAAATATGCTTCTCTACAATATCAGTTGTAAAACCAAGATAGTTGTTCATTATATAGATGAATCAAAATGTGCTAGCCAATCCATTGTAATTGGATATTTACATTATGTATTAGAAGACTCCACCAACATACCAGAATGGAAACAGATTAGATTTGACCTTTTTAAGGTTCCTAAAGTTGTTGGTAAAAATGAAATCAATGGAAGGCCCAAGTGAATAGGACCAGGAGCCTTGAGAGGCTTACACAGTGGGTCAGAGGGGCTTGGTCCCTACAGAATTGGGGGGAAGCCTGGATGTTTAAGTAATAATCCACATGAAGTCATTGTGTAAACTGTATCAAATGTACAAAGTATGATACATTTAGCCAAAGAAATGATTATCTTTCAATATAGATGTGTTCCTGCTTTTTTCCAGCTGAAGGTATTAGCCTGTATCTAACGATTAGCTAAAGTTTATGCAGTTTTATTTTATTTTGAGTATATCTTTCTTAAAGGAGCCTTAATACGGACGTACGTATAATGCAGTCTAAAAAGGGGACAAAGCTTTATAATCAAATGAATACATGTAGATTTATGAAGTCTGGTGTCTTGTACAGTGCCCAGGGTAGCTAACTTGAATTACATTTCCCACAATACCCTTTCTTGTTTGGTTTGTGGGTCAAGTTGGCTGCTAGAAAAATTTGCACAAGATTTGGAAGGCCAAAGTGAAGCCAAAGCCCTTTAGTTATTTTCCGGAAGATTGGTATAACATGCCAGTATGGTGGCAGCTCTCATGCCTTGTCACTGACCTACCTTACTGCTGTGAGGCGGCACCCACACCCTTCCTGCCCCCAGCTCCAACCAGATCTGCTCCTTCAGCTGCTCTTTGAATCCTGGGCCACGTGTGCATGCAGCTCCTTGGTCAGAGCGAAGCTTTTCCTGCAGATCACCAAGGCATCAGGTTGGAGGCAGTGGAAAGCAGATGCAAGTTCCAGTTTGTTCTCATGGGTTCCAGTTTGTCTTTCCTCTCATCCTCATCCCGCTCCATTCCCAGCTGCAGTCTTACTGACCTACAGTAATTGCATAGACTGCTTCACCAACTCCTAGAAGTATGTACAGTGCAACCATTATAGTAAATTCCTGTTTGAGACCATTCATAGTTGTTCTACTTCTCTCCAATCAAATGCTAGTTCTTACAATAATAATAAAAAGAAAAGTACACACATATACATAAACACACATATGCATGCATATTGAACCTGAAAGGAAGCTTCAGAAAGATGCACATAGCAGCAAGGCCTCAGCCACTGAGGGATGGATTAGGGGTAGAGATTGAAGGAACCTTTGGTATAGGGGCCTGTGTGCAAGATGAGTGAGATGTATGAGAGAAATGATGGGACTTCTAAGAGGCCTGAGGGGGAGTGACCCTGTGGACCTGGAAACATGGGGCACAATTCCAAATGCAAGGGCTCTGAGTAGTTTAACAAAGAGAGAGCTTTATAAACGAGCAATTAGTGGACCAAAGTTTATGAACTTGGGATCCATAGCATACATCCAACACTTGTGTAAGAAAATTTAGGAAGGAGTGGGGGATTGCAATAGAGGGGTTATGGAAATAGGGAAAAGTGTAATGGACATTGCAAAGTTTGGGCTGCCTAGCAAACATTCCCTAATTGAAGGATACCAGGGCTGCTAGTGCACATGGAGACTCTGTGAATGTACAAAAGATGCCCCCTCAAGGCAGATGCCCAAGACAAGGGCACCTGGCTTGGAGATGGGAACAGATCCTGGCTTTATCCTCCCACTTCACCATTCAGCTGGTGCCTTTGCACTCTGAACATGCACAACTGTATGCACACTATCCTAACACTGTTAGCCCATGAGGTTCAGGTGGACAGACTCCAGCCCATCTCAAACATGGGAAGGGGCATTTGACCAACTCCTGGCTACATTCCCCCAGCTGATAATCTCAATGGATAAAGAGACCCTTATTTTCCCCAGAGAAATAGGGTCTTATTGGTCTGGCTTTGAGGAACATGCTTACCCCTTGACCTGTCCCAATAGCCAGAAATATGATCTCCTACTAGGCCTTTAGTATGGGCTGAATTGTGTCCTCTGCAAATTCATATGTTGAAATCCTTACCCCCAGTACTTCAGAATGTGATTGTATTTGGAGATAAGGCAATTACAGTAAAATTAGGTCATATGGGTGAGATCTAATCCAGTATGACTGGTGTCCTTATAAGAAGAGATTAGGGCACAGACACGCACAGAGGAAAGACCATGTGAAGACACACGGAGAAGATGACCATCTGCAAGCCAAGAAGAGAGGTCTCAGAAGACAACCCTACCGACACCATGATCTTGGACTTCTAGTTTCCAGAACTGTGAGGAAATAAATTTTTGTTGTTTAAACTACCCAGTCTCTAGTACTTTGTTACGACAACCCTAGAAAACTAAGATGGCATTGTTAGGTCTTATTAAACGACTCAATTTTTATAAAAGCATATCAACACAATCTCTGTGGTCTGTTTAGACATTTTTCTGTATTTAACAAGTGACATAAGCTAGCCCCACGGGGGGCACCCTCTTGAACTTGGGGCCCATCCACCATTTAGCAAAAATCAAGCTGAAACAACAATTATGAAGGGAAATTTGCTCAAAGGCCATTGATTTCCTAATTCTACTGGACAATCTAAAGCTTACCCCTGACCAAGCTCCATCAGTGAGCTGGATCCTCATCTGTACAGTGTTGGTTCAGCACTAGATTGTGTTTAATAAATTGCTTTTTTGTTGAAGTGTCATCAGCCTAGAGCAAAGAATATTCTAGAAGAGGTTCAAGAAGCACATTTGTGCATCTGCTGAAAGGTTGCTACTGAAAACACTGCATGGGATTTTTGCTAGGAGGACCCCAGGGAGAAATTTCTGACTAACTTAAACACCAAGAATATCTGCTCTTCTCATGATCAATTAATCCAGAGATTAACTTATTTTATTTTTGCAAGGATGGCTAGAAAGTTGTGTAATGGTTCTTAAACTTAATGGGCAAAAGAATCAAATAAGGAGCTAATTCTGAAAGTCTTCTTGAAAGTGAACAGGAAAATGTGACAAAATAGCCAGTTTAGCTGGTGTAATTAAAAAAGTTTAAACTGTTTCTTTTGGTAGTGTTCAACTCCTGTTAGGTAAAATTGGTTAGGCCCTGTCTTCCCTTTTTTTCTTGCCTAAGATGGCACCTGGATATATAAGGGTATATGAGGTGTCTCCTGTCCTTTCCTGATTCTTGGGTGTTGACTAGTTTCAGACCCCTTGTGCTCTACCATGCCTCCCACCTAGCCCTCTGACCAGGCCTCCAGTTCCACTTTCTACTGTGGTGTCATTCTTCCCCGGCACAGCAGGCCTCATGTCAGTCTGCCTGGCTCTTAACTCCAATGCTCACATGTCATGGGTCTTGAGGGAGGATCAGAAGTGCTAACCCAGATCACTCTGTTTAACCACATGGCCTGCCTTCTTCTTTTTTTTTTGGTGAGGAAGATGGGCCCTGAGCTAGCATCTGTTGCTGATCTTCCTCTCTTTGCTTGAGGATGATTGCTGCTGAGCTAACATCTGTACCAGTCTTCCTCTGTTTTTTCATATGTGGGATGCTGCCACAGCACGGCTTGATGAGTGGTGTGTAGGTCTGCACTGAGATTGAACCCGCAAACCCTGGGCTGCTGAAGTGGAGTGCATGAACTTAACCACTACACCACTGGGCTGGCCCTGGCCTGCTTTCTTAATTAGGCTGAGTGGCCGTAAGTTGGTGTGGGGTCCTCTGCACAGTCATCTCCTCCTTGAATCCCAAATGGAGAAAAAGGAGCAAAAGTCCCTTCTTTTCAAAGTTTCTTCCCTTATATAGCACAAATCACCCACTTTGGGCAAAAGTCTGAGAGGGAGACATCAGGAAACCAAGACGGAACACCTGAATCTCATTTCTTTCTTCCTCTTCTGTTCCCTGTAATTCCCCAAGCTGGAAGTGGGGAGCTTTTTGTTCTTTTTTTAAACTACATTTTGAGCTCCTTCTACAATTGAGCAAGAGATTTCCTGCCATTGCATTCACAGGTGGAAATGGAATTTTCTCAACACTAAGAAGAACTCAATGGGCATGGGTCCTCCAGGATTGGTTGTTGATATACTAAAGGAGGAAATAAAAGCATTTGGGAAATTATTTCTCTCTAAAAAATGCATGACTCTTAAGCTTATTGACTTTCTGCTCAATCCTATTTCCTATGTCAGATGCTGAATATCACATCAGTCTTTACTTTTATTTTTCTCTCCCCAACACATCTCCCCAAACAAATGGATGCTCTAGGACATGTACTTGGAAATGCAAGACAAATAAAGCACATTAATAATTTAGAAACTGTCTCCAATATATACTGCTATATTATAAATGATAATAAAAGATAAATATTAGAAAATAAAGAGAAAAAAAGAAAATGGCCTTGAAGGAAAGGAGGCAAAGTAAACAATAAACTCTAAGTGCTCAAACTGGTTTCTTCAGTCCTGGTTGCAGGGGACAGTCCTTAAAGCACAGATGCTGAGAAAGAACAGTTGGTATCTGGGACATATTTTGGGTGCCCTTATGGGGCATCAATTGGTAGACATAAATTACTTTGAAAATTAGATGTGGATTATGCTATGAGCTGATTGTGTTTGGCCTGGTGAGGTTTCAAGGGTTGAGTTCAGGCATTTCTAAGAGTATTAGGACAATGGCATGTAATCCAAATTTGCTTCAATTTTTTTCTTCATTTTTACAAAGTTTGATAAGACCATTCTCTTATCTTTCTTGATGACCTCAAAAGAATGTGGTGGAGAAAAAACTGAAGAATAGAGATCCCTTTAGAAGAAGGTCGAGACATTAAATTTATTACATCATTTATTCTTACACTTCAAGAATGGGCGGCTTTCTTGTTCTGTATCTTTAATAATGGAATCCTTGCAAATTGGTGGGCAGTTGAAGACTTTGAAAAGAAGTATGTCTCCCTATTTCATTTCACATTGTCTCACTTCTTGTTTTGATCAGGATTGAGATAAAAGGCGGCCTTAGACATGCACAGTCATTAGACAGGGCAGGAGGAGAGCCCTGGCTTGCGACATTAGGTGACAGATGATTCCATGTGAAGCCAGGCCTCAGCAAGAAAAAGTGGAGCACTTTATACTTACAGAGTAACCAGGGGATTTCGTAGCAGGATGATTCTCGTTCTGGGGCTTTATTATTTAGACTTGTTTAGCAACGTAGATATAAAATTCTTGAAGATTTTGAAAACTTTATAACTGATTTAATTATGAGCTCCTTCCTTTCCCTGTTTTTCCAAAAAAGAGTCCTTGTTTTGACAAAAAGTTGTTGCCGCTTTCAATTCCATCTTCACGTTGAACTTAAGATGTGGTTTTTGTTCCTTTTGCAACCTGCACACGGGGGGAGCCCTCTACCCCGGTCTGCATTTTCCCTCTCCAAGATCCCATCCTTTCTCTTTCCAAATCCTAGCCTTTCTTCAGAGTGTTTTTGTAACAATAGGGACATGTCGTCATTTTATTTTTTTTTATTTTTGGTTGAAATAAAGGTAGGCCATGAATATATTCTGGTGACACGGTTTGTAAATGAGAAATTTTTTTAAAGATGCCTTTCTTGATGAATCTATTAGTGTTGTATTGATTTAAAAAGAAAAACCTGATGCTAGGGTGGAGTCTCCTTTTCTCCCAAGCACCTCTGATCCCAGTGTACAAATAATGTTTATATTCCAGTTCAGCGAAAAAAAAAGGAACGTGAAAATATTTCATTGAAAGCTGACAGCTTTAACGAACTTTAAAGGTTAACCCTGGTGCTAGTTAGCATATCTATTCATGTCTCCATCAGTCTATTGAATTACTCAGCTGAACACGCACACAAAAGCAAAACTTGAAAAAAAATACCCAGAAAGCCAACATTAATAATTCATAAATACTGGAGGCTGGTGACTGACAATTTTCCCCCTACTGTGTTGAAGTCTGTTAGGAACTGAATCCCGATAGCTCCTAAGTTACTTTAGAAACTCAGGGAGCAACCCCGTCCTGGAATGTTAATGTTTCTGTAAGTGGTTAGCTACGGAAACGTATTGTGGATTTTCATCCCCTGGAGCACTTGTTCATGTTCCTCTGGATTAGTATAAGGTACAGCTTTTCATGAGATATTTAACTGACAGTTTTTATATTTGAATTTCACAAGCATCTACAGACCACAAAGAACTCCAAATTCAGCCATAATCCTCTGTTACAAAGTAAATCGGCATTTTTGAGCAGATTCCAGATACCAATTATAGCATTAATGAAGATATACAATCATGTTGTCTGCTCGGGCAGGATTAGAAGGGGTGTTGCTCCTGACAGGGCCGGACTGCCTCAGAATTCATTGCCTTCCTTCTTACATTTGCATAAAATTGTGCTTGTCAAAGCTTTCCATTAAAAATAGAAGCTATGAGCATCTTTAGATATTAACCGTTTTCCTGGGGACGTAAGAGACAAATACTACCACTGTTGCCTGACAATGAATTGATTTCAAGCTCTTGTATAGGAAGGATAAAAATTCAGGCTTGATGTTACTAGAAAGATCCAGCAAAGAGTTTCCATCAAAGACTGAGAAGGGGACTTGCCAGTTTCTCCCACTGGTACCAATTGCTTTTCTCACCTGGATTTGCTTCAAAAGGGGTTCCAAGGCTGTCATCTCTAGCTCATGGCTAGTATTTCTACCACTTTTCAATGGTTAAGCTCCCCTTCATGTTTTCTCATCCAGAGTTTCTAAATGTTATGCTTGCCCTTTGGAAAAAGCAATAGAGGTATGTGGATGACAGATCTTCTCAGACTCCGGAAATGGTTATTTTGACATGAGGTTTTCTGTGAGTTCTCACAAGCTAGTTTGTAAATGCAAAACTATGGTGGCGTTCCGATGTTAAAAACCCTTACGTGGCTTCCTAAATTGCAGTGTTAGAAATTGGTTTATATTAGGAACAGTTAGAGGAATAACTTAATCTCTGCCCTTGTTGGCAACAAGCTTGTTTCCATCTTCCTTAAATTGCAGTTATGGAAACAACCAGAAACGATTACACTAAGTCCTTCCTCATTAAAATCTTGGTCTCAGGAACTGCCGCTAAAGGGTGTAAGCTTCAAGAAGATTTGTAAGTTGTAGCACAGAAACTCGAAAATAATTGATTGATTAACTTAAAGCATTGGCTTCTGTGTTAAGCAATAAACAAAGCCCCAAACATCTACTGAGCTCCTTCCCTCTGTGAGAACTTCACCAGGGACAGTGAGCGTGTTAGTCCTCTGTAATTGATGTAGTTTGAAATCCTGCTCTGCTGGTTAAGAACTGGGTAAGTGCGGACAAACTGCCTAAACCTTCTGAGCCTCTGTTTTCTTGTCTGCAAATTGGGGACAATAACATTTACCTAATAGGATTGAAGTCCAGATTAAATTAGATAATGTAGATGAAACATTTAACAGAATTAACAGTAAATACTATTTTCCTTTCCCTTACATTAGAATCAGAATAAACTTTTCAAAATGTAGTGTGTGTGTGTGTGTGCATGTGTGTGTGTGTGCACACGTATTCCTCTCCTATAATCCTGTGAGGTAGAAGAAGCAGACATTGAAACTTCTATTTTGCAGATGAAGAAACGCAGGTACAATCGAGTTACATGACTTGTCCAAGCTTATATGTAATTCAGAATTGGAAGGTGTCTACACATTTTCTCCTTTATACTATTTCCAGGAGTATATACTGACTTTTTGCACTACCTTATAAGGAAGTTTGAATTAAATAATACAAGTACCTCATTCCTAATTATTTCAATCAAAATCAGTCATTATGCTAAAGGTTACAGGTTAATTTAATAGGAGAAAGAAAAATGTTTCAAAAATTACTGATGTGATATTTACTGATTTATACTTTTTAATAGAAAAAAACTTTAATAATTATAATAGCTAGTAGTTATTTGGGGCTAAGTATCAGGAATTGTGTTATGTGCTATACAAATATTAAAATTTTACTTCTCACTGCAATCCTATGATATCAATACTATTAGCATCTCCATTATACAGTTGAGGAAACAGAGGCACAGAAATGTTCAGTAAATACCACAAAAATCACCCATATAGAGGGTTTTATAAAGCTGCTTTTTGAACCTAGGAGTTGTAACCAGAATTCACATCACTTACTGTATAAATTTTGCTGCCTGATTGTTTATATGAAATATAAAATTAATTATGATAAAAGAGACAATAATGTCTCTAGGCGTTTGTGATTTGACTTTCCTTGAGGTTTGGTTTCAAAGTTTGTTAAGAGAAAGGAAAAGTATCAAGGAATTCAATTAATGCTCATTCTAGTTAATACAAATTTTTCTTTTTATCATTTGATTTTAATCTTTTGTTTAATAAATAAAAACCTTAATACAAAATTGAACGGCATGGTCAGACAAATGCAGTGGTACAGATGACCCACTGAGACTATATTCACTTTATTATAAAAGAGGATATTAATTATAACTTTGTTTCCAAATCCAAATTTAATTAATATGGATTTGGTCATAGCATTTCTTCACTCGCCTATACAGAATTATATCTTTTATTAGAAACTCTATCAACACTTTTTTCTTGAATTTCCTAGTCACTTTCTGTGACCTACAAAGATCCATAGGACAAGTGGTTCAACCATTATTTCTCAGTTTGATAATATTTTAGAAAAATTTAGCTGTGAAACCTAGAATTTTCTTCTACCCAAGACACATTTAAAAAAAACTATTTGTTTATTTTTTCTTTGAAGATTTGAGGCAGCTTATAAGGGAACAAACTAAAGTGAAATTGACAAAAGAGAAATAAGATATCAGGAACAAATCAAAAGAAGAGCATAATTATACACATCAAAAGGCTTAAACCTTGTTGCCACAGCTGGCTTGCGCATTTGTTCTAAGTCATTATATAATCCTTGAAGGCAGTGAGTGATGTAATAAACACTGACCTCAATCACATGTTTATAACTTATAGAACACTAAATTCCATATGTCTTGACTATACAATGACATCTGATAAAAGCTGAAGGTGAACGTTGTTCTCTTTGGGATAACCCTCATGTGTACCAAATATGGAACTTTCTGGTAGTTCAACTTACTTCAAAGATGCAATTACCTAGAGAAGGTAATGGGTTGTATAAATATTTTTTAAAACGTTTTCTCTATATTACGTTATTTTGAAAAATTCTCATTAACTTTCTTCCCCAAATTTATAAAATGTATATAAAAAATACAAAGCAACAGAAACACTTAGTAATCTTTCTCTCTACTCTCCTTCTCTTCCCTTTCCAATAACGGGTATTAATAGCTGGCATGTATTAGTCCATTCCATAGTAGAGGATGCTAAAAATGTTAGATACAATGCTTTAAAAAATTCCATTTTTTTTTTTAAAGATGTGCAACATTGCTGGGGTTAAAGTACATGAAATAATTGAAATTCAGAGTCAATGAGAAGGAAGGGAGATAAGAGAGAGCTGGAGCCAGGTTTTTGCCTTGAGGACATCTGCTGAACTCTGTAAGCTAGACCCTAGGTTTCAAAGGTTCACATGTGGGGAACAGGGGACAAAGCCTATGACCCAGGGAGATTGGGATGACAGAGCAGCATCTTCCACATAAAGCTGAAGTCAACACCCTCATTTCATACCTTGAAAAAACATATGTACCCCTTAAGGAGAGTTGCCTGTTTTGTCTTTGGCAAGAAAAATAAAGTCTTCTCAGAGAATTTGAAAAAAAAAAAGGCACAATCATCAATAGAAAAACTCATCAGTTAGAGAAATTCCAAGGTGTAAGTGCTGCCAGGCCCATGCCAGAAAACAAACAAGAATTCTATCTGGAGGGATGCATAAACCACAAACTCAAGCAGAAGAGGCACAGAGCTTGTGACAGCATCATGGTGCTGAGAAGACAAGAATTAGAGGAAACTCTCATAAATGCCCCAGGCATTAAGTTGAGTCTCCTGAAGAGCTAAACCCTGGGCATAAAGATAAACTGAAAATAGGCTACATCTTCCCCAAATGGACACCAAACCTCAAACCATCTCAACCCATGATTAGATAAAGATGATCAGCCCCTCATCCAACTGCCTGTCTGCAAAGAAAATAAATTATCTCTGAAGGAAGAAAATATCATTTAAAACTTCTATTTTTTAAAAATACATTCTGTCTGGCATTAAAAAAATTACCTGATACACCAAGAGGACTAACTTACTGAAAACCAAGAGGAAAAACAAACGATACAGACCCATAGGTGATCCAGGTACTGACATTAATATCTTTAGAAAGAGGTAGATGGAAAATTTTGCCAGAAAATTAGAATCTATAAAAAATAATGTAGAGGGAATTCTATAACCACAAAATTTATGAACTGAAATTAAGAGCTCAATAGATTGATTTAATAGGAGATTACATAAAGCAGGAGAGAGAATTAGGGTAATCATTAAAAAGAATTAAAAAAGGAGGCATAACTAAAAGCTAACAAAGGAGAAAAATTGAATAATAAAAGCTGTTTGATAAACCCAAAAGGAAGTAAGAAGAAGAGAAAACAAAATGAAGAACAGATTGGACAAATAGGAAACAAATAAGAGAGATTTAAGCAGAAATATTTCAGTAATTACCTTTAGTGGAAATAAAGCAAGTACTCCAATTAAAAGATTGTAATAGACTGGGTCAAAAATAAATCAAAACATGTTTACAAGATACATGACTTTAATACATGACACAGAAAGGACGAAAGAAAGGACAGAGGAAGCATACTGCGTAAACACTAACCAAAGGAAGCTGGTGGGTTGTAGTACTATAATATTAGCACACCTAGTAACAGAGAAAGTACACCTTAAAGAACAGGCATTACTAGGAAAAAAGAAGGACATATCATAGTGATAAAAAAAAAAAAAGTCTATCCACCAGGAAGTTACCACAATGCTAATGTTGCAGGCATCAAATAACACCACCTGAAAATGTATAAACAAAACTGATAGAACTAGAATAAAAAATAGAAAAATCCACTATCATATTAAAAATTTTAACTGACAAAATATGGAAACAAAAATTCAATAAGAGTAGAAACAATATGAATGTCATGATTTTCCAATTTGACCTAATTAGCAAACATAGAACATTGCACTTCAGAATACATTCTTTTTGGGTGCACACATGGAGTATTATCTAAAATTGACTACATCCTGGGCCATAAGGCAAGTCTCAACAAATATCAAAAGATTGAAATTGTGAGTATGTTCTCTGACCACAATAGAATTATGATAAAAAATAATAATAAAAAAGATATCTTGAAAATCTCCAAATATTTGGGCATTAAGCGATTCTCTTTTGAAATAACCCATAGGTCAAAAAAGTTATCACAATGGAAATTAGAAAATATTTTGAACTGATTGTTAACAAAAGCATCACATGTTGAAACTTGAGGGATACAGCTAAAAGCAGGCTTAGAATGAAAATTATAGCATTCATTGTGTATACTAAACAATAAAAGAGGACAGAAATTCAATTTTCTGAGGATTTATATGAAGGTGTTAGAATACAAATAGAAAATTAAAACCCAAGATAGTAAAAAAGAGGAAATAAAAAGGAGAGAAAAATTAATAAAATAAACTACATATGTATGATAGAAAATATCAACAAAATCAAATTTGGCTCTGCAAAAAGAACAAAAAAATTCATAATCCTGTGGCAAAACTGATAAAGCAAAAAAGAGAGAAACACAAATTACTAATATTAGGAGTAGAAAAGGAGACATCACTACAGATAATACAGCCATTAAAAACTCATAACAGGGGCCAGTCCCGTGGCCAAGTGATTAAGTTCATGTGCTCTGCTATGGTTTGGATCCTGGGCATGGACATGGCACCACTCATCGGGCCACGTTGAGGCAGTATCCCACATGCCACAACCAGAAGGACCCACAACTAAAATATACAACTATGTACTGGGGGGATTTGGGGAGAAAAAGCAGATAGAAAAAAAAAAAACTCGTAACAGGCTATCATGAACAAGTTTATCTCAATATATGTAAAAAACTCAGGTTAAATAGATAAATTTGTAGAAAACTACAACTCACCAAAACTGATTCAAAAAAAGATAGAACATTTGAAAAGTTTTACATCAAAACTTTTTATATTGAGGAAATTGAACCCACAATTAAATGCTTTTCACAAATAAATTTCCAGTCAGAGATGGCTTCACTTCCAAATTCTTTCAACCATTTAAGAAAGAAATAACATTAATCTTAGACAATTTTTTCCAAAAATTTAAAAAGAGGGAACACTTCCTTATACTTTTCATGTGGCCAACATATAATATCAATACCTAATAGGACAAAAGCAACAAAATATAAGCCAATGTCTTGAACATAAATGCAAAAATCCTCAACAAAAATATTTAAATAGTAAATCCAGTGATATATGGAAAGGTTAATATATGACAATCAAGTTGTTTATATCAAAAACAGAAGATTAATTTAACAGTTCAAAAATAGCTGAAATTAAATTAATTAACCAAATAAAGAAGAAAATCATATAGTTATCTCAATAGAGGCAGAAAAAGCCCTACTTGATAATGTTAAAAATAGTTCATGGTAGAAACATTTACTATCAACTGGAAAAGTAATAATAAAGGAAAACATTTTCGGCCTGATGAAGAGTATTGCTATAGATTGAATGTTTGTGTGCCCCCAAAATTCATATTTTGAAATCTTAATGCCCAATGTGATGGCATTAGGAAACTAGGGCTTTGGGAAGTGATTAATGTCTTTATAAAAGTCCCAAGAGAGTTCCCTTGCGCCTCCCACCATGTGAGGACATAGCACGAAGCTGGGAGTTTGTAACCCATAAAGGCCTTCATCAGAACCTGACCATGCTGGCACCCTGAACTTGAACTTCCAGCCTCTAAACTGGAAATGAACTGTAAGAAATGAATTTATGTTGTTTATAAGCTGCTCAGTCTGTGGTATTTTGTTACAGCAGCCCGAATGGACTAAGAGATATTCTGCAAAACACCTATAGCCAACATCATACTTAAAGGTGAGATGTTGAAAGTTTTCCCTTTTATACTGGGAACAACACAGGGTCCTGGCTCCTGAAAGTAGGCAAGGAAAAGAAATAAAATATATAAGGATTGAAAATGATGAAATAAAATTTTCATTGTTTACTGATACCATAAATGTGAACATAGAAAATCCAAAAGAATTTACAAAAAGTTAAAAAATGAATTTAGCGAAACACTGGATAAAATGTCAATATACAAATATCAATTGTTTTTCTATATATTAGCAAAACAATTAGGAAATAAAATCTAAAAACCATATTACTTACAACAGCATCAAACAACATCAAATAACAGAATAAATCTAAGGGAGGGCGTGAGAATCCTCTACACTGAAAATTAAGCAACTCTATTTAATCTCTTGGAAGATGTGAAAGAAGATCAAAATAATGGAAAGATAAGCCATGTTCATATATTGGAAGGCTCAATATTGAAAAGACATTAGTTCTTTGCATATAGACATAAATTCAATGCAATTCCAGTTTTGTTTATCTGTTATCAATCATCTCTCTCTCTCTCTCTCTTTCATCTGTCTATCGTGGAAAATGGCATGCTGATTCTAAAATGTATGTGAAAATGCCAAGGGGCAAAAACAGCTAAGACGATCTTGAGGAAGAGGAACAAAGGCGTAGGATGACACTACCGGATATCAGGATTCATCATAAAACTGTTGTAATTAAGATAGCATGTTCTTGATATAAAGATAGACTGATCAATGAAACAGAATAGAGTCCAAAAAGTGGCCCACCCATATAAGGTCACTTGATTTACGATAAAGATTATACTGCAGTGCTGTGGGGAAAGGAGAGTCTTTTCAATAAGTGAGGCTGAGTCAATCAGCTATACATGTTTAGAAAAAGAATATTACCTGTACCCTACATTATAGACAAAAAACAATTCTAGATCCAATGATAGGTCTAAATAGGAAAGGCAAAACAAAGTCCTAGAAAATAATGAGGATTGTGGAAACTGGAGCTTCTTAGTGGTATCTAGAACTCACCAAAGAGATGCAAACCCCTTCTAGTGCCGACCAGAGCCCACCTTGCTGGACCTAGGTAAGAGTCAGTTGTCAAGGAAGCTTGGAAATAAAGCAGAGCAGGGGAAGGAAGAGAAAGGGATCTGAGAGCAATTAAAAAAGCTGAAAGTAAACAATGAACAACAGCTGTCTGCCACAATCATAAAGTTCAAAAGACGAGCCTGAGCTCAGAAATATGGGATGAAGCCTAAGTCAGGAGATGGGAAGATAGAGAAATGAGGTGGGCAGAGGGACAGAAATCATCTGTGAGATGAGAAAGTCCACATTAATTACCGCAAATGGAATGATGGCATCAAACGGCCCATTTTATTGAGGTCCAGCTGTATGTTTCATAGACAGACTGATCAGGTACACAGATTCCACCTCGGGTTTCCGAGGGGCTTATCTCCACTAAGAGCTCTCCTGCCTACAGTGCTTCTTGAGTTGGTTTGGGTCGGGCAGACAAATACTAGGAGGAAACCTAGTCAATGATTTCTTAAAGTGCCAGTCCTCTTTATTATTGTTTGGATGAATCTGTTCCGTAGAGGATGGATCAAAAAAGCTCATGGATGGAATAGGATAATTATTAAAAATAAGTTTATCTTATTTAACTCTCTTAGTGTTTATTATTTACTTTTATCCAAAGTTTTAAAAATTCTATTCAATTATATTTTTTAAAAAGGCTCCTACTGGAAATTTTAAAGCCATATATACATGGCTTTAAATATATGTATATTTAAAGAATATATATATTTATTTATATATATTCAGAATAGATACATATTCGGAAGGGTAAAAAGAAGTTGAATAGTTAGTGTTGACAATGAATTGAATATAATCCTTGACTCTTATTCAGCCTTTAAATTGTTAGTATGAGCTGAGGCAAAGGAAAAAACCCAACAAACTCCAAACCGGTTCCAAGAATGGCTTTCCTTTGTAGCCAGTGTTACACTTTTCACAGGATGGGGGGAAGAGCTTTAGTGGTTGCATGCTGTTCTCATGCAATACTTTTTAGAAATGCAAGAGCTTAGTTGGCTGGATAACTTGATTACTCTGGAGGGCTTGCTATTAGCAGAATGGGAAGGAATCAAAAGAAAAAAATAATTTACGTTAAGGCCACAGACATGCCATACAATACAATTACTTCAGGTTTTATATCCAAAAAGCTATTATACATTTTTCCCCCATTCTTTTAGCACCGTGGTATTCTGGTAAGGGGCTTTGTAAGAGGCAAGGAATGGACACTAGCCCAGAAAAGCCCAAGAGACTGTTTTGTGAATGAAAAACGCCTGATGCTGGGGATAAGTTCATATGGATTTTTTTTTTTAGCTCTTTCCAATGGATTGTGGTTATCTATGGATAATCAATTCACTTCTTTTTACCTTAGTTTTCACATGGAAATGATCATTCCAGTTTTTATCACAGAAATGTTATATGCATAGAGGAGGCAATCTAGACACAGTGCTTGTGTATACCTGAGAGAAAAATGCAGTGTCCTTCAGAATCATTACCTGGAATCTCACTGAGCATTATTCACTCATCAGTGGAAATTATTATGAGGATAGAGCATCTTGGAGTTGATTATTGGTCAGAACAGGTTAAGTTATGCTGTAGCAACAAATTAGTCTCCACATCTTAGTGGCTTAACTGACAAAGGATTTAACTTTTATTTATTCAATATATTCTACATGGCCATCTTCCGTGGGTCTACAGTGGAAAGCTTTGCTCCAAACAAGCACTCACATACAAGAGCAAGGAGCCCTACCATCTTGTGTTGCTGCCATCTCAAAAACATGGTTTCCAGGGTCTCTGAGAGAGCGAAAGAGACCACAGAGCACTCACACCTGCTCTTAAATGCCTTGACTAGAAGTGGCACAAATCATTGTCACTCACCAGTCATGTGACTCCATCTGCCTGCAAAAGGCATGGGAAGTGTAGTCCCATGTGCCTGGGAAGGAGCAGAAAAACCACAGATGGGGAACAACGCACTCTTAACCACAATCCACTGGAAGTCAGTGATTGAAATATGCCAAGGAGCTCATCAAGAGAGAGCCATGTGCAAATTAGATGGGCCTTTATTACTTATCTCAGGTGCCTCATCACAGTGGTGTTTTAACATTATTTCAATCTTGTTTTGGTGGATGACCAGCCAAAAATTCTTAGGTTTTATGATGGGGCATTAGCATAGACACAAATTCTAACCTCGATTATCAGACTCTGAGCTGCTCTCCAAGTATATATCAAACTGTGATCCTCTGCTTCCATCAGGAAATTCTTAAAAAGTTCATTTTTCCTTCTAGGAGCCTGCTGCTGTGTTCTGGCTGGAAAGAACAGGACCAGGGCCAAATAAGATCTTGAAATTCAAGATGAGACGTTTGGTCTGAGTTTGCTGAGCAGCTTATTGAATACGACATTAATCTAGGCACATGTGATGCAGAAACTATATTTTATAGGCAAGTAAAGGAGGGAATTTATGTAAAAGTACCTGACAGTTTCTGGCATGTCTACAGTAGGTGCTTAATAAATGCACTTGTACTTCTTTTGCAAAGGAAGTAAAAATCATACTGGTTTCTACCCTACATGTGAATATATTTAGTGGGTTTCTCAGGTAATAATATCCTTCCTGTTCCTATACTGCTATCTTACCAGTTTTGCAATTATGAAGCTATTAGAACTTCTATTTAAAGGTAGGACTTCCTTACAAGCCGTGCACTGGGGGTACAGAAGTGAACAAAACTGCCAAAGTTTCCATTTGTGCTCTTGTGGTATAGGGGTGGGGAGGCAATGGGGACAGAGAGCAAACAAATAGATGAACAAGGAAAATATCAATGAGAGATTTAAGGAGAGTGACAACACAGAGAGTGACAGGGGACTACTTCAGACAGGTGGTATACTGGCTTGGTTTCCTTGCAGGAAAAGAGAGGCAATACAAGCATTGCGGGAATAAGGAGTTAAGTGAATGTGGGAGGAGCTGCAGAGTGAAGGTGTGGAAGGCTTCACGTTGGAAATCAGAGAAGCAGTCACTGACTCACCTGGAAAAGCCGGAGCTCAAAGCAAAGTTCTAGAGGTCGCGCAAGACTAGCTCTCAAAGTAAGACTGTGAAGTGGGTCTGTGAAACTCACCCAGTTGGCCTTTCACAACCTCCTAAGAATAATTACTTCTGCCTTCTAAATCTTGCTTAGAGTCCTCTCCTGGGCAAACCCTAATGCAGAGGCATACCAAAAAGGGGATTCTGGGAAATGTAGTTCTTAGCCTTAGGTGGGCGCGGTGGTTTGATGCTGAGCGGACAGGACAGCAGACAATTTAGCACCAAAGATAAGGATGACATTTAAGCTGGGATCTGATATATAACACGAAGGATTTAGCTTACCAGGATCATAGGCGAGAACGTTCCAGCCAGAGGGAATAGCAGCACAAAGTTACTGAAGCTGGAAAGAGCTTCTTGTGTTTTCTGGAAACATCCAAGAGGCCGGAATGGCTGGAACTGAGTGAGTGAGAGAAGAGGAAGGAGAAGGTGCTGGGGAGGAAACTAGGGATGGAATCATGGGGGGGTCTTATAGGCTACAGTGGGCCCCTTTGGGTCCATGTGCCTGACTGGCTTGTGCCTGAGTCTTGTGGATAAAGAGCGTGGAAAGCTGAAGGAGCTGCTTAGAAAGAGGGACTCAGTGAGACCTAGGCACCCAAGCTTTTCTGCTCTAGTGTTAGGACGGGGAGAGAGCTACAGTGTGGGGAGAGGGGCATTCCCCTATAGATGCCAGAGCACAGCAGAGTTTTGTAGCAGAGAGTGTAAGGAACGCAGTGCTGCACTGGAGGCTGGAGAAGAAGTCATTTGGGAGCATCCAGAGACAGTTACTTTGGGAGGGACTTCAACGTTTTTATGGTGGAAAAGAACCACAGTGTCAGAAGGGAGGGGCTCTGTAGTAGATCTGAGTTGTCAACGGACAGATTCAGAAACCAATGTGAGAATTCCAGAAATAAAAGGATGAAAAATCGAACAAAACTTTAAGAGGAGAGATGAAAGTCCAGTGGAATATGGGTCATTAAACATTAGGGTGACCCCATTGTCCTCAAAGCCTCGGTAAAAGCCATGGGGAATCTCAAGTGACATTGACGAGGCTCTTTCTTGAATGTGTTAAGAAAGTTAAGGGATATTAATTTCCCTTTGGGAATTCACACAGTGATTTTCTTCCCACTGGATGTACATGCTTCATTGACACAACTGGGTTGCTTGGAATTTTTATTAGTCATACGTTCAAACCCCAAAGCTGTAGTTTTAGATATTTCAGTTCTCCTCAAAAAAATGCTGGCCAGAGGTAATCAAAGGCAGGTTGGCCTACACCCTGTTGTAACATTTCTGGGATAAGCAGATGGTCCCAAGGCCCCCCAGATATCTCTCCTTTCCATTGTCTGCAATGCCATGATGGAGAGGCAGTTGGCCCATTACTAGCCTGAACCACAGTTGCTCACAGTGATAACTGCTCAGTGATACTCCCTGTGGTAGCTCCCTTACCTTCTTTCTCTCACTTCTGCAGTGTCTACCAGTGCTTCCTGAGACCACCTCCCAAATAAACCACTTGCACACAAATCTCAGTGTCATTGTCGCTTTCAGGGAAAGCCCTACTAAAGACAACAATCACAGCTAAATGGACTGAGGGCATGCTAGGTGCCAGGTACTACACAATTCTCACCTAATTGCTAAAACAACCCTATGAAGTAAATATTTTTATTATTTTTTGTAATAAAATTATAAAAATTTTGTTATTATTATCCTCATTTTACACAGGAGGAAAACGAGGCACAGAGCAGTAAAGCAACTTGCTTGTGGTCAGCTAGCTGATAAATGGCAGAGCCTAGAACATAGGGGACCCTCACTTCATTGTCATCCCTCGTTTACCAATTTCTGATCAATTTTGTTCCTTTTGGCATCCCATAAGGGAAATATTTAATCTCTCTGTCATCCTACTTTCTAAAAATTGCCTCCCCGACACATTTCCTTCCTCATTATAATATATAATAATACAGTGCTGTTTTTATAAAATTTCCCTGATCTGAGAACTTCTGTAGAAGTATATATTACTACTGATGGTAATAACAGACCACCGACCTAACCAAGATCTTAATGTTCTTCACGTTTACCAAAGAATGGCTTGATTGATGTATTCCCCCCCAGAGCCTTCCAGATTTGTCCGCTCTGTGTGAGAAGCTGAGGCTTTGGAGAGGATGTTGTGACCAGGGCAGCACGTGTGAGGCATTTTGATTGCAATGCCTGTGGGTCCTTACTGCGGTTCCTATTTTTGCTCCTTGGGTGCCATCCCAAAATAGTCCACTTTCCTTCAGCATCCAATTTGAGTTCTTCTCTCCCAGCCCCCAGGGCAACCCTGATAAGTCTATCTGTGGTGACAAAGTGATACCAGTCTGCTCTGGTATGGAAGGCTAGAGGGCCAGAGGGTCTGTGTTTATATGTGTTTAATCTGTGTTTATATGGCTGTGGACGCTTCTCTCTATCTCTCTGTCTCTGTCTCTTTCCTTGTGTGCATGACTTGAACTTTGCTTCAATGTCTGTCTTGGGGTTTGTTTGATTGCAATAGAAATGCTCTTACAATACAAGTATATTTATCATACAGATTCAGGTCATAGGGATGGGCTTCATGAATTTTCTCTCCTCTCTTTAAATATGTCTTTCACTTCTGCTTCTCTCTCTATTTCTGTTTTGATCTCTCTTTATACCCACTGCTTTTTCTGCTCTCAGTGACCTCAATGTCCATATTATTGTGACTTTCAGCCTGGCTTCCTACAATGTTCTGTCTCCCAATCCCTGGGAAAGAGACTATAATTTGCAACATGATTTGCCCAACTGGATCCAAGAGACCATCCCTGCTACAACAAATTGGTGGAGATGGTGCTGTTTACTCAACAGAAGTTGCCAGTCTGAGAAGATGCTCTCAGCGACAGCAGAATTGACCTCCATATTGGTGAAAATGTTTTTATTTTACATACGTATATAATATTTTTGTATACTAAATGCCAACACATTCCCCCAATTGCGCTATAAACATGATCTCATTTGCTCCTCACAATGACTTGGAGGTGTAGGTGCGATTATTTCCATTTTACAGATGGAGAGTCTGAGGGTCTGTGGCTTTCCTGGGTGAAAGGTTTGTGTTGGATTTTGTAATAGGTCTCTCTGTCTCCAAGCCTGGTGCCTTTTCTCTACAGGTAAAGCCAAGGCCAAGAACTAGTTAAGAAACCATTTTAAATGCAAGAAGCATACTTGGCAGATGTCTCTGCTCTCCGCTGAAGAGAGGAGTGAAGTGCACGGAGCACATTTTTATTTTTTCGCTGGATCAGGTCAGCCCAGCCCACCAAAGGTGCAGCCTGCCTGCTGATACATAATGATGTTTCAGGGTGATGAGCAAGAGAGCCCTGTCCATTCTGGGGCTGAGTTCCCCGGGGACAAGGCTCAAAGAGCAATGAAAGGAGAATCAGCGAATCCTGAAGGCTTGGGAGTGCAGATGAGCACTAGAGTCAGGCACTTACAGGGAAGGGCAGCAGAGTGGGCCGAGAGGACTCAGAGAGCAACAGAAAATTAATTACATATGGTCTTAAATGAGGCTCTGAGGAGCAACAGCAGCCCTCCCGCAAGGAGTCATGGAAGTTCTCCCAATTTGCAAGGATCTGCCTGTAGAATTTGTTCACTCACTCATAGATATTGATTGCCTCTGTGTCCGTCCCTGAGGTCCTGGACTAATTGCTTAAATGTGTGATTTTTTTTTCCTTTTTTTCCCAGTTTCATTGAGATATAATTAAAATGTGTGATGTCTCCTTTTCCACTTTTAGTTTTGGTACGCACTGTCCTTTCGCCTCTGTCTTTCCCTCTTCCTGCCTGCCTTACTCAGACGCCACATGTATATACTCTAGAGTTACGTTTTGTTATTCCTTATTCCAATGTATTTATGATATTTTATATTCTTGCAACCACTTTGTTCGATACCGAGGACACTAGGAAAGAAAGTGTGAAGGAAAAAACCCTAGCGTAGGAAAAATACACTAACTCATACAAAGGGTTAATTGCCAACAATGGCTTTATCTGCTGACCTGCCACGGGTTTTGCAAATTCCCAGCTTTCCTCATGACCCACATCTTAACCCAAATGAATAATGCTTTGATGGGGACTGTCATTACCAGAACTTGTGCATTCCCAATTTCCACACTTGGAAGCTTAAGTAGCTTCCAGCTCAATGAGAATTAAAAGAGTGGAGAGAAAGTTATCTGAACAGCATACCAAGTATCATGCAGGAAAATGTCAATAGAATCGGGTCCACGGCGCTAATTTATTGAGCATCCGCTATGAGCCAGGTACCCTACCAATCACTTCCCTGTACACATTCCCGATTCTTAGTATTTTATTTTTTTGTCTTTCTTTCTTGATTAAAGATATATATGCAAAGAGAATATGGCTCCCAGGACTCCTGCAACATGCCTGGGGGTTATGGAAGGTGGAAGACTTCAATATTTCTCTCTTGAGGTGAGAAGTAAAGGTTGAGGGAAACAGGTAACAAAGCTTCCTGATGATAGTTGCAAATATATATTTTTTGTAAAACAAAGCCCTTGGATTACAGTTAACAACAGTGAAAACAACATAGCTCATAAACATATGATTAGCACTATTCTAGGTCCTTTACTTAAAAGCTCATTTAACCCTGACAGCACCCTTGTGAAGGACATACTATTATCATTTTACAAACAAGGGCATGGAAATAGAGAGTTCAAGTGACCACCTCCAGGATGCAAAGCTAGTAAGTGGTGAAACCAGGATTCGTACATAGATGGCTAAGCCCCCAGAAGCCACTATCTTAACTACTGCATAGTTATCAAAGGTCTGAAGCAAGTTACACGCACATTGTGAAAAGAGCGTTATATACGCAAAGTGGAAAGATGCCAGGAGGGTTCATCAGCAGACTCCAGTTATAGTCCAAGTTTTGTGAATCAGTAGCAATGTGACCTTGGGCACTTCCTGCTCTGAGCCCCAATCTCCTCATTTGTCAAATGAATACAAAAGTATTAGTAATTTCCTGCATTGCTTGGTATTTATGGTCTAATTATTTCTCCTCCAATTCTTACTATGCCTTAGAAGTACATTAGGGATTCTGAATACCATACCCTACACTGCGGGATAAAATTTGGACAAAATTGAAAGCATGGAATATTTTCCAACAGAATAAAATATGTTTCGTAGTTCTCATATTATTCTGCCTTTATTGTTATTGGGGTAATTAGAGAATAATTGTACACACAATTATTAATACAAATTAATACACAAGATATGAGAAATTGGGAGGCTTTCAGCTGCATCAGAAAATCCAGCTCAGTGAGGAAATGTTTTGGTTCATGTAACTATGAGTCAAAGGAAGGAGGGCTTCTGGGTGAGCTGATTATCAAGGGCGCAGCTTCTTTCTTTCTGCTCTAATGTCCAAACCATCAGCTTCATCCTAAGGGTGTTTTCCTTTGTGATCTTAGGATGATTGTTAGAAATAACTAGGCGACAGGACTGCTAATTCTTATCTACAGGTAGACAAAGAGACATTGTAGGAGACTCTTCTAGAAGCAGGAGGAGGAACTTTGTCACACCTCTGTGTCGTTGGCCTGCAGTGGTGTCACATGCTTATTCCCACACCATCACCAGCAAGGGGTGTGGAATTTCTCTGACTGGGCTAGATTGTCAGTTCTCAACACTCACTCATTAGTATCACAAGGGAAGCTTTAAAAAATACTGCTACTTGGGCCCCTCCCAGGCTGAGAAAGTCAGAATCTCTGGGCATGGAGCCTGGGTATCAGGATGTTTTAAGTGCTACCCAGGCGATTCTCTTGGGCAGTCAACTTGAGAAGCATTGGCCTAAACTAATTAGGATTCATCCATTGAGCTGGAGATTGGGGCAACTTCTGCTGTGTCAAAAGTCCTGAGTACAGAAGGTCATGAATTCAGAATAAAATTAGAGCTTTGTTAAGAAAGTAGAAATGGGGAATAGATGCTTGGTAGGCCCTAAATATTATTCATTCTAAAAGATCTTTGCCAGTTACTGTTTCTAAGCTTTATAGGCACATGTTCATTTAATCCCCATAACAACCTGATGAGCAAGGTATGATATTCATTAGTGTGCAATAGTTGTTACAGCATCACTTGTCCTCTGCCAGTATCCATTCAATTTGGTTGATGCTTGTACTGAACCAGCTGATAAATATTTTTAATATTACCTATTCCAATGAAGAGAGCAGCCTTATGGTGTATTATCTAAATTGAGACTCTTGAGAGGGGAAAGGAGTATGCTATTTTTAAGGACTTACTCCAGGACATCAGGAGTAAACTGGGACCATCCTGGGCAAACCAACTCACATTGTCAATCTACCTAGGAGGTTTCATATGTAGTGCAGAATTCGGCCTTGTTTAAACAGAGATCTGGTCTTTGCCCTCAACTTCTAGAATGTAATCTGTATCATACCTGATAGAAATAACATTGATTAGCAGAGTCTGGCCACAGTAGATCTTAAGATGGGGATGATCACGCCTGATAGTTTTAGGGTGTGGCCAGCCACACCAGAAAGACCAACCGTGTGATTTAGAGTGAAGACTTTGGGTAACTTGGTGTTGGTTGGCCTAGAGACTGAGTTCAACCATGTGGGCACTCAGTCAGTCATGCCAATGTAATGAAGCCCCAATAAAAACTGAATGCAGAGAGCAGACAATGGAGAAAGGAGAGTCTCTTCAAAAAATGGTATTGGGAAAAATGGACAGCCACATGAAAAAGGATGAAAGTAGGCCATTATCTTACACCATGCACAAAAATCAACTCAAAATGGATTAATGACTTGAATGTAAGACCTGAAACCATGAAACTTCTAGAAGAAAACATAGGCAGTGCTCTCTTTGACATCAGTCTTGGCAGCATATTTTCAAGTACCATGTCTGACCAGGCTAGGGAAACAAAATAGAAAATGAACAAATGGGACTACATCAAACTAAAAAGCTTCTGCACAGCAAAAGAAATCATCAGCAAAATGCAAACACAACCTAACAATTGGGAGAAGATATTTGCAAACCACATATCAGATAACGGGTTAATATCCAAAATATACAAAGAACTCATATGTCTCAACAATAAGAAAATCAACAGCCCAATTAAAAAATGGGCAAAAGATCTGAACAGAGATTTCTCCAAAGAAGATATATGGATGGCCAATAGGCACATGAAATGATATTCAACATCATTAGCTATCAGGGAAATGCAAACCACAACTACAATGAGATATCACCTCACTCCAGTCAGAATGGCTATAATTAACAAGACAGGAAACAACAAGTGTTGGAGAGGATGTGGAGAGAAGGGAACACTTGCACACTGCTGGTGGGAGTGCAAACTGGTGCAGCCACTATAGAAAGCAGTATGGAGTATCCTCAGAAAATTAAGAACAGAGCTACCATATGATCCAGCTATTCCACTGCTGGGTATTTATCCAAAGAACTTGAAGACACAAAGACATAGAGATACATGCACCCCCATGTTCATTGCAGCATTATTCACAATAGCCAAGACTTGGAAGCAACCTAGGTGCCCATCAAGGGACAAATGGATAAAGAAGATGTGGTATGTATACACGATGGAATACTACTCAGCCATAAGAATTGATGAAATCTGACCATTTGTGACAACATAGATGGACCTTGAGGGTATTATGCTAAGTGAAATAAGTCAGAGGGAGAAATACCAATATAATCTCACTCATAAGTAGAAGATAAAAACAACAACAAACAAACACATAGCAACAGAGATTGGATTGGTGGTTACCATAGGGGAAGGGGGAAGAGGGGATTAGGCACATGTGTGGTGACGGATTCTAATTAGTTTTCAGGCGGTGAACGTGATGTAATCTACACAGAATTTGAAATATATTACGATGTACATCTGAAAGCTATATAATGTTACAATCCAATGTTACCGCAATAAAAAATAAAAATTAAGAAAAAGACAAAAACTGAATGCCGGTGCTCAGGCACACTTCCTTGATTCCCTACTTACTGTCATGCATCAATACTGGGAGGTTACTGTGCCCTGCGGACAAGAGAAGCTTCAGGTCTGGAACCCTCTCAGGCTCTGCCTTGTGCATCTCTTCTTTTGGCTGATGTTGGTCTATATCTTTTCCCCGTACTAACTGTGAGTGTAGTAGCTTCCAGTGAGTTCCGTGACTTCCTCCAGTGAATTATGAAGCCGAGAAAGGTTTTGGAAAACCCTCAGACTTGCAGTTGCAGAAAGGAGGGCAGGCTTGGGGACCGTGCCCTTAAAACCACAGTTTGGCTAATTCTTGGTATATGGTCAGGTTACTCTACATGGCTAAGTAACTTGCCCGATGTCTCAAAACTAGTGAAGGATGGCATTGGTATTCACTTCCCAGCAATTATTACTTCTGTGATATTTCAGTGTCGTTTTTTTTGCCTTCTTCTGCCTCCAGCTCTTATGTTAAATTCTTTCTGTTAAAATAACTGGTTGGTTTCTGTTTTGCTGACTGAAACTAGATTGATTCAACAGTATTGATACTCAAATATTTTCTTTTTATTAAAAAGCACCTCAAACTTATAGGAGACTCAGCTACAATGTATACAATAAAAAGATGTTTATTTAGACTCTTAGAATGAGGCAGTGGTGAAAGCTTCAACAAAACAGCTCTTAGAGCTCATGGTTCAATGTTTGGCTTAGTTGAGTGAGCAGCCTTTTCTTGGGCTTTCAGAAAAAGGCATAGGCTTAAGGTGAATCAATCGCTCCAAGGTCTGGTTTTGCAAGGCATTTTTCCATTCCTGAGTGTGTGGAACACTCAGGCTGAGGTCGTTGAAACTCAAGGCTCATGGGGTGAAAAGACAGCGGCGCACGTGCACAGCTCCCTCACCTTTCCTTTCTCATTCCGGTTTTTAAAACTGCCAGTTTGATTCAGCAGAGTGTTGCACTTATCTTTTCTGGTTTTGGTCACATGAGTTTTCCTTTTAGTTTTACTGTTCCCTGGGGAAAGACAGCCTGTCACAGAACCATTCATTGATGAATCGATTTCCCAATCATTTTGAAGAATTGCTGCTGATCTGGTGCCTTTTAACTTTAGTGCCTCTGATATGTAGATTGTGCCAAGGTAAAATTGGGAAAGTGAGGCCGTATACGGTATTTGGTTCATTAATGTTCCCTCCATAGATCTAATTGTGAATGTGAAACTGAAAAGAGAAAACACCTCACTTCTGATTAAATGCCCTAGATGTGATCAAGCGAGCAGGTGGAGATCATATACTATTTCCAGCTTGTAAAAATTTAACTGTGAAAGGTTAATGTAGCCAAATGGTAGCTCCTGCTGCCTCACCCCGTGTTTTAAAATATAGTGTATTAATAGAAAATTTGAGGCCTAGTAAGGCAATCAGGAAACAACTGCCATTGAAAAGATAGTTTATCGCTCACAATTTCCAAGGGGTGGGGATTTGCCACACCACAGGGAGTTGTGTTAGTCAGGGTTTTCCAGAGAAACAGAACCAATAGGAGATATATATCTTTGTATAATGAACAGATTTATTATAAGGAATTGGCTCACATGATTTTGGAGGCTGAGGAGTCTCAAGATATGCAATGGCAAGCTGGAGACTCAGGAGAGCTGATGGCGTAGTTCCAGTCCAAAGGCCAGCTGACTTGAGACCCAAGAAGAGTTGATATTTCAGTGCATGTCCAAAGGCAGAAGAAGACCCATGGACCAGCTCAAGCACTGAGGCAGGAGAAATTCCCCTTTACTTGTCAGAGGGTCAACCTTTTGGTTCTATTCATGTCTTCAACCGATTGGATGAGACCCACTTGCATGAAGGAGGGCCATCCGCTTTACTCAGTCTACCAATTCAAATGCTACTCTTAACCAAAGGCACCCTCACAGACACACCAGACACACCCAGAATAATGTTTGACCAAATATCTGGCACCCTGTGGCCCAGTCAAGTCGACGTGTAAAATTAACCATCACAGGTGGCCATGTGAGGAAGTTACTGAGCTTGATCACAAGGTAGAAGAGGAGGGAAGAACTACGGCAGGAACCCTTATTGTGGTTTCTTCTGGAAGGAACGGGTGAGGCAGGGGTGGCAGGTTTAGGATTGGCAAGTTTGAATAATTTCAGTGGGCTCTGGGGCATAGGGGCTGTCCCTAGTTGTCTGGGACTTGATGCTAAGGTGATTTGGGTAGATGTACAGAGTGAGAGTCAGCCAAGGAAGGTGGTTGAAGATGTAGACTTTGCATTGGTTGGTTTGTACTTGAAAAGCATGCTCCCAGGAAGAGGACTCCTCCCAAGGAAGGGGTTGGGGAGGGAGGCAGGAGGCTAAAGCAAGGTGGTTTAGGCATATTATTCAGTTGTCCAGAACAAGGCATGTCTGGCATATACATAAATGAAAGATGTTAAAGCATCAAGTTTGTAGAAGCTAGAAATGTGGTTAGTACACCCCCACGGCACACATCTATCTTAACTTCTACTGTGGGAGTTAGCACCTACTCACACGCATTCCCCTTCTCTCTCTCTAACCGAAGCTGAATCCCAGGTATCCCCACTCCCAGCTTACAGACTTGTGGGCGCAGGAGCAGGTAGAATAGGATGGAAGGAAATGCTTGGCATGGGAGCAAGAGCACTTGTAATTGAATACTGACCCCATCACATATTAACAGAGTACATTTGGAAAGTCACTTAATATCCACAAGGTTTGATATTTTTTATCTCTGAGGGGTAGAGGATAGAATTTCCTGCAGGGTTATTGTAAAGATTTCAGATAATGAATATAGTGTGTCTAGCAAATAGTAAGTACTTATTTTAATTAGTAAATTCTTTATCATTATGAGGATACAGATATTTGAGGGCTCTGAAATGAGGTCAGGGTTCATGGGAAGTTGGCATTCAGAAAAATTCAAAATATCAGGAACTATTACTAGATTTAGTCTAGTAAAATTACGAGTCAAATAGGCTTATTTTACTTCACATATTGGCAGCTAAACCATGTCTTTGAGTAATTTTTTCCATACATAGAGGGTATATTGTCTGATCTCTTGCATACTTATGTCCTGTCCTGTTTCCTTTAGATTTGATCAAAAACTTGTCTTGAGTTGAAGCCACTATCTCTCAAAATTTAGTCGTCTTTGCTTTGTTGTCTGTTTTCACTTGTATTCCAGAGAAAGCAAATGTCTGCCAGACTTTTGCTCCTTTGTATGTTTGTATGCATATGTGTGTTTTGTGTATAGTGGCTATTTCTATGTATCTGTGTTCACACAAGCTGACTGTTTGAGGAATAATTTAGATGGAAAAAATTTTTGGCATCCTTTTAGGTGCCGTTTTTTTCTCATTAAATTTTATTTTTTGGCAAAAAATGTCAATCTTCAAAATCAACTCTTTCAGGTAAAAAAGTTTTCTTCTGTTATTCCTTTAATCGTTGCCTCAGTGCTGTCTCCGTACTTTACTCTTCTTAGACTTTCTTTGCAACTTAATTGGCTCCCCTACATTTGTCTTCCACATCTCCTAGCTTTCTCTAACCATTTAAACCTCTTTATCTGCTCCCCCTGGGTTCGGGGAGAATTGCTAGCATTTGTCTACTACCTCGCAAATCTGAATTTCTAAAAAAACTAATTTGTTAGTCAGCCTCCCTTAATTTTATTATTTGTGATTTGTGCTTTTCACCTCCATGTCTGATATAGTTTCATAGAAATGGTTCTTTTTGACTCCTATTGTCAACACATAAGATTGAGCTTCTAAAGCACTTTCTCATTCCTTGCAATAAATTTATTATATTATAGGAAGATATTTGCTCTGAATTCTCATGGCGATCCCTTTATTTTGAACTACTATGTCTCTTTTATATGCCTTCTACTTTTCTTTGTTAGTTATTCCCTCTAACAAAGGAATAGTTCGGCTTGTCAAGGGGTGGGAATTGAGAAGGGTTCTATCAGACATGGGCACGAAGCACTGCTGGAAATTTTTATGCCCAGATAAAGGGCAAAGGACAGTATTTGGTTTCATTTTGCCAGTTCAGAGACCCTTCAGCCTGCGGGGAACGGGGATAGAGCAGAAGCCCTAGCCAGATTGGAGAAGAGAGTTGGAGCCAGTTGTATTTGGGAACTTTGCCCAGAATTTCAGTTTCGTGGTTGGCATGCAGTCAGGATTTTTCTGGGGCAGGACCATTGTCTGGCAAAGCCACACTCTTTAAGATCTAGCAGAATCATTATCCCTACTCTTCACCAAGTGTGGCAGTCAGGACCAATTTTAACCAGGAGGAGTGCCGCAGCAGGGTCCCCAGTGCCACGACCTCTGGTATAAGTGTTTTTGGCTCACTGGCGGGATGTAGATTTCTCCTTCCTGCTGCCCCGCTCCCGACTCCTCCACCCGCTATTCTCCCACCTCCTCTTTCATTCTGAGCCCTTACTGCCTCGCTTGTCTGAGTTAGGCTACAAGTCAGTGTTACATTACATAAAACCAGAAAGGATCAGACTCTGCTGAGAGGAGCAGCTGGGCCCAGGGTTCAGGGCGACCAGCACTTGCTTGGTTGTTGGCTGGTTTTAGCACTTTAGGACGTTTTCCTGTGCCTCCTCTCAGGCATTCAGTATTAGAATCTCTGGGGGAGGAGGTAGGAATCCGTATTTTTAAAAAGCTTCCCAAGCGTTTGGAACGCAGCTGGCCCCTGGATCTCTGACAGTTATTTGCAAATCACAGGGCCTGGCAAAAATGTGCCAATGTGTCTTTCTAACATTTTTTGAGCACCTACTTTATGCAAATTGCTCTGCTGTGACTGTGCTGCTGCGTAGGCTAGAAACAAGTACAAGGGGAGGAATGTACAACCTAATTAGGCAGAAATAGTTCACAGGTATCCAGCGCCTACCACACCCCGGGCTCTTCATTTAGCACTTTACATACATTAGCTGGAATGATCCTCACAATAACCCTAGGTTTTGGAAACTATTATTTTCCTTCTTCTACCCATAGAGAAGCAGAGGCTTAAAAGGGGTTAAGAAGCTTGTCAGCGTCACACAGGTAGCAAGTGCTAGAATCTGAGCTTGCAAAGTTTATCTCCGGGCTGCGTTTTAAATAAGATCTCTTGCCTCCCACAGAAGGAGATAAGGGACAGCATCGTTTGTCTGTGGTGAGATCAAGTAGGAGAGCAGGCTCTAAATGCTATGCGTGTTCAGAGAGGGGATGCATCACAGAGAAGACCACCGGGACTGGGAGTTGGGGTCCGCGGGTAGGAGGGAGGTGCGGGCCTCGCTCTTCGCCGCACAGCTGCATCCAGGAGGCAGACCCTTGTCCTGTCGCGCATGCTCCCTGAACGTCCCTTTGCCTCCTTCTCCCCAATTTCCCATCTGCAGCTATTGTTGATGGCCGCTCTACCCACCTGTGTTTGCGAGAAGCCTGAATGCTCCCTTGCCTGTTTTTAAGTCGTTTGCCTATGACAGAGTATGAATAACAAAATCGGAAACATCTCTATTGTAACTTTAGAGGCCCCGCGCGCCTTTTCAGCGTCATTTTGTTGCTTTTCCTTTTCTCTCTAGGGTAGGAAAGATTGGCCACTGGCTCTGATCTTCTCGAAGAAGCATAAAAGGGTCGTTAACTAGCTTTTGGGATAATTTATCCAAGTGAATTTTCAAATATTTTGTACAAAGCTAATGCAAACATCTTGTAAAAACTGTGGCATAAATGCCACCGTCGCATTCTAGGGAACTTCACAGGGAAGAGATGTTTTTGATGTTGGTTTCTTTTCTGTGATGTCAGTAGAATTTGGTAACATATGTCATTGTTATTACTAGGAATTTAGTAAGTGGTTAATTAACTGCACAAATTGTTTCAGAGAAACAATCGAAAGAAACAGAGAAAAGTAGAGAAACAAAAGGATGTGCTATTTAAGAGGAATTTAAGACAAATGCCACTGACATGAAATTAAATAAAACCAGAAAAGAGAAAGCCCCTCTAAGAGAGGCAGCATTCAGTGTATAGTGTACAGTAGATAGTGTGCTATAGAAGAGTATTTAAGAACACGGATTCTGAAGCCAGACTGCCTGGTTTCAAACCCCCACCATTTATGCAGCCATGTGACCTTAGGTAAGTCACCTAACTCTTCAGCTTTCTCATCTGTAACGTGGGATGCTAATCATATCTATCTCATAAAGTTGTGCTTATTAAATGAGTGTGTGCATAGCATAGAGACTAGTCCCTCCATCCCTCTGGCATTAGAGTCACCTCTGAGGCGTGTTATGCAGATCAGATGACCAGGGAATCCATACTCTCAGAATTAATGCATGTGTTATGGACATGGATTCAGGTATATTGGCCTGGAATACATTAAAATTGCCTTGTATTTTGAGAATTTTTTTCTCTGTACTTGCAGCTCAACTTACAGGCCATTAAGTAAAGTTTCAGTTTTGGAGGTCAGCTGATCTTTTCTTTGGAGGCTGTTTGCAATGCGACTCACGTGTCTCATGGACTTTTGAGAAAACCACTGATGGAAACCATATGATGGTTTTGTCCTTTTATGTCTGACACTTGCCCAGGGAAGGTGCGTTTTGACTGTTTACTTATTTATACCTTCTCTGATTCCACAGAGGATTTAAGGCCATTTAAAATTATTTTAGCAGAGATCTTAGTTGCTCTAGAGTTTGTCTCATGAGAACAGGAGAAGCTCTAATAACAATTGCCGAGCCTGTGCTGCGGACCGGGGCTCAAAGTATCTCGTCGAATCTGTACAATAATCTGATTCAGTTAGTATTGAGACCATAAATTTGCAGATGAGAAAACTAGGGCCCAGGGAGTTTAAGTACCATGCCCAGGGTCAAACAGTATAGAAAATGGCAGTACTCAGATTGAAACCCAGATTGGCTAGATTTCAAAGCATTATACGCTGCTTCCCAACTCTTGGCAAAATGCAACTTAGTTGTCTGGAAACCTCTTGAGAGATTCTTTGGGGGGTTGTTGTTGTTGTTATTGTCGGACTTGAGATCAGCCCTGAGCAAAATAATGAAGTAGGTGTTACTCCCACCCATCTCTCCTTGTTCTTCCTGTTCCTCCAGGAACACAGAGTCCCTGTGCTGTTTCTCGGAAGACCCACAACTGCGGGCCTGTCCCCACCTCTTCCCTCTTCCCTACTCTTTTGATATCTCATTTTCCCTCAACTAGCTCTCACATTAAAAGCAATTCCTGCTTACATTTATTCCCAGAAAGAATTTTATTTTAAGTAAAGGCTTTTGAAGACATTAGAAGGCAATGCCAAAGATTCTCTAATTGTGGAATTTTGGGCATTCACTGGAGAAGATTGGCTTAAAGACTTTCCTGCCTCTCCAAACCATGCCTTCTAGTTATCCATCTACTTTCTCTACATCCGAGGTTACCAACCTCAGCACTGTTGATATTTGGGGCCAGATAATTCTTTTTGTGGGATATCTGTGTCCAGAAATTTCCAATTATTCCCTGGGGGTTGAAATTGGCCCTAGTTGAGAACTGGTCTACAGGAAAGTTCTGCTTGAAGTGACTGTATGAGTCGTCCTTTGCCTCTTAGGAATGGGGACCCATTCCTAACACTCTTTAGACTCTTCGTCCATAGTTTGTTAAGCCTACCACTGCCTGAAATGTACATGTGGAAAAGTAAATGATTTTTTTTCTCAGTTGTTAAGAGGATTGACTTCTCATTCCCACTTCCCTATAAATATTTCTGCTTTGAAAAATATAACACACTGTAGTGGATAATAGCAGTCCCCAGGGTCCGAAACATAGATCTGAGACAGAATTTCAACTGTCTACTGGCTGTACAAGCTTGGGCAAAATGAACTCTTATGGATCTCAGTTTTTGTATTTGTAAAATGGGAAAGTTTTTGTGGGCCAACACCTTCTCTCTTTCTCATGCTTCTGTGAAAGAGATATGGTTTCCACTCTGCTTCCAAGGGAGGGAATATTGTCAGATTGCAGAATGAACATCTTTTTCTTCTCCCTGACCCTCATTTCTGTCTCTCTTGGGATGAAAGGGAAGCTTAGCTGCTTGGTGACTTTGGTGTTGGAACTGAGCATGTCCACCTCAAGCTCTTTCTCTCTTCACATCTGTCTAACTGCCAGTCGCTCTGCCCTCAGCTGCCCCTGCTGTGGGTTTCAGCTGGTGGCCATACAGGACTCAGGTTGAAGTATTCGGAAACCTGCCGAAGGCTCACGTGTGAGCCATGCTCTTCAATCCAGTTGAAAAGCTGACTTTTTGGTCTGAGTCTGACATCATAACTGGTTCCAGACTTAGGTTATAAGGAAAATGTTCTTTAGGACTCCCTAAATCTCAGCAGAGCTTAGAACCACCGCATAAGGTGATGGTGATGAGTAAACGAATGGATAAATGCAATTCGCCTAACAGGGTACCTGGTTGCATGGTGGACAGCCAATATTAGTTAATTCCTATTTTTAATTTTTTACGATTTTTCGTTTCCTTTAAAGAAATTCAATTCTTCTTAAAGTGAAGGGCTCTTTTAGTTTCGTTGAGTTCATCGGCCATGCCAAAGAAGGAGCGACGTCTACGGGAGGAAAGAGCTCAGAGATCTGCACAGCAGTGTGGAAGCGAGGAACCTCAGATTTCACATAGGAAGTATTAGCCTGAATGCACCTCAGAGTTTATCCTAACCACGAGATTTGCTTGGCTTTTATCTTAAAACCCAACTTCCGATTTCTCAGTCCTGGCAGTTTCTCTGAGAGAATTTTCTCAGGATTATTTTTCTGTATTTCTTTCCTTCCTGTTTTCTCCCTTTTCTTATTAATTCTCTCTTGTTCTTGCTCTTGCTCATTCCCCTTCCCCTCCCTCTTGCCTGTCTTTCCTTCTCTCCCTTCTTTTTATTTTTGCAAGTTGTAAGGACGGTAGCATCAGAGTGTCTTACCGTTGGTTCACAAAAACTTTGGGCAGGTAGTTAATTATTTCTTCATCTTGATGCACAGTGTCCTAAATTATGGGGAGAGGAGTTGGTGCATGATCTGCAGGAGATCTCCCTGAGTGTGGAGCTCACTGCTTGCTTACCATGGGCAGCATCGATCCCCAATCCCCAGAAGGGTCCTTGCTCCCTTAAGACCGTGGGAGTCTAGGGTTCTAGGCCAGAGAATGCAGGCAGCAAAATGCATAGGGTAAAATTCAAATGAGACCTATTCTCCTCTCTCTTCCCCATTCCATTATTTCTGGAGAATGAAGTTAGTGTGGCATAAAGTCAAGAGACTCACACTGAACTCCTAAAATGCCTGTCACTGATCAGCAAACACCTTCTCCCCCCCATGACTTGGGAGCGTGGATACTCCTGGGACTAATTTGCCACATCTTTTTGTAATAACAAGGGATTTTTTAAGGTGTTTATCCCATCTACAGCTTTTTAAAGCAGCGAGTTCATTTAAATAATTACCTAGTCATTTAGTTAATGCATTCTTTTTTAAACTTGACTAACTACAGCGTATGTGGTTTTGATGGAAAAAGAGCCCCCTTTATGTAATAGCACTGTTTTTTCCCCCGCAAAATAAATGCAACACAATTATTTTACTGCAGAGAAATTAGCTCATTTGCAAATGCCACCTCAGAACCCAAGAAGAATGGCATTTATTGAAGCACTAATAAAGGCACCATGTTAGAATAATTTTATGCTGACGGGCCCACAATCACTCAATATTTTAAGAGCTGTCATCACACCAGCATGAGCTGCATGCAAAAGTACAAATTTATGCTGTGACATCATGGCACTAAGAGTATAATTGGAATAAAATTCCCCAGCTTCTCTCTGGCATTTGCCGGTCTTTCTGAGCCCTTCACTGCCCACCCAGAGTGGATTCTCGGTTTTGCACCAGCAGCCACGCATTGCGTCCATGTAGGATGCACCAGGCTCAGGCTGGTGAGTCCTTCAGGTTTTTCTGGAGGACACTTTTCAGTAGGTACTCAATGACCTGTGCTGTTGCTGCACAGAGGGCTGCACCGGCCTAGAAAGCTGAAAGAATCACAAATCAGCCAAAGCCACTTTTTAGATATGGATAATTAAGCAAACAGTCACCGTACAATGGCTGAAGACCTCATAGCATCAGTTTTAGCAAGTTAATAAATTCCAGTCATGGCCTGTGGTTAAATGCTAAGCTTGAACAAACGAGAACATCTGTATGAAAATCGGGACTTTAAGATTCAACCTTAGGACTTTTTAGCCTGTTTTTACTCTTATTGGAGCCAGGGAGTGGGAGGTGACAAACAACAGCTGACAAGAGATGGTGGTGAGTGTGGAGAAGGGGCACAAACCTACCTGTCATGTTTAGACGTGACACCCTGCTTGAGATCTCACATTTCCTCCCCGCCTCTTGGGCATAATCAGACATGTTCTACATTGCAGAAGGAGGTGTTAATGTGGTTCTGTGAATCTGAGTTGAACTCCATGAGCTGGGAAGTTTGTTTGGGCACACAGGTGTGCTTGTCTGTCAAGGGATTTGAGAGGGAGGGGCGGTGGGAACACGCTCTTCCTAGAGCACATTGCACTGTTCCCGTCAGTGGTGCTGAAAGTGTGGAGCTGGGTGAGACTGTCAGCAGCCTCTAGGACTGCCGAACGGATGTCTTTAGTGAGCTTGATGAGATAGTTAATTTGGATGTAAGAGAGGAAATGTAATTAACAGCCCGATAATTGGTAAACATAACACATTCATGTGAGTGGATGACAGAATATAGTGGCTGTTTCATTGGAGAATATAGATGATGTGTGCACTTAAGCTATATTTGTGTAATAGTCTTGGTGGAAGGCAGGATAATGCCTCTCCCCTCCCCCAGATGTCCATATCCTAATCCTCAGAACCTGTCAATGTGTTACCTTATGTGGCAAAAGGGACTTTGTCTGTGGTTCATTGAAGAGTCTAGAGATAGCGAGGGTATTCTGGATTATCCTTGTGGGTCCAATATAGTCACAAGAGTCCTTATAGATGAAAGAGGGAGGCATGAGGGTCAGGGAAGATGTGATGATGGAAGCAGACGTTGAAGTGATGTGATGGATGACTTTGGAGATGGAGGAAGGGCCCATGAGCCAAGGAATGTGTGCAGCCTCTAGGAGCTGGGAAATGCAAGGAGACGGAATCTCCCCCAAAGCCTCTAGAAGGAATTCAGTCTGCTGACACCTTGATTTCAGCACTGTGAAACCCATTATGGACTTCTGAATTCCAAAACTGTAAGATCATAAATCTGTTGTTTTAAGCTCCTAAATTTGTGATAATTTGTTATACCAGGAATAGGAAACAAGTAGTCTTTTTATTTATAAATATCTTAAATGTGTTGAAATTATTTAGTTTTTGGTGTTTGATGAGTTTTTGGTTGCTGTATGAACTAAAGCATGATGGTTAAAGCACTAAATCTTTCACACAAATTAATGAAAAAACAAGGACGCTTTTTAATTTGGAAAATAATTTTTGTTAAAAATATAAGTAAACATAAAATGATGGTAAAGAAGAATGAGAAAGTAGGAGGCTTTGGAACCAAATAGAGCAGAATTTTGTACAATGCTGCGTGTTCTTGCATAAGTTTCATAACTCTGGAGCTTTAGATGTCTTACTTGTCAAATGGAGGTAATAATAATTTCTTCATAGAGCTGTTGTAAAGAGTAAATAAGATTATGTATTTAAAACTCAGTGTGTGGTACATAATAGGCATTTAATAAATTCGTTTCTGCCCTTACTTCATCTACATTTGAGAGTATATAGTTGTGGCAATTTTAAAACATAACTACAAATTCTTTGACGTGTATATCATTGAGAGGTGGTGTCTGTGTCTACCCCCTTTGAACCTAGGTGGACTGGTAATGCTTCATGCAAAGAGTACAGCAGAAATGACACTATGTGACTTCCAAGACGAGGTCATGAAAGGCCTTGTTTGCTAAAACATTCACTCTTGGCGCCCTGAACTACCAGGTAAAAAGCAACTACCGTGATGCTTCCTTGCTATGAAGAAGCTCAAGCCTTACCGACAGGCCACATGTAGACACTCCAGTGGGCAGTCCCATCCATGCCCAGCCTTTGAGTCATCCCATTTCAGGCACCAAACATGTAAGTGAAGAAGCCCCATATAATTCCAGCTCCAACTGTTTCAGTCTCCCGAAGCCACTTGAGTCTTGCCAGATGAGGTGAGGCCCCAGACATCATGGAGCAGAGAAATTATCCCACTGTGCCCTGCCCAAATTCCTGTCGCACAGAATCCATGAGCATAATAATATGGTTGCTGCTTTATGTCACCAAGTTTGGGATGACTTGTCACGCTGCAATAGGATACCGGAGCAAGAGATTATTAGCCATCGGTAGTGACAAATACAAGGCAGAAAAGTGCAGTGCTGAACCAATAGCTTATTGCAGATCAGTAAGTCACAAATAAAATATAGACAAATGTATTTCTATAGTTTTTCAGTCACATTCTCTTTGTAAAAACTAAAGGCAACTATATATGCTTTAATTTCTATTCCTCGCAGTTGTAGTATAGTTAAAACAGTGTCTTCCTTCTCATTCTTCTACATTAAGACAGGAGCCATGTCTATAAAAACAGTGCACAGGATGCCTTCTGGATCTCTGTGTATCCCTGCCTCACCAACAGATAATTGTTCCAAAATACACATCTGAATGGGAAAACTAGCTCAAATATGAGGAGACAACATCTTGTTTGTCCAGATGATTAATTAACAGATCTTGGATTTCCTATTCCTCTTTGTAATAGCTTCTTTATTTGTGTGCTGCTCTTATCTCCCTCCTCTTTCAGATTTGAAATACAATATTAATCATATGCTAGACATACAAACAAAGGGATTGCAGCTAGATCATATTGATAGGATCACAGTATTTGTGTTACACAGAACCTAATCTCATCCCTCCAGTTTTGGATGACTTGGCATTGTCTCTCGAATCAGCTACTTGCAGGATTTCCAGCGGGCACAGAAATGGGAAGCTCGCCCAGACTTCAAAGTTTGGCAAACATAATGAGATAGACCTCACAATGGCTGCTAGTGTATGTATTTTCATGAACTCCCCCCACATCCCGTTTTAATTTAAACACATATGTTCATTATTTTTGAAGTACATGCATATGCTTGAATATTTATTTGGAAATAAACAAAATCGTTTTCATCACAATTATTATTTAAAGCTGAGGAGAAAGTAACATAAAGAAACCAATATTGCGGAATATGCACACAAAATAAAGGACTAACTGAAAGGTTTGACGGGTTTATAATATTTTACAAAATGAATGGCTGCCTTTATTTATTAAATGTGTATTCAAAACAATGAAGTAGAGGAGGAAAATGAGTTAAATTTTTCACTGTATCTGTTGGGTCTTCAAGAACATTACGTTACCTTTCCTCACCTCAGATTCATTTGTGAAATTAGAAATTGCAGAATACCCTTGACTTTCAGCACTGTCGGGATCTGAGTGTGATGGAGAAGTGAACCATACGTGGAGAAGTGTATTTCTTAGGAATATTTGGATATTTTCAGGAACTAGTATGACAAGAGTTATGCTCAAAGCATATTTAGGTTGCCCACAGGAGGCCTTATCTTCCTTTAAACTAAGGTTTTCAACACAAGAGGGATTTATATTGGGCAATAAAAATTCTCCTCTTCTCTTGGTGGCCACTGCAGTGGCCCGCCGCCTCTTCTGGGACAGATCCTCATGCTGCCCTGTGGCGTTAGTTGATGTTCCTCTTACTGCCAACATTCCTTTTCTGCAGCCTTCTGAGTCATGTTTCTTTTGCTGTCAAATGTGTTTCCTTTACTGGATGATGATAAAGTCTTTAAGTCACTACTCCTTGGCAAAAAGACTTTCCATATTCAGACAAGTAATTTGTAAGACCCAATTTCTGGACCAGATTATATTTGGGAAACGTAATCTGAGTAATCCCTGATCTGAAGTTTATACAGTCTGGTGAGCTGTCTCTAAGAAAAATAATACAAAATTCCGTATAAAAGTAGATAAGAAAATAAATATTTATTTAGAGTGAGAAAAGAAATCATGACAAATTACTGGAACCTGAGAGATTCAGGCTCTTTTCTTCTTATGTCCTTTAAGCAATTGGCCAGAAATGACTTGGGAGAAACGCGTCCTCTTATAGGCTGGCTTCCCCTGCCACCTAGAACGTTCTACAGCTGCCAGCAACTCTTGACACTCTCAGGTTTGAGTGTAAGAGATGCCCTGCAGTTGAAACTCATCAGCTTCAGGTAAATTTGCCTCTGGTCCAGTGAATGAATTTCGCTAACAGAAAACAGTAGTAACTCCCACTCTTGAGCACCAACCTGGCGTGGAGCACTGTTGCGAGCAGTTTCCATGCACCGACTTACCCTCTCAGCAATAATTTTGATTTTCTGGGCCCAGTAGCCAGGCAGGATGAACAGGGAGGCGTCCATGTGAATAATTGCATAATTTCATTTATACACTTTGTGAAATATAAATATAATACATATACAGGATTGTTTATAGCCCATACTCATAGACAAAAATCCCACAAATCCTTGAAGGCAAATTTGCGGCACTGCTATAGACTTCATTAAAATAGCTAGAGAAATAGTAATAGCCCCCAAAATGATATTCTTATCAAGTAACAAATTCTCACTCGAAAGTAAGCATGCCACGAAAATTAGTATTATTTTTAAGAATTCAGTCAATTCTACCTCGTTGAATTGAAGAAAGGAGTTTCTTGATGTCTTGTTTGGGGTTTTTACTCTCTTATTGAGTTACTCAATATTTTGAGATCAATAATATCAGAGGAGGAAAACATGTTTTTTTGGTGATGAAGATTGGCCTTGAGCTAACATCCTGTTGCCAATCTTCCTCTTTTTGCTTGAGGAAGGTTGTCACTGAGCTAACATCTGGGCCAGTCTTCCTGTATTTTATGTGGGACCCCACCACAGCATGGCTTGACAAGCAGTGCTAGGTCTGTGCTTGGGATCTGAACCTGCGAACCCCAGGCCACTGAAGCAGTGTGTGTGAGCTTAACCACTATGCCACTGGCCAGCCCCAGGAAAACATTTTTAAGGATATTTAGTCAGTATATTTTAGAAAGGCTAATTATAAATATTAAGCATTTTATTTAATCGTGTTCCATAATTTGTAACTAGTTCTCCCACATATAATAGAAGATTATTAAGGTGTTTAATATATCAGTTAAACCTGGCATAATAGCATTCAAATTGGTAGACATCTATTAGCTTAACATATATGTTAAAACTTCCTAAAATATTCTTTTCAATATTTTTTGAAGAGTAAATTAAATGAGGAATGAATGTAGATTTAGCATGGCCAGATTTCAGCCCACAGTGAAACAATTAAGCTCAAAATCATAATGAAAACTCAGTTGGAACTAAGGAGAGGGCTCTGAGTGTAGAATGTCAGCCCTGAAATGGGGCAGGTAGTGAAGGGCTAACAGGCAATGCTCTGTTGTGACACGTTTGCATAGTATTTTCTCTATAAGCCTAACTTATCAGGTTGTTATTTATTTTAACTGTTCTCTTACATTTTGTACTTGTTTAAACTTCTGTTTTCTTTTGCTGAGGAAGAGTTGCCCTGAGCTAACATCGGTGCCAATCTTCCTCTTTTTGCTTGAGAAAGAGTTGCCTTGAGCAAACATCTGTGCCAATCTTGCTCTATTTTGTGTGTGGGTTGCCACCCCGATGAGTGGTGTAGGTCCGTGCCCGGGAACAAAACCTGGGCTGCCAAAGTGGAGTGCACCGAACTTAACCACTAGGCCATGGGGTGGGCCCCTTGTTTAAACTTTTTTCTTTTATCATATGTGATGTATGAGTCAGGGTCCCAGCAGGAAACAGAATCCACTGAGATGTTTAAACAAGGAAACTTGACAAATGGCGCTACCTACAGAGGTGCAGCAGGGGGTTGGAACACACATGGAGTGGTGGATGTTGAGGCACCAGAAGGTAGCAGAAGCTGGAGGCTGAAGCTTTTACCTCTAATACTTGAAGGGCAAAGGGTGGGAAGAGGATTATCAGAATCCAGTGACACCTGGCATTGTGAGGTGGGGCCCACACAGGAGCAGCCATTGTGAAACAAAACTGCTGAGAGAGAATGGCCCAGAGACAGGAAGAGCAGGGAAGAAATACCCCAGCCTCTCTCGCCTCCCTTGCTCCAGTTTTGGCCAGTGTCTTCTGTTGGCCTAAAACGACCGGAAGGCAACTGGCAAAAGAGAAGCACAGTGAAGCAGAGCCTGGAGCTCACACTGGAAGGGAAGAGTGGGGAAAGTGTGGGCAGGGAAAGTGGAGAAGAGTAGAAACTATGACTTCAGTTGCTCCTCAGCTTGGAACAGTGCGTTATCAGGACATATATTATTTACATTTTATCAAGGAAGAAGTAGCTTACATGAAGTGTGAGATGTCAGGAATAACAAGTGGAACCTCACTATGATTTTAAACAATGTTTTATTGCCTGAGCCCAGCAGAACGCTCACGGATAGGAGGCACTTCTTAAATATTTGTTCAATGAGTTGTGTATTGAGTACTGTATTCTGTGCAGGCATTGTAATTGGAATTTTATGCTCTTGGATAATTTATCCTTAAGCTAGACCAGTTCACATAACCAATTTGGCCAGTCTCTCCTTTAAAAAATTCAACAGTCAATGGGAAAAATTTCAAACTAGACAACTTTTTAAAAAATTGTTTTTCACATAAACCTTCAAATTAACAGAAATTTGTAATACTCAACTTAACTGTTTTTGTATCAATTAAGCGTTGGTTCCTAGGTAAGCCTGACTACATAATAAATGGTATTGATATATTGGGACACAATCAATGCATGTAAATTGAATCCAAAATTTAAATGCACAAATAAGAACCAGATATCCAAAGAATGATATTTTATATTGTTTTTTAAAGTAAATAATCTCTACAAATCATTAGGTTTGTAAACCTGAACGTTCAATTATTAGTTTGCTTAGGAATAGGTGTGTAGCTTGTACATGGAGGATCCTCTTTAAAGAACATTATAGAATCACAACTCAAAATTACCAAGTCTTCTTCCAGAGCATTGGTAGCGGCCCAGGCAAGTCAGTGAGTTGCTCTGAAGATGGTTTCATTCGCTTTGCTGCAAACGTATCTGTACTCTTGACACATACTTACTGTCTGCCAGCTACGCGGTAGGTCGGCTTTCGTGAACTGACTTAAGCCAATCTGGTCATGCAAAATCCCGTGGTTCTTTTGATTAGATAAGTGTAGATAAGGTTAGATGAGGTTAAACAAGCCGCCCTAGAAGTCTGTGGTGCCCAGGCTTAGCTACTCCCCACAACGCCACTCCCTGGTACAATGAAAGCAAATCTCAGAACACGTTCTGTCACCTACATAGTAATTAAATAAACACGCACTAGAAAGGGAGGAACCAACAAGCAGGGCAGGCTACTGTGAAGCCAACGAGACGCTTACTAGGGCACTACGTTGAAGAGGGTGCCAAAGAACTCAGTAACCAAGGTAAATAATAATTGAATGTATTATTTTTAAAAGTCCAAATTAATACAATATATACATGATGAAACAGAGTAAACATTTAAAATAAAGACAAGTAAACATTTAAAATAAAGATCAGTATTAATGCCTCAGGCTGCATTATGGTCCTGCACGGCACCCCAAGAGGGTTTATGTGACCCTTTCCATGAGCTCAAGGAAGTCCTAGCTCTCGGCTCTTCAAGATGGTCCCTGCCCTCCTCACATGAAAGGCCCTGTCTAGGCGGACCCAGTGTTCCAGAGGCAGGACTAGCTACCTTCTAGTTGTTGTCAGACAAATTCTTCTGGGTTCCGGGCTGGGCAGGGCTCAAGCTTGGGTACTGTTCTCAAGGGTGCGGGCAGGTACACTCGCTGGATTCTTGGATTCTGCTTATGCATGGGGTTAGGAAGTGTCTAGAATGTATTTTCAGCTTATCCACATACCTCAAATAACTTGAGAACTTATTTCTCATGTTTCCTGTGCTAACATCACAATTAAAACTTATTCCTGACAGTCTGTCAGAGCAAACAGCAGAGCCTTATTTGAGGACGGTGATAAGTTTTAGCTGGGCTTGTGGTGGCCTCCTCTGGAGGGTGACCCTTTGTCATCACTGTGCTATCTGACTGCTCTGGCTGTGGATTCTTCACTCACCCTTTGGGCAGTCTGGAGTAGCTCCCAGGCTTTGGCTAAGCCTCCTGACACTTATACCACATCTCCCTCTATATGGCAAGTATCTTAAAGTAACTTAGAGGCGTCTGGGGGCTAGATTAGAGTGGGGAACACAGCAAAGCCCGTGTCCTCACCGAGAGACCTTTCAGTGGGAAAGGACAATAGATAAGCGAACATAAATTTGTGTTATAATCTTGTAATATCAGGTGCTGATAAATGCCATAAAGAAAAATGAAGCAGTATGAAGGGCTCGGACCTGGTGAAAGACATTATTGTATTGAGGGTGGTCCAGGCGGTGTCCTAAGACAAATGACATTTGAGCAGAGACCCGAGTGAGGTAGAGCAGGGGCTGTGCAAATATCTGGGGTGGGAGAGTGTTTCTGCAAAGGAAATGGCAAGTGCATTGGTCACACATGTTGGCAAAATTATCACATTCACATTGTGAAGGGTTGAAATGAGAAAATATAAAGCACAGAAGGTAAAAGCCTTGATATTCCCATTCCTAGGGGATAACCACTGGTAACAGTTTATTATGTTTCCTTCCAGAAGTTTCCCTATACATATAAAACCCTTCATCCTTCTTTACTTTCCTTCTCTTTCCTCCTACTTTCTTTCCCTCTTTTCCTCCATCCATCTTTCTCTTTTTTAAAATGACCAGACATACACACTTCTCGGCAATGTTTTAAAAATGTCTCATTAGTCTTTCTTCAATGCCTTTCATTTTAGCACACTTTCAGAGGGAACTCCTTCTATGTTTTGTGGTATGGTATTCATTCTACGGTATAGATATACCAACATTGATTTAACTAGGCTTTGGCAAATGAACTTTGTGCGATTGCAATTTTTCCGCTATTACAAATAATGCTATGATGAACATCCTTGTATATATTTTATGCGTGTGTGTAAGTATACCAGTGCAAGTATTTCTCGCTCATCGTCAAGTCTGAATTATAGGTCAAATGGTATGCACTTTTCTGATTATAATATATGTTGCTGAAGTGCCCTACGAAAAGGTTATGCTAATTTCTATTCCCGCCACACTTTATGAGAGTTCCTGTTTTCTGATATTCTCACCAGCATTAAAGTATTAACAGTCATTTACATCTTTACCAGTTGATAAATAAAAATTACACCTCATTATTATAATTTGCATTTCTTTTCTTTTTAGTGAGGTTGAATATTTCTTTCTAGGGTTATTGGCCGTTGACTAAGGCAAGGGTGCTAATGTTGACTAAGGATAGGAATCCTCACCCATTACCAGTTTAATACCAAGGGCTGCTGCCGGCATGTACTGCATCTTGAGCGGATTAGAAAAAGGAAAAAGTGTCCTTTCCTCATGACACTTTACTACCATCTACCAGAAAATTGCCATTATAAATAAATAAATCTATGATGACTATTGTGTGAATGGTTAATGGTGCCCTGCAGAGTTGTGCAGTGCTCAACCTGCACATCTGTCTGGGACAGCCCTGCTTAATATTCAGGCTTAGTTTCTGAGTCTTAGCCAACATAACTGTTGTCATCTTGACCTCTCTAGCTTTCATTCATTGTGCTTTAGCACTCTGATCATATTTAGGACATGGTCCCATTTTCTCTTTCTAAATCCCTTGGGCTGACTTTGTCTCCCTTTCTGGCTCATTTAATCTATCTGCAAACTTGACTCTTACAGTGATCTGGTTGGTGCCCTTTTGTCACCTTCTTGACAGGAAGAAGTCATTCACATTTCCCTATAAAAGCTTGTGATTCAGGGTCATAGCCCCACCAGCTTTCCTAAATGCTTACGAGACTTGCAGTGACCACATCACCAATTTCTCTTTAAAAACACATGACATTTACTTCTTTTTTAGAATACAGGTGCCCCCCTAGGCTGGTGGCACAATATACACAAAAGATAAAATTGCTTGAGTGCTATCCAAAGTAAGGACACTTTCTCAGCTCATTAGTGTGTGAATTTCTTATTTAACCACTAAATGAATTAGGTACTATTAGTAAACAGTATCACTCTTACCCTATTACTATTATTTCTACTGATGGTACATTTAGAGGCAGGTGGATAAGGAAGAGAAGGTGGAGATAGAGGAGGCAAAATCTAGCAAATGTACACTTAGGATTTAGGGCAAACATCCCATTCCTATCTTTTTAATAAGGGAGGGCACAGAGTTTACCTGCTCAGAAATACAATAGAGGAGATTAATGCCATTGGGCAAGCTCTGTGACAACTCAGCCCGCGAGAGGCTTGAGATAATGTGAGCCCTTTAGCTCCAGAATAAACTGATGAGGCTCGCAGAAGGCCATTTCCTCGGGAAGTAGGTCCCTGTCGACCTCCCTTTAAAAGTGTACAAAGTTCATGCTTCCCCATGATCCACTGAGCAAATGTCACACGCCTCTGATACAACTCACAGTCTGACGAAAAACCAAGCAGGGGACTCTATTTGAAAATACCCAGATGAAAGCGTGTGTATGTGTATGGTGGGGTCAGAGAAAAGTTGTGAGGAGCATGGCACATCCAGCAAGATCTGCTGGAATCTGGAGACTAAAAGCAGCCTTGGAAAACATAACTGAAGACTCTTGTTTTCAAGATCGGGAAACTGAAACCACTGGGGGGGTCAATGACTTGGCCAAACTCACACAGCTCCAAGTGGCCTGCCATGATGCCCAGAATTGTGCCCTTCCCCAAAACACACTGCTCCATTAAATTTAGAGACAAGGGTCTTCAGTTTTAATATCAGGCCTGTCAATGATTGATTGTGCCACGTCGGGCAAATCACTTTATCCAGTTGCATAGGGATTAGATTTCTAAAGTTCCTTTTCTCCTTAGCGTTCAGTGACCCAGCTGTAACTTTCTTTTCTAAACCTGGCCCTTTCCTTTCATTCCGCCATCCATTGAGCGTCCTCGCAGGACTTAAGAATGGCCTTCCTTTGTGAGATGTCTCAGCCTGTGTAGGCAACAGGCCTGGGGCCCACCCAAGAAGATTTATAGCGTGGGGCTTTCCCTTAGCTGTGCTTTGACAAGGAAAATGGCAGGCAGCCAGCATCCAAAACCAAACAATTGTCAGATGGCCGGGGAAAGGAAAATAAATGTTGAGTAGAGTCGAGAACTCAATAGCTATTTCAGGGCAGTAGAAGGCTTCCTTTATGGCCATTTCAACTGGAGCATCAGAGCGTGCCTGAACCAGAGGGTCTGCCCCTTCCTGACCCCGAATGCCTGGGCTACGGCAGCCTGGGAGCGTTCTATCAACCATCTGCCCCTGTGCCTGTGTAGCTTAGGCCTTGGGACCACCGCCAGTGAGGGTGGGATTCCGGCTGCTCCTGAGGAATCTCTGCAAGGGTCTCAGCACGTGAAGGATGCTTCCTGAAACTCTTGCTATCCACACTGTCAGTGCAATGGAGCTGTGCTCATATTTATCTGGGTGTGCAGAAATGTGTTTCTCAGGCTCACAGGGTCTTTTTGATGACATATGTTTGTTTCCTTGACCAATTACTCACTGCATCCATCCACCGCAAGGTGTGGTTGACACCTTTTTCTTTCTCCTAGATTGAAAATCTGAGATAAAGAATTTATCTTCACTCTATTCCTCAATCTGGGAGACAGGATTGCTTTCCACTCCCACCCTCTCTTTATTTATGCTCATACTCACATCTATTTTTATGGTTTATAGGGATCTTGTGATACAAATATTGTATATTTGGGGCTATCCAAACTCCATCTGTGTGGAGATTCTATCTTTGCAAATAAAATCTAGCCAATTTAGATTCCCCAGGTACCGAATTCACTTTCAGCTCTCTTTTCCCCTTCTTTTACTTTGCTATCCTCTTTTCCTCTTCCTCATTTCTTCCTCCTATCTCCTTCTCTTCTTTCTTCCATTGGAATGCTTTCCTCTGTATCAAACTCCGTGATAGCAGAGCACAGTAAATACATCAGTAGAAAGACATTTCACAAATGTCTTTTTCTTTATTGCTATTATCTTATAGTTAATAACCATTCTCATGAAGAAGGCAGTGTGGATTTTTTTAAAAATCTGTGGCAGATGAGAAGAAACTTTATTTTATCCCTAGAAAAACTTAAGAAGAACCTGAGGATAAAACAGATGTTCTCTCAGACATAAATGCCTTCAAGGCTCATCAGGTAATTGTGTTTATCTATTCAATGTCAGGCAGTTGGGAATGGTGGAGTCTGTGGTTGAATTAGAATGTCATGCCTAAAATCATTCAAATTTAGTTTTCAGGTTTTTTTTTAACCATCACATCAGCCACTCAGAATAAGTTTGTGGACCCAACTGGATACCAGGGCAGTAAGTTTGTAACCATTGCTTTAGGTAATCAGGACTTCTATTTTATTCTATTTCTCTGGGGAAGCTGATGCCTAGTGTCTTGGAATAACTTACTGAAGATTATGGTGTCCCTCACCACAGTGCTAGTCATTGTCACTCCTCTTCTGTTCCTCATTGCTTTTAGAATAAACTGAAAATTCTTATGGCATTTAATATTCTCTTTGATCTGACCCCAACCTTTTTTTACGTCCATGTCTTTTCTCTATCCCCCTTAAATTTCTGGCAACCTCACCTACTTATATTTTCTTAAATATACCCTATTCTTTCATTCTTTTTCACCCATGTGCTTTTGTTGGTATCAAATCTTTTCCCCATCTTTGTAGACACTCTGCTCATTGGTCAAAGCCTTGATTAAAACTGCCTTTACTGAGTTCTAGCCTTCAATTAAAGCTCCTTGCTCTGTGCTCTCATAATGCTTTATGTAAATCTCTGTTAAACTAGGGTGACATATGTCTTAGTTTGCCCTGGGACAGTCTGTGTTTATGACTGTGGTCCCAGCTTAATTATTACTTTTTAAAGGTCATGCTAATTATAACATTTAGTTACATTTCTGCCTTATGTTGAAGTTAAATGTGTTTATGTCCTCATAGGATCAAGGATCATCCTTGTATCAACCAATGGCTAGGCTATCTATTTCCATTACATTTGTGGCTGCCAGTTAAGGGAACTTGTGAATTTTATCTCATTTTCTTATGAGTAGAAAGGATTGAAGATATAGCGTGTTTTATAAGTAGCTCAGAGGTTAAGTGACTCTCATCTTTAGATGTTTGCATTTCTTTTCTCTTTTTTGGAGAAATTTCCCTTTAGTTCTTTCTTGCATTTAGATAGTGTGAAGAATAGATCATGGAACTGTGTGTCTTAGAGCAAGGAAGGACCTTCTGTGATTATCTGACCTGCCTTTGCTCATGTAAATAATCTCATGGTGGACATCTGTTACATTTCGTCTCTGCATCATTCCTTCCTCTTCTTTAGGTAGTCATACACTGATTTTCCCTTAGTGTAACTATCCCCACCTAACTTTCAGTAGTAGGGCCACTAGGACTAGGGTGGGGCCAGTGAGCTACCTAAGGTGCAAAATTTAAGGAGGCACTCACTCTCAGGATTGTGCAAGAACAGATTTGGCAATGACAGAGTGCCTTCTTAAATAATGTGCCCTAGATCCTGCTTGTCTCAAGGCCCTCGTCCTGGCCTAGCTTAGAAACAGTAGAACTGACCCGATCTCTGTCTCTAGGGATGGACATTTGACCCAGGCCTAGTCAAAGAGCTTTCCTCCCACTAGGGGCAGTCATGTGACACATCAGAACCGACGAGATTCTATTCTGGGACTTTTATTAGAACTCTTGGAAAAGAAAAATCTTTTTCTTTTTTTAGAGTAGTGGGATTCTTTTTTCAAGATGATTAACTTATTTAAAATTTTTTTCAGGTGTACATTAGTTTATTTCAATTTCTGTGAAGACTACATCATGTTAACTACCCAAAAGACTAAATACCATTCATCACCATACTCATGTGCCTTGGCACCCCTTTTGCCCTCCTCCCTCCTCCATTCCTCTTTGGTAAACACATATCTAATCTCTGGATCTTTGTGTTTGTTTGTTGTTGTTGTTTTTATCTTCTAATTATGAGTGAGATCATAGAATATTTGACTTTCTCCATCTGACTTATTTCACTTAGCATAATACCTTCAAGGTCCATCCATGTTGTCACAAATGGCCTGATTTCATCTTTTCCTATGGCTGAGTAGTATCGCATTGTGTATATATACCACATCTTCTTTATCCATTCATCCTTGATGTGATGGGCACCTAGGTTGCTCCCAAGTCTTGGCTATTGTGAATAATGCTGCAGTGAACATAGGGGTGCATGTATCTTTATGCATTCGTGTTTTCATGTTCTTTGGATAAATACCCGGCAGTGGAATAGCTGGATCATTTTGCTGCACCAGTTTGCATTCCCACCAGCAGTGTATGAGAGTTCCCTTCTCTCCACATCGTCTCCAACAGTTATTATTTCTTGTCTTGTTAATTATAGTAATTCTGATGAGTGTGAGGTGATATCTCATTATAGTTTGGTTTGCATTTCCCTAATAGTGATTTGAACATCTTTTAATGTGCCTATTGGGCATTTATATATCTTCTTTGGAAAAATGTCTGTTCAGATCTTTTGCCCATTTTTTAATTGATTGTTTGTTTTTTGTTGTTGAGACACATGAGTTCTTCATATACTTTGGATATTAACCCCTTAACAGATATATGACTTGCAAGTATCTTCTCCCAATTGTTGTACTGTCTTTTCACATTGTTGATGGTTTCCCTTGCTGTGCAGGAACTTTTTAGTTTGATACGGTCCCATTTGTCTATTTTTTCTTTTGTTTACCTTGCCTGGTGAGAGATGGTATTCAAAAAGACGCTTCTAAGACAGATGTCAAAGAGTGTACTGCCAATGTTTTCTTTTAAAAATTTTATGGTTTCAGGTCTTAGAGTCACATCCTTAATCCATTTTGAGTTGATTTTTGTGTATGGTGTAAGATGATAGTCTACTTTCATACTTTTGCATGTGGCTGTCCAGTTTTCCCAACACATTTATTGAAGAGACTTTCCTTTCTCCATTGTATGTTCTTGGCTCTCTTTTTGATAATTAGCTGTCCATGGATGTGTGGGCTTACTTCTGGGCTCTTGATTCTTTCCCATTCATCTGTGTGTCTGTTTTTATTACTATAGCTTTGTAGAATATTTTGAAATCAGTGAGTGATACATCCAGGTTTCTTTTTTCTCAGGATTGCTTTGGCTATTTGGGGTCTTTTGTTGTTGCATATATATTTTAGGATTATTTGCTCTATTTCTGTGAAAAATGTCATTGGGACTTTAATAGGGATTGCACTGATTGAATCTGTAGACTGCTTTAGGAAGTATGGACATTTTAACTGTGTTAATTCTTCCCATCTACAAGCATGGAATATGTTTCCATTTCTTTGTGTCGTCTTTGATTTTTTCAACAACGTTTTATAGTTTTCAGTTTATAGGTCTTTCACCTCCCGTTAAGTTTACTCCAAGATATTTTATTCTTTTTGTTGCAATTGTAAATGGGATTATATTCTTAATTTCTCTTTCTGCTACTTTGTTGTTAGTGTATAAAAATGCAACTGATTTTTGTATGTTGATTTTGTGTCCTACAACTTTACTGTATTCATGTGTTATTTCTAAAACTTTTTGGGTGGATTCTTTAGGTTTTTCTCTGTATAAAATCATGCTGTCTTCAAATAGTGACAGTTTTACTTCTTTTCAACTTGGATCCCTTTTGTTTGTTTTTCTTGCCTGACTGCTCTGGCTGGGACTTCCAATACTACGTTAAATGAGAGTGGTGAAAGTTGGCATCCTTGTCTGGTTTCTGTTCTTAAAGGGTTAGCTTTCAGTTTTCACTGTTGAGTATGATATTAGCTGTGCGTTTGTCATATACGGCCTTTATCATATTGAGGTGTTTTCCTTCTATATCCATTTTATTCAGACTGTTTATCATAAATGGATGCTGTATCTTGTCAAATGCTTTCTCTGTTAAGATGATCATGTCATTTTTATTCTTCATTTTATTAATGTGGTGTATCACATTGATTTGTGGATGTTGAACCATCCTTGCATCCCTGGAATAAATCCCACTTGATCATGGTGTATGATCTTTTTAATGTATGGTTGTAATTGATTTGCTAGTGTTTTGTTGAGGATTTTTGCATCTATGTTTATCAGTGATACTGGCCTGTAATTATCTTTTTTTGTGTTGCTTACTCTTCTCTTCAAGTTTTTGGAAGAGTTCTGCAGGATAGGTATTCAGTCTTCTTTAAATGTTTGATAGAACTCACGAGGGAAGCTGTCTGGTCCTAGACTTTTATTTTTGGGGAGCTTTTTGGTTACTGTTTTGATCTCCTTACTGGAGATTGGTCTATTCAAATTCTCTATGTCTTCTTGATTCAGTTTTGGGAGGTTGTATGATTCTAAGAATTTATCCCTTTCTTCTAGATTATCACATTTGTTGGCATATAGCTTTTCTCTTATAACCCTTTGTGTTTCTGGGGTGTCCATTGTAATTTCTCCTCTTTCATTTCTAATTTTATTTATTTGAGCCTTCTTTCTTTTTTTCTTGGTGAGTCTAACTAAAGGTTTGTCAATTCTGTTTATCTTTTCAAAGAACTAGTTCTTACTTTCATTGATTTTTTTCTCTATTTTTTTTCAGTCTCTATTTCATTTATTTCTGCTCTGATTTTTATTATTTCCTTCCTTCTACTGATTTGGGGCTTTGTTTGTTCTCTTTCTAGGTTTTGTTTGTTCTTCTTTTCTAGTTTCTTTGGGTGCACCGTTAGATTGTTTATTTGAGATTTTTCTTGTTTGTTGAGTTAGACTTGTATTGCTATAAACTTCCCTCTTAGTACCACTTTTGCTATATCCCATAAATTTTGGCATGCCAAAATTTCATTTTCATTTGTCTTCAGGTATTTTTAAATTTCTCGTTTGATTACTTCATTGACCCAATAGTTGTTCAGTAGCATTTTGCTTAATCTCCACATATTTGTGGCTTTTCCAGGTTTCTTCTTGTAGTTGATTTCTAGTTTCTTACTGTTGTTGTTGGACAAGATGCTTGGTATTATTTCAATCTTCTTAAATTTGTTTAGACTTGTTTTGTGACCTAATATATGATCTATCCTGGAGAATGCTCCGTGAGCATTCGAAAAGAATGTGTATTCTGCAGTTTTTGGATCAAATGTTCTGTATATATCTACTAAGTTCATCATTCTAACGTGTCATTTAAGGCCAATGTTTCCTCATTGATCTTCTGTTTGGATGATCTATCCATTGATGTCATTGAAGTGTTGAAGTCCCTAGTATTATTGTGTTGCTGTCTATTTCTTCTTTTATGTCTGTTAATAGTTGCTTTATGTGTTTATGTGCTCCTATGTTGGGTGCATAGATAATTTAAAAGCAATATATCCTCTTCTTGGATTGTTCTCTTTATCATTATGTGCTGCTCTTCGTTGTCTCTTGTTGTAGTTTTTGTTTTAAAGTCTATTTTGTCTGATATAAATATGGCTACCCCAACATTTTTTTTCATTTCCATTTGCATGGAATATCTTTTTCCATCCCTTCATTTTCAGTTCTTGAATGTCTTTAGGTCTGAAGTGTGACTCTTGTATGCAACATATATGGTTCTTGTTTTTTATCCAATTCAGCCATCCTATGTCTTCTGTTTGGTGCATTTAGCCTATTGACATTTAAAGTAGTTATTGATAAGTATGTACTTATTGCCATTTGGTTTCTTTTTTTCTGGGTGTTTTAGTCTGTTCCTTTCTTCTTTTCTTGCTTTCTTCCCTTGTGATTTGTTGGCTTTCTTTAGTATTATGTTTGGGTTCCTTTCTCTTAATGTTTTGTGTATTTATTATAGGTTTCTGGTTTGAGATTACCATGAGGTTCTTATATAATAACCTATGTATATGGCAATCTATATTAAGATCTCTTAAGTTTGACTTGTTACTAAAAGCCCTACTCGTTTACTCTTCTCCCCCCACATTTTATGTTTTTGATATCATATTTAACCTCTTTTGTGTGTGTGTGTATCCCTTAACCTCTTATCATGGAAATTGATAATTTTAATATGTTTGTCTTTTGACCTTCGCATTAGCTTCCTAGGTGGTTGATCTGCTCCCTTTACTGTATTTTTTCCTTTACCAGTGATTTATTTTTCTTTGATAATTTTCTTATCCCTATTTGTGGATTTTTCTTTTCCAGCTAAATAAATCCCTTTAACATTTCTTGTAAGGCCTGTTTATTGGTGATGAACTCCTTTAGTTTTTGCTTGTCTGGAAAACTCATTATCCTTCCATTCTGAATGATAACCTTGTAGGGTAGAGTATTCTTGGCTGTAGGTTTTTCCTTTTAGCACTTTGAATATATTGTGTCACTCCTTTCTAGGCTGTAAGGTTTCTGCTAAGGTATCAGCTGATAGCCTTGTGGGGTTTCCTTTGTTTGTAGCTTGTTGTCTTTCTCTTGCAGCTTTTAGGATTCTCTCTTTATTTTTAATTCTTGACATTTTAATTATGATGTGTCTTGGTGTGGGCCTCTTTGAGTTCATCTTGTTTGGTGCCCTCTGTGCTTCCTGTACCTGGGTGTCTGTTTCCTTCCTTAGGTTAAGAAAGTTTACAGCTATTGTTTCTTCAAATAGATTCTCTGCCCTTTTGTCTCTCTCTTCTCTTTTGGGACCTCTATAATACGAGTTATTATATACTTGATGTTAGTACACTTGATGTTGTCCCAGAGGTCCCTTAGTCTGTTGTCATTCATTTTAATTCTTTTTTTCTGTTCAGCTGGGGTGATTTTGTCTACTCTTTAATCCAGCTCACTGATCTATTCTTCTGTGTCACCTAGTCTGCTGTTGATTCTTTCTAGTGAATTTTTCACTTCCATTATTTTATTCTTCAGTTCTGATTGGTTCTTTTTTATGTTTTTCAGTTCTTTGTGGAAGTTCTCACTGTGTTCATCTATTCTTCTCCCAAGATCAATGAGCATCCTTATGACTATTACTCTTTATCAGGTAGACTGTTTATCTCTGTTTTGTTTAGTCTTTGTCTGAGGATTTCTCTTTTTCCTTTATTTGGAGCATATTCCTTTGTCTCCTCAATTTGCCTCTTTCTCTGTGCTTATATGTATGTCTTAGGTACATCAGCTATGTCTCCTGATCTTGGAGATGTGCCCTTATGTAAGATATGCCTTATGAAGCCTAGCAATTGCTTCCCTCTCATCACCAGTTCCAAATGTTCCAGGCATTTCCCCTGTGTGGGCTATGTGGGCCTTTCTGTTGTGGCAGAGTTGCACTTGCTATGGGTGCTAGCCTGGCCCCTTGGCTAGCTGGTCATAAAGCTCAGCTCTGTGTGGCTGCTATGGTCCCTTCAGTCACTTTATTGGGTTAGGAGAACCCCAGCACAGCTGGCTGCACGGTCTAATAGCACCCTTGCTCCTGTTTTGCTATTAAGTGAGTCAGGCCCCCAGCATGGCTGGTTGCTAGCCTCAGGGGCTTATAACTGCTGTACGTCTCTGGCCTATGAGATTGTTGTCAGCTCTCTCAGGGGTGCAGCTGGGTGGGGCCAGTCCTAGGTGTGGCAGCACACAATTATTTCCGGCATTGGAAAGTGGGGCAGATCTCCTATGTGGCTATTTGAGAAACACAAGTCTGTTGCAGCTGACAAGCCCTACCATCTGCAGGCCCACACTCTGCCAAAGCAGGCTCATCCCTCACGCACACCCTACTCCACAGAGGCAGACCCACTTGCCACACTTCAGAGGTCCCACACACCACATCTACATGGACCCACAAGTTCCCCATGGGCTTGCTGGGGGCAGGGCCAGTCCCTAGGGCAGGTTGCCTGCCTCGGCTGAGCAGGATTAAATGGGTGCTTTAGTGGGTTGGGTGAACCCCTGCACTAACAGGCCAGAGGAAGAAGTCCAATGGCATCTGCCAGCGTCTGTGTCAGCATGCCCGAACTATGTCACAATATTGATTGCTGCCAATGTCTTAGACCCTGGGGAGGTGCTCCCAATCACCTCCCACTTCTCTGAGATGAGCTCAGAGTTTATCAAGTGAGTCTCTATTACCAAATTACAATGTACCTTTCTGGTGATTTTGTCTTGGTTTCCAGAATGGGTAAATTTGTGTGTGGGCCCTTTAAGAGTACACTTTTCTTTCTCTTACGTTTGACAGCTTTTCTGGGGGTATTCCCCATTGGTTTTAATAGCCAGCAAAGCCAGATATTATGACACTCTTCTAGGTTGTGCTGAACTTAAAAGTGGCTTATTGTGGCAAAACTCTCCCACTCAGATCTCCCGTTCCTCCAGGAAAAGCTTCCTATCTTAAAATTGCTCCCAGCCATGAAGTGCCACAGCAAGAACATGTTTTTTTACTCAGCAGAAAGGTATTTCTGCCTCTTCTGCCTCTGTCAGTGTAGTCCTTTGTTGGGAGGGTTCGTTTCCTCTGGTTTCCAGTTCTCCGGGAGGTAGTTGCTCCACAGGTAGTTGCAGAATTGTTGTGTCTGTGGGAGGAGGCGAGTTCAGAGTCCTCCGAGGCCGCCATCTTCCCAGCTCTCCTGAAATCTCTCTTTTTGAGGCAGTTGGAATAGTGAGGATGGAAGCCTCAAAATTCTGGGACCACCGTGTGGAGCATCCTGCAGGAGAACGGAGCCGCTACACAAAGAAGCAGAGCCAGCAGGGCTGCCTCCTAAGGCATCATTTAAGTACCTGGATCCAGCTATCCTGATTTATTCTAGAATTTTCAAGCACATAGTCAATAAATAACTCTTCACAGACACTCTTCTTTTTCCCTCCATACCAGTACATGACTCAAGTTTCTGTTTATTTGCAGCTGAAAGAGTCCTGCCCGTAAATGTGAAGTGGCAAAGGCCCATGGGAGTTGACATTTGCTCTTGGTCGCACCACTTTACTCAACTGTAGAAAATAAAGCTAGATCTACACTTCCTTGCAGTGTTTCTTCGTTATTCTCCAGTGTCTCTGATGTCCGCCAGTGCCACATCATAGTTAAGGCCCTGAACCACTCATTTAAAGCGGGTTTGACAGAAATTGCAAGTTAAAGCTATTAGGGAACCAGGAACCCATGCTTGATTTTTTTTAAAGAGAATTGCTATTTTAAGATTAACTTAATGCTCAACTTATTATGTTAAATAAATGAAGGTGCTGAAGCCAAAAGAAATAAGGTAAAATGGATCCAGATCTCCAAACTCCCTGTTCAGGGGTATTTTCAGTATACTTCTCAGTCTCTCAAAGCTAGAAACTCCTCATTTTCATCCTCTAGCTAGATTTTGATATGCTGTTGAGCTGCAGGGGTCCGTGGGGTATCTAGATTCTGGTTTATTGCAATACTTACTCAGCTTCAGCCCAAGAAATGGTGATTGATTTTTTTCTCCCATTGGGGCACACAACTTGGTTTGCTAATGGTGACAAATGACATTAAGAGACAATCAGTTTAAATTAATGAGCCTACAATTGCGAAATACCTCAGGGAGGGCAAGTTCATACTGATATTGGAGAGAGAGTGCCACCTGCAATTAGTGAAGTTAATGAAAAACTCCAAAGGTCCTCAACCACTTCACATACTCTAGCATGCGCCGCATCATCTGGAGGGTTTGCTAAAACAGATTGCGGGGCCCTGTCTCCTGAGTTCTGGATTCAGCAAGTCTGGGGTGGGACCTAAGAATTTGCATTTCTAACAATTTTCAAGGTGATATTGCTGCTGAAGGTCTGGTGACCACACTTTGAGAATTACTGCTGTGTATTAAGGATGGAATTCGATCAAAATAGGAAATTGATGAGAAGTGTCCACAGAGCTACATAGTTGAGAAAAACTTTCTGAGACTGTGATGGAAAGAAGAAAGGAGGTCATTCCCATACCCTCAATCTTTCGCATAGGTGTCCCATTTTCCCTTTTTAACTCTTCAACCCAGAGAAGCTAGTAGAGTCCCTTTAGATATTTGAAAGAATGCATATGGCAGTGGGATGTGTCATTTGCAAGTAAGAAAACAAAGAAATACAATCTTGATTAATGTTAGTTGTGACTCTTAGCTTTCCAGGCCCAGAAACTTTGATGTTTCAGTGATTATCAGTCTTTCAGTCATGGTGTGAATTCACAGGACACTGTTAAATCTGAATGTAAATTTATTAATGTACAATGAGAAATACAACAGATAAGAGAATTACTAATCTCATGGCAGTAGATAAGACTTTCTCTTACAGTATGCAAGCTCCTATGCAAACTAAAACCTTGTCAAATCCTATCAAAAGATTGGTTACAGAGTGTGGCCTCAGAGCAAGAGAAGTTAGTCTAATTTGAGGAATGTTGCTCATAGGCCCATTTGGGGAGAGTCTTCCTTAAAAGGTACGAGCATCCCCCACTCTTTACCGGGTCCTCTTTGCTGTCTAAGTCATGCCGGACGTACACTGCTAAAATGTGCTTGCCTAACTTGTTTTTCTACCCGCCAAATTGGCCAGATGCTTTCCAGAATATGTTAAGATATCTAGACAAGTAGAAAGCAAGGTTTGCTCTGGATATTGAGTCATTCTGTTGCATGATTTTGTACACATAGCTCTGCTGATCTATTTCAACATATCACAGAAATGTTGGCCGAACTTAATGGTCAAGGGAAGTGAACTTTCCTCTATGGATAGGAGGAGAATGTCCAAAGGAATATGTGGGAAGTTCAACATTTTTCTAATTTATTTTGTTAGTCTTCGTATTTCTATAACCTTAGACCTTACTCCATAAAATAATGCCATCCAACTGTCGATTCTTGTCCCTTTGTCCATTGAGATTGATATAAAGTTGAGCTAGTTTCCCTGGACCACACGGAAGTCTAAGGATGCCTCAAGAATTGTATGATTCTTAGAGCTTTAGGTTCTTCTGTTGAAGTAGCAGTTCTGATTTCTTGTTTATTCTGAAGGGTTTCTCCTTTTCTGAGGGTTTCTCTCTGCTCCATGCTGACCGGTATGTGGATCAAAGGCACTTTTCTTAATTTCCATCAATATTGCACACCCAAAACATTCCTTGTAGTGGATATTTACTGAAATTTTAAGATGAGGATGGGATAGGAGTGTTGGGCAGTTGATGTGAGGGCAGGAGGCATGGAGATTAACAACACAGCATTATATGACAAACCAAGAATGGAATATCAGACAACTTGTCCTCAAATGCTTCAGGATCCTATCATGTTGAATTCAAGTCCTCACTGGACATTTTTTTCCTGTAGACTCCATACTCCTGCCGTATCATGCTACTCCCTCTTGGACTTTTCCTAATGACTCGTCTTTGAGTCAATAGGAACATTCAAGTCTCAGAACAGTTTGACTGTCTCCTTTTCTTCCTATCTGTCTTCATTTCATCTCTTCAAAACCCTGTCAAAATCAGAGTGGTCTAGCATGGTATTTTCTTAAACAAAGAGCTCTCTATACCCTGCTACACTAACAATGATGTTTCAAAATAACGAGTCAGTCTTATATCTCAGGAAAGATATACCACATTTTCCTGCACAGTGCCTGGCAAGTTCCTGTGACCTCCCGTTTGAGAAAAATGGTATTGGTAGTCAATTTTGTTGTTCAAATCACAGAAAGGAGCCACCTTTTCATGACGATGGGCATGTGGTACTTCCCTTAGTCCCAATCCTGTCCCAAGGTATGTACTAGGTACTGTCTGCTATGTATTATCATGGTGTGTCTAGACTAGGATGAGAAGAGCCCAATTAACAGAAATATAAATGAAAACACTTGCAATATCTAGTCTGGTTACACAAGTTGCTTTTATATTTCTTAAGAAAATTTAATATTTTCTTGACATTGACACCCCAAGATTCTAATTAAGGTTTTTCCAAAATAGTTTGTGTGTGCATGTTTTGTTGAAATGTTATTATTGATCTTTTGTCTGAAAAATAACTGAACCATGTATATTTATCTCATCTTCTTATTGTATTATATTATGTTTTATTGTACTTATTAATCCTAAGAATTGTAGAGTGTATTTTACTGGGCTTTCTGAACAAATAAATATATTTTATTTTATTAATGATGATTTAAAAAATTCCTTTCCAATAATCATCTCTTTCTTTTTGTCTGCTTCTCGTATTATTGAACTGTCTATCCAAGTTTATCATGTTGAGAAATAGTCTTCTATTTTTAATTTTCTAAGGTTTTTAAAAAATAAGGAATGGATATTAAATGCTGTTGAATGCCTTTGAAACATCGAAATGATTAAATTAAATGTTTTATCTTTTTTCTTATTGGGCCTATTTTTTAAATAATTATATTAAGAGATTTCCCAATATGCCTGAATTCTTGGGATAAACCTACTTAGTCATGGTGGCTAATTCTTTTGTACTAATGAATTCAGTTTGAAGTATTCATATTAATAAGTAAGATTTGTGTTTAAAAAATTATTTTGGTGCTCTTTGTGTCCAGTTTTGGCCTTAGGGTTTGTTAGCTTATGAAAAAATTGAGTAGTTTCTGTAGCACAAGTATAACCTGTTTTTGAAAATCTATGTAATTTGTAGATAAACTACTTTTTGAAGTAATTTTTAGATAAACTTTAAAATAATTTCCCTGTGCTAGTCTTTTTGTAATTTAAAATATTTAATTGAATTATTTTAGATAATATACTATTTTCCCATAAACCCAAATATTCTATCAAGATGTTCTTATTTTTAGAATCATAGAGTATTTTCTATTTTTTAACCTATATTTTAAAATTTATTATACATACATATACTTTATTATTTATTGTATTCATTAGTTATGATGTTTCATCAGCATTTTTAAAACATTTTAATTTTTTTTTCATAGAACCAATGTTTGGATTTATTTAGTTATTTTACAGTGTTATAATTTGCTAATTTTTCCTTTATAAAAAATTCTTTTAATTTAGATTTTATAAAATTTTGTACTAAGGTTTTATATATATGTATGTGTGTGTAGTAGTATATATACACAAATAGATACATGTATACATATATATTTTATGTTATATTTATAAATATATCAGTTGTCTTTTAAAACTGTTATTCACCTAATATCTTCATTTACTTTTTAAAAATCTATTTTAGATTTTAAAAAAGGGGTCCTAAAATTTCCCATAAGAATTGTTTTCCTATCCCTTTCCTGGAGTCTCCATTAGTTTTTAACTGTAATATTTTGATGCTTAGCTAGTTAGCTAGGTCTTTGGAGCTAACTGCCTTATTTTCTCTGGATGTGTATAGGGTTCTATTTTTACCCTTTTCATTAAAAAATTTGCCTGAGCATATGCAGAAGCGGAATTCTTTTCAATAATTTTTCCAGGAATCCAATCAACTCCTTTGATTTAACCGTTCAATTATTTTTTTAAAATAACTTATTTTGAAATAATTTTAGATTTACAGAAAAGTTGCAAAATAGTACACAGAATTCCCATATCTCTTCACCCAGATTTACCTAATGTTAGCATCTTATATAACCATGGTATATTTATCAAAATTGAGATATTAAGATTCGTACAATATTATTAACTGAACCGCAGACTTTGTTTGGATTTCACCAGTTTTCCCACTAGTGTTCTTTTTCTCTTCCAGGATGCAATGCGTTTAATTGTCATGCCTCCTTAGACTCCTCCAGTCTGTGACAGTGTTTCACAACCTTGACAATTGATAAGTATAGTCAATCATTTTCTTACAACTAACAGAGGAACGCCTTCTTCACCTGTGATTTCTGCCTGTATTCCAATCCTTCACATTTTCCCCTGTGGAACTTCGATAAGTAAATGGTTTGATCTCCACTGTCTTATTTCCTTATCTGTCATCTTCTTATAAAGCTTTTCTTCTCCCCTCCTTCAATAAATTTGGAGCACATTTCTTATGTTTCTCTTCGCCCTTGATTATTTGATTGTCTACAATATCAAACTCTTCATCACCAACATTAAAAATTTGGCTAGTCTAAATTTGATTTTCATGCACCACTTTTCTATATAATATTTTATATTAGCTTGTAATCTATGCCTGCACCTATTATCACTATTTGTTAAATTAATTATAAATAATTAATCTTAGCCCGTTGTCTGCTTTTCATTATATACTCACAGAGCAGAAAGTCATAAGGAAAAAAGAGAATGACGTAGATATAAAGAGAAAGCAGAGAGAAGTCCAGGTGGCTGCGAAGAAGGAGGGGCAGAGATATCCGCTGCTTTGGTTTGGACGATTTCTTATGAGAAATTCTTATGAGAATGTCCAAAAGCCTTGTAGTATTTTCTTTGATTCCTAGAGTAAATCGTTTTCAGAAGTTCGTTTAGTATGAAATTAACTTACCTTATTTTCTGGTACTTTTTGTTTTGAATAGGCATAATCTTGTTTTTGTCTCTTTTCATATCCACAAGTGGGGAGTGCTCAATCGTTTGCCAGCCCTCAGGGCCCTTGAGCTTGCTGAGGCTTCCTTCCCCATCTCCTGGGCACTGCTGGACACCCCTTCTTGTATAGACGGAAATATCTGCACAGTTCCAGCTTACTTCCCAAAGCTGAGCAAGCTTCCCTCTAGTGTTGCTCTGTTGAATGGAGTTAAATGCCTCCTGTTCTGTACCACTGCTCAGTTTCTTGAGATTCAAAATGTTATGGTGTAGAAAAATCAGACTTCCTTAATGTGAGCTACATTAGGTTTCTTCCAATGTCTGGCCGCCATCTGCAACAATTTACTTTGGGTGACTACACTTCCCTCAGAGCAATATGCCATTGCTCCCTCCCTCCATGCTTCTCAACCTGTTTTCTGAGCCTAGTGGCCTCTGGGTGGACATAGAAAGATGAGGCAAGGATGCAAAGCCAAGTCCTAATAGCACAGAGGGGACAATCTCAATTTTTTTGATAGCTAATAAAGAATGCCAGTCAGTTGTGGGGGAATGAAAATTGGCTTCCCGTATTTTGAGAAGCATGACGAGCAGAGCTGCTTATTGCTGATGCAAAGGATGGATAGATCACATATTATTTTTCTTGTTTATTAACTCATTGATTCAACTAATACACATAGTGGATCATTGTTACATGTAAGACACTGTGCTTGGTTCTGGTAACATATATCTAAACAAGGAAGACATGGTCCATGGCTCCATTAATTTTTTTCCCAGTTCCTGGAAATAAATTAGCGTTTTTGAGCATCAGCATTTATTGACTGTATCTTACTCCATAACGTTCTTATCAGAACTAAATATGATAAACATGATATAAATCTGATGTCTCCTCTGTGGTAAGTACTCAGCCAGTGTTAGCTAACATCACTTTTATTCTGATTATTATGACTACTACTACTGTTTTTACTACTATAGTTTGGGAATTAAGGTGAACACCTTACATACATCATAACATTCAATCTTCAAAACAAATCTTTGTGAGTGTCAGTCTTCCTAGTTTTCTTTGTGTTTTTTTCTTTAACGGGCATTTTGGTAGACTATCGGAGTCAGCTGTGTAAGGGACTGCCAGTTTTTCTTTCTACATGCTTTAAATATTTCAACTTTTCATTTTGAAATGATTTCAGTCTTAAAAGTTGTTGCAAAACAGTACAAAGAGTTCCTTCATAACACTTCTGAGCTTTCCTAAATGTTAACATCTTACATAATCACAGTATAATTATCAAAATCAAGAGATTAACATTGCCACCATGCATCTAACTAATCTACAGACCTTATTCAAATTTCTTCCCACATTTGTTGTTCAACGAATGTTCTTTTTCTAGACCATGATCTGATGCAGGATCATGTATGTATCTAGTTGTTGTATCTCTTTGGTCTCTTTAACCTGTGACAGTTCCTTAGTCTTTTTGTCTTTCATGATCTTGACAGTTTGGTAGAGCACCCAGGTTGGATTTGTCTGAGATTTCCTCATGACTAAATTCATATTATGAATTTTGGTCAGGACTATCACCAGGGGCCGGCCCCGTGGCCGAGTGGTTAATTTCCCATGCTCTGCTTTGGTGGCCTGGGTTTTTGCTGGTTCAGATCCCAGGCATGGACATGGCACCACTTGTCAGGCCACTTTGAGGTGGCATGCCACATGCCACAACCAGAAGGACGCACAACTAAAATATACAACTACGTACTGGGGGGATTTGCGGAGAAAAAGCAGGAAAAAAAAAGAATATCACCCAAGTGATATTGTGTCTTTCTCAGTACATCATAAATAGGAGGCACATGCTGTTGATATCTCATCATTGGTGATGATAACTTTGGCCCCAGGGTTAAAATGGTGTCTTCCAGGTTTCTTCACTGTAAAATGACTATTGTTATCTTTGCAATTAATAAGTCTTTTGAGGGGAGATATTGAGACTATGTAAATATCTTCTCATATTTTGCCCACTAAGTGCGGTGTTCATCAATGATAGTACTGACAGTAATATTAATGCCTAATAATTATTCTTGCCTATGACAATTATTACTGTGGTGTTTGCCAAATTAGTGATTTTCTATTTCCATCATTCCATCTACATTTGTTAATTTGAATTCTATTCTAATGAGAGCTTTCCCTTCTTCTCCATTTATTTATTTATATGATTCTTTGTTTATGCAGTATGCACTCATAGATGTTCATTACTGTCATTATTTAGTTTGGAACCCAGATCAAAGTGACCCAGATTTGACCATTGAGAACCCTGTGCAGTTGTGTCCTGTTCTGGACAATATTTTAAATTGGAAATCTCTTTTATATTTTCCCCCCAAATTTTATTATTAAAACTTTCAGATACACAAAAAGTTAATAAGTCAATTACAGGTTAGGATAAGTGGCCTGGTCAGAACATTTCCTATGAGCAGGTTTTGAACAGTGGTAAGGAGGAGAGACTATCCAAACACTGAGAACCTTAGGGCTTCTATGTGAGCGAGGGGTGACTCCCAGCAAAATAAAGGAAAGGAGGGCTCTGGAACAAGAAATTAAACAAAACCAACATGTCCATACAATACCTAGATGGTGCAGGGTCCATTTCTGGGTGCAAACTTAACCTACTTTGCATTTTTGTTTAGGACTGAGGCAGAGGAATGGGGTGAGTGAATGTAGGGAACCAGGAACTTGTCCCTCCCTTCCTTCTGGAAAGGCTTTATCTGACTTTCTCTGCGGTGAAAACTTAGCCAGAGACAGTCAGTCCTCAGATAAAGTGAGCTGCCTGTGTTTCCATCATCCCAGTCCACATCGGAAATGTGTCTATTTTCTGAGAAACCATTGAGCTCCATCTACATTTCTCATTACCATTTAGTGGAAGAGGGGCTGCAGTTGATGTAACAGATAAAGGGCAATTGCTTATTTTTCAATCAATTCTTATTGATTTGGGAGACACAGGGTCCTTAATTGTATGTGTGCTTCATCTTCTCATTGGAAATTTCTACTTCATCTGATAAATAGATTCTAGTTTAAATTACAATGAATGTCCTTATGTGCACTGTAGGAAAAGGCTCTCAGTCTTTCAAGTACTTGAGAGGAGAATCCGCAGAAGAAATGAACCTTCCTCTTGCTGATATCAGCTGTCTTGACTGGTGATGCAGGCACTGAAAGCAGACTGCTTGAATCTGAATCCCAGCTCAGTCCCTGACTATCTTTGTAACCTTGGGCGAGCTGCCTCACCTCTTAACATCTCAATTTCTTCATCTGTGAAATGGGTACAACAGTAGTACTATCTACCTTATGTGAAGATTAAATGGGAATAATTCATGTGAAATGTTTAGTTTTGAGGCTGGACTCTTGTTTTTTTTTCTCTGCCCTGGGACCAAGGTGCAAGTTGTCACCACTTCAAGGCTGAGCCAAGGAGTCTCATTTCATTTTCCCTGAATTCTTCTTTTTAAAAAACTTGTTGAAATATATTTTTATATGCTCGCCTTTCAATATTTCTAATCTTACCACTGACAAAACATTCTACAGTTTTTATTCACATAGTACTTATTTGTTTTTCATTTTGACATACTTGCAAATGATTGTGGATTGCTTCTATATCTGTGCTATGTACATTTCTCATGAATATACATATTCATGTATATGTTTGCTTACAATTGATTCACAAAAATGGGAACACTGAGACCAAAAGCATAAATTATTTTTAGGAATATGGTACAGCTTTTAGTACTTTGGTAGGGGTTTATACTAGTAATTTTCTTTAATTTTCCCTTTTAAAAATCTGATCTTATTTTGGTAAAACGTAAAAACAGCATTTAAAATGCATTCTTTTTGCCAAATACATATATTGCTAAACTATTTCAACCATAAATACCTCATTATTCATCTCTAAAAGTTTTAAGCTTTTTTAGCATAACCAAATAGCATCAACACATCTAAATTTAAAAAAAATTAGTTTGAGATAATTACAAATCCATCTGTAATTGTAAAAATTATTATGAAGAAATTCTGTATATCCTTTTACCCAGTTTTCCCCAACAGTAACATCTGGCATATTACAGTACAATATCATAACCAGGAAATTCACCTTGATACAATCTATTGCACATCTAAAAATTTGAACAGTAATTCTTTAATATCATTAAATATAAAGGTAGTGTTCAAATTTCTGTATTGTCTTATGATATTTTCAGAGTTGGTTTGCTATAATCAGGAAGATCTTCACATTCTTTTTCTCCCCAAAGCCCCCCGGTACATAGTTGTGTATTCTTCGTTGTGGGTTCCTCTAGTTGTGGCATGTGGGACGCTGCCTCAGCGTGGTCTGACGAGCAGTGCCATGTCCGCGCCCAGGATTCGAACCGACGAAACACTGGGCCGCCTGCAGCGGAGCGCGTGAACTTAACCACTCGGCCACAGGGCCAGCCCCAAGATCTTCACATTCTTAAGAGTGAAACAAACAAACCTCTCTCTTACTAATCTTTGCTCCCTTACCCAGCCTAACATGGACACGTGTACTGCAAACCCTCTCTACACCAGGTGTGAGCATGGAAAAGGACAGAGAGAGGAAGAGAACTCCATTTAGTCCTAATTATTATCCCCAACTTGAAGGTAACAAAACTGAAGTGCATGAAAGATAAGTACTTGTACAGGGTCCCACGGATGGGTAGTGCCACAGCTGGAATTCTCTTCTGAGGCTTTCTCATGTTTTCTGTGACAATATGAAAGATCCTTGTGAGCTCTGGGGTGAAGTTCCTGTAAAAATTCTGGATAGTTTACAGCCCGAAGGACTGGTGGGACTCAAAGGTTGCTGACGGAGCTTGCTATGTTCTGATACACCGACCTCGAGAGCTGGGTAGTTGGGCTGGAGATGACAGGACATGGGAGTTGGCTGTAAGGACACAGGTCCCACCCTGACCCCATCGTTTACTAGCAGTGAACTTTGGGCAGTCATATAATCTTTTGAAATTCTATATTTCACCTACACAGCAGGAATACGAGTGCTTATTTTATAGTTTTATTGGCTGATGACACAAGATAATATTTGCGAAGCTGCCTAGCATATCACAGTGCTCAGTAAATGCTAGTTCAACCAGGGTGCTTGGCAAATAGCAAAAAAAAAAGAAGACAAAAAGCTACAGAAAAACATTCAAGGAGGCTGAAAATTTGAGGACTATTTTTTTTTTAACTCCCCAGGGTAGTATAATTTTTCTCAAGGCAAGAACAAGGGTTGACACAGGCTCCCTCTTTTATAGAGGGATGAGGGTGAGGAGCTGGCATTCATTCATTTCCCTCTCCCTTTTGGCCCCGCATCCTTTCCAGATTGCTGCTATGCATGCTCAGGAGACCCGCGCTGATTGTCTGCCCCTAACAAGCAGCTTGTGATTTAGCTAGACCCAGCTGAACATCAATGGCGCCTTTGTGGACCATTTTGTTCTGTTTTTCTTAGGAGTAAAATACAAGCCTCGTCAAGATCTAGAAACTTGCTGTTCCATTGTAATAGGATATGCATTTAAATGAGAGCTATGCAAGTTGAAGGATACTCCTGCTAGCATCAGATTGAGCAAGCCAGTGGGAAAATCTCCCAAGTCCTATGGAATCACTGAGCCTGAAGGCTTTTGGGGCTGGCTGCCGCTGCCTAAGAATAGTGCGCTTTTAATGTAGATATTTTGTTTCTGTTCCGCAACTAGCAGTAAAACATCGCAAATAAATCCTATTATTTGTTCCTTCTTTTCCAACGTGTTATTTTCGCACTTAGGATTTTAGAAAGATGTTATTTCCAAACTTTTGGCTATAAAGCTAAAATTTCTTCGAGATACCTACCATGATGTTGTATTCTTGTCTCCTCATAAAGGAAGACTTCCTTTATTATGGAATTCAGAACTAAACAATGTCTGTTGTTTCATTGCGTAATTCAGTTCCTAAATGCACCTTCTTCTCTTTTTAGCCTCTAATATCGGGTTTTACAAAAAATAAAAGAGCACCATATTGGGTTAGGCCTTGCAATCTGCCTCGAGGGTTTGGGAAAGGTTTTAGAATGCTTTTATTTAAGATGTTAAAATCTTCTGGTAATATTAGGGAGCGTCTCTAAAGATTTTGCTAATTTAACTATTGCAATAAGTGCTGAAGGTTTTCTGTGGAAAGAGCACAAAAACTCTTTAAACAAAAGCCCATTTCACATTTTAATGCAAATTAGTATAATTTGGAGAGTCTGCCTATATTTCTAAATATAACTGCATAAAATTAGTGGCATATTTTATATTATCCATTCACTTATACTGATCTCACTTCTGAAAAGCCCTATAGGGATGAAAGGATTGCCTGGAGAAAGTAGGCTTGCAAGCTTTCAAATATTTAAAGAAAAGATGAGACTGTAAAGGCACAGAGGATAGGAGACATAGAATTCTCAAGAAAACATTACTCAAGCTTGAGACAACCTTCCATATCAATAGCTTTGGAAGAATAAGACTCCTAAGTAATTACCATCTCCTGCGGTTCACCAAGATTATGCAGCCAGGAGGTGGTGGCTGTCCCTGCCGTCTTGGCCATGTAAAGGGAGAGCACTGAGGCCATTTCTGGAGCTGCTGGTAATCGCCTCATTTACAAGAAAATGCTCGCTCTGTAGTATATCGGTCCCTTGCTTTATGCATATATTTGTACCTGACTTATGAATTGCCTGTCCTTCAATGAGTGAGTCCAGTGTAGCAGTTGTTGGGCATTTCTCGACTTGTGTAATTGGTCAACCCTGGAAGACTCACAGGGCTGCGTCCTTTCCCCTTTTGTTTTCCTCCAGTATTTGGGGTGGAGACCAAAGAGAAAGGAGGAGGAGAAAGGGAAGGGAAGCAACTCTCTCTCCCATGCCACAGTCAGCTTAATATCTCTAGCTTAGGAGTTCTGCCTATGAACCGCCATACTTGAAGTCGGCAGACTCGCAACCCTTCAGAGACTGAGAGTCCATGAGAGAGAATATGAAGGCAGCTCTCTCCTCGCGCCAGGTGGTAGGTGCTCCACCGCTGAATTAGTGAACCAACAATCCTCATGTTAAGAGCCTGGCAAGATCTTGATTGTAATACTAAACCTCTGATAAAAACAGGCATTTGCTAAGCACCTCAGGAATGCAGAGTTGGTTATGAAAATGAAGATTGATTTAGAAGGGAAAAGGCTCTGTTGTTTTGGATGTTGAGAAATAGATATCTGGAAGAGGAGAGAAAGGAGATGGGGTTTTAAGAAGACCTGCCAGCCACTTAACAGAAGCCAGAGCAAAAGAGTGACTGGAAAGCAGCCTGGCCAGGTGGAGGTTCCCAGGCTGCTGTGAGGTGGCGTTCCCTCTGCCAAGCACTTGAGCAAGGCAGGCCAGCAAAATTAAAGTGAAAACAAAAAGGAAGGCTGGTTCAGGAAGGCTACATACCAATAAACCCCAGATAAAATGCCTTTCTGGGTGCCGGGTATATTTAGTATATTTAGTGCTTTCCTTATGGAGGCCCTGGGAAACAGAAGGGATTGTTCAAAAATCTAGACTGTACATTTCTGTGGCCTTGGCGTGCTTCCTAAAAGCCCACATTTGAAACTGGGCAGGATAATGGGTCCATTTACAAACCCTCCATTCCACTCATCTGTGTGCAGGAGGGAGGATTAATATATATAGGATAACTTTAGTGATTGTGGTCTCCAAAAGCTAAGTGATGGAGCGAGGGTGTAGACCTTCTGAACTCCGGGTGCACCTCTCTCCTTCTCTCTCTCTCTGTGTCTACAGAGCAGGAATTTCCTCGGAGTTTCTTGTGGAAAGCTTTAGCCCTCTCAGGATTATTCTAAATGTGGGTGGTGGGTAATTGTGACAATGCCTAAAGGCTGTCTTTTTTCTAAGGGCCTGAGGCAACTGGTTCAAGTACCACTTGGTGGTCAGATCTACCTAATTAAATATTCTGCATCCCAACTCCATTTGGGCCACACTGCTGGAATCTGGGTTTGGGAGAGAGATTTAGAAAACCAGACAGAATAAGGAATTTGAAGCCACAGGATTCCAAAAGGACAGGGTTGATGACCTCTCCCCAAGACCCAGCTCTCCCACTTTCTAATATGAGTGAGTAACGTGGGCAGGATGGGCTGTGAGCCAGATGGGGTCGCTCATGAGGATGGTCTCTTGTGGGACCTGGTGCCATCAGTGTACATCCTATATTGATCCTTGGTCCACTGTAGGATATACTTGAAGTCCTTGTATGGGGTATGTTTGCTGGCCACATCATATCATCTCAGTCATCTGCTCAAGCATCTGAATGGCGGAAAGATTACCTGGGATAGTTCTGTGGCTCCTAACTCATGGTTCTCAAATTTCATAAAGAAGGTATTTACTCACAGATTCTCTGTTAAAACTGACACACTAAACTCAAATGTTGAGTGGAGATACTCTAAATATGGGAGATGGACAATAAACTGACTAGAAGAGGTGGTCCCCCCGACCTTTTGCGAACAGAATTTTGGGTATGCTTTGGGATCTGGATAGGTAGATACGTAGGGTAGGTGGGTAAAATGAGTCCTTGTAATATCTAGTGAATCTCAGAACTATTGGCCAGCCTTGATTAAACGGACGTTCCTTACATTGCTGAAGAGGTGATGTCTTGCTCAGTGTCATGTGAAACAATCAGCTAAAGCTTTATATGGATGTGCAAGGCTGCCGCTCATGGGACTTCATGGTGCTAGAAATCTCAGACCATGCTAGACCCAGGGAAGCTTGGTAGGGAAGTTTCTCCTTCCCACCAAGGATAGCCTCTCCAGGGGATGTGGAGCATAGAAGCTCAGGACTAGAGATGAACTCCTCCTTGAGGTGCAGCTGATAATGGAGCATGCTAGATTCTGAGTTCAAGTCACAATTCCACTTTCCATAATTGTGTCACTAGGCACAGACTAAACTTTTAGATTGAGAGAGGAAGTAACATGAGAATGATTCTGGAACTCCACAGCAACCACTATGCCTTTATCAGGTCTTCCAAAGAATCTAGAGTATAGCTGGATACCAATCTCAGGCAGCTTTCAAAAGAGAGTTCAAAATGCCTCAGAAGATCAGAGCAAAGATGAAAGGATGTCTGAAGATATATGTTCTTGGGAGCAGGTAAACGGCAAGCGAAAGATCCAAGAATTTTTAACTAGAGTATTTATTGCCTGCATCAGCAATGGCTTTATCCTGTGGATAAGAGCAAAGTGAATGAATCTGGGGAGTCCTTCTTGGAGAAGCCCCTTCAGAAACCCCACACAGACTGAGCCCCTTTAGCTGGGGCTGCTCATGGGCTGCCGCCATACAACAAAACTTGGATTGCCAACTAACTGACTGTTTTTGGATGTTTTTGGTTGAATTTTCTGGACATGACATCTTCTGCATTGCTAAAATCTGTTTGAATGTTTCTCATACATCTCCTGACTTCCTTTTGTGTTGTATTTGAGAGGGACTGGCAGCACTTATGATGCCTCCCCCAATGTGTAAACATCTGTCTCGGTTACTGAGCTGTTGGATTCTTGCAGTCACCCTTGGTGGTTGGCACTTAGTGTGGAAGTGTCCAAGGTGGGGGAGGGCTGCACCCTTCACTGCAGTGTCCTCCTGCCAACCAGACACCGGAGGCAGGGAGGTGTGGATTTCCATTTCAAGTCGTTTTTAAGTGCTGCTTATGTGAATTTCACAGGCCTCTTTAAATCCATTTTGTATAGACTCTGGGATCCAATGGCTTTTTGTTTAAAATTTGATTGTCTTAAAGCTTAATATATGTATGTTTCTATTTTAAAATAAATTTCTCTGGCTGTTAAAAAAAAAAGCAGAGGTAGTAAAGCCATTGCTTAATAGGCAAGTCGGAGCGAGTGAGTGAATGGTGAGCAACTTACACACATCATTAGAGGATGGGGTAGAGGGGACCTTTCATGTAATACTTTCAATCAGGGCCATTTTTAGTCCTCATAAACCCTAAGGAATCTTATTTTTGGATCTTCCATACCACAGAGCATCAAACATTAACATAGAGCCACTTCCAAAATGAAGTATAAATTTTGTTGTAAATAAAGTGACAAGATTTTTACAATTGCCTTGCAAAATTACTTGACATCAAGTAACTCATTTACTTCGATGGTTTCTTTGAAATCATTGCGCATTCAAAATTCTTGCTAAGTGAGAAAATATATGCTACTGATTGTTTTCAAGTTTTAGTGAAATTTTACAAATATTAAAGTTAATGATTGGTAAATCTGAGTATAATATTTTTACGGGCATTTCATTCAATATTTATTAATTTTGAATTCCAGTCCTCCTTTTGTATTTTAGAGGCAATAACTTTTTTTTCCCAGGTCTCCAGCATTTTCATGGGTCCCTGAATAGCTCACAGGCTCTTGTCACTGTGCTATAGTGCCAGTTGGATAAGGCAGCTGTTCCCAGCTGAGTCCATCACAAAGAAGACAGTTGCTAAGCCAGTTTAGACATTTTGGAAGGAAAGGTTTTGGAAGATGTGAACAAGTGACTTATTATCATCTTATCTTCAGTCTTAGAATGGTACGCTTCTTCTATGATTTACTTAATTGCGTTCTCAACAGAAGGAAAAAGAATGTCTTCTGATTACTGGACAAAGAGATTTCTGCCCTAAGAGGGAGGTGGAAACTATGAGCACTGACTTTATTTGCACTCTACCTTGTTCCAAAAAAATTTGTGGTTGCGTATCACAAATACACATGTAATGCTATGGGGGAAATGTTATTCTCTTATCCATCATTAGAGGAAGGGAAGGTCTTTGTTTGGAAAGTTCTTTGAAAAACCACTTGGAAATGAAGTGGAGACTCCAGGGTCTGAGTGCCCACTGATCTCTAGCTCTCAGAGATGAGGCAGCGGTTGGGGGGGGTGGGGGGGAGGGATGCTGCTTTACTTAACAGAAGGCTGAGAAATTGGAAATTCCTATGGGAATGCTCAAGAAGGAGGGAACAGGTACAGGAGAGCTGGACCTGGCGAGAGTGGCCTAGCTTAGTGGAGTCTGGAGAGCACATGGGTTTAAGTAGAACTGCCGTGTGGCTTGTGGTGGGTTCTTTCTGGTGAGCTTGAAGAGGACAAAGGGAAATTGAAATCTAAGTTACACACACAGCAGGGGTCATGTAAATCAGAACAGGCATTCCAGAAAGGGGACACACAGAAGGCAGAGGAATCTACCTAAAATTAAGCTGTGATTGGTTCTGGCATAAGTTTTATAAGATCCAGAAGTGACTAATTATAAGCTCCTTAATAAGATGAATAATGTAAGTTTCCTAGCGTAGTGTAAGGCACAGACATCAGTTCCCTTTCCTCTCCTCCTTTGGGACATCTGTCACCCTCATTTGTAAGGACCGATATACTGTTCTCCAAGGTTTTATTCTGAGCTCTCTTCTTTTCTTATCTTTTTCCCCTTCGAATTTCATTCTCTTTCACCATACTCTCCTCTGCCCATTTTTCCTTCTGTTGATGGTTAATTAATTTATCAATGATTTTACTAAGCAATTTCGATTTCTCATTCTTCTCATTCTCCATATCTAATCAGTTGATAAATACTATCAATACTACCTGGGAAATGTGTCTCGTATTGTTTTAATTTCCTATTGCCGCTGTAACATGTTGCCGCAGACTTCCTGGCTTAAAACAACACAAATTTGTTATCTCACAGTTCTCAAGGTAAGAAGTCCAAAACGGGTCTCAATGGGCTAAGGTCAAGGCGTCAGCCAGCCTGCATTATTTTGGAGGCTCTAGGGGAAAACCTGTTTCTTTGCCTCTTCTAGCTTCTCGAGGCTGCACGTATTCCCTGGCTCCTGGCCCCTCACTCCATCTTCAGAGCCAGCAGGGTAGCATCTTCTCTCCTCTCTGATCCCTGCCTCCATCCTTATTGCTTCTCTCTCTGACTCTGATCCTTCTGTCTCCCTCAGAGAAGGACTTTGTGATTAGATTGGGCCCATCCTGATAATCCAGGGTAATCTTCCCATCTCAAGATCATTAATTACATCTGCAAAGTCCCATTTACCTCCTAAGGTAACATATACACAGGTTCTGGATATTAGGATGTGAATGTCTCTGGCGGGCCATTGTTTACCTCTCTGAAGGGGCTACCATACACATCCTTGACTATCTCTTTTTCTCTTGTCATCATCGTATTTGCCTGGAATATTATAATAGCCTTATAACCAGCCTCTCTATCTCCAGTACCTCACCCTTCCAGTCCAAAATACACACTGCTTTCCATTATCACCCTACAACTGGGATCTGGTCACGCCTTTCCCTTCCTCACAGTCATTCAGTGTCTCCTTACTGCCTACAGAAGAAATTGCCAAATTCTCAGACTTTAAAACTGGCCTTCTCTGCTATTTCCCGTTTTCCACCCCTTTACAGGGTTCAGCTATGCATTCCATACACCAATTCTGCTCCCTATTCCTTCAACACGCCCTGAACTTTCTCAGGTATTTCCTTCTGCTTTTACTGTCCCTCCCGTGTACAATTGTCTTCCATTTCCCTACCTTGTCGACATTCAAATTATCAGTCAGGGTTCATATCAAATCTGCCCTCTTACGAGTCCCCCAGATCCTTTCAGTCTTCACATATTTTTACCATCTACTTTCCTTCCAATGACTTCTGCATGCGTTTTCATGATGGCGTGGCTGTCTGTCTGCCCACACTCTGAAGCTCTAACGGGCAGGGACCGTGACTTTTGAGACCTCATAGCTCTTAACACAATGTGTTGCTCACTGGAGAATGTGAGCAGACATTTGTTTTATTGAATGTAGGAGAGTTTTCATTTAAGAGATAGCCAAAGGATTTATATACATGTTCCTGAGAAGCGTTTGTAAAGCAGTATTTACTCAAACACAAAAGTTTTGCATATTTTTCTTGGCTAGTTTTCCGGCTGCAGGAAGTTTTCTCCATTTGCTGGACTGTTCCCTCTCTCAGGGAGGTTTTGCATTATGGGAAAGGTCCCTCAGGTCTTTCCCAATCCATTTGCCCCCAAAGGCACTTCACATCTGCTTTGTCATTTGTGAGCCTCAGATACGGTGCCAAGGGGCCCCAGTCCTCCAACAGATACTTCTGTTCAACTCTGTCTGCAGTGAATGCTTCCTCTCAGTTCCTTATCCAGTATTTAATTCCCCATTTCTGAGCTGTATTCAAGGTGAGGAAGGCCTATCTGATCCCCCAAGGGGCTCGGTGCCAGCAGAGTAATTAGCTAGGCTCCAGGCCAAGTCAGGGCTTTGATCTGGAAACCCATAACCTCCAGTTTCAATATGGCGGTGGAAGAAGGTGCTGGGCTGAGAATGCACTGAGGCTCCTCTTTCAAACCCGTACAGACATTACCCTGGACAAACTGAGAATTGGGCTACACAAAGCATCCTTGAAAAAAAGAAGAGATTTATTAATTCATTTTGCTAATCAAACTCTGACAACGTGTCCGTGGCCTCCCAGAAAATTTAAACTAAAGAAGCCTGTATTCCAAGGCGATAAGCAGATTCAGTGACTGAATTGTGAATGGCATTTCTCTGGGCACGAGAAGGCTCATTGTGAACAGATATGCTTCTGTTAGGATGTTTGTGACCATAATGAAAGTGGCATCAGGAAAAACCAACTGCATTTTTTCCATCTAAAAAAAAATCAGAGAGGAGAAGAAACGTGGTATGACATATAAAAGGCACATTTGACCAGAAGACACATTCTGGTTTTGTGGCCACTAGCTTAAATACAAAAGATTTCTGTTGGAGTGAGGTTTGAAAGGCTGACAAGAAATAAAGCAGCCTCAGAAAGCTGTCTCTCTATGTGAAGTACTTTGCTGGCACCATCACGAAATGTGGCAGCTGCATTTGGTATCCAACCGGGAGCTATAGATTTTTACTAATACTCTTGGAGAAAGAGATTGGCAAATATCCTCTAAGAGGTATGCTCAGAAGGTTGGCTTGGCTGCCAGGGAAGCATGTGGAACCCCAGAGGATGTCACCACACTTCCCTAATGCCTTTCCTTCATCGTAGTTTGACTACAGCTTTTAAACTTGAGAGTGAATCATAATGGAATTGCAAAGTGGTCTCATTATGTTAGATGGATTGAAACAACTTATAATATTTGACAATGGGGATGTGGGGGGTGTTAGTGGTGGCTGTTAGTAGGCTTGGCCTATGTTCAGTTAATGAAGGCATCAGGCTTTGTGGGTGACGAGTAGGGATTCTCGGACAGACACCCTGTCTTAAAAATCACTACCCTGCTGGTCTGTCATGATGTTTTTATCTCACCCCTTAAATACCCACTGGCTAAGGCTTAGAGGTCTTTAACAACCAATAAAATGCCAGGACTGCTGGAATGAATCACGCATTCAACCTTATTAGCACTTGGCAGAATTCCCTTTGAACCTGTCCCTCTCCTATGTTCCTAATCTGTTCCTACCATGACCACGGTGATTTCTCCACTTGTCCACGATTTCTCTCACCTCCTCATCACACAGATCTAATTAGTAAGTGACTATTGTCACTTCTGCCTCTGGGTTGATTTCTCTGCATCCCAGGGCACTGCCTTGATCATCTCTTGCTTATATCAATACACCATGGGTCATAGCCAGGGCGATTGGACAATCTTTCTTCACACTGGCTCCACTTGCATTTCTAAAACACGGGCCTGATCTTGTCACCATTCCCCTTAAAACCTCTCCCTAACTCCTTAGTGGACACAGGATTGTCCAAATCTTGTAGTTTGACAGCAAAGGCCCTTCGCATATCCGTCTCCCACCACCTTTCTCTCTTACTCCCTGGCTGCCCGCCATGTGAGAAACACTCACTTTTCCCCTGTTTGTAAAAGCAGCATCTCTTACAACTTTACTTTATTGCAAATGTTCTTGCCCTTCTACCTAGACTGAACTTTCCTTTCATCTCTGCTTGTAAAATGTCTTCTTATCTTCCCAAACCCAGAACATATGTTCGTGCTGTTTCTGCAACTCTTCTAGACAAGATTTAGCGGGTCCCCTTTCTGCTCAAAATAATTTGTACACACCTCCATCAAAGCACTCTCTACACTGTTAGTAACAGCATTCATCTCTAGGTCTTCAGTGCCTAACACAATGTCTAAAACAATAAATCTAAATTAAAAAGCTGACTGCCAACAAATGAACCATTCTTGAGCATTAGCAGATATAATCTGCTGCCCATAGAAAGAGCTATATTGATGTAGCTCTACAGAAAACTATAAAGAAGAGAGAGAAATCCTCATTTGTACAACTTTTTCTCTTTTTTTTTATACCATTCTCCTCGTTTTCTCTCAGGAAAGACTTGCAATGTGTTACCTCAATCTTTAATTAAAAAACAAATATTAATGCAGTGCCTACTTTACCCTAGACCCTTTGGGGATGCATGTGTCAGGAAATAAGACAGGCAAGGTCCCTGCTTTCATGGGATTTGTGACCTGGGTTGGGCAATTAGACATTATATACACGAATACGCAAATAAGATCTTTGCAGATAGTGATAAGTGCTATAAAGAAAATTAAAAGAGGGAGGCATTGGAGCAATTGACAGGAAGCCTCCTTCAGATCAATGTTATCACGTCTCTGAGAAGGTGTCATTTAAACAGAAAGCAAGTGACAAGAAGGAAAGAAGGTTAACCTTGTGAAGACATGATGGCAGGAAGGATGGTATGGGATGAGGTAGATTGTGAGCAAAGACAGCAGCAGCTGGTGCAAAAACCCCAAGGAGGGAACAAGATGGTTACATTTAGGAAGAAAAGAAGGCCCCAGTGACTGAAGAAAGACAAGTAGGAGAAAAGGTATTAGATAAATTTTGAGAGGTGGGTAAGGGCAGGTGGTGCAGAGCGGCTGGGATGGTTTTCTGATCCCCGTGGAAGCCTTTGGAGGGCTTGCAGCAGGACAAAAGTGAGATCATAAGCCTGGAGATCCAGGCCCTTTGGAAACGAGAGCCAGCCTGATTCTCAAGGGTTTCCTAATGTAATCCTTCTGGAGAAGGAATGTGCACCTCTCCACGCCCCAGCTCACTTCTGACTCTGTCTTCATTTCTCTTTCTGTTCTCATTTGTCTCTCTCTTACTGCTCTTGAGGACTCTGAGACATAGTGCAAAGCAACCAACCATACGATGTCTCTTTTTCCTTGTATCTAGAATTTTTGTTAACTTTATATTCCATGCTCTACTATATCCCTATTTATCATCAAATGGACATTATGATCCAGGAAGATGCAATGGATTTTTCTTGCATTTTTTTGCGGGAAAATAATGTGGTTTGGGGCTGGTATACTGTACACATATCCTAATTTGAGAAGTGTTGGGATACAGGATAGACTGACTTAATTTGAGTGAGATGGGTTAGGTCCAACATGGAGGGGGCATGCTTGACTGGGAGCCTCCACTAAGGACCAGGTGGGGAACCCAGGTAGAGAGAAGTTTTGCCAGTGGGCAGAGTAAAGGAAGTAAAACAGGACAGAAAACATGTTGAAAGGGGGAAGAGAGAGGGCCCAATGGCAAACTTTAGTTACTCCCTTTACTTATTTTATAGTATATACAGAGGGCACCTGTGTGCTCCCACTGGAAGGCAAGATCCATACTCAGAAACCCTGTCTGATCTGCTCACTGCTGTATTCTCAGTGCCCAGAGCACTGCTGTGCATATAGTGGCTGCTTAGTAGCTATTTATAGAGTGAATGAGTGAATGATTGACTGAGCATGGAAACTAGCAAGGCCTGCAGCCATTGTCCTGGTCTGAGACTCTGCCAGGAGAAGACCAGGAAAAACATACCATGAATGAAGAGGTCACCTAGAAAGGATCTGGGAATCTTATTGACATTTGGTGAGGGGGTGTGAGAAGGAGGATTTGGGAAGGAGGAAAAAGGGGAAAATCCGTGAAATTAAAGCTGCATCGGCAAGGGAGAAAAAAAAAGAAAAAGAAAAAGAAAATTAGCAAAGAGAAACAATGGGTATAGTTTAAAAATAAGTATAAAATTGAACAGGGATTGAACATATTTAATCAGACTATGAAAGTCTTTCATAATTACTAAGACGACAAAGAAACCCCTTGAAAGGAAGTTTATGAAGCATCGCTCCAATCAGATTCCAAGCCTTTGGGGGATCATTTGAGTGATAACTGTGTGGGTGTTACTCCCTGTAGATTATCATTTTCTTTCTGAATTCATTTCCTTCAGCAGAAATGAGAGCCTGCGTCACTCACAGGGCGTTCTTGTGTGATGTGTGGGTTTCCCTACCTGAGAGCTCAGAGAATAGCAGGGCTAGTAGTTAATTTAACAGGTCACAGGAGGCTCACTCTGGCCCCAGGTGGCAAGGCTCAGTCATCATCCAGAATGAGAGGCCCGAAGATGCTCAGGCAAGGAGTGCCCAGGGCACTCTTTTCAGCTGGGTGTATTGATGTGTCGTCATCATATCCGGACAGTAGGATCTTACTCCTTCGCATCCTTCAACTCTCAGCTCAAAAGTTTCCTTTCCTCTCTGACTCCTCCAAGACTTCCTTCTCCTTTTCCCCCACTGGGTTTACTACATACCTATAGTATATTAATTATATTTAACTATAATATGGATAGCTCAATTATCAAGTATGTAATATGTACCACACAGTTTATTCATATATTCATTTATTCCGTCATTCATTCGTGAGTTATTGAACATCTGACACTGTGCCAGGTAAATCCTTGGGACACTACGCCAGTAAAACATGGCTGCTGCCTTTAGGAAGCTTAGTGCCTGGTAGGGGGAAAGGTACAAATACCATTTGTTGAGTGGCTAGTATGTTTTAGTTACTATGCTGGGTGCTCTATCTGCATTGTCTCTAATTTCATAACATTCCTGTAAGATAAGAACTGGGAAGCAGATACTCAGAGAGTAAACCGATTAGATTGCCTCAAGGTCACATGGTCAGGAAGTGGCAGCGCTGAGATTACAACTCGGGTCTGTTTGGTTCCCAACTAATTGTTTTCCTAAATTACATTCCTATTGTTAGTCTTTGCTTGTCAATCTCTCCATAATTGGCAGCTGTAGCTCTCTGCCTCCTCCCCCTTGTTATTATACTATAAGATCTCTGGGTTAGGGAGCTATCTCTTTATCACTAGTTTCTACCAGAAGGTTTAAGATATTGCAGGTGCTCACTAAAAATTTGTTGAAAGGATGCTTACACGCGTGAATGAGATAGAAGGCTCCCCACGCTAAGCTTCAGATCCCATTCTTCAAAGTGGACATGCCTCAGTCAACTCAGCTCGCCTTCCTGGCTCTGGGGATCTATTACTCGTATCAGTCAGCGTTTGGCCAGGTATTTGAAGCAGGAAGTATTTTAACACCAGGAATTAGAGGTTGCACGTCCATGACAAGGTCTGGGAGCCAAGGTTGGGAGGGAACTTCTGGTGCTCAAGAAATCTGAAAGTGCAGGAAGCAGAGGGAAGCCATGGCAGCCTTGAAGTGATTTTCAACAGGACACCAGGACCTTCAAGTGACCGGACCTCAGTTGCTGCTGGAGAGAAGTGGCTTTTCTCTTTGCTTTTCCCACACTGAGTGAGAACCTTTCCTTGGAAGCACCTGACGGAGAATTCTGGTGGTAAGGAATTCTGGGAAATGTAGTTCCCAGGGGAGAGAGCAGAGGGGGTGAGGATGATTTTGTGTTGACAGTCTGGCTCTTGTTGAACTCATGTTTATTTTCTCCTTGCTTCTTAGATAATGTTTCTCCTTGTGAGTCCCGGCACCCTCATCTCACTCATGCAGCACTTCCAGAAGTCACCTTGTATCTCCTTGCCATGCTAACACTGGCAACACTAGAACTTTTGCCGGTAGCAAAAGAAGATCCATTTCTAACCAGAACAAGGGAATCCTTTTTTTTTTTTTTTCTCCCAACAGAGACCAAATTATGAGGTCTAAATCTGGGTAGGGCTTTCGAATACAGGCCTGACCAGTGCTGAATTGACTTGAAGAATGATGAAGGGTTGGCTTCGCTCTCGGCAGCTGCGAGTTTGGTCAGCCCTTTGCAAAGTAAGAGGAAATTTAATGAACCCAAATAAGACATGATCCTTTGTGGCTATAAAAGTTACACTTTGAAAAAGCTCAGCTGGTCAAGAGCCACTTGAAAATGATGTTACTGCTGGGGAACTCTGTCAAAAGTCCACTCCTCCGGGTGAGTCTCCTTCTCTTTGAGGGAAAACAAAGAGAGGTTTTACAAGCTAGAGAGGGTCATTTTGCTATTTGAAAGAGCGCATTCAAAAATTGAGGCCCAGTGTGATTGGGAGACATCCATGGTCAGTACTTGTTTATTTGTCCAGCTTTACACCATGTAAGTGATGCAGAATCCTTTCCGCCTCTAATAATACCACCACCATGGCCCTGAGTTAATGGAAAGCTGGAATGGCCAAATGAGAGCCGGTGCTCAGATTAACCACTGCGGGTCAGACAAGTCCACAGCTGCGGTTGGGGCGGGAGGCGAGGGCGTGGAGGGGAGGAAGAGCAGAGGGAGCCGGTCTTAAAATATTTTTGCCTAGTCCACAGATTTAATGGGTGATATTTTACCACCAAATTCATCAACTGGAGGATTTTCGAAAGGATCCAGAGAAACAACCACCTAATTCGTATTCTATGGCTTCTAATTGTACAAGCAGCGCATTTTAGAAAGCTTTTGTGCCGAGGAGTCTTCATTTGTGGAGCACTTCGTTTTGCTTATCCAGTAGGCAAGAGTGCTTAAATGGCGTAATTATTATGTGTTTCTAGTTTGCCTCAAATTTTGATTCAATCAGAATCCCTAAATCTGACAGCCTATAATCAAACAAAGGGAGTGCTCTGGAAGTGAGGGATTAACAGAGGGGAATTAAACTGTCGTTTTGAAACAGCTTAGACCAATATGAAAGCCCATTTAGGAGTCTCTCCATAAATATCCCTTTTGTTTTGTCTAATTGCCGGTTTGAATGTATCAGACTCATCAATGGGATTAGGGTTAATAGATGTTTGGTCACGCAGAACATGCAGAGGAGGAATCTGATACACACACACAAAAATTGCACTTAATGAGCTTAGCAAATGTTTGCCATATTTTTAATGAACCCTGGGGCTGTCATTTAGAAATGCTTAGCAACTGCTTTTCCATCCTTGAAAATAGAGCAACTGAAGGACATTAACACTATGTACACCCGTAAATAAGCGGAGCTATTTAAAGACACCAGCCAGGAGGAGGGAATGATGACATTTTTCTGTCCTAGAGCCAGTGATACTTAACACTCTGGGTGTGGGTTCAGTGTGTGACAACATAGCTGGGAGGTTCAGGTTTCCTAAAGGGCACTGCGGGGCGTGAGGTTTTTGCAAAGGGTCAAGTAACCATTTTCTTTTTTTGAGTTAAACCTGTTTGGGATCGAATGTCCCAGCCTCCTACCCCAGCCCCTGCTTCTGTTTTCACACCTTCCTCCTGCCCTTTCCAAGTATCTGTGGAGAGGCTCTTGAAAGAGGAGGTCGTGTGCAGCCGCCGCCTCCCCGGCCTCACCCGCCCTGACCAGAGGCAGGCGATTCCGGCTCAGCCGAGCAGGGCCAGATCGGCGAGCTCTTGGGATTGATTACTCAGAAGATTGAATGATCCATCTTGGGAGCCCTTGGGATTTGGCTCCGAAACCAATGCAGTCGGCAGTAATGGGGACTTATTGAAGTAGGCCGTGTGGTTTGCGCTCTCAGAGCACAGACTGGGCCTAAAAGAATCAGGTTTTCCTCAGGGAAGGTTTGATTTGATAGAGCACAAAATGCAAGTCCAATGGATTATGGTTAGAGCAAATGAAGGATGTCTTAGACCCTTCGTTTTCATAGAGCCGATTGATTTCAAGGACTTCCTGCTCCCGCCATGTCCTCCAGCCCTGCCTCTCAAAGAGGCGAAAACAGACACGATGCCATTTAAAAAATATTATGAACTCAACGCAATCACTTTTCAGCTTTGCTTGAAGATGAACAACGCTCCTGTGATAGCAGCTGTGCTTTTGTGTTGAATGGTGGGATGCTAATTCTTATTAGGAGAGAACTGAGAAAAGGCTATTTCTAGTATTGTACAGGAGCCCATAGAATGTACAAAATTGTCAAATTTTCTTTGGATGGAGTAGAAGGAAGGAAATCAGTGTCACGAGGGAAAAGGGCCTATACATTTTGTTCTTGTTCTTGCGGTGGTGGTGGTGGTGGTGAGGGTGGCGGCGGCGGCACGTGTGTTTGTGTATTTTGCTAGTCATTTGTCATCAAGTGCTCCTTGCCCTCAAGCGACTATTAGAATGCCTGGTTTGATGAATGAAGCTAAAGATATTACCAAAGGCTTTATGGCTTTGTGGTTTAAAAACATAGTAATAAGCTATTTTTCTTTTAGAAATGTCTAAATTCTTGGCACCCAAGCCAGCAGATCAGATGAGCTCCAAAAATCATTTGTAAAATGGGCCTCTTAGGTCATAGGTCTAAAGCCCAAACACCTACGGAATCTAGATTGGAGATATAATTGAATGAATTTAGGTAGATAAAGTGTTAAGGGTGTTAAGATCTGCAGAAAATGGAAAACCACACGTGTTCCATCTGAAGAGGACAGTGGCTCCTTGGTTGAATGTCCTGATCTTTAAACTCTCAATCCAGCCCTGCCTCGTGCCTCCTAACTTCACTGCCACCTGGGTTTCTGAACTTTTAGCTTGATTTTGACCTTCATACAGTGATTCACTGACTCTGTCTTATCTTTTGGTTTTAAGATGCCAGCTTGCATTTTCGCTTCATTCCTCTGAGCACCATGCTAGATTCAGATCTCTCAGGTAAAGGAAAGAATGAGTGAGTGAATGAATGAATGGTCTACTTTTGCTTAACAGTAGTATGCTGAGTCTTTTCCTCCCTCCTTCCTCCTTCCTTCCTTGCTTCTTCCCTCCCTTCCTTCCTGGATATATAAAGATAGGCAAGAAAGAGACTGTTTGCTGCGTAGACACTTCATAATCTAGAGGGAGTGGTGCAAAGGCATGAGCACAAACAGTTCTAAGATGATGGGACGTGCTCTAGCTGCAATACACACAGAGGCCACGTGGAGAACAAAGAAGAGATCCTCTGAGTCTCACCAGGCAGGATCAGGGAAAGCCACCCAGTTCACTGAGTGTGTGGGTAATTGCGTGTAGGTGTTTTCCAGGTGGCAATGTTCAGAAGAAGACTCTATGTAGATAGGGCAGCTTGTGCAAAGGTGCAAGGGTGCGAGACTATGACTTGCTTGGAAAGTAACAAACATAGCTTTAGACTGGGGGAGTATAGATAATAGGCTAGAGAGAGAGAGACGTGGATCAGATCCTAGAGCTTGGACTTCATCTTACAGATGTTGGAGAAGCACTGAAGGATTTTCAGGACTCGTATTGTATTCAGGAATTATCTAGCTCTTCGGAAGAAATCCAGCTTTTAATGATTCTTTGTATTTCAAACTCCATTTTGAAGGTAAAATGCTTTTCTCAGAAACTTCGTGAGTGTGCCTTTCTCAATATTAAATTTTTAAAGGCACATAGAGTGAAAATCCCTAACTGCTGAAAATAGTTCAGGAAATGTCCCAGGATCTGCTCTCCAGGGAGCGGTCTGGGGCTCCTAAATTTCATAGTCTGGAACCTGCAGGTCGTCTCCCAGTTGCCTTGGAGAACACGTGCTTACGCTGTTGTTCATACCCCTCAATTCCCTTTACGAAGAGATGCTCAAGTGTGGCTTGACTCTAATGTCAGAAGTTTTCTCCCACTGGCCAAGCATCTGAGCCTAGACTAGGCAAAGCCCTCTGGCCATCTTTCTGGATGTTTCAGTCCTCAGGGAGTTTGGCTACTTAATGGACCTCCATTCATCTGGGACAATGCTTTTACTTTTGCCGCTCCCAAAATATTTTTTCAGACATGTTTAATCGTCCTGCCAATTGAAATCAATCCAATAAGCCTTCTTGGACACCTACTGAGGACGTGGCAACGTGCTACGGGAGGTGCAGTTGCAGGCGCTGTGCATCACCCCCTTTTCTTGAAGAGTTAAGCAGCTCTCAGGAATGTTGATGAGGATGCTGGAAAAAAGAGGTAGGGGGAACTTTTAGGAAAAACGTCTTATTTCTATACAAAATAAAACAAAAAAAAAAATGCCTCGATTGTTTGTGACTTTTCAATTTTAAAAATCAGAGATTTTCTTAGCTAAGACACGAGAGTTCCAATGAATATTTTCTCTCTCTCTCTCTCTCTCACACACACACACCAGTAAAAAGATGCAAAATTTAGATTAAAAATGCTCTTTGGGAATGGAGTGAGGAAAGACTGGGTAGAATTCTTAGGTAAGCCTGTTCAAGGTCTAGAATTGGTCAGTTTTATAAACTTCATAAATTAAAGAACAGCTATGTAGCTTTGAGTGTCTTGGAAATTTAATAAACAATTTTAACATAAGGCCAGCATTACAGGGGAGAAAATAGTTTACCTCTGTGCCCGTCTTTCAGAAGACTTAAATGTATTATAAATATGATGAAATCCAGAAAGCCCAAATATTTTAAAAGCTGGCATTCTTATTAATTTTATCTACTCTTCAGTTTCTTTTTTAAGTTAAAAAAATTGTTTTAAATTGTGGTGAGATACATACAAAATTTGCAATCTTAACTATTTTCAAGTCTACAAGATCGGTTTGCTTTTAAATGAGGTGAAAAGCTTGTCACAAACCGCTCTTTGGAGGGGATCATTTTTAAATGTTGGTATTTAGGTTGGAAAACGGAAAAAGCCCTTTTCCCAATAAAATCAAAAGAAGACAAGATTGGAACTTTATAATAAAAAATAGCACATTCGCTTTGGACTCCTTACTAGGAGGGTCAGAACAAAGGCCCAGAGGCCAGAAGGCCTTGGTTCTGGAATGCCAGCCCATTGTGAAAGGAGACGGCCCATGCCCATGAGGGGAGCGGGAGCGAAGGTTTACAGTTGACTGCTTTGGTTTGCCCTGCCTCTAGCTGATCTACGGCCGCTGATCTGTTTGGGTCTTTTCATGGATAGGGGGGAGGCAATATTTGGGTTATTTATTCTGACAGGAGGCTAGATGCTATTTCCATCTGCCTTGGAGTATTTGAGGAGATAAATGTCTGCCACATCCTGATAAATGGCCTCTATGGTTCATTGCCAGAGAAACTGAGTTATGGCTCCTATATTTCATCACAGAGAAAACTTCAGCCATCCGAAGTACGTACTGCAGCCTTCCATTTGACCAGAACAGCAAAGCATTTTTCTGTTTAAAGGACAAGGTTTGCACAGTGGCTCCTTAGGGGGACTTGGGGGCGAGGGAATAAATAGAAAGCACTCCGTAAGTCAGTCTAGTAAATCAAGTGTAGTCAATTCAAAATACAAAAAAGAATCTGGGGAACGAAATGCAACACTTCTATGTTCTGGCTGAGTCTAAAATCATCTTTACCTCAGCACATACATCTTTAGCCAGTTAAAATCATTCTAGAGCATATTCGCTTTAAGAATAACAAAGGGGAGGGGGCATACGTTTTTAAATGCTATCCAGAGTGTCACAAGATATTTATTTTTATAAGAAATATGAAAAAGATATATTTTCTGCACATATACCAATTATATATATATTAGTGGATTGAATGAAAATTTATTCTAGATACCAACTGATTTTCAGATACCAAATGGCAAGGGGATTATAATTGTAAATAGGTTTGTCATAATCTAGTATTATACAGAAGCACAGATATATATAGCCTGTATTCGTCCCTTACTGATATATGGACATTTACATACATTGAGTGGCTTGTGCTGATGAGCTGGGGTATCTGTGGCATGGAAGGAGACGAAATATTTCAGGATAATGTAGCACAATGGAATGTGTGAAATCAGTACTTTTCTGGGGAACACGTGACAGTCACCAAGACCTTTGGGGAAACAGACAAAATAAGGAGGGAAGACCAAAGATTTTTTGCATTCTTATTAGCACAGAAGTAGAGTGAACCGGGAACTCACTTGGGATTTATTCAAATTGAGCAAAATCTATATGTGCCAAACTGTGTTTCTTTTGGTTTTCTGGACATTGGGACCACACTTTGTGAAAAAGCTATTATAATGAGACAAAAAAATGCAGTCTGAGTAAATAGTAATTGTGTGTGTTGCCCAGTGTGGTCCACCTAGCTCCACTTTGGCAGATGGCCTAGAGAGGGTTTTTGAAAAGTTTTGTGTGATAGACCAAGGGTTAAGCTTTGGGGGAAAGACTTGGTGTTATGTATAATAGAGTTAACTGAAGTCTCTGCATTCAAAAGAACTCCTAAGTATTCCTAAGTATGATGCTCATCTCTCTTTGTCTGGCTAATGTTGGTCAGTTGCAGGTCCATGTTGCCTTGCCTAATCTAAACGTTACTAGAAGAGAACTGAGAGGAAGTAGAAACCCATCCTCCTGGGGCCCTATGTGCGTTAGTGTGAGATTGGTGAGACTGAAGCAGCCTGTTGCTCCACCCAGAGATGCACGGCAGGGATGTGTGTGTGCATGCGTATGTGTGCAATACGTTTCATAATCTGATCTTTTCCCAGATCCTTGACACTGGTGAAAAAAATACAACCTTAGAAAACTTTTATTTCCCAAGATGATGGTATAGTATAGCCTGGCACAGATTTTTGAAAACATACACACAGAGATGCACACAAAATAAGTGCCAAATTACAAACATGGTTCATGCAATAATTAACCTAAATGGAGAATGCCTAATTATGAATCACACGCAACCTCCCCTAAGAAACCTTCTCTGATCTTTAACCACCGTTCCCATCTACCCATACTGAATTATCTGCCCCTTTTTCCTATTGTCAAAATTTTCTGTGCATACCTCTATCATTGCGCTGCCCACGTGATTACTTGTCTTTCCAACTAGATAGTGAACTACACGAAAAAATTTGCATTCCACACCATCAAACATATTGAACACATGGTAGGTGTTCAAGTAATATTGAATGTGGATGTCTACAAATAAATCCTTCTGAAACTTAAAATGAAAAATTTGTTGTTTCTCTCCTCCCCCAAGATTGCCCTTTCCTAAATAAGCGTAGAGGGTTAGTCCAAAGCAGAGACAAAATGGAAAAGGAAATCATATTTATCAAGATGGGATATAGTTCTAGTTGGCGAGTGACAGAAAATAGTGAGGATATGTGAGGAGTTGCTGACTGTAGAATTCTCCTAATTTTGAGTGCTACGGACGTAGAATCTGGGCTCATTTGTGCATTTAACCCATTCAACACTCAAGGAACGGCTTGGAATGACCACAGTTCAAGCAAAGCCGAACAGATGATCCCCATGGTCTTACAGCGAACAGGAGCCATGAAGGCAGCAGGCATCCCTGAGTTCAAATTCTGACCTCAACACTTACTAACTCTCTGATCTTGTCTAAGGGTTATACTCAGTCCAGCCTTCCATGGCCTTGTAAATGGTCAAAGGATAAAGCATATATGGAATGTTAGCTCCCTCCTTCCATGTCTCCAAAGGTGGTTTGGATTGTGTCCGTTTCTATACCTCCCTGCAGCGCAAATTCTCCTCTCTGTCCCACCAACATCCTATTCTACAAAGCCGACTCTGCATGGATTTGCAGGGAGCCTCAGCAGTCCTGCACCAACCGTGTCACTACAATTCCTGGATTTCCATCTCTCCTTCAATAACAGCAGATGTGCTTCCTCAATGTCCCCCACCTCCCACTCCATAGAAATTGACTCTACAATATTACAGTGAAGGAAGCTCCCTATTTGGAGAGCTGAGATTCATTTTCTCTTCCTTCATCAGCACCACGCTTTCAGCCTTGCTGGTTAGCCTCTCCAGAGCTGTCCCTTCTCCAAGGGAGGGGAAGACATGTCTTCCTGGAGGAGTACAGTTGCATCCTTGAACTGGATGGCGGCAATGATTCCTCGGCACTGAAAGATGCGTAGTTTGAATATTGTAACTTGAATCCAAAATGCATTAATGGTACTATTGCTTTATATCTTTCCTTTGAATGAGTACTGATTTTAAAAAGAGACTCTAAGAATGACGAAAATAGGAAAGCAGAATTTTCTAAAACTTTTCCAGTTGCTGCTGGTTTCAGGAGCCAGTTCGCAACATCCTTCCCTATTCTTTTGGGTTTTGTTATTTTGAGGCTCTTTTCTCATCTGCCTGTGAGACCACAAGAATAGACACTTAAATGTAATCATTTAGCTTTGTCTATATTTGACATTCTGTACAAGCAAGTGATCACATTAATTTGAATACAAACGTATCTCACCATGCCCCTTCAGAAGCATAAACTAAAATGTTTTTTTTATTTTACATAGAGGTGAGTTTAGGAATATCCCCATTCGAATTCCTGTTTTTTGCCTATCATAAGGCGACAACAAAAATTACAAGATGTATTTATAAAGGGAACAGATAGAATCCATTAGATTTTTTTATGTTTTAAAAAAGTGTAGGGTTTCTCAACACCCATTTATATTAGACTTTGATTTAATAACTCATCAAGGGTTGGGTAAAATTTCAGTTCAATAAGGCTAACATAGAAGCTGGAGCCAGGCCAATGTGATTTCAGCGTCAGGAGACCACACCTAATGACTGTGACCAGAGATGAGACGCCTTGTCTTTTTAAACCAGCGACACTGAAAGGGAAGCATGCCAAGGAGAGGGCAGGCCAGTTTGGCCTTACATGCCCTACACTTGCTGTCTAGGTTGATTCAGTGGAAAGAACATGGGCTTTGTAGACAAATCTCAGATTGAATTCTGGCTGTCACTTTTGTAACCTTGAGGCCTTGAGCATGTTACTTAACCTCTCTGAGTCTCAGTTTCCTTTCCTATAAAACAGGGATTATGGCTTCTCTGCAGTGCTGTTTGTAAAGACGAAATGAAATACAATAACTCATGTCTGATTGCTGGGCCAGCACACAGTGGCTTCTCCGGAACCACCCGTTTCTTTGCTCCCTTTTCTTTCTGAGCATGCCAAATTAATGGTGGCAATGTTTTCAGCAAGTTATTGAAAATAGCTACTTCTATATAATGATGCTGAAATTCACTAGATCTTTAATGCTGGGAATAGAAATGTTCTTGAGAGTTATAAAGAGACTGCATGAATTAGAGCAAGATCTTCTTATAACGTTCTCACTTTTCTCCTCTTTAGACAAGAGAAGGAAATATTAGCCCAGGGAAAAGAAATTTGTTCTGATTTCCCTTGCTTTCTCTTATTTTAATTTTAATTTAATTTAATTATTTTATTTTTGGCAGAATAAAGGACTGGAATCGCAGCTTTAGAGAACACAACAAATTGGCCATCTTCGTTGTCTACCCTGGAGAAGACCTTGAGGTTCATATGGGCAAATCTCCTCCTCTGCGATGGACTCCTGTAAATCGGGGGAGAGCTGCAGCTGGTCAACGTGTAAAATGACATACTGTCCGTATAGAACGCGATGTGCAAAGTACCAGTGTAACTTGACATTCAAGGCACTTTAACACCTGTTTCCATAGCTACACTGTAATCCAGACATTTGAGAGGCAGGCCTGCCTCTGCCAGGCCTGTCATTTCAGAGAAATAAATTAAGAAAGCTGATGACAAGGCCTGGATTATACAATTTCTGTAAAGTACAAAGCAGACCTGAAATCTAACCAGGAATGAACAGAGTTCAGATCAAATGGATAAAATCCATTTCCGGTAACCTTTGTAAGAAAATTTGAATGCAGCCTCTTTAGACATTTTGTTCCCCAACTCCCAGAAGCAGCATCATATGTTACACCTGGCAGTGGTATTTGTGGCACCATATTTTTCTTATTTTTAAGAGGTGAGACCATATTTTTTAAAATGGAAGTTTGGAAAAAATAAACAGATGGGAAGATACTGGTGGTGGGGGGGCACGGTGGAGAGCGAAAAAGAGAAAGATGGAGTTAGGCAAGTGCTAAAGGGCAAAGCTTCAGTACCAGACACTGAGTTATTTGCATATTCACAATATGTTTCTGGCCGAGAGCACGTTTTTCTGGAGTTCTGTATGTATTTCTAGGTCTCTATATTTATCCATGTCTCTGGCTACATATGTAAGACTAAGTTTAGAGTTGGGGAGTTCGCTGGATGCTTTGCAGCGGTACTTGAAGAATTTCGTGTTAAATACGCACTGGCAGCAGACGGGCGCTGCTCTCACATCGGAGGGAACGTCGAGGAGGGAGGTGGGCACACCCGGTTGAGGTCTGCAGCGCAGTGGCCAGCTGTAGACAGGGCCTTTCAGTGTCATTTCGTCAAGTGGTTCTGAGCCAGTTCATTTATTTTTGAATTCCTTTTAATTCCAAACAAAAGCCGTTTGATAATAAAATTAGACTCTACCACATGGGAACAACTAGCTTCCCCTGAAAGCCCCCTGCCAAGCTGTTTTTCACCCTGTGTCAGTGAAATTCAGGGTTGGATAATTCTAGTGGAAAAGCAGGTAATGCCTGTTTTCCCAAGTGCTATTTGTTTTCTTACTCATTTTGGTAAATAGATAGGGGAGAAGGTTGTTTTGGAAGGGAAGAAGGTAAGGAGAGAGTGAGTTAGAAGAAAGGATTACATTGCTAAGAGAGTAGATCTTAAATGTTCTCCTCACAAAAAGGAAATGGTAATTACGTGATGTCATGCCGGTGTTAACAAACTGTGGTGGTAATCATTTTGTGATGTATGAGTGTATCAAATCAACGTGTAGTACACATTAAACTTGCGCAATGTTATATGTCAATTATACCTCAATAAAGCTGGGGGGAAACAGAGGGATTAATACAGGGCCATATGCCCTCTGGGGAACACAGCCACCAGCTACCAAGGGAATGTGCTTGTCCTTAGTTGGTTTACTTTTCCGCCCTTTTCTTAGTGCTCACGCTACCCACATCAGTCAGACGCCTTGGACAGGTGACACTGATGACTCAGCCTGGTTGTTATTTCTAGCATCATTTAGAAAATTTACTTTTGGGACATTATATTAGAAACATTTTTATTGAATCATGTATAACATTAAACATTCCCTTTTTGTGATGTTTTAAATCCAGTATTTTATTTAAAACTGCTTGACAAAGGAAAATTTGCCAGTGGGTTTGCTTCCAATTACACGAATTTACCTCTTTTTCCAAATTGAAAAACAAAAGATGAAAATTAGGAAGTAAAATTGCAAACACATGAAAAGTGAAGAAATTCATATGATATTATTGGCCTGCGGGGACACGTGTGTGTTTGTGCGTGTGTGTATACATACATATGTGTGTGTGTGTATACACACACAGACACGCACAAGAACAGACTCTTAGTTTTTTTGTTCATATTAAAGTTTACTGGATGAAGCAAAATTTAAGCTAATATAATGTAGATAATATTTTGAAAATATATTATTATGCTTAGTCCTTACCTCTGCTAATGCAAGCTCTTAATCCTGGGGACTGTGAAGAAAAGGAGATGGATGATATTCAACCCTCAGACTGGGACTACGCAGTGAAACCAAAACTTGTACGGTAGGCTATTGACCTGAAAGAAGATTTTCCAATCCAGAGCAGAGAAGATATTCCTTTAGTCCATGACTGCCTGACCTGCCTAATATGATGAACTTCTTTTCTTTTTTTTTAGTGAGGAAGATTGGACCTCAGCTAACATCAGTTGCCAATCTTCCTCTTTTTGCTTGAGGCAGATTTTTGCTGAGGTAACATCTGTGCCAGTCTTCCTCTATTTTGTATGTGGGATGCTGTCCCAGAGTGGCTTGATGTGTGTAGGTCTGCACCCAGGATGCAAACCTGCGAACCCCTGGCTGCCAAAGCGGATTATGCGAACTTAACCACTACGCCACCAGGCAGACTGAACTTTTGATCTAGCAGTCATGCAGGTAATGTGTCCTCTTTCCAGAGTTGGGGAATGATAGAAGTAGAAGACAGAAAGAGGAGAGAAGTGAAGCTAAGTGGATCCTGATTTCTACCTTTTCCAGACTTCCTTCTAACTCACACGGGCCCTGGGGAAAGCCATCTTGCAGGCTGCCCCATGTGGTCAGAGGGGCCACTGTATCAAAGTAATCATGATGGCAGAGGATGTGTCTGGGGTCCCCAAGACCACACCCAGTTTCGATGACTTGCTCAGAGGACTCATAGGGCTCAGCCTATAGTCATATTCACGGTTGTGATTTGTTACAGTGGAAGGATACAAAACAATATTAGCAAAGGGAAAAGATGCCTGGGCCGCAGTCTGGAGGAAACCAGATGGAAGCTTCCAAGAGTCCCCTCCCAGCAGATCACACAGGGTGCACTTGATTCTGCCAGCAACAATTGTGACAACACGTGTAAAATGATGTCTTCCAGGAAGCTCATTAGAAACTCAGGGCCCCAGGTTTTATTGGGAAGTGGTCATGAAGGCATCCTCTTCCTGGCACGTATCAAAATTCCAGGTTCCCAGAAGGAAAGCAGGTGTTCAGCATAAACCATGTTGTTTGCACAAACTGTTTAGAGACACTGATTCATTCTTATCAGTTAGTATGGTGGGAACACTCTCTAAATCCAAGTTCCTAGATGCCAGCCAAGGGGCAACCTTGTAAACAGGCCTTAGGATAGCGCTCTCTTTTTTGCACAGAGGGTAATCAGGCAGAGAGGCTCTGAGGATAGACTTTCCTGGCAGTCTTCAGTGCTCAGACAGCATGGCTAAGGCATTAAAAGACCATGGGACTGCCACAGAGTCTGCTGTGCAAGGAGGGGTGATCCTGCAGGAGTGGCTGGGACCGACGAGATTCACTGGTCCAGATGGAGGACTCTGCAGTCAGTCTGGAGCAAGCAGGAGTGAGAGGAAGCCAAGTTGTCCGGGGAACACCATCCAGAGCATTTCCCAAGGCAGAGGAATGGACCACAGTGCATCAGCCATAGACACCAGAGACCAATAGGAGGCATGATGGCCAAGAAGAGAAGGGAGATCCCTCCAGCAGGCAAATATCCCAGGACCAGCACAAGAGACCCCTTTCCTTCCATGCCAGAGGAACACACGAGGCACTCCCTCCCCATGAACTCAGATGCTCTTTGGAAGATGAACAGAGGAGAGGGGAGAAATCAAACATTACCTAGTGGACTGTTTAGATTATGGATAGTTGCTTTAAGCCAGATTGCATAGTTAACACATTTTTTTTCCTGCTTATCAGTGGGTAGGCATTTGCGGAGCAAGCCAGATCAGAACCTGAATAATGAAATTACACTTTCCCCTATATCTGCATTGTACTATGAGTTAAACTCTGTGTCTTTGCTATACTGGTAATTTTTATTTAATTTGTGAGAAAGGGCATTATTTTATAGTCTAAAGATGTTTACCATTTCACTACCCAAAAGATTTTTTCCCCCTTTTAGATACATTCTAAAAATGAGAATATGTTGCCACTAGATGATGGTGTTTTCCAAGGTGTTCAAGATTCAAAATCCAATATGCATCCCAAATCTGAAGCCCTTTTAAGGCCGTCTAAATCAAACAATATATTATAGATAGTCTTCAAAGATGACCACAGACAACCCCTTGCCTCTCCATGTGAGCAAGCTGATTTATCTATTAAGAGGCAATGCCCTTCTCTTTAAATCTGGGCTGGTCCCTCTGATTTGCTTTGATCAATAGAATGCAGCAAAAATCACACTATCCCAGTTCTGCGCCTGGCCTTTATGAAGACTGACATCTTCTTTCTCTCTAGGGAAGCCTGCTGTCATGTTAGAAATCTAACTCCCCCTGAGACCTCCATGCTGTGAATATGCCCAGTTAGGGATGTGGCGAGGCCACGGGGAGGAGCACTGAGAAGCCCTGCTGACAGTAGGAAACGAAGCCCCAGCCCTATAACCTTAGTCAGTCCTTCCAGCTCATTCCCAGCCATTTATGTCATCTCAGTCAAGACCCCAGATATCACGAAGCAGAAACACTCTTGCTGTCTAAATTCATGACCTATAGATGCATGAACAAAGCAGTTATTTTAAGGCACTAAATTTCAGGGCAGTTTCTTATGCAGTAATAGATAACTGGAACACATTATAAGTTAGCATTTTATTTACTGACAAAACTGAAAAAGGTAATCTTAGAAAACAATAAACACAAATGTTCCTTATCACCTACAGGAAATAGTTTTAGCTCAGACTTTTGGAGTAAAATTATCCTTCAAATAGCTTATGATTACCAAATCTTCAAGTCATTTTGACATTGAAATCTCTTGTGACTTTTGACAGTCCAGATCAAGGCACATCAAAATTTACTGTATGCTTTTTTCAAGTAGGAAGTAGAAAACAGCATCAATTTTGTTTTCAGATATCATTACTAGTATTAACTCCTTTGGTAAATCGGTTCCAGCTTTTTGTCTAAGGAAACATTTTTTACTTTTTATTATAGAACTTTTCAAAGACACATAAAGTAGGAAATTAGAATAACGCAGCCCCCATGTATCCTTCAGTTAATTTCAACAATTATCAACATTCTGCCATTTTCTTCTGAAGAAACAGTTTTATGAATGTCCTTTCTCACAGGCAGATTTCCTTTTGGGCATTTTTATCTGAACCTAGTGGCAGAAATTGGAAGAGAATGAGGAAGACAAGAGAGAGAGCAGAAAAGAGAGAAAAATGTCCTTCTATTGAAAACTTGAGAATCTCTCCTATTCACATCCTATTTCCATTCTCTTTAATCAGAAGACTTATTTTCCACTTAGCACTCTAGTTAGTCCATAGAGGAATATGGCCTCCAAAGTAGAAACAAAGCGATTAGTTTGACTCAATTCCTAGCAATGGCCTCGGTTCAGGCTGTAATAAGTGCCTCTGATATAAACACTTCCAGAAATAATTTTCTAAAAGGGCATCCTCCTGCAGAAAGGTTTAAACAAAATTTAAACAAGATTTCGAACATAGATTTACAATGGTTTCATGACAAAAGCTGTGGCTTAAAATGTTTTAGTAGATGCTGTGGGTTTTTGACTGAGAACATACTGTTTGTTATACATTAGCTGTTTAATGCGTTCAGTTCCAAAATCGCTTGGAAGGTTTAAACATTGGCAGCCATGAAAACAAACACTAGTTCACGTTCCCAGGGCCTAAAAGAAATCAAAGCAAACCTAAAACAAGTCAGGCTTAATCATTTTTCTTCATATGACTAATAAAGATATGAAAACCCAAGTATCAATTTTACATTTAAGGGGTAATCTTCATAATTACATCTGGGTTAAAAAATGTAAAGCTATGTTTCTTCTCCGTGGTTGTAAAATGAAAACTGAACTTTTATATTTTCTTTGTTCTGTACCATGTGACCATGGTGGGTTTAATGAGAATCAGGCAGTGGGCCAAAAAAGGAAATTTAATAGAGATCCTCTTTCTCTTTCTTTCCTTTTTGGGAATCTGTTTCGGAGTTGTATTCATCTTGGGGTCAGAGTTTTCCCTGCCAGTGTATGGACGTGTAGTGGGACAGAACCAAATAGCAGAAAATTGGGTGAGTAGAAGGAGGTAAAGGAGGAATTTGCTGATAGAACCTGGTCAGCATTTTGGCAGGCCTAACAGGAAAGCTTTTTGTAAGGCTGAACTGATTTTGTTTGCTACTAAAATTATATTAGACGCTTAGTGTTGAAACATAGATCACAACTGTTTTATAGGTGCTTCCCGTTGAGGTAAAAGGCTTATACTGATCATATTTGCTTTTCAAAGGTTGTTCTTTAAAGAATTTGACTCTCTTGGAAACACAAAGAGTGCTATGAGACATCAGCATGCTTAGATGCTCTGTTACCAACTATGGTGTCAAAGGGCACCCACTAAAAGGGTAGATCTGGGTTAAGGTTTTGACCATCTTTGCTCTAGCAAGGCATGTTGTTAAGGAGCTAAATATACTTAGATTCACCCTACGATGTCCAATATCTCACTTGCTTTATGTGCAAAATAGGGATAATAAAATCTGTACTTTCTACCTGATAAAGTTGCTTAAAAAGCTAAATGACATTACCTAGTGGCTTGAAAACATGTTGAAAAAGTTCAAGTAGAGTGTGAAGCCCTGATTGTTGACATTAGTGTTATTTATAGAGTGCCTACCTCATGCAGAGCAGAGCCTTCGGAAGAGAAGTTTCAAAGAAACATGCCAGATATTACTCCTAATATAAACAAGGTTGTAATCCTTAAGTAAATCATTTGTTCCTGAGACTAGGAAGTTAGACAAAAGAGAAATAAACACATGGATTTTATCATCATTTTTTCCTTGCTATTGGCATTCACTGGTAGATCAACAGGTATTTGATCTTTATTCAAAGCATATATACATATATATATAGATATATATATATATATATGGCTTGTACACAAACCTACACACACACACACACACACACACACACACAAACATTGGATTTCTAGCAGCTGGTAGAGTCTAATAACACTAAACCCAATCTAAATGGGCATATCATTGATGTAAAGAGTTAGAAACAGAGTTCTGAAAAGACTGAGCTCTACTAGGAGAAATACATCACTCTAAGAACTTACTCACACCTTGTTTCTGTTTTCCATTACTGCATAATGAACCGCCCCCAAAGTGAATAGCCTAAGACAATAACCTTTTCATTGCTTAAGATTCTGTGAGGGAGGAAGAACAGAAGGGTTCACTGGCGGGTGGCTCATTTCTGCTCCTCGTGTCAACTGCGGCAGCTCCACTGGGCTTGAGGATCCAAGATGGCCTCACTCACACGTCTGGGGTTTGGTGCTGGCTGTTGGCTGGAGCTCTTCAGTCTCCTCCATATGGCTTCTCTCCACATGGTTTCTCATCCTCCAGGGACTCTCTCTGCATGTGGCCTGTACTCCAGCAGGAGACAGGACTTCTTCACATGATGGCTAGCTTCCAAGAGGGCAAAAGAGACGCAGCAAGATCTCTTAAGCCGGAAGCCCAGAACCAACAGCAGCAATTACCTACCTCCTGACTTCTTACGGTGAGAAAAATAAACTCCTCAATCTTTGAACTATTCTGGTGGGGTAATCTCTTCTGTGGCTGAATAATTCCTTTTGGCTACAAAACTAAAGGCTAGTTTATCTGAGGATTGAGCCTTTCTCCCCCTAACCTCTTTGTTCTTAGCCTCAGACACAAAAGCTTTCCTGAGGCAGCCAGGAATATCACTGTCTGGATCACTGGTTTAAGTAACAAGAGGGGTATTTCACCATTTGGTTTGCTTTCCTTTGGGCTAAACTCCTTGTTAATGAGAAGATTCAATTAAACAGAACGTCTCTGTTGCCCTGAGAATCACAGTTCTTCTAGGTGAACTTGGTAAGAAGGGACTGCCCTGTGAATTTCAAAAAGCGTGCTGCAGAGAAAGAAACGGCATAGATACAGAATTAAGTGGTAACAACAAGCATTAATATTCATGACAACCCTCAAAAGAACCTTAAAGAAAATGCAGGGAGTCAAAGCTAATGGATTATTTTCATAAATCTTTACCTCAACAAACAGTTGTAGAGAATTAATCCAGCATCAGTATGATCATAAGATTCTAATCGCACAATCTTCCTCAAATGTCATAGCTCAGAAAAGGAATAAACTCTACCTTTCTTGTTTGGATACTTGTTAGTTAAATCACATCTTAGTTGGACTGCATGCAATATGATAGATTGAAAAGTAGCAGATGTGTGCATTGGAAATCAAAAGACAGAAATTAACTACTTCGCTGTAGCCTGGCCTCACTAACCTTCTTCTCAAGGCTTCTGGACTTTGAAAAGAATGCCAATTAGTTATTAGAAAATTGATCCAAGAACAAGAGAACTTAAAAAAACAACTCAAAAAGAGATCACATGTGAATGTTTGGCTATTTTCTCTGTCTCTATGACAAAAAGGGTCCTTCTTATGGAATACTTGTCTGGAAGTAATAAGCTTAAGAGACACCATAGAGCAAGACACAGAGGGGAAGAAGCCCATTGCCATTAAAAAGGACAGTCCAGGGAGGTATTCTAACCTTGAGTGTCAGCCTCTCCCTTTTCTCTCTCCCTCCCTCTGTCTCGCCTCCTCCCATTGCAGGAGTCAGCCACTTTTGGCATTTTTCCCCAAGTAGACATAAGGATGAGTCCAAGTTGTCTAGTCTAATCTAGATTGGTCCGTGGATTACCATCCATGACACCTTTGTATTCCAAGGTTATGAAGTAAGCTTAAATCCAGGACCATCTACTCAGGCAGGACCTGGAGAACTGCTTAGTGAAGACAGAAACCAACCCTGTGAACACTGCTAAAGAAAAACCCACTTTCTGTCAATTGGTCACACTTTCCATTCATGACCACAGATGGGCGCACAACTGCATTTTTTTAGCCTTCTGTATTGGTTTCTCCTCATCTTCATCACTGCTCCAAAGTTTTCGTGCTCTAGGGCTTGCTGTTGAGCCCTCTGGCCTTCCCCGTTTCCTTGGGTGTATGCGTTTAGGTCTTTGGCTTTAAATATCTATTTCTATGGTAATAACTTTCAAATTTGTATCTCCAAACCAGACTTCTTTCATAATTCCAGGATCCTAGGTCTAAGTGCCACTTGACATCTTCTTTTAAATGTTGATAGGCATCTTAAAGTTAACATATTAAAAAAAAATCGCCTGATTAAAAACCTGTCCCCCCCCCCCCCCACACACACCCCCCCTTCCTCTTCCAGGTCATCCTGTATTAGTTAAGGCTCCCTCCCACCCTCAATTACTCAGTTGTTTAAGCCAAATACCTAGCAGTCATTTCTTATTCTCATCTCTTTCTCCCAAATTGATTCTACCATCATGTCCAGGCAATTCAGTCTCGAAAATATACCTGGAATCCATCTTCTTCTCCACACTTTTACCATGAACATCTAGGTCTAAGCCAGTAAACTACCATTTCAAATGAGTTATGGCACTAGCTTCATAATTGTGTTCCCTACTTCTTCTTGTGCTGTCTACAGTCGATTCCCCATACAGGAGCCAAAGCAGTCTCTTTAAGAAGGTAAATCTGATCATGCCATTTGTCCGCATCAAATCATCCAATATCTTCTTATCACATATAGAATAAAATCTTATTGCTTAAAGCGCTGCATGATCTGGCCTGGTCTCTCTCACTCACCTCACCCTGAACCTCCTTCCTGCCTGGTAACCCTTTTCCTGTACCTCGGACATGTCAAATTTGTTTTTGCCCTAGATCATTTGCATCTGCCATTCCCTTTGCCTGGAATATTTTTCCTCCAAATCCCTTTATGGATGGATTCCTCTTACAATTTGGTTGTCCTTTCAGATGCCGTCACCTCAGATGGCTCATTTCCAACCACCTTTTGCATTCTTTTCTTTTCTTCAGAGCACTTCCACTGTCTGAGACTGGTTATGGACTATCTCCTGGTATGATGTAAACTCTTTTAGGACAGGGACCTTGTCTGTTTGCTTCTCTACTGAATCTCCAACACCTACAATATTGTCTGGTACATACTGCTCCCTCAAAAATATTTGTTGAACATAAGCTTTCAAACCCAGCACTGAGAAGAAGTTTGATGTGTATTTGTTAGATGAATGAATATATGAGTAAAGCATGACATTTGCTGGTGCTGTTCTTGGAAAGAATTCTTCTCCCCCATATCTCCGACCTCACCCCTCTCTATTTCGGATGGGTCCGTCTGACGTGGGACTTTGGCCAATACATATATTAAGGTCTAGCTAGATTCCAGAACAGGGAATGGGTGTTTTTTTTGGTTCAATCAAATATTTGCCCAAACATATCTCACTAGATCTCAGTACTCCTACCTTATGGAAGAGTATGATTATCAAGACATCAAACGCTCTTTTTTCCCATTTTTTTCTAGGTCTAAGATTCTGTGAGTCTCTGTTCCATTTATATATATATATTTTTTTTACCTAAAGGTGAAGGAATTACCAATAGTGTCTCAGTGGAATCGCAGGCTAAGGGAGTATCTGACTTGACTGTCTATAAGATTTCATAGAGGAGCAGAGTCACTTTTGAGGCTAAATTCTTTTCCATTTCTCTTGAACTGTGTAACACATTTCCCCTACTTATTAATATTTGCCTTTAAGCATGTTGCCATTGCAAAAAGAAAGTGTAGTGTTATTTTAACTCCTGGCAATAAACCATTGTGATTCCGTTTTGTAAATATTCACATTTGGGAGATTTGATGGAAATTCAATTTTAGAGTAGTAAGATGCCTCATACCACATGCCATGGTTGAACTCAAAGTTTGGTTTGATATTTTGTTTGTCTTCAAAGGATGTTTTTTAAAATGGTAAATTAATTGGTTTATCCTGGACAACACAATGAAAATAATAAACAAATCTGTGAGAGATTAGAAAATACACAGAATTCTTATTTGCTTCTATTATTGACAGTTTTAATTGACATATTTTATCTATTTAAAAATCAAGAATTTATATTTATTTAAAAAATAGGAATGGGCAGATTCATAAATTTTATATATGTATTATATCTACATGTATATACACATATATATGTGTGTGTATTTATATAAAATATTACTTGGAATTCTTTTAATTTTTTTTTGCAATGGTATAAGTCATTTGCTAGAAATCTTCAAGACTTTTTAATTGAGTGGCTCTTTTGGCTTTTTCAGGTAAAACTACTGGATCCAGAAATGGATCCAAATATTTATAATAGTATCTAGAAGTGATTTCTGTTATTGTAGCACTCTCTTGTTTTGGGGTGTTATGCTCTCCTCTAAAGTAGCATAAAATACTGGAGAGCATACAGATTGTTATTAGATTCCATGGCATCATGGGAAGCAGATAGACCAGGGGATCTGAGTGTCCTGAGTTCTAATACACTCCATACTACTAGCTAACCATGTGTGTTTATGGATAAGCTACAATCTTCTTCTTCTTCAGAAAACTCTTTTGGAAGATATTAACATATATTTTGTTAAGATAAGTTTCTATAGCCCCAAATTCAGGGTGATGCTGTATAATATCCCTGGTTTGTTGTTAGTGCTGTTGAGTGGATTCCAACTCCCAGTGCCCCTGTGTACAGCAGAGCAGAACCCTGCCTAGTTTTGTCCTGCTGTCCTCTCACCTTCTCTGCTGTATCAGACAGTGCTCTGCTGCTATTCATAGGGTTTTCATGGCCAATTTTTTCAGAAGTGGGTGACCAGGTCTTTTTCCCTAGTCTGCCTTAGTCTGGAAGCTCCACTGAAATGTACCCACCATGGGTGACCCTGCTGGTTGTAGGGGAGGAAAACATATCCTCTACCCTCTGGGTCCTTCTGGCTGGGCTACCAATTAAATTCACAGGAGACAGAATGACAGGAGAAAATCAAACAAAGCTTTATAAAATGTATACATGGGAGACACTCATAAAACTGAGCAACATGTCAAAATGGTGGAGGTTCTCATCCTAAATACCATCTTCAGCTAAAGGCAGAGGAGGATGTTGGGGGTAGTTGTTTGGGACTTCAAGGGGGTGGAAGGCAGTTTACATAGAGAGGGAAATGTAAATGGGCCAACTATAGACAATGTGACCTGAGACACATTTTACATTACACTACAGTAATCTTAAGGCGTTAGCTCCTTCCTGGAACAGGCTCTTCTATTTTAGATTCTTTTAGGCAGTTGGGGCAGAGGTCAAAGTTTCTTTCAGAGTCTTTTGTTTTTAAAAATAATCAAGCCAAAGAGGCACATTTTGGAGTGGCCAATTCTGACCCCTTACATGTATAGCTTTCAGCATCTCAGCAATACACAGCTGCCACAGTATGTCAACCAACAGATGGGTGGTGTGGTTCCCTCACCAGGATAATATCTTTGATATAGTCTTGGAAATTCACTAGGAATATTACTGTATTAAAGACTTTGAGAAGTACTCTAAGAAAAACAAAACGACTTTTTAAAAACTCAGCATTTCCCAAATATTTTTGCTCACAGAACTTGCATTTTCTTCTTTTCTTTTCAAATCATTCAAAATTTTTCTTCAAACACCTAACAAAGCTTATAAATCAAGTGATCTGCAGTAACCCAGCTTAGGTAATCTTGTACTACAAGGCTCCTAAGGGTTCTTGCAAGCCCTAACAGCCTATGATTTTTTATACCAAAATTATAAAAATAATAGCACAGAATAAAATAAGAGACAGAACTTTCAGGATCACTCTACATTTATTACCGTAAGGTAATATAATCAGCTAATAAAATGTAGAACTTTCTCTTATCACCCATCTCAACCAAAATTCTAAAGATCTATAAGTCACATCAGTTTAAGGCTTATTTAAAAATCATGCTTATAAAACATGCAGAAAGATAGGAGTAAGTGACAAGTCTGAGAATATATAACTACGGTCATGCATCACTTAACAATGGGGATATGTTCTGATAAGTGCATTGCCAGGTGATTGCATCGTTGTGCAAACATCATAGAGTGTACCTACACAAACCTAGGCTATATGGTACTAATCTTATGGGACCACTGCCATATATGTGGTCCATTATTGAGCAAAGTATTGTTACGCGGTGCATATTTTTCCTGATTTTCAAGTGTGATTTCCTCTGTTGGTACTTCAAATGACGTATTTGTTATGATGTTGCTTCAGTAAGAAGAGAAGAATGATCACCTAAAATCAAATGTCATAGAAAGTTTCATGGGAAAGAAGGGTCTTACAGTCTGCTTTTTGTTCTTGTCATGGTAGAATTGCCGTGGATCCATTTGAACTCACAATGCCCAACAGACTCATCATTTGATGGTGCTATAGTGTTTACCTTCTTGGACTAATTCCCTTCAACAAGAAATTAGCCAACCATCTCTGTGTTTCTGGCACTAGGCCAGACACTAGAAATGTGAATATGTGTAAGACATGGTTTGTGCACTCAGTGATAAATATTATGATAGGTAAATGTGCAGGATGTTATAAGGCCCCAAACCCAGTATGAGTATACATAGGCTGGAAAGAAAAAATAGAGGAGAAATACAACACAACAAGAAAACCAAAGTAAACTACGGAAGAACTCTCAAGTAGAAATTGAGAAAAATTGTTGGCACTGGAAGGCAATGGTCCCAGAAGATATGGGACATTGTTGCTACAGAAAGAAAAGCCAGAAAAGCAAATCTCAGCAGCTAATGGAGCTAATTTCAAGAACCTGTATCAGAGGATCCTAGACTTTAAGAGACAAAGGGTCCTTGAGGCTTATTAACCAGTCATTGTAGAGATCATCACACAAGGTCCAAGGTCACAAAGCTGATCTGTGGCAGAAACAAGACCAGAATCTAGGACTTCTGGCTTTGAGAAAATCTTTTTCTATTGTGAAATTACTTGAGGAATATTTTGACTCTTTTCTTTTTCTTTTACGATCATACTTGATTTGAAGTAAGCAGCCCATTGTTTGTGGCTATACAATAGGTTTCAGTGGTGTTTATTTGAATGAGATTTGAGTTATAACCCACTACACAGCAATTTAAAGAATGTTTATATTAGAAGAACAGGAATTCACCTTCCATTCAGAGAAAATGGCAAGTAACTCAAGACACATGAAGAAGGAAAAATTGACCTGGTCTCTGATGATATATGGAGGTGGTAGGTGGAAAGGAAGGAAGACATCAAAACTAATTCAATATTTCATTTTCAAGTGACTGGAAGAATGTTGATGCCATTGCCAGCTGCAAGTAGCAATGCCGACGTCTGTGAGGGCTAGGATGTGTCTACAGAGTGAAGGAGCACTGGCCGCGAGGGAGTCTCTGCAGGGAAAATGGACACCCTGACTGTAGACTGCATGATGAATGAGGCAAAACGAATCCAAAGATCGTGCTGATGATGAGGGAGGGGCATGTGGCGTGTTAGAGTGATGGAGGTCAGAAAGACCTTTGGAACAAACCTCAAACTCCGTTATGGATACAGACTTCTATAAATAATCATACAATTGTTAAGTCTAGAGGGAACAAGGGAATATGGGGAGATAATCAAGCTTTTTTCTACCTCCAAAAAAGTACCCCTGAGGCTTTAACAATAGACAATGCAGAGTTTATGATTTTGCCATGTTTTTAATAAGTTCCTTTGATAAAATATTTGAATATCTAATGATCATTTTGCTAGTAAATGTTCCGCATGCATAACTCTGGCCCCTCTTTTCTATTTGTTCCATTTACTTTAATATAAATTGAGAATAGATCATCATTAAGCCCCATTTCTCTCCCTAAAGGCAATAGGGATAGAACCCCTTTTATTTTCAAATCTGAATTTTACACTTTCATACAGTTTTCCTCAGGAACGTTATATACCAACTTTAGTGGTATTATTTTGCTGGTCTGTCTTGAATTTTTCTCTATCCTATTTTAATTGAAGAAGCAATAACCAAATATAGTTCTCTTACTTTAAAAAAAGGCATTATTCAAACAATGAGTGGGTATTCAGTATTTCCTACAACTTCTGGTCTTATGTAGCCAGAAAGAACCCTTTTGGATCTCTTAAAAGAATACTAGACATTTATTTTAAGTCAATTTGATATTCAACATATAAAGCCTCAATCTCCGCCACCCCCATGAATAAATAAAAATGCTTCTTCCTTCCTTTGCCAGACACAGGCAATTGCTTTGGAGAATATGCAAATAACTTTTCAAAATACATTTTCAAACTTCTCCCCCAGCGCTGTTGTTTTCTTTTTGATTTAAAACGAATTCCAGCACCACAATTTCTTTGGACAAAGAAACGTATTTCCCAGGTAGCACAGAAAGGATAAATGGAGAAGACTCCTGAAGCTCACAAAGCCTGCTACTTACCATTGTTTTTTTGAATCTACAGTAAAAAAATTGATCCATTGATAATTCTAAAAGGTGTCTAAGAAAATGAAAACAGTGTATCAAATTCTTGTCCCTGGCAATATTCGTCTGTTTCCTTTTGTAGGACAGCAACTCTTTGGGATCTCTCATCCTGGAGACATTACAGATATTTGCAAAGGGAAACGAGAGGGCGGGAGTTATTTTATTTATAGGCAATTCAAATTCTTCCTGCAAAGAATTTATAGCATCACATACAAAAGCGAAAATACTGGCATTCTCACTTCCCATCCTGCACATCCTTTCGAGTCACTGTCCCTAAAATCCTCACGTCCTCCCCAAACTCTCCCCAAATGCTTCCTTCGCTCCTTCCAATATATTCTCTTTTTTTTTTTTTAAGCATTTTTTTTTTTTTTAAAGATTTTATTTTTTCCTTTTTATCCCCAAAGCCCCCCGGTACATAGTTGTGTATTCTTCGTTGTGGGTTCTTCTAGTTGTGGCATGTGGGACGCTGCCTCAGCGTGGTCTGATGAGCAGTGCCATGTCCGCGCCCAGGATTCGAACTAACGAAACACTGGGCCGCCTGCAGCGGAGCGCGCAAACTTAACCACTCGGCCACGGGGCCAGCCCCCCAATATATTCTCTTGAGCCCAGCTCTTTGCTATAAAAATAAGGTAATGGTTCTTGTTTACTGGACTCTCAGTAACTTGCATTTTGACCTTATTTAATTGTGCAAATACTTAGTTTGTGAATAGCATGGATAATGTAACTCTTTATTTACCGATTCTGTTCTGCTAAAAAGGTGCTGTGTGATACACCTATTTATAGTTGCTTATTTCTAAAACAGCAGCAAAATAAGCTATAAATACAAGTGTAAAACAATGAGGTAGAAGGACACATAACTGACTTTCGAGGATTTGAAGGAGCTAGATTCAACTGGTTACTGTTCATGGAGTTGACCGACTATACTACATTGCTGATGTCACATAGGACAGAGTCCTTTTAGTCTTGGCTATTAATTGGATGTGTTTAAGGCGGTTTTTACTAATGTGTGTTCAGACGACCAGTTTCAGCAGAATCACCTAGGCTTTTTAAATGGCAGATTCCTGTGTTCCACCTGAGTCAGAGTGCATCAGTTTCCAAAGTAGGGGCCTTGGAATCTGCATTTTTTGAGAAAGATTAGCCCTGAGCTAACATCTGCCACCAATCCTCCTCTTTTTGCTGAGGAAGACAGGCCCTGAGCTAACATCCGTGCCTATCTTCCTCTACTTTATATGTAGGACGCCTGTCACAGCAGGGCTTAATAAGCCATGTATAGGTCCACACCCAGGATCCCAACCTGCGAACCTGGGCCGAACCTGGGCCATGGAAGCAGAATGTGTGAACTTCACCATTGCACCACTGGGCCAGCCTCGGAATCTGCATTTTAAACAAGCAGTTCTGGTTATTCTTCTCACATTAAAACGCTTCAGAATCACTGGTTTATAATATGTTAATAAAGCAAGATTTATACTCTAACCCAGATCTCCTTGTCGAACTTTGAAATCTGTTTATTGACTCAGCTATTAGTTCTTTTCCTTGAATGTTCCACAGGTATCTCATATTCATTCCACGCTCCACCCCTAAGCCTGTGTCCTCTTTTCCTTGTCTTGCCAATCAGAAGCCTGAGTCATCCGCGGCCCCGCCCACTCCCTCCTCTTCGACACCCAATTCATCACTAAGTGTTCTCGTGTCCAGTAGCTTCTTAAGATTCTTGCCTATCACCTCCTCTCCATCCCCAACTTTCTTAACATGCCAAGTTACAGTGACTTTCCATCTGTAAAGCGATGTGACCAAGCCCCCGTAAGTGGCACAACAAGGAGGACAAGTGGGGGTGATCTGCCACATGCGCAGGCAAGAAGTCTTTTTTGTTGTTGTTAGTGTTTGTAGAGAATTGAAAAAAAATAAGAAAACTGTTTCTCTGCTTTAACCATCATGACTAAACCGTGCTAGTGATAAAATACTCCTTGCAGCTGAACTTTTCCCACCAATCTCCTGGGCACACTGTTGGTCCACATATACTTTGTCCATATTTTTATTATCTTCATACATGTCACTTGATATTATAATAGTCTGTTTACACATTTGTCTGTCTCCCTAAACTCTGAGCTCTTAACATATTTTCTATCTTCCAGTAACCTGCAAAAAACTTTCTATGCGTTTTAGACACTTAATATACGTAAATCTTGCATTCTGGAATAAATGGATTATTAAAATGTTATAAACAGAAAATGGGTCAAACTAGAAGGCTAGGTATGAACATCTACATACTCATTTCCACAAAATCTCTAGAAATGGTGAAAGAGAGATATTTCATAAATACAAGAATAAGGAGCTGTGGAAAACAAAGAGGTATCATTAGTGGATTAAGTAATTTAAAGAATAATTGAATGAAGAAGTCAAAAAGATGTGACTATTTGAATAAATCACCCAATAACACTGGCTGGAGAATTCATTAAACATATTAACGCACACGTAGACACACAGGCCCCTGTCAACACATGTGAACATGGAATACCAGATTCAAAATGAGCAAAGACACACACACACACAGACACACACGCTAATAATGTTTAAGGAAAATGAACATCGTTTTACAAAGGTGCTAAACTCAATAGAAGTGTTAATGATCAACACAATTAAGGCAATACAGGAAACATAAAAGAAATGTAACTAATATACTCAAACGAATAAGAAAGGATATTTCATTCTGTAAGAAAGAACAATTTTTGTATAAAAAAGGAGCAAATAGGATCTAAACAATAGCATCGTGAACACAAGCAAAAACCAATTGATACATTCAATAGCAGAATGGACACAGCAGAAGAGTGAATTTTTGAACAGAAATACTGAGCTACAGAGCCATCCCAGTATTTAGCATAAAAGGTTAAAATAATAAGAACTTTGAAAAAATAGCTTAAAGGCAGTGAAAATAGATCTAGAATTTACAACATTTTCTCATAAAAACGAAAAAGGAGAGAATCAGTGATGGAAGAGAGAAAATAATTTGAAAAACTTCTCAGAATTGAAGTAAATAAAAGATCTCCTTAAGTGCTCATCAAGATAATGAAAATCAAAAGGAAATATGTCTCTATCTATGTACATCATCTAGGAAAATTTCAAACCTCCGAAGATGAAGAGAATATGTCAACAACATCCAGAGACAAAGACAGTCATATGAAAAAGTTGTCTATTAAAAAAATCAAATATTTATTGCGCATATCAAGACAATGCTAGATAATAACATACTATAGAAGTGTGCTGACCAATACAGCAGCCACTAGCACATATGGGTTTTAAATTTCAAATTAATTAAAATCAAATAAAATGAAAAATTTAATTCTTCAAGCACACTAGCCTTATTTCAATTTCTCAATAACATATAATTGTTGGCTGCCATGTTGAATTTTGCAAATAGAGAAAATTTGCGTGATCACTAAAAGTTCTCTTGGACAGTACTACCATAGGACAATAGGCTCAAGGTTCTGAGGGAATGGTTCTGAACATGGATTCTTCAGCTGGTAAAACTATCATACAAGAGTGAGGACAACACGTTTTCCGAATTGTTTACCACTCACAGATATAATCTAGAATGTTTACTAAAGAATATGATGTAAGGAAAGAAAACAAAATCAAAAGGTGAATTCAAGAGGAGTATTTCTGTTACAAGAAAAATATTGCAAGCAAATAAGCAAGTCAAACATAATCAGGTCTACATAATTATGGTGAAATATATATAAAAAATGACCATATGTTAGAACACAAAGAGGCTCTCAACAAATTCCAAGAAGATGAAATTTTTTAAAAAGTTAATTCTATTAATTAGATAGCAAAATAAAATCTACCCACATGGAAATTAAAAACCAATCTTCTAAATAACTGTTGGGTTAGAAAAATTGCTCTGTAATAAAAACTGTGTCCAAAGTATTATTCAAGTAAATTCTTTCATTAGAAAGCATAAAATTATCATGTTAGAAAGTTAGAAAGCTTGGAAAAAATGTTTGAAGCGTTCAACTCAAGAAATTAGGGGAAAATCAACTTAAAGCATGAGGAAACAATTGCTAAACAAAAATAAGAAACTAGTGAAATTCAAATAAATAAAAACTTGATTAGTAGAACTGAAAGCTATTTGAAAAGAATAAAATATATAAAACATTAACAAATGTGATAAAAAAAACAATTTTAAGAAACAGAAATGAGGCACAATTATATATACAAAAGACCAAATTTAAAAGAAGATATCATGTATATTTTTGTGTCAAAAATGGAAAATCTGGATCTAATGGATAAAGTATTCGGAAACTATTAAATAAAATTAGTTCGACCCTAAGCAGAACACCTATAAACTGTAAATGCAGAAATTATTCCTAAAAGGCACCAGGCCCAGATGATTTTACTGAAAAGTCTTCTAAATTTTTAAGGAATATATGATTTTCATGTTGATGAACTCTTCTGGAGCAGGGAAAGCACGGAATGTTTTCTAAATCCTCCTGGCACTCTGGCATAACTCTGATATACTAAATGGACTGGAATTGTGCATATAAACTAATCAGGGGTCAATCTTACTTAAAAGGTTGATGTAAATGTCTTCAATAAAATATTAATAAGTTTAAACCATCAATGTGTTAATTGAATAATACATTTTTATGTCAGGAATGCAAAGATGTTTCAACAGCATAGAAACCATAACGTAAAAATTTCTTACTCTATTAAATCAACTAAGAAAAAAATTGTGACTGCCTCCACAGCTGAAAAAGCATTTGATGAATTTCAATCACGAATCTTTACATTTTTATCAAAATTGAAAATTTAACAGTGATACAATATTATTATCTAATATATAAGACATTTTGTCAATTGTCCAATAATGTCCTCTGTACTTTTTTTTCAGATCCAGAGCATAACTCGCAAGTATGCCTCTCATTTGTCTGTCATCCATGTCTCTTTAGTCTCCTTTAGCCTTAGATGGTAATTCTAACTCCATCATGCCCTCCATATCTATGAGTTTACAATCTACTGTAAGAAAGAACATTCCTTGTTCTCTTATTTATTTATGAACTGTGGTATGTTATGTTTATCATTCAATTAGAAATATTTCTTAATTTTTAAAATTTCTTTAACTTCTGGGTACGCTTTTAGCTTCCACATATTAGAGCCTTTCTAGGTGCCTACACTTGATTCTAAATTAATTGTGTTATTGTCAAAGAACCTACTTTGAAAACTTTCAACATTTGGAATTTTTAGAATCTATGGTCAAGCATATATTTCACATACATACTTGAAAAAAATGAATATTCAGTTACGAGGGGCTCTTATTTTACAAATATTGATTAGGTCAGGTGGTGGATAGTTTTGGTTGGATCTCCTGTATTTTCTGATGGTTTTGTCTAGTTGTTTTATTAGTACTGAGAGCAGACTGCTAACATCTCCAACTGTAATTGTGATTTTTCTATTTTTTCTTCAATTTGTCAATCTTTTGCTTAATACGTTATGAAATTCTGTTAAACACCTACACAGCCATGATTATTGTGTTTTCCTCATGAATTAATTCTTTTATTATCATGAAATGTTCTTCTGTATCTTTGATATTACTCTTTGTCTTCAAGTCTACTTTATCTGACGTTAAAATTGCTACTCCTGTCTTCTTGTGTCTACTCCTTTCATCATATATCTTTTCTATCTGTGTATTTCCAATCTATTTTATTTTCTTTCTTTATTTTCTTTCATTTTTTATTTTATTTATTTATTGTTACTTTCAATCTATATATGTGTTTTTTATATACAAAGTGTGTCTCTTGTAGACAGTATATAATTGGGTCATATTTATTTTATCCATTCTGACAATCTTTGCTTTTTAATTTGACTGTTTAGACAATTTATATTTAACATAATTATTGATATGGTTGGGCATTGGTGCACCATTTGCTATCATTTTGTGTTTGCCTCACTTGCTTTTTGATCTTCTGTTCATTTTGCTTTCTTTTTACAGTGATTTCTCTCTAGGAATTACAACATGCATCCTTAACTTACCACAGTTGGCTTAAAGTTAGTGTTGTACCTCTTCATTTAAAATCTAAGAGGCTTGAAACAGTGTTGTCCCATTTCTCTTCTCTTCCTTTGTGTTATTGTCACATGCTGTTTAAAAATATTGATGGAAGGAGAAAATAAGCCTTTTATCTCTAGCTATTCATTTACTGGTGGTCTAGTGGTTAAGATTCAGCTCCCTCACCGCCACGGCTCAGGTTTGTTTCCCACTCAGGGAAACACACCACCTGTCTGTCATTTTTCATATTGTTGCTGTGATGCTGAAAGCTGTGCCATCAGTATTTCAAATACCAGCAGGGTCACCCATGGTGGACAGGTTTCAGTGAAGCTTCCAGACCAAGACAGACTATGACAGATTAGGAAGAGGGACCTAGTTATCCACTTCTGAAAAAAAATGTCCATGAAAACCCTATGAATAGCAGCAGAGCAGTATCTGATACAGCGCTGGAAGGTAAGAGGATGGCGCAAAAAGATCTAACAGGGTTCGGCTCTGCTATGCACAGGGACGCTAAGAGTCAGAATCGACCGGATGGCGCTGACAAAAAAAAAATGTTTACCAGTTCCAGAGCTCTTGATTTCTTCCTATAGACACCAGTTTCCATCTCATATAATTTTTCTTTAACCTGAAGAATTTCTTACAGGATTTTTGAAGGATGATTCTATTGATGATGAAGTCTCAAGTTTCATTTACTCAAGATATCTTTATTTTGCTTTCATTTTTTAATTAATATTTTCACTGGCTAAAGACTTATGGGTTGACATTTTATTTTTTAGAGCAGTTTTAGATTCGCAGCAAAATTGAGTGGAAGGTACAGAGATTTCTAATATATCCCCTGCCCTCACATACGTATAGCCTCCCGCACAACCAAGACCCTGCACCAGAGTGGTACATTTGTTAGAATTGATGAAGCTTCATTGACACATCACCCAGAGTCCACAGTTTACATTTTAGTTCACTTTTAGTGTTGTGTATTCTATGGGTTTTGACAAATGTGTAATGACATGTATCCACCATTGTTGTAGCATACAGAATAGTTTCACCTCCCGAAAAGTCCTCTGCACTCTGCCTATTCATTTCCTCCTCTCCCCAGTAACTGGCAACCGCTGATCCTCTTTCTTTCTCCGTAGTTTTGCCTTTTATAGAATGTCACGTCCTTAAAATTGTAGCGTGCAACCTTTTCAGTTTGGCTCTTTTCACTTAGGAAAGTGAATATAATTTTCCTCCATGTCTTCTCATTACTTGATAGCTCACTTCTTTTTAGTGCCAAATAATATTCAGTGGATAAACTGAATAAACTATAATGTACCACAGTTTCTTTATCCATTCACCTACTGAAGGACATCTTGGTTGCTCTCAAGTCTTGGCAGTTATGAATAAAGTTTCTATTAATATCCATCTGCAGGGTTTTTTTATGGACATAAGTTTTTAACTCACTTGGATAAATCCAAAGAGCGTGATTGCTGGATTATATCATAAGAGTAATGTTTAGTTTTGTAAGAAAATGCCAAACTGTCTTGCAAAGTGTCATACAATTTTGCATTGCCAACAGTAGTGAATAAGAGTTTCTGTTGCTCCGCATCTTTGCCAGCTTTTGGTGTTGCCAGGGTTTTGGATTTTAGCTATTCTAATAGATGTAGAGTGCTATCTTACTGTTGCTTTAATTTGAATTCCCTAATGACATACGATGTTGAATATCTTTTCATATGCTTATTTTCTCTCTGTATATCATCTTCAGACAGTGTGTATCTGTCTCCAGATATTCTGACCATTTTTGATTCAGGTTCTTATTTTCTAATTGTTGAGTTTTCAGAGTTCTTTGCATATTTTTGGATAACATTCCTTTATCAGACGTGTCTTTTGCAAATACTTGACCCAGTCTCTGGCTTGTCTTCTCATTCTCTTGAGACAGTTATTTTTTATTCAAGCACTTTAAAGATGTTGTTTCACAGTATTCTGGCTTCCATTGTTTCTGGTAAGAAATCAGCTGTCCTTCATATATTCTATGTATGTGAGGTGTCTTTTTTCCTGTCGCTACTTTCAAGATTTTTCTCTCTTTGATTTTTATCAGTTCGACTTTGATGTACCTAGTTGTGATTTTCTTTGTATTTATTCTAACTTGAGATGTCTGAGATTCTTAGATATTTTGTTTATATCTTTGGGACAAATTTTGAACATATTTTGGCAATTATTTATTCCAATATTTATTTTTTTCTCCACATTTTCTCTTTTCTTCTTCTGGGACTTCACTTGCACATGTATTGCATTGCTTTCTACTAACTCATAGACCACTGAAGCTTTGTTTATGTTATTTTTTATTTTATTAGTTTTTCTTTTTTCTTGAGATTGGACAATTTTATTGCTCTATCTTTAGGTACACTGACCTATTCTTCTGTTATTTCCAATGTACTATGCTCATCCAACAAGTTTTTTATTTTAGTGTTACACTTTTTGCTTCTATATTTTATTTGGTTCTTTTTAACAGTTTCTAATTTTCTGTTGATATTCTCCATCAGTTCATTCATTAAGAACATTTTTAAGTCCTTAAGCATATTTATCATAATTTCTTTAAATTCTTCATCTATCATTGAATTGAAGGTCATCTTGATGTTGTAAAAAAATCTGTTGAAACTGTCATTTTCAGCTGATCCATATGTGTCTAGAGAATCAATCCTAAAAATATTAAAACCAATTTAAAAAGTCACGTGAGTTGGATATATAATCAACATACAATAATCAATATATTTCATGTATAAATATACTCAAAATGCATAAAATTTGTTTTAAATTACAAAATTTTATTGATACAGATTGATATAATATCTCTTGAATAAGATGCCTCATGAATGTAAAGATGTATGTTCTCCCAAAATTAATCAAACTCAAGGTAATGCTAATTAAAGAATATGATTTTTTTTTTGTTTGAAATTGCCTGACTGAGTCCTAAGTTCATCAGGAAGAAAAATGCATCAACAGAAATCTAGAAATGATTGAGAGTGATAATAGAGAGCAGATATCATTATACACTAAGAAAGCTATAGTCCTTAATATAAATATTGGTTTTGGCATCTTCTTTACTCCAAACTATCATCATATTTTACCTCTCTTACTGTATTACCTTCTAAACTGATATTTTTCCTTCCTCTATTCTTCCTTGTCATTTATCATCAGCACAGCAGCTAGAATAGTCCCATTAAAATACAAGTCAGAAGATGTCATTTCTATGCACGAAACTGCCCATGGCTTTCCATCTCACTCAAAATAAAAACTAAAGCCGATATAGTAACCATAAAATCATGTAAGATCTGGCTCTTATTTGTTTCTCTTCTTTTCATCTTCCCCCCTCATACTTGGCCTCCTTGATGTTCTGCAAACTCACTGGGCTTACTCCTGCCTTGGGAAGAAACAGCTAGGTAGGTGGCAGGAAAGCCTGAGTCATCCCTGGCAGGTGGCAGGGCCTCTGCTGGCAGAGTGAAGCTATGCAGCAAGTAGAAGGGGCGGCTGTACTTTCCGGATCTTGAAGCAGAGGCCTGGTGAGTCAGCACTGTTCACCATGGTGGAGTTGGCCCCTGAAGGTAAGTAGCGTCTGTCTGCCGTGTCTGGAGTTGACTCTTCTCTCTGTCACTGCCGTGAGCAGCTTCTTCTAGCAGAGGTGGAATGTTCTGGTCGCAGCAATGATCAGAGAGAAGGTCATGTTTCTCAATACACATACTTTACACAGTGGCTTTATTTTGAAGTCTTCATTCCTTTATTGGACATTTGTTGAGCTGTGGCAGTCTTCCCCTAGCTCCTTAACTCTAAATCTTAGGTAGAAGAGATTTGCTGCGTATAACTCTCTTCTCTCCTGGAAACACTCCTGACTTCCTTTGACAAAATTTTCCTTCGCATCCCCTGAGGCCTTCATTCCACAATGAATACTTTTGTTCCTTAATCCAAACTAACATTGCTCTTTTCCAGGCCAGGGCCTGTTCTGTGTACATTCCCTTTATCAAATGGTACTATTTATGATATACTCCAAGGTGACCTTTTATTTCTGTCGACACAAAGAGCCACTGGTAGTTTTTTTCACTGAGAGAAAAAATAAGATATATTATAGGGCATCATAAATATGTTTTTTCTGAAGTATAAATGTCTAATTTCAGATCATTTCAAAAAAGTGTAGAGATATGGAAGAAGAAGGAAGACTCCGGATATCTGATGTGAAGGTGAGCACCATGGAAGAAGTAGCCTGAGGAAGAAGTTTGCCATGCCACTGACATTTTATTTAACACTCATTTTAAATATCAACACGGAGAATGTCAGAGGTAAAGCAGAAGCCTTTTCTAATGTGATGATATTCTACTTCAATAGAAAAGATTCCACTCAGTATTTTGAAGCTTGTTTTATTTCACCTGGACAAATTTCAGAGCCTTTTTTTCTTTTTTAAATACTCAGTCGAACTAGGAGGAGCTATTGATTGCAGAGTGTAAAATGATGCTGATTAACTTTGCGCTGCAGCCAAGCTTATTTAGGAAACATTTAACCTTAGGAACCCATAGCTTAAGTCTCTGTCTGCGCCAACCAATTTTCGTTTTGTCTCTGGCTAGTCAATAATCTCTTTAATTTCTTTAACTTGCTCTTCTAAGCTGGTGATGTATTTCGTTACTGTCAATGACAAGCACGGGCTAAATAATGACACAAATAAGCAAGGTGATTTAGGTGATGGCTTGTTGGCTTTGGCACAGCAGACAGAAGAGCTGGTTGGTAGAGTTGCTAGCAGAGTGATTGCAGGCAACAAACAGAATAAGTTGTATATTCTATTATTACAGCAATTTTAACAAAATTAATCCTATACTTTCTATACATTTTGTTTCCATGCTTCAGTTTAGATATTTTTGGCTGACTGTCTTGGGCTCACTAAACTTTTCTTCAACTGTTACAAGTTTGCTTTTATAACTATGTATTGAGTTCCTAATTGCTATTCTAGTATTTTTTTATTTCTTTAACATCCATTCAATTCTTTTCCATGTATTAAAGTTCTCTTTTGAGGTTCTCCACGTTATTTTCTATTTTCTGAAACTTATGAATTACTTATTTTGAAATATATTTATCTAGGTCTTCTTTGGGTTTGTTTTAATTGTCTGTATTTTCTCTTATTCTTATTTCTTGCCATGCCTGGTAATCTTGATTAAATGTTAGACATTGTGATGAAAAATGATAGAGGCTTTGAATAATGTTATCTTCCTCCAGGGAAGATTCATCCTATCCTCTGGCGTACAGCAAAGGTTGGATCGACTCAATCTAGTTTCGGACTGTGCTAACAGGCTGGTTTGTAATCTTTGTAAAGCTCATTCTACTTCTCATTTTCTTCCACTCACCCACCTTCAGTGGTTTTGACTCAAGCCTAGAGCTTCCTAAGGCCTGTCCAACTTTGTAGGTTATGAACTCCAACTTTTGCTTTCTAGCACAAAGGGATGACTAAAATTCTCTTACACCTTTCAACCATTTTCATCTTACACTTCTTAGCCTTTTGCTTTTCTCAGATTAATCAGCAAATGACTCAAGAAGAAAATGAGCTCCAAGTGTTAGGCTTAATTCTCTGCACCTCACTTCTCTCCTGGATTTTGTTTCCTCAATACCTGGCTGCCTTAGTAAAATTGACCTCCAAATTTTGTCTTTCTTAAGCTTATGAGATTGCCTAAAGTATTCTCCACCTTTTATTAAATACCTTTGCCTTCCTATCCAGCCCATCTCCCATATGAGGACTCAGCAAATGTCCTAGCATATATCAGAAGGTAGGAAATTTGAGTTAACTTCAATGATCTTTCCTTCTCTCTACAGTCTGGGTCTTTCAATCCTTTCTGTCACAGTGGCACTCTGATGCCTACAAACAGATGTTTTGTATTGTATGGGACTTTTAAATTGTTTTCTCTGGGAGTACTGATATGCTATAAACTACAGCATCAAGCAAAAAAAAAAAATCTCCTGGTCAACCTTTTAACATATGATTTAGTATCAAAGATTACTTTGATAATATTTGTTTCCATTTTGGTATTCTTTCAAATATGATTGCCTCTAAAATTTATCCATTTAAGTTGTTTGAAAAGAAGAAACCCTCTTTAAAAATCTGTACTTCCAAATATGTCATAACTTCATAATTTTAGAATTTGTTTTTCTTGGATGAAGTTCTCTATCTTTGATTTCAGTCCAAAGAGGGGTATTTTAGAAGAAAAAAATAAACTACATCAATTCATCATGTTGTTTTTTTCATGTGTTCCATAGTTTATAAATATGATGATTGTGTATGTATGCATACATATATAAAGCTGAGATATCAACATAGAATTAAATTTTTTCAAATAAAGATAACACAGAAGCAGCTGCTATTCTCTAAATAGAAGAAACAATAAGCTTGATTTTAATTTTTAATTTATTTTCGTGTAATTTTATGCCTTTTCAACACTTGCTTATTCTGTGATTAAATTCTCAGTTTTTATAGTTTAACATTATATTCGCTATAGTACTTTTATTATATAGCTCTTCTGTAACTACTCATTTACATTCATAATACTTATAATTAAGAAAGTGTTAGAAGCCTTTTTCAATTGAAAGGGGACTAAATGGAAAATGTGTGGGAATGAGAAGAGAGATATTGACAATTGGGTGAAATGAGTCACTAATCAAGAAGAGTAAAACTTTTTTTCAAAATATAAAGTGATCATAAAGAACCACAATATTTGGAAGGTATGAAATTAAGGTATAACTTACTGTTAAAGAAATTCTGGGTTCTCCAAATTTAAAAATGTCTGAGAAAACAGATCTTGTGATAATAGTATTGTAAAGGTTATTAAGTTTGGGTTAATTGATTTTTTAGTTAGTGACATGACTATTTCAAAGGATTCTGAAAGTCATACAAGATTATATAATATAGAAGAAGGTCACTTATTTTACAGAGAATTATTTTTGTCAAATAGTTTCATTTCTCTTTCTCTCTTCAAGTCTTTCCTTTGATACACTTGAAAATATTAAGCACAAACTATTTTAAAACTTGTGTCTGGTATCTTTGTTTGATTAGCATCCCATGTAGGTCTGTTTCTACAGTTTCTCTATTTTTCTTGATTTTCAATCGCACTGTCTTGTCTTCTCATATACTGGTTAGTTTTGGTTGAGTGCTAGACATTGTTTATGAAAAATTCAAGAGAGAAATTGAGGTCTAGTTGGTGGTGTCTTCCGTCTGAGAAGACTTACATTTGCATCTGGAAGGTGGCTAGGGGTACTAGCCATCCCAGGTCACATTCATTCAATCAAGAATTGAGATAATCCCAAGATAGGTTTAGACCTTGCCAAAATTGGTTTATTTCTGGTTTGCCCTTGCCCATGGAGAGTGTGTGGCCTTCAGAATCCTAAGTGAAAGCTGAGAGGGTTTTCCAGAAACCTTCTTCCCCCATTGCCAAGCCCCAATTTTAATTTGTACCTCCTGAGACCTGTGAGGGGTTGGTCACTCAGCTCAACAGCTTTGCTTTTTAGTCACCTTTTCTGAAATTGGAAGATACTTCTAGAAGAAAAGCAATCTTAAATACTGAGTTCAACTTTCAAAATTTTTTTCTTTTCTTGGATCTTGACACCATAATTCTTCACTGAAATGTTAGTTCTCCATTGCATTCAAATAATTTTTTAATATTTTTGTCCAGATTTTCAAGTTGTTCTCAGTAGGAGATTTTATATGAAATGTCTTGGGTATCATTACTGCAATCAAACACTCTAAGAATTATTTAGATATGAATAAAAGTTCTTTTTTTCCTGCCACCCCAAAATGCAGAATTAGATTTTACCCAAGTCAATCACTGTAGAGAACTATCTGGGTTGTGTTCTATTCATTTCATTACATCAGCTTTTAAAGTTAGACTAGTAATATATGTTTACTTTAATATGTTAAATAATACAGAAATATATTAATAAAAAACTAATAATTTCCCTCCTCATTTCATCGTATACTTGACCAATCTCTGCCCCTTGAAATAGCTAATGTTCAGCATGTATATCTCTATACCTACCTTTATATATACATATACACAAACTTATACACAGATGTACTTTCCAAAAAAAGTAAATGAAAGATTATAGTGTACCCATTGTGCTAATTTATTTTAATAACTTTTCAAATAAATTATCCAACACGGATTTTAAAATTATGTCCAGAATTGCATCAATTTTTGGTAGACACAGTAATTCAAATAAAATAAGCAAAATTTGAGATTTTTTCCTCTTGGAACCAAGATTGTGTTTTAGTGCTCATGTCTCTTTCACTCTTTTCTTTCATTAGTTTCAGAGGGATAAAGTCCTTATGAGACTCTGACTTGGGTGACTTCTAAATTCTCTGGGTATCCTATTCCAAAGGCAGAAGCTTCTGTGAATGAGCATGCAGTGCTCTTTAAGGACTGTATCATCTTACAAAAAATATGTTTGTGGGCTCAGAGGCCTTAAGGACTGTAGAAGAAATTTTACACACAGACACACATTCAATATATGTGTGTATATATATGTATAAAATAAATTACATAGTATACATTTATAATAAATTAGAATTCTATGTCATCTTTATTACATATGTACATAGGCACACACACACAGTATTTGAAGACAAACATTATATACAGGTGATTTGATACTCAAACTCTTTGACTCTGAGCTCTCGCCTGTCCACTCAGTTACACTGTACTTCAATTTCTTTGGTTTCATTACATTCACATTTTCTTTTTCATCTGTCAATTTCCTCAGAGTTTTGTATTTTGTTACTTGTTGTGTTTGTACTTTTGTACACAGTTCTACTCCACAACGTGTTGGAACAAAGCTGGGTTCAACTGTACTTTCCTATGCAACTTCCATTTTTTCCTTTAATTGGGAAAAAGAATCACTTGAGTCACACAAATTGTCTTATGTCTCAAGGGTTTCTTGAATTTCTATCAATTTTAGGCTGATAGTTTAAAGGAGCGCATGATTATCCTGTGGAATTCCTCTTGTTATAAATGATTGCCATCAGTATTTGACCAGTTAAGAAGAAGTTCCAATTAAAGTGAGTATCATACAGTCTGACTCATACATTAATATGTATGTGTATATACACACATATCTTATCATACAGTGTACACACATATCTTACACATTTTATTTTAATGTGAAATATACATAGAGAGAGAGTTTGGGCCAATCCATACACTTTGAGTTCTTATTTGGCACTATTCAAACTTCTTTTATTGCAATGATCAGAATTTGGCATCATCAGTTAGAATGTTACATTTATTGTGTAAACCATACTCATAACCCATTATATACATTTCCCACATTTGCTTATTTAAAGATTAATAAAAATTTAAAGATACTTCCAGAACAATTTAAAAGAGGAAACCTTATAATTTTCTTCCTCACGCTTAATGTGATGACATAGCTTTGTCACTCATTTTTATTGAGTTTTTACTAAGAATTCAACTTAGTTTTCAGAGAAATGACAAATTTTCTTTTCTTGGCCTCATATTTCATCTTTTTGAAACTAACTGAAATAGAAACAAACACTGCTGTTTGCTCTGGGAACAAAGGCTACTGGGAGACGTGCTATAGGAATCTTCTGGGTACCAGTATCAAGCACACGGTGGACCACAAGTTACCCAAGCAGTAAAGAGTCTCCTTGTAAACGAATGGAGAGCCAGTTAAATGGAGTTTCCTTTTGCCACGGTGAAGATCTTTCTATCCATTAAGTCTCCAAAACTAGGACTGGGCGAAATACCTGGTGTTAGAACAATGCATTCCCCTATTGGCCCCAAGCTATAGAATGCTATTTTAATCAAGGACTGCTACAAAATAGTTTCTAGATTTTACCTAAATAATTTTCATATGTCTTTTCGTTTACTTTGCTTTTCTAGACATTGCTGACATTGTTGGTGCTATTCCAAGAAATTGCTATGCATTTTACATTTTCTGTTTCAAAACTGTGTTCTCATTGTAGGCAATTCTCTGGCTATCTAAGAAATTTAGTATTTTATTATACTACTATTTATCTTATTAGAAAGTTCATCATTCAAAGGCCGTGTCTGAAAAAAAATGATCTTTTTGACTAAATTGGCTAGGTAAATATAGCAATGAATCGGTAGCTTGTTTTTTTTCAATGTCTTGTCTGGTAATTGAAGTTTTTGAATCAATTGGTTGTTTTGGCCTTACCTAGACATCGCCTAAGCAGGTTTATTTCACAGTCTGGTTACCATGGTGTTTGGCTCACATAAACACATCTGGAGTTCATTTGCAGATTCTTGCACTAAATACTAAATTAAAGTATGCTTTTGATCAATGAAGTCTTATCAACCCATAAATCTCCTGTGTGACTGAAATAAAAGCTAGTGTCCTTTAAAACCGTGGTCACATAATCGTGAACTTGACTTCTTTCTCCCAGCCCATTTCACGTCTGCAGGCAAAAATATAAATACATTAAAACACGATTCCCCAAACTTCTCTTCTTCTTCAGGTTCCAGAGGTACCAAAAGAGCGGGGTGTGAGTAAAATAAGCTCTGGGTGATTTGTTGTTCATATCTTTTTAAGAAACCCATGAAAATCACAGTGGCTTAAAAATGAAACTCATGAATCTCTTTTAAAGTTCATATAAATCTGAAACTTGAAGTTAAACTTGAAGGTCACACAAAACGTAAGAACTAGAAACCCTGGGGATTCTTAGTGTGTTAGTTATTCTGGTTCTGTCAGTTCTGCATGACCAGGCCAACTTCCTTCGGAACATGAATTATGAAAGGACATCTCGTTCTGTCAGTCCACTTCTGTGTATATTAGTAAAATCTCAGAATTCTTTATGAAATGATGGGTGAACATTTTGTGGTTTTTCATCTCTGTATGTGACTTTTTCTTTCTTGGGTTTCTAAATACTAACTTCTACGCATGAAGAGTTTGAGAGAACGTTTTCATTAAACAGAGACTTCATCTTACAGCACATTGCCCTCTTCTGGGATGATTGAAGTTCCCTTCCCGGTACTCCACTCCTTTACCCGCTCTGAGGGCTCCTGCTGGGCACCAGCCTCTTGGCGCCAGGCTCTCTGTTGAGCGTCCATCCACTAGGCACCTCTTAGGGAACTCTCTGCCCCGTTGAAGGGGCTCTCATGCACCCTTCTACTAGGAGCCCCTAAGCTGATTCTCGGAGCCCTTGTGATGATAGAGCTGTATAATTGTCTTCAGCAAAATGGAATAAAATATTTGTCCTTTGCTGATTGCACAGTATTAATAACATCAGAAAGCATTGTTGCTTTGCCAGATACAGAATAAGGTTTTTAAATAAATTATTTCTGTCTTTAATCCCTCCCACCACTCCTCCTGTGAGTCAGGAGGCACTCTGAACATCAGGTATCGTTCAGAAGACTAAGGCTTTGTTAGTGGGTCAGTTCATAGTCTTTTTCTTCATTGCTGCTGAAGATGACTTTTCCCCCAGGAGGCTCATAATTGCTGCTACAAGTAGATTTTGGGGGCCCCCATTTCATCCCTCCATCCTATAAACTGAGGTTTTGGCTTTGTTTCATTTCATTTATTTATTTATATATATTTTCAGTTTTGTTGAGATATAATGGCTGTATAACATTGTGTAAATTGAGTGGTTGCCAGGGGCAGAGGGGTGTGGAAAATGAGGAGGTTGTGGTCAAAGGGTACAAGCTTTCAGTTATAAGGTGAATAAGTTCTGGGGGTGGGATGTACAGCATGGTGACTATAGTTAACAATACTGTATTATATACTTAAAAGTAGCTAAGACAGTAGATCTTAAATGTTCTCACCACACACAAAATCAACGGTAATTACATGAGGTGATGGATGTATTCATTGACTTTATTTATTTACATTTTTGTTATTACTATCGTTTGGCTGTTTGGATTCTTGGCTCCAGCCTCATTTAGCATGAATCTTTTATTCCCCAGAAATAGTGTTGGCTTCTCTGCAAAGAGATTTCGATGGTGCAAGCCTCCCCAGCTCACCAGATGTGTCCTTGTGTATCTGAACCTGGTGGTGAACTGAGCTTGGGTTCTTCCACAGAAAGTTCCTCAGCCTCTACTCCAGCGTGCTTATGGAAGGCTGGGCCTATTGTTTGTTAGATGTGGCAAGCTGTACAGAAATACTATTAAGACTTAAATCTGGACATTTCCCCTACTTTGCCACGCTTTTCACGGGCCTGCAGGTTATGCATTATCGCCTGATTTTTACAGTTGAGCCACTTGGCCTTAACGAATTTGAGGAACTTCCTTAGAGCCTCTTCCATCCAGCGAGCAGCATTGCAGTTCTAAAGCCAGGCCCTATCTACTGTGAATCACTATGCTTTCAACACTGGGATATGGCGTACAAATCACAGGGAAATTATCCCAGAAGAAGGTGGGAGAAATGACCTCGTTTTCTTCACTGCTCTCTCATTCCTCAGGAAGGGACTGGCATTCAAGTTTTGCAGATTGAAGAACAGCTAACAAACTACACTTCTTCCTTCTTGTTTTAGCTGCTCACAGAGAAATTTTTGTTTTGTTTTGTTTTGTTTCACGGTTAAGAAATTAGCTGTTTGACATTTCTCTTTTGTTTGTTTGAAACCTGTGTGGCTTCCCATCTAGCATTGCTCAGTCATAACGAGAGAGAAACGTTTCTTAGAATTATAGAAGGTGGAGTCTAGGGAACACACAGTCCAGTTCTCCATCTGATGCTTCAGCCCCACAGCCAAGAGACTGCCATGCTTATTATATACACATCAGACCATGGACCGTTGCCTGAAACAAACCACACCATTTTCAGAGCAGTCTTGTCACGCTAACATTGTTCCAATGTTGGGCCCAAAGCTTTCTGTCTTACCTGTGCCTTCTAAGAGGCTATGAAAACGTCTCATGACTCTTCCACATACAGATCTGTCAGAAACCCTCATGACTTCTCTCATAACGATGAAAATAGCCACTTACAAGCCTTTTTCATTTTTAATTTTATGGAGCACTTAAAAAAAATCTTGCTTGACATGCCCTCTGAGGTAAGGACAGTTAAGTGTTTACAGGCGAGAAAAATGAGGTTTAGCAAAGATAAAGGAGCCAAATCCAGGATTCTTCTGGCCCACTTAGAGGTTTTTTTCTCCAAGCCTCTCTCCTTTTCTAGGTGAACCGTTCCCATTTTTCTTCAATCCTGTGCCAATCCTCTTAGCACCCCAGGCACTGTCCCAGCTCATGATGACGTTCATGTCCTCAGGACTAAAACAAGTAACCGCAGCTGTTTCTGATCAGTGCAGACGGGTTATGTTCTCCTAGAAAGACAGTGCTGATAAACTGATGAGTGCTTGGAGAATGTCAGCGCAGAAACAATCTGAGATGAAAGAGAGAATCAGCAAAAGACCGTAAAGGGCTACACTAAGATGATTTCTTGAGGATGGAACCATTAAATAATAAGAGAAAAATTATTCCAAACTCTTCCCGTTGTATACTGTATTTCCCATCTTACCAGATGGTCGTGCTCGATATATTTTTGTTTTCTAAAGTTCCAACACCAATCAGAAGACACAACGGCAGGAGTCTCTTGCATACAACCCCATCTCGACCGCCACCACCCTACTTGAGTCCTTCATGATGTTTTTCCCGGACTTTTGAAACATCCTCCTTATTGTTCTTTGTCACCCCACTCACTCTGTCTTGCAAATTCATAATACACATTGCTTCCAGGCTTATCCTCTCCAAACTTAAAGCTAACCAAGCCTATTTTCTACTCAAAAGCCTTCGATCAACTCCCATTTTATGAATAATATGCAGTTCTTCAGCCTTGTAATTTGTCTTTTACAATTTTACCCAAACTCCCAAAAGAATTTCACAAATACATCCTTGATTCTCTGGGACTAAGAACTATATTTGCTGTTTTCTAACTACAACTTGTATTTTTCCTGTTTCTTTATTCTTAAGTACACTGGTTTTTCCTTCATTTTGGAATTCTAATTGTTTCTTAGCTACCCACCAGACTTTCCATTTTTCAAATGACCGTTGCAATCTAACCTCCCCCCAAAAGCCTTCTTGTGCTCCCTGTTTTGTTTTTGTTTTTTTTTTCACTTTTCTCAACTTGATTACCTATTTATCACAATTGGCCACTGTCGATTATTTATTTATTTGACTTTCCTGATACTCTGCCATTCCTGGAGAAGGATATCCACTGCACGTCACAGGCACTTAAAAGATTTTGTGGAATGTGTTGAATCCCACCGATGTTAGCATATTCATGTATTTATTTATTCACCTTGCATGTCTTCAGTATATGTTTGTTGAGTGACTACTACATGACAACTAAAAGAATTTCAAGCCTAGAGGGGAGATCTGCACAAATGCATCTAAGAATAATTCAGTGTAGAAGGCCATAATCAATATAACACAGAGGCTGGCAGGACTGCGATAACTTAGTTTTATGTTGTGCTCCCTCAGTGCCTTTTTCATTCCTTCTGCTTCTATTTTCCTTAATTATTTAAGTTTTGGTCACTTGTACACTGTCCCTGAACTGTTATTGAAAGGCCATTTAAAACGTAACGTAATCCAGTGCTTTTTCTTTCTTTTCATAGGACTCTGGTCTTAGTTTTCCTTTCCTTCTTGGTCATAATAACAACTATCGATTCCTTCATCGTTTTCTACCTCTTTCTTTCTTGCTGCAGAGTTGAAGACAGTCTCCTATTTTCTGTCCTCTTAAAAGATCAGCACACAAGGCATTAGAGTTTTAGAGATTTTCTGTTAGTAAGTGTAGTCAAAGAGAAAAAGTGTTAACCCAAGAAGAAAACTCAGAAAGATTCAATGGGGACAGACACTTACAAATGTGATCAAATCCTAGTCTTTGCATTTCTTCTGGGATAGTATTTGGTTGCATCATTATACTTCTACTCTCATGGATATCTCTTTCTCTTTGTTATCATAAAATATACATAACACAAAATTGATCATTGTAACCATTTAACACAATGTTATACGTCAATTGTATCTCAATGAAACTGAAAAAAAAAATAAATGAATAAAACGAAACAAAACCAAAACAGTTTATAGAACAGAGGAATGAAGTGGGGGCCCCAGAAGTCTGCTTGTAGTATACACTCCAGCCCCTGGAAACCACCATTCTACTGTCTGTCTGTATGAATTTGACTACCTGAGGTACCTCATATAAATGAAATCATACAGCATTTGCCTTTTGTGACTGGCTTAGTTTACTTATAGTAATGTCTTCAAGATTCATCTGAGTTGTAGCATGTATCAGAATGTCCTTCCTTTTTAAGGCTGAGTAATATTCCATATCATGTACGTACTACATTTTGTTTATCCATTTATCAACATGGACCCGTGAGTTGTATCTACCTTTTGGCTATTGTGAATAATGCTGCTATAAACATGGGTGTACAAATATCTGTTAGAGTCCTTTCACTTCTTTGGAGTATATACCCAGAAGTGGAACTGCTGGATCATATGGTAATTCTGTGTTTAATCTTTTGAGGAATCATCTTACCTTTTTCCATAGTGGCTACACCATTTTATATTCCTGATAGCCACGCACAAGTGTTCCAATTTCTCCACATCCTTGCCAACATTTTTTTTTTTTTTTAAATAAAAGCCATCCTAATGGATGTGGAGTGGCATCTCATTATAGTCTCAAGGATATTTCTGATAGTAACATTCACCAAACCTCATCCTTTTTCAGACTTCTACCTCTTCTTCCAATTTGCTCCATGCAGGCTTCTTTTCCTAGGATATCATTCTAAAGAGTCATCTGGGGCAGAATAATGGATATCCTTTGTGGGAAGAAATTTATTTCGATTTGTGAGCCCTTTATACTGATGCTGCTCATCACAGTGGGCTCCTCCCCCCTCAGCAAGGTCTTTGTAGGAGATTTCCTCATACCTCCTTCTGTCTATGACCACATTTGACATTAGCTCAGACTAGGATCTACCCAGCAGCAAGAATCCATTTATTTTCACTCAATCATTCATTAATTCATCCTTCCATGCATTTATTAAACAATTAGTACACACCTGTACTCTATTTAAAGCTTCTAACAATTCTTATTAGTCCTTTTTTGTTTATGGTAATTAAGGAAATATACTAATGAAATACTTGGACAGTTTCCCATTGATTTAGTGTCCAGGCTGGTTTTCTGAACATCTTTTCTAATAAGGCTGAATTTTGCAGGGTACACCACATTGTCTCTTTATCTTATAAATGGAAAGTTCTCCTCATATATGGCTCAAGTCAGCATTTTAAAGCAGGATCCAGTACTTTTAGAAATCTATTGACATAACATGAAGTAAGTACTTGTGTTCCACTTAGAAGTGGAAACTATTCATGTCTTTCTTATATTGTAAATAACATATCGTGAGCTAAGAATGCTTAACAAGTGCTAAACAATATAATATATAAGAAAGGAAACTGTGATTGGCAAGCCCAATTTCCTGCGTTTTATAACAATTTTTTAATTTGACCTTCATATTGTTACTGTAATGATTTTGTTTATTTTCTTTCTTTCTTTTTTTTGAACAAGAGAAAACAAGATTGACAGTGAGAATTACCATATGCAATGTTGTGTTGTTGTTACATTTCAGGGTTATAACTAAGTAAAAAGTGGCATAATTTGGCATCAAATGTCTCCCCAAGTAAACCTAGGATTTTCCACCGAGCTTTGTTCTCAGGAAATCATCGCCATATCTCATTGTAGAAATATTTCCATGTATAATTAATTTAAATATAACATAAAAGAAACAGACTTAAGATGAAAAAGACAACAATCTTCCACCTGACATTCAAACACAAACCAAAGGCATATTTTGGGTTTGGCCCTTGTTTTGATGATCCCAGGATTTATCTTTATTTGCATTTTACTTGGGCTATTTTCAATGCCTGGGGAGACATGATGTACATTGTAAAATAATGCAATAAAATAATTGAACATATTTCCCTTGTCTCTGGGAGTATTTATACTTGTATACACAGTCACATTAAAAGGACTGGGAACGCAGCAAGCTCAGCTGTAAATTATTATCATGACAGTGCTGGCATGCCACGGCTGCTCTTACACTGAGAAGTGGACTGGGTGTTCCAATGGGATGGAGTGCCCCAGAGTCAGCTGAGAAGTCAATGCAGCTCCCAGAGAGAAGTCCAGAGGACATAAAAGAAAAAGGCCTGTGGAACAAAATAAACTAACATCTAATCCTCTGCCAGCAGAAGTTTTATAGAAAGAGCAAAATTAGTAACAGACTGAGAGGTTCTTCTGAGTCGAGAATCAGGGAACAAAGGCAGCCACGCTCATTCCACTGGTTCTCAGCAAAACAAACTTGGCTGCTTACCTTTGTTCTCATACCTTACATGAGACAGGTGATTCAAAAACTGGTAATTTCAACTCAGGAATCTTGGGTAAGTGAAATGAAATAGCTTTAGAATCAGAACGTTAATTGGAAGCAAGTTCAATATGATTTCAGAGTCAGAGTTCGGAATTCGGAGCCTCAAACCAGAGCAGACGATTTTGAAGACAACACCGGAAACTTGAAAATGTGCATCCGAATCAGAAGCAGGGCCTCATCCACTTTTGAGGGGAGGCAGAAAATTTCCAACTTTCTGAATTCTCTGTTCGGATTACAAAGAGACCCTGAAACCAAATGGGGGTACTGTCTACTATAGCTGCCTGATGGCAGACAAGGCTGACCTGACTTACTTTCCCTGAGAAGCGGCTGTAAGAGCTTTCGTCAAGAGGGTAAAAGGCAGCCTTGGTTTGGGGGAAAGTGCGTCAGATGTAGGGTCAGAAAACCAAGGTCTGAATGCCAACTCCTTTACTCATCATTTTGGCTGTCAATTTGGTTATTTTGGAAATGTCACTTCATCTCTTTTGGCCTGAGTTTTCATTTTTTAAAATTTTATTGAGGTGACATTGGTTTATAATATCATACAAATTTCAGGTGTACCTCGTTATATTTTGGCTTCTGTACAGACTGCATCGTGTTCACCGCCAATAGTCTAGCTCCCATCTGTCACTGTACATATGTGCCCCTTTACCCTTTTGGTCCTCCCCCCGACCCCCTTCCCTACTGGTAACCACCAATGTGTTCTCTGGAACCACGTGTTTGTTTGTTTATCTCTACATAGGAGTGAAATCATACAGTATTTGTCTTTGTCTGTCTGACTTACTTCACCTAGCATAACAGCCTCAAGGTCTACCTATGTTGTCACAAATGGCCTTAGTTTTCTTTTACCTGGAAAATGGAAGATTGTCTCTCATCCCTACCTGAGGATGAGGTGAAGATGTTAGCTCTTGCCAAGAATTATCCTTACTTTAAAGCTGAGCTCCTTTCTCAGTAACAATCCTTAAAAAACCTCTTTTTGCAGTTGAGTTGGAAGTGTGTTTTTGGGGACTCAGTGTCCGATGAATGTAATTGGTTTGTTTCCAGCCTCTGAAGGTTTATATGTTGGGTAGAACTAGCCACAATACCAGATAAACCCAAAATTGCAGTGCCTTAACACAACAGTTTATTTCTTACAGATATAAAATAGGTATTCCTTACCAACAGGCTGTTATCCTCCAAGTGATAATTCAAGGACCAGGTTTCTTCTATGCTTTGGCCTCATCATCTTCAACACATGACTTTCAACACTGCTATGTATGAAGCTATTGGAAAGGAAGAGAACACAGAAGATATGGCATGAGAAGGTTTTTATGAGCCAGCCCTGGAAGTGGCACATATTCCTTCTGCTCACTTTCCACCAGCTAGGACTTAGGCTCACAGCCACACCTCTCTGTAAGGACAACCGGGGATTGTAGTTGATTTTTTGCCAGGGGAGAAGATGAAACGGAATGGGTGAACAGCTAGCCAGGGTCTGCTAAAATTTAGGGTCAGAACAACAACTTACACAGTATCTGATCTATAACACAGTCACGTGGATCATTTTGACTAAAGTATCAGTTAATGAGAATAAAAAGGCCAAACTTTTCACAAATCCCCAAAGGACATTAGAAAAAGCTTGTGGCTCTCATTCAGACATGCTGTCTTTCCCCCTTGTCTTCTCACAGGGGCTGGCTGAGTTGCTTGGCTCTGTGTGGGAGGGAGGGCTCAGCTCTCCAGTGGTCAACACAAAAATGCTTCAATGACCCCTTGGCCAGCAATACTTTCTGGAGAATTGCCGCTCCAGGGATGTGGTAAAAAGGCATAGACGAAAGCACAGCAGCTGCTGATTGCCCTCTCTGGAGGAACTTTCCTAGATTTGGGGGAGAAATGTAAACCATAAAACCATTTATATGTGGACAGCAGTCTGATGGTCGAAGATTCAGGCAAGAGAGATTTTGTGGTCAAGGGCTAGCCTCAGAAAATAAGTCATGTTCATGAATAAATGATTCTGTGGTTCCTGAAGGTATGTGGATATAAGGACTCATGATGTGGAGGGCCATGAATGAGGGAAACTAGCCCATTTGGTTGGCGGTGGGCACAAGAATGAAAGGCATCCAACCATTGAACTATAAGTCCCTCCAAGTACCACATAATTGCATTTCAACAAAGATTTTTATAAACAACTATAACAACGTTGACTACAAACTTTCTAGCTACAGGCTCCCACGTATTTTTATCCCTCATAATTTTTTTTTTAACAAAAAAACTTTATATGTGGTCAGAGAACGATCTTGTACATTGGGAAACCTTCAAATTAAATTCATTCCTCACTCAGTGAGTGACCTTCACTGAGCAGCAGTTCATAAACTTTAATGAAAATTAAAAGTCCATGGAAAACTGTGTTTTAATTCCAGATTCCTGGCTTCCCAGCCCATGAGAGAAATTCCGAATCAACAAGTCTGGAGTGAGGCCTGGGAATCTGGATTTTAATGCCAACCTCATACCCAACGATTTGGGTGTAGCTAGTCCTCACATTTTAGAAAATATAGGCTTAGTGATTTAATACAACCTGCTCATGTTTGTACAAAAGTACGCACAAAGAGTTTTCTGTGACTCTTAACATAATAAACTATCACACGATTATCATTGTCAAGAAGAACATTTGCTCCTTTTATTTATTTCAGTAAGTCAGCAAGGGTGTAACGGATTTAGATCAAATGGGTGAAATACCTTGTGGGCATTGGAAGAGATAATCTGACATAACCCCAGCTATTTTGTGTACTCCATTCCAGGCACTACACCAGGCACTTCACAGTTAGCATGTTGAAGTCTCACAACCATCCTGAGAGGCTGGTGTTATTGATTTCATTTTATAGTGGAGGAAACTGCAACTCAAAGAGGTTAAGCAACTTGCTAAAGTCAGAGAGCTAGTAAGCAGCAGAGTCCAGGTTTGGATCCTGCTGTGTTTGACGCCAGTGCCCTAGCCTTTCATTGGCTCTAGATTCAACCAGAGAGGTTTAGTCTGGGATAGTGGTAGCTAGACAGGAGGCAAGAGCAGGAGATGTGGGGAAGAGCCAAAGGGATGACAGAGGTAGCAGAGAAGGCTGGGGACAGCAAGAGAAAGATGGCCAAAGGCAGATGAGAAGACAAGTAATCTTCAATGAAATTCTGGTGACCACAATGGTCAAAGGGGAGATTCCTTCAAGATAGATGGCTTTCTCAGGTTCTGGGTCTACTTCCTGTTCTGTTGAATAATGTGTTCATTGCTGTCCTCATTTTATAGATGAGGAGTCTGAGGATCAGTGCGTTTATGCTATCGACTGAGTCACGTAATCAGTTAACAAAAGAGTTGGGATTACAACACAAGTCAGTTTGATCTCAGAGCCCACTCTTTCCAATTCACGATACTCTTTCCCTAATAGAATCCAAATCAGTGTTTTCCAAACCGAATTATTCTGTGAGATTAAAGGAGGATAAGATTAGAAAACACCTGCAATAAATTTTGGTGGTGGCAGTAAATTAGAGCAAAAGTCAGAAAAGACCATGTAATTGAGCATGTGAAGGAAGGGGCTTTTTGCTAATGGGCTTTGTATTAGTAAAGGAAAGACAGAGAGAAGATAACGAGGGCAAAGAAATGGACAAGGCAAGGAAAAGATAACAAGGGAAGCCAAAGCAATGTGAAAGGAGAAATAGAGATAATTTGTTATTTTTTTACATCAATTCTTTTACATCAGAAGATTTAAAAAATCATGACAGTAAAATTTTGGAAGGGATAGTGTGATAAAACTGCCTCCAAATATATATAATTTGTGATAAAAGCACAATCACAATTCAGTGATCCTTTCTTTTTTTGAAGAAGAAGAAGATTAGCCCTCAGCTAACTACTGCCAGTACTCCTCTTTTTGCTGAGGAAGCGTGTCTCTGAGCTAACATCTGTGCCCATCTTCCTCTACTTTATACGTGGGACGCCTACCACAGCATGGCTGCCAAGCGGTGCCATGTCCGCACCCGGGATCCGAACCAGTGAACCCCAGGCCGCCGAGAAGCAGAACATGCGAACTTAACCGCTGCGCCACCAGGCCGGCCCCTCAGTGATCCTTTCTTATGTCACAAGCACTGCAAGTTTGACAAACTGGATGTTAGGACACCCTGGGTGAATGTGTATCTGTGGCGGGTGGTAAGGGTCCTTGTGGGTTGTATCTGCCTATTGGTGTGGATGAGGAAGCAAAGTCTGAATTGAGAACATCATCAAATTGAAATTGTATCTTATTTATGTGAATTAATAATAGGGACATAGAGCTGGTATTTATTTTAGTCCCTAAGGAGCTAGAAAAGAAGTCCTTTATTATGAAATAATTACTTTCTCAAGGCAAGGAGATAATAGTAATGTGATGTGTGAATGATTTCCTAATATTCAAAAATCAAATCTGAGGGAATTTCCAAAACCAAATAAAGATTATTTTTGGCTTTCAAACCACTTTGAATGGTCTGTATCCATAGTCTCTAATTGGAATTAAAAAATCCAAAGTTGATTGTAAGAGGGTCTCCAGAGGCAGGATTAAATGTGATTTTCTTCCCCTGCACGCCTTTGTTTTCTCATTGTTCTATAATTAACACAGATTAGTAAACAAATTAAAAGAGATAATTGTTGCTGAACAGATACAGCCAGTTCTCAGATTCTGAACAAGACTGATTCATGGGCAAATATGTTGATCGTAGATTAAACCAAGTTTTTAGATAAAGATGGCAATTTAAATTCTGTTTTGATTTGAGGTCAGCTCACAAAGACCTCTGTAATTTTGATTCAGTTGAGCTTTGGCCCTGATAAAGCAACCTCAAGTTTACTATCTTTTCTCCTATTATGTGATGTCTGAGACCAGAGAAGGAAGGGCGGAAATGGGGCTGCCTTAACTCATCTTGGACTTTAAAATAAAATATCTTTATTAAACTTTTTTCTAGAAAACATTTGAGTTAAGCCATATCCTCACATCCTATTTCTCTATACTATCCCTATACTGTGTTCATTGCAAAGTAATATGTTAGATTGTGGGTAAAACAGATCTGTGGAGATAAGTTTCAAAAATTACCATTATTGATGATCTTCTTTCTATATGAAAAAATATTCTAAATTCTGAAACATTGACTAACAGATATTTTTAACACATCTTGTTTGTGAGCTGAAAAGTAAATATCTTCCATTTGCCTATGGTGACCATTATCCTAACTGATATATTTGGTCTTCTCACTTATTCTGAATATTATATATGTTCTCATATATCATCAAACTCCCAATAAAGCCAAATTACTTAATGCTACATGAAAGAGCTTATTGAAGGGGGCACACTGTTGGCAATGATGTGACCCTGTAGGGAAGTGCCTCTAGAAAATGCCTCATTTCACATCTAGTGAGAGGATGTCCGAGTCGTAGATGCAAGCTTAGACCTGAGGTTTCTCTCTCTCCACCCAGCCATTTGTTCCTCTCAGCTTTGCTGCCTCTCCGCTTTACCTCCCCACTGCTAACTCCTGCTTGGAGGCATCCTCTTCTTTTCTGAGTCAGAATCTAAAACTGCACCTAATAGTGAATTTTTCTAGCCTGAGCTGCAGCTCTGCTCAGCTCTGCTTTCCTTTTTGAAGTCCACTCTGCGTTATCTCTGTGGGGAGGAAAGAGAAACCTGCAGAGACACACAAAGGTTAGCGTGAGAGTTACACACATGGGTGTTCAGGCGCCTGGACATGGGCGCACGTTCCCATCCTAGGGGCCCATTTTTGCCTTTATACAGTGGGACTGTCACCCACCTGCCTTAAGATTAAAATTCCATAATACTTATAATTATTATTTTAATTATTATTAATTAAAATTTTAAGATTTAAAACCTACAAGGGTTTTAACGCTAAGAAGTTGTGTTTCTTAAAGCAAACAAGAAATAAAAAAATGTCTAAAAATTGATTCTATAACTACATCTCAAATAACAGGATTGATAACTCAGTCTGGTACTGACTTTGCAATATGATCACTACTCTTTTCATAGAAAATGCCTTTCACATGTAAGCAACAAAAACAATCCTATAATTTTATATTCCATTCGTATAACTCTTATAATTTTAGTCCCATTATAGCATTATGTGAATGACAGTGGTTATTACAATGTCACTGGAATTATCTTTATTTTCAATCAATATTAAATGTGATGGTAGGATTAGAGTTAATGTGTTTGATAGTTTGGTTACTTTGTCTTGAATTCCTGCGTTCCTTTTTCCCAACAAGATTTTGGTGAAAGTAGATGAGAATGGACCTTGCCAGACCTTGTATTATAGGTGCTTTAAATGCATTTCCACATTCGATCTTTGCAACAAGCTTGTGAACTAAGTACCATCGTTCTAAATTTACAGATAAGAACAGTGGTGCTCAGAGACCTCCATGATTTGATGAACACACAGAGTGACATCTGACTTTGCTCACACCTAAGTCGGCCTGGCTCCCTTCTCTTTGCACTGTGCTGCCTGTCTTGCTACAAAGTGCCCCAATTTGGCCATCAAAGATCTGGACTTTATTCTTAGGCACGTTACTAATTGTCATCTGAGCTAAGGCTCCTTGCTCTTCATTCGAGTGGGATTTAAATCATCAACCTAGAGATAATGTTTTCAAATGAAAAGCTGTCTCCTCCAATTCAAAAATCATAACCCTGAGTTTTAAGCGAGTATTTCCTCCACATTTCACGGCCGCTGGTCTCTTCTTGCTCTCGTGTCCCACTCACCTGAAGCATTTGACATGTTCATTGCTAACACTGGTAAGTTTCACTATTCTCCTGCTCAAGTGAGAAAAACCTAGAAAGCTGTGTTGTTCTTTTAGTGTCAGACTCTATTCTGTTTCCTTCCCTAGCTCAACAAGGTGGAGATGAATGAAAGAGCATATGAAGAGAGGATTGAAATTAGAATCAAAGGCCTGGTAGGCTACAGGGGCATGAGATGTCCATTTAACTTACTTGACTTCAACCATATGTATCAGTAAAGGAAAAAATGAGAAAGAGAGGAAAACGTGATACTCTAAGTGACGCTGCAGGATGACAGTATGCTCCAGAGGGAGGTGCACTATGAAATGTGAATCTCCTGTTGCTTCCGCTGGACTCAGTTTCTGTTACCTTGTCAGGATGTCAGCATCTTAGCATTTGGAGAGTGATTCTGGCGTTTGCAGATGTATTTTTTTGTGTGTGTGCATTTTTTTTTTTTTACTTTTTATTGAGATTATTTTAGTTTACAACCTTGTGAAATTTCAGTTGTACATTATTATTTGTCAGTTATATTATAGGTGCACCATTTCACCCTTTGTGCCCACCCCCCATCCCACTTTCCCCTGGTAACCACTAATCTGTTCTCTTTGTCCACATGTTTAACTTCCACATATGGGTGCAGTCGTACAGAGATTGTCTTTCTCTATCTGGCTTATTTCACTTAACATAATACCCTCAAGGTCCATCCGTGTTGTTGTGAATGGGGCGATTTTATCCTTTTTTATAGCTGAGTAGTATTCCATTGTATATATAAACCAGATCTTCTTTATCCAATCGTGCAGATGTATTTTTTTATGTAGCATGGTACCTAAATGCCAACCAGCCGTATCACCAGGCTTTCTACTAAGGAAGCAGCAGTGGGTTCCAGGCTGAGGAAACAATAGCAGGAGCAGCAATGTCTTAGACAACACCAGCAGCAGACCGTGTTGGACTAAACTGAGTCATAGTATATCTGTATATTATATTTTGTGGATGTCTTGGTTAGCTCCAGCTGCTATAACAATACACCATAGACTGAGGGCTTAAACAACAGACATTTGTTTCTCACAGTTCTGGAGGCCGGAAGTCTAAGATCAAGGTGCGGGCAGATTCGATTCTGAGGACTCACTTCCCAGCTTACAGATAGCTGCCTTCTCGCTGTGTGCTCACATGGCCTTTCCTCAGTCCCTGTGCGTGTAGGTAGAGAAAGCTCTGGAGTCTCTTCCTCTTCTACTAAGGGCTACTAATCCTATCCTTTCAGCTCCACTCTCATGGCCTCATTTAAACCTAGTTATCTCCCAAAGGCCCCATCTCCAAATACCAACATGTGGGGATTAAGACTTCAACATACGAATTTTGAGGGACACAATCATTCAGTCAATAACAATAGATGACATGAGATTTTCATGGATAATTCTAATTGTTTATGATTTTTGCCATACATGCTAACTTTAGAAACTAAATCCTTTTAAGATGAAACAGAGTCTCATTTCTCCATTTACTAGAAGAATTTACTCAGATCATTTCAATTCTCTGAGCTACTATTTCTTCATCTGAAATGGTCACAGTTAGTAGTAATGTCCCCTTTTCTGGGTCTCTCAGGATTATTTGAATATCCCACAAGATAGAACACGTGCAAGTAGTTTTTAAGTGCTTATACATTTAAGTTATATCAAAATAATTTCTAAAATAGGATAAAGCATTGGCATCTCTTTGAAATTGCCAAATCTCATGCTGAGTTAAAAACTTAGGAAGCTTTTGAACGAATATTTTAAAACTTTTATCCGACACTATTTACAAGTTCAGTCATATGTGTGTGTATATATATATATATATACACACACATATGTGTTTGTGTATGTATATATACACATGTATATATGTATACATTGTGTACACACACACATATATATATATATTTCAACTCTAAGAAAGAGAAAGGTTAAAAATGACTTCAGTAATGGATTGATTAAGGTTTAGGTTAATTTCAGTTTGCCTGATAAGTTTGTTTATTCCTATTGCAAGTTGGCGTCAGAATTGCCATGCTGCAGCTGTACTCCACAATCTGAGCTCTCTCCACTTGTCTGTGTGTGTATGAGTGCACAGACATTCAAGAGCACTCTTAAGTGTAACTGCAAGTTTTCCTCTGAGTGCATAGTCCTGAAATCTTAATATGCTGCTTTTTTTCCTTCATAAACAATACAAAGAAGTTGACAGGTCTGAAAGGGGCTTATGTGCAAAGATAATTAAGAGCTTTAGAGAGTGTCAAGAGTCAATAGCTCTGCACTGTCAGCACTCGGCGGTGTTACAGGCTATAATTAGATGGCGTGGAGGTGTAAGGCATGTTTGGCAGTCGATTTCTGCATGATCTCCAACCGAAAAACAAAGAGCAGCCTCCACGAGCTATCAGGCAAAGTGGGAAACAGACAGACGCACTGGAGTCAAACCTTCCAAGCGTCTCTCTCTGTTCCCAGGGTGCATCATTTGGTGAAGAGCTTCTTTACCTTTCGATTGGCATCTGCATGGGACATTTGGCCAGTGTTCATCATTCCCACAATCCTCTTGGCTTTGGGCTGCAGACCTCCCTTCCGCTCTATGAATTCAAGGCCACTACTGCAGTACCTGTGGGCATGGCTCACTCAACATTCCTGTACTGACTTTGGACTTCAGAAAGTTTGAAATGATATAAGGCAGAGCTAGTTGATTCCTGCTAAGAGGACATTTTCCAAAGAGCTCTGGAAAAGTCCAGAAGAGTCTCTCTGTAAGTGGAGTTGAAAAGTCAAAAGGCATTGCAGGACTGGATCAAAATGCCCTAAATGCTGAAAAGATTGTGGGGAAAAACCAACCACATGAGGTTCAAAATTAAAAAACAAACAAAAAACTAATTGTAAAATATGTATTTCCAAACAATGTTGTGATTTTCTCCATTATGATGATTTCCATGATTTTTAAAATACATATATACAAAATTCTTCACAGATGCCAGTGCTTCGTGCTTTTATTTGGTTGACGCTTTATGTGTCCATTTGTTTTCTTGGCGTGTTTTTCATTTGAGAGCACAATATACCTTGATTTTACTGGCAAAACTCCATTTCCATAATGTTAAAAGATAAACTGGGGCTTATTAAAAATTTTAAGAGTTTATTTGAGCAAAAATCAATTCAGATCAGGCAGCAGCGAATCTAGCAGATAGAAAAGAGCTCCGAGGAGCCGTACAAACTGAAAGACTTTTAGAGGCAGAAGGGGGTGGGATGAAGTTATACTAGAAGAAAAAGCCGGTTGGTTATTGCAAGGTCAGTTTCCTTTAGGGGAGAGCAGGGTTCTATCAGGCGGATGACCTCACCAGTCCTGATTAGATGATTCCTGATTGGCTGATTTAAGATTTCATTTCTGGGAGTCAAAAGTGTAACTAAGTTAAGTCTTGGTTTGGTGGTGTGGGGCTTAGCATCAGCGACTCCATTTTGCACCTGTTCTCTTGTTTTTGACAATAGATTCCAAAGCACTGATTATATTATTGAGCCAAACTGCAAAGTTCTAGGTAAATACTTCTGCTTGAAAATTGGTCTTATACATTTCGTATTACACGAAAGTTTTAGTTGAACAACAATATTTAATCATAAAAAGTTTTAATCAATAATATTTTAAGTAAAATGTGTGAATTATAATGACATAAATTGAATAAATACAAAGTTAGAGAACACACTACATGAAGTTGGCATGATATCTACCTGTGCAGCCTTAAAACATAACTATTTTTTATTTATTTATTTTCTTTTTGAGAAAGATTGGCCTTGAGCTAACATCTGCTGCAATCCTCCTCTTTTTGCTGAGGAAGACTGGCCCTGAGCTAACATCCGTGCTCATCTCCCTCTCCTTTGTATGTGGGATGCCTGCCACAGCATGGCTAGCCCAGCAGTGCCATGTCCACAGTCAGGGTCTGAACCCGGGAACCCGGGGCTGCCAAAGTGGAACGTGCGCACTTAACTGCTGCACCACCAGGCCACTCCCTAAAGCATAACTATTTTTTAAATGGTTAGTAATGGTATTTCTTGCCTCAAAGAACTCCACGATCAAAAAATAATCCCACAGAGAGTTGCAAATTTTTTAACATTTTCTTCAAATCTTATTAGAATAAAGTTACAAGATACTACAGGTGAAGTTGAAGTCCTCATCAATCTTATTCCCTTCTCTTGTTCCAAAAGGAATTGCTTTTATAAATTTTAAATAATTTACATACATTTTCATGTATGTCTGAATAATAATAGAGTTATCGTTTTTTGAAAGTCATATAAATGGTGTCAAATAAAATGCATCATTTTGTGATTTCTTTTTTCTTTAGTGCTATGTTTTTTTGAGATCTATCCAGGTTGATAGACATCTGGTTTATGTCTTTTAATTACTGTATATTATTTGTTTTTATGAGTAATGACAGTGAGCCTGGAAAGGTAGTTTGGACTGCATTGTGGAGGTCCTCAAGTGCCATATTAAAGACTTCGGACTTTATCTGTGGTGACTGGTGTGGGATAAAGTGGAGGATCACAGAATGTTCCTAAGCACTAAATGGCATGGCAAGATCTGAATATCAGAAGATGAGTATGGGGACAACAAGGAAAGTAGCTTGAAGGAGCAGGACTTTGTGGGATTAGAAGGTACGACCACAATTCAGAGTGTAAAATAATAGCCCTGTAAGATGTAATGATGGCTCCTGTTGATTAAAATTTAGGTAGTTTCTAATTTTTCTCTTTAGAAAACAAAGCTTCTATGAACATTCATGTATATATGTTTACACAGGAGAGAGTTTCCCCCTATATTTGTAGAATATGAATTATACCCATTTTGGCCAATTTTGCATGTTAATGTAACAGTTTGGGCTTTTTAGCTCACAGAGAACAAAGAGAAGAAATAACAATAATCTGATGCTGTGAATAGATGCGATCAATAAACAGTACTTGAATTCAAATCTGTCGAAACCGAATATCGTATCACTTTCTTAAATCGTTTTCCATAGTTTATCGTTCCAGTTGTGTTACTTTTCCGAAGTAAGAAATTTTATCAATGATTCACAGCCATCTTTATCATACTTTCAGATCTCAACAGCCACTCAGAGCCTGAAGAAACTTAAAGATGAGTGTCTACAAAACCAGGTACCAGGGTCCTTTCTGTAGCTAACCTTAGGATCCAGTGACCCCGGACCAGGTGGCTCTCTCCTCAGCTGGCAAGAGTACCTAATAGGTTTTTTATTTGTTTTGTTTGGAAAGGGAAAGGGGGTGAAGATACACTTAGGTATATTTTGAAAGAATGCAAACATATTAAAAATGGGTGGCTTATATTAACTTTGTGACTCTCTCTCCCGCTCCCAATCAGACTTGAAAGAAGGTGTGTTAGGTTTTGTACCTGTCATTTACTCTTTCCTCATTTTCTCTCACTGAAATCTAACAATTAGTGTGATACGACAGCTGAACTCAAGTGAGAGCATTAGATAGACTGATCAGATCAAGGGGAGTTGCTTTAGACTAAGATCTTCTAAGCTTCTTCTAGAAGGAACCCCTAAAAGCCATCTCTTTCTTCATAACCCTGGACAGAGAGCTGGTTCAGCCCTCATTATATCTTATAGGGTTACTATATGATGCTCTGAATTGTGGTCTTAACCTCTAGTCCCACAAAGCCCTGCTCCTCCAAACTACTTTCCATACTCTCCCCACACTCATCTTCTGACACTCAGATTGCCATTTAATGCTTGGAAACATTCTATGATCCTCCACTTTCTTTCACACCAATCACCACAGATAAAGTCCGAAGTCTTTAACAAGGCAACTGAGAACCTCTACAATGCAGTCCAAACTACCTTTCCAGGCTCATTGTCATTCATTCTTACTTCTACAGTTAGTGTTCTCCTTGAACATTCATCGGGTCTCAGCTATGCCCTCATCTTTCACAGCTCTTTTCCTTTGATAGAGCTATTGCTGAAATTCTTCAAATGACACCACCTTGATGAAATCTCGGTCAACAGTTTATATCACTCATTTACATATTGTTTATGGATGCTTTCTCTACACAGCAGAGTTGAGTAGTTGCAATAGAGATGGAATGGCCTAAAATGTTTACTTTCTGGCCCTTTACGGAAAAAGTTTGCTGACCAAGCGAATGAAAATGGGCTGTGTAGTGGGGAGATGCAAGATCAGAGAGCAGCACAAAATGCTTCTGAAAATACTGAGTTTAGTCATTACTCAGATTTGTCATTTCAAGAGATTGCTCTGGCCTCTATTTCCATCCACATGAAAATAAGCATATGTGCATTTATTGTCAGCTTTCCTGCCATTGTTTGATGGTGAGTGATTAAAGATAGTTTGATATTTGGGATACACACACACATATACACACATATATGTATATGTGTATGTAATTGTTAATTGAGGACATCATTTTGGAAAATGCTCAGAATTATAAATAAAAAATTATTACACCCTAATCACACTACCCAATGTTTTAAAAATCACATGGATAATTTTATCTGACTGATTTTCAGAGTTCAGTCAAGAAATTTCAGGTTTGTGTACCTATATTCATTACTTGTTGAACATCCAAGAATGACCTGGATATAACTGCAAGGTAACAGTATTATAATTCCATTAAAAACAGTGGTACTTATTACATGCTATCTTGTGTTTACCCTGAAACTCCGTCACCTGATGAATATGCAATTAACCTACTTATTACCACAGAAAACATCTCCTTGGAAATACAACACATCCACATAATTTTTAATCTGATCTTCAAAGGCTTTCTGTGGGAGAAAATAATTTTTTCCCAATAAGATATATTATTGGAAACACAACTGTATGTAGCCAATTCGCTACATCATCTGATTTATTTTAATTAGAGGTTAGCTGCTGAATGTGATTACAGTTATAATTATTACAATACCAGTCATCCACATTTCCATTAGCATTCCACTTGATAGTTAGCAATAAGCAGAAATAAAATATTAGGACTTTTAAGAGAAGAGATTACTAATTAGTACAATTCTCCACTGGCACAAGATAATTATTAATTACAATCATCATGGTAATTATTCACCAAGCTGAATTTCACTGGGCTACCTGTGTGCAGAGTCTCTGCACTGCATTCTAACATCAGCAGCCTCCTTATCTGCTCTGGAAATCCTGCAGCAATATTTGTATTAAATACACAGTTGACTGCACATCAAGTGGAAAGGCAGCTGCGAAGGCGCAGGCTGGATCTCCATTTCATTAAAGGATCTCTTCTCTTGGGCAGACACTGCAAGGGGAGTGTGCAAAAGCATAGACCTTAAGAAAGATTCGTCTATATGTTTTCTGATCGCACAGGTTAAAATTGAACTGAACTAGCACTTTCAGCACCGCCTCTTTCATTCTCCTCCTGAAACTGTCATTCGGATTCACAGCAACACTATTTATTTTGAAGGGAAGAAAACACACAAGTACAATTTGAGGATTGTTGATCACTCAAGGACTAATACTATGTAGGTAAATTAGAAAAATATCTGCAGGCACTGTGGTTTTCAACTCGCATCCGCTTCGCCATTGGGGTGCTAAAATCTAAGACCATTATTTAGCACTATGGATATTCTTCTACATAAATGCCTTTATATAAAACCACCACATTCTGCTCAAGGTTTTCTATCTGAAGTGAAAGAAGTTTTGAGAAGGTTCAAAGGGAGTAAGTACCAGATGGGACTCAGGAAGAAAGACAATCTGCTGGAGTGGACAGCACTGGACTAGGATTCAGACAAGAGTCAACACTAGTCTTGACCCTGAACTTACATGGTTACTTTCTTCTGGCAAGTCATTGAACTTCTCAGAGCCTCAGGTTCTTTATTTGCACCTGGGGACTGTGTCTCTTCTGCCTTACTTGGGAGCTCTTTATAGAGTCAAACGAGATTGAAATAATGTTTATGTTATAGAGTATTGTACAAATGTAAGGCAACTTTAAATAATTCAAAGAAACCACATTTAACTAGACTGTTGAATATTTCTTAAAAAAAATAATTTGTGTTATATATCACCGAGTGTATGTTTTTACTCAGTAGACAGAAGGAAAATGCTGGAATTGCCAAAAATGGAATTTGGGTAAGAAATTAGAGTTTCTTCAATCTCTGGATTGGAACATGTTGAAATAAATTACAAAGCAAGGTTTTATTTCCTCATTTTTTGTATATTTGAAAGGAAAAGGCGGAGGGCTGATATTTTGGAAATGAAGAGTAGATGGATCGCCCCAGCCCAAGGCACGGGGGCGTGGAACAGAACAACCTCTCAGAATCCGCTTCAGACATGGGATGTGCGCATCTCATCAGCATGCACTCACTTCCTTTGCTGTGGGTGGCTCTGTAGTGACGGCACCCATCAACGTCTTGCTGATTCTAAATGGGGGAAAAATTAAGTAAATTCCAAATGACTTTTTTTCATTGCTGTCGTGTTTGCTGCCAATGTTTGCCTCCATGCTTGAAAACACTAGCAAAGATTTGTCTTTGGGAAGAGCTCTATTTCTTGTGTTTCTATAGCTGCTGCCCTGAAAAGGATTGAGAAGCGGTTGGGGAAGGCCACTATTCAATCCAGGGAAGGACGCATTTGCTCAATGAAATAAAAAATGTTTAGAATAAAAAGAAAGCAACTTATAATTTGGTGTTTGTATTCGCTCACCTGTATTTCTTGAGTTGAATCAGGAACAAAGACAGATATGGTGCAAATTGTCTTCTGGCATTTTTCATTTTAAGCATTTGGCACGTCCAGCTTATGCAAATATCAGTACTATCAAAGATTTATGGATGCAATCATCATTTTCTTGGTAATTTAATTCTGTTACAATTTATAAAAAATACACGTCTTCTATTCCAGGCCAAATTTCTGAAATCTCTGTCAGGAAGAAAATGCTATAGTATGTCAATTTTTTGCCCTATGAACTGATTATTTTTAGCAGCTTTTATGAGCATAATAACAGTAATTTTAGCAGCTAATTTGCTCAAAATTGTTTTATTCCAAAACCTGAAAGCCCCCAAATCAAAGGGTTCTCTTTGTCTAAAAAGTTAAATCAAAATAAATGTTTCTAGGTAGTTTTAAGAGGAATAATTAGGGTTTCTTAATGCTCAAATATTTAGTAAGCTCACAAGGAGGTGTAGGGGAAGCAATCTGCCTGCCATAGGAGAGGGAAAAAATTAAAGAGCAGGATTTTTAAATTGTACCTCTTGACACCAATAAATAACAGGAGAGAGCTGGTACCATTCTTTAACATGCGTGCATACAACACAATCAGCAGACCTGACTCATCTGCCAGCCTGATTGCTTTGTTTAGAATTCCGCTGTCAGAGGTAAGGTGGGGGTGAGGGGAGTTATGTAAATGAGCCCTTCCAAGCTAGAAGAAAGTTAGATTATTTAAAAAAAAAAAAAAACTTTTCCAAGTTTAGAAAGTTAGAAGTGTTTTTGTTCCCACATCACATCTGAGTAAGAGTGACTTAAAGTTCTCAGAATCAGGTTAAAAATATGATCTGGAACCCATGGCTATGAATTTCTGCAGATTTTTCAAAGCTCTGAAGGCAACTGTGATCTGTATCTTCCTGCCTTTCTGGTCTTACCATGTGTGCATGTGGGGCTGGGGCGGTGGGGAGGGAGTGGATTTTTGGATGAGATATTTAGTTCCTAATTTCTACATGGGCTGAGTGTAATCAATCAGATTAATCTAAGAAATAAGCAGCCGTTGGCCTGAAGGTGATGGCGGCTCCAATTTGCTTATGGTCGAGCAGAATTCACAGGAAGGTACAATATAGACCGTCTGATGCCTGGAAACCTCTGTCTAGTACCCTAACACCGTGGGCATTTTTTCATTGGTTTTAGAAGGTAGTAGGGGATAGGTGTCTCATTCTTTGACGCTGTGTTAACCCAAACACAGGAAGTTATAAGTTCAAATTCACAGCAATTATTGGGGAACCAGAAAGCATGCTTTTCCGGGGCAAGTTTGGTTTTAGGGGCGATGGCTGGGAGGTGGCTTGTGATGGTGGTCCATTCACGCATGGTTGGGCTCCTCCCTTCCCAGCTCTGATCTAAACCACAACCAGTCTTGAGCTGAGAGCTGCAGGGGCCTGGAAGTTTTTTGAGAAATCTCCACCTCTCACAGCGAGGGAGGGAGAGGGCAAGAAAGGAAGAGAACAGGCCTGAAGAATTCCATTCCCCTCTGGAATGGTGGTCAGCCTAAAGGCCAGCAGTGGAGCTCTGGGCCTAGGGCTCTCAGGATATGTAGAGAACCCGGGTGGCTTCTGCCCACTTATCGTTCCAAGAATGTCTGCTGATCTCCCTCATCCTGAAAGCTAAGGGACAGAAGGGTTCATCATCTCTGTCTGAGGTGGAAGGTATCAATTTTTGTCCCTAAGGAGACGAAGAACCAGACAGGCTTGCGGTCTCCACGACTTACCAGCTGGTGCTGGATGGGCCTACAGGGATAGGCATGTCTCCCAGCGCTCACACATTTGCCACTGCTTAAAGTGCTAACAGCCTGAGTGAATTTATATAACGATAAAATACCAAATTATTAAACATTTTCTTTATTATTTTTAACATGACTTACTATCATTTTATTATCTTTTAAATGAGAGAATGGAATTCAGTCTGGCTATGCATTGAATCCCCTGTGTAGATGATTAATCTAACGTTAGTTAACATTTTTCATCTGGAGCTGTACACCAGCTCGCTCTCAGCAGAAAATTGGAGAGGAGGTGGAGAGTGAGAAAAATACCACTTCTCAAAAGAATGTTAAAGCGGGGGACAATAGTTTTTTATCTGGCTACAAAAGATTGATGTGTCATTGTTGCCTTGATTGTGGAGGCAATGACCCAAATGAGACTCATTTTGAAATGAAAAATGGATCAGATATGAAATATGAACTAAAGCGCACCATCAAGCCACTTAAACTGTGCCCCAGCAATTTGGAATATTTGTTTAAATTATTTTGTGTTTTCACTAATTTTTGCACAGTGGTGGGATTAAGTACAAGTTCTACAATTTATAGATTTGTGTTGGCTAGTTAGTTTTAATAAATCTAAAAATGCTTAGAGCAAAATAAACAACAGACTTTAAGGCAATTATGAAAATTGTAAAACAGGTTTCTTCCAAATCATTTTTACTTCTTTTGTAAGTATGCAAAGTTATTTGATGAATATTTTATAAGTATTGAACAACACTATTCAATAGCTTTGAATAGATTTTAAGAAGCAATATTTGTGAGTGAAAATGTTTCAAAAATCTCGGCTCTATAACAGGTCAAGTCAGCCTTATTTGAAATAATGTGGCTCAAAAGACATCCCATTCTCATTGTTGTCGTCCTCCAATTTATCCACTGAAACTATCATGTTAGTAACTAAATCTCAAAACACCTTCTTTTCAAAGAATCTTTCCAGGAACAGGTGTGGCCCCGAAGAACATAAAGCCTCAGGGGAGTGGTCTGATTTTCATGATGACACAGAATTGCCCCAGAAATGAATGATCTGCTATGTGGACCATCGTAGTACCAGTCTATGAGAAAAGCTCTGTGCATCCTTCTTATTCATTATAAGAGACGTCATCAGACGCAATGAACAATATTACAAACACTTATGTGACAAATTGAGAGTTTTTAGGGAGATAATGATCAGGTATAAGGACATTAAAAAAAAACCCCTCTGCTTGGTCCATTGTGTTTCCCACTATATTTCAGTTGCCAGAATCCCCAAATAAGATTTAATTCTCCCTTTTGAATAATATGTATTTATATTTTTAGCATACCTATTTCCCATCCTTCTTCAAGGTTTTTGATATTTTGATATTTTCTCCCAACTTTTAATGGTATTTCTATGCATGTATTATTTATTATATCACTTCCTATCATTTTTGATAGACTGGGTGTAAATCATAAATAGCTTGTCTTAGCAAAGTCATCACATAGTTTATAAAATTAATTCTGATGAAGAGAATGCTAAAGAAGTAAATTTATGTGAGTGATTTTTCTTTTTGTTATTTAAAAGCTCTCTGCCAAGATTATTGAAACATATGCTCCCGAATTTTATGACAACATTAAAACACAGATTATATAGAAATTAATTGATAACTTTCATATTAGGCTTATGATCTAGTAATTCAGAATGGTGGATGAAAGAAAGTCAAGTCTTCATTTTTGGGAAAAATATCTGTGCTTAGCAATATATAAGTAAAATATATTTTTTTCTCCTGCTTTTTTCTCCCCAAATCCCCCCAGTACACAGTTGTATATTTTAGTTGTGGGTCCCTCTAGCTGTGGCACGTGGGACGCTGCCGCAACATGGCCCAGTGAGTGGTGCCATGTCCTTGCCCAGGATCCGAACCCTGGGCCGCCGAAGCAGAGGGCGGGAACCCAACCACTTGGCCACGGGGCTGGCCCTAAGTAAAATATTTTAAGACTTTAAGCGACAGAGAAAATTCCAACCAGGTTGAACTTCAGGGATTCATTTCAGTTACCTATAGAATTGTTGCCTTCTAAAAGTGTCTCTTGAAACCATGTGAGGTCCTTATAAAATCATAATATATTTTGCATGTACCATCACTAATGTCCTATTTGGTAAACATTCTAACTTTGCAATATACCAAGTTTTTTCTCAACTTTGTATCTGATCTATTTTATTCCTCCAGAATGCATGCTTGAAGACTTGTAAATCTACTGGCACCACACAACAACAAGAAATAAACAGCAGATGCCCAAGTTCATCTGGAGATGAATAAATTATAAAACTGGAAAATGAATGACTTGTGTGAGAAAGAACATGTCGCTTCCTAGACGTATGTGCATGTACTTGTCGGGGGTGTACTGAAGCAGGGCGGGCTCCTCCTGTTAGTGGAGCTCAAAAAGCTCAGTGAGGCCACGGAGCCAGGCACTGACAGGAGGACTGTTCAGTCTTCCACTTCAAAGCTACTTAACCAGTTGGTATCTGAGCTCGCTATATTGCTGAAATCTGACCTCAGGCAAATATTAAACTCATATGCTTCAGTTCCTCACAATTATTTAAATCATATCACTTTTATTGGTTGCAGTGTGGAAGGGAAAAACTCTCTGACAGAAATTCTCATCTCTTCCTCCTACGGATGTGGCCAAAAATATGGTGGATCTTCACTGCTGACACGTTTCTCAACCTTTCATTGGTGAGTGAATTGCCCAGGGATCTTGTTCACAGGGAGGTTTTCATTCAGGGTATCTGGCTGGGGTCTGGGATTCCGCATTTCTAGCAATCTCCTAGGTGATGTCCATGCCGCTCATCTGTGGACCACACTTCAAGTAGCAATATGTCTAGATTATAGCCCTTTATAAATGTTGTCTGTGGTCGCTTTGAGATTTTTGTTAGAAGTTATTTTGGACCGGTTCTAAAGCTTACAGTAGATTAAATTCCATGCTATAATGTAATGTTATTAAAATATAAAACATAACTAGCAGTGGAAGTACTTCAATTTTAATAGAACTGACCTGCAATGTGAGGAGGATGTACCAGAATAAATTCTAAGGCCCCTAAACTTCAAAATAATTTGAATCTATCACTCTAGTCCATGTGCTATAGATATAAAGATAAATACATTTTTCCTTCCTCCAAAATTTTAGCTCCTGGCTCAGTGTCAGTCTCCCCAGTGCTACCTCTGTCATAAATCCTGCTGATTTTCCTAATCCACCTAAATGATTCCAACTCCTTGACTTCTCCAATGATGCTCTCTTCCACTCTACTTCAGCCTCATCCCTCCAAAATCTCAGTTCTAATCACTTCATTCTTTAACCATCACCTCCTATTTTCCACTCAACCACACTAGTCCATCGATGTCAAAAATCCTGTAATCTAGGGGGACGTATGCATTTTCCCATCCCTCACCTCCTCTTGCTCTCACTTCCCTCTTTATCAGATTTAATTCAATGATCTATCATGTAACCATTCCCTTGTCTCTCTCTTGTTCATTTACCCTGTTTGGTAAAACCACAATGGTGCTTGTAGTATGCTGAATAATGGCCCCGAAAGATATCCAAGTCTTAATTCCGGAATCTGCGAATGTCATCTTATATGGCAAAAGGGACTTCGCAGATATGATTAAGTCAAAGATGCCTGAGTGGGCTCTAAATGCAATTGCAGGTGTCCTTATTGGGCAGAGATGGAGGGAGATTTGGCACAGAAGGCTGGAGACTATACGGCAATGGATGCAGAAAAGGATTTGAAGGTGCTACACTGCTGGCTTAAAAGATGGAGGAAGGGACAATGAGCCAAGGACTGCCTCTCTAGAATCTGGAGAAAGCAAGGAAACAGCTTCTCCACTGGAGGCTCCAGAGGGGGAGTGACTCTGCTGATACCTCAACTTTAGGCCAGGGAAACTGACTTCAGACTTCTGGCCTCCAAAACTGTAAGAGAATAGATTTGTGTTATTTTAAGTCACTAAGTCAGACTTCATTTGTTATAGCAGCCGTCGAAAAAGAATACTCTGCTTAAATCAACTCTGCCTACTCTGTACTTGCTCCTGCACAGCTACACATGATGGTGGAGAAACACACAACTGTGCTGGCCAGTCTCACTTTAAACAGAAGTCCTCAAATGAGCCTGTATCTCTGCCCTGAAATCCTATTATGCTAACCTTCCGTTTCCCACTCTTCCATTATCTTAGAGGATATTTCCTGCTTCTCTCTCCTCAACTTTTGAGTACTTCTAATCTATCCTAACTTTCAGCTGATGAGTTGCTATTTCACTGAAAAAACAAAAACAAAAATAGAAACATTCAGAAACAAACTTGAAGAACTTCAGCAAGCTTCCACCACCTTCCAGCAAGCCGTTAACCAACTCTCCCCCTTTACTGTAGATGAACTTTTCTCACCCCAAGCTAAGACCAACATCTCCACTTCTATGCCAAATGTCATCTCTTATGCCTACTCAAGGACGTATTCTCTTCCTTCTTCTATACCAAACAACTTTTCTCTTTTGACTTGCCCATTGCCAACAGCCTAAAAATCCTATTACTCTTCTCTCTCAACTATAGCTTTAGTTATTGCCTCCATTTTACCATAAAACATAACAAAAAGTGTCCATTCTTGCTGTCTTTACTTCTCCTCCCATTATCTCTTAATCCTACTGAAATGAACTTTTACCCCATCATCCAATAAAAGTGCTCTTGTAGCACAACTAGAAGGACAGGCAACCAGAATATACAACTATGTACTGGGGTGCTTTGGGGAGAAGAAGAAGAACAAGAAGAAAAAAGTGCTCTTGTAAAGGTCACCAATGGTTTTGATATCTCTGCATCCAAAGACAAATTCTCAATCCTCACTTACTTGTTCTGCCAGTAGCATTTGACACAGTTGATCACTTGCAGCTTTCTGAAGCACTGTCTTCAATAGGCTTCCAGCACAAACACTCTCTGCTGGTTTTTCTACTATCTCATCAGTCAAACTCTCTTCCCGACCTCTTAACATTGGGCTGCCTCCAAGTGAAGTCCCTGGACCCCACTTCTTCTCTATCAATACTCACTCTATTTATCTCTTCCAATCTCACAGCTTTAGTACCATGTCTATACTGATGAATTTCAAATTTATGTATCCATCTTAGAATCTGTCTCTAATCCCCAGATTATTTAACTGCTTGCTTAATATCTCTACTCAGGTATACAGTAGACACCTCAAATTTAACATATCTATTGAAAGACTTGGTCTTCCTCACAAAAATCTGCTCCTTCTACAGTCTGTTCAATCCCAATAAATGATTAACTCAGTCTGCCCATCTTAGACCAAATATATGGAGTCATTCTTCACCCCTGTTTTTCTCACATTCCACACTCACTGCATAAGCAAATCTGTCAGCTCAACCTTCGGGTTTTTTCTAATCTGAGCACTTTTCACTATGTTTACTTCTCCCACTGTGATCCTTACCACCAAGAGATCTCGTCTGGATTATGGTTATATTCCCAGCTTCTTCCCATTCCCAAAATTTATTCTAGACACATCGACTAGAGTGGTGTTTTTAAGAACCTGATCCAGATCATGTCACTCCTTTGCTTGAAATCCTTGATTCTGACTTTTTTTATACAATTTCAGCCAAACCAGCCTCCCTCCTATCTCTTGAACACTCCAGGCACACTCACACTTCGGGGCCTGTGCACATGTTCATTCCTTTATACTCTTCCTCAGATATCCATGTAATTTGCTCCTTTGTGTCTTTCACAAATGTCAGTTTCTTAGTGAGTCCTTCTCTGAATGAGTCCTTCTCAATTTAAATGTATAGCCTCCCCATCCCCATCTCCATTATTTTTTCAATAGCACTCATCACTATCAGATAGCCTATAATTTTTTTACTTATTCATTGGTTTACTGTCTCTCTCCCCCTTACTAAGATACAAAACTCTTGAGATCAGGGAATTTTGCCTATTTTGTTGGCTGCGGTATACCCACTGCATAGAACAGTTCCTGATAAATAATAAGCACTCAATGAATAATTTTTAGTGAATGGATGAATGAATGAATGAAATAAGTTACAGCCACTGCCCTCAAAGAAGCGAGTGTAAATAGATGAGTCCCATGAGAGTGGAAGAAGACGAGCCAGTGGTGTGCACTGAGTGTGCTCTGGGGTGACAGTGGAGAGCTCAGGGGGTATTTCAAGGATGATACAAACACTTCAATCACATTGAAGAGTTTGAGCTACCTCACAAGAGTGCACCATTGGTTCTTTCCTGTATTTCCCTTGACGTCTTTGAACACAGAAACTTCCTTTTTCCTTGAGAAGTCAGATCCAGGAGTGAACAGATATATGGTAATATTTCATTTTCAGAAATGAGTGGCTTTTGTGAAATTTTAAGTATTATTGCCAGATAAAGACCTTCAATTTTTTTTCCATTGTGTGTGTGTCTTGGGGGTTAGAAATGGTGGGCAGTACTTAGAAGAAAGGAAAGTCCATAACATAGCATCTTGCATATTCACTATCTTTTTTTCCCCTAACTTTTTATATTGAAAAGTTTGAAACTACAGAAAAGTTGAAAAAATAGTACAATCAACAGTCACATTCCCTTTATCTAGATTCATCAACCGTTAATATTTTACCATATTTGCTTATGTATACATTATCTCTATATGTACATCTGACTCTTTGGATGCGTTTTCCCTGAGTCATATGAAAGTAAGACAGAAACATAACATTTCACAGCTACATAGTTCAATATATTTCTGCTAAGAATAAAGACATTTGTTAACCACAATGCTATGTTCATACATAAAAATTATAATTCAATAATATCAATGTTATTTGGCTTTAGTTCATTTTAATCTGAAACACCATTCTGCCCACCATGTTTACTTATTTGTTTTCTATGGCATTAATTTTTTTAAAGAGTCCAGGTAAGTTGCATTGTGGAGTGTTCCCACATGCTGTGTTTGTCTGTTTCCTCAAATTTAGATTCACATCAATGTTTTTGGTAAGAACACTCTCCAGGTCCCACGCGTACTTCTTCCTGCTTCACCACAGAGACGTATGATGTCAGGTTGTCCCACTATTAAGGTAGTGACCGCCATAGCTCTTTATTGCAATGGTACACGTTTACCATTGTCATTAATAAGTAATCTATGGGATGAGAGTATCCTTCTTAAAAAGAATTTTTCTGGAAAACCTTTTCCATATATTGATAAAAGCAACTGTAAAATCCTGCAACCTTATAATAGCATGATGGTGATATGAGTTGAGGACTAGGCATGCTTCCTAATGGTGGGTACTCCATTTGTATCCTGGGTTGTTAGATCATTTGATTATTTTAAGAATCCTTGTGCCCTAGCCAATCTTGTGAGAATCCAGGCTCTAGGAAAATACTTAGGGCAATCTGAGAGACAAGACATGACGGTGTCCCCTGACTCTCAAAGACATCTATGCTGGCCCTCTTGCGTTTAGAATAAAACCACTACTCATCCATTCCCCAGTCATCCTGGGCCAATGGGTAGCTTGTGATGGGGTGTTATGAAAAGTTTCGCTTTACCCAACGCCAGCGTAGCCAGAGAGTTCAGTGCACAGAAGAAAATGATTTGGTTCATCCTATTCCATAGGTATTAGAAGGCTGGATTGTAAAAATTATTCTTTTTAAAAAATAATACAAGAACATTCTAGGAAGCAAAACAAATCATTCATAATAATACTATCTAGTTTCAAAAGCACTAGTCTTATGTGCGTAGTGTCCTCACTATTAAGAAGACACATTTGGAGTCAGAAGACTTGACTATGCGACAGTGAGCAAGCTCTAGGTTTTTATTCCTACTTTTTTTTTTATCCAGAAAACAGAAATAATGATGGTTATGTCACCGAGTTGTTATAAAAATTAAATGAGACTATATGTTTGATGGGCACGGCACAGTGCTCGGTTTGTGCTAGTAAGCGTACAATGAATATGTTTCACTAATTTTACAGTTTTTATTGTGTAAAAGTACATTCATTTTTACAAAGGTGGAAAAATAGTGAACACATAATTTTGAGGAGATCGAGATCTTTTTCCTGTTTCAAATACAGGCTTACATTTAGTTGTCAGAGTAGTAAATTTGGCATTTTCCTTGCCTTAATTTGGCTTATTGAATAGACAATGATTACTTTTAGACCAAATTTTAGAACAAACTTGCATTATAGTTTAATTTACACATGGCCACAAGCATCATTCTACATTCTCATCTTTAGAATGAGATTAGCAATAACTATTTTTTTAACACCTGTGGAAATTTCAAGAAGGCTAATTCTGCTTTAGAAAAAATAAGTTATTAACAGTTACTAATTGTCTAAACAAATAGAAAATTGATATTTGTTTCTTGGAACATATGACAAGAAATCAAAACAAAGTTGAACTGTGTGGTTTAATATGTGCTCAAAAGAGATTAGTATTTTGGATTCTCTAAATAGTGACTAGCCATCCAAACAAAACAGTGCTTAGGGACTCTCGACAGGTTCAGAAATTTATATTCTAAATGGTGTATAGTAAAAAATATAAATCCAGGTTGTATTTGATCTGAATTAGTCTTTTGGAAGTGATTGCATGATATGCAGATTAGGGAAAAGATACAGGCAGAGGAGCCCCAGGGCTTTTGGGACAGCACTGTGACTATGCCCATACAGAAATAAGAGAGGTGAGTCTTTCTTCTGCTGGTCTCATTGGACTGGGTAGAACAAAGAAACAAGAATTTTTTTCACCTCCACCTCCTGTTTCATGCTCTTCTTTTCTGACCCAGGCTTAAGGATATCAGTGCTTAAGCACATTAAGACACAGACATCAAGACTGACATCTCAACATTGTTGTCTCTAGCAGCAAGCAAAATCCAGATGATGTCAGTGGTTTGTTCAGCCTTATCTCCTGATGTCATCAGAAAGTGTCAGAATTCTGCAGTAGTTATTTGTTGAAGTAGGTATATTAGGGAAGAGGCGTATGAGTTACTCCTACCACTATCTTGTGAATCAATTGCTTATGAAGACATGGATAGTATGATCTGTGTGTACGTGAATAATACTGAGAAGGCTGTTGGTTTGAAAGCTCCAGAAACATCTTTTGACTCCTACTGAGCTATCCAAATGAATATGTGTGGAGTATTAATGTGAGTGATAAGGATGGTGACTTTTTTAATCAAAAATGTTCTCCTAACATACATCCTTGCGATTAATGGAGGAAATTTCATGTATGGAAAATGCTAAGATTTCAGATTTTGTAGCAATCAGGATAATTATTGTGAATATCTTGGGATATATAGAAAGGTGTATGCTAATCACATTTGGAGGTAGTTGAGAAATTGTTAAAGGCTGTGATATAGTGACGCATAGGTGGGGAGTAATTTGGAAATTTTGGATCTAGCCTTGAAAATCTGGTTTTGTTAGTGCTGGGTGGTCTGGGGCCTTGGTTTATACAGAAAACTCCCAACAGTCCAATTAGTAAAATCTGTGACATTATATCAAGTAGCTTTTGCTGGATAACAGATCATCCGCAAACTTAAATGCTTAGGACAATATTCAGTTATTTGGCTCACGATTTGTGGGTCAGCTATTTGGGCTGGGCTCCACTGGGTGGTTCTTCTGCTCTCGAGCTGGGGCTCTCTCAATGGATCTATGATCAGCTACTGGGATGGCTGAGGTTGGCAGCCTGGGATGGCCTTGAATTGGGACAGTTAACTTCTCTATGCAGGTTCCCATCCTCTAGCAGAGTAGCTCAGTCTTGTCCACAAGGCAGCTGGGCAGATTTCCAAAAGAGCAAGCAGAAATGTGCAAGACATCTTAAGGCCTCGACTCAGAACTGGCACAACTGCACTTCTGCCACATGCTACTTACCAGAGAAAATCACAAGGCCAGCACAGAGTCAAGGGGTATGGAACTAGACTCCACCTCCATATGGGAGACACTGCAAAGGCACATTAGAAAGACTGTGATGTAGGGAGGGGAAAATTGCTACTATTTTTGTAAACAGTCTCCTAAAGCCTCCTTCAGGGGACTCAGGTTTAGTTTGATCAGAGGGACTTTGGCTCTTTCCAGATCTATTCAAAAGAAAACCACCCTTTTGAGCAAACATCCTTCCAATGATCTTCCAGGAACAGGGAAATACCAATGGTCCAGTGTTGATCTCTTTCAATGGATTACACTCATTAATAGGTGTGGAAGCCTTGTCCTTTGATATAGTATGAAACAGTTCCACGGGTTAGGTGTTTGGAACAGTCAAGAGTTTTAAGATGGGTCAGGAAATTGGAAGGGTCGAAAGCTCATAGTTAAATTGTAGCTAAAGCTAGCTAGTGTTCTTGGCCGGTAGGGGTGCGTTGGCCAGTGGTAATATATTCAGAAACAAGGGTCAGGCTGGATATTGCCTTGCATGATTCTCTTTTGACTCTGTACAAAATGCTTCATGCTCATTTTTCGTATTTAATTTTGCCTGTAAGCTAACTAAAATAAAAAGCAGTGAAGTGTAATGTTTTTAAATAATCCCATAGTTTTCAAGTGCTCTCGAAGTAGAAAGCAACAGGGCTCTATGCGCTTTTCTCCACCGACTTAACACTTATTGTTTGTGCTGCCTGGAAGAGTTCTCTTTAATTGATACTTGGCTTGATATCATTTTAAATTATTAAAGATTGGAGGTGCTCATTAACTGAGAGATTAAAAGACGTGGTAGACACAGCTAATTATTAAGGGCCCGAGAAGGGACATGAAATGCATTCTATCTAAGGCTTTAGTGGATTGTTAAAGTAAATGAATGGTTTAGTGATAAACCAGCAGGAGTTAATCAATTGAGCAAAACTATAGGGAAGCTATTTGAGTCTAGATTTGAAGGGTTTATAAGTAATCATAGTTAGAGACTTACAGCTGCTCCCTATTTCTTTAATTTTAGAACCTTGAGCTGCTAATTGGTCAAGAAATTGGGTCCAAGGTCTAGAGCTAATGATGAGTAGAGGAAGGCAGCTTACGTGTCTTTGCGGGGAAGGCCTGCGTTGCTAAACATTAGCAGGTCAGAAGTTGGAGTCAATTCTTTTGTGGCACAGGGTGATTTAAAGGCTGTCATGAATCATTCTGGAGGCAAACCTCTGAGGAGGCATATTTTTAACTTCCTCACTTCCTGAACTTTTCAACCTCTCAACTGCTCCTTTAAGTTCCAAATCATGGGCAGTGTATTATTTTTGCCTGCTTACTAAGAGGGAATGTTGGTTGTTGACACAGCCTCTGCTGGCCAGTGAGATTAGTAACACGATACAGAGATTTTCACCACTTAAAAGTCACCGGTTCAACGTGGCTCAGATAGGTAATGACTTAAAGTTATTCTGACCTGACAGCTGTTTAGAGGCCCATTTGAACTGAACTATTTCTCGGTTCGCCTCCAGACAGGGGACATGTTGCTGCTGCGGATTGCAAAATGTCATCTCTGTTGGAATCTCACAGAGCAGCAAGTCTCAGTGTTGAGTCATCATCAGGAAGGCTAAACAACATGTTCCCCAGAATTAGGAACATTTGGCCGGCTTTTGTGTAAAGGTTTGGAGCCCTGTGGAAAAATAATATCCAGTTAGTTTCTCCCCAGAGTCAAAGTCACTCTACTTACAAGTTTAATGCCATTAACTAGTTCAAGACACCAGGGCAACATTTAGGACAATCGATGAAAGCTTCAGATAAGATGTGTTTAATGTCTCTTTCTTGGCCCTTCAACCATCAGCCACATCTACCATGTTTTCTAATTGCTTATTTAATAAATATCTCTGGCTGGAAATAAGTGTCTGCCAGACACTTAAGGAGTGATTTAGGCACTAGAGAAGATGGGGTTCAGAGGGTTTAACTCACTGAGGACTCAGTCATTTCCAGCTTCACAAAATTCACGTTGAAAAGGCATATAGTTCAGAGACAACAACCCAAGCAGATTGCAAAGAGTAGTGTGAGATGTTGACGAAAATAATTCATACCAATCTATAAATGAAAATTTGGGTGAATTTATTCTGAGCTGAAATCTGAGGACCATGGCCTGGGGCCTTTCTTCCCGAAGGAAGAAGGGGCACCAAAGAAGTGGGGTGTACAGAGTGGTTATATACCCCCAAAGAGGATGTTTAACATAGGATTGAAATGTCCCTTTTATGATAGTCACAAGACTGCTCTGTCAGCACAGCAACTGATGGACACAGCAGCTAGGTCTCCTGTCTTGGTGGACACAGCAGGGTGGCAGGTCTGTTGTCTCCAGCTGGGTGGTCACAGGTGAGCTGGGTGGTCAAAGGTGAGTGCAGCAATCAGTTCCTAGCCTAAGGAAAGATGCTTATCCTTAAGGAAATGCCAATGTAGGGGGAAGTTGCACCTTTATCTTAAGGGCATTTGTTCTTGCTGTAGTAAATGTTTAAAGTGGATATACAATGCACGCTCAATGGCCATGTCAGGCCCTTTTGGAAAAACAAAGTCAGGCCGAATTAGGTTTACACAAAATGGCTTCCTCATATACTTCAATATATCCTATTGCTTGCCATTTCTATTTGTCAGAGAGTAGCATGGGATGGAAATTAGAGAAATGGGATATGACACATTGGTTAACAAGAAAACTTTCTTGAAAAACTGCATGCATTTAAAGTGGTTGTGACATGAGCACATGCTCTAATTGCAGGGTTTCAAGTCTTTGAGTGTAGCTCTTCTTCCACTTGTGTGCCTGAATATACATCGGGGACTCTAATAATACTTTCCGTGACACAACTTTTCTTTTCTTTTTCCTGTTCAGTGATTGTCGTTATACCCAATGCAGGTGTATTGTAAGAAAAGTAATAGCTTATTTCTGATTTCATACAAAGCTTTGTGTGATGTTAGTGCAAAGTATTCAAAGAACTTCATCTGTGGTGTTGATTTCTTATGTCTAATCCTCCCAAATTATAATGGTCAAATGTGTTATTATGTATCCTCTCTCATTTATTTGTGTTTTACCTTTGCAGCTAATCGGCACTTACTTTGAAGCTAGCACATCTTTCTTTTGTTATCTTTGTATCCCCTCAAACTGCTGAAGATCGTGCTGAGAATGTGGTCAGTGGCTGATCAATGCATTTTTAAGTCACTTTTCAACCCCCTTGAGTGTAAAGTTAAATTTTCTTACTATTATTGATATTGTAGGGGGGGACAACATACTTCTCTTCCCTTTTAGATTCTTCTGGCTGGCCTAAGAATTAAATTGACACAAGACAAAATAACCGGAGAAAATCAAACAAGTTAAATAACATGGATACACAGGAAAAACCTAGGAAAACTGAGTAACTTACCAAAATGGCTGAAGTCACCACTTTAAATGCCATCTTCAGCCAAAGACAAAGGAGGATGTTAGGGGTAGTGGTTTGGGATTTCAGAGGGGAGGAAGGCAGTTCACATGGAGATGGAAAAGCCAATGTTTGGTAAACAAATGTTTGTCATGCCTTGCAAAGACAATGAGACATGGAGAGGACTTTGATCAAATAGGTCTTGCTAGGTTCCTTCCTGTCTACTACACTTAGTTCATATTATACTATAGTTGTCTATGGTATTAATTTCTTCCTGAAACAGGCCTTCTATCTTAAATTCTTTTAGGCAGTTAGGGAGAAGGTCAATTTTTCGTAAGTCTATTGTTCTTAAAAATAATCAAGCAAAAGAGATACATTTTGAGGTAGCAAATTCTGCTCTCTTACACCATTTGTCACACAGCCCAAAGTTTAAGGCAGGAGGAAGACATTATGATTCTTCTCATCCTCTACCCACCCTATTTATGGACATAAGACATGAGTATAGAAAGCATGTGCCCTGATGGTTCCCAATGTTCCATGTTTTGGCAGGCCTCTGTTTCACGTCAAATAATGAGAACTTACAAAGTGGCTTAGAAATTATATATGTTCAGTATTGTGCAAAATGAATGCTTTAAACAGAGACTCAAAGTGAAGCCAAAGGAACTACTACACGATAGAGCCCTAATTCTACAGTCTACATTATATTCCTTAGGGATCTAAGCAAAGGAAATAAAGCAGAGAATTTCTTTGTTTTGTCCCTTCTTTACTCAAAATCCGTGTTGCAGGGGGCATTCTGTGCTGGGCTGAAATGTGCAGCCCAACACATTTTGAAGCCACCCTGATCTTCCTAATGCTGTTTAATGTATTTTTGTGTTTTCTGTATTAACAGAATATATTTTCAATTTTCCTTTCCCTGGACTTCTAATCATCCTTCAGAACTTTTCTTGTATTTTCTTTTCTTTTCAATACCTTTCTCTAGCTCTACTCCACCACTGTTTGCTTACTTGTCTGTGTTCTGACTAGACTTTGGTTTCATCTTTACTATTGTATATGTAACATTGGTTTGCAAATGTGTGTTTATTTCTCCGTTTCTCCTTCTAGTGTAGGAACTACTGGGCAGCCAAGATGAGATCTGCAATTGTTATATCAATGCTTCCTTCTTTACCCTCCTCCTTCCCAGAGCCAGAGATATATACAGAGGGCTACATGACACCTAATGAGCATTGTTTAATGCACTGAATTTTGGAGAAAAGAAAGATTTTATTTAAAAATTTCAGAGGGAATGTGATTCAGTATTGATATCAAAATTAACGTTTATTTTCTGTTGAAAATTATCTAGCAGTTAATGGGAGTTTTTAATGTGTACGTTGCAGATCAGATTGACATAATATACAAAATGATTCTAGATGTGATAGTCCTCACTTGAAAATGATAGAATTAATGTTGTCTGTTTTTAAGATGGTTGAGGAATAAGAAGAATTGTAATGCACTTATAATTAATTAAAATGATGATTTAGAAGCTACTCATATGATAATCTATCATAAAGTAGTTTCGAAGGATGAATAACTAAACCAATTAAAAATATGTCTAGTAGAATAGGTGAGAGATTGATATTTAAGAAAAAGCCAAGCAATGGTGTGTTTTGATTATTGTCAAATTCACTCTTAAGTTGATAACTTTATATGTTGTTGGAAAAGCCTCAGCTTTTGCTGGATGGCCTCAGCATGCTGGATTCCCTCAGGTCTGCACTCTATGACTTGTTAAGTAGCTTTGGTGTTTTAATGACTTGTTGCAAATCTAAGTGTGGTCTCATGGACCATCAGCATTTGTATCATCTGAGACCTTATTGGAAATGCAGACTCTAGGGCTCCACCCAAGACCCTTGCATCAGCAACTCCGTTTTAGCAACTGTCCCAGGTGATTGACATGCATATTAAAACCGAGTAACAATTGTCTTAATGTGTGTCATTGAAATATGCATGATGATTATGGAAGATTAAGTCCACTTGAAAAAATAATCAATTGCCGTTTTCTTCCAGGAAAGTCTAGGTCATACATATTTAACACAACAGCTTTCTTGATGCCTTTTCCTGGGACAGCAATTTTTATCTGAAAGTCAGTTTATATCTTCCAAATTTATTGTACAACTGACAGAGAAGCAAAAGGAAAAAAAAAGAATACCAAACAGTCCAGTTAAAATAACAATTCATTTCCTTTCATTCTGTGGAGAAGTAACTTTTTCAATCAAAAGTTTAAAACACGGGAATATTTATGGAAGTTGCTAGCATCTTTAGTTTAGGTATTTTCATTTGTCCAAGCAGTATTTACAGAGCAGGAACATTAGACTTTTGATAGGCATAGAAAATCCTGCTCAAGGAGTATCCGGTTGTATTAGATCATCTGGGAAACTGAGGAAGCTTGGTACCTGGGTGTTTTTGATTGACTGGTGTTGGTGGAACCTGAGTGAATGGTCCGTGGTTGCATCATGTTTTTCTTCTGTTGTCATAGCTGTTAGTTTCATTCAGAGTTTACTTGAATTTTGGGTGGAAGTATCCACGTAGTTTCCTAGAAGCAAACCGTGTTAGGAATAATAAAAACCAAAGAATGGACTCAGTGAAGGAACCTGGTATAGCCTATCTTCTTCCTTTTTCTTTTTCATTAAAAAAAAAAACAAAAAAACTGGGATTCTTGTTTCTTGGAGAAACTACTCATGCAATTACTTTGTCCACATTGTGAAGTGCAGAGGGATATGAGGCAATATGATTCTAGGGCTTATCAATGAGGGATAATAATACCAATTGCTCAGCCCAACTATAAAGATATTTGGCTTTAGAATATTCAAAGAGTCAAACTCATGATAGTGAGCCTGCTTTATTCTGATTGTTGTAAAACTACTTCCATTCCTGCTGGCAGCTCGAACAGCTTTCTCTGGGAAGTCCTCTCCAGAAATAGTTGGTTTTTTCCCTTCCTCCCCTTTACGTCAATCAAATACATGAAGCTTCTGAGGTTCACCCCCTACTGATGTCCACATCCTACCCCATTTAATTGCAGTAATGGGGAATTCCTTTGGAGCTATTCTGAGGGATGGTTTAGCTACTAGGAAGCAGAGACCCTTTCGTGCAGCAGCGAAATATAAATATCTCACTATGGCCTTTTGCTTCCCCTTCCCTCCCAGGACCTGGAGCATAAGATCAGATCAACTCAAATACCTTAGAAATGTTGCTTTCTACTGGCAGTTATTATTTTGTTCATTTTTTTTAAGTGACCTTATTTTTTTTCCTTGCTCCTTGTTGCACTCACAGCCTAAGGCTTAGAGAAATACAAACCCATCCCCACACACATCCAGACATCTGCTTGTCATGCCTTATGTTTGTGTTTTTGACTGTTTGGAAATTAATTAAGAGATGTTGATTTCAAAGTGCTTTTTTCCAAGTTTCTGAAATATTTAAACAATTTTTAGACTTTTTTTTAGAATGTCCCCTTTCTCTCTGTTTGTAATAAGATTAATTATGTGAGGTGCACCGCTGCTTATCCCCATGAAAGAAAATCTAAAACGAGGGATTTCAGCTTCAAGAAGGCTATTTTGTCCTGTTTCCGATGTTCTAAAGGGATTAATTTACCATATCGTATAGCCCTGGAAGACTGTGATAATTGAAAACATCCATATTCATTGCATGTTCAAAGGGATCTGTCTGACTTTGTAATGTAAAAAGTGCATTTTTAACCTGAACGGGGACCTGCATCTGCTATTGCTTAATCCTATTAGTCCAACAGTTCCAAAGCTTTAGTGTATAATCATTAGCTCGTGTTAATCCTGAGACATGCCTCCAGCTTCAGCCTGTCAGAAGGAATCCCTGCAGGGGAAATGTGGAGGTGCTGATAGCGCGACACCAACTAATCTTATCTTAAACGCTAGCAGCAGCCTCTATCTGCGATAGCCAGGGAATTAAAAACAAATTTTTTATGGGTATTGGATAGCAGGGTGTTCCTCATCCCCCCTCCCCATGCCTCTCTCTCTCTCTCTCTGCTTCTCCCTTGTCCTAGTTTCTCTAGACTCTTTGTTAGGGTGATGCTAGTGGTGACAGAACAGGGATGAATGGAAAAGGGGTGGGGAAAAAACATTTAAGATACTTACTGTTTCAGCAGTGGAAGCTCCTTGCTAAGTCACTTAGAATATTTGCCAAGTCTTCTCTCATTTTTTCATTCTTTGACGTCAGAAAGTCAAGCCAATCCTATGCTCTGTGCTGTTCTGGATAATAATGTAAGATGATGAAACGTGTCTTTCAGATGTCACCCCCTCTCATGGTATGGCCTGAGAGTCTGAGACCTGGGTGCCCGGGCATTAACAGACGCTTGCCTGAGAAGTCAACTGCCAGAGAGTGCTAGGCCATGAGGATTTTATGCGCGGGGAAGAAGACGGCGATGGGGAGTTGGGAACAGGAGAAAGTGTGGGTTTGGAGGTTGCTGTAAGAGGTTTATAGAAATGTTGTCCCTGAGTAGAGTTTAAAGCTATATGTTTCGGATCAGAGTAGAACGTGAGTAAAGAAGACCTTCACTTTGGAAGTGGAGATTTTTTGAGAGTGAAAGATAACATTCAGTCATTTATGTAGCAAACGTGAATTTAGCGATTATTATGTGACTATCACTGGGTCCTATTGTGAGTGTGGTTCCTGCTCTCATAGAACTTAGAGTGGTGGTCTAGGACCTGTTAGTAAACCAGTGACAAAGAAAAAATAAGCACATAAATACGTGATTACAAGCTGCGACAAATGGTAAGTGCTAAAAGCTAAGTGCTCCATATTCTGATATCTGTCTACCTGGATGCTATAAATCCAGCTTGGTCATCAGTAAAATGCCTCCAAAGGCACTGGGAGCTCTATGGTCCTCCTTTTCATACAATTTATTTAGGTGTTACTACTCACCTCCTCAAAAGCCTGGAAATAGCCAGGGGGTGATAATTTTTCTCTACCCATCTATATTTACCCTGTATTAATTCAAATTCAGGAGTATTTCTAAATTCAGGCATCTTTGCAATGGCATAAATTTTGGCAATATGATGTAGATATGATGCAACTGATCATTAAAAAATGTCATTTTACTTATTCTGGTATTTACCATTGTGTGATGGTTCGTATACTCTTGGTGGTATGCAGGATAAACAAACATGTTTTATTTTAGTATTTATATACATCCTATTAAAGCCACCTTCCTTTTGTGACAGTGATTTGGAATTTCCCTTTGAAATCCATTTAACAAAAAGACAGTGAATTGTCTTAAAAATGTTAAAACAAGTTATCAATAGTATAGGAGTTGTGAACGTATGGCAAATAGCTTGAATACAGTGCTTGGATAAATTACCAACAACTACACTACGAAAGGATTATTGTTGGTAATGCGGTCAAGATTGGTAACTATCCTGTCATAATTGTGAGGGAAAGAATTGTACCTGCTGCAAGAAAACATAGCTGCCTTGGTGGAGGAGCTGGGCCATCAGGTGACGCAGTGCTCCTTTAATGAATGTCCTCAGTTGTGAGCTGTGTTGCGAGTAAGTCGCCTAGACAAGATGAACGGTGTGAACAACAAAGAGAAGATTCTGGGATGTGTAAACTGAAGGATGACCGAGAAATAAACTTTAATTTCATTTTGGTCAATTTTGATCAATTCATTTATTGTTTTTAGTTTATGATAGCAAAATGCAACTATATATTCAACACCTTTTTATTACAGCTCCTGAAGGAAAAAAATAAGTTTTTGTCTAGCTCCTAAATACCTCCTGTCCACTCATTGATATTATTGCTTTTAGGACAACTGTAAAGTTATAGCAGAACGTGCTGTACAAAATGTCTTCAAAAACCCATCACATCATTTGTTTCTTCAGCTCCAAGAACATGTCAGGAAAATCGCCAGCAATTAGATGTCAGGTGTTATCTGGATAAAAATCTACAGATTAGTAACCTTAATTTTTCACTTTTCTTTTCCTCATAGGTCATTACTTTGCAACTCCATTGAAAGCGGCTCCTTAGAGTTTATGAAAATTAAAAATCTGGAATTAGATTTATTCAGATTATTAGACAGTATGCCACCCAATCACCTAATACTTACACAGCATGGTGCCTGCCAGTGCCCTGCTTGAAACTGTGGGAACAGGAAGACGAAGTGGACATAGCATTTCCCCTCCAGGAACTTACTCTTCAAGAGAGAAGAAATACGTACACATCTACTTTTTATAAAGGGTAGAAAGTGTAAAAACAGGAAGTTTGGAGAACATAATATTGTTGCCAGCTGGAGAGATAAAGAAGCGTTCTCCATCAGTGCTTGCCAACCTGATTGCACGTTGGAACCATGGGGGGACCACTGAAAACTATCAGTGTCTGGGCCTCACTCCCAGAGACTCTGACTCAAGTGGGTTGGGCAAGGCTCAATCATTACTAGCTTTTAAAAGCCCCCTAAGTGATTTTAATGTGCAGCCAAGGGTGAGAACCGCTGTTCTAACCACTTGTCAATAAGACCTGGGTGGTTTTGATAATTTTTAAGTATAAAACATCCTGTTTCTGACTCAAAAGAAAATGTCTGGATGGAATAACTTACATGGATTTTATATTTTCTCAGCATTGATATGGACCACTTCACTTAAAATAGTTGGTCAAACGTTTTCCTTTATGAGATTGTTGCAATGTATATTCTAAGAATTTATTTTGACTAAAGACTGGCTTCATTCCTACAAGGCACGACATGCAATAACATTCCTTAGCACATTGACAGAACTTTAAAAAAAATTACTTATTTACAATGGATACAGATTTTGTCTACCTCTAAATGTGAGTTGATAAAGAAACAAAAAGTTTTAATATTCCTTCAAAACTTTAAAAGTTGATCAATGTTATTTAAATTTTTTTCGACTCTATTTTTCCTCCATATGGAATTCTCTGCCCTTAATGAAGATCTTTAGGCTTAATGGTCATAGTGGAAAAGCTACCATAAACAGCTTTGAAAGAGGAGCCATCCTGAAACTTGCTTATCGTAATGGTAGAATATTTCAAAAATTATCTTGAAGTTATCAGATTGGATTTCTGTTGGCCCGATTACTTCTATGAAGAGAAATTTGGAGGCTGGGAACAAGTGTTGCCAAATGGAGATATATGAAAAAGAGCTCTTATTTTCTCTTAAGGACACCTCATCAAGCAGAGAGCTTCCCGAGAACTCAGCCTCCAGCATTCTGGAGAAACTAATGTAATGCTCACTTCAACATTGTGTAGTTTATTCTTCATTATGGGTTTTCTTCAACTGTGCAAAACCTGGCTCATTTAAAGAAACTTCTATTCCCTATTCTTTAGTGGAATGGGAAGGGCACTCAAGAGGTTACCAAATCTAGGTATGACTGCATAATCATGCAATGGAAGCCCATTCTATTTTTTAAATTCTAGGAAATAATCCATGAGGAATGAAATACATGGCAATGGCACCAGGACCACCACGTTATCCTTTTCCCAGTAGGATAAGTATTTCATTATTTATCCTGTTCTTTGTTGAAATAAACAATAGCTTCTCAACAGCTCTTCCATGATCCCTGTCTTGAGGGTAAGTAATTGGGGAGGAACTTGCTCCCCCTTCTAAGAAAAGCAGAAAAGCTCTACTTCTGGGGTGTGCTAGGGGGCCAATCTAAGCCAAAATATTGAAGAGTCACATATATGTCATTTTAGAGGCTTGTGACAGAGACAGTATTGCCCACCAAATTGTGCATAGTTGCCCTATATTTCCCTGTCTGCTTAGAGTGAGGAAAGGGTACCATGACTAGTTTGAGTCAGGAAAATGTGAATACATGAGTGTCAGTTATAGAGAGAAGGAGTGAAAAGCCCATGGGCAATTTCCAGCCTCTCTCTCTCTCTTCCCATAGCATGGCAACTGAGAAAGCTGCACATTCCAGACAGTCAATCACAGGGGGGTGGCCTTCTGTGTGACAGGGTTACTGGAGCACAGCCCCTTCCTCTGCTCCTTCACCAACTACCATGGGTCATATAGTGTGCCTGAGAAATATTAAACCATTGAGAATTTTGTATTATTGCTACTGCATCATAGCCTAGTTATCTTGACTAATACGATCTATTACACAGTAATGCTAATCTTGACTAACCTTGGCTCTTCTCTGCGTTAAATGACTAACTCTGCACATCCTTTTTACTTTTTGGAAGTCATATATAAAACAACCACTGCCACCACTAGTGGCTGTCGCATCACTCTCTCTTCCTCCAGGCCTCAGTTTGTTGGGGAGAGACTGCAAGGAGGCTGAGGGGGAGTCTGTCTGCTTCATGTCCAAGGGAAGCATGTTGCTAATGCCCTTTCTGGGGCTTGAAGGAAATAATTGGACTCATTAAATTGCTTTTCAGTCTTCTTTTCTTTAGTCTAAATAACCCTTAGGTTAATTAGACATGGTTTCTAGCCTGGAGAAATTTTTCTGTGTGTGGTTAGTAATGGAGAGAATGGTCATAAACTCAGTCATTAAATTTCAGTCTTACAAATGTTAAAGAATGGCAAACTACCTGAAAAGTGTCTGGAAAAATCAATAGCCCTTGTGAAACTAATATCTTATATCAATAATTCTGCAAATATTAGCTTACAATCGAGATGCTTCTGTTAGAATGACAGAACAGTAGGTCCCAGTTGATGCCTGGCCAAATGTGCCATTCATTAACAGAATCGTGTACTGTTGTGTGGTTGCTTCTCAGTCCTGGCTGCACAGATATTTGCATTTGCTTTAAAAATACTGTTGCCTGGGCCTGATCCTAGATCAACTGAATAGGAATCTCTGAATCATTCTAATATCCAGCCAGGGTTGAGAACCACTGGTGAAGTAAACGAGAACAGCAAACTAGAGTCAGAATCTGAATTTGGATCCTATCTTTTTATCAGCCATGTAACTTCAGACAAATCCTGTAGTCTCTCTCTCTGGACTTTGGTTTTCTTACTCATATGACAGGGATAAGAATATTCTTTCTTCCTAAGTCCGAGTATTTTTTTGATACTAAAAAAATAAAATATATGTCGAAGTGCTTTGTAAATTACGAAGAGTAGAAATAAGGCATTTCCATTATTATTATGGTCTCATAGACATGGCTCAATCCCATTTCTGATCATTTTATTGAAGTAGTAAGAAATAAGTTAATTAAGTGAATATGTTAATAAATTATCTACCTGGATATTAGTGCCCAAGAGATAACCAAAAACCCAAATGGAGTGACTTTGCTGGCAGACAAATTCTCCCTTTCACTTGGATGTCCTATGTTTAGAGAATGAAGAGGCATGACAACATTTTGATGAATTACAATTCTTTGGGTCTATTCTGGGCATAGAGGAAATACTGACAATGTCAGAATGGCTGTTATCTTTGTGAGCTGACTCCTTTCCATTTTTCTGGAGGTCTTTACTTCAAGGACTATATACCTAAATCAGGATGGCCTGCTCCACCCCACCGAGGGCAGAGGCAGGATAGGAGTATAGCACAGGGGTTTACTTCCCACTTTGTATTTTGATGACACAGGTTTGAATCTTGACACTGCTATTTGCTAGTTGCGTAAACTTGGGTATCTTACGTGCCCTTCTTGCACTTATTAAATCTTTACTGAGTTCCTGCTACTACCAGGCACTCTGATCAGAGAAGAGAAGACCAATATGAAGAAAAAAACACCCTCTGTTCAAAAAGTTAACAGTCCAGACAGAAAAGACCAACAAGCAAAGGTACAATCATTTTTACCTTGAGTGTTATTTTGTAATCAGGCTGGTCCAGTCCCTGGCAGAGAAGCTGTTCAGTAAATGGTAATAAATATTGTCATTATCTGTTGTCCTGGCTGTGCCCAAACCACAAGCCAAGGGACATGATCCTAAGCCATCGGCCTCAGCAGGGCAGGCGGTGGCGGAATGTTGCTTATCTCCACCTTCCTGCCTCTGGCCGCACTCTGTCCGGGCTGAAGGAGAGCAGTGAGCTCCTCTGAGTACACAAAAGACCTTGAAAAGCCTGCCCTTGACCTCAGCTGTCCCTGCTGGCAGAAGATCAGACTCATTCTAAAGCAGATCTATCGCTTTGGGTTTTCTCCAGGGCCAACAGGGCACGATTCCAGATCACGATTTCGGGACTCATCCTGGCCAGCAGCAAGCTGCCTGCTGGAGTTATCCTCAGGAACACTCTGGCCTCCTGAGAATCACCCAATCAAAATGCCCGGGAGCAGGGCCAGCCTCCCTCAGGCCTTTTCTGATCTTGCTGGGACATCAGTTTTGAGCCAGCACCTATTCCACAATGAGAGGTGAGTAGAGGATCGCCCGGGCATTAACCAGCTCTCTCAACCATGGCTCTCTTTTACGGGTTCCTTATAGCAAAATTAGTGAAATAATTTTTTAGAATCACAGAGACGCATTCACATAATTTGAAAATCATAATGTTTGACCACTCATTTTAAAAGGAGGACGCAAACATTTCTGGATTAGTGAAATTAATTAACGGCATTTTACCATGTTATCTAACGACAGAAGATTCTACCAAACTACAGCTTGAATCTGCTTGTCTTGTAAAACCTGCAAGTGTTCATAGTTGAAACAAAAACAAAAGGGAAAGGGAAAAACATCCTCCCTAATAAAAGAGAATAATTGAGACACATCTTAAAGTGGAATTAGTGTTTTTTTGCTTGTTTGTTTTATTTTTCCATTTTCAAGCCTGACCTCCAGTGCACCCATTCGTTTATCTAAAGACAGTTAACCACATCACTATCAGCTCAACATTCATGATCTGGAGATATACTGATTTGAAGGAATGTCATTCACTGTAGCTAATTAAGAATGCTTCAGGGGTCAAAATCCCGCTGTGGGTTTTAAGCAGTTTAAAAGACAGAGGTTGTCTGTATGGGATCATGGGCCACAGCGTGTGTAGCCTCTGTTTACTTGCTTCTCATAGAGATACTTTCTGAAAAATACACCAACCTGAGCTATTTAGGGCTGTGACATCCATGTGGTAAGATCTCCTCAATAGTCTGCTTCTATGTCAGAAAAGCTATAAAAGTGTTCAAATCAAAATAGTAGCATTTGGTTGAAGATGTTTCCCCTTCTCTCCCTGCTCATTTTTCATCTTCCCAGAGGGCTCCCCCATCTCCCCTCCTCTGCTATTCTTTACTCCTCTCACTTTGTCTCCTTTCTTGACAAGAAGGAGTGCCTCCGCCGGGCCAATGCATCAAGCAGCGACATCGACAGAGTCTCATTCCCTCCGACAGACGTCAATTTAAAAGGCAAGAGAAGATTTCCAGGCAGGGGTGAGGGACGTGAATGGAATTAGTCATCATTACCCTGAAGCGATGCGGGCTCCCGGGAGCTGTTCCCTCATCGGGCTTCTCCTGACTATGCCCTGAGGATCACCCTCATCACTCTAAATAGTCACGACACGGCCGATGTATGGGTTAAAATGATGAGCAGGAGAGACAGGCCTATCCCAAAGTAAATAGACTGAATTAGAGGCATTACAACAGTTAATATGTCAGGTCCCTGTTGGGAGGCCATAGATCCTGTGTGGTCTATTTCCCCCGCATATTGAAATTGATTGTGCCTTGGGCTATGGTAGGGTTGATGGGGGAGGGGAGCTGACGATTCATCCTTCCAGTCACATGGATCAAAGTAAGCAGACAGTGTTATGTGGAATTATTTGCTCTGAAGGTGCGGGAATAGAATTTAATAGAGCAATGGGGTATAATGAAAGAAGCCATGAGTCTTAGCCAATGTCTCCCCAGGCCACACCAGCCGAGGAGTGTAAATAAGATCGTGCTCTTACCCAAATCGTATTTCTCTGGCTCAGCCCTCTCTAAAACTGCAGGAAAGATACCCTCTTTTTCAACCTCCCCACCTGGCCAACTGTTTCTAGGAGACCTCGGGGGATGCTTTCAGTATTTTTGAATGCTGTCCTTTTGGCCTCCATCTCTGGGGTTCTCCTCCCCCACTTCTGCTCACTGTGGTGATGTCTGTCAGGGGATCAGGGGACGCTGTCAGCTCCTCAGCCAGTCTCCTAGGTCAAATACAAAGGGCATTGTTGCCACTGTCGGCACTGGCCCTGTTGCCTATAATGCCACACAGAGTGTCAAGTCCCTGCTCCTGTACCTGTCACCAATGCTTTTAATCCACTTGGTTCCCTCTTAAACTCAAAGTGAATTCAAGGCCACAGTGGCTTCGATGGGACTGATCTTTTTGCTTCTACTCCCTCATTACTGCTAGTCCCCACTTCCAAGTTGTTCCAATCTAATCTTCTCATTTTTTACAGGTGAACACACTGAAGCCCAGAGTGATCAAATGACTTGTCTGAGGTCACACAGCTAGTTTTTAGTCAAATTGAGATTAGAGGTCCTCTGATTCTTTCTTCATTCTACAAATACTTATTGAGGATCAACTACACGTCAGCCAAAAATACCTGCCTTCATAGAAGCTACCTTCTTTTTGAAGGGAAACAGACAATAAAAAATATTAAAAATGGATTATATGGCAAGCTGGAAATCAATAAATTTTTGGATAAAAATAAATCAAGGATAGAGAATAGAGAGTATAGGGGGTGGGCATTACAATTTACATAAGTTGGTCAAGGAAGACCTCATTGAGAAGGCAACATCTGAGCAATGACAGGAAGGAGGCAAAGGAGCCAACATGTAGATATCTAAGGGAAGAGCCTTCCAGATGCAGGAGACGACAGGTGCAAAGGCCCTGTATCGGGAGCATGACTAGTGTGTCCAAGGAACAATGAGGCAGCCCTGTGGCTTGGAGCAGAGTGAAAGTCAGGGAGTTGGTTGGGAATAAGATCATGAGGTCAGAGAGAGGTGATGGCCAGTGAGAAGGTAGAGGGCGCAATTGTGTAGGGCCTCATAGATTGTTGTAAAAATTTGCTTTTGTGCAAACTAAAAGGTTTCGAGCAGAGAACAACATGATCACTCTGGGTGCTGTGTTGTGAGTAGAGAGCAGGTGGAGGATGTCAAAAGAGGAAACAGGGAGACAAATTAGGAAGCCATTGCAATAATGCAAGGGAGACATGATGGTGGTCCTACCAGAAGCGGTGAGAAGTGATTGGGCTGGGGATACATTTTGAAGGCAAAGCACACATGTTTTCCTGATAGATGGTTGTGGGCTGTAAGAGAAAGAGAGGAGCGAAGGATGGAGATGACATCAACTGACATGGGGAAAAACACAGGAGCAGGTTTAGGAGTGATGATCATGAGTCATTTTTGACTGGATAAATTTGAGACGTCAGTTAGCTATCCAGTAGGAGATGCTGAGTAAGGAGCTGGACATGCAAGTCTTGAATTCACTGGAAAGATCTGGGCTGGAGTTTTAAATTTGCAGATACACAGCATAGAGATAGCATTTAAGGTCATGGGATTAGATGAGATGATCAAGGAAATGGGTGTAAAGAAGAGACGAGGTCCTAGGACTAAGCCCTGTGACACTCCAACTTGACTCAGAAAGACAAAGAAGGACCAGCAAAGCACACAGCATCCTGCTTTCCGTTTCATGGTAAGGCCACATACGGGGAGCATCTCCTCGGTGATGAGGAGCTCCTAAGAGCATCAACCAGTGTTCTCCTCCTTTTTCCTAACACTAATTGTCATCTACCCCCGCTTTCTAGCTATATCATCTAGGCTTGCTTTTCCATTTCATTCCTACCAGATGCTGGGTACTAGATTTAATAAGGTGTGAGTTCCTGGGAGTGAAGAAGGGCTTATTTTACGTATCTGAACGTTGCTCTCCTGATACAAATCAACTGTTTTGTTTGAACTTTGTATTCTACAATAGAAAGGGGCAAAGGGCCCCAGAGCTATTTTCTGTTGACAGAGTTCATCAGACTCTGCTGATTTCATTTGAATTAAGAAAGAAAAAAGGAAAGAAGGAAGGAATGGAGAGTGAGTGAGAGAGAGAGAAACAGAGAAAGAAAGAAAAGAGAGGGAGGGAGGGAGGAAGGAAGGAAGAAAGAAAGAAAGAAAGAAAAGTAATGCAGATAGGAAACCTTTCGTTTCCAGGCTGGAAGAAACTTGTTTAGGAGCATTCATTCTGAGGATGACACTAGAACAGAAATAGGCAGGATGGAAATTGAAATTACGTGTTAACCTCTGCCATAGAACACGTTTGTACCCTGTTCGTTTCCACATTGCCTGGTCACATAGTTGAACTCTCTATGGTTTGTCCTCTTTGGGGAAAAATTAAAACAAGGACTGTAGCTGCAACCTATTTTAAGGAACCAGAAGGCTCAATTGCAGGATGGAGAGTTTAAGTAAATAAAAGATACGAGACCATGATGATTAGTGATTCTAGGGTAGGCATGAAAATCTGAATTTTTATGTGAAATTTCTCAAATTTTAGTATTAATAACTATTTCAAATACTTTTCAAATGCAGAGAGACCCAAAACATATGCATATACTCATACACACACATCTGTGGACCACAACTCTCTCACAAGCAAAGAGTATATTCTATAAATAATGAAGAACTCCTTAACAAACCATCACGATAAATTATCTGAGGAATCCATTTCTTGGTAATAAGATTCCCTACTTAAAAATAGCAATAACAAAGACAATTATGAAACAGAATAAAATATATTAGCTCGTGCCCTGGTGTTCTAATGGTGAAATTTTAAGAATCAATCCTACTGATTCAGGAAATACTTGTATGGGATGGGAACCATCTTCTTGCCACTGAACCACTGTGTCAGTAGTTACTTCCTTCACTTCCAAGTGAGACTAGTCTTAACATCACATCAAATTAAAAATAAAACAAAGTGAAATAGTGATGAAATCCTAAAGTTCTCAGAACAGAGATTCTGGACTATCTTTGCATTCTTTTCCAGATAGAGGGTGGCAGGAATTGACCTAAGCCAATTTGGCTTTTCAGCATTTTTCAAGTATTTTGGTAAACATCAGAAAAGATTAGAAGTAGATGGAAGCTATAAGGTCTCTTCACCAGATGGTATTTTATGTTGGAAACAAATCTTAGACCCAACGACAATAATCCTACAACAAGTAGGCACCATCTATCCTAGTAAGTCTGGGGAAACCTCCTTTCTCTGTCCTCAGGCGCTTCCACAAGCATCTACTATGAAAGATTCACTCTGAGGTAGAAACCACTATTCTGAGACTCACTCTCAGCCAATGTCTAGCTGGGTCAGTCACAATTATCTCTAGAAAGATGCAAATAGGGCAAGGGCCTTCAACATTCCTATAACTTGGTTAGGCAACAATCTCAGGGGCTGGCTGACTAGTCCTTCTGACCAATCATATATTTTGAACACTCATTTCGCCAGTGAAAAATGAACCCTTACGCTAATAAAAGAAACTACTAGCATTAGATCTCTTTATTGATACTTGAAACTCTTACATAGCAGTCACTAAGTATGGATTTTTGAGTAGAGACCTTCAAATGCTAGCTGACCATTGGGATGAGAATTCAGATAGAATTCTCCAAGTGTTAACAGATCCGAGGGTGTAGCTTAAAATGAATTTATATGTTAGTACATTGCACTGCATTTATTAAACCATAGTACCTACACAATATAACGGTGGTCCTATCTTCTGTCTATAGACAAAGCACAAATACTCCTTCATTTTGGATTCCTACCATCTGCATATCTATAATTCAGAACACTCATGTCACTGAAGGTTGTGACAACACTGGCTTAGAAAGTTATCTTCATTACAAACAAGGAAATTTCCTCTTGAAATTGGTATGAACATTTCTAAAGCCTGATTCTACCTATCAACAAAGATACTTCTTTTCACTCTGTGGGCTACTATGTTCTTTATGGTTAGATCAAAGATACATGTCATACTTCTATATTTATGCAAATTAAAAAGCAATCAACAGTTGCCCATGTAAGGAGCTTGGAAGTTGCCACTCCAGGCTAACAAAAAGTAAAATACTGGACTGAAATCAATGAAATGTGACAATACCCAGGAGATTTACCAGGAAAGGCACAAACATTTCAGACAATATGTGGGAGGAGAAAAAGGAGCAACATGAAGGATAAACTGCAAATACAGAGTTCCCTAGTGAGAATGCATGTTCTGTTGAGACTAGAAAAGACAAGAAAAATTAGGAACATTTGTAGTAGCTTCTGGACCTGACTGAACAAAAAACATCTATTAGGTTATGAAGTAGTATGAAACAGGATACCAAGAGAAAACTTGCTTGCCATGACTGGAAGGTGGGAGAAACATTAAATTTTTCTAGCCTATGAGCTAATTAAACCCGTGACCTAATTCTTATTCTTCACTAATAACCATGTGTGAAGTTACTCGTGTAACTTAATTTCCTGAATCTTGTACCCACCTTTCAGAAGTAAGAATGGCATAAAAACGGAAGACCGTAATTATTTTTATCTCACAAAATATCTTGCGTGTTTTGTTTCCATGGAATATTTAATTGTAAGAACAGTAAACCAGAGTAAAGACAATTTGGGGAAAACAGTAAGCAATATTCTTATTTGCCTGGTATCAAAACTCTTCATTTTGTTTTCTTCCTGGTTTTATCCACAATGACACCTACTTTTATGTAGATTGATTATGACACGCAATTTTTATTTTATGTATTTTACTAACTTTGCATTAAATTTAAATCCATTCCTTTACAGATTTCATTATTACTTTTGATGTCTTTCTATACTATGCAATGTTGTATACATTTAGAATTAAATGAAGTACTAACTTCTAATTAAAGTTATGACCATGAGAGTCTGATATTTTAATTAATATTATGCAGACTTAAAATTAGCCTCTGCACGCTTCTGAGGATATAAATTGCCTCTATATTATATGAATGTATTCTCACTATTTAACAGACATAATACAGAAGACTAGAGAGACATAAAGGAGACATGGACACGTAACAACAAAGTAAATTATACAAAAGCCTGTCCTGTTTTTCACTCCTCTTCAAGGACCATGGCAGTTTCAATTTTGGTGTTAATATTTGCAATCTTTTCTTTGAATTCAAGTATGGATGTGTATGTGTATATGTATTTTATTTTATATAATTGTCACAATATCTGAATTATTGTGTAACTTGCTTTTTACACTTAGGTCATGGAGATCTTTACATGTCAGTACATATTTACGTACAACATTTTTAATCATTGAAACATATGAACGGTATTGCTATATGTTTATATAACTATTTAATTGCTGGCCTTTTAGTTTCTTGTTCTAAATTTTCTATTTTAAATAATGATACAATGAACAATTATTAAAATACATCTTTGTGAAAATGTGACATTATTGCTGTAGGATAGAGACCTGTAAGCAGAACCTCTGGGTTAATAAGCCATTCATATCATAAGTTTTATTGAATATTGCCAAGTTTTTCTCCAAAGAGACCTGGCCAATGCAACACCATAAAAAAAGCCAGAATGTGCATTTACTAAAATCTCACCAATATTAAATATCATCATCCTCTCTAATTTTCCAATTTAATGTGAAGGATGGTATTTTTGTTGCTATTTAAATTTTTATTTCCCTGATTGCTACTAGTCTCTTTTGTCTAATTTTAGGAAAATTGCTGGCTCATATCTTTTGTTCAAATTTCCAATAAGATATCTACTTTTGTACTGCTTATTTCCAGGAACTCTCAAAATATCCTGAATGGTAACTTACTATATGTTAAGTGTATTTTTAGTTTCCTCTCATAATTAGTTAATTATTTAAATATTGATTTCTGATGGCTTTTATTTAGAAACATTTTCGACTCTCCCTTTTTTTTTTTTGGTCAGGAAGATCAGCCCTGAGCTAACATTTGTTGCCAATCTTCGTCTTTTTGTTTGAGGAAGATGGCCCCTGAGCTAACATGTGTGCCAATCTTCTCCTATTTTGTATATAAGATGTCACCACAGCATGACTTGTCTGTGCCTGTGATCCAAACCCACGAACCCCAGGCTGCCAAAGTGAGGTGCACAAACTTAACCACTGTGCCACAAGGCCAGCACCTCAAGTCTACCTTTTTAATCAAATGATTTGTGGGGTTTTTGCTGTTGAGTTGTATAAGATCCTTATATACTTTACACAGCAACCCCTTATCAGATATATGGCTTGCAAATATTTTCTCCCATTCTGTGGGTTGTCTTCCATTTTGTTGATTGTTTCTGCTGCTGTGCAGAAGCTTTTTAGTTTGATGTAGTCCCACTTGTTTCTTTTCACTTTTGTTGCCTGTACTTTTGGTGTTACATCAAAAAAGTCATTGCTAAGACCCACGTCAAGGAACTTCTCCCATACGTTTTCTTGTAGGAGTTTTATGGTTTTAGGTCTTATGTTCGAGCCCTTAATCCATTTCAAATTAATTTTTGTGAGCGATTTAAGAGAGAAGCCCAGTTCCACGTTTTGCACGTGGATATCCAGTTTTCCCAACATTTGCTGAAGAGACTATCCTTTCCTTATTTGAGTTATTGGAGCCTTTGTCAATGATTAGTTGACTGGATCTGCATGGGTTTTTTCTGGGATCATTATTCTGTTCCAATGATCTAAGTGCCTATTTTTGTACCAGTATCTTATTGTTTCAATTACTATGGCTTTGTAACATAGTTTGAGATCAGGAAGTGTGATGCCTCCAGCTCCATTCTTCTTTCTCACAAGCACTTTGGCTAGTTGGGGTCTTTTGTGGTTCCACACAAATTTTAGTATTGATTTTTCTATTTTTGTAAAAAAATACCATTGGAATTTTGATAAGGATTGCAATAAATCTGCAGATCGCTTTGTGTAGCAGGGACATTTTAACAACATTAATTCTTCCTATTCATGAATATGGGATATCTTTCCATTTGTTTGTGCTTCTTCAATTTCTTTCATCAATGTCTTACAGCTTTCAGTGTACACGCCATTCATCTCCTTGGTTAAGTATTTTATTGTCAAGGAGAAGTCTGATGCTAATATGATTCTTTTTCTTTTGTAGGGAAGCTGTCCTCTCTCTTTGGAATATTTTAGAAGTGTTACTTTTTAGTGTTGGCTTGTGGAATCACAATTTGATATATTTAGCTGTGAATTTGTACTCATTCTCTAGGTGGATGACTTTGTGTCTTTTTGTTGGCTCTGTAAAAATTTTTTATTATTTCATTGATTACATATATTTCTCTATTCTCTGGGTTTCCTTTTCCTGATGCTCCTATTAAATGGATTTTGGGTCTAATAGATCTTTTCTCTGTAACTCTTATTTCTTCATACCTTCCATTTTTTCCTTTCACACCATGTTTTGTGAAGTCCTTTGGCATGATTGTCTGGCTCACTAATTTACTCCTCAGTCAAGTTCACTTTGCTATTCATCTTACATTTTGAATTTATTTTTATTTCCATGTTCTTCAGATTATTTTTTCATAAAATATTCTTCTAGTTTTATAGAAATGATAAGCAAGGCCGTATAATCTCCTTATGGACCTGGTCTGCTTGTTCCATTAAATATTTTTCCATATGTTAGTTTTCTCATTATTGAATTGGGGTTCTTTCTTTCATAGTTTTAGTTTCCTTTAGGTATTTGCCAATTCTTAGTTTACCTGCTCATATTTTTCAGCAACATTTCCTGTTTGCCTGTTGGCGTGTGCATGTTTTGACTATAGAAGCTAGTGTTTGGAGAGATACAAATTCTGCAGAACATGGTGTGCTGGCATCCTGTTTTTCAGTTTTGGAGGTACTCCCTCCACCTTCCTCAGTGTCTCCAGCTACTCTGGATTTAGTGCTCTATTCATTGACAGTTTTGGGAACAAACCCCGTTGCTTTCTCCCCTCTGGGTATTTGTGCAAAGTGGTAACTCAGGTTGATGATTACCTAAAGCCCCGTTATCATTGCCTGTATCCTTTGGTCCTGAGAATCCTCTCAAATCTCTCTGATCTTCATTTATTTACTCTGTATTTGTATATTTTCATGACAATTTTGTGTAGTCTTCAGTTCCTCTTTCATTTCTATTGGCTTTCTATTCTTCAGGTATTGATCAAAATTTTATGTTCACCCAACACATCTTTTTTGTTTCCTGATAACATTATAAAATATTTTAAACAGTTTTCATTTCATTTCAAAGGATTTGGGGCAAGGGTGAAAGTGGTTGCTTGTGCTCTGTCCTCTCTACTTTAATAACTTTGCAGAGAAAATCATATTTCACGGGCATAAATCATAGAGCAAAAACCTCAGAAGTAGTTTACACAGAAACACATGGTGATGGTTCATGTCTAGTTTTCAGATTGCTATTACAGTGAGAGGAAGGGTACAGGAAGCTAAGCATGAGATTTCCAGAGACTGATTTGTCTTCCAAGTTGTGTAGTAAATCTTTGGTCCTTGGTTAGCCAAAAAAAGAGAAAGCCAATGGTATAGTAAAGGATAAGCTAGAATACAAATCAAAGGAATGCTTCATAATGAGCCAAACAAGTCTTAACACAACACCTCTTCCAAAAATACAGGACACAGATGAGTATTTGATGACAAAACAGAAGTTTGAAAACGATAACCATGTTGAAATGCAGGATTTTGGTTGATTGCAGAATACTATTTACTGACAATGATTGACATTTCATTGCAGCCTTCAGTGAAAGAGATTGCATTTACATTTGAACTAAAGCATTAGACCAAAAATTTTCTATGGTAGCTAAATAATAATCATTTTACTTCTAGAACTCCCTCAATGTATCCACCCCTAGACTCCATACTCAGAGAACTTCAGAAGCCACCTAAAATATATTCATAATGTAAAAACACAGAAAAGTTCAACACATTTAAAATCGGGCATTATATGCTATTTTAAAAAGTCTATTACCAAAAGTGCACACTGGCATCGTACAATGTAGAAGCAATCCATTGAGGTCAATTCAACTTTAGGAATTTTAGAAATTTGAATCCACCTCTATGTCTTTAAATTTGAAGCTGAATGTCAAATGTAATAGATTATTACAAGTGGAAGGACATGGAAATTCATTAGGCTAACATCACTAGCATTTTAATTATCTAGAATTTTTAAATAAACATGATTTTGGATTTAAATTATATTTTTGATTATTGCCAAAGATGGCTGCATGCTAGAATCACAAAGAGGACATTTTAACAAGCACAGAACCTTGGGTCTTAGAGATTTTGTTTAGTTGGCTTTCAGAGGGGCTTGGGAATTTAGTGTTGAAATCTCCCTAGATGATAAATGACATGTAGCAAGGTATCAGAATCGCATTTTAGAAAACTTTCTGGATTCTTCACAGTCCCTTCATTTAGAGAATATTCACCATATATATTCTTCTTCTTTGTTTTTTACTAGATGGTCTAGAATTTCCCTCAAAATACTTCAAGATCCCAATTTTAGAGAAATAGGGCACAAAAGTTAACTATAGCAAGAAATGAACCTATCTCTGTGAAACCTAAATGGCATTAAAGGATCCTTCTCTTTTCCTTCTTTCAACAAATGTTAGAAATACCACCCAACAGAGAAAAATAAAACCCACAGAAAAGAATAGCTTTTGTAACTCTCATTGCAAGTTTACAAAAACAGGAAACATCTGAGCTCTAGCAAATCCTTTGATGAAAACTTACAATACTAACTCCTCAAAAAGAGAACATAAACTAGGTCTCTCTTCTTCAACTTGAGCATTGACTGAGTTCATTGCCATTGTCTAACTAAGCCCTACGAATCACCCACAGACTTTCAGGGTTGCTTGTGGTTGTTATTGGAGTATCCAAATTTGCCTTTAGTCTTGATATTCTTTTTCCATTCATTTTTAAACTTGCAACAAAACTGAAACATCTCACACTTTTTTCTTTCTTTCTCTCTTTCTTTTTTACCCAGTGAATATCAAGAGGGAAGAAAAATGTACGTTTAAATGCTGTGGTCTTTTCACAAAGTCTATGAGAGAAGAGACCTAAACTGTCCAATTTTACCACTTTACTCCCTACATCAAAATCTTTCAAAGGCTTCCCATTTTCCTTAGGATGAAATAAAAAATCCAGTATGCTGGCTATTCTCTGTTCGCCATCTCCTCCTCCCCAGTTTCTCTGTCCTTCTCTGCTCTGGTCTATGGCCCAAGAAAGACACTGGATGGGAAGCATTGGCAGGGCATGAGGAGAGAGGGTTGGGGGTATTTCTTTCTTGCTGCCTCCCTGCTTCTGCCTTCCTCCTCTGCCAGCACTGGTGGTACCCTTGCCTCCACAACTCTAGCTCCCGCAAGCCTTCAATAGCTCCGTTCCCTCCCCTGTCTCCTTAGGGTGGGGACAGCTTCCTGCTATTGCTGCTTGCTGTGTGCCTGACCCTTGTTTATTCCCTAAATGCTGCCTACACATCTGTAAGTATCCCTTTAATTAAACCATCTGAGTGAGTTTTGTTTCCTCCTAGGACCTTGACCAATAGGATGACTTTATAAGGTCCTCGTGATCTAACCCCCACCTACCTCACCCACATTTCAGTCTGTATTCCAGCCTCCATTTCTCCTACTCCAGGGCACGCACTGCTTCCTTTGTCTGAACTGTTCTTCCCCACGCTCTTCCGCTGGCTGAGTTCCTCCCTCCCATCGTTCAGGTCTCCATGTTTTTGAAATGACTTGTAGATCAGAACCAAGAAGTTCCCAACAAGTATTTGACACTTAGTAGGTGTTTTGTGGGTGAGGATAGTAACACCCATGCAAAATGCTTCATCAACAAGTTAGCCCAGGGAAATAGCTATTGAAAATACAGATGAAATTGCTGCCTTGTACATTTTTTTTTATTTGGTTTAGTAGATTGGACATACTCTGGAAAATCAAGTAAGTTTGACCCCAAGCTTTTTTTAATATTTACTAGACGTATTGCATCCTTTCAAAATTTTATAAGAAATATCTTGGGGGCTTAAGGAGGAGAATGCTTACATATACTATGTAATAAACTTACATTCTCCTCCTTAAACCTCAATATATTTCCTATAAAATTTCAAAAGGTTGCAAAGTTTGTTGTTATATGATATTGCACAGTATATGTAAATAAAGTCGGAAGTTAAGTGAAAGAAGCGGAATGGCCTAGAATATTAATTGTGGTTACAAGTTGGTTTTAACCTGCTTGGTTTTGAAGAAAACCTATGGAATCAGGAGCAGAAAAAGTTAAACTGTTGATGATCACCATGCGCCATAGGCTGTACACAACTGTACCTTTTTAACCCAGTGACCCTTCAATTTGATCTCAGTGGGCGTTACAAGTGTTCATGAGGGTCTTAAATTTCACTTCTGTTGATCTCCTGAGGAGTGAAAGCGCTCCTACTTTATACTTGTAGAGCGTCTCACCCCTTTCTGAGCTCCTCTACATGCATTCTCTAATCTTGACCCAGTGAGGTGCACAGAGGCTCAGAGTGTTAGCTACCTTGCAGATGGCCACAGAGATTGAATGGGGAAGAGTTTTAAAATAAACGTGGGTTTTCTGTCATGAAGTTTGGCCTTTCTTTCCCTGATTCCTGGTGCTGCTGCACATATCCCTGATTATAAAAAATTTGGCCTTCATCTTTTCCTCTGCTTCTGAAAATAGACTTATTTAAAAGGGAAAAGGAAGAACCAACATTATAGTTAGGCCGAGACAAAGAAAGATACATCTCTTTATTTAAAGTGCCGAACATTAACATCTGGCAAATAGTAGATAGTCCACAAATATTAGTTCTCCTGAAAGAGAACTCTGAAAAATGTTCACATAGACCAATGGACAACTGAGAATTTTGTCTCTTGGCAAAACTTTGCCACTGATGTATGAGCAAAGCATAATAGTCTCAGATAAAGGGGTACAGTATAATGCCCTTGGATCTGATGTCTTTGCTGAATTAGAACTTAAAAAAGTTTGACTGTTAATTTTAAGGTCATTTATTTAAAGAGAATCTGGATCGCTTTATTTCTTGCCATAGATTATCTGCTTAATGAAGGCCATCAAGTGCATTACAAACTCAATTAAACACAGCAAATGCATCTGTATGTCACTGCAATAATTGCTTCCTCCTGTGGTCTATAGAAGCCAGGGTCAGAACATGACACAAGGTGATTGAGTCCTTCACCTATGGCTGGTTCGGTGGCCAATTCCATAAATTGGTTGGATCTCCTTTGTTTAGAAATACCACCTACCATTTGAGCAGCAATCGTTTGTAATAACGTGGTAAGATTAGCAGGTCACGGCCAGAGTCTTCTGTCTACCTGCTGTTGCGGTCACCAAGGCAGGTGGATGAGCGAGCAGAACCCTTTTCTTTGGCGGTTGCTCAAAGTTGAACCTCTGATTTAGCTCCTTACTTCCATAGCAGGATCAAGAGCTAGTGCATAAAACCCAGATCCTTCATTGACCAGTGGTCCAATGAGAGAAGAATTATTATAAGTGTGTGATGGTGATTTTTTTTTCCCCTCTAAAGCCAATTGAGACATTTAGCTCATTTGGTTTCTTGCAGAAGTGGAGGGAAAGAATCAGGGGAGGGAGAGGAGCAACAATCCTCGTGAATAAGAAAGCCAATCATCAGGTGACATCTCTGGCACTAGCATTTAGTAACCGATAATTGCTGTAACTAGGGCCACCGAGCTTTGCAAATATTATCCAGTAAATTTTAATTAGCACCCGGGGGATTGAAAAGTTTTGGAATAAGCTCTTGGGAGAAGCTTCCCCAGCCAGTGGCAGTGTGTGCTGAGTAATTTTAGATCAGCTGGCCTGTCACAGCGGATCAGTGTCATTGCCCCACTTATCCTGAGGAAAATGCACCTGCTTCTACATGGAAATAAGGTGCATTATCTGCCAATTTGTGTGGCTTATTTCTACTGATCCCCAGGTTGGACGAGTGGGGAGTGCAAGGACTAATGGAGGAACCCTTGGAGGAAAGAAGGAGAGTTAGCTACCCTTCAAGGGCACACACTGTCACAGGCCCTGAGTGGCTCCCGCTTCCTCGTTTGGTTGTGTTGGGACCTCCCTTGGGGCTCTATCAAAACGGGGTGGATTTTGCTGTGAGAACTGATGATGCTGTTTTGCAATAAAGAAATATGTTTCTTGCTTTCTTTTTGTATGGGGAACTTTTAGTATTATTCTGAAGGGTAGGGTATGATATTAGGTATGGAGGGACACTGATTCATGACAGGGAAGCTTCTAAAGGCTAAACCAAAATATTGGCTGGAAATGTTTAAACAGAAACAAATATGTGCAAATACGAAATGTACAACTCATTGATTTTTTTAATTGCGCAGTACATGAAATGCTTCCTAATTGTAAAAAAGTCAGTGAATACGGAAATATTGAGCTAATGTTTATAAACAAACTATTTAGAAGTCACTCCTGCTAAGCAAGTTATGTAGGCTATTTTTATCATCCCTACTTGTACATAGAGAAAATGAACTCAGAGCAGTTAATTGACTCGTCCCAGGTCATTCAGGCCTTATGTGGAAATCCCTGGTTTTGACCTCAAGCAGTTTAACTCGAGAGCCCAGGCTTTCAATAGTTCTGAGACATACACGTTTACCCGTACGCGTGCACACGCACGCAAGATGAACAAACACACATGTACACACACACATGCACACATATTCATATCACCTTAGTGTGGATGCATCCACTCGTTTTTCTCGCTGATTTTAACCTGCTTTAAGAGCAAGGATTTTAACGTTGAATTCAATAACTGTAGCAAATATTTTAAGATGTACTTCAAGAACGGCCCAGGATTAGCCATCAGGACAATGCACATAGCAACCAACATGAGACACTACTTCATCCTCACTAGCTTGGCTATAATCCAAAAGTTAGATAATAAGTGGAGGGGAGGATGTGGAGAAACTGGAACCCTTAGACAGTGCTGGTGGGAATGAAAGAATGTAGCCACCTTGGAAACCAGTCTGGCAGTTTTCAAAAGGTTAAACACAGAGTTACCATGTGACCCAGCAATTTCACTCCTGGGCATAGACCCAACAGAAATGAAAACATATGTCCACACGAAAACTCGAAAACTCGTACATGAGTATTCATAGCAGCATTCTTCACTGTAGCCAAAAGGAGGAAACAACCCAAACGTCCATCAACCGATGAATGGGTAAACAAAATGGGGCATATCTGTACAATGAAATATTATTCAGCCGTAGAAAGAAATGAGGTAATGATACGTGCTACAACATGGATGAACCTTAAAGACGTTGCGCTGATTGAGAAAAGTAGTCACAAAGACCACATAGTGTATGATTCTATTTTATGAAATGTCCAGAACAGTCAAATACAGGAAGACAAAGAGCAAATTAGTGATTGCCTAGAGCTGGATGGAAGATTGTGCTGTGGCAGCTAAGAGGTGTGGGGTTTCATTTTTATTTTTAGGTATGCTTTTTTTTTTAAGTCAGGAAGATTGGCCCTGATCTAACATCTGTTGCCAATCTTCCTCTTCTTTTCTTTCTTCCTGAAGTCCCAGTACATAGTTTTATATCCTAGTTGTAAATCATTCCAGTTCTGCTATGTGGGATGCTGCCACGGCATGGCTTGATGAGTGGTGTGTAGGTCCACGCCCAGGATCCGAACTGGCAAACCCCAGGCCACTGAAGCAGAGCCTCGCAGCTTAACCACTTGGCCACAGGGCTGGCCCCTGAGGTTTCTTTTTGAGGTGGTGAAAATGTTCTAAAATTGACTGTGGTGATGGTTGCACAACTCTGTGAATATACTAAAAGCCACAAAATTGGACACTTTGAGTTAATTGTATAGTGTGTGAATTACATCTCAAAAAATTGCTAAACAGTAAAGAAAAACCTCGTATCTCTGAACGTTTTAGTTGGATGACTTTGGTGGGATGTGTTACTTCACTTTGCCAACTCCCAGTTTCCTCATTTGCAAATATGAATAGTCATATGTCTAATTCAGACTTGTGAGAATTAAAGACAATGCTTGTAAAATCTTTGGGGCATAGTCGATTTCTGATAAATGATAGTGGTAGGAGCAGCTGTTGTTATTAATATTGAATTCCATTTGGGGGCCGGTAAAAGATGATCCGGAATGTAGAGAAAGTAGAAAGTGAAGGAAAGTTAGCACTGAGGAGGTGACAGATAGAAAGACAAGGAAAAGGACAGTCATACAGGGTGAGTGGGAGAGAAGGGAGGGGGAAGTCATGTGGACATTGAGAAAGGATGGAGACGAGGAGTGCGGTGGGACAACCAGGACACCCAAGGCCAGTGGGTGAGCATCTTCGTAGGAAGAATACTAGGAAAGTTTGTTGTCCAGGGTATCCAGGTCTTACCACTGCCTAAAAAGCATGAAGCAGTTGATTCATCGCTTCCCAAGTCTCCTTTGTTCTTGATTCTTTAACACTCTGGGTTTTCATCCTTCTCTCCTTGCACCCCCACCCCATCACACCCTGCACTCTCATTATGATGGGCTTCTCATCTGGGCATTTGCTAGATTTTTGAGCAGGCAATTTGATAGGCTCTGTGGATGGTCCACGAAAATAAAAGCAAGTGACCTAAACAATGGGTGTGAGGGCAGATTACATGTAACCAAGGGGTAGATTAGGCTCAATTAGGAATTCACCATTTCTCAGCTTTATTCACAATCTCACCCTTTTGTTTCCTCTCACTCAGAAACAGAATATTAAAGGCCAACACTCATTTGCCCTTGTTAAGGGAGTTTGGGAATGCAAAATGGAATAGTGATCAAAAACCTGACTCAGCAATCAGGCAGATCTGTGTGATCTCCTGCAAATTATTTACCTTCTTTGAATTCTTTCCTGAAGGTCTATTGTGGTTATTTTGCAGGGTTGTTGCTATTTTAAAAGGTAAAAGATGCAAGCTGATAGCATAACCCTTGACTCACAGTAATTTCTTATGTGCTTATTTTGGTTTAACTTCTTTTTCTACTGGTTTATCACTCTGCACATTTAGGTATTCACTTTACCAAACAGAAATAATATAAATCCCTTTTTCAACGTATGCAAGAATGAGTGATTGATCCAAATCGAGGCTCAACCTGAAAGCAAAGTAAGTTTTTCTGGTTTTGAAAAAAAAAATTCTTTATATACATAGTGACACAGCTATGTGCATTTGGTAGAGAGTTGTGTGTGTGTGTATAAATAATATGCTTTATTTCCTCTGAAGTGCTGATACAAAACCAGAAGTACAAAAATATCACATGGTATTTTCACTCTTACTGGAAGCACCGACAATCTTATAGGCTCACATGTCAACTCAGTTGTCTGCGCTTATTTGTATTAGATATTTATCCAATCTGTATTTTTTTGAGCATCTTAGCATCTCATATAGGATTCCTCAAATCTGCTGCAGAAATCGGTTTACTTTGAAGTTTTTCAACCTAGGTTTGTGTCGCACTTTGATTTGAATGAAGGAAGATGAAAATACATTTATTGTCACCTGTGGACTTGACCATCTATTATGCATTGCAAAGGTCACAGAAGAAATAGACCAACCTCCATCTCAAATTTTTAATTGTAATTGGAGAGACCAAAAAAAAAAGCATGAAATTGCTGGAAAACTATAAGTTATATATATGGCAGTTCTAGCATTTCGGAAAGAAAGGTTTTAGATATGCTAGGGCAGGAGGAAAGCTAGATGGCAAGATCTGAGTAGATAATTTGACAAATAAAAACTGGTGCTCATATCAGATGCCAGGAGAAGGGTGTTTTTCTGTGATTTTTTTTGAGGAAGATTAGCCCTGAGCTAACTGCTGCCAATCCTCCTCTTTTTGCTGAGAAAGACTGGCCCTGAGCTAACATTCATGCCCATCTTCCTCTACTTTATATGTGGGACGCCTACCACAGCATGGCTTTTGCCAAGCGGTGCCATGTCCACACCCGGGATCCGGGCTAGCAAACCCTGGGCCTCCAAAAAGCGGAACGTGGGAACTTAACCGCTGTGCCACTGGGCCGGCCCAGAGAAGGGGTTTCGTGTGGTCATAACAAGCATGTTATAGTGTTGCTATTTTTTTCTCTTCTTTAACAATTGTTCTTCTCCCCTACTTCCTCCTCCTCCCTTCCTTCTGTTTCTTCTTTTTGAGAATGTGCTATGTATCAATTTTAAAACATTTTAGGATCCATCCAAGAGTTTAGGTTGAAGTTTGGGGTATGTCGTGCTGTTTATATGCTCCAGACCATATTCAGATGTGTATCCTTATCTACATTACCTGCTGGTAGACATTTTCCAAGCCTGGATCACTTTAATAACTGCCTTGACTTTCTACTTTACTCAGGTTATACTTAACATACTAACTAATCTTTAAATAACACTAAAAAGTTTACCTAGAATTCCCACAGATTATCTCATTTGATCTCACAATTATCATGTCAGGTAATTTCTTATTAGCTCATTTTACATATAAGATACTGAGACTTAGAATACATATTTTCCCGAGATTGCTCAATGATAAAATTAGTACTTCTAAGGTCCTAAGTATCCTTTAAGCATTAAGAAAAATTACACGCAAGAGAAAAGATTGTGAAATGTAATAGGACGAGAATGGCACTTTTCTGTTATCTTGGAATTTCAGCAAAAGTTCTAAAGTTGTGAAGGGTATAAAGGGTGAAAAAGTTTTCTGATACACTGAAGGAAAAGTTTAATGTAACCTCGCAGGATTTGCTGGAGGTGGAACCCAGTTCAGCTACCATCACTCCAACAGTCCTGGTAAGGGAAGGTCAGGCATTCAAAAGCAGATTTGGTAAAGGAAATTTCCTTTGAAGGAAATTGACAGCTCTCTCTTCTCTCCCTTGGGGAGGGGGGTGGGGACTTCCTCCCTTGATGCCAAGTGAGTGGGACCCCACCACTGAACATTATGGTGGCTGAAAGAGGGAGAGAGGCTGCTCACTCTGGCTTGAAGAGTGCTCAGACTTTTAGGTGTCCCCCAGAGCTGCTCCGGGAGTGGAAGACACAATTATTCTTGGGAGGGTTAGAACTACGTCCCTCGAAGCTAGGAGAGGGGCATACAGCCCGGTATTTGCCTCTCACATGGAAAAGTCTGAAGGTCCAAGGCTGATTGGAGGTGACTGCAAAAACGGAGGGGACAGATGAGCAGTCGGGGAAGCTGTGTTTACCCAGTTTGGGTAGCTAGTATCTGTGTTTTCCCATAGGACGCTGTGAGACAGCCAGGCTTCAGGCATCTTGAAAGGATCTTCACTAAGAAGGGTATTGCGTGGCCATCTCTTAGAGCCAATTCACAAGCAGCACAGCAGAGCCTACACTTGGACACTTACAGTGACAGACAGAAGACAGTTGCTAGCCACGCAAGTACTAACACCTCTGGCTGGAAGCAGCAGAGTAGGTGGGAGACAAAGGTGAGTGAAGAAACCAGGGGCCATATTCAAAAGATTTCACAATTGGTGGGGCACGTGTGCTGCCGACCCAGAAAGGAGGCCTGTCAGGGCTGGTGTGTGCTGGCAGAGCATCAGCCTGCAAAAAGGAGCTTTCATTTCTCCTTCCTCGCTGCTCTCCAAACCTTAGGTCAGACTTGAATGTGGGGAACAGGGGAGAGGCTCTCTATTGTGATATTAAGATTTAGGTTTAGATTGAAGTCAATGTTTTAATACAGAAAATGAACCTTTCCAAACTCTTGGGCCTGTTCGACGTGACGTCTGGAGGAGGGAAATTTCTATCTTACAGAGCTTCTCAAAGCACTGGTGGGCGAAATTAAAGCTAATGCTCATGGTACTCCACTGAGTTCAGCAAGCTTACTAAATGACTTACATGTCACAAATTTGTTTTTATAAAATAATCAAGAGCTATAGAGGAAAAAAGTTTGACATGACCTTGGCTAGCATTCTGTAAGTGAGACATGGAACCGAGGTCCATGCAGGTGAAATGATCTGGCCAAAGTCGTGCACACAGTTCAATAGGGGAAACACCCATGAAAACACTAGAATGAATACAGGGTTTCTGGAGCAAGGTCAGACTCCCCGTTTACGAAAGGAATGACATGTTGAACTGTTTAAAGTTACACAACACACATACGTGATTTCTCCTGTAAACAATGGGAAAAGGATAATTTATTGTAGCCCCCAGGACTAAACAAGATTTTTGGTAAGACTCTAAAGAAAGTAAAGATAAAAGGAGGAAAAGCTTTATCTTATATTGTTACAAGTTCACTCAGTTTTGGAGGAAATGCTGAGGGCTAGCAAACAGCCAGCAGAATCCAATTATTAAAGAAAGGAACCAGAGCCATCCCAGAGAATGAGAGACCAGTTAGAGTAATAGTGATCTCCAAGGAATGATCAGCGAAAATATTTTGGAGGATCCAGTAGGATTGGAAACAAGCCTTTTAATCAAACTAAGCCAATATGGGAAAGAACGGCTCATGCGTGGAAAATGTTGTTCTTAAGGAGAAGACTTTTTTCTTCTTTTTTAAATTATTGATGGAAAACACTTCACTTCTCTTTAGTTTGTGTTTTCCCATGGTGCTGTACTTTGATACATGACATCATCTCTTTTTATTAAAGAAAAAGTTCTTGCCTTGGGGATAGGTCTCCTGTTTTGGAGAAATTTAGGAAGAAAAAGCAGCAGTTGTAAGAACTAACTGGACAATTAGAGCTTCTCTCATGGAGGTCACATTTTAATGCAAATATACAATCAATTGAAAAAAAGTAGTAAACTGTTGTGCAAAATCTAGAGTGCAAGTAAAGAGACACCGGGAATTCCAAGTGAGGCTGAGAGAGAGGATGAGTAGTAATTTTAAAGAGTAGTCATCATTGACATAGAAAGAAATATGGCAGGAGAGCCTGGATTCTGATCTGGAACAACAAGTACATGTGGCATGATCCTTGGTTATGTTTTTTCTGCCACATCAAAAGAGCAGCAGAGTTTCTCTTACAACGTCACTTCTCCCTGCCACACAGCTAGATGCTGATGAGGTGGCTGGTGGCATCTGAGCAGGTTAGCCTAGGCAGTTCCTGTTTCTTGAATGAAACGTGTATGGGGAGCACCTATGCCACCACTAACGAATTACTGCTCAGTTTGCTTGCGGGTCCTCACAGCTTCATTGATGTTTTGTCAATAAAAATGTTAGTGTTCTCAACAGCTGGAAGATATGATAGGCACTGGTCCAGAGTTAGTCCGTGGTTCTCAATTCTAGCTGCACATAAGAACCATCCAGGGAGCTTTGAAAAATGCAGATGCTAGGGCCCAGGGCCAGAGATGTTGATTTAATTGGCCTCCAAGGGGCCAGGTATTAGTATTTTTAGATGCTGCCCAGTGTCACTGAATGCAGACAGAGCTAGGGCCCCAAAGGTGTGCCAGGCAGCCTGCAGGTACTTTCAAAGGAATGTGTTGTGGGATTTAATCTCACAACACTACCACAAAGGCATTGGGGATTCTCATTTTGCAGAGAAGAAGACTGCATTTCTGAGAGAGGCCATGATTTTCCCAAAGCCGCACCACCAGGGTGTAGAAGGGTGTATTTCATATGTGACATCATATTCAGAAACTGTGGGTTGGAAAAACTAATTCAGTTCCACTCAAACAAAATGGTTTATGTGTGAAACACTTTTCCACCATCTGTACCTCTGAAAATAGAGTGGCAACTTCCATTAGAGAACTGTAGAAAGTTTGACCCCAAATGAGCAACTGATAAAAAGTGAAATTAAATAACATACCCAGTTTTAGAGAGGTGATCCTAAAATAGGTATCTTAAAATTATTTCTATTATTTGCTTTTATATTTATACATTTCACAGGACAGATTCAGCAAACTTGGTTTTTTAGTGTTTGAAACAGCATTTTTTTTTCATTATTTCTGAGCAAGATAAATCCAGGAAGCCCTAGAAAGTTCTTGCAATAGGTTTTTCTTCCTGATGGTAACACTTGAGTAGAGTAAAATATTGATAAAACAAAACTTGCTTTTATTAAGAGATTTTGAATTATTGCTTTAGCTATAAATAAACTACAAATATAGAGGGCATGAGTACATTGACTTAGACAAACATGACTGCTCCCCATATTATGGCCTCATTGCATGCCTGTACATATGTGAATCTTTGTACATAAAATGTCTCTTTTTCAATTGAAAGGTAATTTTTATGTGTGATAAAAGATACAGAAGATAAAAAAGGGATGATAGTGAAAAGAAAGCACACTTGACAGCTTAGAACCATCGCTTCCCAGACTTACTCTCCAGAGTTAAAGCTTTTTACCAGGTTTGCCTTTTGTTTACGTGGCTATCTTGCTAGCAATGCTTCATGCCTCTCCATACATACAACACATGAATTTCTCATTTTACATGAAGAGCAGCATAGTGAAAAGTTACACTGTTCTGCATCTTGTTATTTTCACTGAGTAGTATTTCTTGGGGGTCATTCTCTACCAGCACATATAGACCAACTTTGTTGTTTTTAGTGACTACACAGTGTTTGATTGTATGGATTCACCATAGTTTACTTAAGCAGTAGCCACTGAGGGACATTTATGAGTTGCAAGTTTTTGGTGTTATAAACAATACTGCCATATGCTCTATGAAGTGTTTGTGCCAACTTACACGTCAGCCAACAATGTACGCATGTCTGTTCCCCTACACTTTGGTCAACTCTCTATTATTACATTTTAAAATTATTATCTAAACCCAAGGTGAGAATGCTTGCTTATTGTTTTAATTTCTGTCTAGTACATTGAATAATAGTGGTTTTGCATTCATATCTAAAAAGCGGTTTCTATTTCTTTTTCTGTGAACTGCCTGAACCTGCTTTTATCTTTGGGAAGAGCGTAAAGATAAGCAACAATGCAAATACCCATGTACCTACAATCTGGCTTCACAGGTAGAACATTATCCGTGCCTTAAAAAACCCCGTGGATGGTTCCCATCTCCTTCTCACCACTCAAAGGCAACCACCATTCTGAATGGGATCTTCTATTCTCCTGCTTTTCTCAATAGCTTTATGATATCTGAATCCCTAAACACTACATCATTCAGTTTTGTATGCTCTTGAAGTTTATACATATGAGATCAAACTATGTGTACATATTTGTGACTGATTTTTTTTCACTCAAAAATATTTTTACATTTATGCATGTCTAATATGAATATTGGTGTCTTTTAAGTATTCTGAAAAATCCTCAGGTATTAGCTTTTCAAAAGTTACATTCCCCATTCTACAAGCCCTCATCCTATCTCTGTCTTTTAATTTCTTTTTAATATTTTCCATTACTTTATTTCTTTTTATTTATTTATTTTATTTATTGATTGATTGATTTTATTTTGAGGAAGATTAGCCCTGAGCTAACATCTGCTGCCAATCCTCCTCTTTTTGCTGAGGAAGACTGGCCCTGAGCTAACATCCATGTCCATCTTCCTCTACTTTATGTGTGGGATGCCTACCACATCATGGCTTGCCAAGCAGTGCCATGTCTGCACCAGGGACCTGAACCTGCAAACTCCGGGCCACCAAAGCAGAATGTATGCACTCAACCGCTGCACCACCAGGCCGGCCCCATACTTTATTTCTTTATGTTACATTTTAGAAAAAAAAATGCATGCATATTTTAATATACTAAATCTCTCTTCAACTATTTAGTCTGCTCTTTAATTATCTTTTAAATTTTTTGAATCCATTTTTAAAATTTCTAGAATACATGTTTGCTTCTTTTCATATTTCTTCTTTTTTTACAGGTTTTTCTTTGCTTACATTTTAAGACTTTTAATATTTTAAAGTGTAGCAATACAATTATTTTATAATCTTCATTTGATAATTCTGATATCTGAAGTCCTGCTAAATCTGGTTCTCCTCTCTGCTATTTATTCTGACTGTCACACATGGTGCCTTGAACTCTGCTATTATAAATGGCATCTTTTTTACAATTCGCCTTCTAATTGTTAGTTACTAGTGTACAGAAATATAATTGATGCTTGTTTTGTATACTGATTTTTATCCAGTGTCCTTGCTAAATTCATGGAGTAATTCTAATTCTTTAACTATACAGTTTTGGGATTGTTACACACACAATCATTGTAAATAATGACAACTTTCCAATATTCCTTCATTTAAACCTTTAATTATACCTTTTATTTATTGTCTTGCTTAATATCATTATCTACGATCTCTAAAGCAATATTAAACAGAAATGGTAATACCAGGCATCTTTATCTCACTCCTAATCTCAGCTGATTATCTTTCAATATTTCATCATTGTCTATTTTTGCTATAAAGTATTTATAGATACCTTTTAATTGATTAAAAAACTTTCTTTATCACTAATTTTCTGAGAGGTCTTTCTTCTTTTATTATGAAAGAATTCTTAATTTTATTAATTTTTTTGCATCCTCAGAAACATAAAATGATTTTCAGTTATTAATCTAAACCTATCTAGATTGTGATATATTATTATTTTTATATAATGTTGGAGTCAATTTGTTGATTTTTGGTTCAGGAATTTTGTATCCATGTTCATAAAGGAATCGGCCTGTAATTTTCCCTTCTTGTTATGACATTTTTAGGTTTGGTATCAAAGTTCTGCTGGTCCACAAAAATTATTTCAGAAGTATTTCCTTTGTTCTATCTTTCACAAGAGTTTTTGTAACTTTGGCTATTTTCTTCTTTGGTAGGATTCACGGGGCGGCCATCTGGGCCTGCAGTTTGCTTTGTGGAAACATTTTTCAAAACATTTTCATTGAGGTATAATTTACATACCATAAAATTCACTCATTTTAAATGCAAAGCTCAATGATTTTTAGTAAATTTACAAAGTTGTGTGTGCAGCCATCATCAAAATACAATTTTAGAATATTTTCATCACCTCAAAATATTTCTCATGCCAATTTGTAGTAATTTTTATTCCAAACCCTCAGTTTTCATGTGTTTATTTAGTAATTATATATCTTCTCTGGAGCAATCTCTATTCAAATCCATTGCCCATTTTTAAATTGGGCCACTTGTCTTCTTATTATTAAGTTGTCAATGTTCTTTTTTATGTAATCTGGATACAAGTCCTTTATCAGATATATGATTTGCAAATATTTTTTCCAAATCTGTGGTTTATCCATGCATTTTCTTAAGGATATCTGTTGAAACATAAAAGCTTTTGACTTTGATGGAGTCTAATTTATTAATTTTTCTTTTTTTAAAAGATTGGCACCTGAGCTGACAACTGTTGACAATCTTCCTTTTTTTTTTCCTATTTTTTTCTCCCAAAAGCCCACCAGTACATAGTTGCGTATTTTTAGTTGTGGGTCCTTCTAGTTGTGGCATGTGGGATGCCGCCTCAGCATGGCCTGAGGAGCGGTGCCATGTCCGCACCCAGGATCTGAACCAGCAAAAGCCTGGGCTGCTGAAGCGGAGCGCACGAACTTAACCACTCAGTCACAGGGCTGGCCCCCTAATTTTCTGTTTATAAATCATGCTTTTGGTGATGTATCTAAGGAATTTTTGCCTAACTCGAGGCCACAAAATTTTCACCTTTTCTTCTAAACGTTTTATAGGTTTAGCTCTAGGATTTAAGTCTGTGATCTATTTTGAGTTAATTGTGTCTGGTGTGAAGTAAGGGTCTAAATTAACCTTTTTATGAGTGTAGATGTCTAATTTTAAATTAAAAAGGTTGGAAACACCAAATGTCGGTGAACATATGAAACAAATGGAACTTGCATAAATTATTAGTGGGAATCTAGAATGGGAGAATCAATTTGGAAAAATATATACCAGTTTCCTATAAAATTTCATCCAAGCAATTCCATGTTTACCCAAGACAAATGAAAACATATGTCCACAAAATAAATTATACATGAATGTTCATAGCAATATTATTCATAGTAGCCCCAAACTGGAAATGGCTGAGATATTTGTCAATAGAAGAATGGATAATCTGTGGTATATTCATATAAAGGAATATACTATGCAAGAATAAAAAGGGAAATAAATCTCATTACTTGTAACTACATAGTGAATTTCAAAAACATTACGCTTAGTGTAAGAGATCATACACAGCCAAGTGCCTATTTTATGGTTCCATTAATAAGAATTTCTAGAAAAGGTGCTAATCTATGATGACAGAAAGTCAGAACAGTGTTTGTCTCATGTTAGAAAGGGGTGAATATTGACTTAGAAAGAGAGCGAGAAAACTTTCTGGAGTGATAGAATGTTTTGTATCTCGATAGGGGTTTCAAATACTCTGATGTATGTATTTGTCAAAACTCAGTGGATACACACTTAAGATCTTTGTATTTCACAATGTATACATTTTATCTCAAAAGGAGGAAAACTATTGAAAGATTAACTAAACTCTTGTTAAAGATATACATGCTGAACTTTGAGACGCAATAAGTATAAGATGGATTAATGGACTGATAGAGTCATGACTGAATTGATCAATACGTATTAAAGTAAGTATAGTAAAAAGTTAATGACAGAATCTAGGTGGTAGGTATGTGGATAATCATTGTAAAAATTTTTAACTTTGCTACATGTTTGAAAATTTCTTTAATAATATATCTGGAAATAAAGAAAATCATGCATTCCACTCTTTCCTCAAGTCTGAAACAGCTTATTTTCCTGCCACAGAAAGAAGGGAGAAATCTTGGATTCACTTCAAGACATGTCCCAGAGAGGGCCTTTCCTCTTCCTCAGACACTTATCTGTACTGCAGGATGAGAGGATGTGAACCTTTAGTCCACATTTCGTCTAAATTAGTTAATCTACTTAGGGTGGCTCCTTTGTTTAATCACGATAATATCCAGGGGACTTCAAAGCATATCTCACTTAATTCATCCCTTTCACTTATTGAAGCCAGTGAAAAACATTTTTTGAGGAATTTACTGTCTTCGTTTCAAAATTTTCGGTTATGGAGTTATCGTGTAGAACACACAAAAGCCCCCATAATCCAAAGGAGATGAAGTTATTGTCTCTGTTCACTTTGTTTCTGTTGGTTCAAATGATTCTCCTCTCCATTTCATCAATCACAAAATGTTTTTTGAAAGCCTTCCATAAGCCAGGTTCTAGGGCCACAAAATCAAACAACTGATCATATCCTTGATGAATTTAAAATCTACAAGGTAGAAGACTCTTATGCTTTTCCCTGTAATTTATTGTTAAAATATTAAATCTCTAAATGAAATATATTCTCCACAAAACCTTCATACTAATGTTATAAATGTTTTCATTTTTCCACATTGAAATTTGTTTATGTCATTATTTACATTTTTACATAATTTCTAATTTTATATACTTGACTTTATATCAATAACATTTACTTACATATATTACCCTGGAATGACCTCTTGTTTTATGGTATGAGAGAGACCAGGAAACAGGGCAATAAAGATGGCCACAAGCAAGTTCTTTCAACAAAAAACCAAGCAGAATGTTGTGTAGACTTCACTTTCCAGGAACTGGCAGCTTTCTCACTCTTATCTGTGGGAGAGCTAGGCATGTTTGACTTTATTACTCTCATTTTTCTACATTTCCTAAAACGGCTACAGAAATAGAAGCATTTGTAATTGTAAGCCCTGTGAATATGTAGCAAATGTCAGGTTTCTTTGAAATGTATTGGTATACTTAGTTATTTTTCAGCTATTAAAACTAAAGGGAATAAATAAAATAACCTCTCATTTTAACAGAGAAAAACTGTATAGCTTCTTTAGTAAAATGCTATCATGACTTACTTTTTGTTGATTCTCCACGAGAAGGAAACTCAAAGGTACTGATCAGAATTCATGAGTCTAGAGGGTACAAAAAAGGCTTGTGAATTGAGAGTTTGTCTTGGAGAGATCTAAACACTTATAATCAATTCTTAATTACTTAGCTTCTTGTCTTTATTTGCTTTTTCTCAAAAACAAATGTTATTTATTCCAGAGATGGACAGCTGGGTTTGTGGAATATGTGTGAAGCATTGCTTGGGTTGGAAATCTTACAGATCAAGTAATATTGTCACAGTATCTGTTGAACCAGTAGTCCTCTGAAATGGAGCAGAAGCTATGAATGGCTTTGTCTTCATAATTTCTGAAAAAAAATAATACACTCATGTCTGAAAGCAGGTCTTTTTATTATCAATTTATAGATGTGATATTAGATAGTATTAGTCCAAGACAAAACTTAATCTGAAGGCAATTTGTTTAACATGGTTGGTATTAGGCTAGATGAGTAGCAAAACTCAACAAGGATTTTGTCTACTAGCAGGAAAGATCTCAAACAAAAAAACGAGTAGAGGTGACGTTACAGAAGTAGACACAGCAGGAATTAGAAGTAGGGATGAGGTTAGGTGTGCTATTTCTGAATGTGTCTTAGAAGTCCTCAGTTGAGTTGGAACCCATGTGTCAAACCAGAGGAGGACTCTTGAGTTTGGGTCTAGTGAAGCATTGAGGCAGATAAAGGCAGAAGGTTGGAGAAAGGAGGAAAAACAGATGCCACTTCATTTATTCATATGACACATTTTTACTAGGAGCTTGTTGCAGCTGACGCTGCATCTCCAATGGTGAGAAATTTACCCATAGTCTTGGTAGCAATCGGTCTTGGCAAAATTTGAGAAGAGCTTACTAAGTGAATTATTTACATAGGTTTGAGCAGGGTTTAAGGAAATCAGCAAGGGACACTGCTGGACTCCAAGGCTAGTAACAGTGAGAAACCATTGTCACCTTAAAGGGAAGGGGTGGTTGCAGTGAGAGGGCTATCTGATAGGAATGGTGGCATTGGGTTCGAATGTGTAGCCAAACCATGATGACCTAGTATAAACAGGATAAAATCTCCCTCTCACTTCCTTCCTGTTCTTCAGTCACCTGAGAATGCCTCCCACTGGCCATACCCAACTGGAAGTGAGAAGACAAAGGTGGCTGCTGATATGGGTCAGCCTCTTGGAGCGGAGAGTAGAGTGAAGAAGGATGCACAGGGGATACGGGCGAGTATCAAGTGGAAGATAACCAGCAGAGTTCCTCCTCTCATGGAGCTTTCATTTTAGGGCAGTGGTTCTCAACAGGGGGAGATTTTGCTCCCTCAGAGGCCATTTGGCAATGTTTGGTGACAGTTTTTTAATTGTCATGACTGAGGGGAGGGGTGTTACTGTTATCTTGTGTGTAGAGGACAGGTATGCTGCTAAATATCACACAATGCACAGGACTGCACACCTACCCTCTCACACACACCCACAAACACACAAGCACAGAATTGTCAAGCCTGAAATGCCCATAGTGCTGAAGTTGAGAAACTCTGTTTTAGTCTAGAGTTTAGTGTAGGGAAAAAAATATTTGTCAAATGATCACATACGTGATTATAAAATTATAAACTATGCAGCATCCTATGAAAGAAAGTCACATGCTGCTCTAAGAACACAGGGTCAGAGGAGGCTTCCTTGAAGATATGAAGATTAAACTAAGATTTAATCAGAGATGAGTCAACCAAGAAAGAGGAGGGGAAGAATAATCTGGGCAGAGGAAACATCATATGCAAATGCTGAAGGCAATAAGCAGAATAGAATCTTCCAGGAAAAGAAGGAAGATGGGTGAGCTGGAATGCAGAGAGAAATGGAGAGTGTGGTACAAAACCAGCTTGCTTGGCCAGAGCCAGATCTAGCAGGGAAGTGGGGACCACTTACGGAATGAAGTGTTTTTGAGCACACACATAGCGGCCAAAGAAAACAGGAGCCAAGTGGACACTTATCATAAAAGGTAAGTCAGGATCAGCGAAACCTTGCCACTGTTAGGATGGTGGCCCTTTAGGACAAGATGGATGAATAGTAATTAGAATAGCTTTTCTCCTCATCCCACCCAAGAGGCAAAATGGTGTGCAATTAAGAGGATTCAATATTTGGAGCCAAATTGCCTGGGCAAAAATTCTGTCTGACACCCATTATCTGTGTGACCATGGGCAAGGTAAACTCTTTGAGCCTGTTTCCCATCTGAAAAGATAGGATAATAATGGTGTATTCTTCATAGGTTATGAGAAAATGAGATAAGTTAAAAATAGAAAGAGTTTAGCACGGTGCTTGGCACATAGTAAAATTTAATTATTAATAATATTATTATTACTCTGGTTCTTGTTGTTCTAGAGGAAGTGTCAGCAAGTGATTGCAGGCCAGTCAAATTCAGTGGCTGCCTGTTTTTGTAAATAAATTTTTATTGGAACATATCTATGCCCTTTGCTTGTACATTGCATCTGTGGCTGCTTTCACAATACAACGGCAGTTAAGTAGATGGAACGTGGACTGCATGGCTCACAAAGCTCAAAATACTTCTTATCTGGCTGTTCTCAGAATAAGTTTGCAGACCCCTGTTCTAGAGGGTTAGGCACTGCTTGCCTTGTGGGACTTACCCATCCTGGGTTCCTCCAGTAGTTTTCTGATGACACTGTGGCAACTCTCTTTAGATATTCTCAGTCTTTATTCTACTTTCTAAAAATGCATTTGCCCTCTATTCCCAACTAGCTACCAGTACTTCTGTTCTCTTTTCTGGTCTACCTTAATGAGAGTTTCTTATGAAAGCCTCTTACTCTACCAACTTCTCTAATTGTTGGTTAAAAATTCTTGGTAAAACTACTCACCTTATGACCCTGTTGTGGTTATTTACAAGTGTGATGCTGCAGTCTTACGCATTGTCAACCAGAGATTGGTCCCACGTGCCACCTGCTCCTACCTAGTTGATGGACCTGCTCCCTGGTGGGAGTCACAAGAACCAGGCCAGGCCACTTTTGCCCTGAGGCAAGTCTGCCCACTGAATGACTGAAATAAAGGACAGTATCTGCAGTTCCGGGGGACTTACTATGTGCCAGACATTATTCTAAACATATCAAATGGATGATGTCATTTAATCCTCACTTACCTCAGCTTACCCCCATTTTGTAGATTCGGAATCTGAGGTTCAGAGATGAAGTGCTTTGTCCAGGTCTCCCTGCTGGTCAGAGGCCTGAGCCCAGCCAGGGACTGTGGAGCCCCTGCTCTTAATCTCCTCCCTTTCAGAGCTGATGGCGCATTCTAGGCACAGTCCCTGGACCAGGATGTCACCTGATCTGAGGAACAGAATGGAATATGAGAAGTAAGGAGGACTCAGGAGCACAGACCACCAGTCTGGTCTCTAGAGGGTTAAATCCTCATGGACACAGAAGTCCTGACATCCAGAACCTCCATCTAGACTGCAGATTAAGGCAGCATGCCAGGAAAGCCCTCAAGATGGAGGCAAAATTTAGCCTCAGCCCAAGAGGTTTCTACACGCTTTCAGGAAAAAAATCTCCAAGAATAGCTAGCTTGTAGCCCAGAGCCTGGAGAATATAAATGGAGTTATTTTTCTGGGTTGAGGTGCACACACCCACACACATGTATACATACACACATGTACACACACACACGGAAAGCAGTACAGTGCTAATATCTCCTTTGAACTGTGATGAAGACAGTGGCATTCAATTATTTTCATTTCTCCAGGAGAACCACATATATTGCTCTGTGCAGAGAAACTCATTTGAACTAGTCAAATAGAGGAAAATGAATCTTTCCGCTTCTGCTTCCCTGTTGTGCCTACTGATGGCAATTTGTACACAGGTTTATCCCACATGCTGCTTGGAAATGCCACTAACACTGGCTTGCAGTTTATCTTTCCAGGCCTCAGAAATGCTGGTCACAGATTTTTTGGACCTAAAGATGAGGGTGATTAATTTTGTGAACTTATGCCATGTTTTTATCCTGTCACTCTGGTAAAACTTTAAAAGCTTTTGTTGAAAGGATGGCTCTCTAGCCCCCAGTCATGTGAACCTGTATTTAGTTAAAGTACAATGAATCAGTGGGGCTGAGACGTGTTTATCCAGCAGTTGACTAGGCACAAGGGGAAGACCACCTGCATAATGTGGTCCCTCCTTGAAGGTTCTTGTGACATCATTGGAGAGGAAATCGCACCTATAACATAAACAGAGAACTGTCGGGTACGGAGCAGAGTGATACTGAATATAAAGGTGGTATAAGTTTAGAGAAAGACATCAGACAATAAAAGTTTACTTTTTAATGTTTGTGGAGGTTTTCATTTTAAACAGCAAACATTTATGGAGAAAAGGCAACTCAGGGAACAGGAATGCACACCAACTTTGGTAAGCGGTAGTAGGATATCTGTTATTCTAATCGTGAATCCGTATACATTTCCCCCAAATAGCAATTAAAGGTTTCCATGCCTCCCACTACTGATTTTGTCAGCTATAAGTGGCTTTGCCATTTTATTGGTTCTAGTTCTGTTTTCTTCTGGTGTTAGAATCTCCTCATATTACTGTTTTACAATTTTGTGTTTCCTGTTTAGATACTTTAAAAAAGAGAAATTCCAGCACAGGCTGGGGTTTACCTAAGCGGTTTATATCAGAGGCAAAACCATGAACCTCCAGGTGTATCCAGTTCCTTCAAGTTGTCAGAGGTGAGTGAGGAGCTGTAAGATGCAAATAGCAAGTTGAGCCTTAAAATAAGCTGGGAGAGAGGCTGCCCTGTGACCTAGCATATTGCAGGTTCTCGTGATTCCTTCCAGCTCTCCAAGCTGCAATCCACGGGGCTCTTAGATAGAAGACCCTCTGTGTTACTTAATCTCCCTCACGTACCACGGACCCCAACAATTCTTGAGGCGATTGCTACTTTTCAATCTAGAAGGAAACCAGAAGAAACAAACTTCTCATTCTAGAAGTTTACATAATGCTCTCAAAAATGAGAACTAAAATTTGCTTACATAAAATAATTAAGATCCAATACTTTTTAAAGAAAAAAACCTCTCTAAAATGTACTTATTCTTAAAAGAAAGACAACTGACACTTTGTTCTATGTTTGTAATTACTTAAAGGAACATAGTCATTTCTCTGCAAAAATTACTCTATCTTTTGATTAAAAAACAACTAAATACGGATTCATGGATCAAATTGATAAAATTCACTATCTAAACATTTCTTAGGGCCAATACACCCTGATTTCAAAAATAAGAAAAAAATATTCACAACACATATGATTTCGTTTAGCTTTGAATTTCCTATCATTTAAAGAGCTATTATAAATCAATAAGGAAACAAAAACTAAATCCATAGAAAAAAAAGAAAAAAGACATGAATAAATAATTTGACAAAAAACTACAAATAGCATAGCAAAATATAAGTAGATGCTCAATTTCACTCATAATTTAACATTAAAAATTTAAAACAACTGTGAAATACTATTTTCACTTTCATTTTGTTAAAAAATGGTAATACACATCATCGGTAAAAATGAACAATTTCAAACAAGGTTAATAAGAATGTATGTTGGTATAATCTCTTTGAAGCACAATTTAGAAATATCTTTCAAAATTTTAAATTCAGATACTATTTGACCTGCCAATTCCATTTCTAGGAATCTGTCCTATGGATATGCCCAACACGTTTATGAAAGATATGTGTTCATTGTTATTAGTAATAAGAGTTTAGACACATTCATGAATATCCATTAATAGGAAACTGATTGAATAAATTATAGTATATTCATATAATGAATTACTTTACAGTAATTTTTTTAAATGAGGCACTTCCCTAAGTCCTGATAAACTGACATAAAACTCTTTCTAAGATATATTATTAAGAGAAAAAAGAAAGCTGTAGAAGAAGGTCACACAGTGCTCAATAATCTGCATAGAAAATTCCAGAAAATATACCTAAGAACCAATAACAGTAGTTCCCAGTGGGACAATGTGGGATGGGAAGGATAATTATTTTTCACTTGTTTCACTATTTTACATGTACATTTCCTACTTTAATTATAATAGTGAAATCTAGTGAAGATTGAGTAAAGCGTACCATGCCAGCATGGATAGTCTGACTTCTACAGGCCTTTTACATTAATGTTCCTCTGAGAAAAGTAGGGGAAAAACACTTAGCTTAAATATGTAAAAAGGAAATTACATGAAAAATGAACAGATAGATGAGCATCCAGGATGCGCTTCACTTTCATATCCAGACTTAGAGCGTTTCACAAGTATCTTCAGACAGGCAATATGTTCTCCAGTCTCACTAGCGAGCTCATTTTTATGTGATTCATACCAACTCCTCACATTGGGTTAAAAGAGCACAATTATGGCTAAAGGATTAATAGAAACACTCCTCAAAATTTTGTGACTATAAAAGGCAGATGTACAGGATCGTCTCCTGTGTTGCCAAATTGTTGTTTAGGTCTGGTTTACACAGGTGTTTAATAATTTGCCCCGCTGCCATTAATTGCGATGTGTTTTCTTTTCCTCACTGCACTAATATGCAGCAATTTAACATTTTCATAACACAGGCTTAGCATATGGTAGGTACTTGGTTTACTTGACATTTTGCTTAAGCTGTTTAAAGGTTGGTGGTGGTTTTTCTGAAGCAGTGCTAATTCGTAGGAGTTGAAACATCCCTGTGGCTTCATGGTCTCTGCTTTCCTCCCCACTGAGGTTTCCACCGAATTCATAAGAACCAGCCATTTATTGAAAGCTCATGACTATTCATGAAATATTCACTGCTAGTGGCCTTCCAAAGAGTCTTCTTTCAGTGAGAGGCATTTTAAATGCCCCCAGATGAATATATGTAGGTTGCATAGCTCCCACTTGTTTTCCTCTCAGCGTCGACTTCTAAATTAACTTCAGCTGGTTTCCAGTCTATAGCCTGAAAATATACTGAGTCCAAATTCTGTGTTTTTCCCCTCATTTTCAATGAGGGCAAAAAACCAGTGCGTTTGGATTTCATACTCACAGGTCCTTTTGTCTTATTGAATAAATTTGAGTTGAATAGTCCCAGGCCACAGAACTCCCTCTCTTTCTCTCCCTCATTCCAACTGTAAGCTACACACCCAAGATGAGCTTCATGGACAGAAAATCATGTACATAATGAATATTTTAAAAATGCTTTCTTGCCAAAACAGGGCCTTTTGATGTTATGGTTCTGTTCATATTCTCTCTCCCTTTTGGAATTCAATATCAGAATCAATAACGGATCATATCTACTTAACATTCTTTGTCCAGAAAGCTAACATATATAATTCAGTACCAATTTTCACGAAATAAAACCACTGTCCTTGTGAAAGGCAACTAAAAACTAATACGTGGATTTTAAATAGAATTCTAGTTCCAATCCAAACTGTGAAAAGTGAAGCAATACATTGAAAACAAAAAAAAGGCTTTATTGTCAGAACATACCTGGGAAGATATGAAACTATTTTTTTTTTCCTTCTCAAAGTGGTTACTTTTAAAAGGGGGTAAGATTCCTGCATAGTTGTGTGACTGCAATGGAACTGAATGAGAAACAAGGTGTTCGGGGGGCAATGAGCGTGGGTCAAATAAACAGCATTTCTTTTCACGATTAGGTCCTTTGTTGGAGGTCTCAGCAAAGAGGCCAAGTATTGAGTGTTCTTTGAATAAATATGTCTCTCGTCACAAGAATAACCGGGTCAACAGCCCCGAGGCACCGTCCTAGCAGCATCAGAAAGGCTGCGTGGCCAGTGACCACCAGGGAGAAGTTGTGTGAAAGTCTCAAGTGTTCTCAGTTTGCTAGGTTTTCATGAGTACACAAATTGGAAAGCAAAATAAAATAGCAAGATAAAGTAAAGTAAAATAAAATCAAAATAACATGAAAAATAAACCCAGACAAAACCTGCTGGGGGAAAAAGAGTCTCAATATATGGACCACCCAATAAGAACTGCTTATTTAAACAGAGGCGATTTTCAGAATCACTTTCCACAGTCTTAGACAATACCTGATTTTTATTTTTTCAGGTTCATAATCCCTTACCTAAAACTGATTTGGTCAGTTAAGTTTGGGAATTCAGAATGTTTCAGGTTTTACCATGATACTGCAGGCCACACACATATATTAGGTAATGATCCTTAGTGTGTCCCAAAGCAGCGCCCCCTAATCAAACACATTGAAAGTTTTACAATGAGCCCAGCCCCGTGGCCGAGTGGTTAAGTTTGCGTGCTCCCCTGCGGCCGCCCAGGGTTTCCCTGGTTTGGATCCTGGGTGCGGACTTAGCACCGCTCATCAGGCTATGCTGAGGCGGTGTCCCACACAGCTCAACTAGAAGGACCTACAACTAGAATATACAGCTATGTACTGGGGTGCTTGGGGGACAAGAGAAAAAAAGAGCAAGATTGGCAACAGATGTTAACTGAGGGCCAATCTTTAAAAAAAAAAAAGAACGTTTTACAATGAACAGCATAGATATCCACATTTAGATGTGAGATAAATAGAGTCCAAATGGGGTCATATCAGTTCAAGTCGGGTTTTGCCATTAAAGAAATATGCTGCTGTTAAAAAAACTTAATTTTCAGAGTTTCTGTATTTTATAATTTGGATGAGGGATAATGGAATTGGCTTAAACTGGCACTATACAGCATGCAAGATTATGTAAAAGCCTTTTTCAATGTCACAAACAAAATTAATTACCTAGTTTTCTTTTCCCCTAACTTGGAAAAACAAAACTGGTAACGAGTTACACTTCAGGAAGAACACAATGAATCAGAGGCATTGGCAGCAACAATTTCAGCACATCACTCAAACGGGATTCTCTGTTCTAGACGCTGGGAAAACACAGGGGTTGGAAAGCCCCATCGGCTGTTTTGAGCTGGGTACCATTTTTGTGAAAAAGTTAAGCCCCATGCTTCCCACTGAATCTGTGAGCTTTACCCAACGTAATTGAAATTTGAACTTGAGGGTTAAAGTATGGCCAGGACACAGGGGGTTATGTTGCCATTAGTGATCATTGTTCTAGTTGCTGCCCATCTGACGTTGTTAGAAACTATCGGCTAGGTTTAGAATGGTGACAATTTTAATGAACAATGTTGGATTCAGTGTTTCTGGTGACCTCATTGATTAAATGGAATCAACTACACGACAGAAACTCGTTATTAATTAGCCAAAAATGTTAAAAAGAGATGCTGGCTTAAGAAATGTAAAACATAATAAAAATTATCTGTAGAAATGGGCTGCTTGAGGACGAGAGAGAGGAGAAGACTTCACAGGTCTCTACAGTTATGTAAATTAGACCTGCTTAGTTTCTCTTTGATGGTTTGAACGTGTCGATTGTTGCCTTCTGATAGTGAAGCGAAAATACTGGACTGCAGTGGAAAGCCCTGTTCAGAACACAGGGTACTTTTAAGACCCAGTGGAAGTGGGAAACTTCCCAGGTAAATGTGCTTGGGAAGTCCCCACATGTCCACATGACAGAGATCAGTGAACCTTGTTAGTGAAACCCACCCTCTCCCCCGACAACCTTTAGCCTTTACATAGATGCGCCTGACATGCAAAGCTGTTGTCCCTAGACCTTCTTTTAGACTTTCCTGACAAACAACCATCACTTCCTGATATGCAAGCCTCTGCTTTGTTTCTGTATGAGTGTCTAACTCCCATCTTCCCCACCCTCCCCGCCCACATCATCTTGATCTGGTTTTGGGTATTTAATATCTTCAAACTTATTTCTGCTTAAGCCAAAGTTTTAGTCCCTACTGGTCATCAGTCTCTGCCATCTTTCCCAAATGTCTGCATTAACTCCCATAGTAAAGGAAAACAAGCTAGACCCCAGGTAGATTCCATTACCCTCTGGCTCCACCTCTACCAGAGGCAGTGGGAGAATAGTTCTAGAACACGTAACGGAAAGCAGAATCTCTTGGTGCAAAGCCTGGCTTTCTCACTTACTAGTTGTCTAATCTCCAGCAAGCCACATCACTTCTCCAGACTTGAAATTCCTTTCCTTTGAAATGACAGATTATTGAGTTAAACTGCCACGTCTTCTTTCAACTCGAAAAGCTTATTGGCTTTTGATTCTTCCTTTTTTGGCAGACCTGCCGTCCCAGCCTCATTGGCCTGTCTCACTATGAAGTGACAGAGCTGTCCTTCCTGAATTGATTCCCTTCTTTTTCTATCAAGTTATTATCCACGTGCCCTTCCATGCCGGCTGTCCACCCTTCCTTTCCTGGCCTCTCCCCAACACTGATGAAGCGAAGACCACTTGTGCTTGTGCTCAACATGGAAGGAGAGTAGATATGAGATTACTTGTATGTTTTTCCTAAGCCAGGAGCTTGAGCAATAATGTTTACTCATTTCAGGCTTATGCTTGAGAAGTGGTCAAAAGAGTCATTTACCTGGCAAAACCGTAACTCAGTAGGAAACCATATTCATTTAAATTGTTTCTAAAAGACATGTCTTGCTTCTCAGCTCTTAATAGCACAATTTTGTTTTTCTGATTCTTCCTACGAGAGTAATTACTGGCACTTGGTGGGCTTACCTTTAGAAAAGAAAGGATAAGAGAATGAAACTTTCATAAAAATATATTTTGTTCTCTGGTATTATCATTATAAAACTAACAACTGAGAGTTTATTTAGTATTTGATGTTTGTGATTTGTTTTCTTTCTTTTTTTTCTCCCTGCCTGTCCCTACCCCTTACCTTGGACTTGAAAGGAAAATAGATAAGTCAATTAAAAACAAAAGCATTGGTATTTTAACCATATTTACTAATATAAATTTCATGTCAAACGTAAAATTTAAGCAAAACGGATAGATGTTATTTATGTAAATGATCCCCCAATGGCACTAGCATCTATGATTTTGTTATAAAATTCTGTTTGTTACAAAGTGTGTCATCCATGTTATAAATATGTTTTTTTGAACATATCACAACTAAGCATTTATTACACTTTTTAAGAAGTGAAGGAATTACTGTGATATTACAAAAGCTACATCTTTTTTTAAATGTAATATATGCTCTACGCTTTAAACAGTATTTTAAAATGTACAATCTCTCCAAAAGAAAATATTCAACTAAAGATAAGATAGATAACTTTTAATACAAGTAAAACATGACAAGATTTTAGAATTAAAGTTGTCAGATTTGGCACAGCACGATGTACAGAAATTTGCAAACTTCTGGTACAGAGCAGTATAATCTTTACTCTTGAGTGAGGCATTCAATAACACTTCAGTAATCTTCCACATATACATGTAAACTATTTAAATACCTTAATACCCCTAAAGTACTTGTTGACAAAAAAGAAGGTTCCCACTCGAGAAATTTGGGGAAAGAGAGATTCCGTCTGACGTATGTCCTCAAGAAAGAACCAACTGGAAAAGAGGCGTAGAGAGGCCTTAGGTAGAAGAAAGGAAAACAGCCAGTCAACTGCATTTTAACGGAAATAAAGCCACATGCCATTTTTAACACCTGAACAATTAGCCTGAAATCAGCTGGTACAGCGCTCACCAATTTAGAATCTGGGACAAAAGCGGAAATTATAATTTGGCAATTGCTTGAACATGTTGAGATCAGAAATTTACGCTTAGAGAAAAATTACCCCCAGGATTTAGTGTTCGGAATTTTGACCTTTAGAAGGTCCATTAATCTCTCCAGTACCCCATTTTTCAGTCAATGAAATGGGATATTTGCCAGCTATCCTACGTGAGATTTGTAATACGAATGCAAGTAAATCTTTTAGAACTATAGAGGAAAAAAATATAAGTGGGAAAACTATGGTCATTTCCTTTTAATTTCTTTTTTTGTTGTTTTAAAATATAGTCAAAGTGGTTCTTGCTTATTAAAGACAATTTAGAAAATAAATGTGATAAAAATATCCCAGGCCTTACATTTATAAGAATATTTCAAGTCTAAATGGGCCTCAGAGTCTTTTACCCTTTTGAGTAGAGGAAATCCACTTTTCCTCAGGGCTCCTTTCCCTAATTCCCTCTGGGAATCTCTGACATGGATGGGGATAGAAGGAGACTTGCGTTCTATGGCTCCCTGTCTGCCCTGCTTTCGGGGCTGGTGGTCCACTGTCTGCTTTCCTTCTGCTCCCAGAACTGCCAGCGCTCAGCTGCTGACAGCCTCACGTCTCCCTCTGTTCTCTTCTTCCTCCCTTCATCCTTCAGTGCCCTCAGGGGGAGTTTCTTCTAGAGTTTCTAACTTAACATCACAGACTCTCCTTCCTGGTACACGTACCTGGAGAATCCAAGGTGTTGCAGGACTGAGGCTGGGCGAGATGGTGTCTCCAAGTATGGTCCAGCCTCACCTGTGACATCATGCATGGTGGTGATTTTCCTCTCAGGAATTCCATTGTCTTTCCTTTCAGGGTAGCCTCTTGGGTGGTGACCTGGTGGCCAACAGGAACTTGGGTCATGTGATAGCCAACGAGGGCTGTTGCCCTGCAACGGACTGAGGAGTCTGTGCCACTAAAGATTGGGGTTTCCCTACAGCATTCTGAGACTGGAACCCACCTGGGCAGGGCCTGACACTTTCTTTTCCTTTTGTTCCACAAAACACGTGACCTGGGTCTAGTGAATCTGGGGAAATAGATGGGGCTGAACTGCTTTCTGTGGTTGAGGCTCAAGTCCTCTCTCACAGTGATCCTAGGCCAGAGCACTATTTGTATGATAGGAAGTTTCTGGAACAACCTTTAGGAGGACTATGCAGCTGCTCCCCACCCAGAACATACCCAGCTTTTCCTCCATTGCTGATCTAACATGATTTCCCTTCTAACAAAGCACGAGCCTGGGTTGTCCTTCCAACTCTTCTCGGTCTCTGCCTTCTACATCTAAGCTCTAAATGTTAAAGTTCCTTATGGCCTTTTCTTGGGTTATATTCTTTTCTCTCTCCTCACTCTTTCTCTAGGTGATCCCATCCATTCATAAGGCTTTTAGATATATCAATTTGCTGGTGACTCCTTAATATGTAACTCTAGTCAGACTTCTCTTCTGACCTCCAAGGTGTTGGTGGTTTTGAGGAGTAGGGGTGATGGAAGTGATCAAGTGCATCTGGATTCTTGATCTATTTTGAAAGTAGAGACAATGGAATATGGTAGTTGCTGTGAGAAAAAGACCCGAGTCAACAATAATGCTGAGGGTTTTTTTTTTTTTTTTGGTGAGGAAGATTGGCCCTGAGCTAACACCTGTTGCCAATCTTCCTCTTTTTGCTTGAGGAAAAGTGGCCCTGAGCTAACATCTGTGACAATCTTCTTCTATTTTGTAGGTGGGATGCCTCTACAGCAAGGCTTAGTAAGTGGTGTATAGGTCTGCATCCAGGAGCCAAACCCACGAACCCTGGGCCGCATAAGTGGAGCACACTAACTTAACTACTACTCCACCAGGCTGGCCCCTGTGCTGAGATTTTTGACTCAAGCAAATGGTTGAATGGAGTTCCTCTTTGAGATGGGGAAGACTGTGGGAAGAACAGGTTTGGCAGGGAACATGAAGAGTTCAGTTTTGAGATGTCTGTTAGTCATTAAAACAATGTTGGAAAGGCAGGTCTCCATTGGAATGAGGAGGTAGAAGAGACATCTGGGGGCTGTCAGCATAGAACTCACAGAAGAAGACAAGGTCACCAGCAGAATACTATAAATACATAAAGGATTTACATATATGTAACACATAATACAGATTTGTATTTTGGTAGTGTATGTAAAATATTTTATATTTATTATATTATATAAATATGTATATAAGTATAATATAAAGGCATATACTATATATATTATTAATATTTCCAAGTCTTTTGATCACATCTCACCATTACTTTTCAAAATGGCTGTATAATTTACACTCTCTTCACCTGTCTACAAAAATATCTATTTCTCCTAAAATGTTGTTTTTACTTAGGCATACATCCCAACTGGGTGTAGAATACCCAGAAACTGGTGAAGCACTATATTTACCCACAGGCCAAAAGATGGCACTTCTCCAAGATTCTGAGCAGGTCAGAGACATTTAGTCTCACTTGTACGAGAGGAGTAAAGGAATTTTGTCTTTCAGTTTAAAAGATGAACTCCAAGGGACCTGTCCTTGTTCAAATAGCTAGCTATGGTGAGAATCTGATGGAGATAGAGATGGCTGATACTTCTTGAAGAGTAAAGAGGAGAATCAGTCTCCCAGATGTTGCCACGTGGCAAATTGGGTCCGGTCCTTGCAGCAGTAAGAAAACCAGAAAATGAAACAAATTCCTTTAAGAAGATGGTATTCCATTTATGAACAGGTAACGGAGTTTTGTAAGCCCACATTTTTGTTATGATTACACCAGCTATTGATAAGGCTATATTTATAACTGATATAGATTGGAAAAATAGATGATTGTCACTTTTGATAGCTATGTTTCCTGTCCTTTACCCCAGTGACCCCATGCCCCCACTTTCACCATGCCCGGGAGTGAGGTCTGTTTCCTACTGGCTTAGGAAACGAGCCAATGACTGCTAAGTGATCGTTCTCCCCAGGACAGCATTTTCAGGCTGGAGGAAATGGCTGAAATTTATAGTAATGCTATATCTTTAGAGAGCATCTTTCTCTTAGGAGCTTGTTGTATTTTATAGGCATTCAGCTTGATTCTCCCCAGGACCCAGGAGAAACCAGTAATAGTAATGACATGTATAAATACCCATAAACCTTAATGATAGATGCCCATATTGTCCTAGGAAGGAAATGTCTACCTTGAGTGTAGCCTTTCTGCTTAATGCAAAACTCTGCTGAGAGAGTCTCCACTGCAGCTGTCTGACTGTTTCCCCTGAACCCTAAAGGTTGAGCTGCATCATGGATTCCAGTGGATTTCCCTTCAGAAACAATAGAGGAAGAATCGTTCTCATCATTATTCTAATGTGGGAATATCACGACAGAGATGGATGGTTCAACAATTCAGTTCAACAACAATTCGTTGAGTGGCTACTGCGTGCCAGGCCTTTTGTGACAGATGCAGTCCTTGGCCAAATGCTTAGAGCCTAAGGCATGGTTCCCAACCATGTGCTCACAAAGCTGTGCCAGGCAGGCTGCATCAGAATTAACTGGGGAGGTATATGAACAGAGATTTCTAGAGTCCTACCTAAGGACAGCCTTACCCAGTAGGTCTCCGGTGGGTTCCAGGGTTCTGTCTTTTTAATGAAATCAATTTTGACCAAAAAAAGGTGATTTTCCTGAGCTATCAAATCCAGGAGGCATTGTTCTCATTGATTAGTTACATTATAATAGCGTTATATTTTAAACAATTTGGGAATAGTAAGCTGTAGAAGTAGAATATTCTTGAACTGGCAGGAGGCAGTATTGTGCAGTGATAAATACTGGAGATAGGAATCAGACTTTGAACCTCTCCTTTCCTCTTCCCAACTGTGACATTCGGCAAGCTGCCCAAGAGCTTTAGCATTCAGCTCTAGCATTCAGTTCTATTCTGTCAAATAGAGATAATAATTCCTTATTTTACAGGTTGTTTTGCTGATTAAATAAGATACTGCGTGCAAAGTGTAACATGATGTGTACTCTGTTAATGGTGGTTATAATCATTGTTGCTATCATCATTGGCACAACTCAAAAGAAAAATCAAACCATCCATATTCATCCCCTTCATTAGAATATTGGGCCTCTCGGTCATCAGCTCTGTAATGACAGATATCAAACACACACACGCACACACACTTAGTTTATATTCATAGTGTCCATAAGTGGAAAGTATGACCAGTAGCACATCTCAAGTAGCATTTACCCTTTAGTCTTAATCTAATTTTTTGTTTTAAGGAATAAGTTGAAAGAATATAGTGTTGTTCTCTTGTGGGTCCCTAGGTTGTTTTTCCTCCAAGCAGATGCTGGCAGCATTAGTTCTGAGTTCTTCTGGTGCAGGCATAGGCTCTCTAGTGTATGGAACCTATCCATAAATACATTCAGTGTTGGTGTGGAAGGGCTGATCAGCCCATACATTCTGCGCTAGGACGCTAGATTTTCTCCTGAGGGAGACAGAAAAAGCGCTGGGGCACTTCCTGAAAAATCAATGGACATCACGTGGAAACTGCAGGAGAAAAATCCCTTAAGGCTTTTATGATATGTGGCTCACTGCATAGCAGTTTTAGCCTGCACGAGTTAAGACAAGACATGCCCCCTAGGGGAGAAAAGGAAGGTAAATTCCAAGACAAGATGCAGAACAGAGCCACTGCCAAGCCAGGAAGGAGAGGGTGAGCAGAGCAAGGTGCCTTACCAGCTAATATTTGTAAGGATGCTTTATAGACCCAGTGAGTAAAATAGGCTGGATTCCAGATGTCACTGCGGAGGTTACCAGCCTCTGGAGGGATATCCTAATAATCCCTCTTAATTCTACTGTCTTCAAAAGGTGGAAGGAAGACAGGGAATGAAATGGGGAAAGCAGTCAGGGAGGCAGGGGTGGGTGAGGGGAGATGTGCGTGTAAACAGTAAGATCAATGCACTTATTATTGAGCAACGTGTTTTAAAAACGGGTTCCACAGATGTTTGATTAAAGATACGAAACAGGCATTTTCTGATGTTCTTGTCACCAAGTCATCGAGACATAATGATTTTAGTATTTTTTAATGTATATGACATTGTTCCTTGAAATAGTCAATACTTCATTCATTCAAGCATTCATTCACTTATTCACCAAAAATTCCTTGAGGCAATTTCTATAAGGCAAACAAAGAGACATTAAGGTACTATATTCATGCTTATTGGAGCTCACCGTCTAATTGGGAGACGGAGACATGGCCACGTATTATCCTATGATGAGAGAAGAATGAGAGTGAATGCGTGCACATGGTCTTTGGGAGCATGGAGACGGGGCCCAAGATGCTGATGGAAGTCTGGGAAAAATTCAGAGGGAGTGTATTACATGTTGCTGTGTCTTAAAAGAGGACTACAATTTTTGCAACTGCACTTAAGAGAATGGACAACCCAGGCAGGGAACAGGAGCCGCTGGGCCAGGAGACTGAAGTAACATGAAATAACTTGGAAAGAGCGAATAGCATTTCCATGGAGACAGTCCACTGAACTCATTGGGTGTGTGGGGAGGGGGCAGCTGATTGGGATCATGCTGGGGCGAGTGGACTTTATCTCATGAACTCTTGAAAATCAGGAAATAGTCAAAGTTGTTAGGCAGGAACATGGTAAACTCATTCAATATTTTGCGTGTGTTTAACAGAGTAGAGGATGGAAAGGAGATAATGGAGACAGTGGTGAAGAAGGAATTAATTAAAAGGACATGATCATTAACTAGAAACCTGCCATCTCCAGGCATAGTGCTGGGGTGCTTCCATAAAATATTTCCCTGTGGAATCCACACAGCCACACACACAAACAATCTGCGTCGTAGCAATAATCACTTCCATCTTCAGATAAGGGAATAAGGCTCCTCACGGTTACGTATCTTACCTGAACTACCAACTTCATAAATGGCTGATGTAGAACTCAAACCCAAGGTCTCTGAGGTGAAAGGTCGCTCCTCCATGCCGCACCGCCCCAGGAGAATGATACTTAGGTCAAGATTTCTTAGAGCTCGAGGGGATGGTGATGAGACCCTGTTGGTAATTTAAAAGAAGACTTGAAATAACCAAGCGAAATACAGCCTAACTGCAACAACTAAATCAGACCCTGAATCTTAATCTTCCTGTCACAAAAGACAAAGAAGGATGGTCAGGATTAGCACAGTCGGCAATCTCAGCAGCCGCCCTCAGCAGCACACTCTGAACAGCACTTAGTCCTACCCCAGCCATTGTGACTGACGGGAGAAGTGCTCTGTCTTCTGAACATGCACAACACGGACCATTTTTCCAAATGAATTATTCATTCAAAGCCTCCAACAAAAACTGCCTTGCTTTTCATTCAGAGAGGGGGCTGTGAGGAGGGGGATTAGAAGTGCTGAGATGACGGGAAGGATGTTGACATTACTCAACAGACGGAGGTGCTATAATAATAAGCTTTAAGGTAACAGTTGCTAAATAAAGGCAAGCCTAGTGAAATACGCAATTAAAAAAGAATAGACATTGATTGGTGAAAACAAGTCAGGGATCACAAATGCAAGCTGGTTTGGCACCTAAGGTGTGAGAAGAACGTAAAGAAGAAAAAGATTTTCTGAAAATAGTTGTGGTTTCTTAAAAAGTCAAGTAATTATTAGAGATTCAAATGAACTCTTTGATGAATACTGAAACGCATGTGCTACTATTATTAGGAAATTTACTAGCCACAGGAAATCTCAGGCAGATGGTGTTTCAAGATTGACTTTTTTCCCCCCAGAGGACAGAAGAAATTTGGGAATTGTCTTTCAAGGAGATCCTTAGGACACACAAATAAAATAGAGAGAAAAACATGAATTAGAATAATTAAGGATGTAAAAGACAAAAGTCTCAATATTTGAAATTCTTACAAATCAATGGAAAAACTATAAACACACCAGTTAAAATGGGGTAAGGATATTATCAAGCAATTCACAAAAAGACAAAATAAAATAGTCAATATTATTTCATATAAAAACATTCCAAAACACAATCATCACAAAAATTCAAATAAAAAGAACAATTTCTGGTACTTTTTATTTATTTAGGCAACTCAATCAGCAATATTTAAATAAGGTGTCTTGGGAAGTTTGCTAAGGAAATAGGTATCGTCCTACATTGTAGTTAGGAGTGAAATTGGTATATATTTCTGGAGATTATTCTGGTAATAGTTGTATATAAAAACTGAGGAATTTGTAAACATATCCATTCCGCAATTCTTGTCTAGGAACTTATTCAAAGAAGTAATGGAAACAGTATGCAAATATACGTGATTGACAGAATAGTTACCCAATGAAGATCTTTATCTGTAAGACCTACTTTAGTCTTTACCACTATGCTTTCAAGTAGGTAGTATCTTAATCCTCCTTTGACAGTGAAGAGAACAGAACTAACTTCTTAGACTTTAATTGATTTGCTCAAAGTCACCCAACTTGTAAGGCAGGAGTGAGAAGGGATTAGAACTCAGGTCTGCCTACAGAGTCTGTATTCTATTGTTTGTAGGGGAGCAGAAGCTTTCTTTAAAAACTTCCCGTCAACTGGCTTACCAGGTTAATAAACATTTCCACTCCTCCTGCAAAATGCACGGTTGGATGTTTGCTGGGTGCTGTGTGCCTGTTACCAGTAGGCGTCCCTCTATCGAGCCCCAACGCTTCTGCTTCTCCAGCTGAGTTATGTGTTTACCAACACTCAGTTGTGTTTCTCCCCATGCATTTATCCCAGGTATAATTATCGCTGTCATTATGTAATTTAATTAAAGATTGTATAAATTCCAGGCCCCATATGACTGTGAAAAGACAGGGGTTTTTGTTTCTATGAAAGGGAAGTTAAATACTTTGAACAGACTTCATACATTTGAGCTGCTAAAAAAACTGTTGCTGTGGAATTAAGTGGGAGCAAGACAGTTGTAAAATATTAGGAAGATTTTATTAACTCAATATTAATCATTTCATAACTAATGGTTTCATGTTTCTTTAAGTTCTTCACTTAAAATACTGATAAATAAATGCTATTTATGGAGCACGGTGGTAGGCAGAATAATGGCCCCCCAAAGATGCACACATCCTAACCCTCAGAGCCTGTGAATATCTTAGGTTACATGACAAGAAGGAATTAACGAGGCTAATAGTTTATTAAAAATAGGGAGGTTCACCTGGATTATCTGGGTGGGTCCAATGTAATCAGAAGCAGCATTAAAAGTGGAAGAGGGGGATCGAAGAGGAGAGCAAAGAAAGATGTGATGAAAGGTACAAGTTTAGTGTGATACCATGTGGGAAGGACTCAACTTGCGGTTACTGTCTTTAAAGGTGGAAAAGGGGGCCACAAGCCAAGGAATGAGGACAACCTCTAGTAGCTGGAAAAAGGCAAGGGAGTGAATTCTCCCCTGGAGCCTCTAGAGAGGAAGGCAGCCCTGTCGACACCTCAGTAAGCCTCGTGTTGGACTTCAGACCTCCAGTACAGTAAGACGGTAAATTTGAGTTATATTATCCTGCTAAGTTTGTGGAAATTTGTTACAGGAGCAACAAATACACTGCTGTAACTGTAGTTTTTTAATTGTTTGACCCTTTCATATTTGCCTCTTTTAATAAATGACTTTGTAATAAGATCACAGAAGAAGGAAAAAGAGTGGAATTCAGCATACTCATAACAGTTACTATTATTTTTAGAAAAGGAGAATGGGTTGTTATGAAGCTCTGTTGAGGGAATCGGTATAGAGTGCAGTGGTTACGAGGTAGACATCTAGAATGGGACTCTCTGCCAGAGACCGGGCTTTGCAACTCTGTAATTTAAAGCACCTAGAAAAGTGCCTGGTACTAGAGAGTACTCGGTAAATGTTACCTATTGATTACGACACGGCAGTACAGCAGAGGTGCAAGGCACTCTGAGACATCTAGAGGAAAGGAGTTATTATTAGATCTAGGCTAGCTTTGCAGACTTGTCCACACCCTTCCCCTATTTGCCTCTCCTACTGGATCTAGTTTGGTGGGTTTGCTATATGGTCCCTGAGACTTTTTCCTCTTCCTGGTAACTTTTCATTTCTCTGACATTTTTCCCCCCTCTTTTTGCTGAATCCTGTTTATCTCTTAAGGTTCAGCTTGAATTTCTTTTCTGTGACATCTTCCCAGATAACTGTAGCCTGTAGTAGTAATCTCTCCTTTAACCCTTCTGGAACTGGGGCTGCATGGTTACAGGATTGGAGTTCATGCTTCCCGGCACTGGTGTTGGAAGCTCTCTCTGGAATAAATAAAAGGATGAGCTCAGGACAGAAAGGATAAAATGTCGGAAAGATGGGAGACTACTTAACTGAAAACTCCATAGGAATGCCAAGGTCCCTGAATTCAGGAAGGGCATCTTTAGGGTGATGAAAACTTTAAGGGAAGAGTAATGAGCATGATTTTGGGACCAGAAAGACAGAAACAAAGACAGTGGACATGGCTTTTTAAAAATTGTTGTTGTTCTGTGTTAATGAAAAGACTGGAATTGGGTTTGTGGGCCTGTCTTCCCCATCATCATTATGGCTATAAATTTCTTGAGGACAGAAATGAAATGGGACACATGCATACCTACAATATGCAGTGCCTTGCACAAGTCAGCTCTTAAATAAAATTGTTGTTTGAATTGTTATTCATTGGATTCTTAATGCTCTACATATCTGAATGCTCCATGTGGCTAAGTACACAGAGGGAATTCAAGAACTTACTTTAATAACTATAAAATATAAGATAAAGAGAATAAGGAAACAAGCCACAGACTGGGAGAAAATATTTGCAAAAGGCATATCTGATAAACTACTGTGATCTAAAACATACAAAGAACTCAAAACTCAACAATAAGAAGAACAAACCTATTAAAAAATGAGCAAAAGACTTAGATGCCTCCTCAAAGAAGATATACAGATGGTGAATCAGCAGATGAAAAGATCATATTTCACTACGGAATCTTAAACTAAAATAACAATGAGATACTGCTACACTATCAGAATGGCCAAAATCCAGAACACTGACAATACTAAATGCTGATGAGGATGTGGAACAACAGGAACTCCCATTCATTGCTGGTGGGAATGCAGAATGGTACAGCCATTCTGGGAGATTGTTTGGCAGTTTCTTACAAAACTAAACATATTCTTACCACATGTTTTACATGCCATCGAATTGGCTCCAATTCCTGGAGACCCCATGAATGAGTGATATCCAAAATGTCCTGTCCTCAACAGCCCTACTCAGCTCCTGTAGACTCATGCCTATGGCTTCCTTTATGGAGTCAATCCATCTCATATTTAAAAGTCTTCCTCTTTTCCTGCTGCCTTCTACTCTTCCCAGCATTATTGTCTTTTCCAAAGAATCCTGCCTTCTCATGGTGTGCCCAAAGTAAGACAGCCTCAGTTTGATCATTTTTGCGTCTAGCAATAGTTCAGGCTTAATTTGCTCTGGGACCCACTTGTTCATCTTTCTGGTGGTCCAGGGTATCCATAGAGCTCTCCTCCAACACCATATTTCAAATAAATCCATTTTTCTCCTGTCAGCTTTCTTTACTGCCCAGCTTTTGCACGTGTACATAGTAACTGGGAGTATGCTAGTGTGAACAATCTTGGCCTTGTCTCTCATAACACTTCCTTACACCCTTACCATATTATCCAGTAATTATCCTTCATGATGTTTACCCAAATGACTTGAAAACTTATGTCCATAAAAAAACCTGCACATGTATGTTTATAGCAGCTTTGTTTATGATTGAAAAACTTGGAAGCAACCAAGATGACCTTCAGTAGGTGAATGGATAAATAAACTGTGGTGCAGCCAGACAACGGAATATTGTTCAGCGCTAAAAAGAAAATGAGCCATCAAGCCGCAAAAGGACATGGAGGAAACTTAAATGAATATTACTAAGTGAAAGGAGCCAATTTGAAAAGGCTATGTTTGATTCCAACTATACGACATTCTGGAAAAGGCCAAACTAAGGAGAAAGTAAAAAGATCAGTGGTTGCCAGGGGATAGGGGAAAGGGAGGGATGAATAGGTGGGCCACAGAGGATTGTTAGGGCAGTGAAACTACTTCGTATGATACTATAATGTAATCTATGTACTTTGGGTGATAATGATGTGTCGGCGTAGATCCATCAGTTGTAACAACGTACCACTCTGGCACCTGATGTTGATAGTGGTGGAGGCTGTGTGGGTGGGATATAGGAAAGCTGCACTTTCTGCACATTTTGTTGTGAACCTAAAACTGCCCAGAAAGATAAAGTCTGTTAATTAAATATATATGTATATGTATACACACATGTGTGTTTTATATATATGTGCATTCTCTAAATGTCTAACTCTATTCTCTAAATATCTTACTTAGACAAGGTACCCTGGTGTACTTGGCTCTTTCACGCATAAGGAAAAAGATCACAGTTTGTCATTTTTCTTCTGCCATTCTTTATTGGTACCCGCCAAGCATTGGACAAAAGTTTTGGAGCTTCAGTCTCCGAGGTCAGCTTTGCTCATCAGTGACCGAAAATTAAGTAGGTAAATAAGCTTTGGGTTTTCATTTCCCACTGTCTGAAACATTCTTGTTCTGTCCTTAGAATACATTTCTAAATCTTTAACAGGATCTGTAAAACCCACTGTAACCTAGCACCTTTTAGGTCTACTCTTCAGGTCTAGCCTCTTGCCCCTCCTTGCTTTCATTCTTTGTGTTCTAACTGCAAAGAAATTCATCCTGTTACTTGAGAATGCCACTTTTATTTTATTGCTTTCCCTGCCTGGGCCTTCACACTTGCTGTTCACTCTTTCTGGACTATTCTGTCTCTCACCCATTTTTCTCTCTTTGTTTCTCAACTGCATCTGCCCTGTGTATTTCCCAGGCTATTGAGAAGATTGAAAATCAAATACATAATTGCGGGCTCTCTAAAAAAAAAAAGGGTATTTCATATTTGTAGAACTCTAGTCCTGAAAATGCAAATTCCTCTGTAGGATCGGAAAAGGCGTCCCTGAAGAAGTAATTGTACAGCTGCGACAGGAAAGGGTCACTAGGGTGAGTTACATAGGGGAACGAGGAAACCCAGGTGGGCAGCATGGGGACGGTGATTAAAAACATAGACTCTGCTCAGATGGACCTAGGTCGAAATCACAGTTCCTTATAACCTGATGACCTAGACCGTTGATCTCTACCAGCCGCAGTTTCCTCATCTTTAAAATTGGGAATATGATAGTCTCCTACCTGATGGGGTTTTTATAAAGATTATGAGTGTAAATATTAAGTCCATCACTGGCATTATTACAGATTCCATTTTGGATATGTTGAATTTAAGTGCTGGTGTGCTAGAAAGCAATTGCGTATATGTTTCTGAATTTCAGGAACGAGACCTGGGTGGATGACTTATTTGGCAGTTATCAACATCCACACAGGACTTTAAGTCCTGGGATGGAATGAGATGACCTGGGAGAGTGAAAAGAGTGGGACGTTAACAGCCTTGGACCTCAACATTTATAGTTTGGGAATAAAGAGAGTACCAGAAAAAGAGACTGAGAAAATGTCTGGGCAGTTGAGGTGTGCTATATTTGAAGAAGACAGGTGGTCAGTTTGGTCGTCAGTGACTTCATGACTCACCTCTGCATTCTAGATCCACCATGCGTGTGAATAAATTTATGCTTTAGGAAAATGACAAATGATTACATATCACAGACTTCCAAGGGTTTCTGACAAAGTCAACTATCTGAATATTATATCTGCAAAAGTCAAGAGTCTCGTGAACTTCTGGGACCCTTGGTATGATCTGCATGTCTCTTGAAAGACAAAAGTTAGTCATCTTTGTAGGACAGCACTGTTCATGACATCATTGGCAATAAAACTATCCAGGCTTTAAAAATAAATTTAAAATATAGAATTTTTCTTGACTACTGGTTCCTGCAGCAGTAAAATATATATTTTCAGTTACATAAAATTGTGGATGGTTTAATTAAAAGCTAGCACTCCATGAATATTACAGAGATAAGAGACCTGCAGCCAAGGATGAGGTGCCTTATCTGAAAATGCGAACATAACAAGTGGTAATGCTATCTTCTGGATTGGATTTTTAGATAGAATCATTCTAATGCCCCATAAAGCAACACTCCTAATTTGTAAAGTCGTGCTGTACTCCTCCTCTGCATCCTTTGCTGGATTTTAGTTCTCTCTGAGAAAAAAGGACATGAAACTCAAAATAAGATCTTTGCATAATAAACACATGAATTCATACATGTTGTACAGAAAATGGTAATCTGCTATCAAGCATCCATGAGTGGCCTGGTATTTGTTGAAATCTCATGGATGGACCTAGATTTAATCATACATAGAGGAGCAAAGAGTTTCTGTTCTCAAAGGGAATCTCTGGTCTCCACGGGCTAATGGGCATGATGCTGGCGATAATGCAGTTACAGATAATTGCCACTTTGCAGAGCTTTGGGTAGGTGGGGTCATTCACTTAGTATTGCCATGCTGCCTCGATTTCACCTAGTTGGGATCAAAGGTGCTTTAGCTTGAAGTGAAATGAGTGAAGTGAGAAACAGAAAGCCAGAATCTTGCCCCTCCTGGGCTCCTAACCCTGCTTTCTTAAGCTTGCGGTGTTTTGAAAGCTGCTCTGTCTGGCCTTTGAAATTACATTCAAATCCTTCTCTGAAAGTCCTCTGACAGTCACCAATCTCGTATGGTGAGGGCAGCTTGAGACTGAAAAAGGAACATATAACTGTGATGGGTCTGTTGAATATACTAGAAGGCATCTTAAAGTGGAATAATGCAATTGGTTTCAAAAGCTACACTTCCCCCCAAAAGTCACCAGCAAGGGTAAATTGGATGGGAATGCGTAAAAATTGAGTTCCTTGGGCTTTTTTCTGTGGCTTGGTACTAGTAAATTTTCCTTCATCTTCTTGTATTTCCTGGCTTCTCTTCTCTCATTCATGTACGGAGTAGAATATAAACAGCTGGTTCATTTGCAATCCATTATGACATTTATAATACTGCCATCCTCATAAAAACAAGGTTTATTGTTAGGGATAGGCTATTTCCAGAGTCTAACAACTTGTTATCTGACAGATTGTGTATCCGGATTTTTAATTTATAATTCATCACAATTTGGTCCACTTGAAACGGACCCAAAAAAAGCAAACACAGGGAATTTTTTCTTTGCTTTTAAGAATAACAGTTGAAACATGACCAATTACTCAAAATGAACCTGCTCCCTTTGTCTCTTTGGGGTGAAAAGATTATTTTTAGCCAGTTCCTAGGTTTACGTGAGCTGTAAATTCTGACTCTGATGCTTTCCTCCTGGTATTTATACTTCTATTCATGAACTTGGAAATTGGCGAAGTATTGTAAATAGCCTTTCAAGAATTCCTATTTTAGGAGCTGTGCACCAAAGAGGGCAAGATCAGTTGCCTACACCTTAATAGGTTTAAACGTCTTTTTTAACTAGGACCATGTCATCTTCTTAATCGTGCTGATTCTGAATAATTCAGCCTCTCTGGACATTGCCGAGCCCGAATCTACAGCTCTGTCTCCTGGGAGTGGTGGGGGGAGGAGTTTATTATTACTGAGCCTGACAGCAGAGAGCAGTGGCAGGTTAATCGCTACAGCATGACTAGCTGGGAGTTGGCTGGTGATATATAGCAACTGAAGGGAGTGAAGAGGATTGACTACGCCTGTTCCAGCACAAATATCTTCATGCGCCTCAGGTTTCTCAGAAAGATATGAGAAATAAATGTTCGCTGTTCATTTTCTGTCTGCACAATACAAATAGCCTCCGGCGAAACATGGCGACGGGCAGCACAGAGACTTAAAAAAAAAAAAGAAGAGGAAATTTGCAAATTAACATTATTAGAAGCATTCCTGCCTGAAAGTGCTGAAAATCAATTTCAATATATTTTGCATTTTAATGAATTGCCGAAGAGATAAATCAGCTGTGTTTGAGGAATTCCTGCCTGGCAATGATGTTTTCTTATCGCATCTTGTCTTAACTGATAGCATTTAAAATGAAACCAGTGTTAATTGAAGGCGTGGGAAATGTAACTGCTAGTTAATGAAGTAAATGCACGCTAGTTATGCAGAATTAGAAATTTGCTTTAATGTACTGACTCTGTCTTCCTGCTCTTACAGCTCCTAATTCCAAGGTAGTCATGCTCAATGTTATAAGTGGTTGACAGGCAAAGCAGGCCACTGTTTTAATCCCCCAGTGAAAAAAGAATGCAAATACTGTTGTTTTTATTTTACACCCTAAACAACAAATTTCAACTCCTAAGCCTTCGGGGAGCCTCTGGGAAAGGCAGAATCTCACACTTCTTTTCTGTTAAGAAAATAAACAACATAACTTTTCAATCCATCAGCTGTTTGCACTGTTTAAAATCACCTAGCTGAAAAAGGAAGTGGGTTTGTTGATGTTATTAACAGGAAGTCATATCTTCTCCATGTCGTATCTGTCAGTGCTCAGCATAGGGTATGTACTCATTCAAATATTACTGAATGAATGGATGGATAGATGGATGATTGTCCTCCTTCCATCCCTGTGCCGCTGAACAACAAAGAAATCATCACATTTCCAACTGCGTATGTATATATGTTTAACAAATAAAACATGCGTAATTACCCATACTCTGTACTGGCATATATAGAATATACATGCATGTTTTTCCTTATGTCTTCTGCAAGGATATAATCCATCTCCAACTTCATATTGTTCTTAGTGATTGCATTTCACTCTCCTGTGGTCATGAGTTTTCTTTCCTTCCTGTTTTTGTTTAATTATGTAAAACAAAATAAATAAGGCAATCTTATTCTTGAAAAATAATTTCTTGAAGAGTAACAAATGCCATATCATTTGGCAAACTAAAATTAAGCAGCAACAAGGGAGGGAATTTCTAAATTCCTGTTATCTCATGCACCACAGAGGGTTTCAAGACTGGAGGTTGCATTGCCTTCTACTTTCTATCAAAGAAATGGAGACCCTTACTTAGGAAAAAATTTGGTCAATGCAAGACTTGCTCTCTGTAATGCAAGGAGATTATCTTTCTGCTCAAAAAAAATTTTTTTTTGAGGAAGATTAGCCCTGAGCTAACATCTGTTGCCAATCCTCCTCCTTTTGCTGAGGAAGACTGGCCCTGAGCTCACATCTGTGCCCATCTTCCTACACTTTATATGTGGGATGCCTGCCACACTATGGTTGGACAAGCGGTGCATAGGTCTGCACCCGGAATCCAAACCAGCAAATCCCAGGCCACCGAAGTGGCATGTGCAAACTTAACCACCGTGCCACCGGCTGGCCCCTCTCCTCAAATTTTTAATCTCATCAGTAGTATGTCAAATATCTAAACATCAACATTTTCTGTGATAAATTCATAATTAATTTGCTTTATATAACAATTAATGAGAAGCATACTTCCTAATGAATAGAAAATATACCCATTAGATACTAGTCATGGAAAAAATGAAAGATCTGTTACAGTGTGTCATGTTCTAATAGACTCCACCTTGCAGGTAAATTATCAGGGGTAACATGGCTGTTAGTCTTTATAAATGAGAATAAAGTGAGGATTTTTTTTTTTTTTTGGTAGCATTGTTTGTAACATTATATAAATTTCAGGTGTACATGGTATTTTGATTCCTGTGTTGATTGCATTATTTTCACCACCCAAGGACTAGTTACAATCCATCACCACACACATGTGCCTAATTGCCACTTTTCCCCTCCTTCCCACCCCCTTCCCCTCTGGTAACACCAAGCCAATCTCTGCCTCTATGTGATTATTTGTCATTGTTTTTGTCTTCTACTTAGGAGTGAGATCATATGGTATTTGACTTTCTCCCTCTGACTTATTTCGCTTAGCATAATACCCTCAAGATGCATGTATGTTGTCACAAATGGCCGGATTTCGTAGTTTCTTATGGTTGAGTAATATTCCATTGTGTATACATACCGCATCTTCTTTATCCATTTGTCCCTTGCTGGGCACCTAGGTTGCTTCCAAGTCTTGGCTCTTGTGCATAATGCTGTAATGAACATAGGGGTGCATGTATCTTTATGCATTCGTGTTTTCAAGTTCTTTGGATAAATACCCAGCAGTGGAATAGATGGATCGTATGGTAGTTCTATTCTTAATTTTTTGAGGAGTCTCCACGCAGTTTTCCACAGTGGCTGCCCCAGTTTGCAATCCCACCAACAGTGTATAAGAGTTCCCTTCTCTCCACATCCTCTCCAACACTTATTGTTTCCCGTCTTGTTAATTACAGCCATTCTGATGGGAGTGAGGTGATACCTCATTGTAGTTTTGATTTGCATTTCCCTGATAATTAATGATGCTGAACATCCTTTCATGTGCCTGTTGGTCATCTGTATATCTTCTTTAGAAAAATGTCTATTGAGGTCTTTTGCCCAGTTTTTAATTGGGTTGTTAGTTTTTTTGTTGTTGAGATGTATGAGTTCTTTATATATTTTGGATATTAACCCCTTTCAGATCTATGTTTTATAAATATCTTCTCCCAGTTGTTAGGTTGTCTTTTTGTTTTTTTGATGGTTTTCTTTGCTGTGCATAAGCTTTTTAATTTGATGTAGCCCCTTTTGTTTATTTTTTCTATTTTTTCTCTTGCCCTGTCAGACATGGTACTTAAAAAATATGCTGCTAATATCAATGTCAAAGAGTGTACTGACTATATTTTCTTCAAGAAGTTTCATGGTTTCAGGTCTTGCATTCAAGTCTTTAATCCATTTTGAGTTAATTTTTCCGAATGGTGTAAGACAATGGTCTACTTTCATTCTTTTGCATGTGTCTATCCAGTTTTCCCAACATCATTAACTGAAGCGACTTTCCTTTCTCCATTATACGTTCTTGGCTCCCTTGTTGAAAATTAGCTGTCCATAGATGTATGGGTTTATTACTCGGCTCTTGAATCTGTTCCATTGATCTGCTTATCTGTTTTTGTACCAGTAACGTGCTGTGTTGGTTACTGGAGCTTTGTGGTATATTTTGGTATCAGAGAGTGTGATACCTACAGCTTTGTTCTTTTTTCTTAGGTTCCTTTGGTTATTTGGGGTCTTTTGTTGTTCCATATAAATTTTAGGATTCTTTGTCATATTTCTGTGAAAAATGTTGTTGGAACTTTGATAGGGATTGTATTGAATCTGTAGATTGCTTTGGGAAGTATGGACATTTTAACTATGTTAATTCTTCCAATCCAAGAGCACGGAATATCTTTCCATTTCTTTGTGTCTTGTTCAATTTCTTTCAACAGTGGTTTATAGTTTTCAGCATACAGATCTTTCACCTCTTTGGTTAAGTTTGTTCCCAGGTATTTTATTCTTTTTGTTGCAATTATAAATGGGATTGTATTCTTAATTTTTCTTTCTGCTACTTCATTGTTAGTATATAGAAATGCAACCAATTTTTGTATGTTGATTTTGTGTCCTGCAACTTTACGTATTCATTTATTATTTCTAAAAGTTTTTTGGTGGATTCTTTAGGGTTTTCTATATATAAAATCATGTCATGTGCAAAGAGTGACAGTTTCACTTCTTCCTTTCCAATAGGGATCCCTTTTATTTCTTTTTCGTGCCTGATTGCTCTGGCTAGGACTTCCAATACTATGTTAAATAAGAGTGGTGACAGTGGGCATCCTTGTCTGGTTCCTTTTCTTAGAGGGATAGCTTTCAGTTTTTCTCCATTCAGAATGATGTTAGCTGTGGGTTTGTGATTTATGGCCTCTATTAAGTTAAGGTACTTTCCTTCTATACCCATTTTATCCAGAGTTTTTATCATGAATGGATTCTGTATCTTGTCAAATGCTTTCTCTGCATCTATCGAGATGATCATGTGATTTTTATTCTTCATTTTGTTAATGTGGTGTATCATGTTGATTGATTTGTGGAAGTTGAACCATCCCTGCATCCCTGGAATGAATCACACATGTTCATGGTGTATGATCTTTTTAATGTATTGTTGTATTCGATTTGCTAGTGTTTTGTTGAAGGTTTTTTGCATCAATGTTTATCAGTGATATGGGCCTGCAATTTTCTTTTTTCTGTTGTCCTTATCTGGTTTTGGTATCAGGGTAGTGTTGGCATGGTAGAATGAGTTAGCAGGCTTCCCCTCTTCAATTTTTTTTGAGAATTTAAGAAGGATAGGCCTTCAGTCTTATTTGAATGTTTGGTAGAATTCACCAGGGAAACCGTCTGGTCCTGGACTTCTATTTGGGGGAGATTTTTGATTACTGTTTAAATCTCCTTACTGGTGATTGGCCTATTCAAATTCTCTTTCTTCTTGGTCCAGTTTTGGAAGGTTGTATGATTCTCAGAATTTATCCATTTCTTATAGATTATCCAATTTGTTGACATATAGCTTTCTGTAGTAGTCTCTTATTATCTTTTGTATTTCTGAGGTATCCATTGTAGTTTCTCCTCTTTCATTTCTGATTTTATTTACTTGAGACTTCTCTCTTTTTTCTAGGTGAGTCTAGCTAAAGGTTTGACAATTTTTTTTATCTTTTTAAAGAACCAGCTCTTGCATTCATTGATTTTTTAAAATGTTTTTAAAATTTTAAACGTTTTTTAGTCTCTATTTCATTTGTTTCTGCTCTGATTTTTACTATTTCCTTCTTTCTACTGATTTTGGGCTTTGTTTTTTCTTCTTTTTCCATTTCCTTTAGGTGCACCATTAGATGGTTTATTTGAAGTTTTCTTTTTTGTTGAAGTAGGCCTCTATTGCTATAAACTTCTCTCTTAGAAACACTTTTGCTGTATCCCAAAAATTTGGCATGTTGTATTTTTAATTTTCGTTTGTCTCCACATATTTTTTTATTTCTCCTTTGATTTCTTCATTGACCCAGTAGTTGTTCAGTAGCATTTTCTTTAATCTCCACATAGTTGTGGCTTTTCTGATTTTCTTCCTGTATTCGTTTCTAGTTTCATACTGTTGCGGTCAGAAAAGACGCTTGGTGTTATTTCAATCTTAAATTAAGTGAGACTTGTTTTGTGGCCTAATATGTGATCAGTCTTGGAGAATCTTCCTTGTGCATTTGAAAAGAATGTGTATTCTGCAGTTTTTGGATGGAATGTTCTGTGTATATCTACTAAGTCCACCTGATCTGTTGTGTCATTTAAGGCCAATGTTTCCTTATTGATCTTCTGTATGGATGATCTTTCCATTGGTGTAAGTGGTGTGTTAAAGTTCCCTACTATTATTGTGCTACTGTCTATTTCTGCTTTTATGTCTGTTAACAATTCCTTTATATATTTAGATGTTCCTATGTTGGGTGCATAGATATTTATAAGTGTTATATCCTCTTGTTGGATTGTTCCCTTTATCATTATGTGGTGCCCTTCTTTGTCTCTTGTTGTAGTTTGTGTTTTAAAGTCTGTTTTGTCTGATATAAGTATTGCTGCCCCAGCTTTCTTTCCATTGCCATTTGCATGGAGTATCTTTTTCCATCCCTTAACTTTCAGCTTGTGAATGACTTTAGGTCTGAAGTGTGTCTCTTGTATGCAGCATATGTATAGGTATTGTTTTTTATCCAATCAGCCACCCTATGCCTTTTGATTGGAGCATGTAGTCCATTGACATTTAAACTAGTTATTGATAATTATGTACTTGCTGCCATTTTGTTACTTTTTTTCTGGGTGTTTTAGTAGTTCTCTGTTCCTTTCTTCTTCTCTTGCTCTCTTCTCTTGTAGTTTGATGGCTTTCTCGTATTATGGTTGGGTTCCTTTCTCTTACTTTTTTTGTGTATTTCTTATAGTTCTGACTTGTGATTATCCTGAGGTTCATATATAATAACCTATGTATATTGCAATCTATATTAAGTTGATGGTCTCTTCAGTGTGACTTCTTTCTAAAAACTCTACTCTTTTACTCCCCTCCTCCCACAATTTCTATTTTTGATATCATATCTAACGTCTTTTTTTCTGTGTATCCATTACCCTCTTATCACAGAAATAGATAATTTTAGTACTTTTGTCTTTTGACCTTCATATCATCTTTATAGACAATTGATCTGCTACCTTTACTATATTTTTGCCGTTACCAGTGATTGTATTGCCTTTTTTGGATAATCTTCTTATTCTTCTTTATGATCTTCTCTTTCCCATTTAAATAAGTCCTTTTAGCATTTCTTGTAAAACCAGTTTCTTTGTGATAAGCTCCTTAGTTTTCGCTTGTCTGGGAAACTCTATATCTCCTTCCATTCTGAATGATAACCTTGCTAGGTAGAGTATTCTTGGCTGCAGGCTTTTTTTTCAACACTTTAAATATTTCATGCCACTCCCTTCTAACCTGTAAATTTTCTGCTGAGAAGTCTGCTGATAGCCTTATGGGGTTTCCTTTGTATGTAACTTGTTGCCTTTCTCTTGCAGCTTTTAGGATTCTCTCTCTGTCTTTAATTCATGACATTTTAATTGCAATGTGTCTTGGTGTGGGCTTCTTTGCATTTATCTTGTGTGGTGTTCTCTGTGCTTCCTGGACCTGGATGTCTGTTTCCTTCCTTAGTTTAAGAAAGTTTTCAGCTATTATTTCTTCAAATAGGTTCTCTGCCCCTTTGCCCCTCTCTTCTCCTTTTGAGACACCTATCATACAAATGTCAGTGCACTTGATTTTGTCCCAGAGGTCCTTTAGACTGTACACATTCTTTTTAATTCTTTTTTTTCCTGTTCAGCTTAGGTGATTTCCTCTAGTCTTTTGTCCTTCTCACTGATCTGTTCTTCTGTATCATCCACTCTGCTATTGAGTTCCTCTAGTGAAATTTTCATTTCCAGTATTGTATTCTTCACTTCTGATTGGGTCTTTTTTACATTTTCCAATTCTTTGTCAACATTCTCACTGAGTTCATCCATTCTTCTCCCAAGATCAGTGAGCATCCTTATGACTTTTTGTTTGAACTCTTTGTCAGACAGATTGTTTATTTCTCTTTCATTTAGTTCCTTTTCTGGGGTTTTATCCTATTCCCTTACTTGGAATGTATTCCGTTGCCTACTCATTTGCCTCTTTCTCTGTGCTTATATCTATGTATTAGGTGTGTCAGCTATGTCTCCTGATCTTGGAGAGTTGGCCTTATGTTAGAGATGCCTTAAGAGGCCCAGCCATCTGTTTTCTTATTGTCACCAGTTCCAAATGTTCCAGGAGTGTCCTCTATGTGGGCTACGTGCGTCCTTCTGTCGTGGCAGGGTTGCTCTTGCAGCATGTTCCCAGGGAGTTTAGGCTGTTCCTCTGGCCTGCTGGTTGTAATGCTCAGCTGTGTGTGCCTGCTATGGGCCCTTCAGTCACTTGATCGGATGTGGGGTGCCCCAGCATGGTTGCCTGCAAGTTCACATAGCACATTCCTGTTGCAATTTTTCTATTAAGTGAGTAGGCCTCCAGCATGGATGGTTGCTAGGCTTAGGGGCTTAAAATTGTTGTAGCCTTCTGGCCTGCAAGGCTTTTGTCAGCTCTCTCAGGATTGCAGCTGAGTGTAGGTGGCCCCGGGCATGGGAATACCCAATTGTTTCAGGCTTTGGAAGGTGGGGCTACCCCCTATGTGGCTTTTTCAGAAGACACGTCCTCTGCAGCTGACAAGCCCCACTGCCCACCAGGCCACACACACTGTCAACATAGTCCTGCCCTGTGTGCATGCTCTGATCCCCTGAAGCAGACTTAGTGACCCCACTGCAGAGGCCCCACATATCCCATCAATGCCCCACAGTCTCCACCAGATCTTTGTGCCCAACCTGCCCTGCATTGGTGGACCCACTCTCCTGGCTGCAGAGGATCCAGGCACCCAGCCTTTGCAGGCCCACAAGTTGCCTGAGGGCTTGCTGTTGGGTGGGGCCAGTCCCTAGGGTAGGCTGCCTTCCCTGAATGAGAAGGATTAAATTGGTGTTCTGGTGGCTGAAGCAGACAGTGGGCCAACAGGCCAGGGAAAGAACTCCAATGGCATCTTCCGGTGTCTGTGTCAGCATGTCTGTAATAAGTCACAATAGTGGCTGCCGCCAATATCTCAGTCCCTGGAGAGGTCTCAGTTCCAAGCCTCAGTTTCCTTTTCTATAAAATGGATATAGTAATACTGGTCTTACAACTCTTGAAGTGTTGCTTAAGGGTTATGTGGGATAGAAATGTATATTAATGTGGTATAAAATAGACACCAAGAGCAACAGTAATAGAAATATTAATAGTCATGTTTTCACAAAGAGTGGGGTTTTTATGTTAAACTTGAAGAATCAAGAAAGGATTTTTTGTAAGATGTGATAATGAGCTGTAATGTCCACTCTATGAAGATTTATCTCATGTTTATATAAAAATTCTTTGGGATTTCAATTTGTAGAATCGAATGCCTTGCTTTCATTAATTTTTTTTTCATATTTGGACAAAATTATATATAGCATAGAATTAAATCTCTCTTGCTATTAAGATTAGGCCTCTATTTATTAATTTGTTAACATCTTCCCAAACTGATTGTCTCAAGCAGCCATGGAATGAGTCAAATATAAACCCCTCACATAACCAAATTTTATAAACGTCATACATAAAACATGGAGTTACTTAATAAACATGAAGTGTTAAAGTGATAAATTCTTACAGTAAACCCAAGGGTAAAGAGCCTTTAAAAATTAATCTGATTCCTTCTGATATGCTTTTCTAGAGAGATCATGACATGGTGTGCAGCCAAGCTGGCTTTGAAAAACCATCATGAGCAGCTAATTTTTCTGATCATTTAAAATGCCACTTGCAGATGTCAGAGGGATAATTGGCCTCGGCCCGTACTGGAAACCCTATTGCATAAAAGGCCTGGGAGTTTTTCCTTTTATTGATTTCATTCAATTTAATATAAGCAATATTTTAAAGTAGGTACCAAAAAACAAATGATAACCAAACTTCAAACTTATCCAGCATCTTACATTTGTCTAATTAAAGCAAGTAACATAGTATTCTTTTTTTTGTTTTTTAAAGATTGGCACCTGAGCTAACAACTGTTGCCAATCTTCTTTTTATTTTTTTTATTTCCTCTTTTTCTCCCCAAATCCCCCCAGTACCTAGTTGTATATTTTGCTTATGGGTCCTTCTAGTTGTGGCACAGGGGATGCCGCCTCAGAGTGGCCTGATGAGTGGTGCCATGTCAGTGCCCAGGATCCGAACCAGCGAAACCCTGGGCCACCACAGCAGCGTGCATGAACTTAACCACTTGGCCACAGGGCTGGCCCCTAACATAGTATTCTTTAGACAGCTTTATTGATATACAATGGATATTTTAAAAGCTGGATTTATTAAATGAATGGAATTTGATGAATATGGAGATACGCATACACCATCACCATCATCAAGGTAATATACATATCCACCACCTCCAAAAGTTTCCTCCTGCCCCCTTGCGCTTTGTCTGTTTGTGTTTGTTTTTGTGGTAACAGCGTTTAACATGAGATCTACCCTTTTACAACATTTTTAGTGTACAATACTAAATTGTTAACTATAGGCTCTATGCTGTACAGCAGATCTTGAGAACTTATCTTGCATAGCCGAACAACTTCCCACTTCTCCCTCCCTCCAGGCCCTGGCAAACACTACTCCTCTCTGTTTCTGAGTTTGACCATTTTATATCCCTCATATAGGCAGAATCGTGCAGTATTTACCCTTCTGTGACTGGCTTATTTCACTTAGCATAATGTCTTCCAGGTTCATCCATGTCACATATGGCAGGATTTCCTTTTTTTTCAGGGATGAGTAATATTCCGTTGTATGTATATGCCTCGTTTTCTTTTTCCATTCATCTGTCAATGAACATTTAGTTTCTTTCCATATCTTAGCTATTGTGAATAATGCTGCAATGAACATGGGAGTGGAGATATCTATTTGAGATCCCGATTTCAATTCTTGTGGATATATGCCCAGAAGTAGGATTACCGAATCATACAGTAGTCCTATTTTTAATTTTTTTGAGGAACCTCGATACTGTTTTCCACAGCTGTTACACCATCTTAAGTTTCTACCAACAGTGTATAAGGGTTCCAATTTTTCTACATCCTCACCAATACTTGTTATCTTTTGTTTTTTAGATAATAGCCATCTTAACAGGAGTGAGGTGATATCTCATAGTTTTGATTTGCATTTCCCTGATGATTAGTGATGTTGAACACCTTTTCATATAACTGTTGGCCATTTATATGTCTTCTTTGAAAAAATATCTATTCAAGTCCTTTACCCATTTTGTAATCAGCTTATTTGTTACCTGCTAAGTTGTAGGAATTCCTTATATATTTAGGATATTAATCCTTTATCAGGATATGGTTTGCAAATATTTCCTCCTAACCCACAGGTTTCCTTGCATTATGTTGATTGTTTCCTTTGCTATGCAGAAGCTTTTTAGTCTGATATAGTTCCACTTGTCATTTTTGCTTTTATTGCTTGTGCTTTTGGTGTCATATCCAAGAAATCATTACCAAGACAGATGTCAAACACATTTCCCTTATGTTTTCTTCTAGGAGTTTTACAGTTTCAGGTCTTACATTTAAACCTTTCATCAATTTTGAGTGGATTTTTATGTGTGGTATAAAATAAAGGTCTCATTTCATTTTTTTTGTATATGGATATGCACTCTTCAACACCATTTGTTGAAGAGACTATCCTTTTCCTATTGTGTATTCTTGGCATCCTTGTTGAAATCAGTTGACTATATATGCGTGAGTTCATTTCTGGACTCTCTGTTCTGTTCCATTGGTTTATATGTCTGTCTTTATGCCAGTACCATACTGTTTTAATTACTATAGCTTTCTAATATATTTTGAGATCAGGAAGTGCAATGCCTCCAGCTTTGTTTTTCTTTCTCAAGATTGCTTTGGCCAGTCAGGGTCTTTTGCATTTTAGGATTTTTTTCCCCTATCTCTGTACAGAATGCCACTGGGAATTTGACGGGGATAGCCTTGAACCTGTAGATCACTTTGAGTAGTATGGTTCCATGTTTGTAGTCTGAAAGACTTAATATTGTTAAAATGTCCATATACATAGTACTTTAAACAAAAGTGAAAGTATGAAGTAATACAATGCTTATTTTAAAAATGAAGCAAAGAAAGTTCATGACCATGTTCCAAATTTTGTTTTGTTTAAGAGCATTTCCAAAGTAGCTGCTTCCCTTTTCTCCTCCCCACCCCAATCTCCTTCCTCCAAAACATACCCTATACCTTCCTGTTGTAGCATACTTTTAAAAACTTGGTTAGGGCAAGCTATGTACTGTTTATCATTGCATTAAAGAATGATAAAAAGAGAGAAGAAATGGCCTGTTTCAAAGATGATAGAAATTAGCATAATTATTATTTACTTGGAATCAAACTCATCTCTTGTCCCCACTTCCCTTTAATAATGCTGTTAGTGGTTTTATTTGTTTGTTTGTTTTTTTAACTTTTAGCTTAAGAGTTAAAACTAACAGAATTTCCAAAGGAAAGACCTGAAATTTTACATCTCCAGTGTAGCCACGCTTTCAACATTGATTTCCAAAACGGGTGATGAGAGTCTTACTGAAACAGCATGGCCATAATATTAAATGGCAAAGGGACATGTGTTGAGGAGCCTCTGGGTGGAGCTCCTCTTGCAGGAAAGCCAACAGTGAGTCAACTGCAGCTGAAGACCCACATCTCTTATAAAGTGACAGATTCTGTAGATTCTCCAGGAAGAGAAATATTCACACACACACACAGAAACTTATTGACAAGTAGTAGAGATTTTTTAAAATGCTAATATGAACAAAATAAGTATATTTTATTAGGATTAATATCTTCAGACATGACTCCAAAATTATTTTCCCTTGTTTCTTCTGGTTGGCATCTGGTCAGTGGTAGTTTGAATGAGTGTTACCAATTCTTCCATCCTCTCTGCATCCACTCTCTTACTATGGTCTCACTGTGGGTGTATTTTGCTTCCCCAAACCTTGAATTTTGGCTTGGTCTGAGGACTTTCTTTGGCTCATGGCATATGGGAAGAAGTGACAGGGTGCCAGTTCTGAGTTTAGGTCTTAAGAGGTCCCATGTGTCTACTTGCATTCTTGACCTTTGACATCACCATGAGAACCAATCCTGGTTTGCTTGCTGGTACAAGATACATCAAATACATGTGTTACAGGCATGGACGTGCAGACGTGCAGGATGAAGTACCATAGTACCACCTGTCCTGTCAATCTGTGAGAATCAATGATTGATGCGTAAGCCCCTGAGAGTTTTTTGTTACACAGCATTATTATAGCAACTGTTCACTGATACAAGGTCTTGTATTGGCCAAAGCCCATTTTGAAATGGCTATTTAAAAAATGTTAGACTTAAGCTAAATGTGTTGCCATTGTTTTCAGTTTGAATACTGAATATGTATTCTGGGCTGTATAATATTTTCAGTTCCTAAGTTGTATAGCTAGGATAGCTACAGGTTTCATCTTTTGTGAGAATTTTCATTGTTTATTAATGGGAAGAAGAAGTATGAAGCTCCAAGAGAAAGAGGACTTTGTTTGATTAGCAATGACTGCCATAAGCATGCATACTACATATTTTCATATACCTATCAAAATACTAATACTAGGTCTGACTTGTCTCTTAGATCTCAAATCCAGTGCTGTGTTTCCTCAGGGGTATGGGCAGGTCTCATAAGCCATAGGTCAAAGGATCAAGACATTACTGGCTAATTCTGTGTTAAAACAGCATGATATGGAGCAGTAGACCTGGAGCTGGAAGGCCTGAAACCCACCATTTGTTATGCCTTCAATTACCTGTTCTGCTTAGGAAAAGCTTCTTAATAATTACTTGAGCCACAGATCCCATAAGACTATAAAGTTCTACAATTTTCTGATTCTAGATCTTTCACTTAGCTGTGTCAATTCACAGTAACATCAGAAAATAAAACTCTGACAATACTGCCATTAATATTGTAAGTGTGGGAGAAACTGAGGAGGTGTCTGTAGAGACTTTTGTGGCTGCTCAAGTATCTCTCTAACAAGATTGATTTAAGAAAGGACATGTATGAAAGATGAGAAGAGAGCCATGTGATGAAAGGGAAATGCTGCTAATAAAGCTAACATTTAGAATGAGATGAAACATGAGAAATGATAAATTTAAAATCAGGTGAGTTATGATGAGGATCAGAAGAACAAAGGTAATATTGGCTGATTGACAAGTGTAGTTCCTGCCATGGAACCTGTGGTCTTAGAGGTCCCACACTGGTCTACCTCTTGGAGTGAAGAGATCATGGGATTTGGGGATATACCCACATGGACCAGACCCCTTGTTCCTAGACCATGATCCAGGTAGCTTGAGATTCTGAAATTTCCTGTGCCAAAGCCTCAGGCCTGCTTTCATTGCCTGCACAAGTGTCTTCGCTGGATTTGTCCTCTCAAGGGTATATGGCCAACTCACAGCTGTTTGCAGATCATGGGGCATAGTTTGTATGTGTACACAAGATGGAACCAGGGCTAGGAGGAAAAGTGAGGTGGGCTAAGAGCCAGCTTCCTGGGCATGCAATCTGTGCAGTCATAGGGACCTGCACTTAGTTTAAAGCTGTACCATGGATGTCTTGATATTCTTAATAATTTCATCTTTGAATTTGTGTTTCAAGAGTGAAGTCTACTAGGACAATGGAACATGCATGTAAACAGAAGAGATATAAGTGATATGCATGCTCACCATTATTCCTTGCTACCCTATTTGCATACCAGCCTCCATAGTTCCCCAGGAGCACAGAATTCCAATGGATCCACAATGGATGGGAGACTCAAAGCAACTATAGGTGAGCACATTAGATCTATGACTAAGTAGGGCCACTGACAGCCCTGAGAGGCAGTGCTTTCATTTGAACCAGAACTTGCTTTGATCGCAGAAAGAAAACACCAGTGTTCTAAGAAACATGAATGGCCAAGGAGCCCTATCATAATCTTTCTTATTTGTTTTACTTCTCCCTATTAGCCAACCACTTACACTGGAAGTGATGACGTAGAAGGAAAGAGAAAGATAGGGCAATCAATAGTTCTTTTCCCTTTTAGCCCTTTCTTACACTTCAGTCAGCTGAACGTAGAAACTTCTGGTGGATGTACACATAGGAAAAAGTGGACTGAAAAAAGTTGAATTAATTTTGTGCAATATTTCCACTGTTGTGGCAATAAAAATTATATGTATGTATGAGCTACAAAATATGAATCACATAATTTAGGTGATTCTGCATACAACCTTAATGATCTTATATTTGCATTTAAAACTGGTGTTGCACTATATAAAAAGGTGCAATATAAAGATTTTGCAATATAGAGACATTTGCACTTAAAATTGGCATTACATAATAAAAGGATATAAATTCATGTCAGTAATTTAAAATTCTAATTTTTCTTTACTCAAATAGCAAATACAAAACATCCATGACAAGTTGAGAGAAAACAAATGAAAGACTGCAGAAGACAGAGAAAAAGTTCATATTTCAATATCTTTAATGAGACTTTTTTCCTACTTTGTTAATAAGGGGCCTTGCATTTTTATTTTGCACTGTGCCCTAAAAATTATGTAACCTATTTTGGGTGGGAGGCACTTGATGGGAACGTGCTCCCATTGTATCTAAATTTTAGCTAACCCCTCCAAGTTCTTGTTAAGGTGTATTTGTCATGCTAAGAGGATACAACATACTTAATAGATTTGCATAGACATTTAGTTCTAAATATTTGGATATATGTGTGGGTGTCCATATTTTCTCTTGCTCCCAGGCCTGCAATTATTATGTGTGGCCTTGCCATTTGAAGTCAATAGGACTAGGAAAATAAAAGGTAAAGAGTTTTGGTTTTTTGAGAAGAGAGAGCACTGACATAAGCTGCTGGTTGTCTCCATCAATCTGACTGTGGCAATGTCAGAAAAAGTAGAGGAATGCATACAGATCTAAAAAAATGAGTGTAAGCCCCTACAAAACTTTTGGGGAACTGGAGGTGGTTGTCACCTGGCATGGGATGGAAAAAAGATCCAAGCAGGTGCCGGACTGGGAGCCCCTGTCTGGAGATTGGTTAAGGGAGGACTTTGGAGTGGTTCTGCTTTACAAAAGCAAAGTAGCAGCACCTGCCCAGCATGGCTTGGTGGGCAGGTAACTCCCGGCATGCAGCAAAGTCCTGCTGAAGGGTAAATGAGCTGCCTGAGCCTTCCGAGTCACCTTCTACTTTTCTCCTAATTCTGGATATTATATGATCGGAGGCATAAAGCCCTTGAAGAAGAGCAGTGTGCGGGAAATTCAGACAACGAATTTTGCTGAAAAGTAGAGTTGTAAACCTAGTTGGTGTTGGGCAGCAAATATATAAATTCAAGCCAAGATCATTGCTCTGGGGCTCATCAACTCCAAGGAAAATCTCATTGCTTAAAGTCATTGAAAGAGTCATGAAATAGAGGCTGGGCTTTGCGCCCCCACCAGAGTCATTAACAATGTAGGTAAGTCACACCCAAGGCTACTTACTGGGAACCTACAAGGAGGATAATCACGTAATTAATCATCCACATCAGGACACTTTTGAGAGTGAAAGGGGAGCAATTAATAACTACTTTGGCTCGATGGATATAAGCTGGGAATGTCCCAGGCCAACCAGGATACATGGTGACCCTACTCATAAGTTTCATTTGTGTAAATAAAATCAGCTTTCTCGATGAACAAATTAGGAAAAAGCATTCCCCATAAGGTGGGCATATTGTAAAAGAATTCTTTTTCTTAAAGGTACAACATCTGGGCAGAAAAATTAGAAACAGGCACTCGTTCTCGACCCAAGAATTAGGAAAATGCAGCACCATATGGCTTGGCTTGACAAGTAAATGGCATCTTGGGTGAAGAAAATTTCACCTTGATTTCTGAGAGGAAGCAGTCCTGTGCCAGGGTATCAACCTAGTGATGGAGCACAGGTGCACATCAGGTCCCCTGGTCCCCTCAAACAGGCACGTTTATGCAATGTTCAATTGACATAGTCATATATGGAGATCCTGCTTATGACCACAGGAGGACATGAACTCCAGGAAATATATAGAGACACCTGAGGAGCACATCTCCTATAAAAAAGACAGTACACTAAAATAATAAATTCAGATATAATTAAAAATAAAGAGTGCTGGATTTTAAAATCAGCATACTAAATACTTGAATAGAGATATGGGAGAATATTCAAAATCTAAAGCAGGAACAAGCATTTTTAAAGAAAAGACTTTTGTGAATATCATGAAAGCCTCGTGTATTAAAACCATAAAGAGTGCCAAATAGGATAGGAAAAAGAAAAAACACCCACACATTTAGAAAATTTATAAGGAAAATTAAGAACATCACAAACAAAGAGAAACATTCAAAAAGTCCCAGAAAGAGAGAATGAATAGATGAACTCTAAATCAATAGATGTCATATGGATATCAGGTTTGTTTTTTTGTCCCCCCCCAAAGATTGGCACCTGAACTAACTACTGTTGCCAATCTTCTGGGGTTTTTTTTCCCCTGCTTTTTTTCTTTCCTCACAAATTCCCCCAATACATAGTTGTATGTTTTAGTTGTTGGTCCCTCTAGTTTTGGCATGTGGGACACCACCTCAACATGGCCTAATGAGCAGTGCCATGTCCACACCTACGATCTGAACCCTGGGCCGCCAAAGTGGAGCGTACAAACTTAACCACTCGGCAACAGGGCCAGCCCCCTGATATCAGGTTTCTTGATCCCAAATGAAGGCCAGAAGATAACAGAGTAATAATTCCAAATTTTGAAGGAAAATAAGTGTGAACCTAGAACTTTTAAAAACTACTACTTTTTTTTTTTTCTGGTGAGGAAGATTGGCCCTGAGCTAACATCTGTTGCGAATCTGCCTCCATTTTTTTCTCCCCACAGCCCCAGTACATAGTTGTATATCCTAGTTGTAAGTCATTCCAGTTCTTCTACGTGGAGTGCCACCACAGCATGGCTTGATGAACGGTGTGTAAGTTCGTGCTCAGAATCCAAACTGGGGAACCCTGGGCTGATGAAGAGGAGCATTCGAACTTAACCACTTGGCCATGGGACAGGCCCCATGAACCTAGAATTTTATATCCTGCTAAATTATTATTTAAACATGAAATCACCATTGAGATATTCTCCACCAAACAAAGCACTTTTAGCAAGAGATCAAACTTAAGAGACTAGCAACTTAATATAGATTGCACTATATGTAGGGTAATATATATGAACCTCACGGTAATCATAAACCAGAAACCTATAATAAATACACAGAACATTAAGAGAAAGGGACCCAAACATGATATTAAAGAAAGCCATCGACCCCAAAAGAAGAGAGCAAGAGAAGAAGGAAGGAACAGAGAAGAACTACTAAAACACCCAGAAAAAAGGTAAGAAAATGGAAGCACGTACATAATTATTAACAGCTACTTAAAATGTTGGTGAATGAAATACTCCAATCAAAAGACATTGGGAGGCTGATTGGATAAAAAAAAAGACCCATACATATGCCGCATACAATAGAAACACTTCAGACCTAAAGACACTCACAAACTGAAAGTGACAGGATGGAACAAAGATACTCCATACAAATGGCAAAGAAAAGAAAGCTAGGGTAGCAATACTTATATCAGACAAAATAGACTTTAAAACAAAAGCTGTAACAAGAGACAAAGAAGGACATCACATAATGATAAAGGGAACACTCCAACAAGAAGATATAACGCTTGTAAATATCTATGCATCCGACATGGGAGAACCTAAATGTATAAAGAAATTATTAACAGGCATAAAAGGAGAAATAGACAGTAACACAATAACAGTAGGGGACTTTAACACACCACTTACACCAATGGATACACCATACAAACAGAAGATCAATAAGGAAAGATTGGCCTTAAATGACACCTTAGACAAGATGGACTTAGTAGATATATACAGAACACTCCATCCAAAACCCACAGAATACACATTCTTTTTGAATGCACATGGAATGTTCTCCAGGATAGAACACATATTAGGCCACAAAACAAGTCTCAATACATTTAAGAAGATTGAAATAAGACCAAGCATCTTTTCTGACCACAATGATATGAAACTAGAAATCAACTACAGGAAGAAAATTGGAAAAGCCGCAAATACGTGGAGATTAATCAAAATACTACTGAACAATGATTGGGTCAATGAAGAAATCAAAAGAGGAATCAACAAATACCTGGAGACCTGGGGTCGGCCTGGTGGCACAGCAGTTAAGTTCACATACTCTGCTTCGGTGGCCTGGGGTTCACCAGTTCGGATCCTGTGTGTGGACATGGCACTGCCTGTCAGCCATGCTGTGGTAGGCATCCCACATATAAGGTAAAGGAAGATGGACATGGATGTCAGCTCAGGGACAGTCTTCCTCAGCAAAAAGAGGAGGATTGGCGGCAGATGTTAGCTCAGGGCTAATCTTCCTCAAAAAAAAAAAAAACTACCTAGAGACAAATGAAAATGGAAATACAATATCCCAAAATTTATGGGATACAGCAAAAGTGCTTCTAAGAGGGAAGTTTATAGCAATACAGGTCTACCTTAACAAACAAGAAAAATTCCAAATAAACTATCTAACCTAAAGTGTACCTAAAGGAAATGGAAAAAGAAGAATAAAAAGAGCCCAAAATCAGTAGAAGGAAGGAAATAGAGCAGAAATAAAAGAAATAGAGACTAAAATAACAGTAGACAAAGTCAATGAAATGAAGAGCTGGTTCTTTGAAAAGATGAACAAATTGAAAAACCTTTAGCTACACTCACCAAGAAAAAAAGAGAGAAGGCTCAAATAAATAAAATAAGAAATGAAAGAGTACAAATTATAACGGACACCTGAGAAATACAAAAGATTATAAGAGAACACTATGAAAAGCTATACGTTGACAAATTAGATAATCTAGAAATGGATAAATTTTTAGAATCATACAATCTTCCAAAACTGAATCAAGAAGAAATAGAGAACCTGAATAGACTAATCACCAGTAAGGAAATTGAAACTAATCAAAAACTTCCCGAAAAATAAAAGCCCAGGATCAGACAGCTTCCCTTATGAATTCTACCAAACATTCAAAGAATACTCAATACCTATCCTCCTGAAACTCTTCCAAGAGATTGAAGAGGAGGAGAAGCTTCCTAACTCATTCTATGAGGCCAACATTACCCTGCTGCCAAAACCAGACAAGAACAACACAAACAAAGAACATTACAGGCCAATATCACTGAGGAACATCAGTGCAAAAATCCTCAACAAAATATTAACAAATTGAATGCAACAATACATGAACAAGTTCATACACCACGATCAAGTGGGATTTATTCCAGGGATGCAGGGATTGTTCAACATCTGCAACTCAATCAACATGATAAAACACATTAACAAGATGAAGAATAATAATCACATGATCATCCCAACAGATGCAGAGAAAGCATTTGACAATGTATAGACAATGCAAAAGGTATAGAAGGACAATATCTTAACATAATAAAGGCAATATATGACAAACCCACAGCTAATATTGTACTCAATGGAGAAAAACTGAAATCTATCCTGCTAAGGACAGGAACTAAACAAGGATGCACACTTTTGCCACTCTTATTTAACACAGTACTGGAAGCCTTAGCCAGAGCAATCAGGCAAGAAAAAGAAATAAAAGGAATCCAAATTGGAAAGGAAGGAGTGAAACTGTCACTATTTGCAGATGGTTTTATATATAGAAAATCCCAAAGAATCCACCAAAAAGCTTTTAAAAATAAATGAATGCAGTAAAGTTGCAGGATACAAAATCAACATACAAAAATCAGTTGCATTTCTATATACTGGCAACAAAGTACCAGAAAGAGAAATCAAGAATACAACCTGACTTACAATTGGAACAAAAAGAATAAAATACCTGGGAATAAGGGAATAAACTTAACCAAAGAGGTGAAAGACTATACACTGGAAACTATAAAACATTGTTGAAACAAATTGAAGAAGACACAAAGAAATGGAAAGATATTCTGTGCTCTTGGATTAGAAGAATTAACATAGTTAAAATGTCCATACTTCCTAAAGCAATCTACAGATTCAATGCAATCCCTATCAAAGTTCCAACAACATTATTCACAGAAATAGAACAAAGAATCCTAAAATTTATATGGAACAACAAACGACCCCAAATAGCCAAAGGAATCCTGAGAAGAAAGAGCAAAGCTGGAGGCGTCACACTCCCTGATTCCAAAATATACTACAAAGCCATAGTAACCAAAACAGCATGGTACTGGCACAAAAACAGACACACAGATCAATGGAACAGAATTGAGAGCCCAGTAATAAACCCACATATCTGTGGATAGCTAATATTCGACAAGGGAGCCAAGAACATACAGTGTAGGAAGGAGAGTCCCTTCAATAAATGGTGCTGGGAAAACTGGACAGTCATGTGCAAAACAATGAAAGGAGACCATTCCCTTACACCATACACAAAAATTAACTCAATATGGATTAAAGACTTGAATATAAGGCCCGAAACCATAAAAATTCTAGAAGAAAACATCGGCAGTATGCTGTTTGACATCTGTCTTAGCAGCATATCTTCAAGTACCATTTCTGACTGGGCAAAGGAAACAATAGAAAAAATAAACAAATAGGATTACATTGAACTAAAAAGCTTGTGCACAGCAAAGGAAACCAGCAATAAAACAAAAAGACAACCTCATAATTGGGACAAGATGTTTGCAAACCACATATCCGATAAGGGGTTAACAGAAGAACTCATACATCTCACCAACAAAAAACTAACAACCCAATTAAAAACGGGGCAAAAGATCTGAAAAGACATTTTCCAAAGAAGATATACAGATGGCCAAGAGGCACGTGAAAAGGTGTTCAACATCAGTAATTAGGGAAATGCAAATCAAAACTTACAATGAGAAATAACCTCCCCTCAGAATGGCTATAATTAACAAGACAGACAATAGCAAGTGTTGGAGAGGGTGTGGAGAGAAGGGAACTCTTATACACTGCTGGTGGGAGTGTAAAATGGTGCAGCTACTACGGAAAACAGTGTGAATATTCCTCAAAAAATTAAGAATAGAACTACTATATGATCTAGCTATTCCACTGCTGGCTATTTATCCAAACTACATGAAAATAAAAATGTGTAAAGATCTATGCACCCCTATGTTCCTTGCAGCATTATTCATAATAGCTAAGACTTGGAAGCACCCTAGCTGCCCATCAAGGGAAGAATGGATAAAAAAGATGTGATATATATGTAAAACGGAATACTACTCAGCCATAAAAGCAGGTGAAATCTTGTCGTTTGCAACAATATGGATGGACCTTGAGGTTATTATGCTAAGCAAAATAAGTCAGAGGCAGAAAGTCAAATACCGTATGATCTCACTCATAAATAGAAGGTAAAAACAACAACAATAAAATAGAAGCAGAGATTAGATTGCTGGTGACCAGAGGGGAAGCGGGTAGGTAAGGGGGCAAAAGAGATGATTCGCACATGTGTGTGGTGATGGATGGTAATTAGTCTTTGGCTGGTGAACATGATGTAATCTACATAGAAATCAAAATACAACGATGTACTCCTGAAATTTATATAATGTTATAAGCCAATGTTACCTCAATAAAAAAAGAAAGAAAGAAAGTTTATGGAGAACGTTGTGTTGAATTTCCATTAAAATTGTGAACAAGATAGAATATCCAGTGTCACAATATAATTTAGTTAGTATTAGAGGTTCTTGCTGATAGTGAATGACAAGATAGAAAGTATAAAGGTTGGAAGGAAAAAAAATAAAGTTATCACGATTTACAAAAGACACATTCAGATAATACAACAGAATGAATGAACTACTAGAACTAAGTAGAGTTCAGGTAGGTTACGGGCTAGAACATAAACTAAAACATGTCAATACAACAAGCAAGAGCAAATGGGAAATTACATATATATATATATGTATATATATAACATAAAATCGAAAAAAGAATACAATACCTAAATGGAGAAAATTTTAAAACTATGAAAGAAAAACATTTTTAAAAGGAAAGATAGACCTTGTTCATGGACAGTGTAACCTAACACCTAATGATGTCACTTATACCCAACTATCCTGTAAATTCAGTTCACACACAACAAAAATGCTAGCTCAAATTTTGAGGAATTTGAGAAATTAGAACTATAAGTAGCTTTCAAAAAGGAGTTTACAACTAACTTTAAAAAAAAAATTAAAGGGGGTGAAATTGCCCAACATGATAATAAGGCAGTATTTTAGTAATTAAACCAGTCTAGCACACTGATGCAGGAACTAGTGTTTCAAAATAGCATATAACAGTGCAGTCCAGTAGGAATATAGTGTATTCAACATATTTGGTTTTAATTTTTTGCATACTTTTTAAAAAAAGAAACATGATATAAATTGTAATAATATATTTTGTTTAACCCAATGTAACCAAATGTTATCGTTTCAACGTAATCAATACAATCAATGAGATAGTTTACAATTTTCTCAACTAAAGTCTTTGAAATCCAGTACGTATTTTGCACTTAGAGCACATCTCAATGCTCAAAAGCCACAAGAGGCTAGTGACTATTGATATATTACACAGTAGGAATGCAAAATTGACCAACATATTCATGAACACTACAGAAAAAATAGGAAAAGCATGAGTTGTATAGTAGACTATACTGGGAAAAATGATGAATTTTGTGGAGAAGAATAAACCTGGGTTCTTACCTCACATTACGTTGGACAAAAATTAACTCATGGGACCAGCCCTGTAGTAGTGGTTAAGTTCACACGCTCTGCTTTGGCGGCCCAGGGTTTCGCCACTTCGGATCCTGGGTATGGACACAGCACCACTCATCAGGCCATGCTGAGGCGATGTCCCACATGCCACAACTAGAAGGACCTGCAACTAGAATACACAACCATGTACCGGGGGGCTTTGGGGAGAAAAAGGAGAAGATGAAGAAGGAGGGGGGGGAGGGGGAGGGGACGGAGAAGAAATTTGGCAACAGATGTTAGCTCAGGTGCCAATCTTTAAAAAAACCCAAAAAACAAAAGGGAACTCACATGGAATAGAGAATCCATGTGAAAGGCCAAGCTATAAAGTCGAAAGAAGAAAACCCAGGAGGGGTTTCTGTGCCCTATGAGTGGAGAAAGAGTCCTTCAACAGAACCTGAAAAACTCACCAATTTATGAAGGAAACAATATCCCAGCTTCGTTATATAAAAATCAAGATATCTTACTCAACAGAGAACTTCATAATTAAAATAAATAGACAGTTGATAAACTGGTTGCGAGAAGAAACATGTAATGTCAAAAACAGACCAAAATTTCAGCAAATCCAAAAGAAAAAAAGACAAGAAACCCAAAGGAAATGGGAGGATAGGAAGAAGCAATTGGAGAAGAGAAGTCAAGAGAACACTGATTCTACTTCATGCCTCCTTCCTGGACCTTAAGACCAATGGTCTGTGACCTGACCGCCTCCTTCCCAATTGCTCTGCACACAGCTAGTAATCACCACGCTCCAGCAGCAATGGAGGGAGGTGCCAGGGGTGCCTGCTGTTGTGCTGCTTTTTTTAGCTGGCTGTTTCTGCAAGGTGGCACTTGGTTTTTCTCCTGGATTGTAGGGTTTTCATCAACACAAACTGAGATTATTTTCTTTTCCCATTGACTATTGTCAATGTATGTTTTCGTTGTATAACCTTTTCAAATTTGCTTCTTTTTTATTTATTTCTTGGTGAGGAAGATTGGCCCCGAGCTAACATCTATGCCAATCTTCCTCTATTTTCTGTGGGATGCTGCCACCATGGCATGGCTTGACAAGCAGTGCTAGGTCTGCACCTGGGATCCGAACCTGTGAACCCCAGGCCGCCCAAGTGGAGCATGTGGACTTAACCACTATGCAACCAGGCCGGCCCCTCCAATTTGCCTCTTTTGATAATTGACTTTGTAACAAATTCTCAGAACCAGAACAAAATGGGAAAAGCGGAAGAGTGATTACTATTGAAACAAGAAAATCTATTTTATGCTGAAATATTCTCTAGAGGGATGAGTCAAGAGTGTGAGTGAATGTGTTTACATGGAGTATAAAGGCCCCATTTCAGATGCATGTCTGTGTGTGTCTGCCTGGGAGTTCTCCTGATTATGTAGCAATTGAAATGATATTCATTTTATAATGTTTATTAAGCATCTTCCAATGGTAACATTAAACCAGTGTGGCCCAGCTGAGATTTTACAGAACTAGTATTTTTACCCTCTAGTATGTCAGAGACCAGGGTTGGTGTAAATCCTCATGATATCCTGGTGGATATACACCTTCTACATATCTGAGTTGAAAATAAGCACAAACTGTATTCTCTGTTTAATTTTGTTTTAGCTCTCATCTTCTGCTATTGCTTTAAGTTAGAGCAGATATTTTTGCGCATTCCCTGTAGCACGTTATTAAACCTAAAAGCGGGGCCGGCCCTGTGGCTGAGTGGTTAAGTCCACGCGCTCTGCTTTGACGGCCCAGGGTTCGGATCCTGGGCGCGGACATGGCACCGCTCATTAGGCCATGCTGAGGTGGCGTCCCACATGCCACAACTAGAAGGACCCACAACTAAAAAAATACACAACTGTGTACTGGGGGGATTTGGGGAGTAAAAAGCAGGGAAAAAAAAAAAAACCCTGAAAGCTATTATGTGGAAAATTCAAGGGGTGTGTGTGGGCATATGAATTTTTTCACTTCTCTATCAAGGGAGAAGAGAGAAAAGCTGGGTTTCAAATGGTGGTAAATGAGACATAAATAGTTCTTGGAAGTCTCTGCCACCTTAGGGTGCTCAGAGGATAACCTGAAAAGAGGGAACCTAAAATTGGAGAGAAAAAAAGACTTAAAAGTTGTTTAGAATGTTATATTTGATGAGCTTAAGTAAGGGTAATAAACAAACAAACAAATAAGTCCATATATTATGTATACATATATGTATACATAGCAGACTAAAGGTCAGGTATAAAATGTCAACAGTTTGTGTAAAGGGGGCTTTTATGCTTTCTTTCTGTTTATCTTAAGACTGGCTATACATCAGAATCACCTGTGGAAGCAAAAAATAAATAGAATCCAGATGCCCAAGTTCCATCTCTGAAGATTCTCATTCAATGGGATCTGGATTTCCTCTAGGTTTAAAAACTTCCACAGGTGATTCTGATGTGATGCACAACCACTGTGTAAAGCCTCTAACTTAACGTAAATAATGCCTGATTATATTATTATTTTATAATTATCTTAATGGGTTGTACTTTTGATAGATAAGTCTGATGTCAAATGCACTCCCCACTTAAAAAAAAAAGCACTAGTACTCTTTACTGCCACTTGGTGGCAGCATACATATATTGCAAGGGCAATTGTTGTAGGAGGCCAATTTAATAGAACATTTTAGAAGTGGAAGACCATATAGAGATTGTCTAGTCAAGCTTCCAACTTTCATAGTTGTGAAAACTAGGGCCCATATAGATGAAATGATTAATCTCTCGTCAAAGAGAGTTAGTGTATGAAATAAAAAATATTTCTGAACTTTTAATGTAGTGCTATTTCTATTAATCCCAAATAATAGCTAAGACTTCAGTGTGACAGATCTGAGACTGAACTCTTGCTCGAATTGATTGGTTTTGCACCTTTTGGTAAGTTACTAAAACACTTTGAACCTCGCTTTTCACTTACGTAGACTAGTGAGGCTTGACTGACATAGAGTTGGAGATGGCCTAGCACTGTTGAGAACACATCTAAGTACTTAAAATTTTTTGGTTCTCATCCCTCTTATACAACCTCTGTCTCCCTAACATCGGAAATGCCTTTCAGCCAGCGAACCGCCCCAGAGCTGATACTGTTTTTGAAAGAGATACGGGATTTTTTTCCTTACTGGGTTTCCTTAGACCTGATATTTGAAGTACACTTAAACATCAACGTCTCTTGTTTGTATCGTATTAATGAACTTGATAGGAGAATTTTTAAAAGAAATATGCAGGAACTAAGCTGCCTGACTCTCAAGAAATATAATTTGATAATAGTAGCTAGAATCATAAACAGTATTTTCGCAGGAGGTCTATATTGGATATGAGTAACATATGCTCTCATCCATTAAGAATAGTTAAAATCCTTTTCAAATTTGTTTTAGAGGGCAGTAATTTCCTAAACCATTTGACAAGAAAAAATATCCTGAATTCTCGTTTAAAAGGCTTTTAAAATAAAGCAAGTAACTTTTTGCAACATTTCTCAAACTTTTCATTACCAAGTTGGGTGAGGTTTCCCAGTGATGGTTTCACAACGATATTTCCATTTTCATCTTCCACACACAAATGGGCCCAATAGATGTGCAATTAGAACAGAGCTTCGCTCGCAGCACATTTTTCATTTTGTATGCAAACAGTATGAAGAAAGCAGGATCAGGGAATTCAGCCATAAAATGAATGAATTGCTGAGACAGGCTACAACATGGATGAACCTTGTTACACTGTGCTTGAAGTCAGACACAAAGGCCCTGTATTGTATGATTTCATTTATATGAAATGTCCAGAATAGACAAATCCATAGAAATAGAAAGTATCTTAGCGGCCAGGGGTTTAGGGGAGGGGAATAGGGAATGACTGCTTAGTGAGCATGGGCTTTCCTTCCGGGCTGATGAAAATGTTCTGGAACTAGATGGTGGTGATGGCTGCACGACATTGCGAATGTACTAAATTCCACTGAACTGTACAATGAATTGTAAAATAGTTAAAATGGTGAATTTTGTTGTGTCTATTTTACTGTAATAAAAAACCCCAGAGAATTAGGGAAGGACTTGGTGTTTGGGAAAATAAGGTGAGCTGGTGACGAAAAAGACAGCTCTACTATTCATTTTCCCTCAGCTCTCCCGGGGCGCTGGTCCCCAGCAAAGAGTAGCCCGAATCTCTAGATGATATTCATTCAACACAGTCGAGGGAAAAGTAAAGATAAATAAAATAAAATCCAAATATTGCTCCTTGGCACAGCCATGACACCCATTTGCTTAACTTCCCACTCAGCCATATGGACACTCATGTGAACATTTCAATTTATATAAATTTATTTCTATATTATGTCATATATATAAATATTATATATTAATGTGCATTATGTTATAAAATATAACATCTATAAAATGTATCATATTAATATATTTACATAAATATATCAATTTATTTATAATATAAATATAATGTTAACATTATACACTATATAAATTATAATTATATAAGACAATATATAAAATATCTTATTTTTAATTTAATATTTATGTATTATATTGAATTAGTTCAATATAATTATATTATAGAATAGAAATATACATATATTGATGTATAAACATATAATTATATATTTTAATTATACATTGCACATATAACTATGCATAGATATTTAAAATTTTATTTACATATGAATTTATTCATCATAACAGTTAAGATATAAAAATAGGTAGCATTTTAAATCAAATGGGCCATAATCTCACTACTGAGAGACAATTACTTTTAAAACCTTGAACCCTGTCTAAATCATATCTACATATCTCTCAACCTCTTTTTCTAGATGTGTACATATACACACATTTATGTTCATATATATACACTTTCAGTTTTCAATTTCAATGTATATAAATACATGATATATATGTATATTTCTATGTATGTATATAAATATAAATTATCTTTTCATATATGTATTTCATATATTTGTATAAATATGTCATACAAATAATGTGTGTGTATAAACAAAAGGGACCAAAATGAACATCATTCTACAAGAATAAAAATATTTATGCCTCACTGTTTCAATTACTGTCTATAGTTTTCTACTGTATGTGCTTCTATAATTTTTATGAACAATTCATGTTTATTAAATAGGAGTTGTTTTAATTTTTTTATTTATAAAAATTTTTTTTAGATTGGCACCTAAACTAACATCTGTTGCCAATCTTTCTTTTTTTCTTCTTCTTCTTCTGCCCAAAGCCCCCCAGTACATAGTTGTATGTCCTTCTGGTTGTGCTACGTGGGATGCCACCTCAGTGTGGCCTGACGAGTGGTGCCATGTCCGCCCCAGGATCTGAACTGGCGAAACCCTGGGATGCCGAAGAAGAGCGCGGGAACTTAACCACTCAGCCACGGGGCTGGCCCCTAATTTTTTGCTGTTATTAATGAGGCTATGAGGAAGATGGTGGCCAAGATTAATTGAAAAACTCTCCCAAATGAAAACACTTAGATCTGCTAGGTTAACTGCAAAAATCCTATTTTTAAGTGCACGGCCATTTTGGAAATGTGTAATAGAAATTCCCAGGATCCGTGAATGAAGAGTGGTACACTATGTAAGCATTGTAGCTACACTGCGAGTGGATTATAGATCTTGACAGCCTAGAACAGGAGTGGCAAACTTTTTTCACGGAACCAAATAGTAAGTAGCTTAGGCTTTGTGGACCAAGAGGCAAAATTGAGGATATTATTCAGGTACTTATATAACCATTGAAAATGTCACGACTTAAAAATGTGAAAACTATTCATGGCTCATAAGCCATAAAAAATAGGCAGCTGGCTGGATTTGGACCCCGGGCCGCAGTTTACTGTCACATCCAACCTGGAGACTTGCTTTCAATGGCCATGAGCACATGCAAGGCAGTAGGTAAGACTTGATCCCTACTGGATGGGAAATTAGAACTGAGAACCTACATGTAGCTTCATCTTTAATGAAAGGGTGGACCAGAAAAAATATCTACTGGTAAAGGGAGACTAAAAGCAAATTCTCTTTGCCTCTGCTCTGGGTAAAAACCAAGGTAGAAAATCTTGAAAATCAAAAAGAACAAAACTGTGGCCGGCCCGGTGGCATAGTGGTTAAGTTCACACACTTTGATTTTGTAGTCTGGGGTTTGCACGTTTGGATCCCAGGCGCAGACCTAGCACTGCTGGTCAAGCCATGTTGTGGTGGCATCTCACATAAAATAGAAGAAGATTGGCACAGATGTTAGCTCAGCAACAATCTTCCTCACCAAAAAAAAAAAAAAAAAGAACAAAACTGTAGAAATATTTGAAACATCCCCAAAGATACTTTGTAAAATTCAATATTCATTTTTAATTAAAAAATAGTAAAATAAGAACAGATGAATGATTACACAATACAAAGATATGATATATCTAAAAGAGACACAGGTAAATGGTAAAAGTTTAGCAACATTGGCAATAAATGCAGGACAAAATGAAGGTGCCTGAAATAGTGTTAAATAAAAACTATTATTTGATGTTGTTTTTGAAGCACTGATGAGTTCAGTCAGAAAAAAAAGTATCTCATTCTTCTTAATGTCTGTACAATTTTCCATTGCATGAATATAAGAATTTATTAAACCAATCCACTACTCATATGTATCTGGGTTTCTACGTTTTTATTTTGTAAAATTGTTTCAAACTCTAGGACTTTCTCCTAGGTTCATAATTTTTTAAAGAAACAATATCTCCATAGATTATTTTTATCTGTGCTTGCTGCTTCAGTCACTAGCAGACTGTGGCTACTTTGCAATTCTTTCCTGTATATTTCTAGTTGAGATTACAAAATGAAAATGGAAATCAACCAGATCTTCCACTTGGACGTTGTAGAGATAAGTATTGATGATAACAGTTTGGTAAAGGCTAAAAATATCAACTCAGAACAAACATTTTTCCAGCTATAACTATGTATGGGTCCCTTGGCTTGATTCTGTAGAGGATACCAGGCAAGATTCTGGGGTATCTGCCATTGAAGAGCTGCTCATAGGATGAGCTAAGAAAAGTCTGATCAGGTGTCTAATCCAAGACAGAATATAATCGCTACTTGTCTCTCATAGCAAAATTTCGTGGCATAAATATGGAAGTCACTGTAGGTTTTTAATTAAAGCAACACAATAAATCTTGTGTTTAAAGATGATTTTTCTGGTATCTTTGTGGAGATGAATTAGAAACTGTCCAGAAGAAGGGAAATTAGCTTTACCAAAGTTGAACTCATATATTGTTGAGCATTAATTAAATATTTGTGACCTACATTTCTTTCTGATCATAATTTCTCCCAATTCATACAGTTCTTTGATACCTAATTAGTCATTTTCAAAGATGCAATGAACAATGATTGTTGCTGTATCTTTTGAGTTCTGCGTGGGCCCTGAAGAAACCGTCCCAAATTACCAGCTGTGATTTTTGCTTGATTTCCTCACAAAGAACAATCGGAACTTATGGACTTAAATGGACTAGAATGTGAAACTAAGAAGCCTCTTAGATATCCTTAGAGGACCCTGCAGAGCCCATTGGTGAAAGTATGGAAAACAATGGGCTTCTTAAAATTGATTCTTGTAGCATTTTAGGAAAGATCACCCAGTCAAAAGAATGACGTGTTTCTTGTTCTGTTATTTTCCTTCTACATAGAAACATCACTGAAGTTTCTGGACTCCATTTCCCTCCCCATGTGTGGATTCCACTACAATGTCCAACTCCATTTTATCCCCATGTAACTTCTAAAACTAAGCAAAATGAAGACTCAAAATTCATTTCAAAAAGTGAAATGAATATATGACATAGAATAGTTGATGAGTGGGTCCCTTGGAAAGCAGGTATTGTGGCAAGATGTAGAATGAGTTTGGAATCGGGAAAATACCTAATTTGAATTCTGGGATTGGAAAGTATTAACTATATAATTTAGGGTTGTTTGGTTAATCTTGCTGAGTCTCATTTAATGCCCACCTCACAGAATGTTATGATGATTAATTTAATATCCTTTGTATGATGTACAGTGTTATGTAAATCCTTGTTGTTATTGTAGTTCTTGATTAAATTCATATATTTAACCAACCCACTGAAAAAGGTAGTTACTTATTTTGTTTAAATTACTCTTATCTTCTGTTATCAACTAAATTGTGCCCCCCCCCGCCCCGTCCTTGCCTAACCCCCAGTACTTCGTAATACGACTGTATTTGGAGATAGGGCATTTAAAGAGGTAAGGTAAAATGAGGTCATATGGGTGTGCCTTAATCCGGTATGATTGGTGTCCTTATAAAAAGAGAATATTAGGACACAGACACATACAGAGGGAAGACCATGTGAAGACACAAGGAGAATACAATCACGTATAAGCCAAAGAGAGAGGCCTCAGAAGAAGTCAACCCTGCTGACACCTTCTCTCAGGCTTCCAGCCTCTAGATCTGTGAGTAAATAAATTTCGTTGTTTAATCCACGCTGCCATACTTTGTCATAGCCACCCTAGCAAACTAATGCATCTTTTTAGGGCCTCCTTGTCTTAAGTTGAATATTCAATACTTGGGATCATAGCTGGAAAACAAAAATAATATCTAAATTCCTTGTTATAGTCTATCTTCCCCATTCTCATTGCTAGTGATTTCCATATTTGCCTCTATTATCTGTATCTTGCAAATAGAGTGTTATGCTCATTCTTAGCCCTACTTCTAATACACAGTAAATGTGCAGATATTGAAAAGGTTTTGGAAAAATGCTATATACAGTATGTATATATGTGTGTGTATGTATACATATACATATAAATATTCATATACTTATAATTTTTATCTTTTCTTTATTTTCTTCCTTTACTGTGATCTAGGAGTCACTACTTTTGTGACTAGTACAACTGAATACTAATCATTGAGTTTAATTCACCAAAAATTGTCAAAAATAATAATAATATGGAGATAGGTGGGAGAGAGTGATAGAGGGAGGAAGAAGAAATAATCAGGAAAGAGCAATATTGTAAAGTATTAGGACCTTATTAATAAGGTTAATTTAGTCTAGGCAATGACGGTAAATATCACCAATGAGCCCAACTGACCTTTACTGAATGCTAGAGGCATCCCTGGTTCTTGGTCTCCATCCATATGATCACCAGTGTCTGGAAATATTATTTCAACAACTACAGTCACTGAATGGAAAAGGAATATGTCTTTAGAGAATCAATAGTAATTTTTGCGTCCGATTAAAAAGCAATGTTGATCGGCTCTTTGGGAATTTCAGTCACATTCATTAGCAGGAAAGCACTGCCTATCAAAAGTGGGTGATGGGAAGAGAAAAGCAAAAGCTTTCGAGACAGACATATCTGGGTTTAATTCTCACTTCTACTGCTTATTAGCTGGATTACCATGGTCAAGTTTCCTACCTTCCTGACAGTCACTTACTTCAGTCTATAAAATAGGCCTAATAATATCACAGCATCCTTTTAGGAATTTTAAATTGGTTATTGAAATAAAAGTACACAATATATAGAAAATGATGGGTTTCTCAATAGCTATGTGACTTTTTATTTTCTCTACTACCCTAACCCCTCATAAAGAAAGAAAAATACCTTTTTTCCTCCTTTTTGTTCACAACAAACACTTCTTTGTTCTGAAGTTGAAGCATTAAATAGAAGATAATCAAACAGTCTATTATCATAAGATTAGAACGGAAAAAGCAGGTATTCATGAGAATTCCAAATTAGAATACAAATCGTCATTAGGCGTGTCTTTATGCATGCTACTCTGTGGTTTATAATAAAAAATTAAATTTAAAAGACCTAGTTCCTCACTTCTAAGACTTTACAGTATCAGTTTATAAATTATATACCTGACTCATATGAAATTTTCAGAATTGGGGATTTTGTCTTTTTGACATTCTTATTCAAATCCCTATAGGCAAAAGGAGCCATGGCTTCAGTACAGAAAACATAAACTACTGCACTTAAGCAAATTACATATATATTTTACTTATACGCATTTATATCCTACCGTGTTTCATAAAGCGTTGTGGTAGCTTACTGGAATACATACAATCCAATATAATTACAAAAATATTTCATATAAACAGGGCCAGGGAAAACAGAGCATGAAGAAAAGACTAGAGAAATGGGAACAGGAGGAAGTGTGGTTACTCAAGTTGTACCACTATTTTCACTTTAAGATTCTCCATGGATAAAACAGCGTGGTAAACATAATTGACTACAAAAGCCACATTCTTTGCAGGTGCCAGACTGCACATTAACAGTCTGACACCAAGGGACAGCACAGAAAGACTATTGAAAGATAAAGGTTTTTAAATCTTTGCAGTCTGAAACCTTTCAGAACAGGTATAATGAGCCTGACATGCACTTCAACATTGAACATATTATTAATCAGGTATTCAAATTATGTCTCAAAGTTGTTGGACATAGTTTGATGTCTCTGACCCTGACGTCTAAAACTGATCTGTGACGTGTAAAAACTGAGGAGGTGTTGATATCTGCCTTTCAACATCTGAACAAGAAAACAAAGTTACTTTGCATCGATAATGAAGAATGAAGTAAGTTAAAAAAGTGAATTAAAAAATGAATATCCGGTTTTTCCCTTTTAATCTTATGATAATAGGCCATTTGATTATCTTCTATTTAATCCTTCAACTTCAGAACAATGAAGTATTTGTTGTGAACAAAAAGGAGAAAAAACATATTTTTCTTTCTCTGATGAGGGGTGGGGGTAGTAGAGAAAATAAAGTCACATAGCTATTGAGAAACCCATCATTTTCTATATATTGTGTACTTTTATTTCAAAAGCTAAATAAAGTGCTGTTTTGTGTGAACAAAGCAAACCAAACTAAATTCTGATGACCTGGGGCCTGTGATTGTATTCACTTCATGAATAACCCAGCCAAAATACTGGCACAAGAGGAAGGGTACTGCCAAGCCCATCACAGTGTAATCCTTTTAAGTGTCCCTTTCAAGGCTGGCTCTACTCAACACTTAGTAAAGGAAGTCTCCCCACCAGGCAGAATCACAGGTTGCCTGGCAGTTGACCAAGAAACTCACACACTAATGAGTAAATGATCCTCATAAATTAACCAGATCTATCATTTTCCTCCCTATCCTTGTCCTGAGTAAAAGTACACAATCTGTATCAATGACTTTGGTGTGGTTTGTCCCCTTTCCCACTTTTCTCAGTGGTAAATTATTTATCTTTCCCTTCGTTGCTCTATATCGTGTGTGGTAGCCATGATGGAAAATGGCTACCAATGGTTCTGTTATGGATTTCTACCATCATTCTATCATGCTTAGAGAAGACACTTGGCATGATTTCAATTTTTTAAAAAGGTATTGATATTTGTATGGTGGCCTAACATATGGTCTATCCTGGAGAACGTTCCAGGTGTACTTGAGGAGAATGTGTATTCTGCTGTTGTTGAATAGAGTGATCTATGCATGTCTGCTAGGTTTAGTGGGCTTATCGTGTTATTCAAACCCCCCATTGATCTTCTGCCTAGATTTGTTATCCATTATTGAAAGTAGGATATTTAAGTCTCCAACTATTATTGTAGAACCATTTATTTCTCCCTTCAATTCTGTCAATGTTTGCTTCATATATTTGGGGGCTGTTTGGTACATATATGTTTATAGTTGTTACATCTTCTTAATGAATTGAACTTATTATCAATATATAATGCCCTCCTTGGTCTCTTGCAACAGTTTTTGATTTAAAGTTCATTTTGTGTAATATTAGTGTAGACACTCCAGATCTTTTTTGGTTACTATTTGCATGCGATGTCTTACTCCCTGCCTTCACTTTCAATCTATTTGTGTCTTTTGATCTCAAGTGAGCTTTTTGTAGACAACCTATAGTTGGATCATAATTTTTTTAATCCTTTCTGCCAATGTCTGTCTTTTTATTGGAGAGCAAATCCACTTGTGTTTTAGAAAATTACTGATAAGGAAGAACTTAATTCTGCCAGTTCACTGTTTTTCTGTATGTCTTATAATTTTTTTTGCCCCTCATTTCTTCCATTACTTCCTTCTTTTGTCTTTGGTAGATTTTTTTGTATGTTTTGATTCCCTTTTCATTTCATTTGCGTGTAGTCTGTTGATATTTTCTTTGTGGTTATTAGAAGATTATATTTACCATCTTAAAGTTAAAATAATATTATTTGAATTGAAACCAACTTAACTCCCATAGCGTAGAGAAATTCTGCTTCTGTACAGTTCCATTCCTCCTCTTTACATTATAGTTGTCACAAATTACTTCTTTATACATTGTGTGCCCAATAACAGTGATTTATAATTATTTTATGCATTTGTCTTTCAAATCATCTATGAAATAAAAAGTGGAGTTACAAACCAATAATACAACAATACTGGCCTTAATATTTGCCAATGTATTTGCCTTTATTAGAGACCTCTATTTCTTCATATAGCTTTTAGTTACCATTTAGTGTCTTTTCATTTCAATCTGAAGGACTCAATTTGGCATCTCCTGTATGGGAGTGATATGGGCTTATAATGAACTTCCTCAGCTTTTGTTTATACGGGAATGTGTTAATTTTCCCCTAAGTTTTGAAGAATACTTTGGTCAATGTAGAATTCTTACTTAACATTTTTTTTTTTCCTTTCAGCACTTTAAATACATCTGGACTCTGGCCTCCATGGTTTCTGATAAGGAACCAGTTCTTAATCTTATTGAGGATCCCTTGTATGTGACAAGTTACCTTTTTCTCGCTACTTTCAAGATTCTCTCTTTGTCTTTGGCTTCTGAGAGTTTAACTATACTGCATCTTGTGAGGTTCTTTGAGTTTATCTTACTTGGAATTCACTGAGCTTCTTAGATTTGTAGATTTGTTTCTTTCACCAAATTTGGACAACTATTTCTTCAAACATTCTTTCTATTCTTTTCTTTCTCTCTCCTCCTTCTGGGACCACCATAATGTGTATGTTGGCCTGCTTAATGATGTCCCACAGGTTGCTTAGGCTCTATTCACTTTTCTTCATTCTTTTTGATTCCTCTTCCTAAAACGTGGTAATTTTGATTGCCTTATCTTCATGTTCACTGATTTTTTTTGTTCTGCCTCCTGCTTATATCTGTTGTTGAACTCTTCTAGTAAATTTTCCATTTCAATTATTTTACTTTTCAACACCAGGATTTCTGTTTTATTCTTTTTTATAACTTCTATCTTCTTATTGATATTCTCATTTTGTTCAAGCATCATTTTCCTGATTTCCTTTAGTTCTTTGTCTTTATTTTCCTTTAGCTCTTTGAATATATTTAAGATGGTTGTTTTATGGTGTGTGTTTGTTTACTAGACGTAGTAAGTCTGATGTCTGGGCTTCCTTAGGGATGGTTTCTGTCAATTAATTTTGTTTCTTTAAAAGAGCATACTTTCCTATAGCTTTGTATGCCTTGTGGGTTTTTCTGGTTAAAAATTGTGCATTTAGGGGCTGGCTCCATGGCTGAGTGGTTAAGTTCGCACTCTCTGCTGCGGTGGCCCAGGGTTCGGATCCTGGGCGCAGACATGGCACCGCTCATCAGGCCACGTTGAGGCGCCATCCCACATCCCACAACTAGAAGGATGTACAACTAAGATATACAACTGTGTACAGGGGGGGTTTGGGGAGATAAAAGCAGAAAAAAAAAGATTGGCAACAGATGTTAGCCCAGGTGCCAATCTTTGGAAAAAAAAAAAAAGGAAGATTGGCAACAGGTGTTAGCCCAGGTGCCAATCTTTGGAAAAAAAAATGGGGCATTTGAATATTATAATGTGGTAACTGTGGAAATCAAATTCTCCCACTTCCCCAGGGTTTGAGGTGCTTTTGATTGTTGAAGACTGTAGTAGTCTGTTTGTTTAGAGACTTTTACACACTGTTTTTACAAGGACTGTATTCCTTATCACGTGTAGTCACTGAAGCCTCTGTTCCTTCAGCTTATGTTTAGCTAATGTTTTGACAGAGATTTCCTCAAACTCCAGGACCTGAAACAAACAAACAAAAATAAAAATATACACAAATACACATGCACACACCAAACCACACATCCCTCCCAGTTTTTGTAGATTCACTCTTTGCTGGGACACTCCTTCAATATTTAGCTGGCTTACACTGAGTTCAGGGATCAGCCCAAGGTAAAAGCTTAGAGTCTTCTTCAGTGTTTTCTGACCAGGCATCTTGTCTTGAGTATGCTTGTGGCTTGCTTAATTTCTCTGTATACATGGATACTTTTGAATGTCCTAATTTCCCAAAGACTCTCCCCCAGCTTTTGTTCCTGCACCTTAGGTGGTCTATTGTATTTCAGTCCATAATCTTTTGCCCCAGACATCTTTGCTTTGTGCTTTGTTAGTTCACCTTGCAGTGATTTTGCACAATGACTGCTGATTTTCCAGACTATGTTTCAAGTTAGGTGAAACAGAGATAAGCATCTTGTATCACTCCTTCAGGTAGCCCCTAGATAGTTTACAACAGATACACACAATAATTTGAGAGTAGGGTCTTTTCTGCTCTTTCCAGAACCAGGATTAAGGATTCCATGCTAGGAACATGGGCTGTTTTTGCTTCAAGATTATCATTGTGTTAAGACTTCACCACTTGAAAACCATCACTATACTAGAGAGTGGATGAGGCAAGGGCAAGTAAAAATACCACAAGACTTTCCTGCAGTTTTTGAATTGCCTTTTCCTTGGTTCAGTGTTTGATCGGTTGCTATCAACCTTTGACTTCTTCAGAGTTCTGACCACATTTGTTTTGATCATTTCTGCTTGCTTTTCAATGTTTCTGGGAAGAAATGAGTTCTTAGAGCTGCTTACTCCACCATTTTGCTGATGGCACTGTACCAGTGGTTCTGAATGGTTACATTGCAGGTGGTCAAAAAAAATTTAATGTGTAAGATTGTGAGGAATTCTGCCTTAATAGGTTTGAGCCTGAATTAAAGGAAGAAAAGGTATCATACAAAGATCATCCCAATCTCAGAGACCAGAGAACTCAGGTCTCCTGTTGGGTATAGGATAGAGGACATTTGCAGTTCTAAGTGAGATAATTAGATTTTATTAGAAGGAGACATTTTTAGAATAGTGTATATGGATAAGTAATAAATAGAGTGTTGGAGATATGTATTATATTATATACCCAGTATCCCCCTTTTCAGGAACTACATGTAGTAGCTAGTAGTGTATTTTTACCACTTCTCAGCAAGGAATTGTAATTTGTACACGTGCCTATCCTGATTCTCCCAAAATGCATCCAAAGGTTAAAAAAATAGATACAGACTATTAGTCTGAGAGAAATGATAATATATTGTAATATATTATTTTTTCATGTATCTCTGAGAATAAGAAAGAAAAAAGGTAAGAAAAATTATGCAGGGTAATGTGCATCAGTAAATTGAAGTAAGAAAGAAGGGAAGAAAAGCAGGTTACTGGAAAAGCAAGGCATAGATAAAGATAAAATTACAGGCCAAAGGAGGAGAAAAAAATGTACATGGAATAACATGGAGAACAAAAAAGCAAGAAGTGAAAGCATTTGAGTGGAGCAGGGGATATTTGGATTCCAACTCTTATTTCAGAGTGTTTCCACACCTCTGAGAGTTTAAAGCCTATTTCTACAGTCTGGATATTTTTCAGTCTCAGAACAGATGGTAGCTTGCATTGTATTTAGATAAGGGACCTGGGATGGCTGCAGAGGCTGAGTGACTTTTCCTTCCCTGAATGGGTAAGTATCCTTGTTCTGCCTCCAGCTGAGTCAGAACATTTCTTCTATTAGAGCAAAGAAAGGCCAAGGATGGTTTAGTTCAGAATACACTGCTTTGGCAATTCAGAAATGAATTTGGCCAAACGATTTGGCTCTTCTCAATTCTAGTAAAGAAATATAGTGAATGAATTTTTCAACTTAGTGAAATTTTCTTCAAAATATGTTAATGTAGGCACTTCAGTGGAGAACTGGAAAGGAAATAAAAATTCAGGTAGAGGGTTGAAATAAAAATACGCTCAGTTGTATTGTTTCATCTTGTAAAATTCTCTTTTTAAATTGAGTGGACAATAAATTGAGAATACCCGACTCTGGGCTAAAGAAATCTAAGCCTTCCCTGCCATACTATATGCTCTTGGGTCATTTAATAAAGACACAAGTTGGGTTACTGAAAAAATAGTGGGAAAACCCAATCCCTTGGATACAAAGGGCAGCCCTTGAAAACATGTGGATTGTTGTAGTGACCTTGCTCTTCTGGCCTCTAAAGCCTCAGTCTTAACCTTGGCCTTACATGGACAGGAACTTTGTAAAATACTTCCCACATTACCCATTATATGCCTGCTGAAAAGGAGAAACCCAGCTCTTTTCCTGTGCTTTCAACCAGCCATCTTTCCAAAAACCTATTTGGCTTATCATAGCTTAAACTTGCCTGGCAAAAGAATTTAAGGGAAGTTTCTTATTTGAAAGAATTGGTGTCAGTGATGTATCCGCATACACTGAAAGAAGTAAAGAAGAAAAGATGTGGCTATCGAAGGCCCCGTGGTGAAGCTATCTGTACCAAGATATGTGAAAGCAACTTTTGAAAAAGTTAATCTGTCAGAGTTTTTAGCCTTCGGATTACTTTTTTTTTTTTTTTTTGCAAGTAACAAACAATTATCAATGAATTCTTTCTGGATTTTCTAGTTTCCCAAAGTCACCTGTATTCATGTTCTATTATCTAACAGGAAAAATGGTATTTTAGGTCACTGCTCTTCACCCCATATTATCCACAATCACTCCTTGTGGTTTCTTCCTTCTACTGAAGGTAGATCCTGAGAATTGTCCTTTGTTTGTTTTTGTGGAATTAGTGGTGAGGATCCACCTTGGAGAACATGTGACATGTTTAAATTGTGGCACAGTGAAACTAGGATGGAGAGATCTAGAAAGATCTGGAAAGATGGCTGGTGCAGTGTGACCAGAGGTGGGAGAAGAGAGATGTGCAGAGAGCAGGAGAGGAACTTTATGGAGGGGAGAAAATTAAACAAGTTTTTGATTAAATAAGTTTTGCTGTGTGAGGTAGGATGCAATCTTTTCCCTCTCTATTTCCTTCACAGACTCTTCATTAAAGACTGTATTATTCATTAGTGCTACTGAAGTAGGATATACCGTTTTGTTTGGAATCCGAGAATGGATGCATGGAAGCAAAGTTACATATGGGTTATCCTTGAATAATGTCACTAATAAAGAACACAAGTATCGGCCACACTAGCTATGCACATGCTACCATGGGCTTTTTTTCCCTATTCATATATCTGACTAAGTCCTCTTCTTTCTTTAAAGTCAATCTCAGTCCCTCCTCAAATGGACAGCATTTGTTAATATATTCAGCCCACAGTGAATTGTCCCTTCTTTGTCCTCCTTAAGCTCTCACTATCTGTAAAAACCCATTTTTGAAATTAAAGGCTGTCCAATATAATAAATTAGCTATTTCATCGGTGTATTTTATATCTTCAACACAATTATAAGCTTCTGTGAGGCTTGAATTATAAGTTTTGTGGTTTTTCTTAGTACTTACTATGATAATAAGTACGTTCATTCATCTAAACATTATTTATTGACGGTTAACTAAAGGATCTAACTCAGTAAATATTGTTTGAATGAATGAATGCATGAATGGGAGAATATGCAATAGACAGCATAATGTACCACTATGTGAAAAAACAACAAGAAAACATAAACACAAAGAACAGGTCAAAAAGAACACCAGGATTTTCTGCAAAATCTCTCTCTTTGTTGGGTCTTTCCATGAACTTCAAGATGCTCCTGAAAGGTGGTAAAGCTGAACAAGAATGTTAAACAATTGAAGTTCTCTCAAGCCAATTCAACCCTGTCACTAGAAACTTTCATATCTCTTGGAGATTTTGTTAATAAAAGAGATTTATAAAGGTTTTGTAGATAAGAGATTTATAAATTTCTAAATATTTCAATCTTCATTTCCACACAGGTTTTTCCATTACTGGGTTCCAAAAGATTTAAATAAAATACACAGGATAATTAAAAATTAGACTATCATTCTTACCTCCAAGTTTTTAATAGTAAACACCTTTTCTTTTCCTCATGGTGCTTTCCAATTTCCACAAGTGCAGTTCGAAGTGAATTTTGCTCTGGATGGTGAGATATGTAAGATGTAAATAAATTATTTGTGTATGTTTTAAGAATTCTTTAAAACGTCATGGCTATGGGAATGCATTGAATAAAATTTAAATAACAAAAGAAACTTTCTCAGAACTATTGTCTGTTTCTGGTTAGGATACTATACTGTCTGTTCTGGTTTGTTAAAATTTCCTTTTGGAGTGGTTTTAATTTTGTTTCTGATGGGGTTTTAGGATTTATTCCAATATACACCCTGTACCAGGTTTTTAAAAAAATTTATTCACTATGCCAATTCTGATTCAAACAGGGCATACAGGTAAATGACAACCTGGACATCACAACTTTGACAACGACAAGCCTATTTTTCAAAGGTGTTGATGTTTTCTCTGCCTGAAGGCCTTAGACAGATGTCAATCTTTCTGGCCACTTCCTCCAGCCCCTTTAATGGACTGAGCAACTCCTCACAGACTTCACGCAGTATATCTGTACCAGAATCTCAATGTTCTTCCATCCTCAGTCTAGATTTCTGACCTCGAGGTGATGTTAGATTTCTACTCCAGCCGTTACCTGAATGGGCCTATACTAAGGAACAGAACCTGTAGACATTAGCCTACTCTTATCTCTCTGCCTTTAATTTCTCTCTCAGTCCCTGAAAACTGGAGATGTCTCTTTTTTCTTTTCAATCTCAGCTATGTGCTTTTAATTTTTTCAAAATTTACCCAAAATTTACATGTGTTTCTAGTAGGAGAATTACATTGAATTGAGCTTACTGCTGGCATATTTGAGATCCAAATTATCTACTATTTACTAGATTCTATTACCTAGATATTTCTGGCACCTGAAACTCACCACATTCCAAGCTTTCCTCCTTATTGTTAGTAATTTTGTTGGGAATCTGGATGACATGAAATGGAATTAAAGTTCATGAGTGGCCCCAAGAATGCCTGAAAGTTTGTTAGAGTGGCCAGGGAATGTTTAAGTAAGGAGTAAAAACAAAGTCAAAGACAGAATCACATTGTTATGGGTGAGTTTACTCCCAGGATTCCATGCAGAGCTCTCCGCACAGCTGGGCTGGGGTGTAACTTACGCCAAAGTTCTTAGTGCGGTGCCACCATCCCATGCCAACCTCTCAATTCTGGGCTAACATCATCTCTGGTCTGCTATACAGAACAGAAACCTTGGAGGAATGACTGATGCGTTCAGGGGTGTATGAGGAGCAAGATTGTGAGCATGACCTTTTAAACTGTGGAGGAACTACCCACTGTAAATGTGGCTTGAGCTATGTTATTTAATTTGACCAATCAGATTAGTGCCTTTCCCCTTGAAGGAAATGTTGCTAAATACTTGAGTAGAAAAATAAGGCAGGCCTAAGGAGATGGAGAGACTGGAAGTTTGCTATTTTCTCACTAATTATCTTTTCCCCTGACCATGACCTTCCCTTTGAGTCTCCTTCATTGGGTAATGGCAACCCCAACTCCACTAGAACCTCTAGAGTTAACTTCTCCCTCTCCTTCTGTCCATCTCCTATGCACAACCAGACATTAGATCTTAGATGTTCACTGACAAAATATGTCTTGACTGTGACGATTCCTCTTTACCCTCACTGCTGCTGCTACTGTCACTGCCTTAACTAGAACTTTATCCTTAAGCATCCTGGACTATCTTATCAAACTTGCTGTCTTCAGTCCTTTCTTTTATTCCATATAATATCAAAAGCTGCCACTAGAATTGTCTTACCGTATATAAATGTATAAAATCTCCGATAGATTTTCCCAAAGAAAATAATTTAACTCCTTAACAGATCACATAAAGTTTTTTCTCTGTCCTCTCAAACTGATTAACTTTTTCTTACCCTTTGAAGCATGTCAAGTAGTGTTTATATGTTGGCTTCCTTTCTCCTGGTGGGTGACTTAGTATATTTTTCCCTCTATGCTCTCATTGCAACTTTATATTATAATCATTTGTTTGTTATGTCTGCCTCCTCCATTAGATTTGGAACAACTTTAAGAGCAGAGGGCACGTATGATTTATCTTTGTACTCCACCTGGCAGCCAGTATGTTGTCTAGAAAAGAACTAATGCTAAATATTTTCAAGTATTTTGAGATTATGACTTCCCACAACTAAAATGGCCATGGATTTTGACTGAAGTAAATAGTTTACTATTAGTCCATTTGTTTAGGATCAAGTTAACTTACACATGGTATCTTTATTTGACTAGTATGCTAGGAAGGCAACTTTTCTCTTTTCTTTTTCAGGCTAATCTCCAACTTACCTTTTATTGGTCACACAGGAAAGGGAAAAGGAAATTGAATAGCTTTCTTTTATTTCCATAATGGAAAAATATTGAGCAACTTGCTTACACAGAGGCAGTCAGTGGTAGAGGTCAGGATGATTTCCATGGAGGGACATGTCTTTCTGCCTCTCAGAGGCGCTTAATGTAAAGGAAACCTTTGTTCCCTCTTTAGACTTGGGAGGTGTCCAGGCTGCAGCAAACTGTGAAGATAGTCTGAGAAACACCACAGTAGTCCCTTCTGCCTAGAATACTCTTTCGCAAGATATTCATAGGCAGCTTCTTCCTCTTCATTCAGGACTCAGCTCAAATGCACATTCACATGAAGCCCTTTCTTGAAGACTCAACTAAAACTATTTTCTGCCTTACCTGACTTCTTTATTTATTCACTTATTTTTAAATTGCATTTCTCATCATCGTCATTCATAAGATTCTAGTGCCTAGGATAGTGCCTGGAATGTAGTGTGATTTCAACAAATATTTATCAAATACGTGAATCTAATATTCTTCCTAGGAATAAACTTGACTTTTATGTTCCTGTCTCTTAGTGGTCAGCATAAGATTTATGTTGGTGAGTAGTTTATTGGCAGTTGCAGTTGAAAGAACATAGTTATTGGATGTAGTGTTCTATAAATGCCAAGTAAGTTAAGTGATTGATAGTATCATTCAGTGCTTTTGTTTACTTGCTGAATTTTGTTGTTTGTGTAATTACTGAGAATGTTGTGTTAAAGTCTGAAACTATGATTGTGTGTTTATTAAGTTATCCTTTTGGTTCTATAAATATTTACATCATATATTGCATTGTATATGTTTGCATCACATATATATTTTGCACCATATATGACATGCATCATATACATTGCATGGTATATCTTTTCCATGATTTTACATTCAAACTATTTGTGTCTTTGTATTGAAAGTGAGATTTATATTGACAGCATGTAGTTGGCTCTGACTTTTTTATGCAGTCTGACAATCTTTTCCTTTTAACTTGAGCATTTATTACATTTACATTTAATGTAATTCTTGATGCATTTGTATTGTTGTCTGCCTTTTTCCTATTTAATTGGTCTCAATTGTCTTTGTTACTCTGTGGTTCCCTTGTGTTTTAAGCAAATATTTTAAGTATTCCATATTTATTCATTCTTGTCATTCTAATCCTCTCTTACAGTAATATAGGACATTTGCATTACCTGAAAGCTAATCTTTTTTCTCTGTGTGCTTTATTTTGGATAATTTCTATTGCTATATCTTCCAGTTCATTGGTCTTTTTTTCTGTGTTTAGTCTGCTGATAATCCCTTCCAATGTTTGTTTGTTTATTTTTCCATTTCAGGTATTATATGTTTAATCTCTGAAAGTTTCATTTGAATTGTCTTTAATTTTCTCCATTTCCTCTTCATCCTGCTCACTTTTTTCTACCTTCTTGAATATATGGAGCATATTTATAGTAGCTACTTTGATTATCTGTGTTATTTCTAGATCAGTTTCTATTGACTAATTCTCCTGTCAGTTTTTTTCCTGTTTGTTCCTTTGCAAGCCAAGAAATTTTTTATTGCTGGTCAGACAACGTGAATTTTAAGTTGTTGCCCTTTGTTGTATTACTTTAGAGGGTGTTGGATAGTATACTGACTTGTAGTTAAGTTACTTGCAAATGACTCAATCTTTCCCAGGCATGCTTTCAAACTTTTTAGAGTAGATCACAGAGAACCCTTTAGTATATGGCTAAATTATTTCTCATATTCTTTTGTGGATGCTTATACCCATATGTTACAAGGTTTTTCTACTCTGGCTGGGATACACACAAACTATTCTCACTCTTATGTGATGTTTGGGAATTGTTCCTCTAACTCTTGTCTAATGGTTCTTCCCCTGACCTTCAGTAGTTTTATCTCATGCATGTGCAGGTAAATATTTATCCAAATACTCAAGACATCCTCACTAACGTCTTCAGACCTCTTTGTTACCACAGCTCCCGTTTTTCAGTAGTCAACTCCTAAATTGTAGCTGCTTTGGCTTCCCTGAGATAAGATCTCTGTCTATTCAACTCAGCAATTCTTCTAGGATTTGTTTGGATTTCTCCTCCCTAACAGCAGTCTGGAAACTGACCTCAGGCAGTAAGCTGGTGCAATCACAGGGCTTGTTCGAGTTTGTTTCCCTTTTCTATGGGATACGGTTTTATGCTGCCTGCTGTTTAGAGTCTGAAAACTGTTGTTTCATATATTAAAAATCAGACAGGTTTTCTAATTGTCCTTTCTTCTACTTTCTTTGGATTTGATTTTCCATTCTTTTTCTAGTTTCTTTAGCTGGAGAATTAGATCAGTGATTTTCAGTCCATTATCTTTTGTTGCTCATACTGATGTACACAAATTTTGATAAGTTCTATGTTCTATCTTTATTATCATTTGGTTTACAAGCTTTCTGTTGTTGCTTTTTCTTTGACTCAAGAGCTTTTTCTTTTTAGAAGTTTATCACTAATTTCCAAGAATTTGAGGATTTCCTAGCTGTATTTGAGTTATTGATTTTTATCTTAAGTTTACTGCAGTTAGATAATATGCTCTGATTGATTTTAACCTTTTAATATTTATTGAGAGTTGATTTCTGAAACTACATAGATTAAATTTGGTAATGGTCTGCGTGTACTTGCAAACAATGTGTATTCTATACTAGTTGTCTGCACTGTTTTACATAATGTAGTTAGATCAATTCTTAATTTTTGTTTGTTCAAAACTAACTGATATTTTCTCTCTTTGTTCTGTCAGCTATTGAGAGAAGTGTATTAAATTCTATTAAGATTGTTGATATGCCTTTTTTTTATTTTAGTTTTGTAAATGTTTGCTTTATGTATGTTAAATCAAAGTTACTGAGTGCCTACATATTTAGGGTTTTGATATCTTCCTGTTATATTTTCACCTTTATCATTATGATACTTTTCAGTAAATACGTTTTTCTTAAAGTTTACTTTGACATTAAAATAGCTGCACACAGTATTGAACACCTTTTCTTTCTTTCATAGTATATCATTTACAACGCTTTTATTCATATTTATTTATAATCATTGTGTGTCCTTATAATAAAAGTGAGTCACTTCTAAGCAGAAAAAAAGGCTTTTTGTATTTTTTAAATTTAGTATTATAGCCTTAGTCCTGTACAGTCACACACTGCATAAAAAAGATTTAGTCAGTGATGGACCACATATGTGATGGTTGTCCTACAAGATCAGTTAGCCTAGATATGTAGTAGGCTACACCACCTAGGTCTGTGTAAGTACACTCATGATTTCATGTAATGACGAATTGTCTAATGAGGAATCTGTCAGAACACATCCCTGTCACTAAGCAATGCATGATACCATATATGGTGCATTTAGTTTATTTATTGTTTTTATTATTGTCTTTGAAATATTTGGATCAATAGTTAATATGTTGTGATTTATTTTTTGTCCTCCAAAGTGTTCAGGTCCTTTTAATTTTTTATAATTTGAATTAATAAAATATGTTTTTAGTTCCACTTTCCCTCTTTTAAATTTTTAATTGCAATCTGTTATTATACATTTCTTTACATGGCTATTATTGGAATCATGACACGCAAACTAGAGCTATTACAGTTTTTTTTTTTTTTTTACCATTTCTATAATAAATCTTGAACTTTGGAACACTTTAACATCCTTTTTCCTACTCCTGTCCTTTTATTTTGTTTTATCTTTTGACCTACATATATTTTCAAACCTATAAGGCATTCTTTTATTTCTTTTATATAGAAAAATCCATTTATATTTACTCACATATTTGCCCATTCTTTCTGCATTTCATGTTTCTGTCTGAGGTCATCTTTTTTTCTTTCACAATAACTCCCTTGAGTATTTCTTTCAATAAAGGATTGCTCATGCTAAATTCTCTTAATTCATCATTTTCTGAAATTGTCTGAATTCTCTGAGATTGAGATTGTCTTCATTCTATCTTAATTTTTGAAGGATTTTTTTTTGTTTGGTAAAGAAATTCCAGTTTGGATGTTTTTTCTCATCACTTTAATATATATTGCATTTTCTTATGGCCTCCCTTGTCTCTGTCGACAGCTCAACTTTCAGGTTTATTTTGTTATTAATTTGAAGACACTATATTTTCCTTTTCTTCCCCCCATCCTAGTTTCCTTAAGGTTTTGTCTTTGATTTTTAGGATTGTTACTATGATGTGCCTATATATAATTTCCTTTATATTCATTCTACTCAGGGTTTTCACAAATTTTTTTTCTTTGGTGAGGAAGATTGTCCCTGAGCTAACACCTGTGCCAATCTTCCTCTGTTTTTTATGTGGGACGCTGCCGCTTGATGAGTGGTGTGTAGACCTGCGCCTGGAATCCGAACCCGCGAACCCCGGGCCACCGAAGTGGAGCACATGCCAGCATGCCACCAGGCCAGCCCCTTTCACAACTTCTTGAATCTGTGCACTGGAGCCTTTCATCAATTTTGGAAAACTTTTGGCCATTTTACCTTAAATGTATCTTCTGCCTTATTCTGTTCTTCTTTTTTCAAACTTTGTCTGTATTTTATGTATACACCAAGAAACAAACTATATATTTTATATACATAGATTTCTTTTAACATAGTTGATTAGAATTTGCTTTTAATTATTAATAGTTTAGAAAAGTTTATTTCATTTTCACAATTTATTATTGATAATGTCACGTTAATTTTTATTAATTGTTAAATTTGAGAAAACCTCTATAGATTACTTCCTCATAAATACTATTACAAATGCATTACTGATCTTAGTACTTCTCTGGGTTTGCGCATTACAGGAATTCTGATAAATAATCTTAGATATAATTCCCATTATATATACGTATACACACACATACTCCATTATCAATTTTGACAAGAGAAAATGTCTGTTTTGACTAAGCATTGATGAGAACTGAAACTTTTACTTATGTATCATGTGTCCAATAATGGAAATAATTTTACACAGAACATCTTCTGGCTTCATACTTTTCAATTCCATTTTTCTTCTTCAAACTAACATGCTCTCAGAGTTGTGAACTGTAAGACATGGCCATGTTGTAAAATTGCCTTTGTCCTTGTGCCTCTATGTCTTACTGCTAGTTAAGGCAGTAGAGTAGGCAGTAGGAGTATTTCTGGAAGTCATTCCTGTAATGGGACAGTATATAGTCAATTATACATGGTAGTGTCTGAAAATCACAAAATAGCCTCAACTCAAATTTCCCCTTAGCCAGATCCCCCCAAATCCTATGGATATTCTAATATAATGGAATAGAATGAGAAAACAAGGAGAATTCAACGGAGGAAAAATTGGAAAAGAAAGAGACAGTGGCCTTATCTGATTGAAGTTAGATATCTCACTTCCGAAAATTTTGCAGAAACATATGATTACATGAACTAATTTCTAGGGCTCCTCTTAGGACCTAACAATGCACCCATAGAGGTGTGGAGCCCTGAAACTAAAGCTTCATTAGCTTCCACCTAAATCTGTCTTGTTTATCTGGGGTTGAAAAGAGGTATGGGAGAAGGGTTATAGAAGGAGCGGCAAGTCATTAGAAATATGCAGAAGGTAGTTTTTAAATAGGAAAGTAAGAGGAACTGGCTGAATGGAGGGACTTAGGTGACACTCAAGAAGAAAGATATTAAAAGAAACAAAAAATTACAAAGAAAAGTCTACTAGGAAAGATATAATAATGTGTCAGGTAACATTTTTGTTGTTCATATGTGGCAGACCATATCCTAAGTGATTTAAATTTCTGCTTTATTTAACTCATAGCAAATATGTGATGATTATTATGAGCATTATTTTATAAAGAAGGAAATGACGGCAAAGAAGGAAAGGTTAAGTAACTTTCCCAAGGTCACACAGTTAGTAACAGATAGCCATGAACTTGAACCTAGGTCTGTTTGGAGTCATTGTCTGTGCTTTAGCCAACATGTTAGAGTGGAAACACATGAGAAGCTGATGGCCAGAGAAACTGCACATATTAATTACGTGTTAGAATGACCGCCAACACATGAAACTTCTGTTTATTTTTCATATTTGATTATCACCATAAGTTAGCATACAAAAATCTTCTACTCTCATCCTTGTTTTACTAAGCCCAAATAAGACTTATTTCATCAACAGTTTGATTTTCTTGCAGCAGTAAGAATTAACAAACATTTTCATTGACAAATATTGAGGACTTTTAATAATACCTAGTTATGAGGTATGAGAAATGTGATGAGGATAAATTAATGTTTTCAGAGCTTTTTAAATATCAAAGAGTCCCCAAGATTTTAGCACTATACACAATATTGGTTAATTATTAGTGATTTGGGAACACCAATGTTAAATTTTCTCATCTTACTGCATCAAAATTTACGACTATAATGTTTTCCACATTGACTATATGAATGATGAAGAAAAACCAGTCATGTAATTCATTTCAAACTGGATAAAAACCAAAACAAAAAAAAAAGAAAACAAATTCATTTGGATTACTAACTTTTGGGTTCTTCTAAGGCAAATGTATAGGCAATTTTTATTCCCTGATTAGGAGAAGAGTGGTGAAAGAGGCCAGTATTAAGAATTAAGCAGCTAGGCTGTTAGTCCCCACATCAAATTATCCTTAGACCTCCTGTCAATGCTGTTAACAGAGACTGTTATTTTACTAATCCTTATGATCCACTGATTTCTTTTTCCATGTTTCAGGGCACAGCAGGTGAGAGAGTGGATTTGTTAAGCTGGGTGGGTTTATCCCTGTTTTATGTGTTCATTCAAGTTTATGTTCATTTACTTATTGTACACATATGGCAATAGAAGCTGCTAAAGCAAGCACTGTTATCCTGCAAAACAACGATCACGGAAGCAGATGTCTTATTTCCGAGATTCTTTCTCCCGGAGGATTATTATGATTAAAGATCCTTTCCCCTCCCCTTGAAGAGAACCAGGGGCTGCTCGCTGGAGGCTGTTTTAATGACTTGGGGAAAGGCCCAAATATCCCCCTCATTACAACAATCCACCCTAGGGGCAAACCACACATGAACGTCATGGATTTATTTTACTTCTCTAACCTTGCCAACGCGTTATTCAGCCCATTAGAATTTAAAAAATATACTGTCAAGTTTCAAAACTGCATTGATGAAGAAAATCACCAAAGCGGCATCCTATCATGTCTGCTATAGTTGTATTAACTATATTGAAAAGGCAAAACGCTGCAACTTATTTTAAACAGAGAAAATAATTACGCTGGCAAATCCAACATTGTACATGGAAGGTGGGTCTCAGGAAAAGACGATTTAATTCACACTGGGCAAGAGGTTAGCTTTTGTTTTCAGCCATGTGTTATTTCAAAAATTAAACGTCATGAATAATATAGGAAATAAGAGGAATAGTTTAAAGAAGGGAAAGCATACTTTGCACTAGGAAAGGGCATTTAAGCTTTAAGATTTTTTCCTTTTTTTTTTTAAAGAAATTTGCCTTACTTCAAAGAGAAAGGAAATCTTTATTTCCTTCCTCCTTCCTTCACTCCTTCCTTCTTTCTTTCCTTCCTTCCCTCCCTCCCGCCTTTCTTCCTTCCTCCCCTCCTTCCCTCCTTTCTTTCTTTCTTTTACCATTTTTATTTTGGATATTTGACCTCTAAGCTGAGATGACTTAAAATGCCTCCTTTGAGCATCAACCTTTTTGAAAGATTGTTTTCCTCTCCCTCAGGGCTGTTTGTCTCTTGAAGGCATTGTCTACATTACTCACCAAAAGGCAAGCATTTGTCCTTGCACGAAGTGCTGACATCTCCTGATACGAGAGAAGCTGAAAAGGAGAAGATTTGGAGGTCAATATGCTTATTCTGCTCTCAAGTGCACTGATGCACATGTGTGCATTGCAAAAGGGGAGTGGAGCTTGAGAGGGGCCCGGTGGGGGAGAGGGAAAGTACTTTGTGTTGCCGTCTACTTATGGCCTTGTAAAATTTAGAGCTGCATTAGGACAAGCATTACCATTAGCATGAAGAGGAGAGCGGACCTCAATTGCAAAAACTTCTAGCTAAACACCTAGGGCAAAAAGTAAATGATACACATTATTGTATTCACCCCTTCTCCCTCGCTTGTTCAAGCTAATTGGAAAATTCGAATCCATTTCAGAGAATTAACACAACTGTCAGTCATTTCCAATAGTACAAATCATCTAGGAGAAGAAAATGGAATACACTTAGCAACAGAGCCCAAGCAACAGCCCATGCGTCTTAGATTTATATCTGATCATTAGCTGGATTGAAGCCAGGAGGCAGTTCACAAATTTGCTGCACATTAGAATCGCCTGGGGAACTCTGAAAAATTTCCACGCCCGGTCTCCTCCCCAGACCTATTAAATCAAAATCTCTGGAGGTGGAGCCCAGACGCGGGCGTTTCTTAAAGCTCTTTAGGTAACTCAAATGAGCAGCAAGGTTTGAGAACCAGTCCACTAGGAAAACAAACTTCTTTCACAAATATGAAGTAGGGGCAGTTTGTACGGCAAAAGGAAATGTATATATTTCTTTTTTCTTCTCTTCATTCTGTTTCAAATAGTCTCTGATACATAAGAACAGGCAGTGCAATAAAGGACAAAACTTACTCCTCACAAAATATAGCTGATGATGCTAGAACCTGGACCTGGGAAGGCGTTCCTCCATTAACTGTCTTAACATTTCAAGCCTGTAGAACAAAGTTTCTCAAAGTCTAGTCAGCTGACCAGCTTTATCAGCATCACCTGATAACGTGTGAGATAGTCAAGTTATTGAGCCCTGCCTAGACCTACGGAATCAGCAACTCTGGTGGGACCCAGCAATCTCTGTTTTAACAGACCCTGCAGGTGATTTTCATGCACTTTGAAGTTTGAGGACATCCGCTCTGGTGGAGGGCCAAGTTGTTCTTAGGATAGTTCACCACTGGGTGAAGAAGAGTGTCACCCAGAAAAGATTTGGACTAACTAAGGCAGGTTCATGGTCGTAATGGAGAATGCCCGGCGTGTGAAATCGGTGGCAGCGTCATTTAGAATGCTGTACATTTCAATGCACAGTGGCCGGCTGTCCTGGCTTGCCAGGGATTTCCCCTGTGTGAGAATTTGAAATCTCTGCTCGTGGGAAACTCCTAAGCCCTGAGTTTGAAAAGCTTGGATAATAACTTGAAATTTATGGGAAACACGGTCCAGGTTTTGGGCAAATCACAATTGCTAATTAAAATTAAACAAATATGGACAAAATCTAGCCTTCTTTACCCATTTTTGGGGGTGGGAAATCTGATTGGGTGAAAGGCTTAAGAGTCTTTGTAGAACATCCTCTTCTGCTTGGTCTCTTGGTTCTCGATTTTGGACATTGAAACCATCTGAGGAGCTTTAAAATGACTGAGATTTGAACTCATTTTCAGAGAATCAGAAATTCTAGGGGCCACCCGGTGGCGCAGCAGTTAAGTGCGCACGTTCCGCTTCACAGGTTGGATCCTGGGTGTGGACATGGCACCGCTTGGCAAGCCATGCTGTGGCAGGCATCCCACATATAAAAAAAGTAGAGGAAGATGGCCATGGATGTTAGCTCAGGGCCAGTCTTCCTCAGCAAAAAGAAGACGACTGGCAGCAGTTAGCTCAAGGCTAATCTTCCAAAAAAAACCAAGAGATTCTAATTCTATTGATCTGGGATGCACCCTGGACATGAGGATTTTTCAAAAGCTCTTCAGATGATTTTAATGTGCAGCCAAATTTAGGAGCCACTGCTTAAGTTTTTGAACTCCTGCTACTTCTTTTAAATTAGTCTTCCTATGAGGAGATCTGATTGTAGTCGAGGTTTATGGGGGGTCTTTTTACTGTCTTATTATAAGACTGAAGGCACAGTAAACCCTGCTGGTCCATCTGGTATAGCTGGATACCTAGAATAATTTTTTTTCTTTTTTGAGGAAGATTAGCTCTGAGCTAACTGCTGCCAATCCTGCTCTTTTTGCTGAGGAAGGCTAGCCCTGAGCTAACATCCATGCCCATCTTCCTCTACTTTATATGTGGATGGCTACCACAGAATGCTTGCCAAGTGGTGCCATGTCCGCACCCAGGATCTGAACCCGCGAACCCTGGGCTGCTGAAGTGGAACGTGTGCACTTAACTGCTCCACCACCAGGCGGCCCTAGAATAATTTGGTTAAGGTATGTACTATTTAAATATTGTGACTGGTCTTTTTAAAACTAACATATACATTGACTTAGCATGGTCTCTTTTAAAGTTGTCATTTTGGGAAGCCATACCTCTAATCTGCTGCCATTGCTAAAATCTGGACACTTCTGTTTAGGAATTGTGTTTAAAAATCTTTAGGGCTTACAACCAAGATTACTGTGTTAGTTTTGCTTGGGCCACTAAAACCTCCTGTCATCAAGCCTTGGCTTTTGTTCAGCAGTTTATTTAGTCTCCCTGACATGGACCTCCCTAACCCTTTCTATACCCGTTACTGCTGTCTTAGGTTAGACCCACTTTAAAAAACTTATTTTGAAATATTATAGAGTTACAAGAAATTACAGAGAAATATGCAGATAACTCCATGTACATTTCATCCAGCTTCTCCCAAAGTCGACATCTTGCATGAATATAGTACTGTATTAATACCAGGAAACTGACATTGGTATAGTCCATAGACTTTACTCAAATTTCACCAGTTATACATGCATTCATATTTTGTGTGCACGTATGTAATTTTACCCAATTTTATTATATGTGTAAATTCGTGTAACCATACCACAATCAGGATAGGAACTGTACCATCACCACAAAGTTCTCCCCTGCTAACTGTTTATAGGCACCCCCACCTTCTCCCTCCATCTCTAACCACTGGCAATTCCTATCTGGTCTCCTGCTCCACAATTTTGTTATTTTAAGAATGATATATAAACATAATCATGAATTATGTAATCTTTTGAGATTGGCTTTTTTTTTGTTTTTCACTCAGCATCATTTCCTTGAAGTTCATCTCAATTTTTGCAGCTGTCAATAGTTTGTTCCTTTTTATTGATAAGAAGGTAAGAGGATATCACAATTTGTTTAAACAATCACCCGTTGAAGGTCATTTGGGTAGTTTCCAGTTTTTGACTGTTACAAATAAATCTGCTATGAATATTTATGCGCAAATTTCTGGGTGAACTTAAATTTTCATTTCTCTGGGATAAATATTCAAGAGTGTAATTGCTGGGCTGTCAGGTGAATATATTTTTAGATTTTAAAGAAACCATCAAACCGTTTTCCAGAGTGGCTAAACCTTTTATATTTCAACTAGCAATGTAACCCAACTTTTCCATGTGTATTTACCAGCATTTGATGTTGTCGCTATTTTTTTAATTTGCTATTCTCTGATATCTCATTATGGTATTAATTTGCATTTTCCTACTGGCTAACGATGTTGAACATCTCATGTGTTTATTTGCCATGCGTATCTTCTCTTCTGTGAAATGTTTGTTCATGTCTTCTGCCCATTTTCTAACTGGATTTTTTTAAGTTGGGTTTTGAGAGTTCTTTATGTATTGTAGATACAAGTCATGTGTCTCACATAGGATTTTCAAATATGTTTACACAGAGTGTAATTTGTCTTTTCATCCACTTAAAAGGATCTTTTATGAAGCATTTTTTAATTCATTTTGATGAGATCCAATTTATCAATTTTTGCTTTTATGGATCATGTTTTTGGTCTCAAGTCTAAGAATTACTCACCTAGTTCTAGATACCAAAGATTTTGTCTGATTTTTTTCCTGAAAATCTCCCACTGTTACATTTAAGATTATGATCCTTGATTTAATTTTTATATAAGGTGTGAAAGTTTAGGTCAAGGTTCATTTTTTTTTTTTGTCTATGGATGTCCAATTGTTCTAGTACCATCGTTGAAAAGTCTACTCTTCTTTCATTGAATTGCTTTTGCACTGTTGTCAAAAATAAGTTGAGTATATTTGTGTGGGTCTATTTCTGGGTTCTCTATTCTGTTCCATTGATTTATATATCTATCCCTCCACCAATACTGCAAAATCTTGAAATCTGGTAGATTAATTCTTCCCATTTTGTTTTTCTCTTAAAAAACTGTTTTAGCTATTCTTTGGCCTCTCCTTGCCATATAAATCTTAGCATAAGATTGTTTGTCTACAAAAACCTTGAGGATATTATATCAATTGTGTTAAGCCTATTAACTTGGGGAGAATTGACATTTTTACTATGTTACATCTTCTAATCCATGAACAAGGTATGTCTTTATATTCATTTGGGATTTGTTTATTTCCTTAATCAGCATTTTGTAAATTTCAGCATACAGATCCTGTAAATGTCTGATTAGACTTACATATAAATATTTAATTTTATTCAGATGAATTGTAAACAGCATTGCAATTTTTATTTAGGCTTCCCCATGTTTGTTATTAATTTATAGAAATACAATTGATATTTGTATTGATCTCATACTCTAAAACATTGACTAACATTATTTCTACAAGGTTTTTGTAGATTCCTTGGCATTTTCTCCATTTAGATAATCAAGTCATCTGCGGATAGTTTTATTTCTTCTTATTCAAATTTACATTCCTTTTATCTTTTAAATAAAATTTTAAAATTTTTAACTTTTAAATTTGTGTATTTATTTTTCTTTTATTTTGCTGCCTAGAACCTCCAGTAATATGTTGAATGAACGTAGTGACAGTAGACATCATGACCTTGTTCCTGATCTTAGAAAGAAAGCATTCAATCTTTCACAATTAATTATATTGTTAGGCTGTTTGTAGAACATCTTTCTGACTTTCAGTGAGTTTCCTCTCTTTTCATAGTTTGCTTAGAGTTTTTAGTTTTCTTTCGATCATGAATGAGATTGGAATTTGTCAAATACTTTTTCTGCATTAATGGATATGACCACATGATCTTTTCCCTGTAGCCAATTGATATGGTAGACTATATTGTTTGATTTTCAAATATTTAACCAACTTTGTATAACTGGAATAAATAACTTGGACATGGTATATTATTCTTTTGATATATGTCTGTATTTAATTTACTAATATTCGACTGAGGATTTTTACAGCTAAATTCATGAGAAATATTGGTCTGTAGTTTTCTTCCATATTATCTTTTTCTGGTTTTGGTATTAAGGTAATACTGGCTTCATAAAATGAGTTAAGAAGTGTTCTCTCTACTTCTATTTCTTATAAAAATCATGTAAAATTGGTGGTAATTCTTTAAATCTTGGGTAAAAGTGAAAACATCTAAGCTTTCTTTGGGGAGTCTTTAAATGAAAAATTCAGTGTTTCTAATGGTTATAGGGAAATTCAGATTATCTATTTCATCCTGGCTGAGTTTTGGTAGTTTGTAGTTTAGGAACACTGGTTCATTTCTTCTACATTTTTGAATTTGTAGTGTAGACTTGTTCGTAATAACTTGTCCCTTATTATCCTCCGGGGTATGTCATGACATCCCTGATTACCTTTCTGATATTTGTGATTTGTGTGCTCTTTTTATCTTTGTTAGTCTTGCTGAATATTTATTGATTAGGTTGTTTATTTCAAAGAACCATTCTTTTGTTTCATTGATTTTTCCCCATTGTTTTCATGTTTTCAGTTTCATGCATTTCTGTTATATCTTTATTATTTCCTTCCTTCTGCTTGCTTTGAGTTTATTTTGCTCTTCCTTTTCTAGTATCTTAATATAGACAGTTAAATTATTGCTTCTTTGAGATATTTTCTCTTTTCTAATTTAGTGCTATAAACTTCTTTTTTAGCATTGCTTTAGCTTTATCCCACAAATTTTGATCTGTTGTATTTTCATTTTCTTTTCTTTTTTATTTTTGCTGAGGAAGATTTTCCCTGAGCTAACATCTGTTGTCAATCTTCCTCTGTTTTGTATGTGAGCCGCCGCCACAGCATGACCACTGACGAGTGGCGTAGGTCTGTGCCCAGGAACTGAACCTGGGCCATTAAAGTGGAGTGTGTCAACCTAGGCCACTGTGGCTGGCCCTCATTTTCTTTTATAGTATGACTTTTTAAAAATTTTCTTGAGACTTCCTTTTTGTCCCATGGGTTATTTGGAAGTGTCATTTAGTTTCCATGTATTTGAAGAACTTCCTGTTGTCTTTCTGTTATTAATTTCTAGTCTGATTCCATTATGGTCAGAAAACATACTCTGTATGATGTTAATTCTTTTAAATCTGCTAATGTAGGTTTTATGACTCAGTCTATATGACTCACCTATGGTCTGTAGGTGAATGCTCCATGGATGCTTGAATGTGTATTTTGCTCTTGTCAAGTAGCGTGTACTCTATAAATGTCAATTAGAACCTATTAATTGATGCTGTTTTTCAGTTCTTCTATATCCTTGCTGATTTTCTATTTAGTTGTTCTATCAATTGCTGTACTGAAGTCTCAAATAATGATTGTGGATTTTTCAGTTTCTCCTCTCAGCTCTTTTGGTGTTTGCTGCATGTATTTTGTTGAAGTTATATTGTTTGGTACATACACATTTAGCATCACTTGGTGGATTGATCCTGTTATCCTTATATAGTGTCCCTCTTTGCTGCTAATAATTTCCTTTGCTCTGAATTTTACTTTATCTGATGTTAATATAGCCACTCCTGATTTTTTTGATTAAGGTTCACATGATATCTCTTTTTCATCCTTTTACTTTCAACTACCTGCATCATGATCTTTGAAGTAAGTTTCTTATAGATAGTATATAGTTGAATCATGCTTGCTATTTTTTTAATCTACTCTACTAGTCTCTGCCTTTTAATTGATTATTTCGATCATTTACATTTAATGTAATTATTGCTAGGTTAAAGATTAGGCCTGCTATTTGTTTTTCTGTTTGTTACCTTTGTTTCTCATTCCTCTCTTTTCTTGCCATCCTGTGGGTTGCTTAAACATTTTTATATAATTCCATTTTAATTTATTTATAATCCTTTGAGTATATTGTTCTGGATAGTTTTCTTGGTGGTTGCTCTTGATATTGCAGTATATGTGTGTAACTTATCACAGCCTACTAAAATCAGTGTTTTATTACTTCAAGAGGAGTTTCAAAGTTTTGCTTCCATTTAGCTCTCTTAAACCTCCTCCCTTTTTTAAGTATGAATTTCTTTAGTATTTCCTTATATATGTTAAGAACATGTCACATAGTGTCATAATTTTTTCTGTAACCATCAAATAGGATTTAAGAAACTCATGAGGTGAATGATAGTCTATTATATTTACCCCTATTTTTACCCATTCCATTGTTCCCCTTTTCATTCTGAACTTCTCAGTCTTCTTCTGTTGTTGTTTTGTTGTTTTCTTTCTCTTTGCAGAACTTCAATCCCAGTAGGTGGTCTCTGGGTTTCTCAGTGCTGTGGGTATGGGTTTCAGGAAACACCAAGCCTGGATCTCTTAATGCTACTGAGTAGAGGGCTGGGACATGTTGGGCCTGTTGGCACAGCAGATGCCAGAAGATCAGACCTACTAGTGTTGATGGGTATGGGGCAGGAGGGCGGCTCCCCACTCAGGCTATGCTGCTGCTACAGTAGATCAAGTTCCCCGCTACCCCGGGTGTGGGGCAGAGCCTACTGCAGTCACTACTTTGTATTAGGCTGCTTTTGCCCCAGGTGCATAGTAGGACCCCACTGAAGCTGCCCCTTCTGTCAATCTTAAAACTAGACTCTATTTTAGAAACACTTGAATCTAAATACATAGCCTGACTCTCATAGGACTGCTGTATTTGTTTACTAATGCTTTTATACAAATTACCACAAATTTAGTGACAACATAAATTTACTATCTTACAAGTCTAACACGAGTCTCACTTGGCTGAAGTAAAGGTGTTGGCAGGGTTGCACTGCTTTCTGCGAGCTCTAGGGGTGAATCTGTTTCCTGGACTTTACCAGCTTCTAGAGGCCACCTGTAGTCCTTGGCTCAGGGTCGCCTTTCTCCATCTTCAAGGCCAGCAACCTTGCATCCCTCTGACCTTGCTTCTATTATGACATCTCCCTCCCTTTCTTTCTACAGCTAGGAATGGTTCTCTGCTTTTAAGGACTTGTGTGATTAGACCTGTTCCTAAGATAATCCAGGAAAACCTCTCTTTCTCAAGGTCTATAACTTTAGTCATATCTACAAAGTCCTCTTAGCCGCGTAAGGTAAAATATTCACAGGTTCTAAGGATTAGAGTGATGGCATCTTTAGGGGCCATTATTCTGCCTACCACACCCTTAATAAGTGGCCTTGAGAATATTACTGAGCTTCTTCAGCTTTGTTTTCCTCATATGTAAAATGGAAAGATATCTAGTTTATATTAGGAAAGCAAAATGGTATATATGAAAGTAACTAATACAGAAAATAGGATATCTTTCTTTATTATTTACATAATTCTCAGGGTTTGTTCACTTGAAGTTACTTTTATTTTTTAAACAGAACTAAGGAATTTCAGGGTTCAGGCGCTCTGAGATTGTTTGAATTATCTGAGTGGCAATTAGCTAAACACAGGTGGAAAGCATTTGATTTCCTCCCTGGTGTTCTTTATCTTCTCATCCTGTTAAATCCATAGCCCTTCTCTAGCTCCAGCCTGTAAAGGCAGAGCTTATTTTACTGCTTAAACCAAGTTCAATTTAAATTCTCTCTAGATCTCTATTATATGTCTAGAATTGGATATGTTGATGGTTCTCAACCCTGGTTACATATTATAATCACCTGGGGAGACGTCAAAACCTACCGATGTCAAATTCCTACTTATGGATATTTTGGGAGGGACCTGGGAATGAGAAGCTCTGGCTTGTAGTTGCTGGAGCCAAATCATGGTCTACGCTGAGTCAAATAATTTGAGAAAGTCATCTCTAAAAAGGAGTTTGTGATGACTACTGCTCTTCATTTGCCAATATGCTTGATTTGTGCCAATTTGAAACAAACAAACAAACAAAAAGAGCATTTTGGTTCCCTGAATTACATTCTTATGCTGTGGAATTAGTGTTGGCTCAGAGCAGATACTTCAGAGACCCATTCTTTTCTCCTGCTCCCGGCTATGTGGACTTAGATCCTTGGACAGCTTTTCACCCACCACACTCTTCTGTTTCTAATCTTAGCAAGTCAAGTCTCCCATTGATGAAACAACGTTGCATGGGACTCGAGAGCGTAGGTCAGTTCTAGACCTATCATATGTTAGCAAAAGCAGATATAAGTGCTATTGTATTTTCGACATTCTTCCTAATGAGTTGGAGACAGAAGACAGAATTTTATCTTTCTAGGTGTCATCTGAGTAGGCAAATGGGCTCTTCTCCTCTGCTGCCCACCATGTACAAAATTACGGCTAGAATATTATCTCTGGAAAGGATCAAAATAGGTCAAATAAGTCAAATTCCCTACTAAAAGTTGAGGAAACTGTGGCTGAGATGGTTAATTTTACGTGTCAACTTGGAGGGTCCACCACGCCCAGGTATTTGGTCAAATATTATTCTGGATGTTTCAGTGATTGTGTTTTTGGATAAGATTAACATTTAAATTGGTGAACTTGGAGGAAAGATTTATCCTCCATAATAAGGGTGGGCTTCATCTAATCAGCTGAAGCCTTAATAGAACAAAGACTAACCTCCCCCTAGCAAGAAGGAATTCTACCAGTGGACTAACTTTGAACTTGAACTGAAACTCGTCCCATGGTCTCCAAACTGTCTAACCTGAAGATTTTGGATTTACCAAGCATTCCACAATTACATGAACCAATTCCTTAAAATAAATCTCTCTCTCTATATATATACATATACACATGTTGTTGGTTCTGTTTCTCTGGAGAACCTTGACTAATATAGTGACCCATTTAGATAAAAGGATGAGCCAAGTTCACCCAGGTAGAAAGTGGTACAGTGAGAACTGGAACTTAGGTCTCATGACTCATTCAGCTGTGGTCTTTCACAGGCACTAATCCAGAACTGGGGTTAGCAACCTGTGGCCTAATGATCAAATCCTACCTGATGCCTAATTTTGTAAATAAAGTTTTACTTGAACACAGCCATACCCATTCATTAATGTATTGTATATGGCTGTTTCTTTACCACAATAGCAGAATGAGGTCATTGCAATGGAGATGTATGGCCCACAAAACCCAAAATATTTACTATCTGACCCTTTAAAGAAAAAGTTTGCTGATCCTTGCTCTAGGATGACTTCTTATTTCTGACAGCACTAAGGAGAATAATTCATGCCCATTGGGTGAGATTATTAATCTCATGTCCTCGTTAGGTCAAAGATTTCTTAAATGCCTACCCTTACAGGTGGCCAACTTGGGAAGGATTGGCTGAGGATGCAGAAATATTTCTTACCAGGTCTGTCCAACCCATCCTCCTCCCTGGCTGAAGTTCTTAGAACCTGCCTATTCTAACCATTCACCACTCATTTCTCACCAGCTCTGGCTTCATATACTTGATTGTAAATCTCTTTCTGGTTCTGTCCTTGATGACCTATTCCCTAGACTGAAATAATACCTTACTCAACATAATTTGTCCATGAGATTATCTATCCTCGGGTCTTCATTTATGTCCAGCCAGTCACACTCTGTCTTCTGATACTACTAATAATACCACATTTTATAGGATGAATTTGGCCCAAGGCACTGAAATACCCTTTAGAAGCCATATGCGACCTGCCACTGGGCGTTAGCATAGGAGTAGAATTCAGGTTAGTGTCCATATCTGAATCAATGTATTTGGCCAGAAAGATTGTGTTTAGGCATTTACTTTATTACACAAGTAACTTCTATCTTTGCATGTATGAAAAAATATTTTTTATTGCCTAAATTATCTGGAAAATTAATTTACTGCCTCTATTTCAGTGGGCAGTGGGATATGGAGACTTGCTGTGTTACGACTATTTCATCATATTATTTCCAAAATGTTGAATTAAGCTTCCAGCTTTGGCCAAGAGTGGACAGAAAAAGCATTTAAAAATTAAGAATGGGAAAGACTTCTTATGGAATGGAGACTTAATGAAGATTTTGTTTTGAATCGATAATTTGGGTCATTGGAAAATAACTCCTAGGTAAAATTCTTTACCTTTTTCGTTAATCATTTTTTTAAATAAGAAGTTAATAACCAAAATATGCACTGCTTTTCTTTCTTTCTTTCTTTCTTTCTTTTTTTTTAACAAACCTATATCTAGATGAGAGGAGAATTCATCATATAGCCAGAGTTCTGGACTTAGGACTCCCAGTCCTGTCTTCTTTCAACCACGCCTGCTAAGCTTCTGTCTAACTTCTTGAACATTAGGGAATGACTTCAGCTTTCTTCTCCTTCCTCAGTATATAGCTTGGTGACTAAGAGAAAAGGATCTAAAGCTTGACTCGCTGGGTTCAAATTCTAACTCTAAAATATACTTGATGAGTACTCTTGGGCAAGTTATCTGTTTTCACCTCAGTTTTCTTATCTATAAAATAGAGATAATAATATTACTTCTCTCAAGGAGTTGATGTGAGAGTTAAAAGAGAAGCTCCATACAATGCAAGAATTTATTATAATAAATACTGGAAAAAATGTTAGTTCTTATCAAGGGCCCCTCCTTTTATGGATAATATAGATTAGTTTCTATAGGTATAAAATATTTGTATACATTTACATTTTAGTCAACATTCATGTCTAAGTCTGTACTCTGTCAAATGTAGATCTCTTGTGTAAAGACACAATGCTATAGTTATCTATTGCCATGTAACAAAGAACTCCAAACTTAGTGGTATATAAACACAAATTTTATCATGTGCACCGATTCTGTGGGTTAGCAATTCAAATAGTACACAGGAGATGGCTTGTCTCTACTCCATGATTGATGTCTGAAGCCTCAGCTTATGGAGATTAAAATGGCTGGGGCTGGAATCATCTAGAAAATTTTCATTCACATGTCTGGCACCTGAGATGGGATGACTTGAAGACTGGGCCCAACTAGGGCTATTGACTGGAGTGCCTACAGATGGCTGCCCATGTGGCTTGGACTTTTCATAACATGGTAGTTAGGGTTCAAAATAGAGTATCCCAAGAATGAGTGTGCAGGACTCAAGCATTCCAAGAGAACCAGGCAAAAGCTGCATGACTTTTTATGACCTAGTCTTAGACATTACATAGCATCACTTCTGTTATATTCTGTTGCAAGTGTTGGAGAACTTTTTCTATAAAGTGTCAGACAATCATTATTTTAGCCTTTGTGTGCCATATAGTCTCTGTAGCAACTGCTTAGCTCTGCTGCTATGATGTGAAAACAGCCAAAGACAATATATATATTAATGAACATAGCTGTGTTCCAATAAAGCTTTATTTACAAAAGCAGGAAGAGGCCTAGATTTGGTGCACCAGCCGTAGTTTCCTGATCCCTACTCTAGTGTTTAAAGCTCTGGAAAACCTGCCCCAATTCAAGGGGAAATGCCCACCTCTGGATAGGATGAATGGCAAAGAATTTGGGAGACTGTATTAAAACCACCACATAGGGGATATGTATGTGAGGGTTTGTCTCCACATATTGTTTCTCACATGCATGGTGGATATAAAGTATTGGGACATCTCACTAGGTTCTCTGTAAGCCGAGGTCAAGGTCAAAGTTGGAATATGAACTTAATGACTTTGATTCCTGAAACCATTACTTATTCTAGTTATGATTCCCTTAAATTTCTCATCCCAATAATGACATCACAAAAGATAGATTTCAAAAAAGAAATTGCTTTACGTAATTTGGTACAAAGCAGATTTTTATTGTCTCCATTGGCTGATGGAACTATTCCATTTTGGTTAGAAAGCGTGATTTTTGTTTTGTTTCTTTCTTAAAGAGATCTGCAACTTTTCAGATCCGATATTTCATTCTACCGAGAGGATGCTATAGGTTTTTATAACTGGAAAAAGTGGGACAGGCTGAGTTCACTCAGATCACACTAATGCTTACAGGAATCACTGAATTAGAGCACGGTCTTCCGGATTTTCTTGTCCTGTGCTGTTTCTGGCAGGTGCCGCAGCCTCCTGGGCCTGGCAATAATCATTTTTGACCTTCACCTCTCCAGCCTGTTGTGAAGTGGTTTTGGGCTTTGTTAGCTTTCTTATGAGTTTGTACTAAATTGTGTCCATAAAGTAGGCTGAATTCTTCAAGAAAGACGATAGTTACATTACTGTGTTATTACTTAAAAATGTGTTGGTTATTTTTTTCCTTTCTTTTGTCCAGCTGTATCCTGAACTTAAAGAATATATTATCCAAAATGAAAGATGTGCATCTGGTGAAAAACACTAATTTAAAGGATGAAAATTCCTGATGATTGCTTCTGTCAACCCTTAACACACACTGAGCTTCATTAGTAAATAGACGATTCTCAGATCTTTCCCTTGGAACCGACTGCATAATCGGCCTTTGTGTTGATTTCTCATTCCATTCTTTAGAGACAGAACAAATTAGAATAATTGGCTGGTACAGGAAAAGCACAAAGAACTTTCTTATATTTTTGTGATGCATCCCTTAACAAGGGTTGGAAATGAGGTTGGAAGGACGAACGCGAAACTCAGAAGGGCAATAGGGAAAGAACATTGTTTCTTTGAAAATATTCTTTTAGTGTTGGCTCAGAAAAAGGAAACAGAAGAAATATGAAGCTGAGGGAAATATAAAAGAAATAATATGATTTTTGTGTTAACAATGTGAATGTGGAATTAGTAAGAATCAGGAACAATCCTTTTCCACTAAGGACTCAGGAGCAGATGAAATCATAAATACTCTTTGCTCTTGGAAAACCTTTGGAGCAGTAATTATGGAAGGGTAAAGCAATGCGTCAGGGCAGAGGTGTTGAGAGCAAAGGGATGGAAGGAGAACAAAAGGAGAGTGGATATTTTTAGAGCTGTCATTTTGAAATTTACCTGCTTCTGCTTCAGAGCGGCTTTGCCATCGTATGGTCCAGCAGAAACCCTCAAAGTGGGAGCAGCCGTATTTTAAAATAATAGGATTAGAGCAAGTGACTTTAATCAAGGTCTCCTTAGTTCAAGAGCACGGAAAAGAGTGTGGTGAAAGAGTGAGGCCACAAGAAATTGTTCACAAGGTAAATTTTCCCCAAACCTCACTTGCTGGGAGAAATTGACCATTGGATTATGTCCCTTGAAGGAAAGCAAAAATATTGAAAGCAAGGTGACAAAGAGTGTGAGGCCTGTTAAAAATGTGTTGGTTACTTTTTTATTCTTTTCTTTTGTCCAGCTGTATCCTGTACAAAAGAAATGTATCACATTGGTCACTTGCTGATGATAATAGCATTGATTGGAACTTACAAGTCCTGATCATCTACAAGGAAAGCACTTTCCTGGGTATTAAGTTTCAAGAGGGCCAGAACTGAGTATGTCTGATTTAGCATTTAGCATCTTTTAACATCTTAGAGCCCAGTACATCATTGACATATGGTAGACTTAAAAATGAATATTTGTTGATTGTGGATCGACAAATAAATGGATATGTGTGATTCATATCCTATTTGCTGGCCTTATGCCCTACAGTGGATTTTCAGCATCAGATTGGGAAAATATTTATGATGTAGATTGGCATTGTTCTCCATTTTATGGATGAATATTCTACATCGCAGGACTTTATACTGACATCCCAAAGGCCTCATAGGAATCACTTAGCAAAAAAATAAAATTAGACTCTGTATCATTTATAAGCTGGTTAGTACAATGGTAGTTTGGCCGGTCCTCTGGCGGTTCCAGAGATGTCCCCATGATTACCCAAGTATAATTAGAGTGGCTTAGGATTTTAGAGCCAAAATTTTCCTCAGTCTATATTTCTTTGATTTAAAATGGACTATTGGAAAGAAATAGCTTCAGACACAATATGGCATTCATGAGTTAGCATGAAATCTGAGAAATATGGAGGTTATCTGAAACCTGCAATGGCAGAGTTCCCTCTGCTATTGAAGTTATTGTCTTTAAACAAAGATTTTACATCAGTAATGCTGTCTTTTGCGTGATATTCAGGTTAATTTCCTGTTCTCTCTGAGGAAGCAATGGGGTGGTTGGTATGAGAAATGGTGGGGCTTCCAAAGGTGAAAAGGATTATTTTGTTATAATTTCCGGCTACCTAAGGACGGGAGAGGCTCAGGACATTACAATCAGTATATTATTTGTAGCAGATAATATTGTGGTTCATTTATGAACTTTTATAGGCTTCTTTTCTTTTTTTTTAAGATTAACACCTGAGCTAAGATCTGTTGCCAATCTTTTTTCTTTTCTTCTTCTTCTCCCTAAAGCCCCCCAGTACATAGTTGTATATTCTAGTTGTAGGTCCTTCTAGTTGTGCTATGTGGGATGCCACCTCACCATGGCTTGAGGAGCCATGTCGAAGCCCAGGATCCGGACCTGTGAAACCCTGGGCCACCGAAGCAGAGTGCACAAACTTAACCACTTAGCCACTGGCCTTGCCCCCTAGGTTTATTTTCTATGCAAGTTTGTATGCTCTTTTTGAGTTTTGGTAGACAAGTGTTTTGTAACTTTGGAACACTTGGAGTTATGTATTGTGGTTTCACACTCCATCGTCTTAGCATAGAGATAGCCCAGCATAATTCTTGTCACTGTAAAGCACTGTTATGTTGAAAGTCTTTGCTTGTGTACTAACACATGACGCCACATTTGCTGAGGACAAGGAGAGGTATAGTTCAAAAACTACAATGGATAACAGAAAATTGTATGCTTTACTCAACATATTTACCATGTAATTATAAAACTAACAGTTTGTCATGATGGAAAATTTGAAAACTTCCTCAATAAAATAAAGATCAAAACAATTGGGGGCAAATTTCATAATGTTAAGTTCTCCGTGAATATTAGTGCTTTCCCATCTTCCAGGACTGCAGATAGACTCTGTGTGCTAAGACTCTATTCATGATATTTTATTTCAGTCATGTTTTCATGATGTGGAGACACACACACATACACACAGACAATTTTGTAAAAATAGAAAGACATGCATATTTCTAATATTCCAGATAGCCAAATGGAATAAAGAAAGAGGGAAAAGTCAACAAGCAGGAAGAACAGCAAGCGGCATCTCCTTAACTGCTTACATCAGTTCTGATGATAATTACCTCTTTGTGGAAAAGGTAATTAATGAGGAATCTAATTTAAGAAAAATGCGTGAACTTCAAGCTTTCTTGAAGCCAAGTATTCTTCTTCCACAAAAGGGAACCATCCATTGCCGTGCTTCCTCATTACCTGACAGGGAAAGAGTATTGGATAACATTGCAGCTTCTAGAAGGACGGTGCTTCCCACACTCATGGTCATAAATGACTTCAGAATCTCTGCTGTTGTATCGCCATAATTTTAAACCGGTATATTTTTGACAGGTGCTGTACCTTAATTAAGTCTTAGAGCTACAAACTGTTAGATGATTCTGATACAACAATTGTTTGGCTACTCTTCAGGGCAATCACAAAATGATAATGACCAGGAGGTATCAATAAAGATCAGGAAGATGATGATTCCTCCTTTGGTTCCAGAGTGAAGTGGCAGTTGGAATAGAGGCTCACAACCAAGTGAGAAGGGAATATGAGGCCATTAGTGAAAAGCCAGGTTTAAGCTAAGGTGAAGAGGCATGAGGAAGCAATCGACTGTTATAGTGTTAAAAGACCATCAAGAATACCACCCGTGATGTGTTTCCATTGCAATCTGCTGGAAATTAAGTCTTTCTCTTGGAAATAACCATGAAGTCAAGGAAAACAATCCATTTGGAGTTGTAGGACCACTTCAGAGAAAGGATATATTGATTATGAAAATCCTTAACTATGAATACCTTGAAGATCGCTTCCACGCTCTGGTATAGAAAGCACAGCTGAATGACAGTTTGAAATGCATACTGTACACCAGAACTTATCAATTTAGTCATTCAACAAACATTTATTGATCACTTTCTCTTGCCAGACACTGTTCCATGCACTGGAGATTCATCAGTGAGAAAATTAACAAAAAGAGACAAATATCTTGGTCTTCATGGAGATTATATTCTATTGATTCTGACCATAGCTTATTATTTAAAGGGGCCTCATAGAAGTTACAACCATGCAATTGTAGGAAGATAATGTTTTTAATTCCTGGGTGTGTTGCTCATCCCTACTCACTTTGACACCTATCATTTCTTCCGTAGGGGAAGAGAGAACCACATAAAACAAAATGTCAAATCTCAGCGCTTCATTTTCAAAATAGTTTGTTCAAATTCCAATGGAGACAACAGTTTAACTGTTAAGATTTATAAACCTCAAAAAGCTAGATTTTTGCAAGCTAAAGCCATAATTTATTCCATTTATAATAGCTTTGGAAAGAATGTACGATGATGGAAAAGCTGGTTTTCCTTCCTTAAACTTGACTTGATGGTGTTGAGCGTGAGTTTTAATCAATGCATACATTTGTCTAACTACTACCCCCATAAAGATAGCGGACAATTCTGAAATCCTAGAAATTTTCTTCTGGGTCTTTTGCAAAAATCTCTCACCGCAGGCAACCACTGATCTGTTTTCTATCATTAGAGATTATTTTTCCCTATTCTAGAATTTTGTATAGATTGAATAGTACAGCAGATGCCCTTTTGTGTCTGACTTCACTTGCTCAGCATACAGTTTTTGAGGTCCATCCATCTGGGATGTTTTTAGCCAGGACCTTAGCCTGGGTGACTGATTTTGTCGAAGGCATCTATTGGTACACCTGAGCCTCTCGCATTGCCATTGTCTATTCTTGGCTCAATGTTTTAAAGTTTTCTAAGAAGCACAGGGTTGACGCAAGGAAGGCAGTTGTCAGTACAGTGGCGGTGAAGTGGTTCTTGCTGTATAATTATCTCAGCATGGTTTGACCTGCTTGGCATCATTGTGTTGATAATCCAGGAGGATATTCTTCCTACGAAAACCTCAATAGTATAATACTTGTAAGGGAACTGTCCCAGTAGTCTTCTGGTTTTCATCTTTTGGAAAAATTTCTGGAAAATTCAAAGAGTCACAACCTGGAAAAAGCAGTTATGCACCTGAGGGCTAATTCTTCTGCTAAAGTTGCGTTTTCTGACTGTTACATGCTCTCTGATGGAACCCAGATAGTCTTGCAAAACAGTGCTCTCGTGTTAGATAAAAATATGTGGATTATTTTAAGATGGATTGGTATATGCAGTAATGTTAAAAAACAAAGACTCCTTCTGAGTTTAGCTTACTTTTTTCTCTTAAGTGTCTGTGGCATATGTTATATAAACAGTTTAAGGTAACCTCAGGTTAGGTTTGAGTCCACTCTTCATATAAATGTTGAAGTACTTCATACCCACCTTTTTCCTCCTTCCTTCCTTGCTTCCTTCTTTGCTTTATAACTTCTTTTAATCCACCCTACTTCACTCTGTATTTGTTGAGGTGGCAATTAATTGTAGGGAGACTGGAAGCGCTGTGAAAGATCTGTGGAAATTTTGCTGTCCAGAATGCATGTTGAACAACTTCTATACTATGGAAAGGTCTGAATTTACCCACAGTAGCCCCTTCTCAGAGTCTCTGAATAAAGCCCATAGAAACTGGGCCATAATATCCTGACAGGCAAGTAGAATTCATAGCAATTGCCCTCAAAGAGCTTACCTGCCAAAGATGCATAGGAATGCATTTAATTATTACTCTTTTGGCAGCTACGCCAACACACAGTCTATTTTGTTTTATATTGCGATCATCACCTGCTGTTTACCACTGTATACCTTGCTAATGGTGTGATTTCTATGGCCTGTTAATTTCATGGCCAAATAATATTGTAATTTATCACACACTTTAGCGTGCAGGACTGAGACTCCATAAATTCGAGTGTGTTTTTCCCCCTTTGGAATGTATTAAACCGAGATCAGGCGAAGTAATAAATTTATTTCAAACGCACTTGCTAGCTGAACATCAATTAGGACTGTCAGGCAATATTTCTTCTTCCAGCCACAGTAACTGTTTATGGAGACTAAACCATTAAACGTGGAGCTCCTGAACATGGGGCTCAGTTCACTGGGATCATTTCTTAGAAGAATAAAGGAGAACATGGAATGGGTATGTGGGACGTATTCAAATCTAGACTAATCAGCTACAGCCTGACTAATTTCATTTGTCAGAATTATTTAGTATTTTATGAACTCTCTTTCCCTTCCTCCTATTACTCTTATGAGAATGGATTTTAAAACATACTAAGTCATCTTCCATCTCTGTAAATCTGACTATAAAAGTACACTTCACTTATCTAATGTAACTTACTATATTATAGAGTAACTGTGGTTTTAATTCTCTCCAAAATTAAAACAGGAAAAAGCAATACTTCCAAGAAGCCACTGTATTTTGGAGCTTTAGAACGAAGATTTTAGAATTAAGGATAAATGTATAATTTTCCAGCTACAGCTCCTGAGGCCTAAGTCGGCAGGTGACCGTTCAGGTCAGAGAAAAGGGTTGGAGACCAGGTTTCAAGTTGAGAGGGAGTCTACCAGGACTCACTCTGAGCAGTTCAGAAACTGAAACACAGCCCACTGATGTTCTGAGAAGGATGGCATGTGGCCTCCAGCGTGAGATCTCAGACAGTGGGCCCAGTGGGCCCCTGAGCTTCTGCGGCGGGCAGAGAAGGCTGCCCTGTCTCCAGAAAGTGCCACTGACCTCAGGGGCATGAGCAATGAATTCTAGCCAGCCTGAGAAGGCAGGCCAATCTGGCTAATTCTGAATTGAGGTTTACCTCAGATACTTCCTGAGAAGGAGCCTTGGACAAGGGCAAGGCCAGCGCAGCTTCTTTAAATCCATGCTGTGTAGCTAGTGGTGGGGCTGCTTAAACCCTCCAAGTGATTCCAATATTTTTATTTTACTCTATGTTTAACTCCAACAGTCCTATGACTATTTAATAAATGAATAAATAGTATCACAAAGAGTGGGAATGTATGTTAGAGCATGAGGATGGGAGGAGTGGAACAGTGTGGAATAGGGTACCAGTAAGAAGTGATCTTGGGGCCAGCCTGGTGGCGTAATTGGCTGAGTCTGGTGCTCTCTACTTCAGTGGTTCAGGTTCTCAGTTTGCATCCTGGGTGTAGACCCACACCACTCTTCAAGCCATGTTGTGGTGATGACCCACATACAAAATAGAGGAAGATTGACAACAGATGTTAGCTCAGGGACAATCGTCTTCACCAAAAAAAAAAAAAAAAAAAAAAAAGATCTTGTTAAATAAGAATACCTCTCAGAAATGGAGAGCAATTCAGTAGGAAATTAGTGCCTGACACCACAGTTACTCTCTGCATGTTTAGCAGTTTGTTTCTGATTTTACTTTAACAAGAGATCTCAGTGTGGTGAATTATATTTTACCTCAACTATTTAGCTCATGGACATGTTGTGAAATTTGTGTGAGAGTGAGCAAGGAGCAGAGTTTGTCTTGCAAGCAGCTGTAAACTTGTTCTGGAACAATCTGGGGTAGAGGAAAAGGGACAGGAAGCAGGAAAAAAGGGAGAAAGACAGTCAATGATGCTGGAATCCCTCACTTGTATTTGTGGGGTCTCTTTTTGAAACTAAATACAGAAACTCACAACTTTACATTTACTGATTGTTTTTGATCATGATTTGTTTGGGTTTTGTTTTTTTTCTTTGCTCTTCTATCAGTTATCCCTGCCAGCATTATGTCCTCTTCAGTTTTAATAAGCACGTCTGTCTTGTTTCCATCTGCATTAATATGAACGTTGATTGAACTATGACCCCGAGTTATCAAGGAAATGTTAAATATGCTAATGGATACGTTTCTTAATTTTAGAAAAAAATTACTAAAAGTGTTTGTTAAAATATTCCTTCTTAAATTTGTTGTTTTTTAAAAAAATTCTCCTAACGTACAATACCTCATTGCCTAATAACATCAGATAAATGAAGTATTCCTACATATTGGTGAATGCATACTAGTCTATATATTTTTCTGCAGGTATGATTGTACTGAGGGTAACAAACCAGTGTGCTGACCATGTCCTGTCTCCGATAAAGCTGTGATTTCTATTGCATTTCAGCTGGTCCACCAGATAACATCACAGGTGAATTTCTAAGTCTATTTCCTTTTAAAATTACTTTGAATGCAGGATCCAAGCTGGTCAGACCACGTGATTATTTTCACTTCCAATATAATTTTTCAGGTACAATCTCAAAGTCTTTGATAAGATATTTTAAAATAAGTTTGACGTATGTGTGTTCTAAATACAAAAGTAGTGATTAGAGAAATGGTTTTGCACTAGGTGTTTCTCTCTTTTTTCTTCTTGGCCTATAATAATAATAATTAAAAAATTTGCTTTTGTTTTCTCGTCAGTTTGCTCGATGTTTATGACCATAATAATAAATGCTAAATTTTGTCTTATATCTTAAAATATGATCTGAATTAGCACTGGATATTGTGCTATGCCTAGAGGCTGTGATATAAATATAGTTCCTAACTTCAAAGAACATATAACCTAGAAGGGAACATAGACACATATGCAGCAATTACTGCAACTGTGTTTACTAAGTGAAACATTAGTGAGATGGAGAAAGTGCTGGCAAGCCTTATATAGCCAAATCAGCTTCAAAAATAGATGTGCAGTCTTTTAAAAAATACTTTTAACATTTTTCCAGCTACATGTAGAAAATAACATAGTATCAAAAAGGTATGGATTTTGCTTTAAGCAACTTAGCTTTTTGACAGTCTGAGCATTGTAGTAATGAAATTAAATCCAGAAGGAGGTTTCTCTTCATGAATGTTGAACTGGCTCCTTCTCATCCACAATATTTCCCTCACAAAGGTGGTGCCAAGGACAGGAGATTCCAGTATTATTAAAGTTTCATAAAGCAAAGAAAAATTTAAAAATACTGTGTTCCCACACTGACAAAGTTCTTGAAAAAATAATTTCAAGAGAAGCATAAATTATTTTCCCTTTGTCAAAAGGCAAAAATATTTAGGTTAAGTTAATGAATGGCGGAGTTTTAGAGTGGAGAATGTCATTAAATTAAATTGCCAGATCTGTACTGTCAAATTAGGTAGACAGTACCTACATGGAGATATTTATATTTCAACAAATTTAAAAGTCAAATTAAAAATTCAGTTCCTCAGTTGCATTAACCATATTTCAAAAGTGTTTATCAGCCACATGTGGTGAACAAATATTGCATCGGACGATATAGATAGAGAACATTTCCGTTATCACAGAAAATTCTACGGGGTGGTACTACAGAGAAACCTAGATATTCACCGAGAAGGCAACCAAGGCCCAAGGACATGATGTAACTTCCCCAAGGTCACACAACTATGTTTTTAAAGAAACACAGAAAGATACAAAACAAATAGTAACGGAGGCATCAAAGAAACTCTATAGCTTCTGGAACTGACAAAGAAGGATTTAACAGTGCACACTTAGCTGTTAACAGGCTTGAAGCTCCTGATGGTTGGCAAGACCTACCTGCCTGAATTTGGACATCTAAAATTTTATGCAATGAATTTAATAGCAGAAAACATTTCAGCGAACGGCCGCCAGCTCCATATTTTTAGCCACCGCTGTGCTTCCAAATTATGTTTATCACTTTCATTTACAGGGTACCACTCTGAAATGTGCTGGTTTATCTGACCCCAGAGAAATCAAGAAATCTTGTGGAGGTTATGGCTGTATTTGAAAAGGCTGATTTTTAAATGCATCCTGAAGACTGGCCCCGTTTTAAAAGGGATTCCTGCCATCACACAATCAAAATGCGAAAACTTTCCTCACCTTGCAAAAGTCAAAGACAGTCTCTGCATTTTCATTATTTGGTTGAAATCCAAATATTATTTTTCCATTCTCTTACTTGTTTTCATCACAGTGTGATCAACTATTGCCAAGGAAGGAAAGGTTAGATTTATCAATCAAAGTTTGCTGTAGGCCTTCTAAATAATTGAACCCTCAGGAGAAACAATCCTCATGTATTCTTTTTCTGTTGTTTCAATATCTTATAAAACGTCATTTCAATATGTTGGGTTCTGTAGTGGAAGTTCTGTGAAGTGCTTATCTTCCTCAGAGGTGCAGAAAGCCTGTGAGTCAGTGGGTAAAGAGAGAGAGTGAAGGAGAATGGAGAGACATTTAATGCTGAGATAAGGACAATGTTCTAAAACGTCCTTTAGTTGGGGGCCGGGGTGCTCAAATACCCATGATTAAGCTAGAAAAATAATTGAACAATCAAGGAGATGCATATTGTGAAGTAATGTGATCAACTTTCCTCTGGAAATAAAAGTTGCCCTCATTCATTCTCCCCCTCTACCTTTTGTCCCAGAAAAAGATTAGGAAGTTCTGGAGGGGACAATTTTTCGCAGAAATGGAAAAGACAGCTTGAGGCGAGTAGCCTGGAGCAGAGACAGAGAAACCAAAGCCAGTAGATGGAAGGCAGAATTTTCACCTCAGTCTCCACGTATGTCAAGTTCTGGGAACACCAAGTGTGAGTCAAAGGGTGCTCGTTTAACCCATTTGGGCCCGCATGGGAGTAGGGGAAGGCTGGGCAGAGAGGAAAAGTGGTCATTGAAGGTACAATATTCACAGTGGGATTTAAGTCCTAAAAGGCCACCTCATAACTTCAATCTGCCCAAGAATGTTTCCTGTCCTGCTGGTCCCCAGTGTGGCTCACAGCTTGAAGGCTACTCTGCCAGATGGAGAACTGTCTGTAAACGCCCTGTCTCAATTCTGCCCTGTATAACCCCGACAGGAAACTTGACCCCATTTTCAGGTTCTAAAGAGAAACTCCAAGTACCCAAAAGACTTTGTAACCTGGTGGCTTTCATTTAAGGTTTGGAGGTGGGGGGCGGACCTGGACTTTGGTCTGCAGCAGCACCAACACCCACAAACATTTCCTCTCATCTCTGCTTCTCACCCTCTCTTTGCTGGATTGCCCACAGGGACCCCAAGTTCTTCATCGCATGCTCCTGGTAGTTAAGACCATCCTGGGAATCATGAAGACGCTCATCTTCTTCATCAAGCACTTCTTATTTTTCCACAGCGATCTAAGCCATCTTTAAGGGAATTATGGTGCCAGCTCTCAAATATATTTTGGTTTCTCAATCCTTTTATATGTTAGAAGCTCTTCTGTAGAGAGCGCTCCTGGCTGTGACATTCCCTGTGCTCTTGGCTGGCCTCATTTGGAAGCCACACCCCTGTCCTTGCCTGGTGCTGGCCTCCTGCAGTTCTGAGGTCTGCCCTGCCTCCACCACTAGGTACAGTATAGTAGTTGCCTCAAGGTCATAGGTTAACTTCTAGAAGCTTTGTTACTTTTCCTTTTACATTTAGATCTACAATTTATCTAGACTGACTTTTACGTGTTGAGGTAGAGGAGCAAGCGTCATTGTTTTTCCATGTGGACATGCAATTGCCCCAGCACCCTTCATTACAAAGGTAACACTTTCCCCACTGCACTGAGTGCCACCTGCCACACATCAAATAACCACATGTATTTAGTGTGTTACTAAGCTCTCTGTTTTGTTCCGTTGATTTACTTGTCTATTGTTATACCCAGACTTTACTGTCTTAATTACAATAGCTTGATAGTAAGGCTTGTTACCTAGTAATGCAAGTCCTATAACTTTTTGAATCTTCCTCGGGATTGTCATCTTTATTTTTGGCCCTTTACATTTCCCTATATGTTTTAGAATTTCTATCATCAGTAACCAACTACCACTGCTCCCAATGAAACCTGGGGAGGATTCTGTTTCGGGTTGCATTGAATCTATGAACAATTTGTAGAGAATCAACATCTTCCAAATATTTAGCATTTCCACTCATGAGCAAGATTTTATACTTCCATTTATTTCGATTTTCTTTAATTACTCTCAATAACAATTTGTCCTTCTCTGCAGTGAATGTTGTCCATGATTTTTATAGATTCCTTTATAGGTATTGGATAATTTGAGATTCTGTTAGAACTGATATCTTTAAAATTTTTTATTTTCTAATTGTTTGTATCTGGTACAGATATCTACAATTAATTTTCTGTATTGGCCTTATGTTAATATGACAATTGCAAAATTGTCATATAAAATCTATTTATTTGTAAATTTGGGGGGATTTTCTATGTACAAATTTTGTCATTGGTAAATAATAACACATATTTTTCCTAGTCATTACGCTTTTACTTTCTTTTTTTTCTTTTATTGCTCCATCTAGTCCTCCAACATAATAGAAGTTTTGATAGTGGTTATCATGTTGTAGTTTCCTATCTTGGATCAAAGCTTTTGTTATTTTAACCATGAAATTTTGCTGTAGGATTTTTATGTAGATACTCTGTTAGGTTAAGAAAGTTCTATTATTTTTCTAGTTTTCTCTGAGATTTTAAAATAATATTTTAATGTGGAATTTTATCATTGATACATTTTCTACATCTATATTTTCAATTTTATACACTTTCTACCTCTATGGAGATAATTTTATTTTGTTTATTTGTTAGTGGGATGAATTTTATTAATAGAATTTTGAATGTTAAACCACTCTTGCATTTCAAAAATAAACCTTGTTTTGCCTAGATATTTTATTATTTTTATATGTTGCTGAATTTGATTTTTAAATGTTCTGCATAGGAATTTAGTCTCTGTACAAAAAAGAGTGGTTTGTAATGTTTCTTTAATTTTATTGTCAATTTTCAGTATCGAGTTCATGTGAGCATAATAAAAAGAATTGGAAAAATATTCCCTCTTCCACTCCTCTGAAAGATTTTTTCTAAGATAGATGTTTCTTTAAATATTTGGAAGAAGTTTTTGGTGAATCCATATGGTGCTGGAAGGTTTCTTTTTTTTAAGAAGTTTATAATTACAAATCCAAATTCATTAATAGACTTAAAGGTATCCTTTATGTCTCATGTCTTTTAGGTATATTATCTTATTCAAATGATTTGACATTTTTTTTTTTGGTGAGGTAGACTGGCCCTGAGCTAACGTTTGTTACCAATCTTCCTCTTTTTGCTTGAGGAAGATTGTCGCTGAGCTAACATCTGTGCCAATCTTCCTCTATTTCATGTGGGATGCCACCATGGCGTGGCTTGACCAGTGGTACTAGGTCTGTGCCCGGGATCTGAACCTGCAAACCCTGGGCCACCGAGGCAGAGGGTGTGAACTTAACCACTATGCCATCAGGCTGATCCAGATTTGAAAATTTTTAATTATCAAATTTCTAGGGGCTGGCCCCGTGGCCTAGTGGTTAAGTTCACGTACTCTGCTGCAGGTGGCCCAGTGTTTCGTTGGTTCGAATCCTGGGCGCAGACATGGCACCGCTCATCAAACCACGCTGAGGCAGTGTCCCACATGCCACAACTAGAAGGACCCACAACGAAGAATATACAACTATGTACCGGGAGGCTTTGGGGAGAAAAAGGAAAAGAATAAAATCTTTAACTACCAAATTTCTAAATTTAGAATTATGTATAATATCCTTTTGATATTTTTAACTTCCTTAATTTTTCTTGTTAGAGATTTATCAATTCTATTTATCTTTAAGAATAATCATCATTAGCTTTATTTATATTCTCTATTACATGTTTATTCTCTATTTTATTGTTTTCTCTATATTTTATTTCCTTTTTCTAAAATTTTAGGTTTAGTTTGCTATTCTTTTTGAAACTATTTTGATGGAAACTTACTGATTTACAACTCTTCTTTTTTTCTGACATATAATTTTAATACTTAAATTTCTCTATAACTACAGCTTTGTTTGCAACCTACAGATTTTTATATGGCATATTTCATTATCATTCAATTAATAAAATTTTAATTCCCATTGTAACTTTGTCTTTGACCTGTGTATTGATTAGAAGTATGTTTTTAGCATTCAAATATTTGGATAAATATTGGGTTATATATTTTTAAATTTCTTGTTTTATTCTTTCTTTAAAAACTACTTTGAAGGTATTCAACCATTGACGTGTTGAGGCTTACTTTATAACCAGCACATAGTCAATTTTTATAAATGTGCTGTGTGCACTGAAAAAATTTGTATATAATACATGTATTCTGTCCTTAGTGCAGTGTATTATGTAAATTTTAAGCCAAATCTTTTAATGACAGTGTTCAGATCTTCTATAATTTATTGATTTTTTTGTTCAATATTACTGATATAGGTAATTTAGATTTTTCTATTTCTACTTAGTTTTAATTTCCCTTTATATTTTGCATTGAAATTTAGATTTATAATATGTTCCTTGTAAATCAATATTTGCTTTCATTTTCTTGCTTTATCTCCAGTGTTGGTCTTTGCTTTCAAGTCCACTTTAACATTAAAAAGACTTCTTCAATTTTATTTTATTTATTGTTTTTATGGCCTAATTTTCCATCCTTTAACTTTTAATCTTTTTCTTTATAATGACTCTTGTCTCTTGTAAGTGGTATGGAATTAGTTTTTCATTTGTTTTAACACTCTTTGTCCTTTGATTTGAGTATTTAGATTATTTACAATTAATACATTCATTTATAGACCATTTACTCTTTATTTCCTATATGTCCCACCTATTTGATGTTCCTTTTGCTCTTCTTTCTTTATTTTTGTATTAATCAAATGATTTTAGAATTCCATTTTCCCTTGTATTAGCTTGTTACTTCTATGTAATTAGCAATTACACGTACATCTTGACTTATGAGCACCTTTACTGCTTCTCGGGCAATGCTGGGACCTTAAATTCCTTTTACTATTTTCCCCCTTCCGTTTGTTTTAATGCATTTTAATTTTTCATATATTTTAATTTATTATTACTCTATTGTGCAGTTAAAGTTCCTTTAGATTTACCCACTTATTTATCTTTTCTATTATTCTTAATTCCTTTATAAAAGTTTTTATTTTAATCTGTGATCATTTTCTTTCTGCCTGCAGATCACCCTTTAAATTTCATTCAGTCTGTTCTGATGAGAATGTATTCTCTAAACTTTGTTTGTCTGAAAATTTCCTTATTTCATGTTTCCTTTCAAACAATATTTTCTGTAGAATTCTAGACAGGCAATTATGTTTTTTTAGCCCTTAAAAACGTTATTCATTATTTTCTAGTATTTGTCATTTTGTTGAGAAGTAGGCTATAATCTGGATCTTATTGGTTTTTTTTTAAGTAGTATCTCTTTATTTCCTCCGGCTACTTTTAAGATTTTCTATTTTTCTTTGCTTGTTCTGGATTGTACTGTGATCATTTTAGGTATGGTTTTCTTTGTATGTCTTCTTGTAGGTATTTTTTAGTGCTTATTGAATTTCTGGCTTGATATATTCTTTTCAGTTTTGGAAAACCCTCCTCTGTTAATTGTAAAATATTGCCTTCTCCCCAATCTCTCCTTTCTTCCTTGGGCTCCAATTACATATATGAAAAAAATGTTTACTATACCCCATATGTTTTAAGTGCTCTTTTCTGTACTTTCTATCCTTTTTGTTTTCCATGCTTCAGTCAAAAGCTTTACTGCCCTGTCTTCCAGTTCACTAATCTCTCTTCACCTGTATCCAGTACACTACTGAGTTTTTAATTTTAGTAAGTATGACTTTAATTCTATAATTTCAAGTTAAATCATTTTATAGTTTCTAGTTGTCTAATTAATTCTCCACCTTGTTGTCTATTTTCTTGAATTTGATCATACTTATCAAAATATGTACAATATGTACAAACTTTAATGTCTAGGCCATTTATGGTTCTGATTCTTTTTTTTTTTTTTAATTCTTATTCTTCCTTTTCTGGTAGTTTTTGTGCTTCTTCAGTGAATACCAGACTTGGGACACAAAATGTTGTGGAGTATCTGGATGACGTCACTTTCCTCTAGAGAGAATTTCCTGTTCTCACATAGGGAGTAGAGGGACAGATCACCTCAACTGTTGAACATGCTTGATACTCATTGTCCTTCTTTGTAAGGTTCAACTTACATCTGTTTCATCAACATTCCTAACACACACACACAGTTAGAGACCTTCAGTGGTCCCAACGCATATCCTTAGTTTTCCATTGGGCCACTCTTCCTTGGTGGGTTCTGAACCTCAATTTTATCTCTCTAGCATTATGAGACTCCTAAATCTTTGCTTTGACTTCAGTTAGCTTTTATTTGACTTCTTAACATCTTATCTTGTCTACCCAAGTTAAAAATACCTCGAGGGAGTACTGTTGATAAATATCCACTTCAATTCTCTGAAACTCTTTTATCTCTGGGATCTTGGTCCTTAAAATTCTAGCTGCTTTGTTGTCTCTAAATCCCATCCTTGGTCAACTCAGTGCCATGATATTGCCCTAAGATCTAGTGGATTTTCTGTCTCTTAGGAGCCACATTTGGCCAAACTTCTCAGACTTTTGTTCTTCATCAGTAATTTCTAAGTGTCTAGACTAGAAAATCATGTACAGAACATTGTTCTAACTTCAGTGAGTTTCTTTCTCCCTCTATTTTAGTTTCTAGGTCTTGGTTACCCCAGTAGCTTTCTAATTCTCACAGTCAAATGTGGCTTATAATTTATCTGCCTTTCCTACTTTCCTACATTTTTCCAGGATATGCTGATACAGTTGATAGCAGACGTCCTTATCCACCATTTAAAAAATTCTGTTTTGTTGTTCTCTGAATTCCATGACTATTGTCTCCCATCTTCCATAGATTTTTCCCACCAAGAAATTCCCATTCTCATGGACAGATTAAGATTAAGAATCATAATTAAACCAATATGTTAGTTTTGAAAGGAACTAATTTTGCTTTGAACAGGAGCACAGATTAGTGAATGGAATATGGAAAATTCCTAAAGACCTTCTTCATATCCAAGAGTAGTAGCCAATAATCTTTGCCGTGATAAATTAGCCAACTATAGAGGAAAACACTCTTTATCAAAATCAGCTTGGGGGCCGGCACAATGGCATAGTGGTTAAGTTCACATGCTCCATTTTGGTGGCCCTGGGTTCACACCTAACACTGCTCATCAAGACACACTGTGGCAGCATCCCACATAAAGTAGAGGAAGGTTGGCACCAATGTTAGCTCAGCAACAATCTTACTCACACACACTCACACAGACACACACAAATCAGCTTGAGGGGCCAGCCCAGTGGTGTGCTGGTTACATTCGTGTGCTCTGCTTTGGTGGCCTGAGGTTCACCAGTTCAGATCCCGGGTGTAGACCTACACACTGCTCACCAAGCCATGCTGTGGAGGCATCCCAAATACAAAAGAGGAAGATTGGCATGGATGTTAGCTCAAGGACAATCTTCTTTAAGGAAAAAGAGGAGGATTAGCAACAGATGTTAGCTCAGGGCCAATCTTCCTCATCAAAAAATAAAAATCAGCTTGAGTAACAATCATGTGCTCAAAAATTCCCTCTCTTTCCTGTGTATGTCACCAATTCCCAAATGTTCAATAAGAGCAGAGAGTCATGGGATGGGACACAGAGAAATAGCCTTTCATAGTAAGTAAATATTGGAAGAATGGATTTGTACATAGAGGATTTTATATTAATATATTTGAAATATTTGTTCCTAAAGAATTTCTAAAATAATACTCAAAAGTTTAACATAGATCACCCTATGATACATAAGAAACTCAGTAAAATTTATCTCATAATAATTTTTTTTTCTGATTCTGTTATGTGATTCTCAGATTCACATAAAATTATTTCTATTTGGACTTCACAGAACTTCTTATTTTCTCTATGGGATCAGCAACCCTACAGGTTTTTTTTTTTCTTTTTTTTTTTCTTTTTTTATTTTTTAAAGATTTTATTTTTTTCCTTTTTCTCCCCAACAGCCCCCAGTACATAGTTGTATGTTCTTCGTTGTGGGTCCTTCTAGTTGTGGCATGTGGGACGCTGCCTCAGCGTGGTCTGATGAGCAGTGCCATGTCTGCCCCCAGGATTCGAACCAATGAAACACTGGGCCGCCTGCAGCGGAGCGCGTGAACTTAACCACTCGGCCACGGGGCCAGCCCCAGCAACCCTACAGTTTTTAAACTAAAAGCAAGGCAAGGGGCAAAACAGTCAAAAGTGGAACAATCCTGGACCAGCCTTGATGGCTTAGTGGTTACAGTTCAGCAAGCTCCGCTTTAGTGGCCTGGGTTTGGTTCCTGGGTGCGGAACCACACCACTCTCTGTTTGTAGCCATGCTGTGGTGGTGGCTGACACAGAAGAACTAGAAGGATTTACAACTAAAATATATAATTAACATACTGGGGCTTTGGGGAGGAAAAAAGATGGAACAATCCCCCCAAACCCTGGGCATATGACTTACATAGCTATAGAAGGCAATGTATTTCTCTCTAGTTCTGAAGTAAAGTTTTTCATACCTGCCAATCTAATTTGACTAATGTATTGTTTTTACAGTGCATTAGTGAAAATTAAATGGTAAATTCAGTCAAATAGACATTCCATACGTCAAAAAGAAAAATCAGTCAACACAACTGTCTGACTGAAATGAATGAAAAAAACAATTCAAGGCAAACAATTGTCCCAGTAGACTTGTATAAATACAGTAGTGGCATCATGTGCAGAATTAATATTTCCCTACTCTTAACTGGAGAAACCTGCCAGCCAATTCAGTCACTTAAATACTCCTGAATTTTAATATTCCAGTTTCATTTACTCTCAGTTAATGGTGACTGCCCTTCCTTCTCCTTCATCTGTCAATCAATGGAGAATGTCAGAACAGGAGAATAGTAATATTGGTATATTGTAAGGTACTGCCCTGAATTCTACAGCTTCAAAACTCTTAGACTAACTCAATGATGATCTTAAAGAGGCTGGTGCAGAAAGAATATGTGAATTGTATCACAGACCAATGGCAGTCCCTTCCAGCACTAAAATCCTCTATTTCTGGCTCTAATATATCATAAAATACTCAAGAGGAAATATTTGAGTGGTCAGCAGGAATATGACTCCAAAGCAGGCACATGGAGAAGAAACAGTGTCATCTATGATCAACTTTAAAGTTGACGTGCCTTTTACTGGTAAACTAGGATTCAGCGTGAATTCTGTTCTGCTGAACATCAGAGAATCCATTGAGCGTGTGGCTCAAGTCTTCTGATTTTGTTTTATACTCTAACTTTTAAAGTAAGATTTTTTAAAAATAGTTTGAGTTATTTGAATATTATGTCTTGTTTGCATTTTTGAGTTGCCAATTTTCTAGAACAAATTTGTGTGTTTGAAATGCTTAACTGTAGTGTTAAGTGATAAGATAGCACATGGGAAGCAAGCAAAATAGGTGGCTTTTCTGCTTTGAAAGAGCTCTGCTTGTCTACGTAAGCAACAGGACTCATTCCTCATGAGATAATGTGTCTGGAAGGCAGGAAAGGTGGTTTCCTTAGTTTAAGTTTATGATACAAGGACTCTAACATAGCTTTATAAAGACGATCTACATAAAACAAAACTTTAGGAAGAATAAAATCAAGTGTTGGCTAATATTGTGTATTTTCTTATAGGCTCTTATTTTGGTAGTGGTAGAAAGAAGGTATGGCAGAGAAGTAGCAATAATAATATTGACATGTTAGGTGAAGCTATTTTGTAGGATGCAAGGATAACACGTGGGATAATGAAAACACTTTACAAAGAGAGCTGGCTCTCAATCGTTCAGCACAGTTTGTGGAGTATTCTTTTCTTTTGCCTCCATATTTTTCTTGCCTGTTGGTTATTCCCTGTTTCTCAGCATGGCTGAAAGAAAGCAAAATGAAAAGAGTGGGTTAACCGTCAAATCAATCCAGTTTCCATTCTGGAGTATCTCCCACAGTATGAGTATAGAGAGCTATAGAATAATGGAAGATAAGAGTCTGTTCCATCAGTAATAGGCTCTCGATATTTGGGCAATGTTGTAGTCATTTAGGAAGCTAAATAACCACTGAATAGGGTAAATAATTAGACGTGTGTGAACTTCTAATTCAGTAATTAAGTAAGTGCTCATTCAGTTTATATGCCTGGACAAGAAAAATAATTCCTGTTTTCTCTGACATAACTTTAATGGACATTGGAAGAAATATCTATCCATCCAGATATAGATATAGATATTGTGGATTTTGTGGATTTGCTAGTCTTGCATCTGTTTTCCCTTAGATCTATTTCTTTTTCTTTTCTTGCTCTGGAAGCTCAAGGGCCCGCTGTTTACTAGCTCATGGTTAAATGAGAATCCCTCGTGTGAAATTGGGGGACAGGAGGAAGAAAGAAGACAGAGTGTTTTTCTGTCTCCCTCCCTGTCTTGGTGACATCTCTGGCAGTAGCATCGTCAGCTCTGGGGATCCAGATCCTGAAAAGCCTGTCAACCAGGTGATCCTGGACTCTGGGCTTTTGTGACATCACCTGCTCCCTTTGGCCTTCCAGCCTAAGAGGATAGTAGCTTCCTGTTATTGATAATCCCTGGGTTGTCTCACCATTCCTTGTTGGATCTCATGGCTCTTCCGTGATCTGTGTAGCCAAGTCCCTGCACTAAATTCCCTCGATTTTAGCTTGTAAAATGGTTTCATTTTGCTGATTAGACCTGCATATAATGGATAGTACAATTTTTCTCATCAGTGGAAACCAACAAATTCCCAATAACTTCAATATCCTGATTTTACTAGCTTATTAACTGCATTGGCTAACTGTAATATCTCAGCCATCTTATGAGGGTCTCTGAGGTAACATGATTTGGGTGATCTTGAGAGGGGTCATATGTCCCCCTTCACCAACGTCATGAATTGTCCTCCCAACATCACTTGTAAAATCATCTTTTAACCTCATAAAATCTAAAAAATAGAGGGGGATTGTAACTATGAACATAGATTCTGGAATCCGTTACATACATTCAAAGAGTCAGTCACACCTCTATTTGTTCTGTGACAATATAAGTATTTTAAATATTTGGTCTATATGAAATTTAATGACAAACATAATTTATAATCAACATCCCTTTGAGATATGCTACTACCACATTTGATTTTTTCTTGCAAGGCATCTTTTCCCATGATATAATAAGAATGAAGCATTCCATAATACTAGGGGTCCAAGCAATGTCATGGATTTCAAGTTATTTTTTCTATAAATAAAATTTATTTTGGATTCAGATAAAAACCACCAGGTTTAGCAAGTGTATCGTATCACCCTATAGTGGGAAACCATTCCCTTAGTTTGTAGAAGAAATCTGAGGCTTCTATTATAATAGAAAAGTGGAGAGGGAGTTGGTCCTCAATTGCGAATATCACCCATGCCAATACTCTTTGATCAGACTGGTATGTTCCCTTCAAAGGTGGGAGTGATTCCAAAATATCATGGTTTAGAACCTGCTCCCCATAGACACAGCACATTTAGAAATCCTGCTACACCATGGGCACTGTGTTCAGCTTGTAACCACTTTTCTCTCCTTACTCCTCACTGACCCTATACTAACTCAGGATCAGATCATCCTCACTGGACCTTGACACTCATGCTGTCAACCCATTGATATGCCAGTAAATGTTTAGCAACTGGCTCACTGTAAAAATGAAGCCACAATTGTAGTGTTTGCTTACGTCTGTGGTATGAATGCTGTCACCATGGCCAATTTCAAGTTATCAATGTGACATCCTGAAGGCAGAGTTGGGAAGAAATATGCAATAGCACACTTTTATATGGTATTTGCACCATACAAATTCAATGCAGGTAAACAACCTCAAGATCGTAGATAATAATAAAATGTAGTAAAATAATTAGGAAGTGATGAGTGTTGAGTATACATTAACTTTGTTTTTAATATAATTTATTTTAAAGTAAGTTTATATAATTTAAATTTTAATAACGGCTGTGTCTAACTACCTGAAATTCCCAAAAAATTAACTGGATCTTGCAAGACAGTATGAGCTAGCAACAGTACATTATTGTTTGTGCCCCTCTTCTTAGACTCTCTGAGTGGCCTTGACCTTCAAACACAAAAGATCCATTTAGGGATTGTCATCATCAAGGCCCATGGCCTGAGACATGTCTTCTTTCAATAAAATGTAAAAAGAAGACTGTTTACTACATCCCTCATTATATGGAGAGCGAAGAACTAGAAATGTGGGGCTGACTGTACCCGTGGAGGGAAGGGAGTTGGGGATAGAACATTGTAGCGAGGCTTTCTTCATACATATTTATGAGTCTATAGCAGTAAAACAATAATGAAAATTAATTTATTAATAGGCTATTTTCTACATAAATTTTCAATAACTCACCCTACCATGAAATAATGCTCCTCCTCCCTCCAACTATTTCAGGATGTCCCAAAGGAGGTCACTTACAGTACTCCTTCATTAATGTAGATGGCAACTCCCATTGACATAGCTACCCTTTGATTCTTCTTTCCAAGACACGGCAATCTTAGTTCCCATCATTCTCTGGTGCCCTCCCATTCTGCTGACTGTACAATGCTTTCTCAGTTTTATGGGGCTTGGTAATCACCTTCAAAGTTATTTCTTTCCTTTCTATGGTGCTCTATTTAAAGATATCCTATGGCCAAGTTGCTTAACTCTGAAATAGCACAGATTTAATGGGACAAGTGCTTTGGTTTCACATGTAGACCTTCTATCCTGTGGGACATACTAGATGCTAGCGTGGCTGGGTCAAGGCCATTTTGTAAAAGAGTCATGAAGCCCTACCTGGTAAGACACTTCTCGCCAATGATAAGGATTTTGTTGCTTGACTTAGTCTACAGTTATGATATGTCTTTCTTAGCAGTTTTATCACCTTCAAAGTCTGCTTCTATAATCTACCCCAGAATATTCAATTCTCAGAAATTCTGTGCTTCTATTAAAAAAAAAAGTGATAAAACAAGATACTTGAGACCAGGAGGGCATTGTACATAATAAAGCCTGCCTGCCTGTGATGGTTAACTTTATGTGTCAACTTGACTGGGCCATGGGGTGCCCAGATATTTGGTTGAACATTATTCTTGGTTCTATAGCCTGAATGTTTGTATTGCCCCCACATTCATATGTTGAAATCCTAACCCCTCAGAGTGATAGTATTAGGAGTTGGGGCCTGAGGAGGTGCTTAGGTTATAATTGTGGAACCCTTATAAATGAGATTAGTGTTCTTATAAAAGAGAACTGACAGAGTCCCTTGCCCCTTCTGCCATGTGAGGACACAACGAGAAGTCTGCAACCCAGAAGAGGATCCTCACCTGAACACATGGGCACCCCAATCTTCCGACTTTCAGCCTCCAGAACTGTGAGAAATAAATTTTTGTTGTTTATAAGCCACCCAGTCTGTGGTATTTTGTTATAGCAGCCCAAATGGACTAAGCTAGTAGGTATTTCTCAAGGGATGTTTATGGATAGGATTAAAATTTGAATCTATATACTGAGTAAAGCAATTGCCCCATATACTGTGGGTGGGCCTTATCTAATCAATTGAAGGCCTGAATAGAACAGGAAGGCTGACTTTCCCCTGAGTAAGAGGGAATTCTGCTGCTTGATGGCCTTTGAACTGGGACATTGACTTTTTTCCTGCCTTTCGACCTAAACCAAAACATTGGCTTTTCCTGGGTCTCAAGCCTGCCGGTCTTTGGAATGGAACAACATCATTAACTTTCCTGGTCCTCAGGCTTTGAATTCAGACTGGAACTAAACCATCAGCTCTCCTGAGTCTCAAACTTGCTGACTCTCCCTCCAGATATTGGCACTTGCTCACCTCTATAATTGTGTGAGCCAATTCCTTATAATAAATGTTTTATATATAAATACATATATATATTTATGCATACACACACATATATCCATACACATCCTATTGATTCTCTTTCTCTGGAGAACTCTGACTAATACACTGTCCAATATACTTAATTTGGGCTCTGTTGACCTCAGCACTCCACTACTGAATATGGTATACATAATTTTTTTTACATAAACATAATTTATTGAGTAAATCTTTCAAATGGAGGGATATTTTCTTTGTAACAATTATTTGTAGCAATACAAGTTTTTTCACCATAGTCATAGATCCCAATGATTATTTCAATGACCAAATTTAGTAAAATATATCCAAACCTGGAAATGATGGAGAATATTTTTAAACCAACTCCTAACTGCATAATCACAAACCTTAACATTTAATCAGTCATAGTTTACATGTTTGGCAAAGTAAATCACTCTATGGGAGCCTAAGTAGTTATTTATGTATAATATACAAAATTATAGAGGCAGGAAGTTTGTTGAGATTCCTTTAAGATATTTTTGAATTTCTAAAATATTTTATAAGATTTAGTTTACTTTGAAGTAAGATTAGCTGTTGTATATAAGAAGTCAAAGTTCTGAAAGGAAGGGCACCAAACTATAAGTCAGGTCTACCAAAAACTAACTTTGGCTGTTCCAATGATTAGCTGTTTAACAAGTTCATATCTGCATTCTCATAACCCTTAAGTACAAGCGCTGGTGATAACCAGATCATCTCTATGCTTTTCGTGTTATGTCACCCACAGGCAAGGGAGTGAGATAAGCAGAGGTTTTCTTGGTGTTTCTCACTCATCAAACTCATCTTACAGATTCGTGTTTTTCTCAACCAACTTCAGATGTTCAGAAATTGTAGAATGACTCCTTCCTCCAACCGGACACCACTAGGGGGAAAAAACAACAACTGATACTCATCTGCCATAATCGTACATAATTTAAAATGGCTTCACATGTTATTGGCTCTCTGGGTTTATATTTGTTTGTTTTGCATTTTAACAAGAATGACATTTTTAGCTAAATGAATGAAACTTAAAAGTGGAATTTCAGATGAAAAAGTATAATTTGAGACATTAGGAGTTTTCTTGGCCATTTAAAGAAATTTCAGGGTGAATACCTACTTGGCTTAACTATCATATTGAGAGAAGAGTCTACAATGTTATAGGTCAGGGCTGGCCAAGAGGTAGAGGAATTGCTCCCACCTATGCTTCATTAATTTTTAATCACCTGTTGTGGGCTAGGCATTGTGCTAGTTGATAGGTGTGTAGTGGTCAGTGAAGATGATGGATGGAAGTTACCGACTACTTCTTGTACTTGCTTGTGACCATGAAATCTATAAACTCACCAGAGAAATACTGAGGACCCCAGGTCCACAATGCCCCACCATGCTTAACAGTCATCTGTTCTCACTTGATGAGTAGACTTTCAAACATTGTTTAAAGCTGGATGAAAAATAGAAACAATTCTTCTCAGCTTAATTTCTATCTGGAACTACCTCCTCTTATTATTATGTGTCATCTTGTTTTTGCTTTAAGGAAGAAAGGCAACCAAAAAAACCTGTTAATTATTGGAACATAGAGACAAATGAAAAAATAGTATCAATATATTTTGATAATCGATACATGAAATTGTATAAATACCTGTGAGACCAAATTTAATTGAAAATAGTGCAAGAAAATTTGATCATTTAAATATCAGCTACCAATATCTATTTGACCCAAATACCCAGAGCCAAGTATTGGCCATTAACAATAATGTCCAAATTTATAATCAAATGTAAATACGCAGACTAGAGAAAATTCTGATATGGAACTTTTTTAGCTTCCCAAATTAATTCGCCAAAACTCAAATGCTGTCCTTTATAACATTGGAAATGAAAGCTTTACTTTTTAATAGGAAATCTGCATCTCATTGTAAAAATAGAACACTTCATTCCTGGCCTATACACACTTTCAGAAGCAGTAGTTTTTGGAGTGCTGAATACTTAGCATAAAGACATTGAGTCCTGAAAATTCATTTCAGGCATGAGAGACCTACATATATATATATATATAGAAACAGGACTATTAAAATGAAATAATCACTTCCTGGGAGCAAAAGGCTATATGATGAAAACTCTCCAAAGTGATACGTTTGCCTTATGTTTTTTAATCTTAAGTCTGCAAGTGAAAAAAAGATTGAAAAATGAGGAATAAATACAATTTACGCTGATCATGGATATAATTACAGTTCCTGGTACCACTTGGGTCAACTATCAAGGAGCAGAGTAACAAATTTAAGCAGTAAAATAGTCCACCAGGTTTCCCAAATCTTTTCTTAAACTTGATCATTAGGGTACCCTACACATAAACTTATTACAGATTTATTTTATGACATTTTTTTCTACTTTAATGAGAAGTAGATATCAAAGTGGTAATTTTGAGCCCCAAATTTTGGTTCCAACTTTGTGATTTGGGATAAATCAGATAAATTTTGTGATTTGGGATAAGTCACATACCTTGAGTAAGCCTTCTATTCTAAAAGGAAAGCTTTCATTTCCAAAGTTTTAAGGGACAATATTTAACAATGAGTTTTGGTAACTTTATAAAGATTAAAAAAGTCCTACATAAGAATTTTCTCTAAAGTATTTACATTCGATTATAAATTTAGAGGGTAGATCATGACCGCAGTTGTCAGTACTGGGAGCTTTCTATTACACCACGATGTCTCTCACCTTAACAATCAAAACAGTAGAGTGTGTTCAATTCAGGTTGATATGAGCTGACACCTCGGTATTGAGACTTATGTAACTAATGTCTGTTATGCGTGGAAACCATCTCACAGAAGTGGTGAGCAGATCCCTGGTATTCAGATTGAGATGTGTTCCAGAGAGTTACATGTGTTTGTAGATCAAATGATCTCTATGTTTCGCAAATTTTGGTGTGAAATGCTCAACTGACAAAGCCTCAAAAATTGATTTGTGGTTTGTGGAGGAGAACAAAAAGGCAATGTGGCAGACACAGCTAATGGACCAATAAAGATCCACACTTTTCTAGGTGGGGCCATGTGGCTACTTCCCCCTGAATGAACAAATGTAAGTGGGAATGATGCGTACCTTTTCAGGAATAAAACAGTTAGGAAATAGATATGCCTTTGTGGTCTCTTTTTCCAAATACACAATAAATGGAGAGAAGCCCAAAGACCTAGACAAGGACAGGATCCCTGAAAGCCATTAAACCTGGAAATACCAACTGGACTTCAGAAGTGGAGTCAGAAATAATGCCTATTGTGTGAAGGAAACTGAATACAGAGGGTTGGTGGCCATATTGAAAGATTACTTAGCCTTCCTAATACAGAATTTGACTTTTTTGCTGAAATAGCAGTAGCTTGAGATGTTTGAAACCTGTTGAAAAATAATACCACAAATAAATTTTAGCTTCCCAAATTAATTCGCCAAAACTCAAATACTGTCCTTTATAACATTGGAAATGAAAGCTTTACTTTTTAATAGGAAATCTGCATCTCATTGTAAAAATAGAACACTTCATTCCTGGCCTATACACACTTTCAGAAGCAGTAGTTTTTGGAGTGCTGAATACTTAGCATAAAGACATTGAGTCCTGAAAATTCATTTCAGGCATGAGAGACCTACATATATATATATAGATATATATATATATCAGTTTTCAGTGTTCACTTCTGTGCTTTACGAAACCCTATGAAGTAATTGAGGGGGGCAAATCCATAAGAATTTTTCTGGGGAAACTGAAGCTTAGGAAATTTCCCTTAGGACACCCTGCTAAAAAGTGTCACAGTGGAGTGAAGACTTCTAACCAGGCATTGGAATCAAGTGCCTGCGCTTTTCCAATGCTGTTCTGCCTGATAAAGCCTATGGTTAGTGGCTCCAATGCATCCAAAATGACTACAAATGCAAGCTTAAGATCCAGCTGCATTTTTCTGTCAGAGATTTTATTGTACGTACAGGAAAGTACACTTCATGAATGTCTGGCTTCAAAGATTTTCACAAATTAAGCACAACTACGTAACTACCACCTAGATAAAGACATATTCCCCCCAATTCCCAGTTACTAATTTCCTTCTAGGGTGACCACCTCTAACCTTTAACTTTTAGCCTATAGACTAGTTTGATTGCATTGTATTTTATATAAATTTAATAATACAGTATGTATGCTTTTGTCTTTTTTGCTGAATATTATATTTAAGAAACTCATTCATATTATCATGTATAGTTGAAAATTGTTTTCCTTTCGTTACCATATGTGATCTTTTTTTTCATCTAAATCATAATCTATTCATCCATTCTACTGGGCATTTGGATATTTTTCACTTTGGGTCTGTTAGGAATAAGCAGCAGCAGTTTGAGTCCCACTTTTTGCCAAAAGAGCATACAAATGACAAAACCAAAGGGCCCAGAAACAAGACCTTAGAGAAACTGTCTGATGCTCGCCATCTTCATCTCTGTTCCGATTCTTCATATTTCAGGTAGACTTATTCTTACAGGAAAGGAGGCTATTGGAGGGCATCCGGCGTCCATGTGCTGTCTGCTTTTAAATATAGAGGTATTTACTTCAGTATCTATATTACTTGGATGCTCTATATAGGTCTACATTTTTTAATATGCTAAATAGAAGAAGCCTAATATTAAATTTCTTTTTTTACAGAAATTAATAGGCATTTCAAAGATGAAAATATCAATTTAGTAGAGACATAAGAGCATTGGACTTTGAATTCTGAAAAAGTGGATTCTAATGTCTATCCCAGGGGCTTTGTTTAAATAATTTCTTCAAGGCTCAGCTTTGCAATCTGTATAACGGACTTGTATTCCTGCTTCAACAATGTTTTATTTTGCAATATTATGTGTGTGAAAACCCGTGGGATCCTAAAAGCATTATGCAAATACTGCTCATTATTAGGGGTAAACTTGCAAAGCAAGGGGATATTAAAGCCAAATATTCATGAAATCTAAGGTCAAATAGGTTGAGATTTTCTTCATTTAATTTTCTTCTCTCTCTCTTTCTCTTTTTTTCTGAGTGTACTTTTAAGTCTACTTTTATTTACTTAGACAGCAAGAGAATGAAAGAGACAGAGAAGAAGAGAAAGCTATCCAGGAAACATTAAGCTTGAAATTCTTGCCAAGAAATAGACAGGCTCCCCACAGAGTGAGGTGTTACGGTTATCGACATCCATTTCTCCCCTCTCTCGGGACTCATAAACTGGCTAGATGTCCTCCAATTTCCACCCTGGACATTAAAGGGCCCCAGTGCATTGTCAGCATGTGATTACACCCTCCCCAAGGAATCTGCAATTTCAAGCACCCGCTCCTATTCTCAGCGCTACAGCAGAAGTGCACTGCAATCAAAGGCAAATTTATAGGTCAATGAGTTGAAAATTGGTTGTCTTTAAGGTTCTGATTTTTAAATACGTTTTGTACAAATTGATTCAAATGAAAAATAGGTTGGGATGGGAAAAAATGAGAGCTGCCACCTTGCATTAATATTCACAATATTGCCTACTTATTTTTAGTTTCTGGATTAATGTAGCACTGACTTGGCTTCCGTCTCTGTCAATAGGAAAGGAATAATAAAATGGATAAATGCAAACCAGAGAATTTGTGGGCTGCATGATAAGTATGATTTTTCAAGTAAAAAAAGAGAAAGATGTTCATCTTGGAACAAACTAACTTAAAGATTTTAAAAGCCAATTTCAGCTCGGCTGCTGGGGTTTGTTTGAAATCTACCACTGACTGGGGTGTGAAACTTACATTTGATACAGTAAATCTTGTCGACTGTTATTTTAAAGGACTGAAATGTGCTTTTATAGCAAAATTGTCTCAAATAAAAAATACATTTTTACAATCCCACTCTGTCATAAACTTTCATGTCAGGTTTTGGCTCCACAATACATGCGGAGGATGCATTATATAGGAATAGGAAGGAGGCATGCATAATAATTTGCTTTATTTTTTATTGCAAGAGAGAGACAGAAATGGTCCTATACTATTCATGTGATCAAAATATTAAATATTACATAGGTGATCAGAAATGACCAATAGCATACCTTGAGTCATAAGACTATTGCTTATTGCTCAAATAGTTTTTTTTATTTGATAATTATAATGCCATATATACACGGAGTTCTATGAAACGGGGTTATAATTTCTTCCCTTTATCATATTTCCTGAAAGAAATATGAAAAACTCGAGGCCAAAATTCCGCAAGAGACAGGTACTTAATTTATATCATTCTCACACTAATGTTTCCAAAATTAGGTTTTCCCAAAAAAGTTTTAAATAAATTGTATTGTGATTTATTAAATTTAGCTTTTCACTATTACAGGTACCATTATTGCAAGTTTGAAAGCAGTTAAACAGATTCTGTTTGTGTAAATATAATGTTTACTTATGAGACTATGTGCAAGTGAAAGGATGCAGGATTGAAGTGACATCAAATCACTAACACTTATTAACAATTGGCATATGTGTGTCAATAGATTATTGGCGTAATGCATGTCGATAGATAACGATAGAAAACAAATTGGCTAGCAATTTTTCTCTCAATGGGCATTTCGTTTCAAAGCATTGTAGTTTGTTTATTTACTGACCTTAGACATTGGAGCATACTATAAAGGCATTTAAAAATAAAATAATTAGGCTGTGAAAAAAATTACAAGGCATTGCTCACCTCTTTCAAAAAAACACCAATATGATATGCTAATAATTCCCAAAGAGGAGTCCTCTGCCCTGAGACTTACCTTTTAGGGTTTCAGTATATTCGTATATAATATAGGATGCTCAAAATGTCCTTTCCCTTACATTGCCGCTACAAAATGATCTTAGGGAAATTCAAACAGGATAAGGAAGGTGAAAGTGTTTTGGAAGTCAGAAGTCAAAATTCAAAAACCCTGACTCTTGCGCCAGTCACTGAGTTTGGTATACTTCTTACATTTATGAATCTATTGACTTTTAGAATGACTTAGTGTGATTATTTTTGCTTGACGTGAGGGTCTAATTGTGGGTTGTGTGATTTTCGCTTGATATGTGGGTGTCTAGGGGAAAATTCACTGTACTTTTCCTTTACTCACTCACAACATTTCTGACACCGAATGTGTGGGGTTTGCCCCACATTGACAAATTCTCCAACACCAGCTGTTTGCCCTGTAATTTAATTCAACTCTAACACTAACCAGAGTTAGCACAGACCCCACAGGTTAAGGGCTAAGTCCCACAAGACTGTGCCCTACCCACTTCAGACGCCAGTCACAAGTAGTAGGTCCTCAGGTTACCCACAAATTCTGTCAACGTGGCTACAAATTCGAGGTTCCCACAATCCCCTCCTGAGGTTTGATCATTTGCTAGAGTGGTTCACTGAACCCAGGAAAACAGTTTACATATTATTGCTGATTTATTGTAAAAGATATTTCATAGAAAGGATGCAAATGAAAAGCCAGATGAAGGCATACATTGGGTGAGTTCTGAAAGGGTCGCCAGAGCAGGAGTTTTCCCTGTGGACTCGGGATGCACCAGCCTCCATGCAAATAGATGTATTCACCAACCTGGAAGCTCTCTGAACCTAGTGCTTTTGGAGTTTTTATGGAGGCTTCATCATGTAGACATGATCGATTATTATCTCTGCTTCCAGCTCTTGTCCCTCTCTGGAGAGTGGGAGGCAGCACTGAAAGTTCTAAGCTTCTAATCGTGGCTTCATCTTTCTAGTGAGTAGCCCCCATCCAGGAGCCCACCAAGAGTCATCTCACTAGAAAAAAAAGACATTCCAATCACCCAGGAAATTCTAGAGGATTTAGGACCTCTGTGTCAGATGCTCCCATCACTCAGTAAATTACAAAGGTCTCAGGAGCTCCTGGTCAGGAACCAGCGTCAAAGACTCAATATTAGAACAGAAAACTCTGCTAGCACCCCTATTAACAAAGATTTTAGGAGCTGTGTTCGACACTGGCAGGAGAAACCAATACATATATTTATTATTTTATAGTGGGTCTACACTGCTCAAGAATGGGAGAGCTGGGTTTTTAATCTAGGCTGTCATCATAAACTCAGGGCACTTTTCCATTATATAAAAATGCTAAGGAGATAATAACATACTAGATACTAGCATACTCAAATTAAGGTATTGTCTGATGAATCCTTTTATTGCGAAGTATTAATGTAGTTCCAGACGGCTGTTGAGCTGCTAATAAGTAGGTCTTCACAACATGGAATTCCTGATAATAAGAGAGACAAAATAGTGAATTTCTTGTGAATTACTCATATTATTATTTAGGAAAGTAGTAAAGTTAGTTATTTCTGATGTGAGAAAACTAGTAAGAGGTTAGTTTAAATGCTGCTGAACTCGACAAAAATATTGAGACATTTCTTGTCTGTATGAACAGAAAGAATCTGAAGGCATGATTCCAGCAATTATACTCTTGGAGAATCAGCCCATATGTCACTGGGATTCTCAATACATTTAACTAAGGTGGCAGCTAGAAATACAAGACCAGAAAGATTTCATCCGTATTCAATCCAATTCAACAAATATTTATTGAACTCTTATTTAGAGTAAGGTTCTGTTTCAAAGACTGTGGATATATAGGAGAATAAAAAATAATTCCAACGCTTACTGACTTTGATCAGGAACATTTTACAGTGTTAGGGTATACTCTATAAAGCCTGTTTCTCTGGTCCATCTTACTTAAACCAGAAGAGAGACTCTAGGTATCTACATATTCCAGCTAGAGATCCAGTCCTCTTTAGGAAAGACCTGAGATTATTTGCAGACGTTCTCCGTCACTTCCTGACTACTACTTGTCTGATTTCCTAGGAATCTGGCACTGGCTTGTACATACCTATTGTTGTAATTTCTACACACTCAAATTACTCAAAGTCTGGCCCATGGACTAGCAGCATTAGCTTTACCTGGGAACTTGTTAAAAATGTGGGGGGAAAATTTTAAAAGTCTTAGTCCCATCTCAGACTTACTGAATCAGAATCTGCAGTTTAACAAGATCCCTAGGTTTGAGAAGTACTGGTCTATACTACTCTGAGCAAGAGTAAAAAAGAATTTCTGGAAGAAAACTATGAGATAGATGTAAAGAATGATAGAGATAGTGATCTCTCCTATAAATAAGTTGGAATTGACAATACACTGAAATTCCGTAAATGGGGAGGGGATAATGATTGCTATTACTTGGGTGCATGGGGAAAGCATCCCTGAGGATATGACATGTGAGGAGGATTGTAAATGAAGTAAAGGAACAATTCCTGTGGGTGGAGAGAACTCCTGGCAAAGGGAACAGTGATGCAAAGTCCGTGACCTTTTTATGAAGTAGCACTTCTGGTTTTCCACGGCACTAATATAAAGAATTTAGGAAAAGAAAATGGCCCTTTCTATTGGAAAAGTCCACGGGAAATTCCTCTCCCTCAAATTGTGGCAGCTCATCTTATAAACAGTGGGAAAGTTGGGATGATTATGGGCAATGATTATTTTTTTATATAGCAGTCTTTTTTACACATATTAAATAAAGTATGCTTTATAATATTCATAGGAAAGAGAACTGGTCATATTTCTTAAAATCTTGTGAATTACTCTAAATCAGAAGTGAAAAATAGTTATTCTATCTTAACCACTAATATATTAAAACAAATCAATTAAGCATCATGAAGATGTTTTAAAGTAATTAAACGAGTTAAGATTTAGTTTTTCAAGGGATGAGGAAGAAGTTTAAAATACAAAACTTTTCATTTTAGAAAAGAAAAAATATTAGCCTGTATTCAATGAATATAATACTCACACAGATGCAACCCACAAACACACACACACAGATTCCACATCCGTTTATCAATGTTACGGCAGCTACGGGGTGAAAGTGAAAGGTAGATCAATCAGGAAAAGAAGGACAGAGGGAACAGGAGACAAATAAACAGAAAACAGGAGGAAGAAATACTGTAAGAGAAGAAACAGGAGATTGAGTACACTTGAAAAATGAGAGGAAGGGAAGGAATGAGAAGTGGGTTACTTGGCTCTGAATTATTAGAGGAATGGATGATTTTTTTTTTTTTTTTTTGGTCTCACAATTTCAATCTGGTTATGCACTTTACAGTCGTTTAAACTGCTACCTCTGTCTTTTGCAAAGTAATTACTGAGCACAATTCTTTAACTTCTCTCTGCCAGGAGCACTTCCGAGGCCCCGCTCTGAGTGGGATTGCTATGGCAGCTCCTCAGAAATGGCGGGGTTCTTGGATCTATACTGGCTGGCGCCAGGACAATTTCATCACAGGGGTTGACTGACTTCCAAACAGGGTTTGCTACAAGGGTCTAACTGCGCAGCAAATGAAGGCGTGGCATGTTGGAGTCTTCACATTTACCGCTAGGTGGCTCCTCAAATACCAGGTGCAGTCAACACCCTGGGCTTTGCCTCAGTGGCAACTTGTTTCCTATTGACCTTGCAGCTAACACATGTAGAAAGCTGCTACCAGGCGCCATCACTTCAATTCTCAGTTTAAGTTTGATGTTCCTGTATTATAGCTCCCTGTCCTCATTCTATTTTTTTGTGTGTTGGTTCTTTGGTTGGTTTCTGAAGAAACTATTGGCTCAGAATTAGAATGAGATGGTGGAGGGCATAAAGGTTTTTTTTTTTAAGTCTCCAAAAAGATAGTGGAAAACAGTCTTCCCAGCCTTTGTGAATTTCTTTTTGTTTTGATTTGCTTCAGTATTATTCAGTCATAGAATGAGTGATATGGCTAGGTCCTTTATATTTTTCTTATTTCAACAATGGAATTCCTATAACAATATACATTTTGGCTTTTAAACTATAGGTGAATTTAATATTTATGAATGTGAAGCAGTAACAACTAGATAGAAGAGGGAAACTTGAACACATATAAACCCCTAACTCAACAACACAAACTTTGCTCTAACCTGCCCCTTCTTAGCACTTTATTTATTCTTCACCTCTTTCTATCAGCTATGACATTGATGTCATTCAAACTTGAAGATGAGAAAAGTACAAATTTACATTTGTGTCTAAAACAGGCCTGTGGTGCAGGTCCTCTGAGAGGAAACACAATATCAATGAGGGGACAAACAAACAAACAAACGAGAAAACAGAAATAAACAGACACAATGCCAGCAATAGAAGGAAATTTCTAAAATATGTATATTTAATTTCTTTAGAGACATGAGAAGCTGCACCTTAAAACAAGATTGGACTAGTATGAAGAAAGCACTTTCAGAGAACAAGAAGAGATCTGGAAAATTAAAAAATATGATAAGTAAAATTTAAAATTCAATAGAAGGATTGAAAGATTAAGCCAAAAATATTTCCCAGAAAAGTGAATAAAAGATGAAAAGTACAAAATACATGAGAAAAGAAAAAGAAGATTATTCCAGGTGTTCCACCATAAGGACTTAGAGAAAGGCCAACAGAAAATACAAAAGAGAAAAATGTCAAAGAAATACCAGCAGAAAATTTCCAGAGCTGAAGAGCACGCATCTTCAGATTGGAAAAGCTCACTGAGTACTAAACAAATGAATACAATTGAAAAAAAAAAGGCTTAGACCTATCAGAAAATCTAAGAATGGTAAAGAAAAAACAGGAAGTCCTAGAAGCTTCTGGTATGAGGATAACAATCATTATCAACCTACATCCACAAAAATTGATCAAATATAATAAAATGGAATTCAACTGTCATCAGATTTCTCAATAAAAATGTTAGATATTATAAAATAGGGAAGTAGTGCCTTTAAATTCTGAGGGAAATTCTCTTACAATCCAGAATACTATACTCAGGCAAATTATCAACAGAAGGTGAAGTGAAAATAAATTAATTTTCAGATATACAAGTTCTTAAAATTTCTCTCTCTCAATCCTCCTCTTAGGAAGCTGCTGTAGGATATGTAGACTATAAACTAAAAATGAGAAGGACGTGAAATCTGGCAAAGGGAGAATCCAAAGCAAGAGAGCCGTGGAGTTCCAGTGTGACCACTACACAGCAGACCTGGCCAGTGCAGACTGGAGCAGGTGGAGGGAGAGGCACAGAGCGAAGGTGTGAAAAACGATCACGGCCAATAAAAAACAAACAACAAAGGAGTTCTGTTGAGTTAACTGAAAAGTTTAACAATAGGCTTCTAACAGATCTGTTGGAATATTTGGAAAATGTAGTAATGACTCCAAGAGAAACTGGGAAAAAAGAGGAAAAGAGGCAATTATTAATCCCATGTGCAAAACGTGAGAGAAAAGATACGCAATCGTGGTATATACTACAAAGTCATCTTAAATAAGGTAAACTCTGATTTCCGTTAAAAAATAATGTTAAACTACACTGGGAGGATGAGGGGAAGGGAAGAGTGTGTGTATGTGTGTCTGTGTGTGTGTGTCTACATGCTCATGTGTGTGGTGACTTGGGGCAGGGTGGCTTAATTGCCATAAAAGAAAGAAACTAATAATATCGGAAGTCGATGATTGAAGAAATAGTAATGTAAGCAAACTGTTTTAAAATGCTGAGATAAACATAAGGAGAAACAGCCAGAAGAATTAAAATGTCATCCCGCTCTGTCCCGCCCAGGAAGTGAGTCATCCCTTTGTCCAGTGTATCCACCCTGTCTATGTTGCCCGCCCATTAGTCACTTAGGACCCATCTTGGTTATGAGATCCTGGTATCTCAGTGCTTGTGTTCAAGTAACCCTGAGTTTATTTAATAATGGTTCCAAGTGCAAAAGTAGTGATGCTGGCAATTCAGATATGCCAAAGAGAAGCCATGAAGTGCTTCCTGTAAGTGAAAAGGTGAAAGTTCTCCACTTAATAAGGAAAGAAATCATATGCTGAGGTTGCTAAGACCCAAGGTAACTTTTATTACAGTGTGTTGTCGTAATTACTCTATTTTATTATTAGTTATTGTTGTTAATCCCTTACTGTGCCTACTTTATAAGTTAAACTTTATCATAGGTAAGTCTGTACAGGAAAAAATCATAGTATATATAGGGTTTCATACTATTTGTGTTTCAGGCATCCACTGGGGGTCTTAGAATGTATCCCCCACGGATAAGTGGGGTCTACTGTACTTTAATTTGTAATATCAAACTAGCCCTGAGAGAAACTCTGTGTGTTTGTGCTTGTGTGTGTGGGTGTTGTATGTAGTGGAGAAATGAGGAGGGGCAGACGGAGTGACAAGAATCACATAACTTCCGTATACCCCAAGGATTACTATTGATGCTTGCGATCCCTAGGGCTTATGGATGAATTGTGTTCCACTCCACAGCGTTGTTTACTTTTGCGCAATGCGTTATCAGAGGAAACTCTCTCTTTGTGTCATTAAATTGGTCCAGTGGCTCCTGTCTTTTGAGATTTTACCAGTTACACTGAGAGCATTTCCACATCATTTCTAGTTTCTTTCTCTTTGTTCTCACCCTAAGTGCTACATGGTTTGCTCGAGTCCCCTCCAGCCTGCTTCCAGCATATTGCTCAGAGCAGCAGCCACAGGGGTGAGGTCCCCCACATCAGTACACAAAGGGCCTAATTTAAATCCTCTCTTCTAATTCAGGGGTCCAGTTTTGAACCCACCTCTTAATCAAGACGCAGACCACTTCATCTGCCTCCCAAGCTTTTTTCTTAAGTCTTTTGTTAAGCGCCTTTATTTAGCCATTTTGATTGTTAGCATTCCTGTTTGTTTGATTATGCTTTAACCTTTCAATTATGATTTTTTCTTTTAGTGCACCGCATGCTATGGCACGAAGAAAAAGGTTGCTGTGTGTCAAGTGCTCCGGAAATTTTTAGAGGTCAATGGCTCTCTAAAATACAGCACCTGTAATGTTGATTTGAAGATAGATGTGCTTTTAAAACAAAGTACATTCATAAGTGGCTCTGTAGGAATAGTTTATTTCATGCTATGGAAGGGAGGGTACTGCAGTGTTGAAGATGACTACATAACAGGTGGCCAGTTCCCTTTGGGTTTGGAAATATGGAATCAGTTAACTATTCCTTAATATACTTCGAAAAATCCAATGTCAGCTTTAATCAAAACCACATAACCAACCTTCTTTGTACAGAATACATAGTCACAGGGCCAGCCAGAGGGTTTGTTTTGCCTAGTACAAGCCTCTGGTCCTTGCTGACTGATTGGGTAGTGACATTTACCAATATTAACTTAATTCAATTCCAATCAATTCAGTCAATAATCTTGTACCAATTACATTGTGCCAAGTACACTACTTGCGGTACAATTTGACTACAATGCAGATCCTGTCCTGAAGAGGTCATACTCTAGTGGGAGGAATAAACAAATGATTAATGAAGCATGACAGCTTGGGACAGATAAAGGAAAGGAAACATTATGACCACCACAGGGGCAACTTTCTATACCTGGATTTAATGTGCTTGCAAATGTGTATGCGAAAGTTTAAAGTTCTTATTTTCCAACCTTTTAAAGTGTCTTTTCGACTCATGCATCTCTTTTTGCCATATTCTAGTGATTTTGGATGCTTTAGCTCACTGAGTGTGGAAATGGTAAGGGGAATATTAATTCATTTGTGTGAATGTACGTTCTGGAGTAAAACTTGATGGGGCAACGTGCTAGATCTCCCCTCAGGAGCTTCCTATAACCAGACAGCACTGAGCTTCAGTATCTGGTCTGGATGTTCCCCCATTCCTCCTGAGTCGTCATGGTCCAGAAAAGTATCATCACTTTCGTATGTTCTTCTTGAACGTCAGCATTGGCAAGAGTAGCCTGTAATGCAATTACATTGGTCCCTGAGTGCCAAAGGGTAAACCTCTCCAAAGCCATTTAAATTAATCGAGAAGGCAAAATGTTAATAAGTCAATATTGTGAATCAGCAGGGGAAATTCGTATCCTGAGCATCATGCCATCTGCAAAACTGGGTCTAATAAGTGGAATAGCAATTTGAAATGTGATTTGGTTTGAGAGTAAAGTTGGATGACTTGCATGGCCTGATCAAGTCAGCAGTTAAATATAATCAGAAGAAAGAGTTATCTAAAAAGTTTTCTCTACTTCACGTTGGTGCAATACCATTCTACAGAACACATTCAAATTTAAGAGGCTTGTGTGTATTTAGTTTAATTAAATATTTAATCAAATGTCATCTACCTATTAGTTTCATTCTACAATTTTCCAGAACACCCATAAGAGTTAGCCGATTTTTAACATTTCTGTTGACTTTCTTGAAATTAAACACCTTGTTTTATGCTTCTAAGCCATCTTTTGGTTGTCACAACATCTCTCCCTCCCTCATCACTTTCAGCTTTGTTGGGAAAACAAAGTGGAATTAGTAATCATTCATAGCATTTAGAAGCTCAGCTGACCTGAGTGGAAAGCTCAGGATACATCCAGATTGAAAAATGAAATCGCTATGCCTTGCTGTGATTTTCACATATTTCCACTTCACTCCCTGTAATCGTTTCTTATTCTTAATCAGAAGGAAAATGTGAACAGATACATTATTTAAGACAGTGAAATAGGGACTGGGCACCAGGTAGAGGCCATTTAATTAAAAGGTGTAAGATAAATCGACTGTAAAATTCATCTAGTCCTGTACAGAAATACTCTGCTTAGCAGAATTGAATGATAAGCTAAGTTAACACGTGAATTTCTGGAAGAGAGAAAAACAGCTTTGAAATCTTAATAGCTTTGTTTTTACTTTTATTGCCTTTAGGTTCAAGATTACAGGCTAAGTAAAAGTCTTTAAAAAGAAGGAAAAGGGAAGGGAGACATGGAAGGAAGAAAGAAATCAATCATATGAGTGTATGGTTGCAGATTGCAATCAAAGAATATTATTCTGGTTTGCTTGTCTAATATATTAAATGGACATCAGCGTATTTTTCAATAATTTGTCAAATTGTTTCATTAGTGGTTAGGAACAAGAAATGTTTGGACTGTGGCTTCAAAACAGTTTGAACCAGTAACAAAGAAGCCGTGTTACAGAGAGCAGTTTTGTGATGTTTGCTAGGGGGCACTGTGAGGCTGTCTTTGCCTTGCTTGTTCCTTCCAGTTACTGGTTGATCCATTTTAATTATCTGTGTTTCCGTGAGAGGCGAAGTATTACATTGTTAATTATGAAGTTTTCGGCTTCATAATGATTTTTATCTAAGTATTTTCATCTCTGCATATTTCCTGTGGCCTTTTCTGGTGGGATTTGGGTAAATTGAAAACACTAGATTATAGTGGGGGTTTAATCTAGGAAGTAACCGAATCTGCCCTCCACTCTAAAAAGTGACATTTCTTGCCCGCTAAAATAGCCAGGCCTGAGCACATCACAGAGCTTGGTGTGGAGCATACAGATTTTGGAATTTGTATGCTGAGAAGCGTTCATTCTATTTCGAAGTAAACCTGAGAGATTTCTGAAAACAAGGTGCCATCATTCCTATCACCTGCAGGGCCTGGTTCATCCATGACCACAATATGATTAAATAATAAGAATATTTAAAGAGCACCTGGGGACAGGACAGTCCCATCAGTCTTGGTTCAGAGATTTTAATTTTCTGAGGGAAGAAAAAATGTGGTGCCCAAGGCACGGCGGTTTGTACCTCAGAGCACCATAATGGAGCCAATTTGGGCTTCTTCTGATGCTATTTGTCCACAGTAGAGTTCTCTTAACAAAATTGCATTTGATATTTTCATGGTCCAGGTAAAGCCACTCAACAGTTGAATTCTTTCATCCAAATTCTCAGAAATTAAGAGAACAACTTTCACTGTAGATGCTCCAACAAGAGGCAGGCAGGGAACACATCGGTCTCTCTAATGGAGAATTCTGAGCTTGAATATCAGTAGTGATTTCAGACCTACGCAGCCTCAGCTCAGGTTATGAAGGGTTAAATCAACCATCTGCTTGCAAGTTTAAGTGGCTGTTGGTATCCTGCTGGGGGAAGGGCCGCCCAGGTGGCATAGATTGAAAAGCAATCTTTCCCAAAACTTTCAAGTAAAACTCACTTCATTTTCAAGAGGCCCACTTCTTAGGGTAGTCACTCTGTGATGACGAATGGACGTGTCTCCAGGGCGTGACGGAGCCCTCCTCTAGCCATCACTTGCATTCAGATTATTATTCGGGTAGGTAACTGTTTCCCACCTAATATCTGTTTTTCATTTACTTTCTTACTATTACAATCCCAGTTTTATTGGGTGTGGTAATTCCCTAGCTAAAAAACTTTCTTTAACCTTCCTTACAGCTGAAGTTTCCCATGTGTAACAATTCTGACCAATGAATTTGAAAGTTTTTGATTGGTATTTCCAAAAAATCATTTAAAATGGTACAAACTTTGCTGGCTTGTCCCTTAGCCTTTTGTCTGTCCAGTCTCCTGTATTTCTGGAACATAGATTCGGTGATGAAGCAGAATAGGGACCGTCTTGTGACTGTGAATTTACAAGCCATGATGGGATGGCTGAGAACAGTGATAGGAGGGGTCAGACTCCTGGCGCTGTCGTAGAGCTCAGGCCAGCACTAACTCATTCTAGCCTCCTCATTACCCGAGAAATAACACCCCTGCCTTATATAAACCATGAATAATTCAATTTTCCCTTTAATGCAGCTGAATTAAATTCTTACCTGATAAACACACCTTATAGCAAAAATATGAGCAATTGGCATAATGAAAGTAAACTTTGAATTTGAGGTTTCTTAATTTCTTTTGAAAACTTCAAACATTTTCTTATACTGTAATATATTTTTTTCCACACAACATACTTAAAGTAAAATTGATGATCCAGGGTGTGGCATTTATCTTCTGGTTTCTCATAGCGCATCATGTCACTGTATAGCCAATATTGAAAATACATTAGAATAAAGTCCAGGAAATTATAACAACATATACCCCCTAAAAATGCTAGGAGTAGGTTAAGCTTTAGTATTCTTATATCTCAAATGGGAATTAAATACTAAAAACATCTTATTCTCATAAAGAATAAATGAGATGAAGCTAAACCACCTAATTCTGTGCCTGGCGTAGAATAGATACTCAATATTATTTATATAAAACATATAATATGTATTTCATATGCAAATTTGTATATTTTACATGAAACATTGTAAATATAGTTTATACCATGTAATTTTAATATCATATTCTACATGTGAATATATTATATATGAGATATATTAAAATACTCATTAATATTCATCCGACACTCTATTTTGTGCCAGGCACTGTTCTATATGTAGGTGAAGACAGTGGTAAACAAGATGTCTTGAGAAGTTTACCGTCTATTATGCTACAGAAAATTTTCCTTTGAATCTGTAATATATTGAGTACTTATCAAAGCATTTGAATTTCAATCCAAACTGATTCTTATAAATGTAGATAAATTGGAAAATATAACTTGTATACTTCCTTTACAAAGAGTCATTTGCCAAAAATTCCAAGACCTAGCCACATTCTTCACTATGTCTGTAATAATGCAGATAACAGCCCGATGATAATCTGAATGTATGTGGTATCTAAACTAGGTCTCCCGCACACCTTGGAGACATCATCACGAGACAGCTGCCCTAAGAAGTGGGCCTTCTTGACATGAAATCATGTACAGTCCAAGAATTCAATGTCCAAGGCACTTATGCCATCTGAACAGTGTGGCCACAGTTTTCAGCAAATTTCTCAAGGTTTTCACAAAAGTAAAAACAGGACCTTACAAAGAGGAGACATGGTGTTAATCGTTAACATAGCCATCAAATATTTTCCAGTCCTCTGCCTCCCAAGTGTGTGTGTGGTTGCATTCCCTGGCTCTCTTGTGTTTGGGAGGAGCCATGTGGTTACTTTTGGCCAACGAGTTGTGTGTGGAAATGATGTAGGTCACTCACAGGCTAGGATATTTAGTAGCTGATGTGGATGAGACACTGAAGAGCTCTTTCCTCTGGCACCATGACCTCCAATGTTCAGGAGCATAGCTGTTCCATCAACCCAAATCTCTGAAGGACCACAAGGGGCAGAGTCTTGCTGTCCACCCATGAATAGATATGTAGCATGAGCAAGAAATAAACTTTTAGTTTTAGGCCATGTCGTTTCAGTGGCTATTTGTTAATGCAGCAAAACCTAGCTTTATCCTGTCTGGTACTGCCATGGTCATTACATCCTGATCATCCTCGATTCTCCATTGCTCTCACTCTCCAGGTTCAAAACTCCCTCAAATTCTGCTAATCTTATTTTCACATTACTCCTTTAATCTGTCCTCTTCTTAGATGAGGGCATCGTTATCTCTTGCCTGGCTCTGTGCTAATCTCCTAAGTCTCTTCATATCCACCCTGTGACTCTCAAACTATTCTCCATTTGGTAATGAGAATGATATTCTTAGAAAATTAATCAATCTGTCACTCCCACTGTAGTTAGTATAAAATCAAAATTCTCTACAAAGGTCTAGAAGTTCATAAAGCTGACTCACTCTGTGCAACTTTCTGCCTAATTTTACTGTAATCTTGTTCATCACTGTTCATTTGGTTCATTAAAAGTATCCTTTTTTTTTTCAGGATTTAACTGAATTGCTTAAACTCATCTACCTTCAATTTTCTTCTGTGATGTCTTCCAATTGTTAACCTCTTCTTCTTCTTAAAGTTTCAGTTCTAATAAAATCTTCTAAGACGTGCTTCCCTGGCCATCCCTGCATGCAACAGTCCTTCTCTAACCTGCATGTACACAGACATACATTACTTTATTCTATTAAGTTGCCATTTGTGTTTCCTCTAAGGAAGTTCTTAAAATACAAAACAAATCTATCTGTTGCATGCTTTTTGCTTCTTTCTCTTCCCCGCCCCCATCCCGAACAGAAGCCCATGATAGCAGGAATTGTGTCGCTTTTGTTCAACATTATAACCCAGGTGACTACTGCTGCCTGCCATATTGTAGGCATTCAATGAATTTCTGTTGAATGAAAGACTGAAGACTAAAATGAACAAAGGAAAACATTTCATTAATTTTCCTGAAGATTTGAAAAGTAACTTTTACACTAACAAGAAAATTTAAGGTAGAAACAGGACACTTCAAATAAAAGTGCCTCAAAGCACATACATCTACTTGATGGAGTGGACCATGGCAACTGGACGTGCATTTAGAGCCAGGAGTAATCTAAATGCATAAACTAAGATGAAGAGCAAAGCCATGTTTAGAGATAGCCTCTAAACTCATGATGGTTAAAAGTGATCATATAAATTTGTAATTATCAATACAGATTAAATGTCTTTTTTGACAAAGCTTGGAATCTTTAGCTATTAAACAGATGGCAAGTTCCATTTGTAGGTCTTCATAAGTCACCTGCTGCCAAAAGACACAGATTGGCTGTGTTTCAGACCTAGAAAAGGCATAGCATATAACTGCTTTACAAAGAAAAATAATCTAGGATGTTCCATAAATGAAGGAAATATCATGTTTTGACTTTGATCTAGACTTGATATGGTAGAAAACAAAAACAAACAAACAAAAAGGGCCAATGTAACAAACTATAAAGGAATATTTAAAAGGTGTTAAAAGTGATTTGACAATGAATTTATATAGTATCTGAGAAGTTACAAAATTGTCATATGGAAAAAACATTAATTCTTCTATATGTTCTGAAGCTGCTGAAATGGAAATAGACTTTTGATTGAATACCCCTTTCTGATGAAAAGGGAGGCGGTTTGGAGGCCGTGAAGTTTAATTAAAAATGGTATTGGATTGAAAGTCAAGAGAGCTGGCTGTAATCACAGCTCCATCTTAAACACATGACCTTAAGAAAGGTAATTTCTCTGGGTCTTGGTTTACTCAACAGAAAATGAAGATAATAACATCTACAACACAGGTCTACATTGAAGATTGAATCAGATACTATATGTAGAAGTTGCTAGCAGAGGACTTAGCTTATAGAAAACACTTCAAAAATATTCCTTTCCTTGGTTTAGAGGGAGTAGTGCAGTGCATGAAGGGGTGTGATATAATTAATGTTTTAGGTATCATGTATTGGGCAAGCTGAATTGGAAAGTATGCTGTGACCTCCCAACAGCACTGGACAAAAGGAACGAGGTTGGGCAGGGTTGTAAGCCTGGCTGCTGAGGGGCAGTAACCAATTGCTACTGCTCATTGTGAAAAGGTCTTGATGAATTCAGACTTCGTTCAGGTAGGTGGTTATTTCCAAGTGAACTGGGCAAGGTGGCCAGGGAGTCCAGACAATAATCAGGGTCAAGACTATTAGGGATGTGGTTCAAGGTGATTCAGAATGGACCTGAGACAGTGACTGAGCAAGCTTGTGAGATATTGAGTAGGCTTGTAAGAGCTGGACAGAGTAGCACAAAAGGGCTCCTTTCCCAGAAGGACAGGGGTAAGTCAAACTCAAATTTAAAATTGTTGGATCAAAGTGTTTATGTATTTGTAATTTAGATCGGTTTTGTAAACTTTACCTCTTAGGGATTTCATGAATTCACACTTCTATCAACAATGTATGAAACTGCCCTTTTGCCCTAAATTTGCAAATCAACACAGTGTGTTCTCAAACTTCTTGATTGTTGTTGATATGATAGTGAAAACTCATATGTTTTGGTAGGCTGTTCATCTGCCTAAAGGCATAATAGGTTGGGGCTTAATTTCTCCCACTTTCAGTATCCCAGTGGGACGTACCCAGAACTATTGAGAAATATCAAATTCAGGGTCACTCTGGGAGGAGAAGTGGCCAAGAAAAGAAAGTGTGAACTCTGCATCCAAACAAACCTGACTTCAAAACCCATTTGCTCAATTACTTAGCTGTGGACATTTGGTAATTTAGTTTCTCTGAGCTCTAGTTTCCTCTTCTGTAAATGGAATTGTGGAATTGTGGGATTTACTGAAAATCTTATAAAGCACCTCCCAGATAATAGGCATATAAGACCTGAGTTTTTTAAAAGGAATTTAAACTCAAAGTGTTAAATTGTGATTGGGTAAATGCATAAGTGCCTGTCCCCGTGTGTGAGTTTCGTGCTAAGATGCTTCTTATCCCATTTGCACATTCTTTTGGAGTTCAGATATCTAAATTCACTAATACAGACAAGTTCTGTCCCGGACATTCTAGGTAAGTAACGTGAAATGCATTTACTGCTAACGTAGCGTTAAATCAGTAGGTTAGATTGTTACCCAGTAAATTTGGTTCCTTTTAGGGTTTCATAAAATGTTCTAATTCTAATTTCTTTCAGAATAATTTTTTCTAAAGCTTTTGGAATATTATATGAAATAGAATTTCTAGAGGTAACAGTTTTACACAGTCTCAATCCTTTCTTCCCAAACCTAGTGCATCATTGGATTCAAGACTGATGGAACATATCTTGTTCCCATTTCTTATTATTTCCCATTATCTAAGACAACTGAAAAGTCACTTTTGCTTTCATTTTCTTCCTCTCTCTTTGGGAAAATTGTCCATTTCCAACTTGCTAGGAGATTTAGCCTAATCCTTCAAGTCAAGGCAGGAAAACAAAATCTACATTCCAATTTAATCTTATGCCTGGCTTTCTACAAAGCTTACTTAATCTCCTGATTCCCATTGAATCTATTCTGAGTCTCTTTCACTACATTCCCTTCCACTTCATCATATGTACCACAAATTGTAATTCTATATTTATGTGTGTATTTCCTTTTTAAATATTGCCTTCTCATCACTAGAACACAAGTCCCGTGTCATTAGGGAACATGTTTATTTTATTTACCACCAAACACCAGTTCTAAAAATTGTACTCAGCCTGTAGTAGTTATTAAAGCATATTTATTAAATGAATAAATATATTCCCATAATGTCAGATATCTTTAAGCTCCTTTTAGGAATAGACTACTTATAATATCATGAATGGTTTAGTACAAAATCTTTCTAAATAGTTTTTCTTTTTATCTTTTAAAAACCCACTTCCTTAAAAAGTAGCAAATTTCCACATTAATTAGAAGCAATAAAATCGATTGTTTTTTTTTGTTACTCTCTAAAGCATGAGAATATAATATTTTTATTCTTCCACTATAACTATTGGTAAAAATATAAGGCAATATTTCAGTTCAATAGGTTTCTCTGGTAAATGCAATCATTATTTTTTGGTGCTTTCTGACATATACAGAGAGAACAGAGTAAAAGGGCCTTGTCTTTTAAAAAGTCTTGTCTATTAAGATATAAAAATCTAAGGAGTGTGACAACTGGCAACTCCTCAAAAGACCAAAAGAAAATCTTGTTAATTCAGCAAAGCTAAGTTTATTAGACCTACTACAATAAGGGAAAATGTAAACTTAACAGACAGAATCTTGGTAGCACCTCAGAAGGGCAAAGTCAAGGAGGTACAGAATATTTGTGTGATTTTAGGGTCTAAAAAGGGTAATTTTAAGTTGAGTCTTACAAGATGGGGAGCTGGTAGGAACCAGGCAGAGTTTAGAACATCGCTGCTTTGGACTGGAGTGTGCAGAGAAGCGAGGGTCTTGAAGCCAGGTATGATGAGTAAGCTGTCAGTCTTGGTAAGTAAACTATTCCTGTTTGTTCACAGTCCTATCTTCCAGGGGCAAGTATTTTCCGGAGCAAGTACCTAAGTTTACTTTGCTTGTTCTCAGTATTATTTAACATAGTCACAGGAAGTGTCCCCAGTCCCAGTATTGTCTAACACAGGACCAGAAAATTATTTCGGAATCAGATTTTACTCCTTCCCTTTCCTTATTCATCAGGTTTAATTGAAAGAAAGACTATTATTATTTGAGTATGTGATAAATCTATATCTGTATCACTGCTTGATGTTATAGTTATGTATTAAGTTTCTGATGATAATCATTTCAACTTCTTGAAGTTTCAGATTTTCTTCTATTTTTGTTCAAAGATAATTTATTGTATTACTTGATAAAACTGCAGCTGTGAAACATGGAAGAGTCTGGAGATTACATATTTGAACACTGCAACGCAGACTGATTTGAATTATTATTATCAGAACTGGGTCCACTTCTAAGCCAGCAATAAAGAGTTCTCAAATTAATCCTGTGAACTGATCAAATCCCACACTTGAATAGGCAGCAAAATCATGTATGGAGACGTTAACCAAATTATCTACGTTCATGAATCCTTTATTTCTCAAATGTTTTTAGTGATATTAAAAATGCAAGAGAGATCTCTGAGGTGTAAGTACATCATTCTTCTCCTAAGACAGCACACATTCTCCTGAGAGAGGCCAGTATTATGTATAAAGATGGTCTATTTTGAACGACCTCTTGTTCAATTTCAAGAACCTCTCAACAGGCGGTTCCATGGCCTCGTCCCACTGTCTGGTTTTCCTGCTATTCTCTGCACCAGAGCATGTAGTATTCTCCCCACTTTTGTGCCTCATTTAAAGGGTGAAAGGAAAAGCCTTGGGAATAGAAATAAAGTAGTGAAGGTTTTTAAATTCAGGTCAGGGTTCAGTTTTTCTCATCCTTAAGTTAAATTACCCATAACTGTCTTTTCCGAAAAGGGAAAATTATGAGCTAAGTGGGATAGGTATTATCAGGGACTATCCTGATCTAAAGCAAAAGGACTTGTGGTTGAGTCTAAACAGTGCACCTAACAGTGACAGTGTCTCCACATGCTTGCCTCCACCTACTTACTATTTCTTACGTGCTCTCCAAAATCTATTATTGCAAAAATTCTGTTTAAGGGTTAGCAGTGTCTGAGGTTTCTGAGTTTTGTGTCTGTGGATACAAGAATCTCCTTTTCTAGCTATGGCATAATAGAGGTTGTTAGATTTCTGAAGGTCCAACTGTGTTTATCACCTAACTAGTTGCTAAGGAGTTGATTCCAATTACCCAGGTAACCAGCAGACTTATTTTAAGGTACTGGTATCACAGGAAGCGGGGCGGTAACTCAAAGAAAGTGATTAAAACTGAGCAGTTGGTTTGATTCCATATTTTAGCCATATGTGAGCAAATTTCAACCAAATTTTGGATACATATCAAGAAGTAACTAGAGATACAATATCAATAGTAAGGGTAGGGAACGTATATCGTTATCATAGTTAAAAGATAAAAATAAAAATAATATTCAACCTTATATCAGCAAAAATGTAAAGCCACATTAGGCAGAATAAGAGCCCCTCAAAGATCTATACACCCTATCCTTAGAACCTGTGAATATGCTATTTACATGGCTCAGGATGTGGCTAAAATAGGCAATCAAACTGACTGCTTAGTTTTACTCCCTCTTTTGGATGATGTTCAGATTCCTGGGATAAATTCTGCTTGGTAAAGTCATATAATTCTTTTTATATGTTGCTGCATATGATTTACTACTAATTTGTTAAGGATTTTTGTGGCTCTATTCAAAAAAGATATTGGTCTCTAGATTCCTTATGTTGTCTTTGTCTGGTTTTGGTATCAGAGTAATATTGAAATAATAGAATGAGTTGAGAAGTGTTCTTTCCACTCCTATATTTTGGAAGAGTTTGTAATGGATTAGCATTAAGTTTTCACTAACTGGCAAAATTGACCAGTCAAACCAATTTGACCTGAACTTTTCTTTGTGGGGAGTTTTGTGATTACAAACTCAATTTCTACTTCTCATGGGTCTATTCAGATATTGTATTTCTTCTTGAGTTAATTTTGGTCTTTTAAGAAAGTTGTCCATTTATTCAAAATTATCTAATGTGTTGGCATACAATTGCTTATAGTATTACTTTAAAATCCTTTAATTTCCAAAAGATTGGAGTGATGTCTCCTCTTTCATTCCTGATTTTAGTAATTTATCTTCAATCCTTTTTTCTTTGTTAATCTAGATACAAGCTTCTCAACTTATTGATGGTTTCAAAGAACCACTTTTGGTTTCATTGATTTTCTGTATTGTTTTTCTATTCTCTATTTTGTTTATCTCCACTCTAATCTTTATTAATTCCCGTCTTCTGCTTACTGAGGTTTATTTTGCTCTTTTTCCAGCATCTTAAGGTAGATGGTTATGTTACTACTCTGACATCTTTCTTCCTTTTAAATACTGTCATACATCACATAACAACATTTTGGTCAAGAATGGACTGCATATACAATGGTGGTCCCATAAAATTATTACCAAATAACATAGTAGTGTGTAGTACGCTGTACCATCTAGGTTTGTGTAAGTACACTCAGTGATGTTCACATGATGAAATAGTCTAATGACACATTTCTCGGAACATATCCCCATTGTTAAGTGACACACGACTATATAGTTGTTTAGCACTATAATTTTCCCTCTGTGCATTGCTTTAGTTGCATTCCATAAATCTTGGTATGTTGTGTTTTCATTTTCTTTTATTTCAAAGTATTTTCTAATACTTTGTTATCAAAATATTAGGTAGTAATAGAAAGTAACTCCCCTTGCGACTTCTTCTTTGATTAATTGGTTATTAATAGGGTGTGTTTTTTTTTCTTCAAAGATTGACACTCAAGCCAACATCTGTTGCCAATCTTTTCTCTTCTACTTCTTCTCCTCCCCAAAGCTCCCTAGTATGTAGTTGGATATTCTAGATGTAGGTCCTTCTGGTTGTGGCATGTGGGATGCCGCCTCACCATGGCTTGATGAGCAGTGCCATGTACCTGCCCAGGATCCAAACTGGCAAAACCCTGGGCTGCCGAAGTGGAACACGCAAACTTAACCACTCAGGCATGGGGTGGGCCCCTATAGTGTGTTGGTTTTTTGTGTGTATAGATTTAAATTATTGTCTTGTGTCACTTGCTTTCAGCCTGAGAATTTTCTTCAATATTTCTTTTAAGGCAGATATGCTAGCAACAAATTCTTTAGTTTTTGTTTGTCTGGGAATATCTTTATTTCATCGTCATTTTTGAAAGATAGTTTTGCTGGATATAAGTTTCTTAGTTAACAGTTTTTTTCTTTGAATACTTTGCATATGTGATCCCACTGTTCTGTTCTTCATTGTTTCTAATGAGAAGTAAGGTGTTAATTTGTTGGGATTCCTTGTTATGTGATGAATCATTTTTCTCTTGCTGCTTTCAAGATTTTTCTCTTTGCTTTTGTCTTTTGACATTTTGACTTTGATGTGTCTGGATCTCTTTGCATTTATCTTACTTGGCATTTCTTGAAATTTCTGGATCTGTATATTAAGGATGTTCCTGAAATTTGTGAAGTTTTCAGCTATTGTTTCCTTGAATATTTTTTCTGTTTCTTTCTCTCTCTTCCCTCTTTCTGGCACTCCCATTCCATGTGCAATTGATTCTCATTTTTCACAGTAGTTATATAAACTTCTATAAAGTAGCCACGAACAGTGAATTAGTGAATTCTGAGCCAAAGCTCTTAAAGAAAATACAAGTTTAGTTCTTGTGAACCTAGTCACAACATTTTCACCAACTGAATAAGACGTAATCTTTTTAAATGTATATTCCTGTTTAAAGGCACCTTATTTAATATTTATTTCTAGCAAATAGTTAATTATATGCTGTATTTTCTTATAACATAACACCAGTGGAGGTTTAACATTTATTTGACCCTGGGTACCATGACTACAAATTTCGTTGGTGTTCAGCCTCTCAACAATCTGTACACTGCACTTTTTTTTATTTGTCAACTCATGAATCCACAAATCTAGCTGCTCTTTTGTCTTTCCATAGCTTCCTTATGCACTATATATGCACTACTTCAACACTTTCTGGAGCAGCCTCATGTACAAATGGCACATTTCCTTTACCTTTTCCTGAGTTAAATGTATTGTTGATTTATTAACATTGAACTCATGGTAAATAACCCTGTAACTCATGCCTAAATGAAGCTTATCTAACATACACATTTTTTTCTATAAGGTACATCACAGCCTTCTTGCGCCTGGGAACACTAGAGAGCACTTTAGCACTACACTTGAAGGCCATTTTAAATAGCAAAATACTCTAACAAAGAGCACAAAAATGTGAAAAAATTGGCACTAAATATATATCAAAAGAACACTTTTTTACGGTATGAGAGCTGAAACAATAAGGCAATGTGTTGCCTTGTTTGACCTCAGCTGAGAACGTGTGTTGGGTGACTCAAATTTTTCATTGCTTTGAGTTGTCTGGGAATGACTGTGAAAATGCCATGAGTACCAATTTTGGGGGTTACAAATAAATTTTATTGAGGAGTCAAATTCACAAATACAGAATTCACAAATAATGAGGATCAACTGTATGTTCGTGTCCTTAACAGCATCCTACAATTCTCCAAGGCTCTTTTCATTTTTCCTCAATCTTTTTTCTTTCTGCTCTCAGACTGTATAATCTCTGTCAGTCTCTCTTCATGTTTACTGATTTATTTCTCTCCCAAGTTTCATTTATTGTTGAGCCCCTGTGGCAAATTTTTTCATTTGGTTATTAGATTTTTGAATTCTACAATTTTCTTTTGGTTAACTTCATAATTTCTATTTTTCAATGATAATCTGTAGTAGATGAGACATTGTCATCATACCGTCCTCCAATTCTTTAAGCATGGCTTTCTTTAGTTCTTTGACAGTATTTTAATAGCTACTTTAAAGTCTCTGTCTGCTAAGTACAACATTTGGGCTCTCTTAAAGGCAGTTTATATTGCCTGCTTTTAAAATCTTGAATATAGGTTACACGTTCTTTTTTGTTTGCTCATCTCATAATTTGTAATTTTTTTGTTGAAAATCGGATATTTTGATAGGATATTGTAGCAATTCTGATACTGTCACTGCACCTCCAGGTCTGTTGTTGTTGTCTGCTAGTTTACTTGCCTATTCTTTTTGGTTACTTGCCTGGACTAGTTCACTGTTTTTCCAAAAATGTGCAACTTCCGATGTTGCTCCTGAAGGAGTGCAGCCTTGGGCATGTACACGGTCATTTTGACTCCTCCTACCCCACTGGGTTGACAATGGTTTTATCCAGGTTCTCCTTGACTGTCTCTTTCCATGAAATCCCTGATAAGCAGCTGGCTTAGGCTGTCTGTATTGCTCTCAGACCAAGCAGTTAGCTTCTGCTAATTTCTAGCTCATTGTTCTATTGTTTTTGACAACACCCTCGCAAATAAATTACTCTGAAGTCTGACCCAATTCTGTCTGAACAGAAACAGTCTGACTCCTGTCTGCAAGAGTAGTATTTGAACCCTCCTTAAGGCTTCTTCAACCCCAGGAGGGCTTTTCCTAGCTGCTTCATTCTTCTGTTATTTCTGTTAACATTCTAGCTATTTTGCCTTTTGTCTTATTGCTATTACAGAACTACTAGCCCCCTCCTAGTTGCTCACCACCAAAATCTCCTTTTGTTTTCAACAGTGCCCTTAGGCTTGAACTTCTCCACACTCTGTTCCATATAAAGTGAGTCCTCATAGGGAGAATTGTGGATCTCTTTGTTCTTACAGGCTTCATCTGCCCCCGGGGAAGAACACAGATCCTACTGCTGTGGAGTTGGGGGTGAGGACAGCAGCCTGTTTCTCTTACAGAGACATCCATGTTCTATGAGCAGAGTTTTAGGCAAAGGTAGGCTCTGGTCTTCTCAGCTTTCTTCCCCTGTCATGGAACCTTTGCTATACACATGACCAAGGATGATTAGGACTCAGTATTCTCAGCTTACTATGCCTGGTAAAAATCTTCTTTCCTATGACTAGGAGATAGGTGGAAAGGAGAGTCCCTAACTGCTCTGCTATTTTTGCCTGGAATAGAGCTTTTGCAACGTGGAACTAGCAGAGGTGGGGATGAGAAATAGCTGTGGCCTACCCCTCCTGGGGAGATACCATAACCCTAAACTTGGAGCTATGGAAAAGCAAACCCATATCCTTGGCCTGACATGCCTATAGTAGAGCTTCTATCAGTGTGACCTGAGGAGGGGGAGGGAACAAGTCATGGCTCAAAGATTACTTGCTCTTTCTGTTCTTATCAAGAATTTAGTAGATTTTCTTGAATAAATGTTTCTCTATTTGCTGTATGATGTTAGGATAACTTCCAGAGATTTTAAATTATTTTTTATACTGTAAGGGAGGAGGACATTTCCTCTACCTGCTCTGGGTCCTTCTGGCCAGACAACAAATTAAATTCACATGAGACAGAATAACAGGAGAAAATTAAACAAAACTTCATAACATGTATACATGGGAGAGGCTCAGGAAAACTGAGCAACTCGCCAAAATGGCAGAAGCTCTCACCTTAAATACCATCCTTAGCTAAAGACAAAGGAGGATGTTGGGGGTAGGGGGAGTCAGTTATGGGAGGTTACCAAAAAAGTACAGTAAACAAGAGTAAGATTATTATGCAGACTTGAGTCCTTGCCTTCTGCACTGATAAGAGTTTCTAGAGATAAGGTCATCCCCCTTTCTTCCTGGTACAGAGAGGGAGACACCTTTACAGATGGAGATTTCCTTTACAAATTTAAATGTCTCTTAACAAAGAGTAAGTAAATTCTGCTTTACAGAGTTTCTTTCCTGTCTGCAGTTTTTTGAAAGTAACCAGCCCAAAATAATCCTCATGCCAAAGAGACATATCTTGGGGTGGCCAATTCTAGTCCCTCACAATACTTTTCACCAATTAATGTTGTTTACTTGGGAGAGGATCCTCAGAGCTCCTCATATTACTATGACCTAGTGTTATTTTGTATGGATGTATCACTCTTTATAGCATCCTTGTATTTAAATACTTTTTCCATCTCCAATGACTTTTCAAAATTTTTTTATTATAATGGAACATACATCATAGCATCCTTGTATTTAAATACTTTTTCCATCTCCAATGACTTTTCAAAATTTTTTTATTATAATGGAACATACATCATCATTTGTAACCTATTGTCATCACTTCATGTTGGGAACCCATCTCTTCCAAGAATTCCATTTGGGAATTGAGACATAAGCCTTTTATGATTTCTTATTTCCATCCTTAACTGAGGGTTCAACCACAGTATTGGCTGTAGCAAGTGTGGGCACAGACAGAGAAGAGACCCAAGCCAGACTCTTAATTTCTAGGTATATTTTCCAATCCTCTCCAAGTTCATTGCTATAGTCCAGGAAATGTTTCTCTCTCTCTCCTGGTTCTATGGTGGGAAAACAGAGCTCATGTCTTCAACCTGTATCCTCCATACTGTGTTTTTGTTTTGTTCCATTTTTAAATAAAACCCAAGCATTAAAGCCACAAGCTCTGGATCTTAAACTCACAATGCCTTTCTCTCTCAAAAATCACAACTGCTACAAATCACATGGTTTTACTTTCAATAAATTGTTTTTTCAGTAAGTTTTCAATAACCAAAACAAAGAATGTGGCTGTTTATTCCTGCCTACCCTTAAGGGCAAAGCATATGGCAAGCTATCACTACTGCCCACCCACTGGGAGTAGGGAGGGTAATGGGTGCAAGGAAACTTGGACAGAGGAATGTCAATTAACATTTCAAAGTATTGTCCTGCTCTTACTTGAGAATTATTCAGGAAACCACATGGTCTTTTTATTTGGGGGAGGGGACTGTAAGAGGGTAGGGTGGAGAGAGGGTGGCTTCTAGTAGAAGCTCAGTTGGTTCCTTTTTTCAGTAAAAACAGAGCATAATTTAGAAGAGACAGAAGAGTAAAGAAAGGAGCTACTTTACTTTCATATGTTTTCTTTTAAAGTAGTGATTTGTAAAACCTGTTTTTCCTATTCTTTTCAGAGTTTCCATTCCTATATGAAGAGTCCAAAGCTCCCCAATGTCACTGACATGCCATGCTCATCTTTTGTGCGTTTATAGAGTGCTGTGGCTTTCCCCTGTCTGCATACGCTTCAGTTGAGCATTGTCACTCTCTGCTTTTTTATGTGTGTTCTACTTGATTGCTTCATGCTGATTTTTGGGTATGTCTGAAAGTCAGCATGACCAGGGCAAAAAGGGCAACTTTCCCTGCAACGAAAGCTAAGAATTTATTATAAATTATTTTCATTTATTAGGAAACAAGAAGTAATATTTTCTATAAAGATAAAATGAGAAAGCTGCCAAGATTTTTAACTATCCCTTCTCCAGATCAGAATACTCATCAGCTCAAAAACCAAGAGGAAATCTTGAGGATCCTTAACTATGGTATGGTAAGACAATATATTCATGTCTTCACTAATTATTTTCTCCTGAAATTTCCAACCTTTTTTTTTTTTTAACTTAAGTCACCCAGCCCTTTCTCTGGTCAGTGAATCAAGGAAGGGATGTAACAATAGAAATTGGGGCCAAGGAGTTGTCTCTTTCTGACTTTTGACTTTTTTCTTCTTTTTTTTCTTTTTTGGTGAGAAAGATTGGCCCTGAACTAACATCGGTGCCAATCTCCCTCTATTTTGCACATGGGATGCCACCATAGCATGGCTTGAGGAGCCGTGCGTAGGTCCACGTCCAGGAGCCGAACCCACGAACCCCTGGCAGCCAAAGTGGAATGCCTGAACTTAACCACTATACCACTGGGCTGGTCCCCTCACTTTTGATTTTCAAAAACCTGGATCCTTGTTGAAATAGGAAGGGCTCAAAGCAAAGACAAAATATTTTGGAGAATGTTTTATTAAGAGCAAACTTTCTTTCTGCCACTCTAAGAAAAAAGAGAGCTAAAGAAGAATTCAACAGTGGTGGGTCCCACAGAGAGGATATCTGTGCCATCTTCATTGGCTGATTGCTGGACAGGTGGGGTAGAGTGGCAGAAAATCTTGAAATAGGTTTATGTCCCAATGCCCGGATAGATACTACAGAAACAGCAAGTTCCAAAAATAAAAATGCTTTGTTTTGTCTAGGTCTTCTATTTCTCCATCGAATTTCCCATATCTTAGCATTATGTTATAGGAGCAACAGAATAATCTCCATGTGTGCAAGAATGCTACTCAAGGGTAGGTAGAAAGGAAGAGAGCTACCAGACATGAATGGACCGTGCATATGAAATTGACTTATGTGACCTTGGTAACCTGTGCGGACCAATGATGGAGACCCCAACAGGATTATGGATGTCTCTGCAGATGATCAGTGTGGGCAAAAGACTCAATGGTCCAGATGCCTGTGGCTTTGCACATTTGCTTCATTGTCCAATGAGACTGCTCAAACGTGAGCTATCACACTTGCTTTCTAGCCAGTAGGAAAAAGGTATACCTTTTCTAAGTTCCACATCCATCGTTTCCTTATGTCTCATCAGCCAAAAGAGCCATATAGTCATACCTAGCTGAAAAGTGGGCCAGGAAATATAGTGTTTAGCTGGGTGACAATGTGTCTGGTCATTAAAAATTAGAGTTCTTATTAAGGAGTTCTTTTTGAGGGTTCTTGTTAAGGAATTCTCTTTCTGTGCAGTTCTCTCCTCTCTAATACTCTTTCCTGAGAACCCTAGACATCTTCTCCCCAGACTTTCAACTCCATCTTCTCAACTCCAGGAGTATACTGCGCTCACCCTCCCTGCATTACAACCTAGACTTCTTCTCAAGTCAGTAAGCTGGGGCAATTGTAGGGCTCATCTTGTTTGTTTCCCATCTTGAAAGGGACACTTTCCTTCATTGTCTGATATCCAGTGTCTGAAAACCTTTGTTTCATATATTTTCCTTTTGTTTTTTTTTTTCCTGTCTGTGTTTCAGGTAGGAAGGGTTAATCAGGTCCCTGTTATTTGTCTTGGCTAGGAGTGGAAGTTCCTTACCCAATTCACTTTTTTCCTCTATTTATTATTATAGTCATCTCTCTCATCCACCTGGGGCTGCTTTGTAAAGTATTTTGGTATTCTTTGCAATTTGCTGGGATGTAAGTGAAGTTGGCATATACACATTACTTCTTACCAGAGATAAAAGTGCTTTTGAATGGTCCCATCTCCAGCTATGCCTCCTGCCCACAGAATTTGAACCTGGGGATGCAGAGGGGGATTACCTCAAAAAGAGAATGTGTCTGAAAAGTAAAACAGTGTGGACCCAGGAAAACAATAAACAACATCCTGAACAAGACTGCTTTGTAGAAATGACCAAAGCCAGGGTGTGTAATGAGCAGATTAGACTGGAGTACTTATTGGATAACACTCCTGCTGACTACTGCCTGATCCAAATTAACAACAGTTTTTGTATAAGTTTTAGCAATTAATGCTTTATGATAGAAAAGGTGCTGAATTGAGGGGATAGGCAGTCAGATAATTCAGGTCAGGGCTTAGTTATGAATGGCTTCATTTTTTGGCATAAATATTTTCAAGGTAGATAATCTCTCATCTCTAAACCTTGGTTTCCTTTTCTTGTATATGGAAGGGAATAAACTACTTGATCTTTATATGCTAAATTTCTATGTTTTTGTGTAAGGTTTTCTGGTTTAGATGAACCAAATTAAAGTTTCTGCAGAATCAGAGAGCCAGTTTATCCCTGAGCTTTCCCCTCTCCCAGTCCTTACAATTCCTGCTTACATTGAATTTTCCATATAAAATTTCCATTGTAAACCCCAGGATTTGTGTACTCTGGAGAGTTAAAAGAATCACATTTTGGTGAGTATTTGGTTTGTTGCACTTTCTTCTCTCCTACAACACAATTTTTTTGCTAAAACTACTACAAAAAAACCCACCAAAAATTGTCACATAATAGAATAAGTGCCCATGATCGAAATACAGAAGATTTCAGGATATGAATTGAATTAAATATAATGACTAGATACTTTCTGTTGACAAATTATTCTTTATAAATTTTTGGGGGGGGGGGGAGATGTGCTTGAGTGTTTAATCTTAAGGGTACACAACAGTTTTGTAGATATGAATTCTATTATTGCATTTTTGTTTCTAACACATTTTACAGAAGCAAAATGTCTTCATACCACTAAACAACATCTACTTGCAAGTGAAGAGGGAACAAAAGCTCATAAAACTGCAATAAAATATTTATTTGTCTTCAGCAATAGGATTAATTTTATCACTGTAGATTTATGACCCCAGAAATTCGTTGCTGGATATTTAATATATCAAAATAGCAGAACAAGGAGCTTGTATTAAGAAATGTGCTGTGAAACTTGTGATCTACCAGAGAGAACAGGTTTCTTTTTTTTTTCATAGGATTTAATAAAACAGCAGCAAAATTGAATTAGCTTGGCATAAAGTTTAATTGCGTGATGAAAAAATTTGATATTGCTATTGCATTACTGTTTGTGTACAACATATATTGGACTTGTGGACCATCACCCTCCCAGACCTTCAGACTGACGGGGGGAGACAATGATGGCAATAGGATTGTAGTGTTAGTGTCTGGGAATCTTCCTTTAGGTTGCCTTTTCTTATCATAAAGGAGGAGAAGTTCACTGTACTGACCTTTCCAGAAGGGAAACAGGGCTTTATAACTTGCTGCTCCCCCAATGCAATTCTTTTGTTGAGTATCTATCTCTGCAGGAATTCCATAGTTCTTCCATGCTGTAGTACCTTGAGATAGTGTGCCTTAGTGACACTCGGTTTATGCATCTGGGAGCTTTTTTTATGATGGAAATGGTCTGATAGCAGGAAGTCATAAAAGAATATAGTAAATCTACAACCTTCAAATTTTCTCTATTTTGAATTGTGGCTATAGCTATGAATTACTCCCTTTCGACTCACATTTTTTTTTCCATATCTTTTGAGCTCCAATAAGAATTAGGTACACACTTAGGAGAAAACACAGTCTCTTGAGATTATCATGCGGAAGCTAGACATCTTCATGTTCAGAAAGGTTAGAGGAATATGGTCTGGCAGAGGCAGAACAACTTCAGTCCCCATAATTCAGCTAGCACAGAATTTGAGAATAGAGCCACTAAATCAATGAAGTGGCCATAGAGTTTACAACCAGAGACCATCGCAGTTCTTATCCATAAAACTTATAATAGCTAACCTTGTTGGAGATTGCTTTGTGAATTTACAATCAGAAGGACAGTCCCCAGAGGGTGGCTAAGTCTGGATCATTGTCATAGAAAGTAATTGAGTGAGTGAAAATACGTATCATGCAGGGGAAAAAAGCCAACAGTTTCCTTTTAGTTCAATTTGAATGAGAAAAAAAAAATGGATTATTTTCTTCTATCCTAGTGTCTCCCAGGGTCTTGATAATTCATGTTTCTAAAATGCATCATTAAGAAAACCATTTGCTTTCCCTTCACACTTTTGATTTGCTCTCTTGTCCCACTGCATGCTCTTGGTAGTAGAAACATATGTAAATTGATAGAGTCTTCAGGAGGCCAGCATTTTCAAGCTTTCAGGCCAAGTCATATCCAGTGACCTTATTTCCACCCCATCTCTGTTTATTGATTATTTAGCCAGAGAAGATGCTAAAGATAACACAAAATATAAACCTGACTGATTGACAACTAACCATTAGGCTTCTATCTGTAAATCTTACTGGAAATGATTCATCAAAAACCAATGATGAGATTTTCGTCTAGGAAATTCCACTCAAGGGTTAAAAAAAAAATTAAATCCATGAAACCTGCATGAGTTTATGGCGAAAAATAGGTTATCTATTAACTTCAAGGTAACAGTTATATGAGTGCCAGTGCCTCTCTTTCTGCCTCTCAGATCCTGATTAAAATGACCAAATAAATTTAATAATAGAGAAAAACTCACATCAACATCTCTTACTAAAAGAAAAGATTATGAAACTGTACCATATAAAAGAAAAATAAAATTATATACTGTTGAAAAAAGTATTCACAAAAGTTAAAACCAAAAGATGAGAAAAAATATACAACACTCATTTAAATAAAAAGAAAGGAGGGGTAACAACATTAATGCCAAACAAGGTAGACTTCAATGCCAAACATATTAAATGCATCAACAATATTGTATTATTGATGAAGGGCACAGTATTCAAAGAAAACATAAAATCCTGTATCCCTTGCATAAAAATAGCTAACATGAAATTACATAAAATAATCAAAATATGCAGTTGGTAGAAATCCAAGAGAAGTTGAAAGAAATACAATACTAATGGAAGATGAAAATATTTTCTATGGTCCTGGAGATATCAAGACCACACAAACAAATTAATAAATTAACCAGCATCCTATAGAGAGTTAACATTTCTGTCTCAACACTCATAAAACACTTGTAAAAAGTTGGTTATATATTGAGCAACAATGGCAGCTCTAAAACCTTGCAAAATCCTGCCATTGTAAACGATACATTCTCTGACCATAATACAATACAAGAAGAAAGTAATAACAAAATAAAATGAACAATATTCAATACTTTGATCCTCTCCTGAGTTTTGCAGGATTGTGTTATGACTCTCCTTTCCATTTGTATACAAGTATTTCTTTTATATTCTCTCAGAGAATTTCTTAGTGTAAAGCCATTCTCTGTGGCCATCCCATTGACATCATTCAGTAGTTTTCTATGTGCTTAATAACCTCTGTACTGTGATTCTTTCTGGCCGCCATATATCCAAATCGCTCTAACTATGGTAGCACAAGACACAGGGTCCTGAGCCTGTCATGCTTGCATTAAATAGCATGTGCCATTTTCAGGACTAAAATGCCACTGAATTGTGCTCCCTTATTTATTCTTATCCATATCCCTATTTTCTAAGCCTTTTTCATTTTCCAATATTTAAAAATTAAACTGACAACTTTCCTAAATAATTGTTAGACAAAGAGGAAATATAAATGTAAATTATATAATATGTAGAAAAATGTCAGCAATAAGAACCTTACATATCAAAATTTATGAAAGATTTACAAAGTTGCACTCAGAGGAAAATAAATGTCTTCAAATGCCTTAAATATTAAAGAAAAAAGGGAAAAATTTCATTTAAGAAGTTACAAAAAGAATATCTAAAATAAAGCAGGGGTTAGCAAACTATAGTCTGGGGGCCAATTTCAGCTCACCATCTGTTTTTGTAAATAAGGTTTTATTGGAATACAGCCATGCTCATTCATTCATGAGTTGTCTATGGCTGCTTTTTTGCTACAATGGCAGAGTTGAGTAGTTGTGATAGAGACCATTTGGTCCACAAAGCCATACAGCTCCTTATTGTATGACCCTTTACAGAAAAAGTTTGCTGGTCCTTAACTTAAGGTATGCAGAGAAAAGAATTGTTGAAAATAAAACTATAAACTAATAATTTGAAAAGCAGGAAACAATATAATTGATAGATATATCACTTGCTGTTTTAGAACATAAAAAACTGTGCAATTTATAAATCTTATTTTGTTAGCATTATCTAATGCTAAAACATTGAGTAAAAAGCATAATGAAAAAATACAGATAAATTTCTCACATACAGGTGAAAAATTATAAGTAAATATTAGTAAATCTAATTCAGCAGTATATTTAACTATTAATAACCTGCAGCCAAGTTAAGATTTATTCCAGGGATGTGTAAATTATTTGCTATAAGGAAATATGTTAATATACCTAATCACATAAAATAGGTCAAAACAGAGAAACTGTATATTAATTTCAATAGATAAAGAAAAAAGTTGGATTTTTTTATGATAGAAGGATATTAGACTAGGAATAGGAAGGTATAATCTTAGTCTAACACCAACAGCCAGTGTTATTCTCACAGTTGAGAACATCAAAGATAATCTCATTAAAGTCATAAGAAATATAAGAATGCCTTCAATTTTCATGACTGTTAAAGAAAAAACAAAATTAAAATTTCTAGCCAGTGGAATAAGATATGAAAAATAAAAAGGGGGAAAACACGAAATTACTATTTTCAGATTATATGATTGTATTTCCTGAAAACAAACAAAATCAGGAAATTACCTAGGATCTGATTTTTGGACCCCAATCAAATTTCTTCAATTGGCAAAAAGATCCTATTCAGTTTTACATGTTGCATTTACTTATCGTGTTTCTTTATTTTCTTTCAATCTGGCACAGTTCCTCATTCTTTCCTTGCATTTCATACCTTGACACTTTGAAAATTATAGACCAATTATTTCACAGAATATCTCTTAATTTGGGTGTGTCTGACATTTCCTCATATTAGATTCCACTTACACATCTTGGGCTGGAATATTTCAGAAATACTATTGTGTTCTCATTACACCCTCATTCTATCAGATGCGCATATTTTTCCCTTTGTTCTGTTACTAGTAATGTTTACCTTTGATCAGTTGATTAAAATGGTGTTGGACCGCTTATTCCATCCTAAAGTTACTACTTTTTCCTTTTTAATTGATAAGTATTATATGTGGAGATACTTTAAAACTATAAAAATATCTTGCTCCTTATTAAACTTTCTACTTATTCATTTATTTATTTATATCAGTATGGATTCATGGCTCTCTCTTTTATTCAATGATTACAACTTGTTTTTACATTTAATTTAATGCTCAAATTGTCCCAGATTAGCCAGTGGGAGCCCCTTCAGTCTGACTCCTGCAGCTCTTTGATGTGTCCCTATCATTCTTTGGGCCCTTTTTAACTTTCTGACACAACGATGTATTCTGAGCTCATCTTGTACTTTTCTTTCCTCAGCTGTGGAATCAACTTTTTTCTAAGGTATCTGGGTTCCTTTTAGTAGAATCAAGACCTAGGTGCTAGGTGCCCTCTTTACTGTTAGGTTACTCCTGCTTTTAATCTCTTTCTCTCAGTGGAAAGAGCTGCAAGGATTTTTATCTTTGTATTCACATACATCACCTACATCTATATTTATTTCTCTGTCTATCGATCTATATGAAAACCATGAGTGCATACTGACACCTCCAAGACAATCCACCAGTGCAGAACTCATAATAGTTTCTCCCTGTCTATATTTATAACTCCTTTCTCTAATAATGAGATAACTGACCCCCATTACCCTTAATTTGTTGATATGATTAATCCCTTAATTTGTTGACATGTAACAAATCTCCCAATGCTGCTGCCATCCCCTCCCTTGCAGACTTTTCTTCACCCCACCAGGGTGCATCTCTCCACCTCTGCACTCTGCATCTGGCTGCGACCTTCCTCACCTTGCTGCACTTTGATGCCCCACACACAGCTATCCCATCATGTGAACCCTCTTTACCCAGACTGGCTCCAACACTCTATGGTGAGCAGCTCATCTATATAGTCACTTTCCTCACCCCAGTGGCACTCTGCCTGACCAAACCAGGCTGCCCTTGGACAGAGGTAGCCTTCTTTCCTGCTCCGGCTCTGCCACCCTGCTTTGGGAAGCCCTTCTGCATGTTCACCGTTTTCATTCTTCTTGGGCTTAGGTACCCTGCTTGAGCTGTTGGGGCTTCCAGCTCATACCCCCACTCCACAGCAGATGCCTACCTTTCATGACACCATCAATATCTTTATGTCAGAAAAGGAAGGGGAATGAAAGAGGAAGAGGAAAATGATGCTATCTTCCTTGAGAAAGAATCAAATAAATGAAAATGGAATAATCAATTTCTCACATATGTCAAGAAAAACATTTCAATGGTTTTGAGAGCCTAATGTTAAAGAAAAATCGTAATTATAAAATACAAAAAAAGTGAACATTTTCCCTACATTAGGGTGTTAAAGGTGTTGAACCAGAGAGCAAACATTCAAAATCATGACAAGTAAAAATCAAAAGGAAAGAGATTATTTATAACAACATATATTGCACAAAATTGTCATTACTATAATTATATGAAGCATTCTTACAAATCAGTAAAAAATAACTTCATGGTAAAACAAGCATAGGTTATGAATGGAAATTCACACACATTAAAAAGTACAAACTACCAATGATGTGAAAGAAATGTGCAACCTCTCTAGCAAAAAAAAATTTAAATAAGAGTGATAATAAACCATTTTTCCTTTCCAAATGACATACTGAAATGAGAAACAATTAGAATGGTTGGAAAATATGGATAATCTAATGCACTACTTGACAACATGTAAATTGGAAAACCATTTTTGAAGCGAAATTTTGTATCAAATGTATTAAAAATATACATAGCCTTTGAACTAGTAACTCTACTGCTAGGAATTAACTTTAGCAAATAATCAGATGCGGACAAAGATTTATGATGATGTTTATGTCAATATTATTTAACATAGGCATAAAGTAATATGACAGATATATAAACATATATATTTAATATAGAATTTTTTTTTTTAAAAAACAGCCATTCATTTACAATAAGGAATTGGTTAAGTGAATTATACTATATAAATGGATAGAATATCTTGTAGTAAAATTAATGATTTTTGAAAATCGTAAAATAATTATATTGCATGAAGAAAGCACAATATAAGATGATGAAATAGAATGTGATTCTGTGTGTGTGTATGTGCATATGTGTATTTTGTGTTTGTATGTACAGATGGATCTATATGTTGACACGGATATATTTAAGAGAAAATACACAAACATGTTAACTATAATTTGCTTATGGTTTATTTCTATTTTCTTCTTTACGTCTTTCCCAGATTTTCTATCATGAACATAAATTCGCTCTTATATTAGTTTCTTATAGCCGCTGTAACAAATCACCACAAACTTAGTGGCTTAAACAAACACAAATTTATCTCTTACAGTTCTGGAGGCCAAAAGTCCGAAATCAGTTTCACTGGCTGAAACCAAGGTGTGGGCAGGGCTGGTTCCTTTTGGAGGTCCTGAGGGAGAATCTGTTTCCTTGCCTTTTTGACTCCTAGTGGCCACCTGTATTCCTTGGTTGGTGCCATCTGTACTCCTCCATCTTGAAAAGAGCATCACTCATGACATCACCTTCTTCTCTGACTCTGACCCTCCTGTGTTCCTCATATAAGGACTGTTGTGATTATATCACCCCGGATTGTCCAGCCCAGGGGATAATCCAAGAGAACCTTCCATCTGAAGATTGGTAGCTCAATCAGACCTGAAAGTTTGTTTTGTCAAATAAGATAGCATTCACGGGTTCCTGGAATTAGGACAGGGTTTGGATATAGTTGGGGCCACTATTCAGCCTACCTCAACTGTTACTTACTGTTATTAAATTATTCTTGTAGAGACATAAGCTTCACTATGGCAATCCTTGATGAGGATTTTATTTTCTTTTAAATGTTCTGGAACATAATACGTGTCACTAGAAGATACAGGTGAGGAAGAGGGAAAAATATATTCTGAGGAGCTCACTATATGTTTTGGAGTTCAATACGGGGAGAGTTACAGAAAAAGGACACACATAGGAATTCATGACTGAGGAGAGAGATTTGGGAATTCCAACCAGTAACCTCTGAAATAACTGCCACCTCCAAGGAGAAAACTTTGGGGACTAGGGCTAGCATCTCATTCAGGCACTGAGGCCTACCACACTGATGCCTACTAAACACCCAATGATACTTTTTATTCAGTAATATATATCTGCTTCCAGGAAAACGATCCCTGAGACAGCTACTGAAAACCTGTCAGATGGCCAGTATCTGCACTAAATATGTAAAGACATTCCCTATTCAAAAATACCAGAATATATTATTTTCTGGCAACGATTTATACGTAGTGGTATCTAGAGCAATGTTATATATAACCACAAAAAACTGGAAACATCTCACTGCACAACGTTAGAAGAATTAACAAAAATTTCTCTATCATCATGTATAGTGGACTGTTGTATGCTATTATGTTACTCATTACATCAGAAAACGCTTGTTATAATAAGAAAGGAAGCGAACTGACTGGATGCAAAATTGCATATATTATGATCTCAGACATGTTGAATAATAAAAAGAAGCTAGAGGGAGTAGAAATGATATTAAAATATATATATAGTAGATCCTTTGAATGGTGGAGTTATGAGTGACTATTATTTTTTGGAGTTTCCAAATTTTTCATTGGACATACTATGCTTTTATAATCAGAAATTTAAAAAAAAAACAATAAAAAGCATTGAATCAACTTCCCACAAATATTGATTCAGTTATTGGCTATGGAAAGTTTTATTACCTGGGCTTTTCCCACTGTGCATCACTCCACAGGAGAAAAAGTTTGTCAGCTTTTTGTTTATGGGGACTGGGCAGGAGGGTGCACCCTTAAGTCTACTAAGGGGAGATAACGATCATTATCTGCTAGGTGACCTGGAAATGGTGGAGATCCAGTAACGCAGCAACTCTGGATATATCTACTACACAAACATTAAAAGAAATCTGTCCTCATGTCCTAGGTGGGAAATATGGCCCCGAAAAAGGTGTTAGATCTAAACAGAGAGAAATATGCAGCATAAACAACAAAAAATAAAAGGCCTGTATGTTACAAGTTCATTACTCTAAAAAAGATACAAGACAGTATGTTCCTCTCCTATGTACTGTATTTATGGGGTCATTCACGCTTGCCATAAACAAACAGTAGATGCAAAATTGTCTTATTCTTTCTCTTCTAGTGTTAACATAACATGATCCTCTATTGAGCTTGTACTAAAACTTGGTATAGCAGGGCCGACCCAGTGGTGTAGTGGTTAAATTTGCATGCTCCGCTTCAGCAACCAGGGGTTCTCGAGTTCAGATCCTGGGCGTGGACCTACACACCCTTTATCAAGCCATGCTGTGGCAGCATCCCACATGGAAGAACTAGCAGGACTTGCAATTAGGATATACAATTATGGACTGAGGCTTTGGAGAGAAAAAAAAAATTGGTATAGTAATTCATTATTCATTTACCTGATTTTAATTTTCTTTGGATCTGATCAGGATGACAATACTTAGTGCTTGAGAACTCACAATGAAAATTATGAAACCTCAAGACATAGCTGCTTATTCACAATTAAATAAATCAACCTTTTAATCCTTTAATCTACTCCAGAAACTGAGTAATTGAGCTAAAACAGGGATTGTTCCATCTGATTCAAAACATTTGGAGGTCAGAGTCTCAGAAGAGAGATTTTTCACATGTTTATTTGCTCTAATTCTCATAATTGGTACATTAAAATGAACAAATTAGAAACAAGCAACCAGAGGGTGCTGGATTAGCAGGAGTCTTAAAAGCTTTGCAGCTTCTTCATATAATTATTGAGGAGGCATGTTTAATTAGTATAGCGCACATTAGTAACAATTAAACATAGCCAAGGTCAGGAAATTAACCCTTTTACAATTTAAAGTTGGCATTTTAATTTTATAGTACTCTCAGCCCTGCAGAAATGTTAATTTATTTCAGTGTAATATTCTGATGCTGTTATAACATTAAAAGTCACTCTTTCTGATATCACTCTAGTACAACTAATTTACAGGTAGGAAATCAAGACTTTAGTTTCTAGAGATATCTCTATAAGACTCTCATAAATGTGAAAGTTCAGTACTCAAAGGAATGAAGATGCACATACAATTTCAAGTGACTATGCTTTGCTAGCTGGACTCTTTCTGAGCAGAGTGAAAAATAGAATGAGGAGACTTAAATAGTTGCTCCATTTCCTAATCCCACATCTTGTACCTCAATTGAAAGGGGTTAAGAGCCCATTAAATTCTCTTCTTGGTCCATAAGCTTCTTTTCAGTACCTTTCCCAGGTTGTGAAGAACATTTCCTGGAGGTTAGCCGTTAAAGATTACTACACTCCTGAAAATCCTTGACTTATATCTTGAAACATGCGGTCATTTTAATTATCTATGGATGAAAGACAGTGGTTTGACTCCAACTGACTTTAGGTGTCTCTTATGATGTATAACATTTAAGGTTCTGCAGCACTGACTCCCTTATTACAACATGAGAAATGCTGTATTTTCTCAGCTTTGAGTTTTTATTTCTACCCCGTGTAGTTGGTTACTGCTAATGCATCAATTCTAACTTCTATGGATAACGGAATGAGAAAAAGAAAACCACTACAAATCTGAAAAGTAGAGCATACGGATGTTGTCTTTATAGTTTCCATAGTGAAGGTATGCTCTCTTGGGTTAAAGCCGTCAAAGTTACTCTCACAAACTATTACAAGAACCAGAGGATAAAGAAGGTGATGGAGATATGAAAGGACTTTGTAATCATTAATGTTTATGAAATTTTTCATTTGAATGGTGATATCTGATTTATTTTCTCAAGCTTTTTTAAAGACAGTTTTCAGATGAAAGAGAGATCATGCATTTCTATTAATTACATGAGTAAGACATTTAATATGTATGAAATATATGTTTATTACAGAGTTGTCCTATGTCGATTGTGATTAATACTTGGTCTTTACGTTAGAAGCTTAAAATAAGAAATCAAGGTAAGATGAGTGTGTGGAGGCATATGAGCAAAAGAAGACTTTCTCTCCTCTGAGGCTGGTATCTGTCACCTGGACAAATTTCCCAAAGCCCAGAGTCTTTCCTTCAGTTCTGGGTCTTGGAAATATGAAAATTTTAGGATGCTGAATACAATTTCTTTTCTCAGGGTAAGACTCACATTAAGTCAGCAAACAGAAATAATGGATGACAACAGAAGGTCAAGTTATGGATGTAATGATAAATAAAAAATAAAGAAACCACAATATTTCATATCTCTTTAAACTGTACTTTCTCTCCCTTTAGGCTGGCTAATCTAGATGTCAAAAGTAATCAGGATTTATGAACTTTTCTGTATGTATATTATACCTCAATAAAATTGACAAAAACAAAGTGAGAAGATGAGTATGAAATGAGAAAAGAACAAATCCAATGTTTGATGAGGAGAGACTAATATAAATGGTGGCTTACCCATTCATTCATTCAAGAAATATTTTGTGTGTGTGTGGTCATTAGGTACCAGGCTCTGTGTTAGTCCCCAGAGTAACCTATGGTGAGCCAAATGGATGTCACCTTTCAGAAGACAAATAAAAGCAAAGTCGACCACAAAAATATGTATTTTCAAAGTATTAAGGTAAAACAAACTGGATGCTAAGATGAAAAATAACATTGATTTGGGCACCTGATTTTGAGTTCAAGGAAATTTTCAGTGAGGAGATAGCATCCAGCCAAGGCAAGAAAGATGCAAAGCAGCCCGCATGTGAAGAGGCTGGGCCAGGAAACAGAGCTGGAAGAAGTTCTGTGTGGCTAGAGTGTGCATTGTATGAGCAGGAGAGTGGTCTGTCTTTTCAAAGTAAATTCTACTTCCTTTTTATAAATTTATGACCCTTCCCCACTACCCCCTAGTCGCAGAAAAGAGCGTGTCTCAAAGGTTCCTCACTTATTTCCAAGACAGTCTCAAGGTACCTCCTTATGTGTGCCCAGGAACAATTCTGGTGACTTCCTTTTACTCAGCCACTTGGCACTGCCACCACACTACAGTGATCGGTTCTAGAAAGACTTCTGAGATCCCTCCACTGGGGTTGGCTGACTCTCTCCAGTGACAGCTATTGTAACAGATTCTCCCCTGCCCTGCTTGGCTCTATGAGTGAGCATGGGCTTTCTCATGGTTCTCCTCAGGTAGCTGAGATCAGACTAGTCAATTTAAATGTGACTTGACTGAAGCTTAGGGATAATGGAAGAGATTCCAAACTATTGCATAACCTCAGATCACCCTAGGACCTCTTACCAGGCTCTGGCTCCTGACTTGTCACCATTTGTCCAGGGACAGACAATTTACCCCTCAGTATCAGATACCAGATCTGCTGTAGAACCTTTCATGTCTTGGACTTCAAGCCAAATTTGTTCCTAGCTCCAAACACAAATGGTGTCCCCAATCCTATTGTAAGGCCTAATTCCCCTAAGTCTTAATCCTCTATTGTAGGATTAATCTCTTGTTAGGATGATTAATAGTAGAAATATCCATTGCACAGATGTGGTCTAGCTCCATAGTCCTTATTAAACCAGATATCACAAAATAATCTTATATTTTTAATATAGTTCCCAAAGTCTGTGTTTTTCAGTACTGTCAACACTTGCCTTTTATGCTATGACAGCCAAAGTGGTGTGGCCAAAGGAAGGAGAAAACTGAAATCCACTGGCCAGTTTAACTCTCACCTGGCCAGTATTTAGATGTGCACCGCCAACTTTCCTCTCTAGTTCTCTATTTTTCCTACATTTTTAGAGATGACTAACTCTCTATTTTTGAGTGGCATCTTCTTTTTTTATATATGGTAATAAAATAACTTGGTTGATTAATCAGATTACAGTCAAAATGTACATCCCTGAGAGTCCTTTCTCATTCAGGAGACAAAGTCTTTTGTCTTTCTCTACTCGATTAAAAAAATGTGATCTCATAGTTTAACTCTTAATTCTCTCTCCTTTCAAGTCCTTGGGAGATATCTCCTTGTTACTGCCATGGACTAACACTCTTTCCTTCATACACCAAAGCCAATATCCTACAGAAGCTTCCTTGGTTGACTAGTAATAAAATCCCCTGACTTATACCTGGAGATGAGAAAGACATCCAAGGGTCAAGAGAATCGTGCAACTAACTAGCACCCACCACCCTTCACATTAAGCTTTTTTAATTTCTGAAATAAGAACATTGAACCAAATGGTTTTAATTAACCATACATCCTGCTCTAAATCTAAAAAGCCATAGGAAAATATTTTAGTCTTCGTGTATCCATTTGTAATTATTTGGGAAAAGTTTGAATGTCAGGACAATTACCATGTTCATCAAGTTTCGATAGGGATAGCCTCAGTCTTTTGTGGGTCTATGTTGCAGAAAGGATCAAATCATGCTTATTTTTCTCATTACATGTGTCTCTATATTTAGAAAAATCCATAAAATCTCTGAAACCTAGGGGCCAGAGATCTACATAGTAAACCATAAGAGCAATGCATTTCTCCTGGAACTTTGGGTGCCTGTTTCCAAGGACAAACGGCAACAGCCATAGCAGTTGTCAGTCATGATTTGGAATTTTAATTTCAGAATCATAGATGCATATGTTTGAAAGGAGCTTTAGAAGTTTAGATAAGTGGCCCAAGAAGACCTTTCGTTTCTGAGTAGTGAGGGTGACCCTCTAACGATTTATGGTTTTTCTGGCAGTTGCCTGAGGTAAACTTTCTCACTTCATTTGGCAAAACATTTACTGGTCTTTCTTCTAAACCAGAGGTCAAGATCTAACTCCTCCAAAACTTCCCCAGTTATTTCTATTTATTCCAAATCTCCTTGACTCTACTAACCTCTCTTACTCAGAACATCTCAAAATAATTGTAGTTTAAACTTGGACTTGTAGTTCTCTGAAAACTTGACTCGTGTATTATCTTGCTGGACTATCAGCTCTTGGAAACTCCAAAGTATTGAGCAACTGGTCCTGGTCATTTAGAACTACTCTATTACTTCTCAGTTGTGTGATCATGGGCAAGTTGTGAAACTTCGCTAAGCTTTAGCTTCCTTATCTGTAAAGTCAGGAAGTTAGCACCAACATGTACAGTGTTATTATAAGAATTAGGTGAGATGTGTGTGCAGTGACTGTCATAAGCCTTTAGTAACAGAAACAACAGCTTGATCTCTGTCCTTTAGTATTGTCTTATAGAGGTACAATCAATTGAACTGACACCTCTGTGGGATGATGAGGTTCTCAGATAACAAAGAATCAAGTCTCAGCTGGTTAATTCTCATTCTCTCCATAATTTTGCTTTGGGATAAGAGAAGGGAGATTCAGAATGAAGCAGGGATAAACCACAAGAAAACTGTCCTCAGAACCTGTCCACATTTGATCAGGTTTGCTGTGTGTCCCAGAGAATGTGGAATAAGACTCCTGCAACTCTGGTGTAATTGTGATGTTAGTATATTTCCACCTAACGTTAACCAGAGGCTCTGTTTTAAATGCATATCTCTGTTTTCCTTCATTGTTATTCTTCTCTCTTTTTAATGAATTACCAACCTCCTTTCATTTTGTTTTTTTCTCTAGAATTTGTTAAAGAAAGTATGGATTTAGGTATCAAATGTATTCATTCAAATCCCTGCCCTGCCACTGGCTGGCAGTTATTCAACCTTTCTGCAGGTCAACGTACTCATTTGGAAAATAGAATATTAATAATACCTACCTCATTGGGCTGTTTTGAAGATTAAAAATGGGATAATACATGTGAAGTACTGACATATTATAATCAAAAACAATTATTGTCTTCAACCACAAATTTTGCAATGCTCAAAATATCAACGTTCCACAAACACTTAGTGAATTCAGGCCAATCATGGTATTGTCTTTGTGCTCCCCACTTCTTTTCTTTCAACTCCTTTTCTTTCTTCTTTATCTCTTTTGCACCTTTCTCTTGACTTCTCCTTCTTCCTATCTTTTATTCTACTGTCTTTCTTTTTTTCTAAGTCATCTGCTTTCAAGAAGATCTCCTCTATGGAGACTGTTCTGATCCCATAGGCAAGATTTAATCTAAAAACCCCCTTTACTCTCCCATACACTTCAGTGAATACTTTTATCTTGGCATTTATCTCACTTTAATGAAAATTTCCATTTATACAGGTCTTCGAAACACACACTGCAAACTGTTGGAGGGTAACAACTATGGCCATGGTTGGCACATTTTAATTGTATGTCATGTTAATATTTGAGTGTCTCCTGGCGTTCCTTCCCTTTTCCCTGTTTCTTTAATCCAATTTTCTCCCTCCTTTTCTTCCCCAACCTTGTCTCATTTTTCTGCTTTCCTTTTTGCTTCTTTATTATTGCTTTCTCTTTCCCAGTACATCTACCATTCTTCATCTTATTCTCCTTCTGACTCCATTATTAAGGCCAAGCAAAACCATCTCCAGTACTCCTGTGGTCTCCGCTTTCCTTGACCTCTTCACTGCCACCCATAAACTCTTACAAAATGTTCTTGTTGACTCTCTCACCTCCTAGCATATCCATGTACTTCATGATCATTTTAGAACATTTGAAAGTTAATTGGGAATTTAAAAAATATATAATTTCAATCAGTTTTCTTTCACCTCAAGCATAAGACTTTTCTTCCTCAACCTGACCTTGCTTAAATTGAGAAGTACTCAAATTCATTGGTCCTCCTTCCCCCATATCCAGGCAAAAAACTTGTGAAATCTTAGCTCTGTTTGATACTTGAATTTGTCAAAACATAACAATAGTGATTCTGCCCAAGGTAACCAGAGAAGAATAGAGATGCTATGGACAGAGATTTAGTCCAATTTTATGACAGACTCCAAGTACCTAGTTAGGTGCTAAGTAACCATTAACTACTTGATCATGATATAAGTGCGAGCCCACGGAACAAACTGACATGTTAATTCTTTAGAAACTTAAATTCATCATTTCCCAATGTAGCCAATAAACTGCATCCAATTAGCTTAAACAACATGAATGATGGATTTTCTAAGTTTTTCTTTTTTCTTTGAACAACTCCTGACTACCACCTCTCTTAGTCACTGGACTGAAAAAGGATGAATAAAAAACACATTGTCTCAATATCAGTGGAGATAATGTCCTGGTATTCTACAAAATTTCTGAGTTCTTAATCTAAAAGATCTGTCAGTATCTTATTTCCTTATCTTTTACCAATATAAACTATCCAATCTCTGAAAGTGTTAATATCTTATTTCCTTATCTTTTGTCAATATAAACTACCTAATCTATGAAGGTCTCAATTTCCTCATCTGGGATATGAGGTGGATAGATTTGCTAATATCTTGAGGTCATTCCAACTTTAATATTCCCTAAATATGAGAGATGAGCCAAACACAATGGCTTCTTTAATAATTAACCTGGGTCATGAAAGTTACCAGCAAGATCTACCTGTGGGAAATCAAACATATTTGCATATGCATATGCACATTGACTTTTACAGTTCTCAGAGTAACACAATATAGAATAAGGTCACACTCACAGAATAAGGTCACTATGGTACAGTTTTAGGATTCTCTTTTTTCCTAGGCAGGGAATGTAGATCAATGGATTTCTTTCTCTGCTTTTTTAGTAATATAAGCCTTTCTTTATCTCTCAGATCCTCAAAGATGGGTAGAGTTTTGGCAAGTGGAGGTTAGGAGAGGCATTCCAGGTGGCAGGGACAACATGAGCAAAGGCAAAAGGAAGAAGGGATTTTGAAAATGGTGTATGATTTTATGTGGTGAGAGCATCATTTCAGAGCCTTTGTCCAACAGAACACTGGTCTTAGATGATGTTAATGTAGTTCTGAGGCAAAATTATTTGGGAAAAGCGGTACATCATGTCCCTTTATGACATTCAACTTACACATTGTTGCACTATAGTCTCAGAAGTTTTGGAGGAAGTAGTTGATTTAACTTTGTTTAATTCAGTCTTACTTAAATTTGCTTGACAACTGAACCCTTTTCTCAGAGCAAACCTTTAATCAGCTGATGGAACTGTATTTTGTAGAAGGCCAATTTGAGAAATGCTGAGGTGGAGCTTAAGATATTTCTATGTTGGGACAAGCACGTAATTATTTTTTCTTATAACTCTTCACTAATTCATGCCCTAACATTTGTTACCTTCCAGGACTCAGCTTTTAGCCTGCTGCTTTTATTTTATCCGTTATGTGCCCTAAGGAGCTCAACAATTCTGGTGGCTTTATCTTACATGTGGTTGTTGAGAGCTCCCAAGAATGTTTCATGGCTCCTGGCACTCTTTGTTCATTTCCGCTTGATTTCTTTTTCTGACTTCAAACTTCTTATGAATATGAGCTAATTGTTTTTTCAACCTTTAGTGTCAAAACCAGCTACCTCTCTCATCTTCACTTTCTCAGTATCAAGATGCAATCGTAAATAAGTTTACACGTGTATAAACACAGCTTAGGGATTGACAAGCATATGCTTAATAAAATTGTATTTCCTTTCTCTCTTTGTTCAAAGGTATCCAAACACTGCCAAAGCTCTTAAATTGAAAGTAGAGTCATCTAATTTATCCAGCTCATTCAACCATCAAAATTGGTCTTTTTTCTTAGTCATGTTGCCCCTTATTTCCAATAGTAACATTCTCGTCCACAGCAACACATTATAAGTTACTACTGCATGAATACATGGGCTATTCTTTGACTAAAATTTCATTTGTTCAATTGACAGCCTCATTATCCTAACGGATTTTTAAAGGTATACATACAAACAATAAACACTAATTGCACTGATCGTAAATGAATTTTTACATCTTTATACATCCATGGGTTCAACACCAGATCAAGATATTATAAACATTTCTAGCACACTAAAATGTTCTCTGTTACCTCTTCCTACTCCATATTCCTCAGAGGTAACTCCTGTACTGATATCTATTGCCATATATCATACACATGGAAACACACGATGTGTATTCACTTGTGTCTGGCATCTTGGCATGTATCAAGCATATTACTAGTTTGTTTCTTTTGTTGTGTCCCCCTGATTATTTTAAAGTAGACATTCATATAGTGTCAAAGAACCACAGATTCTTAATAGTATCATGCTGATCTACGTCTCCAGGGGATTTCCACAGTCTCTGCCTGTCTTTCCATCCACTTCCTCTTGAATCTAATTCTATTTTATTGAACCAACCTCAGACAGCCTCATTCCCACTATTTTGCAACACATACCACTCCTCTGTTCAGCCAGTTTTGCTCCTTATTCAACAAATCCTCTGTGCTCATTTCTGACATTGTGCCTGTTGCCTGCTTTGAAGGTCGTTTGTTCTCCTTCCTACCTATCCATTTAAGACTCAACTCAAATCCCACCTCTCCTAAGAAGTATTCTCAGAAGAAGCCACGCTATTTGAAATTTTTCTTTAATGAACTCCCATAGTAAGTCTACTCTGTGTTCCCTGATCTGGTAATTAATTATCCATTTTTCACATCATTTAGTGTTTATTTTCCTTGTGTTATGACTGTTTACACAAGCAGATTACAATGACGTGCACCAAGAATCAGTCATTTTCTTTTTCATTTCAATGCAAGGCTCTGTGATACTAAATTAGATTAAATTGCTTTTCCTTCACTTCTCATTTGCCCTGAGCGCTTGTTAAACAAAAAGCACAAATGAAACCCATTGGTTAGTAGGTTTTCTAGTCCTTGCTTCTGGTCCCTAGGACTACCCTGCACTTCTGTAGTGTTAATTTGACCGCTTTCTTATCATCACACAACTTAGGAATTAGCTAAATCATTATAAATTTAGAAACATAGAAGATATCATAAGAAAATCAAATGAGTACCACAACTTAGGCCAAGGGGAGAGGTGTTGTGTGAAACTTAGGTTGATGGGGCTCATACTCAATGATTTGCTCTTCCAAGTAATTAAGGAAGGAATATGTAAATATATTATTAATATTTAACAGTGTTGATAAGAGAAAGAGAGAGAGAGAGTGAGGGAGAAGGTACTTTGAGGACGTTTTGGAATTTACGACCAAATATGATGGGATGAGGATAAAGAAAAAACAAGAACCACCGGCCAAGAAATGAGCTCAGGAAAGAGAGAAGACCTCATCTGGTATGCAAGTAGAGAGGTTTGACCTGCAGAATCTTAGAAAACTTCAATAATTTGAGCAGTGTTGGCAGGAAGCAAATTAAAGGGCTTTGGGAAATGCTACAAAACCCTCACACAGAAAAATTTGGCATGATGCTCATGATGGAGCCATTCCTGCCAGGCAGACATTTATTTGAGTAAAGTCAGATCTTTGCCATAGCAGGTTCCTTATTTGGACAACTGGGTCAAATCAAGAAAGACCAACTTAGGCTGCCAGAATCAATAAGGAGAGGAAAAATAAAAAGAACAAGATCTATCACTCATCAGTGATTTCCCCGATATATGTAGCCTTCCAGATAACACCTTACCTGCCTCCTACTGGTAATGCAGGAACTAGATTGAACAATCAAGTAAGAAGTTTCTATAGAAAGTGAGTTCATATAGAGAATCAAAAATAATTTAAACATAAAAGTCTAAATTTTGTTTCCAGGGAAAACTGAGATGATAGTTCAATAATAAAATAAGATCAAGTGGGGGCTGAGAAATATTAGAAAAGCTGGACGAAGTAAGAAAACGTCTGTTTGAAGGCATCAGAATGTTAGAAAGACGCAACGACATGTGGGCCAAGTTCTGGAGAGAAGAGAAACACAGACGTGAGCTTGACATTTGGCACAGCTTTTCTCCTTGGAACATTTGCTGATTTGAAACTTACAGCTGAGGGGCTGAGAAGCCAAGGAATTGAAAGGACTGTAAGCACAGAAGCCAAGTGGCAAGAGCTCAAGCAAAAAGCAACTAAGAGGCTGACAACCTAAGCATATCCTTTAATCATCTCATAGGCTGGGGGAACGATGACATTTAAAGCCCAACAAGTAAAATGGTACTTGGGTACGGAGTAAGTCTAGACTTTCAAATGGTAATCCCAAAGGCAACATCCTAAGGGTAAGGACAAGCCATAAAGAGACCAGACTTCACAAAGAGTGTTGACCAGCTTTGAAGGAACTCAAACTAAGGACGGACAAAGGTTATCAGTCCCTATAATAACCCTATGGAATAAGCAAAAGTAAATCTTCTCAAAGAAAGATAACAACATCCAAAATGTAAAAGTAACTCTACAGTTTTCCGAAGTAAATTACACTCAGTATTCAATAACAACAAAAATTACTTGACATACCAGGAAAAAGACTAAATAATCAAAAACCAAGAAATTAAAAAGGCAATAAATAAAGACACAAGAGGATGAGATGTTGGAGTTAGGAACTGGATTGAAAAAAACCGAAAAACTGTGATTTAACAAAGGAAATATACAGATGGCAAATAAGCTTTTGGAAAGATATTACACATCATATGTCATAAGGGATTTTAAAATGAAAACAATAAGGAGATACCACTACACATCTATTCGAATGGCTAAAACCTCAAAACTGAAATAGCAAAGCCAGCGGGGATGTAGAACAATAGGGACTCCCATTCACGGCTAGTGGGAATGCAAAATGGTACAGTCACTCTGAAAGACGTTGGAAGTTTCTTACAAAACTAAACATTTTCTTACTACATGATGCGGTCACGACCTTTGATATTTGCCCAAAGCTAATTCCTAAGTTGTGTAGTATTTACCTGAAGGAGTTGAAAAGTTATGTCTGCATAAACACAGGCATGTCGATGTTTATAGCAGCGTTTTTCATAATTGTCAAAAATTGGAATGAAGCAAGGTGTGTTTCCATAGTTGAATGGTTAAACAAACTGTGGTAAATCCATACAAAGGAATAAAAAAGAAAAAGCTATCAAGTCCTGAAATGACATGGAAAAAACTTCCATGCATATTGCTAAGTGAGAGAAGTCAATCTACAAAGCCTACATATTGTATCATTCCAATCATACGAAATTCAGGAAAAGGCAAAACCATGGAGACAGTAAAAAGATCAGTGGTTGTCAGAAGTTTGGGGGAGGGAGAGAGTGATTAGTAGGTATAGCACGAGGGATTTTTAGGGCAGGGAAACTATTGTGTATGATACCGTAATGGTGGATGCATGTCATTACACATTTGTCAAAAACCATATAATGTACAAAACAAAGAGTGAACTCTAGAGTAAACTATAGACTTTAGTTAATAATAATGTATCAATATAACTGTAACAAACATTATTACACTAATGTAGGAGGTAATAATAGGGGAAACTGGGTAGGGAGGTATGTGGGTATATGGGAACTCTCTGTACTTTCTGCTTAATTTTTCTGTACCCAAAACTGCTCAAAAAACAGTCTACTAATTTTTAAAAAAATAGTGAGACCTGCACACAAAAACTTGCATACAAATACAACCACAGCAGTATTATTCATCATAGTCAAAAAGTGTAGATAACCCAAATGTCCACTAACTGATGAATGGATAAATAAAACATGGTATGTCTTTACCATGGAGTATTATTCAACCATAAAAAGAAATGAAGTACTGGTACATGCTAAAACATGGATGAACCTTGAAGACATGTGAAGTAAAAGAAGTCAGTGACAAAAATCCACATATTTTGTGATTCCCTTTGTATGAAATGTCCAGAATAGGCAAATCTATAGAGACAGAAAATATACTGGTGATTGCCTAGAGTTGGGGTAATGGAGAGGAAGTGACTGCTAATAAGTTTCTTTTTCTTTTGTGGGGGCGTGAATTAAATGTCTAGTATTGATTTTGGCAATAGATGTACAAAACATTAAACTGCACACTTATTTATTTTTTATTCTTTTTTTACTGCAGTAACAGTGGTCTATAACATTATATAAATTTCAGGTGTACATTGTTATATATTTCAGTTTCTCTGTAGATTACAAAATGTCCACCACACAAAGACTAATTACAATCCATCACCACACACGTATGCCTAATTACCCCTTTCACCCTCCTGCCTCCCCCCTTCCCCTCTGGTAACCACCAATTCAATCTCTGTTTCTATGTGTTTGTCCTTGTTTTTATCTTCTACTTATGAGTAAGATCATACTGTATTTGACTTTCTCCCTCTGATTTATTTCACTTAGTATAATGCCCTCAAGATCCATCCATGTTGTCACAAATGGCCAGACTTCATCATTTCTTATGGCTGAGTAGCATTCCATTGTGTATATATACTACATCTTCTTTATCCATTCATCCCTTGATGGGAACCTGGGTTGCTTCCAATTCTTGGCTATTGTGAATAATGCTGCGATGAACATAGGGGTGCATGTATCTTTAGGCATTCATATTTTCATGTTCTTTGGGTAAATACCCAGTAGTGGAATAGCTGGTTCATATAGTAGATATCTATTTTTAATTTTTTAAGGAATCTCCCTACTGTTTTCCATAGCGGCTGCACCAGTTTGCACTCCCACTAGCAGTGTATGAGGGTTCCCTTCCCTCCACATCCTCTCTAACACTTATTGTTTCCTAACTTGTTAATTATAGCCATTCTAATAGGAATGAAGTGATATCTCCTTGTAGTTTTGATTTGCATTTCCCTGATAGTTAGTGATGTTGAGCATTATTTCATGTGCCTGTTGCCTATCTGAATATCTTCTTTGGAGAAATGTCTGTTCAGATCTTTTGCCCATTTTTAATTGGGTTGTTAGTTTTTTTGTTGTTGAGATATATGAGTTCTTTATATATTTTGGATATTAACCCCTTATAAGATATATGGTTTGAAAATATCTTCTCCCAGTTGTTAGGTTGTCTTTTCATTTTGTCAATGGTTTCCTTTGATGTGCAGAAGGTTTTAGTTTGATGTAGTCCCATTTGTTTATGTTTTCTATTGTTTCCCTTGCCCAGTCAGATATGGTACTTGAAAATATACTGCTAAGACTGATGCTGAAGAGCATACTGCCTATGTTTTCGTCTAGAAGTTTCATGGTTCCAGGTCTTACATTCAAGTCTTGAATCCATTTTGAGGTAATTTTTGCATATGGTGTAAGGTAGTGGGCTAGTTTCATTCTTTTGCATGTGGCTATCCATAAACTGTACACTTTAAATTGTATGGAAAATAAATTATATCTCAATGAAGCTACTATTTAAAATCTACGATTAATGTATTCACAGCAGTAAAGGACAACATAGACAATTTAGGCAAAAAGTATCTATGAAAAGCAATTAAAGGAAAATTCTAGAATTAAAAAGCAACAGCTGAAATTAAGCACTCAGTAGACTGGTTTAACATTACAGTAGTCAAACACAAGAAAGGACTACTAAAGTCAATACAAAAATAACCAGACTAAAATCCAGAGGAAAAAAATGATGTAAAATAAAGAAATAAGGATGTAAGCAAGACATATGGAGTATACATAGAATACTGTGATTGGCCGGTCCTAGGTTATGGGGGTAGGGAGGGGACAGACAACGTACCTGAATCACAGGGACTTCTCCAAAGGAAATATGAGGGCCTGGTGCCGGAAGTGGAAGGAATGAATTACAAAGAGAAAAAAAAATGGTGAACTATAATCTAGATGCACCAGTAAACACACAGCCTCCATGCAGGTTATGATCTTGTACAAACAAGAAGAAAATGATGCAACTCACGGTAAAGGCTGCTAGACATGCTGAGGAAAAATGTCCTCGGGTGGAAGAGTTTATTTACTTATTTAACTTTTTTAGAGTCCATGTATAAGTGATACCGTGCAGTATTTATCTTTGTCTGGTTTATTTCACTTGGCATAATGCCCTCCAAGTTCATCTATGTTGTAGCAAATGACAGGATTTCCTTCTTTCTTAAGTTGGAACAATATTCCACTGTATGTATAGCACATTTTCTTTATCCATTCATCTGTTGAGGCACACTCAGGTTGTTTCCATACCTGGGCTATTGTGAATAATGCTGCAATGAATAGAAGAGTGCAGATATCTCTTCAAATAATGATTATGTTTCCTTTGGATATATACCCAGAAGTAGGAAGGAGAAAGAGTTTATGACACAAACTGACCATGCTTAAAAGATGTTGTAGGAATGGAAAACTCTGGACACCTAGAAAGGGAGTTCATGGAGTGTTTGAAAGGACCCTTGTTCAAGGTTATACATAGTTTAAAATCATGACCTCTCAGTGAGCCTGTGTAAATGAAGTCTTGCTTATTTTTCTGGATTTGAATAGAGTGTAAAGGAGTCTTGCTAAGTTTTTGATCAATACCAAAAAAAAAAAAAAAGAATGGAAAGATTTTTTTCTTTTTTATGAACCTGGAGGAAAGGCAAGTCTTATAAGCAGCATGAAGACCCACTAGAATTTTCCTTGATGACAGTGCTAATTCAGGAGAATAAGAAGAGTCTAGGGTCACAGAAAAATTCTGAAAACAAAATAAGGTTGCTGAGTCTTCACCCAGTATATGAGATTAAGTTTTAATGGTATATGATAAAGTGGCCATGACACAGCTGGCAGAGCTGGTTGAGTTGTTGAGAATGGCTCTCCAAGCTACAGGAATTGGACAGGGGACACAGAAAAAGAATGAGGTAAACCCAAAGGAGTAGAAGGATGAATAACAAAGAGAAAAGCCAAACCGGAGAAGAAAAGCAGCAAACTTGACAATAAAACTAAAAGCTTGCTCTTTAAAAAGACCATTAAAATAAGCAATATTTGGCAAATGTGATTCGCTACAAAGTAGAGATTTTTTTTAATTGCGAAAGAATACTCTACTAACTTTATACCAGCACATTTGAAAATCTAGACAAAATTGATGATTATTGAATTACATGCAGCCAATATTGACTCATATTTTGAATAGAAAATACAAATAGCTTTATGAAATTAAAAAAATACAATAAAAAATCTACACCTTAGAAAGACAGCAGTTGCTTTCCAATTTATTAAAAAAGCTTGAAGATGGGGCCAGGCCAGTGGCGTAATGGTTAAGTTCACACACTCTGCTTTGGTAACCCAGGTTTCACAAGTTTGGATCCTGGGCATGGACCCACATACTGCTCATCAAGCCGTGGCTGCATCCCACAAATAAAATAGAGGAAGATTGGTACCGATGTTAGCTGAGGGACAATCTTCCTCAAGCAAAAAGAGGAAGATTGGCAATGGATGTTAACTCAGGGCCAATCTTCCTCACCAAAATAAAAAGAAAAAAAAGAAAGAAAAAAAAAGCTAGAAGAGCCCTAATACAAAAATCTGATATGGAAAATATACCAAAAAAGGAACTAGAGGCACATTTCTCTTAAGATCCTAGGTTTTAATTAATATTAGTAAATGGATTCCAGCAGCACATTAAAAAAGCAAGTCATTACGGTTAAGTATGATTTCTCATCATACAACAAGCAGATTTGTAAAAATAGAATAGCAGTTGGAATGAGGACAGAAATATACATATCCAACATCAAAATACACTCCAAAGTTTCAGTAGTTTTAAAAGTCTAATAAGCTGTATCAGTACATCAATATATGATTGAACCAGAGGAGGAACCCATGTATACATGGAAAATAAAACATAGGATAAATAAAGTACGGGCTTTCCTCACTTGTGGAACTGCAAAAATGATCATGCAAGCTGCACTGTGCAAAGTGATCTTAATGATCAGCGAGAAAAATATGATTGTTTCATGACCTTAAAAATGTTCTGACAGGGGCTGGCCCCGTGGCCGAGTGGTTTAGTCCGCGCGCTCCGCTGCCGGCCGCCCAGTGTTTCGTTGGTTCGAATCCTGGGCGCGGACATGGCACTGATCATCAAACCACGCTAAGGCAGCATCCCACATGCCACAACTAGAAGGACCCACAACGAAGAATATACAACTATGTACCAGGGGGCTTTGGGGAGAAAAAGGAAAAAATAAAATCTTTAAAAAAAAAAATGTTCTGACAAAACATTAGAAACTCTCTTCCTGTTGGTTATAAAGGTATAGATAAGTTTAAAAATAGTAAACCTTATATGCAGTTAATACACTGCAATCTAAAACATTAGAAATAGTGAGAATTAACATGTTTTATTACATTGTAAAAAGACTTATGAGACTTCCAGTTTCCAGTCCATCATGTAGGGAGCTTGGAAGTTGCCACGCCATCCTAATAACAAGGAAAAAGCTGAACAAACTGAAAAATCAACAACTCTTCTTAGATTCATGAGAGAAGTGAGATCACAGGGCAAATCGCTGTCCCCAGAATTGGAGACACAGACTGGCAGAAATGGAGAACAAGTTACCAGAGCAGATATCTCTGTGGAAACTAGTACCAAGGTGGGAACACCTGAACTGTAATTGATGACTTGCTGGAGGCTTGTTGTGGAAAAGTCTGTGAGTTAAAGACTCCAGGGAAGCTCCCAAACTTTTGTGTTTTATCTCTTGGAATTCTTGCAGGTTGTCACTGTGAAAATCAGAGAAAAATCCCATTAGGGTTCTGGTGGGGGGTGGGGGGTGTGGAAACGAACAATTTTGAAATACACTAGAACATTTCGTTATTCTTAATGAGGCCTGCCCTCAAGAGAAACTATTTTACCAGAGGCCTAATCTAATGGCGGTTTTTCAGAGCTTAACTAACCGCAGGGAAGGGAAATACCCAACTCCAGCCGCTTCCAGCCGTTCTGTCCCACCTAAGGTCCGGAAAAAACTGAGAGGCACTTCTAAAGTTCATAGCTGAGGATCCTGAGACCTAATCAGAAGACTACAGAGTGCTTCCACTCCTCCGCCATCACCATAACACCACATCACTAAAGGCCTGTTTCCTGCAGTTAACTTCATCCTGTACATCATGTCTGGATTTTCAAGGGAGTGAAAATGGAATCATATAAAATTGATTAAAACTACAAATGGGGAGCCGGCCCAGTGGCATAGTGGTTAGGTTGAGGACCTGAGGGCCCGGGGTTCGCAGGTTCTGATCTCGGGCGTGGACATAGCATCATTTGTCACCCCACTCTGTGGCAACATCCCACATAAAAAAGTAGAGGAAGACTGGCACAGATGTTAGCTCAGCGACAATCTTCCTCACAAAACAAAAACAAAAAACTACAGTGGCAGAAAAAGGGTGGAATACAAAAATAGGAACAAAGAACAATGGCAACAAATACAAAACAGTAACAAACATGGTAAATATTAATCCAATTATATCAATAATCACTTTAAATGCCAATGGTCTAAATACATGAATTAAAATATGGAGATTGTCAGAAAGGATCAAAAAATAAGACTCAACTATAAGAAATCTACTTTAAATATAAAGGCACACATAGATTACAAGTAAAGGCATGGCAAAAGATATACCATGCTAGCACTAATCAAGAGAAAATTTGAGCATCTATATTAGTTTCAGACAGAGCAGACTTCAGAACAAGGAAAATTATCAGGCACAAGGAAGGGCATTACATAACGATAAAGGGGTCAATTCTCCAAGAAGATATAACAATTCTTAATGTGTACCTGCCTAACAACAAAGCATCAAAATTCATGGGACAAAAACTGATAGAACTGCAAGGAGAAAGAGATGACTACACTATCATAGTTGGAGATTTCTACATCCATCTATCATAAATGGATAGATCCAGCAGGCAGAAATTGGGAAGAACATAGCTGAATTCAACACCACCATCAACCAAATGCATATAATAAACATCTACAGACTACATCAAAACAGCCGAATACACATTGTCTCAAGCTCACATACAATATACACCAAGATAGACCACAATATGGACCATGAAACACATCCTAATAAATTTAAAACAACAGAAATCATATAACGTCTTTTCGCAGACCATATTGGAATTAAACTAGAAATCGATAACAAAAAGAAAACTAAAAAAATCACAAAATACTTGGAGATTAAACAACATACTTCTAAATAATACGTGGATCAAAGAAAAAAAACCTCAAGAAAAATTTTTATAAATTTTGAACTAAATCAAAATGAGAACATGTCAAAACTTATGGGACATGGCAAAAGCAGTGCTTAGAAGGAAATTTATATCATTCAATGCATACATTAGAAAAGAAGACAGATCTAAAATCAATTATCTAAGCTTCTACCTTAGGAAACTAGAAAATATGGGTCAAATTCAATCCAAAGTAAGCAGAATAAAAGAAATAGTAAAAATTAGAGCAAAAATCAAAGACATGGAAAATAGGAAATCAATAGAGAAAAATCAACAAAACCAAAAGCTGACTCTGAAAAGATCAATAAAATTCAAAAGCTTCTAGATAGGCTAACTAAAAAAAAGGAAAGAGAGAAATGACAAATTGCTGATATCAGAAAGCAAAGAGAGGCCATCGTTGCAGACCCTATGGACATTAAAAGAATAATAAAAGAATACTATGAACAACTTTATGCCCACAAAATTGAGAACCTAGATGAAATGGACCAATTCCTTGAAAGACACGATCTGCAAGAACTCACACAAAGAGAAATAGACAATCTGAATAAGCCTATATCAATTAAAGAAATTGAATCAATAATAACTTTTCAAAACAGAAAGCACCAGGCCCAGACATGTGCACTGGTGAATTCCACCATTTACGGAAGAAGTCATACTAATTCTCTAGAATCTTTTTCAGAGGATAGAAGCAGAGGAAATGATTCCTAACCCATTCTATGAGGCCAGCATTACCCAAACATTATACTTAACGGTGAGAATCTAGAATCTTTCCACTAAGATAAGAAATAAGGCAAGAATGTCCCCTCCTAGCACTTTCTTTCAACATTGTACTGGAAATCCTAATGCAATCAGATGAGAAAAGGCAATAAAAAGTGTACAGATTGGAAACAAGAAAATAAAACTGTCTTTGTTTGCAGATGACATGATTGTCTATGTAGAAAATCCTAAAGAATCAACGAAAAACCCATCCTGGAACTAATAAGCAATTATAGCAAACTTGCTACATATCTATTAGAATGGCCAGAACCCAGAACACTGAGAAACTCTCATTCATTGCTGATGTGAATGCAAAATTGTACAGCTACTTTGGAAGATAGTTTGGTGGTTTCTCATAAAACTAAACATACTCTAGCCATACAGTCTAGCAACTGAACTTCCTGGTATTGACCTAAAGGAGCTGAAAACTTATGTCCACAAAAAACCTGCACAAGGATGCTTATAGCAGCTTTAATTGCCAACACTTGATAGCAACCAAGATACTCTTCAGCAGGTAAATGGATAAATAAACTGTGGTACATCCAGACACTGGAATATTATTCAGTGTTGAAATGAGCTATCAAGCCAGAAAGAGACATGGAGGAAACTTAAATGCATATTGCTAAGTGAAAGAAGACAATCAGAAAAGGCTACACACTGTATGATTCCAACTCTATGACATTCTGGAAAAGGTAAATGTATGGAGACAATAAAAAGGACAGTGGTTGTCAGGGATTAGGGGCAAGGGAGGGAAGAATAGGGCAGTGAAACTACTCTGTATGATATTGTATTGGTAGGTATATGTCATTACACATTTGTCCAAACCCATAGAATGAACACCTCCAAGAGTGAACCCTAGGGTGAACTATGAGGTCTGAGTGATAATAATGTGTCAATGTAGGAGCATCAATTGTAACAAATACTCCACTCTGGTGTAGGAGGTTGATAGTAGAGAGGCTGTGCTCATGTCCGGCAGGAGATTTGTGGGAACTCTTTGTACTTCCTGCTCAATTTTGCTGCGAACCTAAAACGCTCTAAAAAATAAAGCCTATGTGAAAGGGGAAAAGAAAAAACTTATCAAGAGTAGTTTGCACAGTGCCGTCCTCCTCTTGTCGTATAGCTTACAATAAGGAGCAAGAATCTCTTCTGTGCTTTGGCAAATTCTCATTCTCCATTCTAAGTTTGTATCTTTTTGCTTTCAATGTCATGAAATATATCTGAGAGTACATTTAAAGTGAAGTTTTTTGTTACTGTCACTTACTCTGGCACATCTTCATCCTTTTCTCCCAGTCACTTTCTTCAGTTACATTGGTTTGGCCTTTACTAAGTTGCTTTGGCTGCATGTTTAGTCTCTTTAATGTCTGCAGATTGAACGTTCCCACAGTTGGCTGTTTCCTCTACAACTCCATTTATACTCTATTAGAACTTCACTTCCAGCTTAATCACTTTCTGCTTCTTTGCTGCCCTTTTGTCTTCATTGTCTCTCCTTCCCTCTTTCGAATATCCAGTCTTGTGAAATGTGAGGTAGATATTCTCTAGGAGACAAGGAGGCAGCACAAGGACACGTTTTGCTGTCGGTGTGTGAACTGAATAACGTGCACAGCAACCAAGCACTGCCAGACATGAAAGAAGTGACCTGACTGGTCCCGGATCATGACGCACATCTGTCATGGACGTGATGACTTGCGGACTGAAGACCTGGCTGTGAAGTTTGCGCTTCATGTGCTTTCCCAGAGTTAACATGTGGTGGAAACCGAAACTTGACTTGTGTCATTGGGAGGCTGGGATTATTTAACTAAATCATGGTAACCGAAATTCATGCCCGGGAGACCTGTACAGAGCAAGGACTGCCTGTGGAGCATACATGATATTCCATTGTAAGAAAAGACACCTAGAAGAATGTGAAATAGGAGCAGAAATCATATTTTTGTTATAAAGAAGTCTTTCCCTAAGCGGAACATGACACTGAGATATCACAAAGAAAAAGACAGTGGATTTGAGGTCATAAAAATTAAAGAATTCCACGTGGCAAACGCAATCTAAAGAGAGTTAAAAGATAAATGTCAAACTAGGAAATATAATATAAACAGGTGACCAAGGATTTGGCCAACAATTCTTTCCTCCACAACAGTACTCGGAGGGGAAATCTCGGTGAGTCGAACCTCATGAATCAGGAGATGAGCGATTAAGCTAAATTTCTCATATGGTGTGGACTTCATTCTATGGAATGTGAAGTACCTTCCAGCAGAAGAGGTGGCGTATTGCCAGTCTAATCCAGGTCCTTTGCGAGGAGAAACGTTGCACTTGGAGAAACGTTGACTAACTGTGATGGATGAATCTCCTTTCGGTTCTGTAAGAAAAGGAGAACAATTAACGGAATGCCTGTTTCTCTGGGGCAGAATTCCAACATTATCTCTGCACCACTGAGCTTTGCAAAACATGGAAACATACAGTCTCCCGCAAATCCCTCCAGCAATCAAGAGGGAAAGAAATGGAAAGGCTGCCGAACTTGGAATTACCTTTGTAGCCCCGACTCCTGAAAATCGTGATGATGGGAAACGTCGGAGCCAGCTCCCTGAACCTTAGAGGGCGCAGAGATCCAAACGAAGCAGAGTAGGAAGAACGCCTCTGATAACCCGCCTAGTTGAATTATCTATAGTCTCAGCTGGGAAATGTTGATTAGGAATGAGAGGCTACAAGCTGGAGCAGCTCCTGAAATTGTGCCTAAATACCTCCAATATTCCTAAGGAATCGGCGGACAACTGTGTCAGAGAGGAGCTGACAAATGGAGGATAATAGCACAGAGATCACGCCCTTGTCAGCCGGCAGACAGAGAGCATTACTGATCCTCAGCAAATCATTACTGATCCTCAGAAAAATGTACTGTGACTGGGGCTAAGACCTGACTGGAATTTTCCGTAGACGTGCGATACTGGAGCGGGGCGCGCAGCTGCACTTGCCAAATCACCTTTGCAAAGCACAGGAGGTCACAGCGGGAGGAGCAAAGGCTGCTCTGCTCTTTCTCAAGCAGAAAAGGATTTTCAAAGTGCCAGTTCCCTCCCACGCAGGATGGGGACGGCGGATACGGAGTAGCTATCAGCACAAGTATCGGCTCGTTCCCAGCTCAAAACTGGGGTGCAAGGTCTCAGGTGCTGGGTGGTCACTCACAGTCACTGAACAGGTGCTTCCTCGGGACTGGAAAGGAGGACTCCGGGCCCGGGCATCTGGCATCGGGTACCGGCTCTTCCTCTGACCTCCAGGCCGGCTTTAGACGAGCCCCGACACCTTTGCATCTATAGCTTTTGGTTGTTGCTCTTGGTTCTTTGTTTAAACATATGAAGTGGTGATAACACTACTTGGTGGGTATTCTGTTAAAACACCCTCCATTACCAAGAGCAAACCAAACAGGAAACCCTCCCTCTTGGTGAGCCTGCGTAACAGCGTCTGAGCTCTTCCACCCGGGCGAGGCTCAGAAACACGAGGAGAACAGCGTGAAAGAGGAGGCCGTGCAGAGCCTTGATCCGCGGGGTCTTCATACCCACGTGCGACCCTCAACCAGGATGTTTGGGGGTTAAGAACACAGGTAACAGTGCTTCAGAGAGTGTCCTAAAGTCAGAGCCCCAGAATTTAAATCTCCACTCAGAAAGATCCTAAGACTTGGGACAAGTTATTTCCCTAATCTTCATTTGCTGCATCTGAGGAAAATAAGAGTATCTACCTTGTGGTGGGCTGAATAATACCCTTGCCCCAAAATGTCCCTGTCCTTAATCCCAGAGCATGAGGTCACCCTAAATGGCAAAAGGGATTTCACAGATGGGATCAAGTCCAGGGCACTGAGGTGGGGGAATTATCCTGGATATCTGGATAGGCCCTAAATGTAGTCACAGGTGATCCTAGAAGAGAAAGGCAGAGGGAGATTTTACTGCAGACTGAGAGGTGATGATGAAGCCGGGATTGGACTGACGCGGCCCAAAGCCAACGAATGCTGGCAGCCACGAGCAGCTGGAAAAGGCAGGGAAGTGGGCTCTCCATCAGAGCCTGCAGAGGGAGCATGGCCCTGCCCACCCCTGGTTTCAGCCCCGTGACACTGGTTCCCGACCTCTGACCCCCAGAGCTGGAGGAGAGTAGGTGTGTCTGCTTTAAACCACCCAGCTGGTGGTGATCTGTTCCAGCAGCCAGAGGCAACCGAGACGCACCTCACAGGAACTGCCGCCCCAATCAAAATGTGCCCCTGGAAACACACTTAGCGGCGTGTCTACACAGTAGGTGTGCTGTATGTGTACGCTGTGCTTGGAAACTCAAGCTTTGGTTTTGAGGGGTCACTGAAACCAGGACAATGGTCACCGTTCTCCTCCGTGTTCATCCTGGTAACAAACGCCTAGACATGGTGGAAAGGGCTCTCCCCTCCCCCACAGGCCTCTCTCCTCCTGCTCCTGGGAGGGAAAGGCTACTGCTCGTCACTTAGGTCTCGTTACTCTTTTCCTTCCTGTTTTTTTTTCCCTACTCTTCATCCAACTGGTCTTTCTGAACTTTAAAGAAAACAAAGTCATTTCCGAATGGATTCAAATGCTACCCCAAGTTCATGTTCCCGCCTCGTCCTTGTTCTTATCTCTAGGTCTCATCACCAGAAATTTCTGAGCTTACACCCTTCCGAGGTTCTGGCATCACTCATTTTTTCATTTCTCCCTTCTGCCTTTATTTCAGGTTGTTGTCGATTTAGTCTTTTCCCTAAATGTGGCTTATCATAGGTGACACAGCAAAGTGATAAAAGTCTAGACGGTCTGGTTTTAAATCCTGGGTTTTTGCCACCTACTTACAGTGTGACACTGGGCAAGCTATTAAACCCATCTGGGCCTCAGTTTCCAAAAAAAAAAAAAATGGAGTGGATATTAAGAATAATACCTACCTATAAGGTTGTTACTATGAGGATTAAGTGAGTTAATATTTGTAAGCACTTAGAACAGTACTTGTCATAGTGTTCACGCTGCAAATGTTTTTAGGAATTGATCAGGATTGCTTTTTGAACATTTTACCTCAACACACCCCCTAGCCCTCACCTCGTTGCCCATAAATTTTCATGTGTCCTCCAATCCTCTGAAAACCTACTTCTGACACAGGCTCTGCTGTCAAACTTAGCCTGGATTTAAGACACAGGTACTGTTTACCTCTGAGGGACAATTTTTCAGGAGAGCTTTCATTTTGTTTTTCTGCCCCCTCCTCGCCCGGCAGCCTTGGACACATCCTGGAGATCCATGTCATGGCTCCAACCCTTAGCAGCTGTTTGATTCCACGAGCCTGTTTTCCTGTCGGGAAGGGGCATCTGAAGGCAGGGCTCCTGTCCTGGGACGGACGCATCATCGTTTCCAGCTCTGTCCCAGGTGAAGTGTGAACCGCTGCTCAAGGGGCCTCGTTACGTCACCTCACCCTGGGATTGGCAGTGACTGGTTCAGGGAGGGCCGGGGCAGCCTCAGCCAGGGCAGGGCCAGTTTCTAGGTCTCTGAAATGAATGTATTTAGGGCAAGAAAGACATGCATATGAGCCTGAAATTCTCAAATTTTCTACAATCATCTACCTTCTAGTTTTTGAGAAATATAAGGAAAGTACCCTGCTTACTAGTAACCAGAGTTTTAGCCCAAAATCCCATACAAGATTTTAAATCTTATGAGATGTATGGGGCCCTTGGTGAGCTCTCACCAAGGCCTAGACCAGTGTTGGGCACAGAAGGGAATGTGGACCATCTGCCTCATGACCCCCTGGAGTGCTGGTTGAAACCCAGATTGCCAGCTTTCCCACAAAGCTAGGAAGTTAGGAAGATGGGGCCAGAATGATTAGCAATTAGTGAGCATTTCTGGCATGGCCTAGAAGCAGTCTGAGTAGACCCTGGGGCCGCCTTTCTTCCAGGACCATGTGTGTACTTTGGTCTTACAGCTTCCAAACTAACTCGGGAGGGGCAAGTGTTCTGGAAAAGGAAGAGACCCAGCTTAGCAAACAATATTGAGTTATAAAATACAGAAATACTTTATTATGAACAAATAGTGCTAGGAGGAAGAGGAGGGAGGTAACCAAACTTTTAGGAAAAGCAATGAAATCTGTATAAGAAAATAGTAGTTGAAGTAACAAGCAAATTAAAATAAAGCATGATTTTTAACAATGGATGTTAAATACAGAAATAGGGGCACCATATCTACAGAGAAGAAAGTAGAATCCTATCCTCTAGTTTCCCCAGGACTGAGCAATGCTTAGTCAATACAATTTATTGGTTTTCAACTCTTAGAGGCACTCTGTGGATAAAATATAGGACACTCTGCTTCAATTGCATGACAAAAAGTAAATGTTAGCAGCACAGATAAACAAAAGCAAACACATTATTGACAGAAGGTGAGTTGTTCAAGGAGAGGAAAGGCAGAGGAACTGTGGGGACACAAATAGTTTCACACAGAGAGAAATTCATGAGATTTGAGTGAAAGTTGATGAAATAAGGCATAAATAATAACAGGTAATATTCCTTGAGAGCTTCTGTGTGTGGGACACTACAGGCTGCAAACGCATTATTATTTGCATCATCACGGGCAACCCCATGAGAGGGGTATTATCCATTTCCTGGGTCTACAGGTGAGGAAACAGAGGCGCAGGAAGGTTGCGTGAATTACTCAGGGATGCAGAGGTAAAAAACTGAAGAACAAGGATTCCAAGCCAGGGCTCCATCTCCAGGACCAGCGCTCTCAGCCCCTTTGCTGCCACTTCCTCGTCACTAAAGGGAGCAAATTGACATGATGCCACAAGAGAGAAGCAGCAAATGATGAGATGAATATGACGAACTGGAAAGGGAGGGGGAGGAAAAGCAGCGGGAGAGGGAGTTTGTCCTGCCTTTCGTGTTAGGTGGTAAAAATGCCTAAATGCATCTGTCGTGAGGCAGCAGGATCAGCATAATGTTTAGGATTATGGGGGTAAAATCAAAGTAGAGAGAAACTCTCTGGAGAGGGGAACGGGGGTGAGAAAGGTTGAATTTCAGTATTATTCGAGTTGCTATCGTGTTTGTGTATTTTCATATAAAATATTTCTATTTATTTAGAAATAGCTTCAGCTGTATAAGTGCATCACAACATGAAATTCAAAATTATCTTTACATCTCTCACACATTTGTTAAACGTTTGCCTTATCAGGATCATTGTTTTCAGCTTGAAGGCCTTTTTCTTTCTTTTAAAAAAAAAAGTCAAGAATATGAATTTTTAAGATTTCTCCCGATGACATTGCAGACGTGACAAGAGAGGGTGCGGGACTCTAGAAGCAAACTGGCTTTCAGCCCTGCCTCTGAGGGGCGGCTTGACTGCAAAGGGCGGGCAATGCTCTGAGCCAGGGAGCAGGGCATGTGGCTCTCTGGACGGTGATTGACAACAGAGTGAGTGACGGGCAGCAGCGGCCTCTCTGGGAGGGCGCGCTTTGCTTTACAGGGCTGTTCTCATCAGCGTGGCGATAGGCTCAGCTGTGCATTCTTAGGCTGGGTTGTCATATTTTTCCATGTGTTTACTTCATAAAAGTAAGTGCTTTCATGCTCCCTTTAAAATGAGGATCTTCTTTTTGAATTGCCTGGCGAAGGCAATCAAAGCACGATTGCTTCAGGAACTCATTAAGTATATATGTATATGCTCTATCTCCATCCATCATCTATGTGTCTGTGTACCTATCGTCTGTCTATCTCCCTCCCTCCCTCCATCCCTACCTGTCTGTACTAGTCTGTTCAGGCTGCTGTAACAAAATATCATAGACTGGGGGCCTTAAGCAACAGAGATTTATGTCTCACAGTTCTGGAGGCTGGAATTCCAAGATCAAGGCAGAGTCAGCCCCTGGTGAGAGCCTTTTTCTGGCCTGCAGACAGTCACCTCCTTGCTGTGTCCTCACATGGCAGAGAGAGAAAGCTCTGGTGTCTCTTCCTCTTCCCATCATGGCAGCTCTGCCTCACGGCCTCTTCTAAACCTAATCACCTCCCAAAGGCCCCACCTCCAACCCCATTAGACCCTAGGGGCTTAGGGTGTCAACACATGAATTCAGTCCATAACTCACTCTATCTGTGGATCGATCTCTCATCTATCTATCTGTCTATCTATCTATCCTTATCTATAGAACAATGACAATGGCTTATAACTCACATTCCTACATTATTCCTACATTATTTAATCCTTCCAAAAATCTTGTAAGTTAAACAGGCCACAGATAAAGCACTGAGTTCACTGAGACACTTGAAGTTTGAGTCAACTGTTTGCAATCACACACTGATAAATGGCAGTGCAGAGAATTCAACCCACATGTTTTCTCTCCTCCCTCCCTCCCTCCCATTTGTGACTCTTCCTGCCATCTGAGTTTACTGACTCTCCCTGAGGACAGTGGGCATCCGTCTTCTGGGCCTTTGCCCAGATTGTTCCCATGATCTGGGATGTTTTTCCCTCAGACATCTGACTCAGTCGCCTCCCTCGAGACTGTTCAAGTCCCGCCTTTCCAGTGAGGCTCGTCCTGTCCGCTGTTTAACTCGAAAGCCCTGCCTCTCTGCCCACAGTCTCAGTCCTCCATGTGCCGCTTTATTCTCCAGAGCATCTGTCACTGGCTCACCCACCAGATCATGGACATAGGTCTGTTGTTTCTTTTCTCCCCTCCAACTAGAACGTGGGCTCCACACAGTGAGGTCTAGTCGAGACCCAGCGGAACTGTAGGGTCAGCCAGAACTGGGCGCAACTGTGACTCGGGTGATTTGATATTTTAGTGGTTTAGATTAGAGCCAGGCTAGTTATTAAAGTGGATCTTCTCTGATATTTTTACGCAGCATGATAAATTCTAAGTAAGCTTAAATTTTTAATAATTGCAGAACAGGAATAAAGTCTTTCTTCCTTTGTTCTTCCAGATGCAAGAACCTGGATGCCAAATCCATCCTCTCTGGGTGAAGTGGGAATGTGTGAGGACGACAGGTCTAAGTCCAAATTAAATAAAAAGACACACTCACAGAAAAGACACTTAAACATTTTAAAAACTAAAACCATAAAGTATGGTTTCCTGTCACACACCAGGGACTATCTGGCCTCCAGTGAGTCAGATTTGGGGAGAGAAGAGAGCAGCGTGGAGGGAAGAGGCCAGGCTGAGTCCCATCTCTCCCTCATCTGGACCTTCCTTCCTCCTGGAGTGTCACCTCACACTCAAACCCAGATTCCAGGGGTCAGCACGTGCAGTCATGGAGTGTGGCTGCTTCTGCAACCCAGTCACTGGGACGCAGAACATTTTTCATAGTAAGTCTGGCTCAACTCATCACCACTCGTATATGTCCATTCTTCCTCTACAGCTGAGCCAAAGAGTACGACACATGAGCAGAGGCAGATTTATAAGAACAAGGTTTATATATATATATGTACATAATCTGGGGAAAATAAGGGCCCACTGAGGCAAATGGGGAGGGGGGGAGGAAGCCCCTGTAAGCAGCAGTGGGCATCCTGTCAGCGCCCAGACTGGAGAAAATTGGCCCAGAGCCTGGGTCGGCCATGTTAATGGTTAAGCCAAGGATGACACGGTTGATGCTACGTACAGCTTTCTTCTGTTCTCCACGCTGGAGCTTCTCAAGACTGGGGTAGTTCTGAACTGGGCTCCTGAGCCCCTCACCCTCCAACACACACCCAACAGATACACCCTCCACACACACCCAACAGACATACTCTACACACAAATGCATTCACACTCCTCATACTCATACACCCCCCCAACCCCCCCCACCCCCCACCCCCCCCACACACACACCTCTGGCTGCTGAGGGAAGAGAACAGGTTCAGTTTCGCTTAAGGGGCTGAGCCTTTTTCCAGTGGAGCAAAGTCCCTTCCTGTTCACACAGTTTGCGGAGGAAGATCTGCTCCTTGTTTGTTGAGATTCCTGACAGAAGAAACAAATTGGTCAGTGGCTCTTATGAGGCCCTGGCAGGTGCCCCAGAGGTGAGGCTACCACTTCCTGTGCCCTGAGTTGCTTTGACCAAAAACATCTAAACACATGGTGGCTCCTCCAAAGTTAGAGAGGACCCTGATGGAGGGTTGTGGGAGAAGCAGGTGTTTTGACTGAGGGTAGAGGCTTCTCTCTAAAAATGTGTGGTGCTGTCCCCCAACACCCCACCTGTGCTTTGCCCAGGGGGGCCCCCAGGGCTCTGTATGAACGGGGGACCATAAGTGTATCCAGTCATGGCAAGTATAGTTCTGTGCCCCATCACTCCACCTCTGCTCTGAATAGATGGGCTCCAAGTGTTCTGATGGCAGGTGGTGGCACAGGGGCCTCCCATCACAAGTGAGATGTTGTTGCCTCCAACTGCACCACCTGTGTTTTGGCCACATGGGCCCCAGTTGTAGTGATGGAAAGTGGGAATACTAGGTCCTTGATCATGGGAATACTGTTGTCTCCTCTCGTTGTACCACCTGGATTCTGAACAGATGGGCCCCAGGTGCTTGGTATGAAGGTGGAACTAGAAGTGTGTCCAAACACAGGGATGGTGCTGGCACTTGCAACTATGATAGATGCAGTGTGGCTGGCCAGGTGAGCCCCAGGTGCTGTGATGGAAACTGGAAACAGACATGTCTCTTAACACATTTCTTCTCCATGGTGGTGGCTCTTCCAAGTGTAGGAGGTTTCCTATGGCCAGGTGCACCCCAGGTGCAGTGATGGAAAGTGTGAACACTGGGTCCTCCAATGATGGCGATGGTGTTGTCCCCTCCCATCATCACATCACCTGTGGCCCAGACAGGTGGGCCCCAGGTGCTTGGAATGAAGGTGGAACTAGAAGTGTGTGCAAACACAGCGATGGTGCTTGCCCTCCTACTGCAGCAGCCATGCTGTGGCCACATGGATCCCAGGTTATCTGACCAAAAGGAGGACCAGAAGAGGTGCTTGGTGCCCCCTCAGTCCTGGCCCAAAATTGAGAACACTGGATGCCTGTGACTGAGTGGGGCCTGGGGGGGACATGCTGACCCCAAAGCTCCCACCCTCCATAGGGGCTGCAGGTCCCAGAAAAACAAGTGAGCCTGGAGTGGTGTTGGCAAACAGTGAGCCCAGTACTGGGCATCCTGGTAGCAAGTCCAAAGCCAGTAGTAGTAGATGTGCCAATGAGGAGAATACCTGGATTGTCACCAAGGGCCAGCAAGGTGTTGACAGTGGTGTCAAATGCAGAACCTGGCAATGTCAAACCTGTAAAACCTGATGTGCTTATGCTGTGTCTGGGTGGCTGGGCTGCAGAACAGGTTAGAGCTACAGCTTGTGCTCGGGCTACCAGTTTTCCCAACAGGAAAGAGTTGTTAGGCTGTTGCCCATCACAGGCCAATTTCGGCTGAGAGGTGATTCCCTAGTCAAAGAGAAGGTTGGAAGTTGCGGTCCGTCTGCTGACTGACTGTGTGGGTAAACGGGTGGAGACGTGGGCCGAGGCAGTGCTGCCCCTGGGTGGTGGGTTCTCAGAACCAGGAATTGCCATGTAAAATGGGCAGTGGTTCTCCCTGGAGACAGGGGGTGACTGGCCTGGGAAAGAGTCGTGGGATCCAGAGCATCAGTGTCAGAGGCAGGCTTGAGGTTTGCAGAGGTGCTGCCTCCTGGAGTGTGGGGGATGCAAGAGCCACAAGGGGTGGGCCAGTGAAAACAGGAGCACTGGGGAGAGGGGCTCTCTGCTGCTGCCCATCAGGGGCCCCACATGTGGGCTGAGAGGCAGTTTGGGAGCCAAAGGGATAGTTAAAAATTGAGGTGGGGAAGGGGACCATCAAGGAAGGTGGGCTGATGGAGACTAGTCCTTTTGCAGGTGCCTCTGCTCCACACTGCAATGAACTTGGGAAAATGGGAGAGATCTCACACTAGAGTTTGGGAGAGACCTGAAAATGACAGCCTGAGAAGGGCGAGCTGTGTGCATGTCAATGGCACCAGGCTGTAAAGTAGGCTGGGAGGTCAGACCTGCAGAGGCCGTGGCTGTGATGGTGGAAGGGACAGCCGCAGAAGAGATGGGCTGGCGGATGAACACAGGGCTCCTGGTAGAAGGGACCAGAAGAGGGGTTGGTATGAAAAAAGGAGGGGAAGATACACACATAGGTGTCAGGGCCTCTTTTTGGCGGGAGGGTGGCTGGAAGGAGAAGACGGAGGTGTGGGGAGGCCAGAAATAGGAGCCTCTGTAGCTCCAACTGAATGAAAAGGGCCTCCATTCTCACGAAGTGGAATTCCCCAAATGGACCGGATCTAAAAGGAGAAAGAGAATCAGCAGGAACAGGAGGAGAGTTCAGACCGTGTATCTTGTTTCCTGATCAATATTTGGGGTCAGGGAAGGTGGAAGGACAGACGATATTGGGGGTCTGGCAGATAGGTGGACCAAGTCAGTGGGAGGAGCAGGGACCTGTAAAGTGTGGGTGACAGGGGCAGGGAGGCTGCAGTCTCCAAGGCAGGTGGGGAGAAGGGAGGAGCAGGCTGAGTGGCCCTGTGGTCTGCCATGACCCCATCTGATCCTCCAAGATCTTGTTCCGCTGACATTCAGTGTTCCTCTCCAAGCTGCCGAGGTTTCTCGCAATAGCTATGAAAGGAAGCTGAGGAGGTGGGGGCAGCTCACCTTGGCCCCACAGCAGCGACAGTGACAGTGGCAGCGGCAGGGGCAGCACAGTGGCATGGTGAGTCTCCATTTGCAGGGCCTACTGCTGGGAGATCCCGGTGGACAAGAGCTCCTTGATGGGATGTCTGCAGGCTTTTCGCCCTGCATCTCCTTCCCGGACATCAGTGAGCCTGGAGAGCTGGGCCCACGGTCTTCACCCAGCACTTCCTTTGATGACCTCTCAGGCAGCAGGGAGCAGCACGGGGTGGGGTCAGACAGCACTGCTGCATCTGGATCAGGCTTCCACGGAGGTAGGGCATCTCCAGCGGGGCCTTGTGAGGCGGTGATGACATGGCTTTCCCAGGAGGAGCTCATCGGAAACATCTGGGTGTTCTCACTCAAGCTGTCTTCCGGGTGCTTGGGATGGAGGTCTGGAGGCCCAGGACTGCACTTGAGGAAAATGAGGACTCTGTTGGTCTACAGGGGACTAGATGTCAATGGTACATCCCCACTGCTGTGGGGACTCTGTGCCCATCGTCCTGTCCTTTGGGTTCTCTGTGATCCTCCTCCTTTGCCATCCCTTTTCTGGGCTCTTCTTGGACCTTCACCTCAATCTCTTTTGGGCGAGGAAATGGGAGATGACTGGATGGTACCTGCTTTATAGCCTTGACAACTTGCTCAGGTGGTCAATCTGTGCCCTGGAGGAGAGATCTTTATGGTTCTCAAGTGTCTGAACATCATGGAATTGTGAGCAAACAGCACGGGCTTATTTGGGGAGTCCCATCAGCTTACCAAGGGGAGGATCCCCGGGGGAGCACCTGGCCTGCTGGGTTGGATGCCACCTCTCCCTTATCAGGTAAAGGCACAGGATCATGGTGAGACAGCCTGTGACCAGGGCAGAGGGCAGATGTAGGAGCAGCAGGATGGTCCTGGCCAGGTGGGGCAGCATCACAGGCGGGGGATACCAGCAGGCAATAGTCGGGTGGGGGACAGCAGCAGTGAGGGGGATGAAACTTACAAAGGAAATTGCCCATACAGAGCCGGTTGAGCTCCAAATATGCCCAGAACAGAGTATGGAACTGAGAGAGCTTCTCCTTAGCTTCCGACTCCTCTCAGGGCCAAGCACACACTGCACTGTTCAGCCTGGCTCCTGTGACGTCTCCTTGCAACACATGACAGAGAAAGGGCTGCCAGGGGCACAGTGCCAGCTCAGCACCTGTGAAGATGGCAGCAAAGGGTGACACCCCAATGGCCACCCCATCTGGACTTTCTGGCACCTGAGACTTGTCACTGAGGGTTTCATGTGTTTGGCACCAGGTGGGCCACCACACAGGGACAATTCAGGCCTGGGAGGCCCCATCCCAAGAGCTCACCCCACCTGGATGCCAGCTCTGCAGGGCCCTCTGCACCTGGGTGTGTGTTGCCAGCCCTTTTCCCCAGGTCCCTGAGGTCAGAGCCTGCTCAAAGTCAAGTCAGGAGCCACCCAGATCCTTCCAGGATGTAGCCCAACACCCTGGGGACCCCACAGGTTCTCTAGAGCCAAGTGCACCTTCTCCAGGGCCATCCAGGCCCCCAGTGTCACCAGCCAGGCAGTGAAGTTTCCTGAGGAGGGGATGAGAGCCTGACTTGACTGGATGCTGCACCCATCACGTCCCTTCCTGGCTAGCAGGTTCTTTGCTCGCTTGTTTTTAGAAGTTTGGTCAAACAACATTTGAACCTTAGATGTTCCTCAGGTCACACAGATGGTGATGGCTTAGCCGGGATTCACCCAGCCCATGTGGTTCCAGAGCTCCTGCTCTGGACATTTCCTTATCACATATTCATCGGGTTACCATTGTTTTTATAGTCCTCAGAGTACTTAGCACTGAGCCACACCTATAAGGAGCACATGGCCTGTCCAGGAGGAGGTCTTTAGTTCAACCAATGTGTTGATTATGGACCACACTGGGTTCTAGTCTCAGAAGATGGAGGTCAGGGACCACCAGTTGTCAGCATGGCACCATCGCACATTTGTGATTGAGCCTGGCAGCCCAGATTGCCTCTTTGGTCTAGTTTGACGGATCCAAATACGTAAAGATTATATTTTAGATAAATTGCAGCCTATCCTGAAAGAAATTCACCAGTGGATTGTTCCATGTGGATTAGAAGCCAGTTTCCCTTGCCTTCCTGGAATATGTCTAGTAAGGCATCCCATTACTGTCTAGAAAGCAAATACATCATTTATTGCAAGTTAATAGTGGAGCACTGTATTGGATTATAATAAGATCAACACAGTTTGTGAGCACACCAGCTGGGTCCACTCTTCACTACACATTATTGGCACCTAAATGTCTAGAGATTCCTAAACTCAGGAGAGGAGACATACTCTTGGGTGTCTAGGACAAGGGAAACATGTATTATTGTCCTAGGAGCTGGAAGCTTCAGCTTGACAAGAAAGATTTGAAAAATCCTGGCCTACACATGGCTTGAACTAGTTTGAATCTTGTTTCTTTGGCTTACTTCCCCTGAGTGTTGTTTCTCTCTAGGAGCTGATGTTGTGTATCAGGCATATGACATGCAGAAGTTTCAGAACCAAGAATCATATAGATCAGAAAAATATTTTTATGTATATTTTTAGTTTAGAAATCTATTTAAAAGAACATTGAACATAATTCATGTATTATAAAGTTAGTTTTAGCCCTCTGCTCATGAGTTTCTTTTTGTAGTAAGTCAGAGCAAATTTGGACTTTCATCCCCAACAAACTTTGAGGTTGGTGGGACACAAAAGATTTTGCTCAGACCCAAATTCTGTGTCAACAAAGGAGGAACATTATAAGCTGTTTCTAACCTCTTCAGGAGCAGGAATGATTTACAAGTATGGCATTTAATCATAATTCCTCGATACCATTTGAGAAGAATACAATGTGTAACAATCTCTTGATTTTGTTTGTTCAAACAAAAATAACAAGCTGGTACAAATTTTGGACAAAAGTTTCTTACAGGAACTCTGAAAAACATGATCACAAGTCAGACTTATTTGAAAACAATAAATTATAGTCGTGTTATTTCCATCTTTTTTTTCCCCAAAGAGAAAAATTTCATTACACATATGATGAGTGTTGGGACTTCAGGGCAATAAAAGAATTTGGACAAGGATGTCCCAGAAAAATCTGCCTCTTGGTTTTTCCATGAAATGAAAGTAGATGAACAGGATGCTTTCTTGAAATATAGAATATTCTCTTACTCATCCTTGTAAGGCAATAATTTTAGAAGGCAAGTCGTTATTCTGAGATAATTTGTCTCAGCAGAAGCAACCATGTTGAGACAGAATTTGTAAAGGCAAAATATTTTAAAAAAATAATTAATTTAGATTCTGGCCCCGCGGCACAGTGGTTAAGTTTGCATATTTTGCTTTGCAAGCCCAGGGTTCACTAGTTCGGATCCTGGGTGTGGACCTACGGACTGCTTATCAAGCCATGCTGTGGCAGGCATCCCACATATAAAGTAGAGGAAGATGGGCACAGATGTTAGCTCAGGGCCAGTCTTCCTCAGCAAAAAGAGTAGGATTGGTGACAGATGTTAGCTCAGGGCTAATCTTCCTCAAAAAAGAAAAAATGAATTTAATAATGAAATATTTTAATAATAACAGCAGTGTATAGTTACCAGGTGAGAATACTTTCACTTTGACCATTTGTAAAGCAATCTCCCGTTATATCAAATGAACCTAGCGGTGGGCAGTGTTGGTGGAATCTGTAATAGTGACGATAAACCATAGCTGACAATCTGTGGTTGAACATTCACTTCTTCTGTTCTTGTCTTGCTCACCAACAATCCATTGTAATTCATACAGAGTTAATATGGGGAGAGATGGAGTGATCCATGGAACTCATTAAAAGAACTTTATTCCTAAAATAACTTGGTCTCCTTGTTTTCAGCCCCATTCTCTCTTCTGTCCTTTACTACCATCAGGCCCAGCAGAGGCAGACTGGCCATGTGCAGCCGTTCCTTGGGACGGTCTTTCCTGGATTATTTTACCCATCACTCCTCCATTTTACTTTCTGCCTTTTAGAAATGCATCAAAATCTTTCTGTGGTTGATGACTCCCACAATTTCTTGGCTTTTATCAGTTATTAATTTTAGAATTTCTACAATTTTATTTAGATATGATTTGAGGATGAGCAGAAAGTAAATATGTTTCTCTAGTCTGCCATCTTGAACTGAAAATCCCTGTTGATTTTAGCATCCAATGTTTCCATAGAAAAAACCCAACTGTGGCATTAATAGGTGTAACACTCAAGATTTCAACTTTTCTTGAGCAATCACTGTGGATTTAGGATGTGGTAATTTCTAATGGGAAAATATACCTATCTAATGGAGTTGATTTGAGGATGAAATTAGGTAATGAACATGAAAATATTTTGTAAAGTTTAAAGATCTATAAAAATAATTTTTGTTATTATTTTAGTTGTTGTTATTTCAACTTTACCTGACAGTTATTTATGACATCGCTTATGTGAGAAAATACCTAGGTTTACTGTTTTGAAAACCAAACTGTACTTTTCAATAGCTCAATGGAATTGGCATTGTTTGTGAAGGTTAGGAGTGAAGCCGTAAATGTTTCTTGACACCTATCACTTTACCATATTCTCAGTAATGAATTTACTTGTGTATTCCTCCTTCCAATTTTGTTGAGGACCTACTACCAGCCAGATGCTTTACATCAGGTGTTGGAAACCATTTTCCAGATTTTAAATATTCTAGGCTTTGTGCGCCATATATAGTTTCTATAGCTTCTTCTCGTCCTTCTTCTTCAACAACCTTTCAGAAATGTAAGAACCATTATTAGCTCACAGGTCATACAAAAACAGGATGAGAGCCTGATTTTGACCTGTCGGCCATGATTTGCCAATCCCTGCTCTACATCTTCTACTGAGCAGAAGGCACATCTTTGAGTAAATCACTTCTTTGAATCAATTATTGGTCTTCCTCATCTTGTCTTTGCTCTTCTGCAGTCTCTAATCAACATGGCATCCAGAGAGGTCCTGTTAAAACATAAGTCAGATCATATCACTGAAATCTCTTCAATGGCTACTGAGAGCAAAAACCAAAGTCCTCCAAATGCCTCCACAGCCCTAGGAGTCTGGGCCTCCATTTCCTTTCTGACTTGATTTCCTTTTCATCTCCAGTTGGCCAACTTTGTCCTCCCCACACCGAGACCCGTTCTGTTCCTTGACTACTCCAGCATGCTCTTGCCTCGTTGCCTTTCTATCTGACTGTTCCCTCTGATTGTAACACTCATTCCCTAGATATGCACATTGCTCTCTCCCACATCCAAATTATGTTCCCTCTTAAATTTCATCTTCCCTATAAAGCCCTAGATGATCACTCAATTTCAAATTGAAAACTCCTCCTGCTACCTAACACTCTCCATCTCCTTTCCTTGATTCCTACTTCTCTCTAGGACTGACCTGATGCACTAGTTATTTTATCCACTTATTTAAGTTTTGTTCATATGTTTATACTTATGTTGATATATTAGTTTATTGTTGCCCCCTCCACAACTAGAGAGTGGGGATATTCATTTGTGTTGCTCACTGATATAGTCCCTGAATATACCTGTAAAACATACCAAAGAATATTGTCTGAAATTTAGTAAGGGAATCAATCAATTTTCTTGACTGAATGAGTAAATGTGTGAATGAATTAATGAGCAATTCTCCAAGGTTTCTGAATTGGAGACTGTTGAGAAGAAGGCAAATGGTTGGGTGAGAGCACTGCAAGAAGCAGTATTTAGAGTTCTCTAAGATCTATCCTAACATATAGGTTTTGGTTAATTTAAGTAGATTTAATGAGAGAACTGGGAACTAGTTTAAGGACACACATCATCAAGTGCAATCTGTAGAGTTCTTTTTAAGTGTGTACAAATATTGAAAATATATACATGCATATACACCTCTATTACTTTATTTAATGCTTTTCAAGAGGCCCTTGTGGTAGGGATAGCAAATATCAGTATCCTTCCTTTATGATGAGCTTAATTTGCTAAAAGTTACATTATAATTTAGTTTTAAATGTGAAACTAGACTCAGTTTTGGAGTATATCCTCCCTAGAAACCCACGAACTTAGTAAGATCCACAAAAATTCATTCAGCTTCCAATGATGCGCACACTACAGACTCCATTATGGGCCGTCCATTTTAATGAAGGGAAGAAGTGATTCAGCTAATACAAAGCAAAGAGAATATTATGTTTTGTCCTCCATTAATATTAGTAATGGAAAAATGGACTCCAATATCTTCAAGACTGCTTGAGACCATCATATCTGTGTTATCGACATGGCAATGTTCAGCCAGGATACCTTTCTCTGTTACTCAGAAGAATTCCCATAAGATATGATGATACTAATTGAAACAGATAAAGGACGTTTGGATAATTAGGAGTCCTTCAGTGTGATTTTTCCAGAAACCTTGCCTATAAAATGAAGGTAGTTGGTTTGGACACTTCCAGTTGTGAACAATTTGTTTAGATCTTTATTTTCATGGTGAATGAAATAAGCTTATTTCCTCTCTGCAGCCTCCCATATACTTTGCCCAATCTCTGTTTTGTGTTTAGAAAGACTTTTACAAGCTAAAAATCTAGATAAAAAATAAATGACAACTTAAATGACACACAGAATATTTTATTGACTTACATAAGCATGCAGAATTAAATATGACCTAATTCAAATGTTTATTTTATTTTAATGTTGTATGTTGGGGCGGAACTTCCAAGGTGCCAGAACACAAGAATTCACTCATCTTGTTTGGAACTGCAGCTCAAACACACCTTCAATGACCAGTTCTGCTCATTCCACAAAATTCTCTTCAGGTACTACTGTTGTCTACGTACCTGCTATGTATCTCACTTAGTTTTAAGAATTTCCAAGATATCTCTTAATATGCAGTGCTCTAATTGCAATCTTGCCAAGTCCTGTACCAGTTACACAGAACAGAGGACTTTTATTTCTGTTTGTTTCTCTGTGTTCAAAATCCAATGAAAGAACAATGGAGTAGGACTGAAGGCATCAAGGTTCTTGTCCCTAATCTACCTTAAAATAATTGTGTCCCTTTTGGAGAATCGTAGTTATTCTGAGCCCCTTTCCTTTTCTTTATTTTGACTGAGTTATACCAGATGACCCAAAATAACATTTGTACTTTTTGCTGTATTAGTTCGGATGTTACTGGTATTCTAAAGCAAACAGAGACGAGGACGCATGAAACTGTGCAACATCTTTGTAACTATGTTTTTAGAGCTGACTCCATTTTACAGATGATAAGATGACAGGGCACAGCAGAAGTAGATGACTTGACCAGAGGCTCCAAAGTAGATGGAACTAAACCACAAGATTCCTTCCTCTCTGAAGTTCACTCAGTCAAAACATAGGCTGCTGAAAGTTAAAGTGTGAAGTAGAATATCAGCACGTTTTAAAGGAGGCTATTCTTTCAGGATTTCCAATTAATGGGAAGTTTTGAAATTCTTAAAAGATCATCTAATATTGAGACATTTACATCACTATTTTCATGTCAACAGAGTTGTATCAGTGCCAGATAATCATCTGAACTTCTGGATGCTTCTATGAACTAAAATTCTGAACCTGTTGAGGTTTTCTCCTTGCTATCTGAAATTTATTCCAGTTAAGCTTTTTTCTAGAGAGTACATTCTGGCTTTTATATTTTCGTGTATGAAAGAGACTCAGTGACTTGGGGTGGAGGTTAAGCCTTCGTTCCCAGTGTGGTATTTAGCTCCTGGTGAAATATAATTATGAGACAAATTTCCTCACAATAGAAAGTGGTTATCTCTGATTTTTAATACCAAATATTTATACATGTACCTATAATATCTGTATTTATTGTACTTATGAGGTATATTCTCTTTGGGAAATGCAAAGGTATTTGAGACATAGGCTGTTTGTTTTCCTACAAAGACTGTGACCTTCTGAGCAGGAACTATATTTCATTAACATCTAGAACCAGCACCTAACACGGTTTCTAAGACACAGTTGATAAATATGAAATACGAAAGATGAAAGAACATGTTCCTAAGTAAGGTCCAGGACACGAGCAAATAGAAAATTTAATCTCCAGTCACAAGTGGCAACTGACATATAAATGATACAGACAGCAAGTGCTACAGCAGTTAAAAGAAGGCATAGAAGTTCTTGCGAAGTTTCCATAAGAGAAGCCATTTAAAGAAGGGAGAGATGGCTTTTGAATTAATCAGAGGAGGAGTCACAGAGAAACTAGTATTTGGCCTAAGCTTGAGTTTAACTCAAGATCACACTGCAGTGGTAGTACAGATGAAGATAAAGACATAAGCTCACTGTACAGAGACTTGTGGATGTTGTGAGTGTTGTTCAAGATCCAAAAGCAAGTATATTTTGGAATCATAATTTAAATTAAGGCCTAATGAACTAAAAAACAAGGCCCATTGTATGGCACTATGTTGCCTGTGCCAGTAATTTTTTGGTGGACTGGTAGAAATTGGCCCCAGATTGAGGGTAGAAAATAATGACATTGAAGACTGGTGAAATGCATCTAAATGACGCTTTGGAATAAATAGTCTTCTGACCTGCTATCAATGAATGTAGAGAACCCATCAAAAGTTTAAATGTAAAAGACTAATTGAGGAGAGTGACACCAGCAAAATGGCAGACAAGGAAGCTCCAAGCTCTTGGTTCTCCACAGGGACACCAAAAAACAGAAAGAAACCCAAAAACACCACAATCAAAAAACCCCACACATACCCAAAAGCAAAAACAAGCAGACAAAAAAACAAAACAGAAACTGGCTGAACTAACATAATAAGATCTCTGGAAGACAGTTAAAAGTTTACAGCAAACAAGCATATGCCCAATCAGCAAAAAACCACATTCAAAATGGTAGAAAGTTTTGTGGCATCTTTACTTGCCCTTAAACCAGATCATTCCCCTCACTCCCCTGGTGCAGCATGGTCTTAGCCTGGAAGAGGTGGTGGCCCAGTTACCAGTTCCCTCCCTCAAACTGGAGAGAGTAAAGAAGACTTTATTTGCAATGTTCTACCTTGTCTGGGGGATGCCTGAAGGACTGGTCTCTGTTTTGCCTTAGATCTCAAGCAGAAAAAAGTTATTGGACACTGTTTGGGAAAGCTATAAGGAGGCTACAGACCTGTAGACACTTAAGGCAAGAGATAACAGGTGGAGACATACAATAGACCATCTTAGGCCCTGAGGAGAAGCTGGGGTTAGACTCTTTGAGAAATTAAGACATTCAACAGCAGTCGTGTGTATGGGGGAGTCGAGAAGGCCACATTCAGGCTCAGTGAGATATATGTTCATAAAAGACCTGAAAGGACCTTAGACTTTCATCTTGAATTGATCCATAGGCTTAGAGAAAACCCAGTTTTTTCTACTCCACACAGAACTAGTTCGCAAAAACTGGGAGAGCTGTCTATTTTTCAGATGGCCGATTTTCAATAAAAACAAAGAAACAGGAAAACATGACCCATTCAAAGGAGCTAAGTAAATTGACAGAAACCATTCTTGAGGAAACCCAGACATTGGACCTATTAGAAAAAATGTTTAAGACAGTTGTTTTACTTATTCTCATAGAGCTAAAGGAAAGCACAGACAAAGAACTAAAGGAAATCAGAAAAATGATACAGAAAACAAAATGAGAATACCAACAAAGATATAGAAATTATAAAAGAGAGTCATATAGAAATTCTGGAGCTTATACACACGGTAAGTGAATTGGAACACTCACTAGAGGTGTTCAACAACAGATTTGAGCAGGCAGAAGAAAGAATCTGCAAACTCAAAGATGGGATATTTAAAATCATCCACTCTGAGGAACATAAAGAAGAAAAAGATGAAGAAAAGTGAGCAAAGCCTAACATACCTATGGGACACCATCAAGAGGACCAATACATGCATTATAGGAGTCTCAAAGAAAGAAAAGAGAGAGAATGGGGCAGAGAGATTATTTGAAGAAATAAAGACTGGAAACTTCCCAAATTTGGAGAAAGATATGAATCTACACATCCAGGAAACTCAATCAACTCCAAGCATGAAAACTCAAAGAAACCCACACCAAACAAGTTATTATTAAACTGTCAAAAGAGAAAGACAGAGAGAGAATCTTGAAAGCAGCAAGAAAGAAGTGAATTGTCATGTATAAGGGATCACCAGCAAGATTATCAGTCAATTTCACAAGCAGAAACTTTTGAATCCAGAGTCATTGAAATGATATATTTAAAGTGCTGAGGGGCCGGCCCTGTGGCCAAGTGGTTAAGTCACACACTCCACTTCAGTGGCCCAGGGTTTCGCTGGTTCAGCTCCTGGATGTGGACATGCACCACTCATTAGGCCATGCTGAGGCAGTGTCCTACATGCCACAACGAGAAGGACCCACCACTAAAATATACAACTATGTACTGGGGGAATTTGGGGGAAAAAAGGAGAAAGAAAAAAAACAATGTTGGCAACAGTTGTTAGCTCAAGTCTAGTCTTCCTCACCAAAAGAAAAAAACGAGAGAGAAAAAAATTTAAATCAAATTACTTTAATTTAAATAAATTAAAAATAGTTACATGTATATTATTTATCATTTTAAAGATCTAACAGAGATAAAAGTTAATGTTGGTGCTGAAAGTTCACCTCTAGTAAATGGTGGTGGTATTTGACTCCATTATAACATATTTTCCACTATTTTATGTCTTCCTACCCTGTATCTCTTCTTTCCATCTATGTCTTTATGACTAATCCAAGAAAGGCAGGTAAGAGGGTACGGCTAGGCCACAGTCATACTTGGCTGGAATAGCAAAGAAATTTTGTGGGTTTTTGGTGAGAAAATCTTGAGACACTCAGGTCTGCCTCCTCCCTTTGAGGCATGGGGAGGGGTCTGCTCCCAAAGAGTTTTATTAGCAGCTAATCAAGTTGTTTTTGCACAAGCCTCCTGATTAGCTATTAATGTACTAAGAGTAAATCAGGCTTGAAGGAGTTCCTGATTTATTTTACATTGTAAATGTGGTTTTTGTTTTTTGTTTTTTGAATGCTGTGGGGGAGAGGGTGGGGAGTGCAGGATTGTTCCTTGCCCACTCCTGAAGTCTCAGTCGGGCCAGGGAGCTCCTTCGGGTAATTTCAGCTCTGCTTCTTTACTTACTCTGCCCCTCGGGTGGTCAAGTGACTTATATAGAGAAAGTTTGAGAAGAATTAACTGCTCATGATCACCTGGACTAATTCTATTCTCTCTCTTGAGAGTGCAAGTGGGTGTCTGTCTTCTGTTTCTCCAATTCTGTGTATTACTAGTTGTCAATTCTGCCCAATTCTGGAGTTCGATGATGGGGCCATTTCATTCAAGCTGGAGATCTCAAACCTGGGTTATCAACAATAACAGGAATATTTTGACCTCCGTCTTTCCTCTTATTTTATTTCCTAATTTACTCCAAACCTAGATGGAATAAAGGGTTGCGCTTGCTGGAGAACCGTTAAAAGAACATAAGATTTGGTGCGTTACCTGGGAACACTGAGAAATAAAAAGAAAGCAGCAGAACTTTGGAGAGCGAAATGGCCACGTGGACAGTGTTTTGGGACTGCCAGGGAGGTGGTTTTGTGCCTTGGTCTTTAATGTGGGGTAGGATATTGGGACCTTTGACAGTCTGGAAATATTTAGGTTAGGTCCATCAAGTTTGTGCAGGAAGCGGCTAGAGCCTGGAAAAGGTCCAACGCCTGCTGTATTAGTTTCCTGTGCCTGCTGTAACAAATTACTGCCAACCTGATAGGTTAAAGCAACAGAAATTTCCTCTCTCATTGTTCTGGAGGCCAAAAGTCTAAAATCAACGTGTGAACAGGGCCTCAAGCCCTACAGATGCTCTAGCGGAGGATCCATTTCTTGCCTCTTCGCTTCTAGTGGTTGTCAGCATCCTCGGCTTGTAGCCGCATCATTTAGTCTGTCTCTGTCTTCACATCACCTTCTTCTGTGTGTGTCTATATCTTCTTCTCTTCCGTCTGCCTCAAATCTCCCCCTGCTCTTCTTGCATAGGGATACTTGTTATTGTATTTAGGACCCACCCGGATAGCACAGGATGAAAACCCCATCTCAAGATCCTTAACTCAATGACATCTGCAAAGAACTTTTTACCCAACGAGGTAACAATCACAGGTTCCACGAATCAGGACATGGAGATATCCTTTTAGGGGGCCATCATTCAACCCACTATACCAGCCATAACATACTTTGATTTTGGCTGATGACTGCAGGTTATGGCATAGGAGAGTGGCTCTTTCTGTAAAGCCACCTAAGTTAAGGTCTGGATTAAAGAAAAAGGGCCTCAGAGAGTTGCAGATGGCTGAGTGAATGACTAGAGCAGAATGAAGAAGGCCCCAGGAGAATCTTTTTTTTTTTTTTAAATATTTTAATCTGGTTGATTTTCAGTTTGTTTTGGGTATTTTTTAAATTTTTTTTTGGTGAGGAAGATTGACCCTGCGATAACATCTGTTGCCTATCTTCTTTTTTTTTTTTCTCCCCAAAGCCCTAGTACATAGTTGTATATCCTAGTTGTAAGTCCTTCCAGTTCTTCTGTGTGGGATGCTGCCACAGCATGGCTTGATGTGCGGTGTGTAGGTCTGTCTGTGCCTAGGATCTGAACTAGTGAAACTCGGGCTGTTGAAGTGGAGCACATGAACTTAACCGCTACCCCACAGTATGGTCCCCCACTAGGAGAATTTTTAATATACAGATGCCTTTACCTGGCATGGGATTTTAAGGTGTACAGGACTTCACAGGGCATGAAAGTCTCAGGCAGCTGCCCACTTTAGCTTTTCAGCTACAGCTTTTCCTAAGCAGGCTTGACTGAGGCAAAGACTCAATTGTAGGGAAAATAAATTTTACAGGACTTGTCATTGGCACATATGGCTTGTCATATGTTCAGGTAACTCCCTTTACCATGTGGACCCAAGCTGACTTCGGATTTGTCAATTATGTATGAGAGAAAAATGGTCTCTAAAAGGCAGCCTTCTTTGGTCTATGCAAATTCCACAGCGGGAGGCCGTGAAAATGACCATGGTGGCATAGGACTGTCCAATCTACACATCAGAGACTGGCGATGCAATGTCATTAGGTAGAACTGTAATCTGTTCAGTACTGAGGCGTGAGCAACAGAGTGATCAAAGAGGAAGCGTAAATCAAGAGTCCACGTGTGATAGATGCGCCATGTTGTGCACTGTACACGGCAAAGTCATAGCACCAAATGAACCTCATGTTAAAAGAACCCACCTAGCTCTGAGCTCACAGGTCAAAAGTTTCAGATCAATGGCATAGACAAATGGACCTCCCAGTGAGGCTACAACCAGAGAGACTGTATCTTTCTCTCAAATGCTATTGAGTTTCTGCTATGCTTTTAAGCCACATCCTGTACGGAATTCTAGAAACAAAAGTTTGCTCAGTTTAACTATCCTAGGAATTGGGGTTGGCTTGCTTTCTAGATTTTTTTGGTTGTGAAGCTCATGCTATAAAATCAAAGTGTATCTTATTAGCTCCTTAGAGTTTTCAAAGTATGGTTCATGAGAGACCTGATAAACTGAGCTAACAGCTGAGGCCCTGAGAATGGAAAGCATGGCTTACTGAAGCCGTTAACACCTGCACTGACTCAGTCATAGAAGCGACCATGAGTGCAGAATTCTGGTGAAGTTGCAATGCATGGGAACCCAGTAAGACTCCAACTGAGTACAAAATGAGCATGTTACGGAAGCCGCATAACAAGCAGGGTGAAACTTTAGGAGAATGGGGCCGCAGGAATGGCAGCAGACACACGTCTTTCACATATCTCCTCTGCTCACATGCATATTCTGTTGTGCGATCGGCTTCACTTAGAAAACACGAGTTCAAAGATACTTGGTATCATTTCAGTTTTCCTAAATCTGTTAAGACTTGTTTTGTAACCTAACACGTGATCTATCGTGGAGAACATTCCACGTGTGCTTGAGAAGAATGTGTGTTCTGCGCCTGTTGGGTGGAATGTTCTGTATATGTCTGTTAGGTCCATTTGGTCTATAGTTGTCCAAGTGCTCTGTTTCCTTATTGATCTTCGTATGGCTGTCCTATACATTATAGAAAGTGGAGTTTTGAAATCTCTTACCGTGATCGTATTGCTCCAGTTCTCCCTCAGTTCTGTCAATGTATGCTTTATATATTTGGGTGCTCTGACGTTGACGGCATGTATATTTATGATTGTTATATCTTCTTGGTGAATTGAGCCTTTTATCATTTTATTTTTTGTGACAGTTTTTGTTTTTGTTTTTTTTGAGGAAAATTAGCCCTGAGCTGACATCTGCCGCCAATCCTCCTCTTTTTGCTGAAGAAGACTGGCCCTGAGCTCACAACTGTGCCCGTCTTCCTCTATTTTATATGTGGGAAGCCTGACACAGCATGGCTTGCCAAGCAGTGCCATGTCCATACCAGTGATCTGAACCAGTGAACCCGGGGCTGCTGAAGTGGAGCGTGCACACTTAACCGCTGACCACTGGGCTGGTCCCTTTGTGACAGTTTTTGACTCAGGTCTATTTGTCTGACGTAAGTATGCCTTCCTCCCCATTACCTGTTCTCTTTTTGGGATATCTTTTTTAATCCTTTCACTTTCAGCCTATGTGTATCCTTAAATCTAGGTGACATGTTGACCTCCATCTTTAGGTTTTCATGTTATTTCTCAGCTTATTCAGAGTCTGAGTAGGGTAGTGTGCTCTTTATTGTTTACCACTTTAGAGAATTCAACAGAATATTCTACTGAAGCTGAGACCTCTTTTCTCTCCCACCTCTGACCTTGAATGTCACTTATTACCCACCTCATTCACTTGGAACTTAGCATACAAGCTTTAAATGGTGAGCTTTCTTAAAGGAGGTCAATACGCTTGTCAAACAAGAATTCTGGTATGTGGCTCAGGTCAATAGGAATTATGTTAACTTGTTGGCTGTTAGCATCCCTGGGAAAATTTCTAAAGTGGACTTTAAACCTGACATTCAGATTCATTAGACACTGAAATAAAGATTTTAACAGAAGAAGAGTAGTCTGGTCTGTCTTAGAGTGAAACTTACTCAAGTGTAAGCTTTGGACGACCTGCATCAGGTTCATCCTCATTGAGTCACTGAGTACTCTCTCTCCCCAACTAAAGTGTAAACTTCTTATAGACGAAAACTATGGTTTATAGCTCTTGTTTTTTCCCCTAATACCTAATCATGCCTAGTATAGGAGTATAATCATGCCTTCTATGAACATGCATTAATTTATTTTAAACAACACAAGTATATGTGTGTTTCCATTTTTCTCTAGGAAATGAGGCTACATTCCACAAGATTCGAATATCAAGCTTTTAAATTTCTTGAGCCCCTAGATCTATAAATAGTTGGCATTACTGTCCTCCTGTACCACTCTAAGATGATCCTATAGAAGGATGCTCATTAATTGTCTTTTAGTACAAAGAAATAATAAGCAGAGAGAAAGAAATTGCTTCTCAAAAGAACTTCTTCCACCAAAGTAAAAACTAAAGGTCAAAAAGTCAAATTAATGTGGAATTTGAGACTATTATAAGTGATAAAGAACACTGACAAAAAATATCACAGCGCTGATTGCTATTATCATCTTTTCACTTTCCATTACAGTTGCTTATATTATTTTCATGGGAATTCAGTGAAGTTATCAAGGTTTTTATAATAGTCAAATTAAAAAAACAAAATCCCTTGAAATGCCAATACAAAGAAAAATGAGTCAGAACATGAAAAATGTTTTAGACAAGTTGACAACATATATTCTTTGCTCATTTCTCTTTTTGAGAGAAGTTCCATCTTATTCACACCCACATGTACGATACACTGAATAAAATCCAACGAATCACCCTATGGGGATAAAAAAGAAAAGACAAGCTTGTTCCAGAAAACTTTTCTTTATTATTCCTATTATCTCAGTGCATTTGGCTCATAAAAGCATTTTGAAATATCCTCTAAATATTTAACTTTAATTTTATAATGATTTGCTTATTTATGTCAATATAAATTTTAAAAACACTTGTAGAAATATTTTATTTTGACACTTGCTATTTGAGTATTCCTATCTATTTCCTCCCATTTTTCTTTTGTTTCCTATAATGATCTTTTAAGATAGACCACGCATATCCTTTACATACTCCCCATGCTCTACAGCCCCACACACATGCAAAACAGCTCTTTGGAACAGATTAACATGAATCTGATTGAATTTAGATGATTGTAGAATACATACTTCTTAAACCTTAACATTTTAAAAGTGCCTTTTGGAAGTAACCCCAGTTTGAGTCCAAGTTCCATTGATTTATAAAATGCATTTCAGATATGCCCAGGTCTGTCTAATAAAATGGTGAAGCTATATGACTGGGAGTCTATTTACATGATCAGCTGAAAAGAAATCAGGGAAGAGTCAGATACAATAGGTCAATCAAATAGAGTGTGGGATCTGAGGTATAGGTTCACACATATAGGGACAACTAATTTTCAAACAAAGATGAAAATCCAACCAGTGGATAAAGGATAGTCTTTGACAAATAGTGCTGGAAGCACATAGTGGATGGGTATTATGTATAGATAGCTATATGTAAAAGGATGAACTTTGACCCTTACCTCACACCATATAAATAATTGACTCAAAATAGACCAAAACATAAATCTATAAAACTTCCGTATGAAAACATGGGACAAAATCTTTGTAGAGTTTGGCCAAGCAAAGAGTTCTTAGAGATGACACCAAAAACAAGATCCGTAAAAGAAAAGAATTATAAACTAGGTAGGTTTCATCAAAATCAAAAGCATCTGCTCTTTGAAACACGTTATTAAGATAACGGAAGGAAAGCCGTAGATTGGAAGAAAATATTTGCAAATCATATATCTGAAAAGATTTGTGTCTATAACACACAAAGAACTCTCAAAATTCAGTAACTAAAACAGTGTGCAAAAATATTTGAAAAGAGATTTCGCCAAGGAGGCATATAGATAACAAATAAGCACATGAAGTTTCTCAACATCATCAGTTATTAGCAAAATGAAAATTAAAACTACTTTAGATACTACTACACACTTGTCAAATGGCTAAAATTAGAAAAGTCTAATCACACCACGTGTTGGTGAGGAAATAGAGGGAAAGGAGCTCCTGTACTCTGCCAGTGTGAAGGAAAATGGTACAATCACTGCAGAAAACAGTTTGGTATTTTCTATAAAAGTTAAGCATGAACCTACTATATGACCCAGCCCTTCTACTCTTAGTTATTTATCAAAGATATTTCCACACAAAGACTTGTACATGAATGTTCATAGCATCTTTATTTTTGATAGCTAGAAATTGTAACAACCCAAGCATCCACCAGCATGTGAATGAATAAACATACTGTGGTGCACTCACACAATGGAATACTACTCAGCAAAGCACGGGAATAGACTACTGATACACACAAAAACATGGATTAGTCTCAAAATAATTGTACTGAGTGAAAATGGCCAGAGAAATGAGTCCACACTGCATAAGTCAATTTATATAAATTACTAGAAAATGCAAACACAACTATAGTGACAGAAAGTGGAATAACTGTCACCTGGGGATCCGGAAGAGCAGGAAGAGGGAAAGGTGGAAGGGGTTATGAATGAGCATGAAGAAACTTTTGTGGGTGATCAATATGTTCATTTTCTTGATTGTGTTGAAGGTTTCATGGTATATGCATATTTCAGAACTTAAATTGTGTTCTTCAAGTATGTGCGGTTTATTGTAAGTCAATTATTTTTCAATAATGCCATTAAAAAGAGTCAAGAACAGAAGTTTGTCTCAACAAAAATATACCAAAGAACAGAAAGGTCATGTCCAGGAGTATGGCTGTCATTCGAATTTTCCTGTTGTTTATTTCCCTCAAAACATATATCCTGGTTCTTATGAGAGATGGGACTCTTAATAAAAGGAAATAAGGCAATATTCATTGATATCTCAGCAATAGTTTTCGATATCCCTCTAGCATGTCCCAGAAAAGGAGAAAATAAAATTTACCCCACATCTACCCAGAACATATATGGATTTGCTGCGTTTGAGGATCCCAGTCCCACTGTAGCCCATCAAAGGCTCCAGTACACGTCCCTGGTTGCAGTGATAGCCAAGGGCAACAGTGGCACCTGGTGATTAACAGTTTGCCTGTGGCTGCTGCTAACTGTGGTGAGATTCCTTCAAAGCTTCATGCACACGGAGACTGTGCAACCATACCCACGACAGGAGCGGAAGAAAATTGGAAGCTCCCTATGGAAACTGAGTCATTTTGTTGGTATCACTTTGGTACACATGACTTCAACACAGAAATTATCATTTTTCAAAGATAAATGCAGTTCTAATGATTGTAGGATACACATGCTTACATGACCCCTAAATTATTGCCATCAAATTTCTTGGATTTATGGAACTTCTCTGTGTTGATTAAAGACAAATCGTTAAGCACTAGGAGAAGGCCATGATGTATAAAATGCTTTCACATCTCATGGGAGAGTCTCTTAATTTTTTATGCTTAGTTGATATTTCCAGTGATTCCAAAAAGAGAGATAAATAAAAGCATCCTCATTCTCAAATAATTAGGAGATTAGGAACCATCCTGGTAATCCCAAACCTTGTATTTGAAATACGTCCAGATTTACGACTTTTGAAGTGTTATGTTTGCTCAACGGCTCTTTAAAAAAAAATTATTATTATTCTTTAATGTTCTTTGAATCACAACTCTCCTACAGGGGATGACGATGCCAAAACAGATAAGAACATCTATTTTCAAAGGGCTTTCTCCTTTAAGTTTAATGGTCTCCTGAAGTTTATGTAACTGAGTCTCAAGCTGCTGCGAAGGTTTGACAAGCACGTTTCTCAGCAGTTCTGGGATTTATGTGAGGTGGCTTTCAGTGAAGATAAAGCAAAGAAAATTTACTGAATTCCTAAATAACCAGTGATGCAGTTCTCATTAATATTCCTAGTGGTGATAAATACTCTTTCTTGCTGTTCTGCCTTAGCTTTCTGCATTTTTTTCTTCTTTAGGGGCTACTTGGCCAATTTAAAGACACACCAAGTTTGTTTGTAATCATTAGCATTTGGATTATCACTTTTCCTTTTTTTGACTTACCTTGACATATTTAAGGTTTGTGTATTTGGTAATATCAGACTACACCTTAAGGAAGAACGTGTAATTAAACTAAAGATAATTGTGTGCGCAACAAGCTTAGGCTGTTTAGACACCTGTTTCGAAGCACTTTATATATTTTTCTTATATATAGACTCGTCAAAGGTTTGCTAACGTGGTTAAACGTTTACTGAGTAGGATCCTCTGATGGCCTAAAACATTCGCCTGATAATCCTGATTTTCACGGGTAAGGAGAAGGTGCGTATAGGTCCAGCACCAAGCTAACACCACCTGCCCCCATGGAGCAGGGGAGGGCCTCTGAACTCTACTGCATGAAGCTAGTGTTGAACAGGCACGTGGAGAGTCACATAGATTCCATGCACGTGACTGGTGAGGCTAGGAGAGTTATGACTGCAAGGCACCCCTTCCTGGATGAAGCATGCCTTAATATTCAGTGACAGACATCAACTATCCTGACCTTCCACACTCCATTATCCCTCATTCATGGGCTTACGGTTAAGCGATTTGCCTGTGGATGGGCCCCAAATCCTCCAGAACTCTGCTGCCACAAAAAAAGGTCATATATTCAAGTGCTCCTGTCTCATAGAAAATAATATTTTAGATGAGAACAGCAAAAGAAATAGTTCACATAAACTCTGCAGCTAAGCCTATAAAATACGAGTAAGGAACTGCAAGATACTTCTTTAGGGAATATATGTTTTTGAACAGTTTCAAGATGTATCAACCCCTTCTTTCCCCAATTTGAATTATTTTCAGGCAAATGTCAAATTGTATGATAGCTTACAGATTCCATTTTTGAAATTACCCACAATTCCCTCCGCCTCCCTACCCTACCAGCCCCCTCACCCCCGATTGACACATTTTACGGAGCCCGAAAATTCTTGTCTGGTCTCTAATAACCTTCATGCAACAATAGCTACTTCTAAACTCCTCTTCCCAGGAGAGTTCTGGAGTATGTCGTTCTCGGTTTCTTTCTTGATTATTAGTGTTGTGACTTTATAATATGTCTCACCAACTCATGGGGAGGAGCCCAGACGAGCAGTAGTGAACCTGATTCTCTGGCTTCTTAGCTGGGTGAGTCACTCAATATCTCTAGAACCTAGTTTCCTCATCTGTACAATGGGACGGGGAATACCAGGCCTGCCCACCATAGGGGATCATTTTGAAGGTCAAGTGAAACAACGCACCTACAAATATTTTGACGATGGTTATGTGTTGTGTGACCACACTGTATCATTACTATCACTTTATTACTATTAGTCTTACTCCTGTTTTTACCACACAGCTAATAATAACACGGGGTGAGGTGCTGTCCAGAAAATACATTTATTATTTTCAGTGAGTCTGACCCGCTTTGCACAAGATATTACATTTCATATGTCTTATTTTCTGTCTGGGAGCCAGTTTCCACTTGAATTTTTATTTATTAATACCTATAAATAACTATGGAATAAAGCCTGATTAGAGAACAAAAGGGGAAAATAGCATTTAAATTGAAGGAGCAAAGAGACACAAAATCAAAAAGACGTATAAATTGCACAGACCTGCTGTGGGAATTATACATTTTTATTGTCTATTTATATCCGACAATGGTCCTGTATGAGATTAAGTCATTTGATATATGTATTGTGATCCCGACACTCAAAGGGATCAACTCAGCCTCTGTTCATCAGTAAGATAAGGTGCACACTGGGAGAATCCTTTGTGAGGTTCCATCTGTGAAAACCATAGCATGGCTCAAACCCTGTGTATACTCAAAATCTCGGTAACACGTTTTGTTAGAAGTAAACAGTTTCCTGGAAATTCTGTGTCTGAAATTTCTGAGCAGCTTGACACTCCTGTTTATCCCTGGAGGGCATTATTAGTCACTCTATTATTTAAAAAAATGCAGAGATAATACGTGTGTCTATATAGTAAGCATGCTGAGTAATAACCACGGGGACGGAATATTTTCACAGGCTGGAAAAGGGGTAGCTTTGCTTCCATGCAGTTCCACATTGGCCACACCTGTGGGCTTTTTGCTCTTCTGCCACTACAGCATCATATATGTGGCCTGGCGGGAAACTCCGCTTCCGCATTTAGCACTTGTTTTCCCAGCCACAGACGATGGGCCTCAGCAGGTGGATTTAATCCAGACAGACACAAAGCTAATGATCAAATAAGTCTGCGCCTGAGCTTATGCAGGAACGGTCAGCTGAGGAGCAGGCAGGGGAAGAGGTAACTAGCTTCAGAGTTAAACTGTGTCAGGGGCTCGAGTCAGCTGAGACCACAACTAGGCCTGCTGGAGGCCACTGCTCAGGCATGACAAGGAAGCAAGACCTTTCTCTAGGAATCAATTAGTGGTTTGTCCCTGTGAGAACCTGTGATTCAAAGCTCTGGGTATAACCATTCACCCGGTATCTGTAACTAATGCAGTGGATGTAGCTCAACGGACTATTTCCTTTCACATTGTTGGGCAAGAACATGATCTGAGGATCTGTTGTTTTTCTTGCAGAATTAAAAAAAATATTTCATAAAAAGTATTTGGCTTTAAAGAAAATGAAGGGGGCCGGCCCCGTGGCCGAGTGGTTAAGTCCTCGTGCTCTGCTTCAGAGGCCCAGGGTTCTGATCCTGGGCGCGGACATGGCACCGCTCATTAGGCCATGTTGAGGCGGCGTCCCACATTCCACAACTAGAAGGACCCACAACTAAAATATACAACTACGTACTGGGGGGATTTGGGGAGAAAAAAGCAGGAAAAAAAGAAAATGAAGGTAGTATTGCTTCCTCTGTATCATGACTTGCTTGAGAATCAAAGAATAACAATGTTTTCTGTATGCGACGCTGACATCTGCAAAGAGCCTCCCGGACTTCAACCCTCATCCCCGAATATACCACCCCCGGTCAGCCCAAAGCTCCACCGGTGCTCTCACACAGGAGCTTTCTCATTACCGCTCCCAGACACCCCATTCCATTATTAAAGAACGCCTTGTTATATTTATCACAGAGGTGGCTGATATTGCTGCCAATTGTTGAATTTCGGTTTCCTGTGGTTGATTTTCATGCATGAGGAACACACAGCAGCTGGGTGGGTGCCAGTGCTCCATCAATCTCTCCAGGCTGCCTCGACCTCAGGATATGGAAGGGTAGCGGATAAATTGGAAGATCAATGACTTGTCCGTCCTGCCGCACCAGCTGCTATTGAGAAATTAATATGAGGATCACTATAAATAAAAGATAAAAGATGATATGGCTTACGGTGTAAAATATTAAGGTGGACACAATGTGCCAGAGGAATCTAAACCAAAGGCTAAGCAAATTAACCCTGTAAGGGCCTTCCACCACCTTTCTAGAAGTCCAGTTTGAGAAAGAGAGATCATGCTGTGATGTGGTAAGGATCTCTTACTAGATAAAGAACGAGAGTCATGAACATTCATGAAATAGTGTTCCTTCTCTTTTCTGTGTCATAGAGTTTTAGGACTTGAAGAGATTGTACAACTTATGTAGGCCAGACATCCCATTTTACATGAGCAAACTGAGGACCAGATTGTTGAATGGTTCGCTCAAATATTTGCAGCTAGCTGGTGACAGAGCTGCTAATGGACCCCACTTCCAATATTCAATCCTTTTTTATCAAGCTACCTCCTATCACGGAGACTCTTAATAAAATTCTCGTTTTTGTGCTCTCCAGGGCTTTCCTTAGAAGAGTGTTAATTTGTAATCATGCCAGAAGCAGTAAAAGATGATGGTATTTCTTAATATGCACTTAAGACCGAAGAACTACATGCAGCCTGATAATAACGTTTGACAGATAGCATTTATAGAGCACCTGTGATTCTGAGGCATCACAGAGGACATTATCCATGTCTCTCCTGGGGATGAGGAAATGGAACAGACAATCACACTCAAAGAGATATGCGGAGCCTAAGAAGGAGTTTGGGAAGGAAAAGAAAAAACATACTGGTTGTATTAGAGAACTGGTTGTGGAGAAAATAAGGCCTTAAAGGGAGCAACTTGACCTCGAAATGGGAGCTGAAGTTGAACAGTCATGAGTTAATTTTGTTTGCATCACGTCTAAATTTGGCTGCTTTCTGTGGTGCACACGGATGCGTTAATCTGAATGGCCCAACCCAAAGGGACTCTGAACCCCTGGATTCCCCCTTTCAAGTTCCACTCTGCCCCTACTGGCCGCTCGCGACATGAGAAATGAGGCTGCTGCGGTTGCCAGACGGCTGAGTTCTGCGCATACCTTGATTTGCAATTCCTTTTGGCTGCTTCTCAAGACAACTAGATGGGATTTAGATTCCTTAAAACGCAATTATGAATCTATTGGTCTTGACTCTAGGTTCTACTCACAAATTCATTTGTACTTGGCAAGGAGCATTTAATTTCTCTTCTCCTACGTCACTTAAGCCTCTCTTCAGAGCCTCTCTTCACTCTCACCTGTTAATAATCAGAAGTCAGCTACGCGAAACATTCTATTCAGGCTCCGTCTCTTCTGAAGACAAATACACTTTTAAAAAAAACAGTGGGATGCTGATTTTATCTAAAGCCAGGGCACGTACTGGGTGACAAAGGCTGATTCTCTCTTAGCGGGTTAAAAAAATCCCCCATCTCAAACTTTTGCTTTTTCTCCTTAAAAAATGTCCCATTGGTGCTGTTTCTTAAGGGGCAAACAGTATGCATTACAAAAAGAGGGAGAAGAAAGATGAGTGATCAGTGCCGCTCTCCCTGAAGTACGAGCCTCAGGTGAGAAAAGAATATGAAGATCACTAAAAATAAAGGAGAAAAGATGATAAAGCTTTTGGAGTAAAATGTGAAGCCAGCCATGACGCGAGGGCTCCAGTTTAACCAAATTAACCCCCTGGGATAAACAGGGGCCTGGTTTATGTTGCATTTGAAAACTGAACTAGTATAAAAAAAAAAAAAAAAAGCTTATATATGAAAAGAGTCATCCAGGGGCTCAAAATGGAGAATTCAGTTTCTTTCTCTTAGACACCTGCACAGGACTTGGAAAACGCTCTCCCCTGGACCTCAGAATGCAGAGCCATCACTCAGCATTCTGCGAAGGTGCACCAACTTATCTTACTGGTTGATGTGGTAGCTGGAAGCTAGGTTTAGGGGACGGGGTTATTTTTCTGCATTTTAATCCACAAGCTTTGCTCAGAAAATATGCTTTCCATTAGGATGTACACAAATCATTTTTCTAATATACCATTCATTAGATTAATGTTAGGATTAGAGAACTCTGTGGAGCACATACGTGTCTTGGGCATTTTTCCAGAAATGCATTATGTAACACAAGGATTTCCAATTCATAATTGCACTGGTTTCAAAGTCTGAGATTCAGCAGAGACTCTAGAAACAGGCTAGCTGCAATGAATTTTTCACTCCCTTGCCTAACTAGGCTTCTCAATTGTGTCTCTTTTCCAGGAAATGAGATAAAAATAAAAATAACACCTTGGTCTACTCGAAGCAATTATTTTGATCTGTTGAGATAGATAGCCAGAGTTTCTCTCTCAGTCTGTTGGATGTAGACTCCTTTTCTTGCATGTTTTGACCTTCTCTCCAACCCTGAAGGAATATGGATGGGTTGGGTGACTCACATTCACTTTTGGAGTAGTGAGCTGAATTATTTAGCATAAGCAATGGGGTAAAGTGGAGGAGTACACGGGGAGAAATAGTTTTAAATTATATCTTTAGCTGGAGGAAAATTGGCCTACCTACGTGAGTAAATATGGTGTATGTGGTGATTCAAATCCTCAAAGATGTCTGTTTTAGCAATAAAGACCCGATCTGGACACAGTCCCTGGCATAGTCAGACATACACCTGCACGTTCACTATATCAAAAGAACCACAGAAGTGTGTTGAAAACTGCTTAAGTGAGAGACATAAACACAACTACAGATGAAAGGACAGGAATTCAAGGCTTGAAACGCTGGACGGCTGGCGAGGCAGTCAGCAGGGTTAGCTCCAGCCAATTTTCAATTGTGAGACACTAGGTTCACACTGCAGACAAGCTAGAATGTTTGTTCTCCTCTGCCCAATATTTTAGGGAGGACACTGAACACCCCTGTTAAATGTCCACAAGCGATTGCCAGAGAGGAGCCTTTGAGAACCATGGCTGCGATCTTTAATGGGGTTGTACCTTTGTCAAGAGTCTCACTCAGAATTTCCGGTGTAATTTCACTGGATGATATACTTTTTTTGGATGATATACATGTTAACTCACTGCAAGGAAAAATCCTTTCCATGTATAGTTGAAGACAGAGAGCAGCTGCTGTAACCTAACCTTTCAACTTGTTTTCATTCCTTGATTGTGGTAAAGACTGATCTTGCCTCGGGACCTTTGCACTTGCTGTTCCTGTTTTTCTGGAATATTATTTCCAGAAAATTTTTCCATGAATGACTCCTTTCTATTCTTTGGCACTCAATTCTTGAAGATCTGTTTTCTTGTTTACCTTTCTTATTCCTTCATCTAGGCCACCCTTGGAACAGTGTCTGACATATGCCGGTCACTCAAGGTCTGTTGATTGAGTTTGTAAAGAATATATGAGTAAATGAATGGATTTGGAATTATTTGAGGTCGCTCAATGATGGCTGGGGTTTGTGATTAAATTAAAATTGTAAGTTTTAGAATTGGAAGTAATCTTGTTCACTGTCATAGCCAGGGCAAAACTCTCCCTAGCCTGTGCCTGACTAACTGTATGTGAAGGACACTCACACTGGCACTCCCTTACCTGCCTTCGGACACATCACAGCCTTCTGTGGGAGTTTGTACAGCTATAATTAGAGAAAATGCTGACTTACCAGAATCTTCTTCTCCCAGCCCTCTCACCTTGTGTTCCTTATCCTAGTTCCTAGAGAATAGACAGGACAGCGTTCCTCTAAATTACATCCTCTAGGTTTGTATGCCTGCTTAGGACAAAATTAGCACAAGGCTATGGAAAAATTCACCTTGATCGTCTGCCACTTATTACATTTTTTGTTACTATTGAGAAATAATTTGTTTTAACGTTCCACGTTATATCTGAGGGAGTATAGAAATAAAAGTGATCTAGAGGTTAAGTCAGATTCAATCAGACAGATATTTTAACTTACCCTCTTTAATGGATTCGATGCTGCTGCTATGGGGAACTGAGCAGTGTAGTCACAGCATTACTGCCATTGCCTTAAAGTTCATTTATGGTGAAAGATTTTGTAACTCGCAAAGCCCTACCTGACGGGGAATGTGTCAACCACATCTTAGAGCTCTGAGTATTTCTCAAACAGGTGTGATACAAAACATCTCTCCCTTTTCTTTTTTTGGTATGTTCAACTAGTTAACAGAAAGCATAACTCGTATTCCTGAAATAATGATCATTTATTTGACACCCCTTGGAGTCCGAAAGGGCCAACATCTGTGTGTGACAGTGTAGCGTCACACAGATCCGGGATATTTGGGCCCCACTGAAAGCCCTATGGAGTCGTTGTCCCACATCTGTTCACCAGCGTGTATGAATGGGAGAGACTCAAAGCCCTGGGGTGTGGCTCAAGGTAAACCAAGACTCCTTTCACTTTTGCTGTGACAGACAGGTACGGAGGTATCAGACATCTGTAAACAGCATCCCAGGGCTTGGTAGACGTCTTAAGTGGGATGTAGAGAACATACAAATAAAAAGAAAAGCAACTCAGTGCTGCTGGGAAGCTTTTTCAAGGACAGCTAACAGAATAATAATAATAGTAACAACAGTAATAAGATCAAATTTAAAAGCCTTCAAAGGGCACGTAGTTCTAAGTGCTCCACACGTGTTAATTCTTCCCGCACTATAGCCGGGTAAGATAGGGGCAGTTATTACCCTTATTTTTCACATGAGGAAACGAGACACAGAGAGGTTAAGGAACAGTCCTGAGGTCCCATCCCTAATAAGTGGTGGAGCTGGGAAAAAGACTCAGGCCAACTAATTTCAGAGCCCACGCTCTTAACCAATAGGTTATACACTATAGCTAAGAGTTGTACATCTTGAAATCACTTTACAAATAACATTTTTACCCCTGACATGCACAGGGAATAACCAGGGAAATTGGCATTGTAGTTATTTTGATTTTTTTTTTTACCACCAATCTGTTAACTTTCTGCAGTTCAATATTCTTCCCCGACTTCTTAAAAATTCAACCTACAATCCAAAAAATAAGAGCTAAAGAAAGTAAGTTTCTGGAAATTTAGAGTGCTACTAAAAGAATATGGCTCTTGAGGATGTAAAAAACAAAGGAAAATACAAGAACCCCAAACCCTATGATTAAGCTTCACGTTCTTAGGTGAAGGGGCGTTTAACGCTTCATTAACACCTTGTCCACAGAGGCTTCACTCTACAGCAGCCAAGGGGTCTCTCCTTAATCGTTGACTCATTGTCTGATGCTAGGAGGGTCCTTCCCTCTTTGAGCCTCTAAGTTTCCATAAAATGAGGGAGTCAGAACACTGTTTGCTCTCACAATCCAGCTCTTGAGTTCTGTACACCTGTGAGTCTAGGTAAGTGCTGACTGTCTTCAATGTCACAGGTTACTTTTTCCTAACCAAGCTTCTTCTCCTAATTTTTATGGAATTTTTCATGCATAGTAGAAAAGAAAAGATATTACACAATGTGTCAGTTACACAAAGTGACTGACACACTAACTCTAACTTTCCATTCCTGTTTCACTGCCAATTCAGCAGAAAGCCTCCTGTAGAATTCTGAGGCAGACCGTGAAAACACACTGCAAGAGTTGTAGAGTCTTTCCCAGACTTGGTTGTCCTTGGTTTTCCACTGGAAGCACTATCTTAGACTGTCATCTACAAATCCATCAAAAAGAAGTTAAATAATAGGAACTCGTATCAAGGCTGTTGGAGAAAGAAATCCTTGAAATTTCTTACCTTGCTGTATGAAATTTCAGCCGTATACAAAATCAACATTAAAGATGTTGACGACATATTCCTGTGAATAGAAGGAAGAACAAAACACAAATAATACACAATTCTAACTTTATGTTCACGTACGTATACACATATGGTCTTGAAATGTATTCAGAGATATTAATTGGATTGAATTTGGGGGCAATAAGAGCATTATTTTTTTTCTCGTTGAGAACATTATTCTTTAAGAGACATCTTCAGACACACATATCTACCCTGCTGGCCCCTCATATATTTAACTGATTCTAATCACTTCCCCAATTCTTTTCCCAATATATTTCTCCATATAATTATTCTAGGACTAGTGATTTGGACAGGAGTTCTTCTCTATAGAAATAGCCATGTCATGACCCCAAAGTACTCAGACTTGTTTTTGGCACCTGGTGGCATCTGGTGGGGAAAGTGACCAGTTGTATGACAGGAGAGTTAAAAGGTGAAACTCAGAATCAGACTTATTCATGGTTCTCAGTTCCAAAGTCAAAGGGAAAGATGACAGTGAAAACCGTTGGAATAAAGGACCTCTCAGAGGAATCAGCATTAGAATATTCATTCATTACTGGGTGGCCTCAATTTACCAGTTATTTAGGTTATATAGTATGCCTGAGTAACTGCATCACTCTATGACAGGATCTGCCCAACCATAGCTTTATCTTTCTGGAATTAGTTATGATTACATGGAAATAATATGCATAGAGCATGGAAATTGTGAATCCACATCTCCCCCAAATTGGAGGCACTCATTAAGGTACAGGTTTAACCAAACCTGCAAATGATTTAATTCCATACTATACCAATTGAGACTACATCTTACCATTCTTGTTTGTTAAAGGAGATAACAAGGCTGACTTTGAGTAAAGTAATAGCAGAATATTTACAAAGTATCTTCAGGTTAAGTCTTGCCAACGATGCTCAGTGTTCACCCACAAAAAGCAAATCAACTCATTGAGTGTTGTGGAAAATACCTTCTCACTTTTTCAGTGCCACTAAAGGAATTTTAGCATTTGTTGGATATATTCCCTCTTAGAATGCCATTCTTACACTTAGTCAAAAGAGGACCTGTTATTCTAAATGCAACTCTTAGTATAAGCCTCGGAGTGAGTACCCAGTGTTTTTGGTGGTCTCACGGTTTAGGGTTCTCAGATTTGGGTTTAGACTTGCATCCCAAGCCTTGCAATCTGGGCTGGCTAAATGATTTCCTAGCAACCAAGAAAAACTGGTTCATCTGAATTTAAAGTACAGCTATATAAATGTGATGGTGCTCAATGAAGCAGACCAGCAGAGCAGCTAGGGCAATCATGGGCAAGCTACTTAACCTCTCTGTACCTCAGTTTCTTCATCTGAAACTGAGTTTTTTCATCAATGGTGATAAATAATGGTACCAACCTCACAGGGTTATTGTAAGGAATGAATGAGTTCATAAACTTTTTTAAAGGCTTAAAGCAATGCTTGGCTTATACTTTTTAAATGCTGGTAATTATTAGTAAAACAATGTCCCCATATTATTTATTAAATTATCTCAATAATTATGATAAGGGCCTGTTATTTCAGTAGTTCTACTTTTTGGTCCTATAGATTAGACTAACTCATCTGTTTTGAACATGAAACAAAGAGGAAAAACAATTTTTTTAACCTGGTCAAGGAACTCAAGTCACATAATTCAGAAATGTTTCTAACTAGCGGCATCTGCTTTGACTCTGTCATAGCCGGAGAAAGTTTATTGTTCCAGAAAGTGACAGCCTTTTATTTGTGTGCCATAAAGAAGAAGATAAATGCTGGATAAGATATATGCCCTTGAGCATAGTCATGCCACAAATAGTGGGAAATTATCCCTGCTGGGTTCAACCATTATGTTCCAGAGCCTGTCATTGCCTATTATCAGGAGCAGGAAGGCATTAGTAAGAACCATATGTGTTTGCCATTAGATTGATCAACAGCATTGATACTGTCAATCAACCTTTGAGAGCACGCTCCCCACGACAAGCCACTGTGCTCTGTTGAGCATGCCCGGAGGGAGTCCACCGTCAGTACTGTGGGAGCTAACCCCATTTATAAGTGTGTGTACAAATTGGAGGGTGAAATTAACAAATATTGACTAGGTTTGTGGCTGTGCAAACTAGGAACATAGTTAAATAATAGAAGTATGAAGAATCAGCAAATACTTATTTGGTATGAACCCAGTAAAGATGCTTCTTGGTAAGAAACAAAAAAGTTTGCCAAAAATGGAAGCCCAGAGTAGTGCTACTGTAGCCTAACCACAGAATAAAAACACATAAACACACATATGTGCTCACACACAGAGAACCGGAAGCTCTCTTCACACCAGTGCCCCAAAGTACTTTAATGGGTCTTCAAATTGAGCAGATAAAGTAGGGTGATAGATGCCCTGCCCTAGCTAGGTCAACCAAAGGAGCCTGGCTACTAACCGAATAAGAAAGGGATAGCTCTGATACCACGAGTCATTGAATGCTCAAAGGAGTCCTCAGAGGATGAGCAAATTAGTGGATAAAAAAATAAGCTAAATCTGTTACATTTTTGTTCCTTGTTTACTGTTACAGAAAACAGAAATAGAAATACAAAGCCACAGACTTCTCAAACCCTGGGAAGAACAGTCGTATTCTCCTTTCATTTAGGACTTTAGTTGCCCAAATCATTGAACTATCTGTGTTCACTGACTGTCCTACAGGACAGAAGGCGTTTCTGCTAATTAGTGAGAATATTTCTCCAAGCATCTCTGGACTGAAGTTTCAAGCTGGAAAACAGGAACTTCAGTTGTTTATGGAATAAAGTATTTTTTCTTTCTCTTTGAAATCAAGTTATTTGTAATATTTACCCAAAAAAACAACACACAAAAAATGTAATAACATCTGTTAAAAGAGATTTTTTTTTCTGGTGAAGAAATATGAAAAATGTGTTCTTAAAAAATTCTTTATCATAAGAATCTTATATGCTCAAGAAATGGAAATCTTTTACATGGACCTTGAAAAAGGTAATCAAGAGCCTGAAACAAGACACAAATATACACATATACACACAAATACTTCCCAAAAATTGGGAAGACAAGTGAGAAACCTCCCAGAATCCCCTTTTATAAGTAGGTAAACAAAACTCTCACTCATGAAAGAGGCCTATTGGGGGAAATACACCCTCACAAGGGCAGAGAAAACCCATGACAGACACCAGTTACATGAAATCTTGTACTTTATTTTAACAAATAAATAAATAAGTAGATAAGTAAGGAAGGAAAGAAAGAAAGAGAAAAAAATGAGAAAATCCAGGAAAACTGGATGAAAGCAACAAAATGTAGAAACAAAAACAGACTTCAGAGGAAACAGCAATAATTTAGGGAACCAAATATTATTAAGTCAAAATAAAGCAAAGTTCTTAATTAGAATTATCAGGAAATGATGGGAAAAAGTCTTACCGAGTAAGCAGAGACGTCAACTTATATATATATAATATGTATATGTATACATATATAAATTCATACATACATAAATATATATTTTAGTGAACATATATAGTATATATTTTGTGTAAACATACACTAAAATATTGAGAATGAATAATACAAGAAATGTAATATTGTTATGATAGATATTCCAGAAACAAAGAAAAGAGATAATGAGAGTGGTATATTAGTTTCCTATTGCTGAATTAAGTTATTTCAAACCTAATGACTTAAGGGGCCAGCCCCGTGGCTGAGTGGTTAAGTTCGTGTGCTCCACTTCTTGGCCCAGGGTTCCTCTGGTTCGGATCCTGGGCGTGAACATGGCACCACTCATTAGGCCATTCTGGGGTGGCATCCCACATAGCACAGCCAGAGGGACCTATAACTAGAATATACAACTATGTACTGGGAGGTTTTGGGGAGAAGAAGAAGAATGAGAAGGAGAAGGGGAAGGGGACGGGGAAGAGGAAGAAGAAAAAGAAGAAGAAGAAGAAGAAGAAGAAGAAGAAAGATTGGCAACAGGTGTTAGCCCAGGTGCCAAAAAACCCCAAAAATCTAATGACTTAAAACAACACAGATTTATTATTTTACAGTTCTGCATGTTGGAAGTCCAACGGTTGTCTCACTGGGCTAAAATCAAGGTGTTAGCAGGGTGCATTCCCTTTCAGAGGCTCTAGAAAAACATCCATTTCCTTGCCTTTTCCAGCTTCTGGAGACCGCTCTCATTCCTGGACTCATGGTCTCTTTCTTCATCTTTAAATCCAGCGATGGCAGGTTGAGTCTCCCTCATTGTATCCCTCTGGCTTTGCTTCTATTGTCACATCCTCTTCTCTGACTCTTCTGACTCTGTTTTAAGGACTCTCATGATTACATTGGGCCCACTTGTGTGATCCAAGACAATCCGATTTTAAGGTCAGCTGATCAGCAACCTTAATTGTATCCGCAACTTTCATTCCCCTTTGCCACATAACCTAACACGCTCACAGGACCTGGGGATTAGGCCTGGGTGTCTCTGAGAGGGAGGAGGGCTACGATTCAGCCTACTTACCATGGGTAGAAATAATCAAAGAAAGAGTTAAAAAAATCATTCAAAGCTAAAAGTAAACATGGTTCTTTAGTTTACAAAGTTGTATTAAGTGTAGAGAAGGTTTAAATGGTGAAAAATACTTACCAAAGCTTCATCCTGCTGGACATTGAGAAGATCAAAGGAAAACAGAAAAACTTAAAACTTTTTAGATGGAACAAAATAACGATTACATAGAAGGCAACAAAAAATCCTATTAAAATTGGATTTCTCCATAGTATCAGATGCTATAAGAAAATAAAACTATGCCACGAAATTTTGATGAAAAATAGTTTTGAATGTAAAATATACAAGTAGCAAAATTATAATTTAAATGTGAGAACAAAATAAACTTTTTTTGCTCATATAAGGATGTAAAAAAATTTACAATTCACTCAACTTAGATGGAAAGATTTATCAAATATTTGAGCAAAATAAAATGGGGGCCCAAGAAGGAGAATATTGTGATACATTAAAAAAAAGAAGTCAGATATAGTGGGTGCAGAAAACTCAAAAAGCCTCTATCCAAAATGAAGATGTGTTACTCTTTATTTATAGAACATTTCCCTTGAGCACCAATATTTCAGGGATGTAAGCTTATACTTTTTTTTCAGTTGGGTCTAACCACACTACTTGGTTGTGAAGGGAATAATATATGCTATATTATATATAATATACAATAAAATATAATTTTAATATATGATATATATCAAAATATAAAATATATATACTTATACATGTGTATAAATATAACATAAAATATATACTATGAAATATAGACACCTAGAGCTCATAGGGTACAATACCAGAGAGAAGAGAGTTACACAGAAAGAAAGACTTCTAGAGGTCCACAGAGGATCCCCTTTGAATTCTCGGCTGAGTACTGATAAGCACACACATGTGAGGAAACCACCAAAGGCAGGGAAAGAGCAACCTGAAAGACTGGAAGGAACATCCACCAACCAGAGTAAAAAACCTCATGGTTTAACATTCCAATTAAAAGGCAGAGATTTTCATATGGGATATGAAAGAAAGGGCCAATTATATGTGATGTAAAAGAAGCCACTTTAAGTATAAGGCACAGATAGTTTAAAAGTAAAATGATTGGGGAAAAATGTATACCCTGCTAATGTTAATCAGAAGAAAGCTGGAGTGGTTATATTAATATTAAGCAAAGTAAATTTCAGTGCAAAGTATGTTACCAGGGATAAAAAGGATTATTTCATAAAGGTAAAGTGGTCAATTCATCAAGAGAACAAAACAATCCTAAATGTTTATGCATCTAATATCAGAGTTTCAAAAGGAGAAGTAGATGAATCCATGAAAGCTATAAAACATTGTTTCCAAGAACTACCACTAATACACTTATCAAAATGTGTCTAATTAAAAATCCTATATGTGTATAAAAATGCTGGCCAGAAAGAAGCACTAAATAAATGGAGAGATATTCCATATTCATGGATAGGAACACTCAATATTGGCAAGATGTCACTTCTTCCCTGCTTAATCTACAGATTCAATGCAATCCCAATTAAAATCACAACAAGTTATTTTGTAGATATCAACAAACTGATTCTAAAGTTTATATAGAGAAGCAATAGATCCAGAATAGACAACACAATATTAAAGGAGAAGAACAATGTCAGAGAACTGACACTATGCAACTTCAAGACTTAATACAAAGTTATGTATCATGAGAGTATGGCATTGGTGAAAGAATAGACACGTCAACAGATCAGAATAGAGAGCCTAGAAACAGACCCACATGAACATAGTTAACTGATCTCTGACAAAAGAGCAAAGGCAATACAATGGAGCAAAGATAGTCTCTTCAAAAAATGGTGCTGGAAAAACAACGACAATATGCAAAAAAGTGAACCTAGACATAGACTTTGTACCCTTCACAAAAATTAACTCAAAATGGATTACAGACATAAATGTAAAATGCAAAATTAAAAATTTCTAGAAAACAACATAAGAGAAAATCTAGATTATCCAGGGCATGGTGATGGCTTTGAAGATACTACACCATGAGGCCAGGCCCAGTGGCCTAGTGGCTAAGTTCGTTGCACTCCACTTTGGTGACTTGGGTTCAGTTCCCGGGCACAGACCTACACTGCTTTGTTAGTGGCCACACTGTGCTGGCAGCCCACATACTAAAAAATAGAGGAAGATTGGCATGGATGTTAGCTCAGGGTGAAGCTTCCTCAGGGAAAAAAAAAAAGATACTACACCAAATGCACAATCCATAAAATAAAGAATTGATGAACTGGACATCATTAGAATTAAAAACTTCTGCTCTATTAAAGACACTGTCAAGAGAATAAGAAAACAAACTACAGACTAAGAGAAAATATTTGCAAAAGACATCTCTGATAAAGGACTATTACACAAAATATACAAAGAACTCACAAAAAAATGAGCAACATGGTTAAAAAGTGGGCAAAAGGCCTGAACAGACACCTCACCAAAGAACATGTACAGGTGGCAAATAAGCATGTGAAAAGAGGTTCCATATCATATGTCAACAGGGAAATGCAAATTAAAACAACGAGGTACCACTACACGCCTATTAGATTGGCCAAAATTCAGAACACTGACAGCACCAAATGCTAGTGTGGATGTGGAGCAACAGGAACTCTCATACTTTGCGGGTGGGAATATAAAATGGTACAGACACATTGGAAGACAGTTTGACAGTTCCTTACAAAACTAGACATACTCTAACCACATGATCCAGCAATTGTGCTCCTTAGTATTTACCCAAATGGGTTGAAGAATTATGTCCACACAAAAACACGCACATGGATGTTTATAGCAGCTTTATTCATAATTGACGAAACTTAAGCGCTACCAAGATGTCCTTTAGCAGGTGAAAGGATAAATAAACTGTGGTACATCCAGACAATGAAATATTATTCAGCACTAAAAAGAAATGAGCTATCAAGCTATGAAAAGGTGTGGAAGAACCTTAAATCCAAATTATTAAGTGAAAGAAGCCAATCTGAAAAGAATATGTAATGTGTGACTCCAACTATATGACATTTGGGAAAAGGCAAAACTGTGGAGATAGCACAAAGATCAGCTGTTGCCAAGGGTGGAGTAGAGAGAGGGGATGACTGTGAAAAGATCAGAGGTTGCCATGCGTTAGGGGTTAAGGGAGAGATAAATAGGTAAGCACAGGAAATTTTTAGGGCAGTGAAACTACTCTGTATGATACTATAATATGGATACGTGTCATTATACGTTTGTGAAACCCACAGCTGGACAAAACCAAGAGTGAACCCTGATAGAAACTATGGATTTGGAATGATAATGATGTTTTAGGTAATAATAATAATTGTAGATTCATCATTTGAAACAAATGTACCACTCTGGTGGGGGATGTTGATAATGGGCGAGACTATGCATGTGTAGGGATGGGGGTATATGGGAAACATCTATACCCTCCATTCAATTTTAATATGAAATTAGAAGTGCTCTGAAAGTAACATATATTAAAAAAAAGAAAAGGAAATACAGAAAGAATATTAATCAAGCTCAATTTAAGAACACAAAACTTATGCTAATAAAAAGATACTGTTCACTTACATAAACTTAAAATCATTCATATATATATGTGTATATATATCCATAATCCATAATTATTAGATATAATGTTAAGATACTTACTGAGGGAATATACAGAGCTAAAAATTATTACTACATACAGAAAGGATGCAAAGGAAATTTGTATGTCAACACTGTGTAGGAATTCTGTGATATTATTTCTCAACACCCTTAATTTATCCACAGAACTAGAACTACCAGCTCTTTTTCTGGGAAAACTCTCTCCACTTGACTTCCAGAATACCAAACACTTCTAGGATTCCTCCCAATTTTCTGGCCTCTTCGTCTCCATTGCTATTCCCTACTCATCTCCTCAAACTCTAAATGTTTGATTGTTCCTGGCTCTCTTCTTAGATTTCATCCTTTTCTTTCCACACTTACTCTCTCTTTTTTTTTTTTTTTTGAGGAAGATTAGCCCTGAGCTAACATCTGCCGCCAATCCTCCTCTTTTGCTAAAGAAGACCGGCCCTGAGCTAACATCCATGCCCATCTTCCTCTATTTTATATGTAGGACACCTGTCACAGCATGGCTTGTGAAGCGGTCCATAGGTCCAGACCCGGGATTTAAACTGGTGAACCCCGGGCTGCTGAAGTGGAACATGCGAACTTAACTGCTGCAGCCACACTTACTCTCTTGATGAACTCATCCAATCTCATGGTTTAGAATATTATTAACAGTAATGACTCTCAACTTTTTATCTCTTGCCCAGACCTTGCCGAACACGAGTCTCATATATCCAACTAATTACTTGACATCTCTATTTTGTCATTTAATAGACATCCCAAACTTATTTTACCCTCCAAACGAATACACACATAGTCACACATGCTCTTTCCAAAGAAGAAAAGGGCGGCTCCCTTCTACCAGGTGTACAGTTACAAAATGTTGTGGTTCATCTCCAACTTTTTTCGTTCTCTCTCCTTTCATGTACAATACGTCAGCAAAATGTGTCAGCTCGGTCTTTGAGGTGTAACCAAAATTTGACAACTTTTTACTACTTCTACCATTACCACCCATAATTAAGCTTTCATTGTCTCCCACCTTGATCATTATCGCCTCTGATATCTGTTCTCAACACAGTGGCCTGGGAAGCTTTTGAGAATATAATCAGATAAATTGCGTGACTTCAGTGTTTTCCCCTCTCACTCAAAGTTAAAGCTGAAATTCTTACAACACTGTGCAAGGTCCTACACAATTATCCTCCATGTTGTATACTTGACCTCATCTCCTCTACCTCTACTCCTCGCTCACTTTGTTCTAGACACTGTGGCTTCCTTGATCTTTGATGTTCCGAAAATATAGTAGGCAGACATTTCCACTTGCTCTTCCCTTTGCCTGTATTGTTGTTCTTTTCGGTATCTACATAACTCATTCACTCACTTGTTTAGGTCTTTTCTCAAATGTCAACTTCTCAGTCATGAGATCCTGCTTGGTCTTCCTATGTAACTTGCAACCCCACTAACACTTGCTGCTTTCTTAGAAGCCTCTCCTCTGCTGTAGAATGTGTTGAATGAATGAATGGAGTAAACTATTTCTGACTTCAAAAATAAAACACCAACTGCAAACAGTTGTTGAGAGATGAGATCACTGAGATATAAATAAAAGAATTATAAGTTCAGGCCTTACCATTCACCATCCATCCCCTCAGGGTTCTGTGGTGTATCTATGAATAAAGAGCACAATCAGATAGGACTAATTAATATCTTACATTTGTAGCAAATTGAATCCAAAAAAGTATAAAAAGAATTGTACATCACAACTAAGTGGGACTTATCTCAGCTATGCAAGGCTGGTACGACCTTCAAAAAAGTAATTAATGTAATCCATCACATCAACAGATTAAAAAATAAAAATCACATGATCATATCAATGCATGCAGGAAAAGAATCTAACAAAATGCAACATTCACTCTTGATAAAAACTGTCAGCAAATTAGGAATAGGGGAGAACTTTCTTAACTTGATAAAAACTGTCTACAAAAACTCTATAGGTAACCTCATACCTAATAGGGAGAAACTTAAAGCTTTCCCGCTAAGATTAGGAACAAGACAAGGATCTCTTCCGTTATCATTTCTTTTCAACACTATACTGGAAGTCCTTGCTAGTGCAATAAGACAAGAAAAGGAAATAATAAGTATACAGATTGTGAAAGAAGACATAAAGATTTCTTTGTTTACAGATGACATGATTGTCTATGTAGAAAATCTTAAAGAACTGACCAAAAAACTCCCGGAACTAATAAGTAATTATAGCAAGGTTGCAGGATCCAAGGTTAATGTACAAAAGGCAAATGCTTTCTCATATACCAACAATGAGCAAGTGAAATTTGAAATAAAAACACAACACCATTTACACTAGCACCAGCAAAAATGAAATACTTCAGTATAAATCTGATAAAACATATACAAGATCTGTAGGAGGAAAACTACCAAACTCTGATGAACAAAATAAAAAAATAACTAAACAAACGGAAAGATAGTCCATATTCATGAATAGGAAGACTCAATATTGTCAAAATTTCAGTTCTTTCCTACTTAATCTATAGAAATTTAATACAATCTCAATCAAAATCCCAACAAGTTATTTTATGGATATCCGCAAACCGATTCTAAAATTTATATGGAGAGGTAAAAGACACAGAACGGGCATCATACTTTTGAAGGAGAAGAACAAAAGTGTAGGAATGACACTACCTGACTTCAAGACTTACTATAAAGTTGCAGTAATCAAGACAGTGTGGTGTTGAGGAAAGAATAAATATACCAGTGGAACAGAATAAAGAGTCTAGAGATAGAACCACATAAATACAGTCAACTGATCTTTGACAGAGGAACAAAAGAAATACAATGGAGCAAAGATAGCCTTTTCAAGAAATGGTGCTAGAACAACTCGATGTGTATGTGCAAAAAAACTGAATCTAGACACAGACTTTACAGCATTCACAAAAATTAACTCAAAATGGATCCCAGAGCTAAATGTAGAATGCAAAACTATAAAGCTCCTAGAATATAACATAAGAGAAAACCTAGATGACCTTGAGTATGGCAATGACTTTTTAGACACCAAAGCCACAATCCATGAAAAAAAGAATTGATAAACTACACTTCATTAAAATTGAAAATTCTGCTGTGTGAAAATCACTGTCAACAGAATGAAAAGTCAAGCCACAGATTGGGAGAAAATGTTTTCTAAAGACACATCCCTTTGCTGGGTTGGAGTGGCGCCTTTCAAGCTCCTTACATGTGGAACTGATGTAATTTATTTTGATTATGTAGTATGAGGTACAGAGCTAACTTTATTATCTTTTAAATGGGTATACAGTTTTATTAATATCAATTTTAATGATTGTTTTTAATCTTTAGATTATAATTTCACTTTATCGTGATCAAACTTCTCAGACATACTTAGAACTATTTGTGGGTATTCTTTCCTGTTTAATTTATATACCTGTTCATTCAGGTGTTAATACCATAATGTTTGAATTGTAGTAGGTTTATAGTAAATTTTATAGCTGCCTATGAGAAAACATAGGCAGGATCCAATATTAATACACAAAAACTGATCTTCTAATAAGATTTATTATATTGTCGATTCAGATTCTTTACTATTCATGCAATATAAACTCAGAGCTGATATATGTTAAAAATTGAACTAAATAGCCAACATTTTTTAGTTTTCATTTATGTTGCTAGATTTAAAATATGAGAGAGTAATAGAATGCAACATTTTTAAAAACTACTAATGACTCACATTTTTCTACCTCTAATTAAAACAAAACACCCTGTGGAATACCTTTGCATCATTTACCAGGTTTCATTAATTCTGGCTACTGAAGTTAATTTAAATTCACTCCCATAAAATGAGAGCTCAGTCTCAGCTTTTTTTTTTCTTCTGTTAGCATACTCAGTGAGACATACGAAGAGTCATCTGCTGGGCGGTAAACAGTAAACAGTCTTGTCTATTGCAAATAATCTCAGCCAATAAATGTTATTTATGCTCCACTTAGGAATAAAGATGTTAATCTGAGATCACAAAAGGATCTTTTTGTTAAAGCTAAAAGCAATTCTGCTTTGATTAATTGCATATGCAAATATTACCCAATTTCTTTCACCTTCTGTGACAGTTGTACAGAAAGAAAACTAAACACAAGAGGGCAAGTCAAATCCACTACAAATGAAACTGCGCTATCGCCCCTGTGTTGTCAGTGATGTCTATGCTCAAATCCTCATTCTATTCTCTCCTCCTACACAGAATTTTAAGCTACCCAAGACACAGTGAGAACAACTGACTTAGAAGACTTGAAGCTTTGCTAATTTAGGAAAATTCCTTGATTGCTATACTGAGCCTCAGTTTCCACATTCGTAAAAGCGTGAAAATAGCTATTAACCTGGCTTGTGTGTGGATTAAAAAAACGGATACGTATGGGAATACCTATCGTTCTCATTGGATATTTCTAAAATGTGGACTAAAATTTAAGTAGATGAATACAAAACGAAGATAACTGAAAAGGCCTCTCATCATTTCGTTACCCAGATAAGCCCTGGTGGTCCGCTGAAATGAGAAGGAGCTTCTCTCCTTGAGTAGTTTTCTTCTTCCTGGTTTCCAAACTCTCCTTCCCTTAATCTGCTTGTGGAAGTAGGGGGTGATGTTTCAGGAAATTTTATTCAAATTCTGTATGCCTTGATTTTACGAAAGAAGAACAGTGGCTGTGCTGAGCTTTGCCAGGTCAGGTAGAGTTTTGAAGCACTCTCCCTCTCTTCCCGTCAGCCCCCATCATTAATATGATATAAGCCTTTCTTTGGTTTGACCGTGGTCACTGTGTTTGCTGGATTTCTACAATGTATTTTTAGTGTTTATTTGTTTAGATTGAGAGGATTGGGAGCTGTATTTTCAAAAGTTTATTCCTTCATTTTGGAAGGTCTTTTAAATCATAATATGGCATGCAAGATAGTTAACAGACTCTGGACTCCTTTTCTTTTTTCCTTTTATCCTCAGATTCTGGACCAACAATGGCTAAGAATGATAGAAATTCAGACCCAAATGTCTTTCCCATGTAAAATACAGAGACTATGGGCAAAAATGCAATTTGGGAAATACTTCTGCTCCTCCTCCTCTCCTTTCTTTCTTTCTTTCTTTTTTTTTTTTTTTTTGTCAGTTACCTCAGTTCTTTACTTCACTTTGTGTTGCCAGCATGGCTTCAGAAAGACTCTAATTTGATGGACTACACAGTGTTGGAGTAGTGGATTGCTAGGAAGGACCAAGATCTAGACGACCTTAAATAGAGGCTACTTGGAATTGTATTCAAGAGAGATGGTCCAGCCAGTTAATCTTCTCACTGACGTTGTGAAATGAGTTCCCTATTTCTAAGGAAATGGACCTATGTTCAACTGAAATAGAAGATGAAGATTTATCCCAGAGCATCTATATGTGTGTGTGTGTGTGTGTGTATTTTAATGCCTAATGGGAATATCTTGGGTGACCTCCTACTTTCATGTTTTTTCTTTAATCTTATTTATAAAGTTGTGACCATTTTTTAATGCAAAAGAGGAGAACCTAAAAATTAAAAAGACATTCTAGTAGTCTAAGGTTCAGGTTGACTTGGCATGGAAAATTACCAAATGGTAAAACTGTAATGATGGTACACTTGGCTATTGTAGCACTTTCCATTTGGATTTCTCTTACTTGAAATTATAAGATGCTATATGACTCAGAAGAAACACTGATGATTAGTAACATTCTGCTTTCTACTTATATAGCCCATTGGAGACAATTTTTTATTAATTATTTGAAAGTCATAGCTTCCTATGACTACATGATCTAATTTTTGAACAAGTAGAGTTGCAACGTAAAGCTGTGACTCAAAATAGAAAAGGAAATTTGAAAAGACTTATTTCTTCTGGCTCCCAAACCAAGTGTTTGTCAGTAAAAGAAGTCGCTTTTAAGTCCGATGAGTAGTCAGTAATATAATTTTTTAAAGATGGGAAGCTGAAAGACACTATTGCCAAACAAAGCATCTGCAGTGTTAACATCTATATTCGAGCATCTTTCATTTCCCCAAGGGGTGCAAGTGATAAGAAGAAGTAAGGCAGAGAAATCCACATGAATAAAGCTTTTCAGAATGGATGGAACAGAAAGCATTCCCAGAGGCAGGTCAAGTTCAACCCAAGAACAACTCTCTCAGTGCTTTCACAACTAGTTAAAATACAAGACCAATAATACCTCAGCTCTCAAATCAGTGCTGAAATCCAGCAGAAGGTTGTTAATATTGATATGGTTAATATACATCAAACAGGATTCCTTTAATTTTCTGAATCGAAAAATTCTCCACTGTGTTGACATTTTCTTACTGAACTCCCAGGATTGTTTGGTTTCAAAGGCTGTTGGGCTCAAGACGCATTTTGTTTTAAATAATCCTTCATAAAAAATTCAGCTTTCAGTCTAATATGATTGAAACTCAGCTTGAATGTGTTTTATAATGCATTGAACTGGAAAGACTATGGGCATTGAATTATTCAAAACATAGTAGGCAAAGGAGTGATATGTGTTTTCATGTGGGGAGGGGGTGATCAAAGAAATCAGTGAGACTTGATATGTCTTGTTATCTCATTTTATTTACCTTTTAGAATTCCTCCAAATATTAGAGGAAAGAAATCAATATCAATTTTCACCTCTGTCACGTTCCACACTTCAATTATTAATGAATGTCAAATTTGACCACAGTTCTCTGTACCACCTGCTCTGCAATAATATTTCTGAGCCTTTATTAAAAATGTAAAATTGTCATTGAATTTCCAAATATGATTCTCCAGTGGCTAATTCGGCTTGTTTTATTAATAAGCGGGTTCTGATGAGTAATACTAATTTAATACGCCTGCATGTAAGATTAAACTATAAATTATTCCTGCTGAAGGTGATGAGGCATGACTGCCGTGTGGTTGTTGGGCAGTAACCTTCCTGAATTAACCCTGCAGGAACACAATTCTTGGAAGAAACCATGATTTCATCTTGTAGCAAACCTGATATCATGTTGCATGTGTCCTTTAGCAGAAGAACGTGCACAAACACACAAACACATAGCCATGGGGGAAAAACACACGTGTACACTGGACACACTTACGTAAATTTCCAAAGAAAATTCTCCAGAAAGAAAAGACTTTACTAATGATTTGGTTTTTTTCTTTTTAAGATTTTATTTTTTCCCTTTTTCTCCCCCAAGTCCCCCGGTACATAGTTGCATATTCTTCGTTGTGGGTCCTTCTAGTTGTGGCATGTGGGACGCCGCCTCAGCGTGGTTTGATGAGCAGTGCCATGTCCGTGCCCAGGATTCGAACCAACGAAACACTGGGCTGCCTGCAGTGGAGCGTGCGAACTTAACCACTCAGCCACGGGGCCCGCCCATGATTTGGTTTTTTATAGTTTATTAATTTTAGCCATACTAAAACACTTCATGAAATCACATACCGTTTTGTTGTTCATGCAATCCTTTCCTTTTAAGATGCTGAATACAAATTGAAACAGTTGTTGGAGTCCTGGGCCAGGAAAGAGCTTTAAGTTACAAAGAACCTGGTGATTGGAGGTCAAAGCTGAGTCAAACTACTTCTCTGCTCCACAGACCATAAGAATATCAGTGTGTACCCACTTAAGGATAGAAGGTTCCTATCATGAAACTAGCTATCTTTTATTTATATTAAAAGGAGAGACAGTGGGAGGCTGTAGCTTGGTGAGTATATGAGAGACTTTGTCTGCTTTCTACAATAAGCCACAAACAACACACGAAATAGCCTCAGGCCTTTTGTCTTTTGTACCAAGCTCTTTTCTATATTGCTCTTGATCAATTACACTGAAATCAACAAGAGTTGCTTGAACATTTGACAGTTGCGTTCCTCACTCCCTAAAGCGTTTTTGAGGGTTACTGAGATAAAACTAATTCAAAAAAGGCTCCCTCCAAATTTTTTCAAGGTGGCATCGACAAAGTTAACTTAGAGGAAAAAACTTCTGCTTTGATTTCCTGGCCTGCCCATCTAAGCCCAGGCAAGCATAAACCTTCATAGCAAGATCTAAGTTTGAGAATCTGGTTTCCATGGTCTTATATAAAAAGTAAACGGAGACTTTACTTCCCTATAATCCTTTTCCAAATAGTAAATATAGCTCATTATCCATAAGGGATGAGGAAAATTAGGATCTTCAAATCTTTAACATTTTATCAATTGCTTAGCAAATTTTTGTTGAATAGATGAATTATTTACATATATATAAATTGGTATTTATATATATTTATATATACTATAAATACTACTATATATGCTATATATATATATATATATATATAAAGCTACTATTCAGAGTGTTAAAACTTTTGCATTTCCTTTACCTACCACAACTCAACAGTGGCTTGATCTCTAAACATAATAAAGCATCAGGGCACAGCAGAATCATAATACATATTTGATTTGATATTAGAATGAATCCATTGTTCAGGTGTAAAGGGTAAGACCTTCATTTTTCCTCTTCTTCCTTGCATCCAATTATTGCATCCTGGACAGAGGGGTTTTCTTTGATTTTAATCTAAACGTTCACTTTTGTTAACGTGGAAATTGATGACCTCAGTAGACAGAACCAAGCACTGTTTTTACTCAGCTGAATTCATGTTTCCAGTGATGATTCAAGGTTTAATAGAAATTAAATTTCTATTAAACCTTGAAATTCCTTTGCCACTCCAAAATCTGAAAATGATAAGCTTCTCACCAAAGTTTTATGACAGCCCATTACCTATTCTGTGGAAAGAAAATTCAAAATACCATGCTTCTCTAATGTCTACTTTGATTTATTAATCAAAGGACAACTACTGAGTTAAGACAGTGACTTATCATTGCTGAGAAAAACTACTAATGGTGAAACTTAATGTAGCCGTGTTGTACTGACTGTTGGGAGTTTAGTTTTAGAGAATTTTGTGAATGCACCAAGGAGGGACGACCCAGGGGTATCTTATTCCTGCAGGCCCACAATAAATATTTGCTCAATGGAAAAAAAAAAAAGCAAATGAAGATATAATATAGGAGAGACACTTGACAGACGATTGACATTACTGAGTGATAGCAATGTCCAAACTCATCAGTGATCAAACACTGTGAAGTATCCTCCTAAGGATAAATTTATTGCAAATAAGAAGCGAAAATTCAAAATGGGCAGGCTTCCAGTTTCAGTTCTAACATGCAAAACTTGGAAGTTGTCACTTTGTTCTTACAAGATAAACCTGGACAAATTGAAAACCAATGACTTTTCTCAGACCCATCAGAGAACTGAAGTTGCAAGGTAAACTGCCAGCCCAGAATCTGGGGACACAGATGAATCCAGAGTCACAGCTGAGATCTGCTTGCCTAGAGCATTAGTGGCTAGAGGTGTGACTGGTAGGAACACTTAAATGGTAATTTGGAGAAAGCGCTGGAGGTTTGAGTGTGGACTACCATGAAAGCAGGAAGGTCTCAGTGGCTGCGGTCTTAGGCGCCCCCACACTTCTGAAAGCTTCATCTCCAGGAATCCCACCATGTTCTCTCAGTGAATGAAGATCAGAGGAGATCCCCTTAAGGCTCTAGCAGCAGAGGGGAAGATTAACCATCATGAAACATACCTGCAGGTTTTTCCGTAACAAAGGCCCACTCTTCAGGAGAAAAACTTTGTCAGGGCTTCAGTACACCTAGGACAAAGGCCTTCCATCCATCTGTCTCACTTAAGGAGACAGGCTTGTGATCAAGAGGAGTCAGAGTTTTAAGGAAATAGAAACACTGCAGCCAGAGTAGAAAGCAAGGGGTGAAGGGTTAGGGGAAACAAAAAAAGCTTATACCACTGGAAATACACTTGTGAAGGTCACAGCCTGGAGACACAGACCCCATGAAAGACTGAGATTTAATCATAAGTTTATGGAACACTCCATCTCCCTTATACCTTAACACCACACTAACAGGCTCCGGTATAACAACAAAGATGTCAGCTGAAAGAGCTCTCCCACTCACTCTCTCTGAGGAAGAGCACCTAGGGAAGCCCAAGGTCTGTAACCGGGAGATAAAACCAAGGACACTAATGCTGAAGCATCTGGCAACTGCAGCTGCAGAAAATGTTAAACACAGCCCAACTTCAAGCCAGATGAGCATAAATTCTCACAATAAATGCCCGTTTTACCTTAGCTCCTGTTACTTGATACAGCATGTCCAGCTTTCAATAAATAATTGCAAGTCATGCCAAAAGGCGAGAAAAAATACAGCACGAGGAGATGAAGCAAGTGTAGAAACAGAGTCAGGTATGACACCAATATTGGAATTATCAGATAGGGAATTTAAAATTACTATGATTAATGTGCAAAGAGTTCTAAGGGAAGAAGTAGACAATATTTAAGAAGAGATGAGTGATGTAAAGTGAGAGAAGGAAACTCTAAGAAAGAATCCAAGGAAATGCTAGAAATTAAAAACGCTGTGACAGAAATGCAGAATACTTTTGATGGGCTCATTGTTAGACTTGACACAGCTAAGGAAAGAATCAGTGAGTCTGAAGACATGTCAAGGGAAACTTCCCAAACTGAAATATAACTGTAATATACCCATTATTGGAATACCAGAAGGAAAAGAAAGAGAGAAGCAGAAGAAATACTTGAAGCAATAATGGCTGAAATTTTTCCAAATTTAGTGAAAGACACCAAACCGTAGATGCAGGATGCTCAGACAACATCAAGCAGGATAAACACAAAAAAGAAAAAAAGAAAACCCTACACACCTAGTCATATCTTATTTAAACTGTTGAAAATTAAAGACAAAGAAACAATCTTAAAAGAAGCCAGAGGGAAAATAAAACACTTTGTTTACATAGTGTAGGGGAGGAACAGCTGTCTTCCCTCTACTCATCTTGGGTTCATTGTCTGGCACCTGCACAATAGATTGACAAAAGACAGATTAACAAGAGAAAAACAAACAAGTTTATTAACATGTGCATTGTGCATACACATGGAAGTGCTCAGTGATTAGTAACTCAGAGGGATGGTTAGAACTTGGGCTTATAAGACATCTTAACAAAAGAACAATAAATTTTTAGGGAAGTGATGAGACAGGAGAAAGACTGAGTTTCTAGGGTGGCACGTTGTGAGAAGGTAAATCTATGGGGAAACTAATGGAAGATATGGGCTAATCAGTAAAGTTTGTTATGTAAATTCCTCTGGTTTAGTCTCCGGGTCTAGAGTTGTCTCTGGTGATTAATTTCTGCCATTCCCAGTAGAGAGGGGAAGGGGGACATCTTTACAAATTTACCTCCTGCTTTTACGCAAATAGGGGGAGGGCAGAGAGCTTTTCTTGTATCTTCTCAGTTACCTTCAGTTCCAAATAATCCTTATGACAAAGCGGCATAATTCGGGGTGGCGTATTCTGCTACCCTTCAAAAGCAAAAAGGAGAAGAGTTACAGGGCACTTCTTGCCAAAAACCTTGCAAACGAGAACTGAATGGAATGAAATATTTAAAGAGTTGAAAGAAAAAACCCCAGCACCTTTGAATTCTATATCCAGAGAAATTATCCTTCAAAAATAAAGGCGAGATAAAGACTTTCTCAAATGAAAATTTTGAGAGCATCCATCACCCAGCAGACTTGCCCTGCAAGAAATGTTAAAAGAAATTCTTCTGAGAGAACATAAAGCAGATCAACATAAAGCAAGAAGAACATTGGAGAAGAAATAAATGAAGATAAAGTCTGTTCTTTTTCTTGCTCTTAATTGATCTAAAAGATAACTGTTCAAAGTAATAACAAGAATGCATCGGATGATAAGAAGGATTAAGGTACTCTGTTATAAGTTACCTCACTGTACTTGAAGCATGATAGTGTTATCTGAATGTGGGCTTAGATTAGTTTAAAAGGTAAATGCAAACTCCAGGGGAACTACTAAAATTTTTTAAAGAAGTATAATTGGTACACTAAAAGAGGAGATAAAGTGGAATTGTCAAAAATGGTCAGAGAAAGCTTGGAAAAAGAGAGAAAAATTCAATTGTATGAAAAACGATTGGACAAATGAAATTGTTTTAATAAGAACAAAACCAAGTTGAATAGAGAAGATGCAGAATTAGAGGTCAAAGAATGCATTTCCTTTTTTATATATTTTTTTGAGACTCAGGTTATATAATATATTCCTCTTTTTTTCTTCCCTTGCCTCACAGGATGGGGTATAAGACTCAATCATCTGCAAAATAATTTGTGATCTTTTGATCAAAAGCCTTTTGAAAACAAAGTAGCATTATTTTGATATAGTTACTGGCCCTGGGGTGGTGGGGGGGATGTGTAACAGACATAGGAAAATTGAGAAAGTTGAAAGGCAGAAGCTATAAAACTCTATTGCTAAAGAGAATAAAAGCTATGTCCACTTAAAATACAGGTATAATTAGCTATAAAGTGAAAATCTACTCAGTCAAGCTAGTTACTTGATCTTTGCAATGGCAAACTTCGAATGTGACTATTTCCCATTCATTTGCCTGCCTGGTAACCTGAATAGAATCATAGACTGTCTCATTGCGTTGCAACAGCTGAACTGGTTGTTCGTGGGGACACAAGCCCGATTTAAGTTGCTTGAGTGCTTGTGCAAATCGAAGAGGGTGGGGGTTGAAGGAAGAGGAAAGCCGGGGGCAATGCTGAGGAGAGGGAATCCCACAGCGTGGCTGGAGCTGTGGGCCAGAATAAACAATGTGCTCTGACCTAGTTAGCAAATGAAAACGCAAACCAGAGAAAGCAGCCAAGGTCAGAGACACACATCCCCTCCTGCTGAGATGATTTGGGATGTTCAGAACGAGAAAATGAATAGCTCACATGAGGGAGTGTCTTTGAACTCCCCTGGGCAATAAATCACTGACTGTAGTGAAGTTTCTGCTTTTCTAAAACTTCCTTAAATAAATGGCAGCGGCAAGCTGGGGTTTGGTTTATATGCGGTTTCCTTTTTTAGACTAAAGGCAAATCTGATGAAGAAGAATTCTTCCCAGGCGGGCCTGTTTACCTTAGAGCTCAGACTGCCTTCCTCTCCACCTGTCTCCCAAGGTCACAGGAAGCCTCTGAAACCAGACTCACTTCAGACACGTCCTGGTGAAATCCTTGGACTCGATGCTTGTTTCACAGGGCACATTTTCTCTGTGATTTTGTGGCCTGAAGGCACTTAATTTTATTCAAAGCTTTGTGCTCGCCAGGAAGAAAACTAAGGAAGACTATATAGCCGACACCACAGACAACCCTCAGAACAAAATAAAGAAAGATGGTTTCGGCAGATTCATATCTATATTTATATCTATCCATCTACATGTGTGTATTTAATGTGATTCTAATTCTGATAAGATATGCACAGAAAAATAACCATCAGCAAATGCATTTAAAAATTCAAAGTGAGTGTCTTTAGTTAATGGAATTATAAGTAATAATTTTCTCCTTTATATTTTCTTGATATTTTCTTTCTAACATTTTATAGCAGTGATGTCCAACAGAAATAAAAATATAATGAGCCACAGATGTGAACCACATATGTTATTTTAAATTTTCTCGTGAAAAAAAACCAGGTAAATTAATTTGAATAATATAGCTCAATAAACCCCAAATATTATCATTTCAACATGTAATGTATACAAAATTATTGAGACATTTTCAATCATTTTCCTACTAAGCCTCCAAAATCTGGTGTGTATTTTGTACTTGAAGCACGTCTCAATTTGGAACTGTCACATTTCCAGGGACTACTGGCTACTGTACTGGACAGTGTGATTCTATAAGAAAAAACAAACTTTATATGTATATGAATCATATAAATATGTTTATATCATACACACATTCATACAAAGAGAGAGAGAGAGGATAATAAGTGAGGATGACAGAAATAATGCAGACAGTGTTTCCTAAACTCTTCTATGGGACCCTAATAATTCGATGTCGAGCTGTTACTGGATAGCACATTAAAAACATATATGTTGCAAAGTCAAAGAAATTTGACTCTAGGATAATCAAAATTAAATCACTTTTTCTACTATAGGACTTCTCACAGCCTTTAATACACTAGTGTGCTTTATAAATCTCTGAGAGAGGAAAGAGTATACTACTATTTCACGAACTTTTAGACAAGAGTCCTTTTCTTTTTCATGCAACATCTTGCAGGACATATGGAACAGTTTTAGAAACTCTGATGTAAAACAATTAGTAAATAAAAGAAATACAAAAATATACACAGTGAGTTGTTATTGAAATGCTAAAATCCATTGGAAATACTTTGACTGATTGCGTGTGCGTGTGTGTGTGTGTGCGCGTGAGCGTGTGTGTTTGTGTGTGTGTGTGTGTGTGATTCCCAGAGCACAAAATACATTCCTTTAATAATTCCTCCTCTCCCACATATTTTCACATGTGCTATTTAGCATCACAATAGTCCTGGGAAGCAATGCAAAATAGGTAAAATAGGGATTATCGTTTCTGTTTTACATAGGGTAGAAAAAGGTCTTTATACGCTAAGTGCCTATGTCACCTTGTTAGTTATTTGCAGACAGGAATTTTTTAATTTAAAATGTATGTATCCCAGCTTTAGAAGTTTTCTTCTAAACTATATTATTTTTCTCCAGATTCTCAGTGTAATGTTTATATTGGTGCAAATTTAATCCAGTCCCTTAACAGTAGAATGGACTATTGCTAATTCTTCCAACCAGATGATGCCTTAATTGGATAATAAAATGCTTCTGAGAAAACCCAAGCTGCTCGTCACTAATATTATCTATGACTCTTTGTGTCATTAATATTTTTCCCTCTTCCTTTCTTTTTTTTCCTACAAATACTCTTGATCTCCAAACCTCTGGTTCTCCAAAAAGAGGGTAAACAGAAATAAAATGCAGAGACTTAGAGAAGCTCCAAGCTTGAACTGAACATGTATACCAGGACAAAACAAGCTAGCATAAATAAAAAGATAAGAATACTTACATTTTCAAACAGAATGATGTTACAAGATGATGTTGTGTTGGAGAGTTTGACTACCCTAAGCCCGATACAACCGAGATAGTAGACATGATCTTGTTTGCCCAAGGGAATAATTTGAAACAAGTCAGGAAGTTATCCTACCACAGATATGTAGAAATAAAATCTGAAATGACCATTTTAAATGTAAAAGTGCATTAATTTGCCTTTAGCAACAGCTGTCCCTGGATCATGCCAGGGATGAGAGAATCGGAGCTGGAAAGAACATTAAAGATCAACTGGACAATAATTTCTTGGGAAAAAAAATTAATTACCCTGCTGAGCCCCTTCCAACCTTCAATTTGCTTTTTGCCACATTTATCTAAACTTAAATAAGACTAGATTTATTTATTTGGTTTTGAGACTCAGATACCAATTTTGTTTTTAAGACATATATGCTCTTGATTCTAAAGAAAAATATGTTAATTGCCTAAGAATTGAAAATTACAAGGAAAAAACTTAAAATTACACAGCCCCCCACCTTCCTTATTTGGCGAGTATTATTTGATGTAAAATACTACAGTCTTTATGAGCACATACAGTCAGCATCAAATAACCAATAACCATTCTAAAGGTAAGAGAGATAAGGTGAGTTTTACCTGAGTAAATCTGAGGATTATGACCTGGGAAGGCAGTTTCCACAAAGGAAGAAAGCATTCCTGAGATGCATGGTTTTCAGTATAGTTTTATACCTTTTTAGAACTAAGAACATACGTTAAACACACCCAGGATACATATTCATCAAAGTTTCAAAGAGGTATGCGGTTGCACATTAGCAGGTCACTAAGACCCTAATGTCAGGAAAGGGAACTTATCTTCAGAAGTACTAACATGGGTGTTACCAATACTGGTTGGCGTAGGAGGGGAACTATGCATTCTTATCTCAAAAGGGTGCATTCTTTTACTTTGATATAATGTTTAATGCATTCTTTAATGGTTAAAGCATATGTACAATGTACGCCTCAAAGGCTGTAAGTCTGGATTCTTTAGTTCACGGCAAATCGGTTTGGAACCAGAATAGCTACCTCAAATACTTCAATATGTGAAAATCTCTTGTCAATACCCACATGCACAGAGACACATTGGAAAATCATAGTTTTGTATCTTGCTTATTTCAGTGAATATTATATTAGTGATTTTTAGTGACATTAATATTTTTGAAAAATATGGCTATTGATAGTTATAGCTTTTCAACAAAATGGGTAACCATATTTCATTTAACCAGTCTGTGATTGTTACACAATTTTAAAATTTTAGCTTTTTATAAATAATACTGCAACAGATGTCCTTTCATTTGATTCATATATATATATATATATATATATATTTTACATAGATGTCATAAGACAGGAACTCCTGCATTTGTCGCTATCAAACATGAACTTTTACCCATTTTACTATCTGTGATAGTTAATTTTATTTGTCAGCTTGACTACATTATAGGATACTCAGATAGCTGGTAAAACATTATTTTGGGGTCTGTCTGTGAGGGTGTTTCTGGAAGAGATTAGTGTTTGAATCAACAGACTGAGTAAAGAAGATTGGTCTCACCAATGTGGGTGGGTATCAGTCAGTATATTGAGTGCCCAAATAGAACAAAAAGGCAGAGGGAGGGAGAATTCTCTCTCTCCTTTAGAGCTGGGATGTCCATTTGCTCCTGCATTCAGACTTTGGAGCTCCTGGTTCTCAGGCCTTTGGACTCACACTGAATTATACCACTTGCTTTCCTGGTTCTCCAGCTTGTAGAGGGCATACATATTGTGGCATATGTCAGTCTCTGTAACTGTGTGAACCAATTCCTATAAATATCCTCCTATATATCTCTATATATCATATTGTTTCTGTTTCTCCAGAGAACCCTGACTGATACACCATCTTGCTGCTCTGTTGAAGGCCTCTGCTGATGCTCTAGATCCCATCCTCTCCCACCTCCTAGCTTTTCTTGTTTAGTCCCCTCTCTCTTTTGAATATTCAGACATTCTCTCTCTAATATACTCTTCCCAGCAGTTTTTGATATGTGCTTAAATCTCTCCACTAAAAATAAACACAAAGCAAAAACTAAAAATTCTTACATTAACCCCTTGTTGGTCTCCAGCTACTGACTAGCCTACTTTCTCTTCTGAATTCCACTGAAATAGCTATTTTTTGGTAAATCCACTATTTTAATTTATTTTCATCATATTTGCTGTCACCTCTCCTTTTGTTGACCCCCTTTCTTCCCTTGTCTCCCAGAAAACACACTTCTGGTTTTCTTCCTACCCCTCTAACTATAATATCTCTGTTCCACATGCAAAATTGTCTTCTTCTGACGAGCCATTAAATGTTTGGAGTTCCTCCAGGCTCAGTCCTAGGCTCTCCTCTTCTCATTTCATAGCCTCTTCTCTGAAACCTCACTCAAAGCTATTTCTTCAATTACTACTTATAAAGGAGATGACTCAAATTTCTCTGCCTAGGCAAGAGTTCTTTTCTGAATGCCTATCTACTTGACATCAGCTTTTGAAGACTCAAAGGAAAATCACTTAACCATTCTAAGATGAACTTATGAGTGTACATCTACACAGACACACCACCCCCCCCCATTCTATATCTCAGTGAATGGCACCATCATGCAACCAATTCGATTGTCCCCAAATGGATGACATTACTTTTTTCATCCTCCACCTAGAGCCTCAATTATTGGTACTTTTTTTTTTTTTTTGATGAGGAAGATTGGTGCTGAGCTAACATCTGTTGCCAATCTTTCTCTTTTTGCTTGAGGAAGATTGTCACCAAGCTAACATCTGTACCAATCTTCCTTTATTTTATATGTGGGATGCCACCACATCACGGCTTGGGATCTGAACTGGTGAACCCAGGCCACAGAAGCAGAGCATGTGAACTTAACCACTAAGCTACCTGGCTGGCCCATTGACACTGTATCTTAAATATCTCTCAGAATCTACCCACTTCTCTTTATCTCCTCCAACATCCTGGTTTGAGTTCCTATCACATCACATCTACAATGGTATATGTTCATTATCGCTTTTTTCCAATTTGTTCTCCATACTAAACTCAGAGTGTCACTACTTTGCTTAGAAACCTTCAACAACTTCCCTTTTCTCTTAGGATTAAATCGAAGCTCTTTAGCAATGCCTACATAATGTTCTTGACTGTATTTCTCTTGTCCTATCTTATACTGCATTCCGCTCCTTCTCCCTGGTCCGGTCACCCTGGCCTTCAGTCTCAGTCGTGTGGTCTTATACTCACCACACCCCCCGACTTCCAAATCTTTGAACTTGCTGGTTGTTTCACCAGACATTTCATCTAGTTTCACTATTTGTCTTTCAGACAGTAGTTCCAGTATCCCTTCTTTGGGCATCCCGAGCTAAGTCAAATCCCTCTATCATTTTCTCATAGCAGCAGTGAGTCTCCTTCATGGGACTTATCATAGTTGTAATTATTATGTTCATTACAGTGATTTTTTCTACCTCAAAACAAACTACATGGGGACAGAAATCCTATCTGATATGTTTTCTTCATTTAGTTAAACCCAGCAATCAGCACAGTGCCTAGTACCTGGTGGATACACAATATTTGGAAAGTACATGAATAAAAAAATCCCAGAAGTGGGATTGCTGGATCACAGGACAAGAACGTGTTAGGGTTCATGATCCATGTTATCAACTTGTTTTCCAAAAAGTTTGCAGCAATGTACTGATTCAATTTTTTAAAGATATTATTAGCAGGATTGCTTTATGCAATAAAACAAACTATGTAAAGTATGAAGAGAGCCAACAGTCCCCTCAGAAGGTAATTCAATGTGATATCATTGCTGCTTCTTACAAGTCCCCGGACAATTAAAGCAAGCAAACAATGCATAAATCACAGATTTAAATTGGAAGGAAACTCATGGTTTGCTCAAGTTAGTGGTAACGCTTGCCAGACACTTTGTCGAATGTTCCAACTCTGGTTTTCGAGACAGTGTATTTAAAAGTTAGTATTTTAATCTGGTATTCCCTGTGGTGCAGTGAATTGGTTTAAATCAGATACTGCAAACATCTTTCTTCTCACACAGAACTTCCTAATAATTGTTAATGGTGCCTAGAGATCTGTGTTTAGGGGGATTCTGAGGCTCTTTGGCAAGTGTCTTCTACGGCCAGGAGACACAAGGATCCATGTGCAGGTGCCAGGATTTGCCACCCTTTGTTTAAGTCCTTTGAAGTGGATGATCTTTGTCTTGTCTTTTTTATATATTTATTGGAGTCTTGGAGATTGTTAGGGATTGGTTTGTCCATGTTAGTATTTCTAATTTCATAAAAATAATGTAGACAAGAATATACTTATTGATTTTGTTAGAAATTTGATTAGCTTCTATAAGCGTGTTAAGTTATAGATTCTAAGATACGTTTAATGATTTTGTTTTAAAATCAATAATATGATTTGAATTTCCTCCTTTTTATCACACTAATATCCATAGTCACTGTAAAAAAAATGGTACACACAGATAAGGAAAGGAAAGGAAACTGCATTTCTACAACGCAGTTATCTACGTTTCACATTTTGGTGTGTAATTCAAGACTTGTAATGGCAAAAGGTCAAGCATTTTTATTTGCTTTACTTTTACAATAAAATATGTCCAGGAAATTAGATTATTATAAAAAAAAAGATTTGGCTGAATTCTAGGCCAGTCAGAAGTTTTGCATGTTATTGTTTTGGATATAGATCAAACTGTTTATAAATACATAAAGGAGGAACAATTAGCAAGTGTATTATGCAAATTTCTGTGTCTAATTAAAAACATCTTAGGCTTTGATCAGAGGTGGCAGCTTATGAGAGCGATAATTTCCTGGTGAGAAATATAATGTCAGTCCACATGAATTTACTGGTGAACACTAACATCTGTGAACACTGATGGAGGCTTCTAATTCATAAATGATCACTCAGAGCCTGCGATCAGTTACACCTTCTGGTTAAGAAAACTATTGGTTGTGAAAATAAAGTTCAGACATAAGTCTAATTCCTCTAGCTTAACGTCTCTGGTAAAGGTTAATGCATCATCTTTGGCTATGGCATTTTTTTTTTAAAGATTTTATTTTTTTTCCTCAAAGCCCCCCAGTACATAGATGTATATTCTTTGTTGTGGGTCCTTCTAGTTGTGGCATGTGGGACGCTGCCTCAGCGTGGTTTGATGAGCAGTGCCATGTCCACGCCCAGGATTCGAACCAACGAAACGTTGGGCCGCCTGCAGCGGAGTGCGCGAACTTAACCACTCGGCCACAGGGGCTGGGACATTTTTAAATGAAGATAGTTAAATATGATGAGATGGGAGCTTTTGGGGTCGTTCTCACTCATTGTGGTTCATTTTTGGCAAATACACTAGTATTTCCATTGCTCAGATAACAATAAGACAGTCTGGAGTCTCAGGAACAAAGTTTGGGGTCTTAAGCCTCCATATAATTCAAGAATCTACATACTTCCCTAGAGAAAACCTCTTTGGTAAACTCAGCGTGGCTAGCAGTTGATCTTGAAAGCTTACATAAGTGTTCTCTCAACCATCAGCTAGAAGCACATCCACTTTCAGCGGCATCTCTTCTCTGAAGAAAGTTCTGTCCTTCCTCTGCTCATACTCTTGGTTGCCAGTACCTACTTCCCATTGATTTCCAACCAAACAGTGACAAATAAATCTGCAGGGAAATGAAAGTTACATTTCCTAATGAGAGAATTATTGACCAATGCTTGCACAGCCACTCACTTCACAATTTATTGCTTCAAATCATTTTTCTTCTCACCTTCAAGGCACCTAAGAATTAATTCCTGTAGCAGCATACTCAAACTAGCATCCTGACGTAACTGCAGTCATACCACACTCTGCCCGCTTCTGCTACAGTCATGGTCATTCCTATCGAGTGCCTTTGTGCATGCTACTCTCGTCCTATCCAGAATTTCTTTAATCATTCATTTGGCCAACCTAAATCTTGCCACTTGCCCAGCTGGCTTAATTTCTTCATCTTCCACGAAGTCTTTTCTGTTACTCCACACTATACAAGTCTCTCCCCTGTCAGAGCCACATGTAGTGAGTGTCCCACAACTTAACGTTGTCTTCTATTTTCCCTAATATTTCATGTTGGATACCAATTGTACATCTCTGAGATCGCTGTGGATCACTCTCTTTCCTTATTGTCATATGAGAGGTTTATCCCAGGTGTTTTCCACTTCTCTTACTCTTTGAGCTGATCATGCTCTGTCAGTCTGTTTCACCAGTGCTATATTCTCGACTTCTTCAGGCACACATACTGTACCTCCCAAAGGGCCTTACATGACGTGGTTAAACAGTAGGTGTGCAATTATTGCTTGATTCTTTGATTTTCCTAAATAATATGGCTTTGCTCAAAATCTCTCTTAAAAAATAAATTGAAGAAAAGTGGACACAGCTTCCAAAATACATGATTATTCATAGTACATTTTTCCGAAAGAATCTTTTTTTGATAGATCTGAAAAACGTTGTAAGATTGAAACTGTGAAGCATGGTTGAACTCCAGCAAGGCTGATGTGCTTGCTCATTGCACTTCTCTCACCAGTACTGATAATCATGATTGAACCGGTCCTACAGTCAGCTGCCTTGGGCATTAGGATAGCTGAAGTGATCAGAGTGTATTTAATTACTTTTGTGTGTGCGGGTGCGTGTGCATGTGTGTGTGCATGTGTAGGTGAGTGTGTATTGGAGAGATGTTAATGGCCACCTAAGCAGAGAACGTTGGTGAAAGAAAGAAAGAGATTGCGTTGTTTCATGTAACATCAGGTAAACTTGATTGTGAGAATAGTAACAACAGAAAAATTTGAGCGTTCAGTCATGTAGATGAGCTCCGGAAACTAGGAATATCTCCATCTGCCACTCAGTTCTGTTCATTCACCCGGCACGTGGAAGTGAGTCCCATGTTTCTCCATGAATTCTTTTCCTTGTAAACCTGGCAGTGGTATTGTTGAAGTTGGATGCACACACAGTATCAGGTAATGGCGTTTGAAAAAAGCATCAGCTCTCTAGAGCTACACAGTGGCCATTCCCTTGTCTATGACTGAATTTTATTATTTTCACCACAAATTACTATTAGTAGTCAAAGAGGAGATCAATTTGCATCTCAAAATCACTCACTGCGTTTAGGAGCTTACATAATGCTCCTTATCTCTTAGATATGTTAACCAGAGTAATTTCAACAATATGTAGATATCCATTATTATCTTCCCTTCCCTCATCACCACTTATTCATCCTTCACTTGATCCCAAAAGGGCACCTTTGGATGAAAGGCTAATATGCAGAGGGGAAAGAAAGACTTGAGTAACTCTTTCTCAATCTTTTGGTTAATTCTCACACTGTGAAACTCAGTGATGCTTGAAATGTAGCTGGGGTAGGGGTGTGGTGGAGAATGGGGAGTGTCCTTTTTTTGTGATAAATATAAGTGCAGTTACTCTGGGAATCAGATTTTCACAAGACTTCAAGGACTTTAAACTGTTGGACTGAGACCTCACTTAGTGCATTGTTAGCAGACAAGTTTCATGCCACTGACTCCTACATAAATACCAATTGAGCTTTGTTGAAATTGGCCACAAGAATATTTCATTCCATTATACATATAATAGGAACAATGAAAAATCTTTCTCCCTCTTAGGCTTTTCTATCGTTGATCTAAAATACCTGGGAAAAAGCCTATCTAAATCTAACCATCTAATCTAAGAAAAGATTGGTCTCTTTTACTAGTTTAATAAGGGCAGTTTCAGTGTTCACTGATGCTGAGCCGCTATAATGATGTTAAAGGAGGGATGTGATATCAACAGGAAAGTTGCACATATACATACACTCGCACACACACATATATGTGAATGCACATAAATCTCAGCTACTATCTTCTGACATTCCTATCTTTTTATAAATGACTCCCTTGTGAAATCAGATAGATTGATAGATAAATAGATAGATATAAATAGATATAAATATATTTCATGGCTGGTGTACCTTCATATGAATATCGTGTGTCAGTGATATGTATGTATATGTGTGGTATGTGTGTTTGCATGTACGTGTGTGTATTCATTAATCCATCGCTTTTGTGAGTGATTTTCCCACAATGACTTTCCCACCCTTAGATATAATATATTTACATTATGAGTTTCACACTGAGCGAAATGGCCACAAGGTTGCTTTTGTAAATTTGGATTTGCAAGCCTGTGAATCAGTGCGTTTTTACATCCTTTTTTGGTATGTATTTTCTTTATCAAAGCGTGTGAAAAGAGCTTCACCTTTTGGTACGTGCCCATGCTCATAACGTGGACAAAATTCTTCCTTCGCTATCAAGAATGTGATTTGCATATTCCCCTCAGAAACGCTGCCTCGAAATGCAGAAGTGGCTTCATGAGATCACCTCGTGTTGATGCCAGTGCAGCACAAAATCATGATTCCTTGTAGACAACAGAGAGGATTTCTTTCGATACCTTAGAGATTATTTGATGAGGAATTATTAAAACCAAACAGTTGGTTAAATTCCTCAGAGCGAACTTCAGCTCCCTTTGACTTGTGAACCTCTCCCCGAGCTCAGAAAATTCCTCTAATGTGGATAATTACACTGATGGCTGGCCTGAGAAAATAGGCCACTGAAATGGGCTTTGTGTGATTCTGTTAATTGCTGCTGTAGACAAGCAGCCTGGCCCTTTATTCATGCCTCGCAAACCTTTCATCAAATGAGTAGATTATTTCTAATGCATATTAGATAGAATGAACTCATCTTCCAAGAAGGGCATTAATATATCTTGTGTCTTTTTTTTTTCTTTCTCACTGAGCACTTTCTTTAAATGCAACTTCAGCTTCAGGTTGCCTTTGCTAGAGATGTGCCTTAGTATTCTTAGCATTCTGCTAACAGCCAAGTAGCAAAACAATTTATTGGTTTATGGGTTCTGATTTGATGCTGGCTGTGGTTATACCATGTCAAACAAAAATAATTGCTAATATGGTAGCATATGTATTTTACCAAGGTCATTTTATGTAAGTATTGGACACGTAATTCTCCTTTAACATCTAGAGAAACACTAATGGTTAAAACAGTGGACTCTGAAGTCAGAGGTCAAGGTTGAAATCATAAAAGGAAAAAGAGAAAATAGTATATTAAAGCTTGGATGCACAGATTATCCCACTTCCTGCCCCAGGGAGGACTGAACAAGCATGACAATGAAATGATCTTTCTAACTCAGAGGAAATAGGACTCTCTGGAAGATAGTGTATAACTAACAAAACGGAACTGATGGCAATAGGGATGGCAGAGGTTTTAAGGTCTGCAGGTCCTAACGCTCTCATGATTTTCTAAATTGGAGTGACGGGTTATTTTCGCGATCTGGGCTTCTCATGAAAAGGCAGAGTTATACATTTCTTTATTTGTTCACCTGTATGCCTTCGACCCAGTGGTATACAAAGCCACCGTCAGGAGCAGCTGGACTTAGATTCTTCTCTTCATTCTACACAACTGTAGGCAGCCGCTAATGGTACACCAAGCAAAGAGAAAAAAATGACTGCGCTCCATAATAACTCATTGGAAATGTTAAATCTCAGAAACATCTACAGACTTCTTTACATCTTTAAATTTTTATGTCGCAAGTTTTTCCATATAGAGTTTTCCACTCTTTTCTCTAGAGCTGGGATTTTGAGGAGAAGGCATAAGAGGACCTTGCACAGGGAGGGTCAAGGAGAATGGGATGGGAGTAAGAAAAGTAGCAAAGAAAAAACTTGGTAGCAAATGTTGGAGTTCTGATGCCAAGAGAGACAGGTTTCCAAGTCATTTAAGGCCTTAGTTCTTTCTCAATAAGAAGAGACGGAAAAAAGATAAGTTGAATTACATACGTGTGCACATTTATTTTAATATTAAGCACGTGTGTGCGAGTGTGTGTTTGTAATCATGGTGTTGAAGCAAGCACAAGTACTACAGGTAAACTTACAGACTTTGTACGCCATAGATGGATGAAAACCTTTCTCATGTATAAGTGTCACCAAACATCAGAGTTCACATACATTTAAACAAAAATGTTCGAATACAGAAATATTTCGTGTATATAACTTGCAACACAATTACTATATCAATGTTATTATCAAAATGATTATTATAAACAAACTTTTGTGTATTTGTTGAAAAAGTAGAGAAATATAATTTTTGTATGTTTGTTTTATTTTAGTAACTTAGAAAAGAAAGGACCTAGTTGGTTTCCTGGAAAGAAATGACTGATTTCATTCTTCACAGCTAATACACAACCTTAGTCGGAGGCTGAAAAGGTCTCGTAACTGCAGGTGCTTTGGTAATGAGGAACTTAAAAATCAGAGTTGTAAGATACACAGAAAGAATAAATTAGATGATGCATTCAGTGGAACACCTTAAAATTCTCAGGGGCCTAAAATTCTGAGATTGGGTGACATTATTTCTTCCATATGAGCTAAATGGCAGTGAGATTTGCGAACCACTGTCGTGCTGAGACTTACAAATAACCGTTGTTCTGCCTTCCATGGCAGTCAGCTGCAGTCTAGAACATTTTGTCTTCAGCGTCATAACACCTTGAGAATTAACCTGGACAAACTAAAGCTTCACAACAGTACTTTCCTAAATTATCCAACCTAAAAGGCAACTTACGGAACCTAAAAAAGCTAATTGCGAAATTCAATGGAACAGAATAGACAGCCCAGGAATAGACTCAAATCCAAATGGAGTTCATTAAAATCAGTAAAAAGGTGGTCTTTGAAATCAGGAGTAAAAGAGGAAATATTCATAAAGCATTGCTGGAACTAGCCAGACACTCCTCAGAAGTACACAAGGTGAATCAATGCCTCACTCTTTACAACATGGACCACTCTAGCGAGGTAAAAAATGAAAGCAGAATATACAAGGAGAAAACAGAGGAGATTATTAAAAAAGTCTTGTGTGATGGACCTTTGTCACACTACACAATACATAAAATGTAAAAACCACTAAAGAAAGGATTGCAAATTAAATAAGAGAAATGCTAACATCTGTTAAGTACTCTATTACAGTAGATAAACGCATCTAGATTCTAGATTGAATCAGCCTGAGAAATGCAGACCTCACAGGCCTAAAATATATTACATTTAAATGTAACTAAATTTCACTTAAAAATGAAAGCTGAGGGGGGGCTGTCCCCGTGGCCGAGTGGTTAAGTTCACGCGCTCCGCTCCAGGCAGCCCAGTGTTTCGTTGGTTCAAATCCTGGGCGCGGACATGGCACTGCTCATCAAACCACGCTGAGGCAGCGTCCCACGTGCCACAACTAGAAGGACCCACAACAAAGAATATACAACTATGTACTGGGGGGCTTTGAGGAGAAAAAGGAAAAAATAAAATCTTTAAAAAAAAAAATGAAAGTTGAGGGGCTGGCCTGGTGGTGTAGCAGTTAAGTTCCTGTGCTCTGCTTCAGAGGCTCAGGGGTCCCAGGTTTGGATCCTGGGCTCGGACCTACACACTGCTTATTACACCACACCACCATGCTGTGGCGGCATCCTGCATATAAAGTAGAGGAGGATGGGCACAGGTGTTAGCTCAGGGCCAGTCTTCCTCAGCAAAATGAGGAGGATTGGCAGCAGATGTTAGTTCAGGCCTCACCTTCCTAAAAAAATTGAAATAAAAAATAAAAATAAGTGAAAGTTGAATTGCTACAGGCCACGATGTCCCTATGTGTGTTTGTGCATTTATTTGTGGATAACATATAGAATTTGTGCACATAAAATTGTATACACATTTTCCCATTCTTCATCCACCTTCAGCTTCTGAGGTGGTCACTTTTACTCATGAATTCAATTCATATTTATTGGAAACTCTCCACGTACCAGACACTGTTTTAGGTGCTGGAATACATAGCACTAAACAAAAACCCCGGCACTCACGTCCTTTCATTCTGACCATATAAATGACTTTCCCTGAGAGGTGCTCTGACTTTATAACATAGGTAGGGCTTGCTTCCTTTTAGTTTCCTTCCCTAGGATTCCTGAAACTAACTAAGGAGAGTTTCTCATATACTATTGAATCGTTGATTCATTTTTGTTCCACTCCACTACATCTCCCACTGATGTCCACTGCCCACCATTGTCACTGACACCATTCCCTGTCCGTGAGGAAGGAGACAGCTGTGCCAGGACTACCTTGTGATGCATTCCAAAAGGAGAACTTTGAGGTAACTGTTTTATTTTGGATTCCTCCAAAAGCCCCATGGCAAGGATATGGATACGAGGAGTTGGTCTGGGAGATGTTCTTGGAAAGCATAATAAGGAAGTAGAAAAGGGAGACAGGCAGGGGAGGCAAGCCGCTAACGGGGGCATTAATGGGCTCCTGCCATACGACGTAATGACTGTGCCTGAGTGTGTATCACAGCTGGATGCTGTGATGAGTGGGCTACAGGGGTGCACTCCACCTGAGGACCTTCTGAAAATCTGGGTGAAATGTATCTCAGAATTGCCTCATCAAGGACAAGGAACCGTGCTCCAGGAGAAAGATAATGACCTCTGGCAGGGAGATGCAGGAAGTCATCTGCATATTCCTGCAGGGAGCCATCCATGTCTACAGAAGACATTTGGGGTGGGCCATGGGAAATGGGTGCACCACCCACAAAGCAGAGCAGTAGCAGAGGCTTGCTTCCCTGTGGCCATGCTGAAGCATGATGCCATTCTCTTTCAATCTCGTGCGCTCCGCATGATCTTGTGAGTACCAAAGCAACGCTGCTTGGTTCTTGTACTTCAGAGAGCCTCAGATGAAATGCGGCTCTCTCTCCTCAGAATCCAGAGAGGAGCTCCCTGAGTGGGACACAGGGCCTGACACCATGCTTTTCTCCCCATCACAAGTTCTTTGCATCCCACTAATGAGAAAACCAAATATTTTTCAGCAAAACACCAAAAAGGAAACCTTATTTAATTGTACTTCTTGTGATTCTACCACTGTGTTTGACAAATTTATCCAGACAACCTGTCTGAATGCAAGTTTAGGATTGAAATTAGACCCCAATGCTTACGTGAATACGTGTGTGGTGTTTTTGTGTGTACACCCCATGTAGAACGCAAAAGATAATGTATAAGGTGAATAAAGCCCTGTTCTATCTTACCATTAAGAAGTGAGAAAGAACACCAGACTATAATCCAGAACAGATGTCACTTCTCCAGGGTTAATGCACTGTTAGTGATTTCTTTCTTGGGAGAATTTTTGACACTGAGTAAAAAGTTTAAAAACAAGAAACTTAGTGTTTGTCTGCTGCATAATGGTTTGACTTAAGGCCCTCAATTAATTTGTGATCTCCAGTGAAATTTTTGAATTTCCGCTCTTTCCAACGGGTGCAACATGAATAGTTTTCTGGAACTTTCAGTATAATTTTTCCTGAACACTTAGGTGTTTGACTCTAGCTCTCCATTCAACATGAAAAACAATCCCTTAGAAAAAGGGAACTGTTGGTCAGAAGACCAGGCTTGCCAATTGCTCAGCAAACAGTTGAAGAGTGTTAAAGATCTGGAGGGCTCAAGACTTCCTTCCAGGCAGATCCCAGGAGTGAAAAGGGGAGAAAAAAGGCATTGTGCAGATGATTAGCATGATGTCCCCCCAAGAAGAGGACTGAAGAGTTTGCAGGTCGGTGGGCTTCTAGTCTGTGTATTTGACCTCTGTGTCCTTACTGGCATTCCTGTGGTCTCCAAAAGGGAATGCTTCTCTTATTCACTGAGAAAAGCAACCCCAAAAGGAGAAGCCGACCACACTCCACAAAAAAAGGAATATGCCGTCACTCCATGTTATTGGAACACCTCATTGTCTGTCTCTCTTTTTGGAGCAATTAACCCAACAGACCCTCAGAATTTCCATATGAGGTAGACTGTATTGTTAAAAATGACATCTCTGTGACCCTGAATTTGGAATGTGTTTCAGAAGCAAAGATGCCAGCTGAACATCATTCTCAGAGAGAGAAATTTGTAGTAAAAAGTGATTAAGAGCTCTTCTAAATTAGACCAACCTGAAAGCTTTGGATGTGGATCAGGAGAGACTAAGTTTTGTTTTGGAGAGTGTAAGCCATTATCCAAACCTAAAATAAAATATTTCTATTCACTAATAGTGATAATATGCAGTCAGAGTATATAGTATGGTCAGATATAATATACAGAGTTTATCGGTCATGTAATCGATTCATTTAAAGACTATCTGAATTCCTGCAACTCAAGTTAATTTCCCTAAAGGTCAGTTTTACATCATTTTAGTATATAATTGTATTTTGGCTTTTATTGCTCATTCTAACTGTTTGTGCGATTGTCAGTCTCATTGCTGCAGATACCTGGATGTTTTCTCTCTGTCCAATCTTATCTCCGGCCACTCTCCCTCTGGATCTCCATCCTGCAGAGGAGTTGATTTGTATAGATTCCTTGAATAAACCAATTTTCCCACTTTATCTCTTGATGTTTTCTCTAACTAGAATATGCTTCCTTCTGTATCGGATAGTTAGCTTTTCATATTTTACCTCAGCTCAAATATCACTTTCTTCAAGAAGCTTCTCATATCCACCCAACTACCTGATATTTCAGCATCCCCATTTGTTTCTTCCATTGTGAGTACCAGCATTTAGTCCTACACTTTTGTGTGTACCTGTTTATGTCACTCTCCTCCAAGACACTGCATGCTCTCTGAGAGCAGGATCTATGCTTAACTCGTTTCACACTATGTAGAGAATCCAGCTCAGTGTCTAGAGTATGCTCAACCATTTAAAAAAAATAAATCAGTGGCTAAATTCATTTAAACTTTCATATAACTTGTGTTCTTAGAGTCCTCCTGCACTTAGCTCTGGGCTGTAGTCACAGCTTCCTCAGTCCCTTATGTGTAGCCATCACTTCATGAATTAGCATTGAAGCCAAACCCTGCAGATAGTTGTCATGAGAGCAGTTCCTACTAACAGAAGAAATATGAAAACAGGTGCTAAAAAGAACACTTTACTTTTTGAAACTCCATGAATCGTGACACTGTCAAGTTCTCAGGGCACAAGGCTGAAGGAAGAATCACAAAAGAGAAGTTTGGGTGTAGACAGTAGTGGTCCGGAGAATTGGCTCCTTGGTTGACTCTGAAATGTTGTCATATTGCGTCTCCATTGATAATTCTTGGACTTGTCCCTGTCCATCTTCCTATCTGATTGTTGGATCCTTCCCATGACTTCTATTTCTGGCTATCCTTGCCCATTCATAGGCTTTTTGAACTCTGGACTTGCTGCTGATCCTTAACTCTTATAGATGAATTATTCTGGGTTTTCTGACCTCAACATCTAGTTCCTCTTAATGAGCCTTTTGTGTTTCTGTGTCCTTTAAATTCTACATCCTTGGATGTTTTTTATAAATATTTTTTCTCCTGATCATTACACAATTTGATCATGTTTAATTCATTTATTTATGCATCAAATTAGTAGTTTATTATACGCAAGGTACTTCTAAATGTGGAAAAATAAGAATGCATACAAATTCCTCCTCATTTTAAGGAATATATAATATTCTGGAATCAATATTTTAATGAAAGATAGATATCGATAGAATGATGGAATGATAGATAGATAGGAAGATAGATAGATTTAGACAGATAGACCTATGCAAAGATAGACCTATACAAAGATAACCCATTAAATAGATGCACAGATGCATAGTCTTACAGACACACAATTCAAAAAAGGAAGAAAATCCATGATATGTGAACGGTACCAACCAAATGTTAGAGGACTTTGTTGGATAGAGATATATTTCTGACTTGTAAAATCAGGGAGGACCACATGGAAAAATTAGTATTTTTTCTGTTTTTTTCAGGATGTTGTGTTAATCCAGTCTACGTGGAATTAAGGCATTCCAGGTTGAGGAAGCTGTGAATTCAGCCCTAAATGTGAAGGGTACAGAATCTGAAATATATGCAATCCTTCTTTACGTGATGCTATCTTGAATGAAGGGGAATAATGAGGAATTTGGCTGAAGAAGTCAGCAAATTGGACCCCACTTGGTAGGTAACAGGAGTGAGAGGCAGAGAGGAGCACATTGAATACTTTTAAATAAAAGTGTACCCCTAAGTTGTGCTTTGTCATAGTAATTTGAAAAAGATGTACCCAAACTATGTTGTAAGAAAGGGCAATAATTGTGAAGCAAGAACTGATGGGTCTTGGCAACCAGAACAGAAAACAGACAAAGTCTTCAATTACAGATGATTGGGATGATGATAAACCCATTGCCAGAATAGACAAGTCAGAAGGCAAAAGGGTCTTCACTGTAGAGGACAAGTTTGGTTCTAGTCTATTGAATTTGAGGCTGGTTATCGTGCTCAGAAGTAACATCCAGTCACCATCAGTAGAGAGTTTAGAATTGTGGATGCAGAGATGTAAGAGCACGAGGTAGAGGGCAGAATCATAAGAAACAAGGACATTTCACAGATGACCCAAGCAAAGAAAATATTAATGATAAAGAATCAAGAAGAATGGTAATAGATGTAAGAGGGCCAAGAGAGATGAGGATGAAGAAAAGATGTTAGAATTTGCTGATTCAAGGATCACTGATGGTTCTTGAGGAAACCATTTCAGTAGAATGATGGTGGTTTAAACTACACAATAGGGAGGTAGTTGGAAGGGAGGGAATGATGACAAACTGGAGGCAGAGGGTACTGAATACGCTCTCAACACGTGCAATAAGAGATGAGAAGCAAGATGACAAGCAAGAAGATGAAGCGGGTTCAGTAAGGATATTAGAAGGATCTTTGTCGCTGTCCTAGGCCTATATGTACATACATATGAAAAAGATCTAGACCCATATTCTTTAAAAGCATCTGGTACTGTTCCAAGGATCAAATAAATATAATAGATGGGTTAATTGAGGTTAATATTGGCCTAATTCTAATTGAATATATGTGAATTTATTGTTGAGGGTATTGGGACAACCTCAGAGATTTTCCTGAGAGAGATTTCTGGGCAAAGAGTATGATTTATGTAATAACTCTACTACTTCAGAACACACTCTTTTGGGAAAAGCTTGCCGAATCTCAGGTTCTTTATCTATAAAATAGGGAAAATAGTCCCCAACTTATAGGTTCAGAGTGAGGATTAGATTTATCTTAAATGTATTTCACAAATGGCAGAATACTGTAAGAATTGCTGGTAATAAAATACTAGTGAGAAAATATAAGACTAGACATGGAATTTTCTTTTTAGAAGTAATTTTTGAACTCCAAATATTTCCCAGTTGCATTTACTCAGTATTTATAGACCACTCAAATCATGCTAGGTGCAATGTAGGACACAGAGGTCAACCTAGCTTCTACCCAGTGGATTTACAATCTGCCATGATGCCAGCCAAGTTTTGTAATTTTATGCTCAATTAACATCTGGTTAGAACTTCTTCAGTTAACAAAGTGCTTGCCTCTGAAGATAAATCATGGGACTCTTTCACTACAGCTTGGAATCTTTCTGATTTGAGATGCTTCGTGAACATAAAGACATTCTTTTCCATCCTAGTTTGCATCATCCAGCTGAGTTCCTACTGTGAAGTGCCGTTATGATGGCAGCTCCCACTGAGAGGAACACCAGTCCCACTCACTGAATGGGGTGATTGACGCAGACAGACATTTCTGATAGCTGCTTTTAAAGTATGCCTTTTACAGAATCCATGAGTGTATCTTTGAGTAATTAATATTTGTTTAACCGCAAGGATTTTTTTTTTTATGAAATATATCATTAAAGATCGTTTGCTTGCGAGTGCCCCAAAGAACTTAGAACAGAAATTGTCATCATCTTCTCAGAGAATGCCTCTACAACACTAATGCACAACTCATTTTACTGAAAATGGAAAAGCAAGATAGGGAAACATTATTTGGCATTCTGTAATTCACAAACAATTGACTGCTTTAACTACCTTTCAATTAGGTTATGGTGGCATCCAGAAAACCATGTTTCTACCGTTTTGTAAAATATTAAACAGATGCAGTTGGGGTAAGAACTGCTGATGCTTTGTTTCAAAGACTGCACATGCAGTCTCCTGGATCATGAAAAATACAGGTAGACCTGACAATCAGATGTAAAGAGATGGAAGAATTTTTAAGGTCCGATAAATTCTCTTTGATCTTAATAACGTCCAGATTTTTTATTTCAAAACTTAGACTAATGGAGGAAATTGGTTAACAAAATGTGAAATATATCAGACAAGGTAGATCTTATGGGTAATTCTGTTAGCCTTGAATTCTAAACGACATGATGCTGCTAAGTTAAGGAGACATTCCCTTTTGAACTGTCCTTTTTTCTTTATTAGCATTGACAACATTTGTTCTTTCTGGTTCTTTTTGTTCATAGAAATATCATGGGATTCATCACTGAAGCATGTTCTGCCTTTGGAATTAGCTGTTATGGCTGAGCTCTTCTTTTTGTGAGAATATTATAAATGTAACCTGTGATGATAGTCTCTTCTTTTTTGATATTACTTTAGGTATTTCTTCCCTGAAACGATCTTCTTTATCATAATGGATGTTTTGGGGTTGTTTGATGTTCCATAACCTCTGCATTTTTTATTTATCATGTTTTTCATTATGCCTCAAAAACTAGAACAATGTCAAGAAATGGGCAGTTGGATCATAGGTTTTCGATAAATTCCCCCTTCCATTCCTCATATATTGCTTTGTAACTCAATGGAATTTTCAGTGCTAATGGATGCAACCTTTAAAAAAGCATTGATAAAAATAGCCACGAAACACCTGCACTCACGAAAGCAAGCTTACGGTTTTCCTGTTTCCCTGTTTTCTGCTTTCTGGTGAGTTGTGTCAGGTTAGTCCTATAATAGGCAAGTATTGCCAACCAAATTGTATTATTTGCTTCCAAATATGTATATTTTTTCATGTATCTATTGCCTGTCTCCATATGGAGTGCAATAAGATGGAGCGAGAGAGGATGGTAAAAATAAGATTGGGTGTTATCATGACCAGATGGGAAGGGGCAGGGACCTGGTCTAGTAAGCAAGTACACTTGTCTTCACTTTGTCACCGTGTTCAGCACTTACATGTGGTAAAGCGAAGACAAGGTCATCTTGATTCACTGTTAATTAAATGTTTTGGCTGGAAACCATTTCTCCATATGGTAGAATACACCAGTTTGAAGTAAGTGCTTCAAATTTGGCCACAAAAAACAGCTGCCTACAAACATATGTAGTGACTCACAAGCAGTCTCCAAGAATTTCAACTTAGTGGAGAAGATCTTTGACTTTTCTGAAGCGTATAGATAACCTCAAATACGCATCTGCCCAAACTATAGCAGATGCGGAACTCAGAGAAAAAATGAAAAGATATTCAGTATAGGTCATGGAATGTATTTGGTTCAAATTCAGAAATATGTAAGCAATGTCATGGCAATACAATTGGTAGCCCTCGATTATAAATATATATCTCACAAGCTAGAATTTTCTAAGTTTGTGTCTCAAGGGCTGTAGTCAAAACCATGAGTGGAAAGAGTGATTTTCAAGAGATGTTACTAGAGATGTAAAAAATTTATTAAAAATTCCAGAAAACTAGAGGATGACAAATAAATCACAAATTCCACTGATTCTCCCCAACTTTTGGGGGACGGGGTAAAGGCTGATCTCTTTTAATGACTCATTAAAACACCAAGGATTGATGAAAGACAGTTACTTTGCAGATGTTTACAGTTTATTTGGATATGGTATGTGCTGGGCCTATAGCCTCTGCTTCTGCCCTCTCACTTCACCACATAACCCAGCTCAGCAAGGTCACCTGACCTTTTCTCTTCATGTGTGTATATACTCCGAAACTAAAAGCTTTACTAACAACCAGCATGGGCCTTGAGAGATGTCTGGTGTTCACACAGAGTCTACCTCTGAGCACTGTTTTCAGTTGGGCTTCACTTTCCCTTCCCATATGGGAAGGACCATTTTAAACTTCACCCCAGCGCTTGTACAGTGATGCTCCAGTGGGATTGTCTAGTATGGACATCTAGTTATTTCGCTTTACTTCTTTGTATTTTCCACAACAGCTTTCGAATCCTTAGATTTTATATTCACAAATTTAGAATCTTTTAAATGTCTAATTGGCTGCCTATGCTCATTTCAATCTTGTTATAAAGGATAATGTTTGCTCGGCAATGGGACAACTCTTTTCTTTGATGGTAAAGTAGAACAGTGAATGCATTATCTTCTTCCTGCAAATTGCCTAGTAGCCATTACCTAAAATGTGTCTGATTGGACACATTTTCAGAAATAGAGAGTCATTTTTCTGCTAAAGCCTTTATTCATGATCTCTCTTTCTCAAAAGAAACAGAATAGGAAACTCTTGAAAATATCCTTATGAAAGCCACTAAAACGTAAGTATAATAAATAATACTTTAATCCCTTTGAAGGAAATTTGTGTTAAAATTACCAAGGGATGATGTATTTTTAAGAATCCACGTGGTATAAAACAACTAGTTTGGGGATGACTTGGACTATTAGCCATAGTCACTCAGGTAGCACGGGCGTCACCTTTCTGATATTTAGTTATCCCCGGAGAGAAATCACAGTCACTAATGTATAATTAGCTTCACATTATAAACATTCTTCAAAACATTCAAAGAATTTTGGTAAAACAGGGAACACAGGCTATCTCCATAGCTTATTTAAATCCTTTCCTATAAATTCTTATCATGTTGCAAAAAATACTAACAGAATGTAACTAAAGCCTTGTCAATTACCTGGTCCTATCTGATTATTTGGGATATTTAATCAAGAAGTATTTCTATGTCAAGGATTGATTATAATAGTTTTAATCAGAGGTTAAGCTATTAAAGTAGTTAGACTGATTCATCTACTAGCATGGTTATCAATAAAACCTTTTGCTATTAATTTTATCAGAGAATTGACAAAGACGGAATTCATGTAAGTCAAATATACACTTGGTAAGTAATTTGCAGTTTAACTTAAATATGATTGAATAACAACATTGCCAGCATTAACAAGCTTGGGCAGAAATAAGTTTTTAAAGCTACCCTAAAACATAAGAATCTAATTTCTGATATGTTTCTAATTTATTATTTAAATTGAATTTTCCACCCTTGAGCTAATTCATTTATAGCTTATTTTGGAACATTTTGCTCAGTGCAACCTTCTAAAAAGGAATGTTTACCAGGCTTTCCTCTTTTTCTTTGCCAGAAATGAATATTTTAAAATGTCAGAATATGAAATGTTATGTAATTTGATGAGAACATTGAGCCAAATTCAAAAATGAAATATGGCAAATATATAGATTTCTCATCTATATTGTTTTCGCAGATAAGCATGTTTATTTTTATTGTTTATTTGCAACATAATGCAATTTATTTTTTAGCACCATTCATGTGAAGATATCCCCAAATAATTCAGAGTTGATTATAGTCAAGCCAGTTCATCTACTTTTAAATTTTAACGAATATATTTTACTCAAATTCCTTTTAGGGCATTTTTCTTCTTAACATGAATATAGTATTTTTGAAAGCTGCCAGATTGATGGCTGTGCTGAATGAAAGCCTCTATTTATTCACAGATAAGCTATGCTATGGGGCGCAACAATGCATAATTACCAAATTTCTGTACTCAAGGAGGTATGTTTACTTCTCCACACATGTAATGTGGGAAAATCCAATTATAGCCACTGGGGGTTATGTAGCTGTAAAAAGAAAACTGACTTATTACAATATGGCACACAACAGTCACTCTATTAGCTCCCCAGGTCGGGAGCAAAGGACGGGACACTGGAAACAGGAGCCCCAGGCTGGTTAACACCTTTTACATGGCAGCTAAATTTCTCATGGCTCTGTTTTGGGCTCCTTGACAATATTCATCTAGGGCTAAGATGCAAACACTGCAACAAGCAACACTTTACAGATGGTCAATCTACCACGAGAGAGTAAAAGTTTTCCGGAAATTTGCTAAAATTAAGAATTAATCTCCTCCCCTAAATGCAATTGCCATTTATTTTGTAACATTTGAATAACAAGAAACATCTTATTCACTGTAAACAAAGCATTCTAATTGAATTATGCATGAAGCAATCACAGTAATATCTGGTAGAATCAAATATCTACTCAAGGACATTGAAAGACCCACTGAACTACAGAAAAAGATCCCTGTTCGTAGCTTTCTGTTGCAAACAACTTAACCTCCATGTATTAAGGGCCTGAACAATGCACTGTGCTTTGTGACATAATCTCCCTGAACTCAGGGAGTAATGGATTAATTTAAGTAACCAAAAGCCCAAATTAAATTGCAGGGTAAAATAACTCAATGAATGGTGCAATGCATCTACATATCTATATACGAGATATCTCACATACGGCTATTTGCAATTACATGGAATGGAAAGTTCCCAGTGGGGATTTGGGACAGGCTGAAGTTACTTTTGTGATCTGCCTTAAAAGAGCTGAGTTTCAACAGTCATTTCTACGTGGTAGTAAATATAGATTTTGGGAGAGTCATTCCCTACCATTCCTGAAGGTATGAGTGATTTTATTTTTGTGCCTGAAATGGATCTGTATGACAGATTATTTCAATAGAACATTGAGTTATAAACTACTTACACCTCTGGCATGATGACAACATTTTAGATTGTTGTTGTCAAGACTCACTGAGTGGTACATCTGAGATTTGCACATTGCATTGTATATTAATTTTAAGTGAAAGGATGAAAAAGAAAGATGAATATTGAACTCTAGTTAATGACATGCATGCTGAAGTTTTTAGGAGTAGGTATGCTAATGTCCAAAACTTAGTTTGAAATGCATAAAAAATAAGATGGATGGCTAGAGGGATAGATCTGTGATAAGGCAAGTATACCAAAATGTTAATTGTAGAATCTGGGTGATGGGTATTCACTGTAAAATTTTTCAGCTTTTCTTTATATTTAATAATTTTCATAACAAAATGTTGCTAATGAGATAGCTTTAAAAATATTTTGCACCTTCTATCCCAATAGCTTGTTTTAGCTAGAGTCTAGGAAATAATATTTTTTAAAAAGACCTCCATTGGATTACATATAAAGCAAGGTTTTGGGACCATTGTTCTAAGATACATTTCAACTTTTAAAGTTTTTAATCGTGTTTACTGTTAATACCAAAGTTTAATATTGCATAATACTAACAGTAAGGCTCATCCTTGTACTTGGTATTTTTCGATAACCTGGAACATCCATACTGAAATAGAATAAATCCTCATTAGTTTGCGTTCTTGTACTCAATGAAATCCATGTAAGATATTATTTGTATCTTCATACATTAGTAGGCTTCCCTAAGTAACTAGTTTTACTGCATGAAGTGCCCTCAAAATATGTCCCCAAGGAGTTTTTTAAAATGTGAGAAAATAGAAAGGTGTACTTTTTTCTTTTTGATTTTCATTAGGAGTTAAACAAAAATGTTATTGAAAAGGTTACTTTAAAAGTAGATTTGCTAGAGAAAGCTTGTGTTTCCCAGCTGAAAACGTTGGCAAGACTTTCAGTTTATTTTTTAATTTAATAAATTCTTTTGAAGCAAAATTTGGTTTCCTCTAAGCCATGACTCTTAACCTTAGGTCCAACTTCAAACAAAGATAATCAATATAGGAGAATCACAGAACATTTCAGAAAAACACAGACAAACTTCTGATCCTCATGGCCACACCTGGAGCACAATGGGCAGAGGCAGGCATTTCGGGAGGCTGGGCTGTGGTGAAAGGGCTGGGCTCAGGTGAGCACCTCTTCTCAGTACTGGTGGCAGCACTGCCGAGAGTGGACACTGATGCTCTCTTACTCCCTGCAGTGGGATGTTCTGGAGAAGTAAGAGTCATAGAGGAGGAGCTGCACCACCTCTGAGAGTGTCCTCTTCTCCAGGAGTCTCAGGGGGTGACGTCAAGTGAAATGAGGGATTTTTAACCATATATGAAAGTTCAATCATATATTGATTGAATATCAAATATTCAAAAAGTGAGAACATTATCATTTTCTGAAATTGCTATTATTGTAACTCAGGTGTGCTGATTATTTTACTCTTCAGTTTATACCAAACTACCATCATAAGTCTACACAAACCTATCTTATGTTTATTTTTTTTTTTTCAAATGGCCCTGGGCTAACATCCGTTGCCAATATTCCTCGTTTTTGTTTTCCACCCCAAAGCCCCACTATGTAGTTGTATGTTCTAGTTGTGGGTCCTTCTAGTTCTTCCATGTGAGCTGCCACCACAGCATGGCTACTGACAGGTGGCTAGCTGATTCCACGACCAGGAACTGAACCCAGGCCACCAAAGCAGAGTGCACCGAACTTTAAGCACTAGGCCACCAGGGCTGGCTCAAAGCGTATCTTTTAAAACAAAGTTCATTTTATTATTCCAAATTCAATCTTCATCCTCTTGCCTATTCTTTTTTACTTTTTATCTCCCTTCCCTCTTGTATATAGCTCTTAAATATATTATCAGAGCTACATGTACATATGGCTTTGAAAAAAATTATAGTGTTTGTTGTATGTACTAATTGATCACATTTTAACTCAGATCTGTTGTGTTTCTTATATTCTCAACTCCTCTTTGCCATATGTAAAGATACAAGCTTTGATCTTCACATAGTGTTCCATCTTGGGCAACTTCCCTACATAAGCACCTCTGACCATTTGCAAGTTCTTGAAATCACATACATTTCCCTTTTTGGACCTGTATGAGAGATTTCAATATGGTACATTTATACAATATTTGGCCGCATGAATGCATTCACTATTTTCACAGCTGTCCCTACTTTTAATTTTTGATATACCTTTAAAAAACCAGTTTACCAACTCCTTCTCCCATTATTCTAGTATTTTATTGGAAGTTCATTGAATTTATGCACTACATTGGAGAGAATTGACATTTTTCCAATGTTAAGTTTTCCCATCCATAAAAAAGAGATATTAATTCATTTGATTTTATTTTCTTTTGTTAAAGTTTCAAAATATTTGTGAATTCCCTCCTAGGTTTATTTCTGGATAATGTATAATTTATAGAATTTCCGTAAATGTATTCAAGGCTCTAAATATCCTCTCAAGAAATCCTCTAAAATGTCCTCATATAGATGATAATTTTTCTTTTAGGGCAAGGGCTATCTAATATACAGTTTAGTATATACGTGGATTTTTGTAGTTATACTTTTGTCATCAGTTGTAATTTCATAGTATTATAGAAAGAGAACACAGTTTGCATGATGTTGAATTTTGGAATTTACTTTGAGAAATATTTCTTTGAGAATTATTCTATTAGTGATTTTTGTGAAGCATCATGTGTTCTAGAAACTAATGTGTATTTTCTCTGAAGTGTATAGTCATTCTCTCTCTTTGAGATTGAGTATGTGAGTAACTTTATATGAAATATGATTACTGTTATAAAACTTTTCTATTTATTCCTTATAGAGTTTTTAATTATTTTTCTGCTTTCATATCCGTTCCATCAATATAACATTCCACACTTAATTTTGAGTTCATAATGCCCAGTACATCTTTTTCCATCCTTTATTTTCAATCTTTCTATGTTTCTTTGATTTAAATTTCTCTCTTGTAGACAACTTATTCCTGAATTGTGGCTTTTATCTAATATGAGGTCCTTCTTTACTTGATGAGTTAAATTAATACAGATTTATTTTCATTGCTTTTATATTAGAGATTATTTCTGCTATCTTATAGCATGCATTCTATTTAATGTGACTCTTTATTTCTCATTTCTGTTTGCATTTAAGACTGCTCTTTTCCTCATCTGACAACTATGTTCCATTTCTGTTCTACTCATAGTTACTCTGCTCATAAGACGACTCACTTTATGTTTACTTTTTCCTTTCAGTTTCTAAAGGTTATTAAAATATATAGCATTCTTTCAAACTGAGACTGCCTTGGTCTGCTTTCATCTCCTTCTGGTCTCTCTCTCTCTCATCTGGAATTTCGGTTCTGAATTTTTGTGGATATATTATTTTACATTATTTTTAGTTATTGCTTATTTATAGAATCATGTATTTACTAACTTGTTTTCTCGCCTTACTTTCTATATGTAAGTAACCTCCAAGATTTATGTCAACAACTTTTTTAAGTGCAGTTTTTCTAAAAGTGCTTTAAAGTGGAGAGTTATTCTCTTTGGGGGGGAGGGGGGAGCCTTGATTTTTTTTTTGTTCAATTCATAATAGTTTACGTCATTGTGAAATTTCAGTTGTACATTATTGCTTGTCTATCGTCACATATGTGCTCCCCTTCACCCCTTGTGCCCACACCCCATCCCACTTCCCCTGGTAACCACTGAACTGTTTTCTTCTTCCATGTGTTTGTTTCATATTCCACATATGAGTGAAATCATATGGTGTTTGTTTTTCTCGGTCTGGCTTATTTTGCTTGGCATAATTTCCTCCTGGTCCATCCATGTTGCAAATGGGATGATTTTGTCTTTTTTATGGCTGAATATTATTCCATCATATATATATATATACCACGTCTTCTTTATCCAATCATCAGTCGATGGGCACTTGAATTGTTTCCATGTCTTGGCTATTGTGAATACTGCTGCAATGAACATAGGGGTACATACGTTACTTTGGATTGTTGATTTCAAGTGTTTGGGTAGATACCCAGCAGTGGGATAGCTGGGTCATATGGTAGTTCTACTTTTAGTTTTTTGAGGAATCTGCATATTGTTTTCCATAGTGGTTGCACCAGTTTGCATTCCCACCAGCAGTGTATGAGGGTTCTCTTTTCTCCACACCCTCTCCAACATTTGTTTTTTTAAGTCTTGGTGATTATAGCCATTTTAACAGGCGTAGGGTGGTATCTCAGTGTAGTTTTGATTTGCATTTCCCGGATGATTAGTGATATTGAACATCTTTTCATGTGTTTATTGGCTATCTGTATATCTTCTTTGGAAAAGTGTCTGTTCATATCCTCTGCCCATTTTTTGATTGGGCTGTTTGTTTTTTTGTTGTTCAGTTGTGTGGGTTCCTTATATGTTATGGAGATTAACCTCTTGTCAGATATATGATTTGCAAATATTTTCTCCCAATTGGTGGGTTGTCTTTTTGTTTTGATCCTAGTTTCTTTTGCCTTGCAGAAACTCCTTAGTCTGTTGAAGTCCCACTTGTTTCTTTTTTCTTTTGTTTCTCTTGTCTGAGAAAACATGGTATTTGAAAATATTCTTTTAAGTTCGATGTCAGAGAGTGTACTACCTGTGTTATCTTCCAGGAGTTTTATGGTTTCAGGACTTATCTTCAAGTTTTTGGTTCATTTTGAGTTTATTTTTGTGTGTGGTATGAGATAATGGTCTACTTTCATTCTTTTGCATGTGGCTGTCCAGTTTTCCCAACACCATTTACTGAAGAGACTCTCTTTTCTCCATTGTATGTTCTTGGCACTGTGGTCAAAGATTAGCTGTCCGCAGATGTGCAGTTTTATTTCTGGGCTTTCAGTTCTTTTCCATTGATCTGTGTGCCTGTTTTTCTCCAGTACCATGCTGTTTTGATTACTATGGCTTTTGAAGTCAGGGATTGTGATGCCTCCAGCTTTGTTCTTTTTTCTCAGTACTGCTTTAGCAGTTTGGGGTCTTTGGTTGCCCCATATAAATTTTAGCATTCTTTGTTCTATTTCCGTGAAGAATGTCATTGGGATTCTGATTGGGATTACATTGAATCTGTAGATTGCTCTGTATAGTATGGACATTTTAACTATGTTTATTCTTCCAATCCATGTGCATGGAATCTCTTTCCATCTCTTTATTTCATCATCTATTTCTTTCCATAATGTCTTATAGTTTTCATTGTATTAGTCTTTCACCTCCTTGGTTAAATTTATTCCTGGATACTTTATTCTTTTAGTTGCGATTGTAAATGGAATTGTATTCTGAGTTCTCTTTCTGCAAGTTTGTTATCAGAGTATAGATATGCAACTGATTTTTGTAAGTGGATTTTGTACCCTGCAACTTTACTGTAGTTGTTAATTATTTCTAATAGTTTTCCAATGGATTCTTTAGGGTTTTCTGTATATAAGACCATGTCATCCATGAACAGTGAGTTTCACTTCTTCACTCCCTATTTGGATTCCTTTTATTCGTTTCTCATGCCTAATTGCTCTGGCCAAAACCTCCAGTACTATGTTGAATAAGAGTGGTGAGAGTGGGCATCCTTGTCTTGTTCCTCTTCTCAGAGGGATGGCGTTCAGTTTTTCCCCATTGAGTACGATGCTGGCTGTGGGTCTGTCATATACGGCCTTTATTATGTTGAGGTAATTTCCTTCTATGCCCATTTTGTTAAGAATTTTTATCATAAATGGATGTTGGATCTTGTCAAATGCTTTCTCTGAATCTGTTGAGATGATCATGTGGTTTTTATTCCTCATTTTTGTTAATGTGGTGTATCACATTGATTGATTTACAAATGTTGAGCTATCACTGTGTCCCTGGTATAAATCCCACTTGATCATGATGTATGATCTTTTTGATGTATTACTGTATTCGAGTTGCCAATATTTTGTTGAGGGTTTTCCGTCTATGTTCATCAGTGATATTGGTCTGTAGTTTTCCTTTTTTCTGCTGTCCTTGTCAGGCTTTGGTATCAGAGTGATGCTGACCTCATAGAATGTGTTAGGAAGTGCTCCATCTTCCCATGTGTTTTGGAATAGCTTGAGAAGGTTAGGTGTTAAATCCTCTCTGAAAGTTTGGTTGAATTCTTCAGGGAAGCCATCTAATCCTGGGCTTTTATTTTGGGGGATGCTTTTGATTACTGTTTCAATCTCTTTACTTGTGATTGGTCTATTCAGATTATCTATTTCTTCTTGATTCAGCTTTGGAAGGTTGTGATTTATCCATGTCCTCTAGATTGTCCATTTTGTTGGCATATAGCTTTTTGTAGTATTCTCTTATAATCCTTTGCATTTCTGTGGTATCCATTGCTATTTCTCCTCTTTAATTTCTAATTTTATTTATCTGAGCTTTCTTTCTTTTTTTCTTTGTAAGTCTGGCTAGGGTTTTGCCAATTTTGTTTATCTTCTCAAAGAACCAGCTCTTTGTTTCTTTGATCCTTTCTACTGCTTTTTTTGTTTCAATAGCATTTATTTCTGCTCTGATTTTTATTATTCTCCTTCTGCTGACTTTCGGCTTTGTTTGGTCTTCTTTTTCTAATTCAATTAGGTGTAGTTTGAAATTGTTTATCTGAGATTTTTCTTGTTTGTTAAGGTGAGCTTGTATGGTGATGAATTTTCCTCTTAATACAGCTTTTGCTGCATCCCATATGAGTTGGTATGGTATGTTTTCATTTTCATTTGTCTCCAGATATTTTTTTATTTCTCCTTTAATTTCTTCAATGATCCATTGAGTCAGATATTTTTCAGAGACTTTCTTCATTACTTCTTAGTTTTAGTTCTCTCTCCTCCTTTATCTGGAGCATTTCAACATGTCTATCCTCGATTATGCTGATTCACTCCTCTATGATGTCTGCTCAAGTGTTCTGGGAATTTATTTATTTTTTTATCTCTTCCCTTCTGTCTTTCATCTCCAATATTTCTGATTAATTCTTCTTTATAGTTTCAATCTCTTTTGTGAAGTAGCTCCTGAACTCATTGAATTGTTTCTCTACATTCTCTTTTAACTACTTGAGTTTTTTGATGATACCTATTTTGAATTCTCTGTCATTTAGATTACATATTTCTGTGTCCTTAGGACTGATTTCTGGGTACTTGTCATTTTCTCTCTGGTCTGGAGATTTAATATACTTTTTGATACTGCTCGAGGCCATGGCTCTGTTTTTGCACATCATGGTATTATTTGTTCACAGTTACTGCCTATCGCCACTGGGTGGGGCTCAAGAGCCATGTATTTTGAGCCCTCTGCATTCTGCCAAGATCCTGGGCACTGGAGTTGGCTTGGGGCGGATCAGGGGTAGGAGCAATTTCTTCTGGCTGCTCTCAGAGTTTTCTCACTCTACCCTCACTATCTGCTCTCTTGGGGTGTTGGCTTGATGAGGTCAACCCCGTGTTAGCTTTCACCTCAGTAGGGGCTTTCCTCCAGGTTGCGAGGGCCCTCATGGATCCTTGATGTTCCCATGAATCAACATCTGCTCCCCCATCCCTTCCCTCTTGGAGCCTACCAATGGTCCTGGATCCCAGTCTTTTGGGGAGGGAGTAAAATTTTCTCTTACCCTATTCTACCTCCTCTGAGCAGGGGGCTCCAGCATCTCCGTCCTCCATTGTATGGCTGCATGGGTCTCTCAGATACTTTTGTGTTGTGTTTGGATGTCCTCTGTTGGAGTATGAATGTCTTTTTTGTTGTATGATGGAGGGGAGAGATTACTGGGAAAGCTCACTCAATCATGAGGCTGACGTCACTCTCAAGAGTTATTCTTTGTTTCAATAAGTTTACTGTTCATACTTACATGCTTGCTAATGTACTTATTTCACTTTTCTTTTCAATGGTAATGTAACTGGGAATGAAACTGTAGGTTCAAAGTTCTTTCTTATTTCTTGTCAGCAGTTTGCAAATATTATTCCCTGCCTTTTTGCATCTCCTTTATTCTTTTCATATCTAAAATGTCTTTGCTCCCTGGGTGTATTCTGAGTTTTCTACTTGTATTTGATATTTTTTTAATTTTACTAAACTGCATTTATCTCTCAGTGTGTGCACTTTAAATTATCCTGTCTGACACATTATAAAGTCTTTGAATTGGAGGTCTTATGACTTCCTTTACCTCTGAAAAATTATCTGACATTTTTTCTCAAATATTTTTGCCTTTTTAAATTTTATTCTCTTGTTCTACTCTTTCCAGCTGGTGTTTAAATTAGGTATAAAAACAACTACTTCATTCCTATTTATCTTTCCCTTTTTCACTCATTATTTCTGTCTCTTTATCCCAGATGTGTTTGGAAGAATTTTTGACATGACCTATCATTTAATAGTATATTTCCTAGCTGGAAAGATTCTTCTATTCCAAACCTCCACTGAGTTCTTTATTTCAACAGTTATATATATTTTTCATATTTAGTAGTTCCACTTCATTCTTTTAAAAAAATTACAATTGCTTTTGTTTTATTGATTGATTGATTGATGTGAGGAAGATTGTCCCTGAGCTAACATCTGTTGCCAATCTTCCTCTTTTTGCTTGAAAAAGATTGTCACTGAGCTAACATCTGTGCCAATCTTCCTCTATTTTATGTGGGATGCTACCATAGCATGGCTTTATGAGTGGTGCTAGGTCCATGCCTTGGATCTGAACCTGTGAACCCCAGGCCGCCAAATCAGAGCACATGAAGTCAACCACTACCTCACTGTGATAGGCCCATCCAATTTTGTTTTGTTTTATATTTCCAATATACCCTTTTATCTCTGTAAAAGCAAGCATTATGCTTAAGTTACATTATTATTCTGTCAGGTCCATTATTTCTGCTTTCCCTGGGGTAGATTATTCAGTTTATTTCTTTTTCATAATGCTTGGGCCTCATAGATGTTTCATTATATAAATGTATTATGTAGATATACACACACAGAGGCTCATATCTCCTTGGGATTTTTCATTTCATCAGTTATTTTGATTTTAGTTTTCATTTACTATCAACTATTATCAGTTATGATTACCTCGGATGGTGTTATGTATTTGGGACCAGGCAAAAGCCCAGGATTTTCACATACACTTGCAGATGAGTTTAGGGACTAAATTTGGGGGTATATCTTAGGGAGTGAAGTTTATGATGTTGCAATCTTGGCTGCTTGTTTTCCCCTGTTCATTTTACCCTCTATTCCTACCCTGTAATCAGACACAGAAATATTTTCTTCCAGGAAAAAATGTTTGTGAAATTGAGGAGGTATTGAAGTACCAATAGCCTGCTCTTGGTTATATTTTTGTAGCTCAGCTAGTTTTCAGTATTCCTCTAAAGTTAATCTTATTTTCAATTAATTGTGGATGACTTTGCTGTTTCTTGACCTTCTGTGTGAACAGCACACAAGTATTGACCCAAGGTCAAACTGGGAAGAGAAAGGACACAGCTAGAATAATTTCTTCAGAAATTATTTCAGAAAGGTGTCCTGCTTTCTTTGTGTCTAGGTTGACAATACCCTCAACTTAAAGACCCAACCATCTGTATCTCTGAATTTTCTACTAGACTTTGTAGTTAGTTCTTGTCAAAAAAAATTTTCACCTCCCTTTGCCTCTGTTTATAGCCAGGGTTGACCCTCAAATCCAGAAATCATTTCTGGAATTCAGAGATTTTTAAAATTTCTTTTTCCTTACCACTCACCAATAGTTTTCCTGGTGTTTGTTTATTTGTTTGTTTATACAAATATGCTGAGAGCCAAGATAACCTTGAACCTGATTAAAACAAGATTTTTAAAAAATCGTTATTTTAAAGGTCACTCTAATTAAACTTTTCACTACCATGTCAGTCAGGGTACTTACAAGAAACAAATTTAACTCAGATGGCTAAAATAAAAATTGTTTATTGAAAGTGCAACTGAAGAGGTACAGCTGGGATTTGAACAAACAAAAGATTGGTAGGCCTCCAAAGTAGAAATAGCAGGAAGCCATTGTCACCACTAGGCCAAAAACTCAAGGGAGGAAAAAATTACTGGAGCCAAGTAAGAATTGGAAACATGGAAGAGGGACCACCTACAGTGAAACTATGGTCACAGAGAGACATAGGTTCTGCCAGAATATCGGCACTGAATTAGGAAGGGAGTGAGGAAGTGATCCACCTCTATTGTATCCTTCCACACTTCTACCTCCTGCCAGTGCCAACCCTCAGCTGAACCTGAATAGAAACCAAGATGGTAAAGGAATCTGGAGAAGCAGCAGTTCAAAGAGACAACTTTCTAGACTATGGGACAGGTCAGAGAAAGTCAAAAAATAGAAGTGGGAAGAGGGTGAACTGAACATTACCACCATTCTAACCTCTCTGCACTTATACCATTGCTACTTTGCACGTTTCAAAATCAAATGCTGCACTGGAGAATTCTGGTGACTTTGTCATGGATGTTCTTCTCCTCTTTGTCTCCCTGGAAAACTTCCATTTGTCCTACAAAGCTCCACTCTAACAGCAGTACGTCTGTGGAAATATCCCTTATCCCATTCCTCTGAGTTCAAGGGACTGCCCTCTATTCTCACATATTTACTACAGTCATACATCACTTAATGACGGGAACATGTTCTCAGAAATGCATCATTAGGTGATTTCGTCATTGTGTGAACATCATAGAGTGGACTTACACAAACCTAGGTGGTATAGCCTACTACATACCTAAGCTATATGCTATTAATCTTATAGAATCATTGCCATATGTGTGATCCATCATTGACTGGAATGTCGATATGCGGCGCGTGACTGTATGTACTTTCATTACAACAATCTTTACATTTTGCCTCAATTAATTATTGACTTTTTATCCTTACTCTTATCTACTCCAGAAAAGAAATGATCTTTGTCATCCTTGTAATCCTGGGGTCTCCCATTATTACTAGCAGATGACAAATGTCCAGAAAATTTTTGATAAGTGAATAAAAGAGAAAATGAATGGTTTTGAGAGAGTGTCTGCTCCACAAGAAAAAGAAGAGGTGGGGACATAGACCACAAACACACAGGGAAAATAGAATATTAGGAAATTGAAAAATAAGTGACAGAATAAGTGAGGACAATATGGGAGACTTGAAGTCAAAAATGAAACTCAGAATTGGGTTAAAACTTAAATGAAAACAGAAAACCCATAAAACAAATAACCACAAAAAATCCAAAACACGCATTTGAAAGATGTGCAATCCAATTAAAACAAAGTTCGCAAATATTCTCAGCAATTGCTAAGAAAAAAAATTCTAATTTAGAAATGGAGTTTCTTAATATGCCGAGAAAAGGATTTTAACGTCAATTCATCCTTTGGTTTTTTGATTTCAGCAAAATTTTCTCATTATATTTTCTAAATTGAGGGTAGAATGAGGTTGGCACCATTTCAAAAATTTGTACCATATTTTGTCTTCGCAGCCAAACAAAGTTTACATTTAAACTTGGTATTTGTCTATAGCTAATAAGAAGGAAAGAACATATGCCATTGTTTAAGGGCTCTGGTGAATAATTTTCCCTTACTTCTAAAAATATAACTGATATTTAAAGACTGACCCACTCATCTAAAGTTTAGATAACTCAAAACAGATTTTAAAAGCATTTCTTCACACTCAAGATTATTAAATATGAAAGAACATATGTCCATCTAAAATTCATAGTACTCATTTTGCTAAAATTTATTTTATATAGTTCAGCCAAAAGAGTACAACACTTGGCTAATTTGTGAGCAGTTCATTTAAATATCTACTGATTTCTACACATGAAAGAGAGTAAGAGAGAGAGATGAGAAAGAAAGAAAGTTTAATAGGTTTATTATTATTTAGGTATGGTAAGGCCAACAGATTAGACTGCTGCCTTTGGAAAGACAGTTTGTTCTCCCAAATCCCAGGAGGAGGCAGCAGCCATTCCACAGAGAGCCACACAGGGAAGCACCGGGCCTGTCAGGAGACAGAGAAAAGGGGAAACTGTGGAGAATGACCTTTATTGTGGTTTCCCCAGGAAGGAACAGGTGGAGACAGGGTCAGCAGGTTTAGGACTGTCTAGTTTGAATAATTTCAGTGGCTTCTGAGGCATAGGGGCTATCCCTGGTTGTCTAGTACCTGGCCTTGGGGTGATAAGGGAAAGTGGATAGTGGTCCTGGGAGTGTGAGAGCCTGAGAGAGGGCCTTGTTGAGAATATAGGCTCTGGATTGGTTGGTTTGCATTTGAAAGGCAAGCTCATTGATGAATTGTTTATTATCTCTAGGAATTGCTTCATACTGGGACCAGCTGACTCACTCCAGGATGGGCAATTTTCCAGATGTCAAAGCTTCAGAATACAGAAAATAAAAGACATGGTTATTATAGGAAGGAAGGAAGGAAAGAAGAAGAAGGGAAGGAAGGAAGGAGAGAAGGAAGGAGGGAGAGAAGGAAGAAAGGAAGGAAGGAAGGAAAGAAGGAAGGAAGGAAGGAAGGAATTCTAGTTCCATGATAAAATCAGTACATAGGGTAAGAGCAACAATGAATTCCTATCCAACTTAGAGAAAGAATATGTCATTATTTTCAACTTTATTTCTATGAATAGCAGTGGTGTGTGTTATTAAGAGCTCTGAAATTGGATTTAAAAGGAACTGGGTGAAAATTCTGGCATTTCACAGTAGCTGTGTGATCTTTCTGTGAGCCTTATATTCCTATTACATGGAGATGAAAGTATCTTCTTTAAAAGGTTGTTGTGAGATTTAAATGTGATGATGTGTATACAGTATATTAAATAAATACTAGCTGCTTTTATTTTAATTACTATTTCCTAAATATTTGGTGTTAATGCCCACCTAATACAGATGATGAAATTCTATGTTAGCTTCTCAGGTGAAACTATGTCATTACACATCAAAGGGTGGTATATGTCTTACATTGCACATAAAAAATATTTTAACATGTCTTATTTACAAACAAAGGAAGGAAGGAAGGAAAGAAGGAAGGGAATGAAGGAGGGAAGGAAGAAGGGAAGAAGGAAGGGAGAAAATTCTTTGAATAAATAAAGAGCAAATAAGTAAACATTTGATCTTAGAATTCTGATTGAAGACTAAGAAAAATATATATATATATATATATTTTTTGTCTATAAGCATTTAATGAAGGTGTTGCCAGATAAAAATAATAATGTGTAATCTAGTATAGAATGTTATGGTGTAGATAACCTCAAGATTATTATATTTGTAATTTAAAGTACATGATTCTATGAGCCATGAATTCACAGAAATTGACTTGCAAAGTTCAGTTAATGACCTTGGTTATTTGTCAATAAGAAGAGATGGAGAAGCTATGTGAGTGCAAGTAAATTAACCTTTCGTTCCGTACTCTACTGACTTCTTCCACACTGACAAGTAATCAGGATTGTTTGACAGAAACAGCAAGTTGTTTAGCTTCTCAGCTCTCCTGCCACTAAAATATGATGTCAGATAATTTGTTCCTGTTTAGTTCTAGCTTGATTACTTCTGGTTCCTTGAGATTTGAATTGATGAAGTTTTCCTTTAGTTACATGGCAGTGTTAATAAATGCTGTCATGTTTATTAATGAGATGCCAAAATTGCATTGTTATATTTAGAGGACAGAGTCAAGTTCATGTAACTTAAAGTAGTCGAATGTGATAAAAGGTTAATTAGACTTCATGACCTGTTTGGAATATGCCTTAGGTCTCAATACCGAGATAACTTTCAATGCAAAATAACAAAACCCAGAATTAATTTTTAAGATAACTACATAATAGCTTGTCATTTAAATAGTAAATGATTCTAACAGCTCTTGAGGAAATCTTCTGGACTTAAAAATAAAAATCAAAAAACAAGCAAACAAAAGGAAAGCAAAAGAAAATCCAGCCAAGGTCAGCCATGATGATATTCCCCTTGATCCAATTGTAAGCTTATTACACAAATATTTTATCTATACTATATTCTCAGAATTTCAAATTGTTTCCGTTGAAGAAAGAATCCTTAGTGAGAACTTCCTACAAATTACTCAAGATGTGTTACATGAGATTTTAAAATACAATGGAATTAATGAATAGCAGAATATGTGCTCCAGAAAATTTCTTCATTCATCATTTCTCAGTCGTTTTTGACTGGAGGTAAAAAGAAGAAAGTTATCCTGGAAGATCAGGCAGAACACCACCCACTGACTAATGACAATTTTCGTAGGTAAAAATAAACCTGCACAACTGAAGCTTCAGCCATATTGAAATTATAAAATAAGATTTTTCTCATCTAATGAAAGGCTTCACCGGGAGCATTAAGAATTTTTTCACATTTTAGGCAAACAAAATGCAAAATAAATCCGTATCTAGACATATCCGGGTGGAACTTTTCAAATTCTGTAACTAAAATATCCAATAGGCTTCTGGTTTTAAAAAAATATTAAATTACTTTAAAAAAATCAGATTTGAAAACAAAATGTAAACATAATGTTGAAGAGGAAAAATTATATATAGCTTATAATAATAATTAGACTCTAAATTTTATTATCTTAATGGGATATAAAGAAATGGCTTTAAAAAGGAGTAAAAAGTATTATTGACTAGAAGACAATGTGGGCTTCCTAATATTACCATTCTGACTTAATAGTCATATTGAGAAGAAGAATCATCTACTTAAAAATAATAGCAAAAAAGTAAAAAAATGTATGAATAAGAGATTTCTCTGTCTTGTATTGTTGAACACTCTCCTTTCACTGAAATCTTCTCTACAATAATAGTGTAGATTGTTGACTATCATATGAACTTCTACCTGAATGCAAATTGTAGCTTGGTTTTTTAAAAAATTGTCCATTTCATGTAGGTTGTTGGATTTATGGTCCTAGATTGTTTATAAAATTCCTTTACCCTTAAATATCTCTAGGTTCTGTAGTGATGTTCATTAATTCCTGATATTTGCAATTTGTATTTTCTCTCTCTTTTTTTGGTCAGTCTAGTTAGAAATGTATCAAGTTCATTGAACTTTTCAAAGAACCAAACTTTGATTTGACTGCTTTTCTTTTTTTCAGTTCTCAATTTCATTGATTTCCACTCTTATTTTTATTATCTTTTCTTCTCCTTTTTGGTTTACTTTGCTCTCCTATTTTTAGTTTCTTAAGGAGGAAGCTTAGATTCTTCATTTGACATCTGTTCTCTTTTCTAATATAAGCATGTAATGCTATAAATTTCCCTCTAAGAACTGCTTTAGCTACATCTTCAAAATTTTGATATGTTGTCTTTTCATTTTCATTTAATTCAAAATATTTTCTATTTTCCCTTGTGATTTTTGAAACATTGATTATTGAGAAATACGGTGTTTATTTTCCAAGCATTTACAGATTTTCCAGATATCCTTCTGTAATTTACTTCTAGTTTAATTCCATTATAACAACCCCACAGAGACAATATAAACTCCATGATAAATATAAAATATAAAATCAAACATTGGGGGGAATTGCAATGTTTAATTGATGATGGAAATGTGCCATGTCTCATTCAATTGAATTTGAATTTATTTAGGCACTATTTTAGGAGCCACATGCCTATGTAGCAAACTACAATGAAATTGTGGAGACCTTGGATAGACATGTGTATCAAATCATCTCAGGCAGTTTTCAAGAGCCAAGGAAAAATTAACAGCAGGTGTCTGGAGTATTTGCTCAAAAAATTGAGTAGGATTATTAATAAACTTAGCTTGTTGTCTGACCTTTTGGGTTATTTGAGCAATTTTCCAATGGTGTTTATCTATCCACATGTAGGAAGAGGTACCTTTAAGGGAGCAAACACCTCCCTGGCTAGCCAGTAAATAGGCTAAGGCTAGGCAATTATCAGCAAGCAAGGTCACCAGGAAGCATTGCCCCTCACTGAGGGTATCCAAAGCATTGGCAGCTTGTTGCATGTGCTTAGAGGGGGTTTTGGATATTTCCTGGTTAGCATTAATGATACATATTTTGTGACTGGATTGTGGGTCCCTGGGGCAGTGCCAAAGACCCCCAAGACTGTAAGTAGGGCAAGCACAATGTGCAAGATAACAGTTTTTTGAACATAATAAGGCTGAATAAACACATGGATTAGGGATTCCAAAAGGAAATGTTGGCCCCTCAGTGTGCCTAGAGTATACACAATATTAGAGGGAAAGCCTGAGAGCAGTATAAAGAACGGAGGAACAGGCAAGTGTCATTAAAGTAAATTAGAGCCCATGGGGAATTGAGAATCTTGGCTGCATATGGTAGTGGAAAACCCCGCTTACGAGATACCAATAAGCTCACTGCTATGAGCTAAGCAGGAAAGTTTTTTAGAAGTTGTAAAGCAAATCAGGAGGAGAGACAAGGTGAGCAATTTAAATAAATATTTTCAGATATGGTTAGTTTTATGGAATGGTACACAGGAAAGGAAAGACTAGGCAAGGGTAAATCCTTCTATGAGTTTGGCTCGGAATGTGTAATGAGAGCTGGTGACCCATCTAGGGACTGATGTTAAGCTCAGCAGTTAGTGCAATAAAGGACCTGGACTGTATGATCGATGAGTGGTAAATATGTATTATGTGAGAGATCCTTCAAGACTGGGAGGTGCTTAATATGATGGAATGAAGTGTGCCTTGGAGAAGGGGAAAAAAAACATGAGCAGAGATGGGGGTGCAAGTGAACTCTGTACTGAAAACTGAGTGGGGCCTATTAGGGGAATAGAGCTGGGGGAAGGATGGACAATGCCTATGGAGCCAGTGGAAATGAGGGCCCTGGCCAGGAAGGTATGGAATTGTTCATGAGCATTGGGGTGGTTGTGGTCAGAGCAGGACAATATTGATGTCTGGGTGCCAGGTGGTGAAATCTGGAGAAAGAAATAAGGATGGTTGCCGAAGTGGAATGTGTCAGTCTGTAGCCTAGACCAGTAGAGTAGAGCAGAGAGGATATTTCTGGCTCAAAACACCTTCAGATAGTTCATCCACAGCTCCTTAAAACATGTAACCAAATAATAAATCACTATGTGTTTGAGTTTGGTGCTATCCATAGCATAAATAACGTATTGTAAATACTCACAATCCATTGTAGCGATGTTGAGTGTAGCCATGATGTCATTGCCTTTGTGTGACGTAGTGAATATGGTGCAGCAGAGACTTATCAGGGCTGGATAGAGAAATGCTTTAGACAGACAGCTAAGAGGAGGGTGACATTCTCTTCTCCGGTGACTTCAAGAACAAATCAAAGATAATCTTCCATTTGGTCTGAGTATCATAGCCTGGGGAGGTGGGATAGTGGACTATAGGATGTGAGGTAGAAGGAAAGAGTGAGGTTAACAGAATCCAAAGCAAAGCAAGAACAAAAGAGGAGGAGCATTGGTCACTGGCAGTAAACTTCAGGTCAGCAGTGGGGCTGAAGTAATCATCTGGGTTGTGTTGGTCAGGTGGACTGAGGTGGTCCTCCAACATCAGTGTGTTTGTCAAGTGGGTTGAGGTCATCTGGTCAACCACTAGAAGTGGTTGATAGTGAGAGGCACAATGAGTAAGAAATGAGGCAGCTGTCTCAGCATCCTATATGGGATATAATAAACCCAAAGGATCCTGATGCATATAACCCCACATGAGGCTCTATGTCATCTCTATTATGGTAGTCTGACATGTACTTTAAGAGACAAAATCTAACATAGGGATGTTAATTCAGGTGGCTTTACAGCAGGGCATACAGCTGGTGTGTATGCTACCTCTTATGTTGTGCAACACCCCTGTGAATTCGGAATAGCCAATTAGAGGCTGTTTCAGACATTGTAAGAATGAATTTCTCCCTCAAGGGAGAAACTGAATTGTTGTGCCAATAGGTTGAATATGGCTATAATGTTGAAAAATCTGATTAAATGGGGTTGGCAGCATGCTCAAAATATAGACGGGCGGTTTTCACATTGACAGGTGGGGTCTGCACAATGGACAGTGGTAGCCCAGGCCCAAGTTATCACAGAAACTACTCATAACCAGACTATGAAAAGCCAGAAGACCAGTCATTTGTGCAGTGTAGGTGCTTTGGCTTCAAGAAACAAAGGGTTTCTGGCAGGTATGGGCATAACGTGGAACAGCTGATGTTCCCACTCTGAATCCAGATGTGGAGGAGAAGTCTGCATCTCATAACAGAGAATACTTCTGGCAAAGACCAACTTTAAGGTGTGGTTCCTAAAACTATAATCTCTACTTCCAGAATAAGATCATGATTGGCATCATCAATTAAATATCTTTTATAGCCTGACAATTTTGCCAAAGCTTGTGACTTAGGAAATTATCATCATCAGGGTACCAAAATAAATGTAGCAGATGGCCAAAGAGATGCTCAGTGGTGAATGGATCATAACTTAAACTTTGTATGATTTCAATTAAGTTTGCTAAGGTTTGTTTTTGGCCCAGAATATGGTCTATTTTGGTGAATGTACACTGGAAAAGAATGTGTAGTCTATAGTTGTTGGATGACGTTTTGTATAAATGAAATTAAGTCAAATTGGGCTAAATATTGTTCAGATACTCTATATCCTTAATTGATTTTCTATATATTTGTTTTATTGATTACTAAGAGGAGTGTTGAAGTCTGCAGCAATAATTGTGGCTTTCTCTTTTCTCTTTTTCTAGTTCTAGAAATTTTTACTTTATGTATGTATTTTAGAGTTCTAATGTCAGGTACATATTTAGAACTGCTTTGCCTTCTTGGTGAGTTGAACCTTTTAACATTATGTAATATTCAATTACAAAATATCAATATGTAAAATTACTTTGTCTGACATTGATGTGTGTATCTGTGTATGTGTTGGTAACTATTTTGCTTGATGTTTTCTGAGGTCTTGGAACTGTGGTTCTTATCTTGCTTAATTTTGGAGAATTTTCAACCATTATCTCTTCAAATATTTCTTCTACCTCATTCTATCTCTCTTCTTTTACAATTCTAATAATAGCATGTTAGGACATTTTAGATTGTCCCACAGCTCTTGGATGCTCGATTTTGATCTTTTTTCTTACTTATTTGGCACTTTGTCTTTCAGTGCAGATAGCTTCAAATTCACTAATTATTTCCTTGGCTTTGTGAAACCTACTGATGAGTCTTTTAATGGCATTCTCCATCTTTCTTACTGTGTTTTTCATTTCAATTAATTCCATTCCATTCTATCTTATAGTTCTCATCTCTTGGCTGAAATTCCCCATCTGTTCATGCGCATTGTCCCCTTTTCACAGCTAGATCCTTTAGCATATTAATCATAGACATTTTAAATTCCTTGTCCAATAGTTCAAATGCTGGATCATATCTGAGTCTGGTTGTGTGTATTGCTTTGTCTCTTGACATTGTGTTGTTTCATTCTTGGTTCTTGGTATGTCTTGTAGTATTTGGTGGAAAGCTGAGCATTTGTTGTAAGACAGTAGGAACTGAAGTAATTAGAATTTATGGCTAGAAAAGGGTATTCATTTTATTATTATTTTTTTTTGCCCAGGCCTTTGTTGTAAGCAGTTAGTTAATCTAGTCAGGAGATGAGTTAGTTTTGAGTTTTGTTTTTGCTGTAGCTACACTAGTGTACCCCAGTTTTCAAATTTCTCTAGTAGAACCTTGTGTGTAAAATGTGAATTGGTTTGCCAGGGGTTTCGTTTTCAGTGTTTCCTCCCTCAAGTTTAAGTATTCCCTTTGCTCCTGTCTCTCAGAGAGAGTCTCTCTCCCTGCTCTTGATACTTTTACATCAGTAGCTTACACGGTATCCAGTGTCTGACATCTACCAGAGCCAACAAGTGTTCTCTTCCTGTCTTTTTCTGCAGACTTCTATCTCCCCTTGGGTTTCTAGTTAATTTTTTGCCTTACAACCCTGGCTTTCTCATAGTTTCAGTAGAAGTTGAAATATTCCAGATTATGAAACTTTTTCATTGTAAAGGTGGGAATGCTTCTATTTCAACATTTTAGGAAGGAGTCAGGAGTCAAATATTGTCTTAAATATTGATTATCTTTCCTAAATCCCTGATTAAAAGCTTATTATATATTACATCATAGACTCAGAATATTATTAAGATCCTACAAATAATATGCCCTGAGTCTGGAATTTATATCATGACTCTGGGTACCACTTCATTGCATGAGAAAGTTTTTAATGATTCTTTTTCTGAATTTCTTTGGTACCACCCTAAAAGAAGACAATGAATGTCCTAGCAGAATTTCATTTCAATTTAACAAATAGTGAGACTGTATTTTGTGAGCAGTTCTGTGCTAGTTGGCGGTTCTGGTAAAGAGTTGATACTTCATTATTTTCTAAGCACAAGAGAGGCATAAGCTGTATATGTATTTGTTTTCCTATTTTCATAGATAAAACCAGAGGAGAAAAAAACAGTGGTTTAACAAGGGATTTATGTATTTGTATTTATCATACAAATACTTTGGTAAGATGGACTTTAGTGAGAAGGCTGATATTTTCAAGTTAGAATAAATACGCTCAGGGATCTCTTCAGCCAGTAGCGACTTCTTTGAGTCCCAGAACCATGTCTTTCCATATCACCCCCTTGAGTATCAAACTCACATGACACACAGTGGAGGGAATTTGAACACATGCACATGCTGGACAAAACCATTCCCCTAGTTGAAGCTAGACCTGGCCCCTGACACTGCTGAACCAATCATTATCTCAGTCTCTGAAATTTGGAATTGGATTGCTGAGATTCTCCCCAGCTGAAATGCGGCTCTGAAACTCAGGACACATGTATTATGCTTTTTAGAAGAAATAGGTAGGATGGTTTATGAACAAACACTATTGTTTTTCTTAAGTTCATTTAAAAAGAAATTTCCAGATACTTTTAGAAACCAGAAGAAGCGTTTTACTCTATGTGTTAATGTCCACAGTCATAGCAGTCTAGGATTATAAATCAACACTGTAACAATAAACTCTGAGCCAATGTGTGTGAGAAGAAAAAAGAAATAGATTTTAACTGTTGAAATCCTAAGAGGTTATTAAAAATGAGAGTGAGAAAAGCAGAAAGGGGGGAAATCCTTTTAAAAGAAAATATAATAGATAATACACAGGGCTATTATTGTCCCACATCTGTTTGTCTAGGCTTCCTAAATCTCTTGATGGGCACTTCTACTCTTAAAACTCTCTGGGAAAAGCACTGAGATTATTTAAGTCTCTTCTTACTCCATTCACCTCTTCACATTTTAGAGGCTATAACAATGGGCCATGATTGAAATCTTTCCAGGCTGTACGAACAATAGCCAAATACAATGACAATGTACATAATGGGCAGAAAAGAAACATTATTGTTGGGTTTTCATGTGATTTGGATTGAGATGTTAATACTAATCATCTGTTTTTATAAAAGATTTATTTGGATCATTTTTGTTTGCTTTTTTTATTCCCCCAGTGAATGCTATTTTCTTTTCATTACCATGCATGTTTTATGAATTGTGATTTATTTGTGTGTATTGGATTTTATTTATTTCTGTGGTACTCTACGATTTTTTAAAATCTGATTAAAATTGGAGGTTCAGGATATGAAATTTCTGCTCTATATTGTCAATTGCCCCCATCAATCTTTGATGACCTTGACCAAAGGAAGTTCTAATGGTATTTGATTATATTTTGCTATCACATCTAATTTGGTACCGCTATGTTTCATTCTTAGAACAATTCTCATTCTTTACTGTGTACCTTATATTCTGCAATTTCTATTCCCCAGCATCAACGTTCTACTAAGATGACTGGTTTGAGGCAATTTAAGGACAGAAATACTTCAGCTTTTTAAAATTATTTATGTTCAGATAAGGTAAAGAGATAAAAGACAAATATGGCTGTCAAGCCATATTACTTGTTTTTAATGATCTAATGTCATATTTCTATATCTTTAATCCTTGTGGAGTTATCTTTCTAGCCAGAAATAAAATAGTCACAGGTAAAGGGGGATTCATGAAACATACAGCATCAAGTCCTCTTGGTAAATTCATCAAAGATTAAGAGAGGGCAATCTTAAGAAAATTTTCATGTGAGCAGAAACAATTCATCAGGGACAGAGCCATATATATGTTTGTGTAAAGCATATGTGCACGATAATGAATATCCATGGAAAGACTAGAGTGGAAAGGCATCTCTATTTTTTCAGGTTTTAGGAAAAGGGAATGTCCAGAAATCCTCGTCTATGGCAAGTGTCAGGACTTGTGAGCCAAAGGTCTCAGTAGCTCTGTTGTTCTAATTTCAGAAAAAGAGGCTGGAAAGTTAGGAAACAGAATACAAATGCAGCCAGTTTATACTACAAGGAAACAGAATAGAGAAAAATCAGTGAGAAGTCACATACAAACACACTCATAGACACTTCTTTTCTACACGTATTTCCAGCTATACTCTACATTTCTAGCTTAAAAAGTTAGGGCAACAAAGCTTGATGAAGATGTTAAAAGAAAGGAAAACTACAGACTAATAGCTCTCATGAATGTAAGTGCAGAAATCCTCAACAAGAAATTAACAATGTAAATCTAGCGCCACATAAAAATACTTATATGCTATAACCAAGTAAGATTTATTCCAGGTATGCCAGGCTGACTCAACATTTGAAAATCAAGTAATTTAATTCATCACATCAACAAGTTGGAGAAGAAACATCGTAAGTCATACCAATAAATGCAGAAAAAGGATTTGACAAAATTCAAAATCCATTCAAGATAACAAGTCTCAGCACATCTAGAATAGAGTGGAACTCCTCAACTCAATAAAGAAAATATCCAAAAAACTTACATCTAACAATATACTTAATGGTGAATAACAGATGCTTTATCCTAAAGATCTGAACTGATGCAAGGAAGTCCCCTCTCAATATTTCTATCCAATACTCTATTAGAAATGCTAGCTAATTCAATTAGGCAAGAAAAGAAAATAAAGGTATATAGATTGAGAAGGAACAAATAAAATGGTCTTTTTTCACAAATGACATGATTGTCTATGTAGAAATCCCAAAGAATCAACGAAAACCTCCCAGAACTACTATGCATTTATAGAAAGTTTGCATGATGCAAAGTGAGTACAGAAAAGTTAATTGCTTAAACCAGCAATGAACAACTAGAATTTGAAATTTAAAAACATGATCTCATTTACATTAGCACCAAAAATAATGAAACAATTAGATATAAAGCTAAGAAAATATGCATAAGGTCTATGCAAAGGAGACTGTAAAACTCTGATGAAAGAGATCAAAGATCTAAAGAAATAGAGAGATATTCTATGTTTATGAATAGGAAGATTCAATATTGTTAAAATGTCAGTTCTTCCCAACTTGATCAACTCAATACAATCCTACTGAAAATCTCAGCTAGTGATTTTGTGGATACTAACAAACTGATTCTAAAGTTTATGTGGAAAGTCAAAGGACTGAGAATACCTAATACAATGCTGACAAAGAAGAACAAAGTCAGAGGACTGACATTACACCACTTAAGGACGTTTACACAGCTACAATAATCAATACAATGTTATATTAGTGAAAAAACGGGGGCTGGCCCTGTGGCTGACTGGTTAAGTTTGCAGGCTCCCCTTCAGCAGCCCAGGGTTTCACCAGTTTGGATCCTAGGAGCAGACCTAGCACCGCTCATCAAGCCATGTTGAGGTGGCGTCCCACATAGCACAACCAGAGGGACCTACAACTAGAATATACAACTATGTACTGGGGGTTTTAGGGGAGAAGAAGAAAAAAAGTAAATAAATAAATAACTAATTGGCAACAGATGTTAGCTCAGGGCCAATCTTTAAAAAGAAAAAAATAGACAAATAGATCAATGGCACTGAATAGAGAGGCTAGAGGGATTTTTAGGGCAGTGAAACTATTCTGTATGAAACTGTAATGGTGGATACATGACATTATGAATTTGCCAAAGCCTTTAAAACTGTACAAGAATAAATATTAATGTAAACTATGCACTGTATATTGAGAACTGACATATGGTATCAATATTGTTTCATTCATTGTAATAAATGTAGCACATTAATGCAATATATCAGCAGTAGAGGAAACTGGGGTGGGGAGCATTTGGGAACTCGCCACACTATCTGCTCAATTTTCCTGTAAATCTAACACTGTTCTTAAAAATACAGTTTATTAACTTAAAAATATGTGAAAGCATAAGCCTGAAACGTGAGGGTTGTTCTTAGTACCTCTCTCTCTTCATAACCACTCTCCATTCAATCTGTCCAAGGATCTAACATTCTAACTTACTTTCAAATTCATTTGCTTTTCTTTTTAACTCTATTGCCATTTGCCAGCAGAGACCATCATTGTCTCTACCTGGATTTTGCAGTCACTTCTAAGCTGGTCTCGCTTGTCTCCTATCTTGCAGTCTGCCAACTCACTCTTTATAGTGTTGGCAGAATGATCCTTCTCTAATACAAAATGTATCATGTCAGTATTCTGCTTAAAACCCTTCACTGACTTTCTATTTTTAAACTTCTTTCCACATCTTATAGGAATATTTATCACCCAGCCATTATTTACCCTTCAGTCCTTTTCTCTGACTTCGTTCTTTCTTGCCTTCCAGGCTCGAGTTACACTGAACTTCGCATAGTTCCACCAGAGCCGTGCTCTGTATTGCCTCCAATCTTAACATCTGATAACCCTAACACTTGAATACTTTCTTTTTCATTCTTTCTTCACCTGGTTTATGTTTTATCCTTTGGAATTTAGCTTAGATATTACACCATCCAGGAATCTTTCTACTCCCCCAAAACTGAGCTAAATATCCTTGAGTTACCTTGATTTTTCCTTAACATGATATGCAAACTTCTTGCTTTTATCTCAACATCTCCTTTTGATCATTACCTCTGAAAAGACAGTCTTGTCTACATTTTGCATCAGTCTTCCCCAAAATCTGTAGTATAAAAAGCTCTCCATTACATATTTGTAAAAAATAAAAAATAAGCACTTTGAATCAGCCCTAATAATGCCTCACAGTTAAATTCATGTCATTAATGAAAATACAGCCCACATATATATTTTTTTAATTTGGATCTAGCCATCACCCTTTAATCCTCTCATGCCCCCAAACCCTAGGCAACCACTAACCTACTTTCTGTCTCTATAGAGTTGCCCATCCTGGATATTTTCTATAAATAGAATCATATAATATGTGGTCTTTTGTACCTGACTTCTTTCACTTGGTGTAATGTTTGCAAGGTTCATCCATGTTGTTCAGCTAACTTTTGATAGTTTATGCTATACACCTTGGAAGTTTTCAACAACAGAGCTAGCCAAACATACCCAAATCCAACCTAATCCACTAATTGAAAACATAGTAAATATCATAATTGACATTCATTCCATTGGCCAATGTATATTTTACCAAATATATATTTTATAAGAAAGTTTAAGATTTGTCACCAGTTATGAAGAACTTTATTCTTTAGGTTAGCCTATCACTTGGGACTTTTCAAAGGCACATTTTATGCTATAAATAAGATGCACATTTTTCTTCACAGGAATTTCCTTCAGTGTATCATGGAATAAAATAATAACACCAAACACGTTGTGTTCAGTCTGCAAATATATCTACGGCTATTTAAACTGACTATTTAATATGTATGTCTCAGGAATATTATTTGACTAAATCTTACTTCCTTACAGAAAGGGTTCAGCATGCTCCTGAAAACAGAAAGCCTGCCTTTGTTTGACTCAACTTGGCATTACCTTCTTCCAACAGTTGGTATTGAAAACATAGGTAATGGTTTTGAAAATACCAATGAAATACACATTTATGCTTTAGAGCAGTTGTGAACAGTTGATTTACTGCCGATAAAAAAAATATTAACAGCTCCAGTTTGCTCCATTTTGTGTGCAATAAAGTAGCTAATGTTCTTTTCCTCCTTTTTGTAGAAATGGTAAATGAAGATTTGCATTCGGGGTAGAGCTTCCTCTTGGGGAAGCAATAGAAGCCTAGACTGACACTCCCTGAGCCCCAAACCTTGTTAAAAGTGGTTTCAGTCCTGGGGACCTAATGCACTGATTGCTTCCCTAGAAGGAGTCTCATTGCTTGCTCCATTCGGTCCTATTACTGAAGGTCTAATTACATCTATTATGCTTTTCAGTTTCACAGAAGGTTAGGGAAGGAAATTAGGGGTATTGGAGGATGAGATTGGGGGCGTGTAATACACACGCACACACGCACACTCATGTTGTGGGGTTTGAGAAAGGAACTGGTGACCAAACTAGAGTATTTGTGAGATTATATCTAAACTATCATGTGTGTTACTGTAACAAGACAAAATGGAGATGGTTCCAATTCTGTATGATTGCCCAGGCAACAGGGAACCAATTACACTGTCAAACTCTGAGATACTAGAGTGCAAAAGCCCCACAGGACTTCTTTGCAACCAAATACGTTCTTTTTTTTTTGCCATCAGTAAAAGGGCAACTGAAGCATTTTTTATCCCATTGTAAAGTGTCATTTATATTCTGAGCTCCCCAAAACCTTTTCTAGCCCACTTTTTCCCTGTATAGTGCCAACAGCATATGCTCATGCTATGCTTTTATGTAGCCTGTATGAAGACTGTTATCATGGCCTAATAGAGCTCAAAATGGAAAGGGAGAGGAGGTAGAGGGGAGACTCATTATTTTTTAAATGGCTTCACTTTTCCCATAGGAATCCTATAGATCCCACTTAGCAGAAGCTCATTCCAGCACTGATTAAGTGGGAAATACACAGAATCTCAAAAGGTCAGACCTATAATCAGCTGTCCTCAGGGGTCGATGTGGAAAACTTCTTAATCCAACTTGAATTTATTGCCGTCTTACAACAAAGTGCAGCAAATGACATGACATTAAGAAAAGACATATAATATTTATATAAGATATGTAACATGTATATTTCACGTATACATATATAAAATATATATAGACACAAATAACATATGTGTGCATACGTGTGTGTGTGTGTTTAATGGAAGACTACCTACCTAAACCCACAGCGGGTTGGTTTACCTGAACCATTTGATTGATAAGAAATCTTCCCTATAGTGTTTTTACTTTATTTATGGTTTTTATATTGGTGGAAACTTTGAAACTATAGCAAATTAAGCTTACATAGATAATGACTTTGTATTTGTGAGAAACAGCCTGCAAATTACAGACTCTAAAGGTGCATAGTTTTTTAAAAAGTATGTAAAAGAAATAGGATAACAGAAAAAGAGGAAAACAAATAGAATTCTTAATATATTCCCAAACTGTGTGCAAGCCTGTGATAAAAACTTCTTTGTGGGAAGAATATACTTGTGGAGCTGGATGGATTAAGCTGGACAAAGCTTGGTTTCTTGTCTCTTCAAATGCATTTTTACTTATTTTAGTAAAGAATTATTAGTCAATATTTCATTAAAAATGACTTTGGTCAAAAGCTGAAGGTTTTTTGCTCATCACACCTTAAAATGCCATCTCTATTTATGTCCTCACATAAATTTGTAGTCATTTCTATCACGTTTATGCTGAGAGCAGCACCCAAACACAAAATGTTAAATCAGTCATGAACCTTCGTGCTTGCTTATCTGCATGGAAGAAAATAGATGGTTCCTCCCTCCTCTCCTTGTTCCAAGTAGTTATTAAGGTAAGCCTGCAGGAAAATTGACCTTGGAGTTAGCTTGAGCTGTGAGATTGCGAAAAGGTGGGAAGCCTTCTCATTTAAACATTATTTCACTTCCCTACTTCCTGGGAAGCAACACATTCTCCTAAGAGTGATGGAAAGGAAGTGGTATAAGTGGCAGAATGGCATTTTTTTTCATTACATGAGTGGCTTTCCCTTTTCAGGTTTTATGAAAGTGGTTGTTACTCCTTTTCCTAATTCCTGAAGAAGAGTAAGAAAGGAAGAAGAGAGACCCAGAAGTTCAGAGCAGGTGCTTCCCATCTCTTCTGCTCAAGGGAAAGCTGGGAGAAGGTATACAACAAACGCGGACAGTGAAGAAATGAATGTGGCCGTCTCTTTGTAGTTCTGAACACATCACAGTGAGCAAGAGCATGACTCTTGTGTTTGTGAGAGACATTTAGAGCACAGCTGCTAGGAAGTGGGAGGACTAGTGGTAAGGAGGAGCTGCCCCTACAGGTCAGGCACACATTTCCACTGATTCCATCTGTGGAAATATGAGAATGGATTGGCCAGGAGCACAGAGGATGATTCACACAGCTGGGCTTGAATCTCAGATGTATGATCCTGGGAAACCTAGTTAACTTCTCTAGGCCTCATTTTTCTCATCTGCAACATGGGGATAATAATCGTAGTTGTATCAAAAATTTTGAGGGAGAATTAAATGAAATAATGAATAAAGATTAATGAGCAGAGTGACTAGCACTTAGTAGGGGCTTATTAGAAGTCGTGTTAATGTTGGGAAGCAAAGACATCGTAAAAGCTGGCAAAAATTCTTCTTGTCCTAATCAGTAATGATGGTGATGAGAGAGTATAATTGGATGTTCGTCAAGAGACACAAGTGTTTTGTCTAATTGACTTAAATAGGTCAAGTATTTCTATATAGTCAGGAATGTACCTACAAGGAAATAACTAACTGGTGAAGAAGAAAAATAAGTTGATGGAGCCTTCAACATAGGTTACATAGAGGTGTGTATCGAGCTTCCATTCCTAACCAAGTGAGGACTGGCTTCTGATAGAAAGCTGATCTTGAGCTGAAGAGAATTCTTTTGGAGAGTTACAAATATCCAGGCGACATTCTAGTTTTACATAAACATATATAGAATTTTCAGGAGTTCCATGGTTCTGAAATGAGCTTGAGAATTTTGGATGCTGGCTAAGATTGGTATCTGTTAACCTCATGCTGCTGGTAAAGCATCCTTGAAAAATCCTTGGCAGATATCCCTGACATAACAAAGACGACAAAAATTCCGCTAGACTCTTGCTTGACAATCTTTTGTATCTAACTGATATGGAGATTCATCACTAAAAAAGCTGTAAAGAATATTGGCAGGTCCAATAGAATACATTTTTCTGTTACTATCTGCCCTGAAAAAGTAATTTATCTATGAACATCAGTGTGGGCAGGCTAGGAATCTTAAGTCAGCATTAACTTTCACCAGATAGGGAATATATAATGCACATTTTCTCTAATCCATGTCATTAGCACAATCTTTTGAGGAATCAACATTTGTGAATGATCAATAAATTCATAAATTGGATTCTATGTTCTGAAAATAACTTTTATTTGTGAAAAAGTACAGAGCTTTTCTTTCATTAATATAGAAAAAAGTGCATAAATGCCATTCTCCTCCATTTGAATGTAATATATATGATATTAAAGCAAGTCTGAATTTTCATATGTTTATTGAGGGCCTACTATGTAACAAGCACTGTTTTGAGTACTGGAACTCAATGGAGACTATGTCTTATAAGATCTTATATGCTAATGGAGGCAGAACAATAATAAAGCAATCAATAAGTCAACGAGGTTGGTTCAGATTGTGATGAATGCGGTAAAGGAAGTGTCTAATGGGCATGGAAGTGCTGCTTTAGGGAAGGCTTCTTTAAGGTGTCATTTGAGCTGAGACATGGAAAATGGAAAGGTGTTGGTCGTGCAAGGGAAACTGTCAGCTAGCCAAGGCTCGACGTGTCTGGAGAACGAAAAGGTGCTGAGCATGGCTGAGCATAGTGAGGGGAGGGAGGGCTGTAGCTGAGGAGTCCTAGAAGGAGGCAAGACCAGATCAGGTAGGCACTGGACCCATGGCAAGGCTTAAGATTTAGAAGCCGAAGCCACTGATGTGTGTGTGTGTGTGTGTGTGTGAGAGAGAGAGAAAGAAAGAGAGATTCAGTTGGACAACCAAATTACTTGTTTTCATTTTTTCACCGCCTTTATTTTTGCATATCCACAGAATTACACACAACTGAAGACGTTAATAACTGGAAAAACTGCACATTTCGCTTGGAGTTCCTTTTTAAAAGATACCATGCTACTTGAGAGAGAAAGAGAGAGAAATGTTTTCACACACACACACACACACACACACACACACGTGCACACAAATACACACACATAGGCCACATCTCTATATTTCTTTCTTTAAGCAGGGCCATGACCTTGCTTAATTTACATTTTAAATTAACAATTTGACTGTGGGATGAACAATGGATTGTAAAAGCTCAAGACTGGAAGCAGCAAAACCAATTAGGAAGCCATTATAGTGTCCTAGGGAAGACACGGTGGTGGGTTGAAATAGGGTGGGGGCTGGGGAGATAGTGCCATGTTAATAAATATTTATATATGGGGTATATTTTGGAGGTAGAGTCAATGGGACCCGTGATGGATTGAACGTAGGGGCTGAGTCACAGGAAAATTAATGTGGCTTGTGGTACAAAATAGGCAGGGAGCTGGTGAGTGTTTAACATGACAGACCTTTGTTGCGGCAAAACACTCTGGCCTTCCATAAATCACTGTAGCATACAACATCGGGAACTCAAAAGGACCAAAAAACTCCATTAGCACTGAACCATAGCATCTCTATAATAGACATATTTAACAAAATGACATTAGTGCTATTCATTTTTCTTGTTATGCATATTTAAGAAAGCAGGCCAGAGAAGTACAAAATAGTACATATGGTGGGATCACAATGTTCCTGGGAATACAGGAGGAAAACCCAAGCAAGAACAGGCTGTTTCACTGAGGTGGGAGGTAGTGCACTCCACGTTCCCTTACAGCCTCCAATCTCCTGTGTTGTGTTCCAGGCATAGCTGCAGCATGATTTCTGATCAGGACAGACGTGCTGCTGATGTTTCCTATATGGCAGTGTTTTTCAAAGAATGGTTGTGACTCTCTAGTGGGTAATATAATAAAATTAGCGAGAATTGACCAGCATTGGGAAAAATGTATAATAGAAAACATTATAGTGTACCTTCTATAATATTGTTCTGTGAATTCTTTATTTTTGTTTTATTTATATGCATGGATGGATGGATATGTCATAATGCAAAATGGATTTATTACAATGGATCTAGGTCAGAAAGAAAAGTTATAAAGTGACTACTCTCAAATACACTCTCAATAGGAAATCCCCGGGTTTTTGTTTCAATATAACTTTCCAAAGACTTGAAATAGGTTTATTTCTTTAACCTCATCAACACATCTTTATGGCAGGCAGACATACGAATTGAACAGACAATGGAGATCAATTACTTAGTGGTTGGAGGGTCTTGAAAAAGAGACAGGGAACATTAAACCTACCAAGAGACTGGGGAAATGAGAGATCATGTGTGGAGAGGAGTTTTCCAGAAAACCAGCTGAAAACAACAGAGCCCAGGCCAGTAGTCAGAGGCCTGCTATCGTTTAGGGAAGGGTTGGTAAAAAGAAGAGTGGAAGCCCTCATAGGCAAGCTCGCCAACCCCGGTTCTGCCGGTGTCCATCTCTGGAGACTCAGCATTGTGAATGGGAGACCCATAACAGACATCTAGAGATTCTCTAGATGAGCACAAGTGCCTCTTCCTAAAGGAAAGTTCAAGAGCTTAGAAACGTCACTGCCTGTTTGTAGTTCTCCATCTGCATTCCCCGGGTCTAACCTCACTTACTGGGTTTGTGCTATAGACAAGGCCTGTGCCTGATTTCTTCATGTCACTCACAACCGATGAGATGCTGAATGGTCAGAACAAAGCCAAATTATAAGGCAAGAATAAAAAGACAGAAGCTCTACTAATGACATACAGAGGAAGTGTCCAAGATCTCTCCTGGCAGTGGCAAGGGAAAAGGTTGAAAAGTTTTAGAGCAACTACAAAAGCTTTTTGATTTTCCAAACATCCTCTGCCCATGGCGTCTCATTCAGACAGAAGTAGCTGCATAAGGCAGGGGTTCTAGTGCCTGTTCCCACCCTTTCTCCTTGCAGGCTGTTTTCTCTGAGGGGGATTCAAGACATGAGTAATTGTGCAGTCCGCCAGCACCTGAGGATGCTAAAGTGCGAGACACATGTTATATAATACCTGTGATATACAATACTAATATGCTTATGAAATATAGTAATATACAAAAATTGTGATATAAAATAAAATACTCCTTATTTTTCTTGCTAGTATGCTTTAAACACTATTCTGAAATTGACTTTGCCAGATAATTCTAACACTGGAATTGAGACCATTGTTGACTTTTTTTTTTATTGAGGTAACATTGGTTTATGATATTATATACATTTGAGATGTACTTCATTATATTTTGATTTCTGTATAGACTGCATTGTGTTCGCCACCAAAAATCTAGTTGCCCTCTGTCACCTTACAAATGTTGCCCTTTATTGCTTCTGTCCTCACCAAGTCCCCTACTGTCTCTGGTAACCACCAATGTGTTCTCTGTATCTATTTGTTTGTTTGTTTATCTCCCCATATGAGTGAAATCATACATTAATTATCCCTCTTTGTCTGACTCATTTCTCTTAGCATAATACCCTCAAGGTACACCTCGTTGTCATAAATGGCAAAATTTCATCTTTTTAATGGCTGAGTAGTATTTCATTGTGTGTATGTATGTATGTATGTGTGTATATAGATATACATATCTATATACACACACACACACACACACCACATCCTCTTTATCCATTTATCTGTTGATGGACACTTAGGTTGTTTCCAAGTCTTGGCTATTGTGAATAATACTGCTATGAACATGTGGGTACACATCTTTTCAAATTAGTAATTTTGTGTTCTTTGGAGAAATACCTAGAAATGGAACAGCTGTGCCATATGGTAGCTCTGTTTGTAATTTTTTTAAGAATCTCCATAGTTTTTCCATAGTGGCTGCACCATTTACTTTCCAACCAGCAGTTTACAAGGATTCCCTTTTCTCTGTATCCTCTCCAACACATGGTATTTCTTGTCCTTTTAATAATAGCCATTCTGATGGACGTGAGGTGATATCTCATTGCAGTTTATTTTTTATTTTTTGCAGGGAAGGATTCACCCTGAGCTGACATCTGTTGCAAATCTTCCTCCTTTTTTTTTTCTCCCCAAAGCCCCCCAGTGCATGTCTGTATATCCTAGTTGTAAATCCTTCTAGTTCTTCTATGTGAGCTGCCACCATAGCATGGCAACTGACAGACTGGTGATGAGGTTCTGCGACAGGAAATGAACCCATGCCTCCAAAGCAGTGAGAGTGCCAAACTTTAGCCACCAGACCATCAGAGCTGGCTCTCATTGTAGTTTTGATTTGCATTTCCCTAATAATTAGTGATGCTGAACATCTTGTCATGTGCATGTTGGTCATCTGTAGATCTTCTTTGGAAACATGTCTGTTCAGATCCTCTGTCCATTTTTTGATCAGGTTGTCTGTTGTTTTGTTGTTAAATTGTATGAATTCTTTATATCTTTTGGAAATTAATCCCTTGTTGGATATATGATTTGCAAATTTTTTCTCCCAGTTGGTGAGTTGTCTTTTTGTTTTATTGATGGGTTTTTTTGCCTTGCAGAAGTTTTTAATTTGATGTAGTCCCATTTGTTTGTCTTCTTTTGTTTCTCTTGCCTGACGAGGTATATTCAAAAAGATACTGCTAAGACCTGATGTCAAAGAGCCCACTGCTTATGTTTTCTTCCAGGAGTTTTATGGTTTCTGATCTTACATTCAACTCTTTAATCCATTTTGAGTTAATTTTTGTGTACGATGTAACATAATGATCTATTTTCATTCTTTTGCATGTGACTGCCCAGTTTTTCCAACTCTGTCTGTTGAAGAGACTCTCCTTTCTTTGTTGTGTGTTTTTGGCTCCATTGTTGAAGATTAGCTGTCCATAGATGTATAGGATTATTTCTAGGCTTTCAATTCTGTTCCGTTGATCTACGTGTCTGTTTTTCTGCCACTACCATGCTGTTTTGATTACTGTATACTTATATATTTTGAAATCAAGCCATGTGATTCCTGCAGGTTGTTCTTTTTTCTCAAGATTTCTTTGGCTATTTGGGGACTTTGTTTTTCCATATAAATTTTAGGATTCTCTGTTCTATTTCTGTGAAAATTATTATAGGGATGCTGATTGGGCTTGCACTGAATCTGCAGATTGCTTTAGGTAACATGGACATTTTAATTACATTAATTCTTCTAATCCATAAGCATGGAATATCTTTCCATTTCTTTATGTCTTCTCCAGTTTCTTTCCACAGTGTCTTAAGGTTTTCAGTGTACAGGTCATTCACCTCTTTCATTAAATTTATTCTTTTTTTGTGATTGTAGATGGGATTGTATTCCTGATTAGTCTTTCTGTTAGTTCATTGTTAGTGTATAGAAATTCAACTGACTTTCATATGTTGATTTTGTACCCTGCATCTTTACTGTATTCTTTAATTATTTCTAACAGTTTTCTGATGGATTCTTTAGGGTTTTCTACATGTAAAATCATGTCTTCCATGAAGAATGACAGTTTTACTTCCTTCTTTCCATCTTGGATACCTTTTATTTCTTTTTCCTGCATAATTGCTCTGGCTAGGACTCCCAATATTATGTTGAATAAGAATGAGGAGAGTGTGCATCCTTGTCTTGTTCCTGTTCTTAAAGGGATAGCTTTTAGTTTTTCACCATTGAGTATGATGTTAGCTGTGGAATTTTTATATATGGTCTTTATTGTGTTGAGGTACTTTCCTTCTATACCCATTCTATTGACAGTTTTTTTTTATCATAAATAGATATTGAATCTTGCCAAATGCTTTCTCTGCATCTATCAAGATGATTGTGTGACTTTTATTCTTCATTTTGTAAATGTGGTGTATCACACTGATTAATTTGTAAGTGTTGAGCCATCACTGCATTCCAGGAATAAATCCCACTTGATCGTGGGATTGTATAATCCTTTTAATGTATTGTATTTAATCCTTTTAATGTACTTAATGTATCAATGTATTAGTGTATTTGATTTGCTAATATTTTGTTGAAATTTTTTACACCTGTGTCCAGCAACAATATTGACTGATAACTTTCCTTTTATGTCTTCTCCTTGTCTGGTTTTGGTATCAGGATAATGTTGGCCTTGTAAAATGTGTTAGGAAGGGTCCCATCTACTTCAATTATTTTGGAAGAATGAGAAGGATAAATATTAAATCTTTGAATATTTGGTAGAATTCACCGGAGAATCTGGCCTTGGACTTTTATTTTTTGGGTGGCTTTTGATTACTGTTTCAATCTCTTTACTTGTGATTAGTCTATTCAGATTCTCTATTTCTTCTTGTTTCAGTTTTGGAAGGTTGTAAGACTCTAAGAATTCATCCATTTCTTCTAGATTATCCAGTTTGTTGGCATATAGTTTTTCATAGTATTCTCTTATAATCCTTTGTATTTCTGCAGTATCCATTGTAGTTTCTCCTTTTTCATTTCTGATTTTTTCTGAGCCTTCTCTCTTTTTTTCTTAGAGTCTAGCTAAGAGTGTGTCAATTTTGTTTATCTTTTCAAAGAACCAGCTCTTACTTTCATTGATCTTCTCTGTTGTCTTTTTTTTCTCTATTTCACCTATTTCTGCTCTGATTTTTATTATTTCCTTCCTTCTGCTGACTTTGGGTTGTGTTTGTTCTTTTTTCTCGTTCTTTTAGGTGTAGCATTAGATTGCTTATTTGAGATTTTTCTTGTTTTATCAAGTAGGTCTGTATTGCTATATACTTCCCTCTTAGTACCACTTTCTGCATCCTATAGGCTTTGGTATGTTGTGTTTTCATTTTCATTTGTCTCAGGTATTTTTTGATTTCTGCTTTGATTTCTTCATTGATCCAATAGTTTTTCAGTAGCATATTGCTTATTCTTCACATATTTGTGACCTTTCCAGCTTTCTTCTTGTGGTTGATTTCTAGATTCATACCAATATGGTAGGAAAAGATGCTTGATATTATTTCAGTCTTCTTAAATTTAATGAGATTTGTTTTGTTTCCCAACATATGGTCTACCTTTGATTATATTCCATGTAGGGTTGAGAAGAATGTAAAATTCTGCTGCTTTTGGATAGAATATTCTACACGTATCTATTAAATCCATTTGGTCTAATGTTTCATTTAAGGCTGATGTTTTTCTTTGTTGACTTTGTCTGGATCATCTATCCATTGATGTTAGTAGGGCATTAATGTCCCCTATCATTATTGTGTTGCTGTCAATTTCTCCCTTTAGGTCTGTTAATAATTGCTTTTATACTGGTGCTGCTATGTTAGGTGCATATATATTAATAAATGTTATGTGTTCTTGGTGGAATGTACCTTTCAGAATTGTATAATGTCTGTCTTTTTCTCTTGTTATCTTTTTTGGCTTGAAGTCTATTTTGTGTGAATAAGTATGGCTACACTCACTTTCTTTTGGTTCCCATTTTCTTAAAGTATCATCTTCCACATTTCACTTTGAGCCTATGTTTGTCTTTAGAGCTAAGATGGGTTTCCTGGAAGCAGCATATTTTTAGGTCTTATTTTTAACATTTAGAGTGATTATTGATATATGAGGGCTTAATGGTGCCATTTTTTCTTTAGTTTTCTGGTTGTTCCATATTTCAATTATTTCTTTTTATTTGTGTTTCTGTCTGCCATTTCAATTTGGTGGTTCTTTGTGATGTGTTTCTCAGTTTACTCTTTTTTTATGTTTTATAATTCTTCTCTGAGTTTTTCGTGTGTGTGGTTACCATGAGGTTTGTATATAAGACCTCATAGATGAGATAGTTCTGGTGATAGCATCTTATCTCCATTTGCCCAGCCAGAGTCCATCCTTTTCCTCTTCCCCTTGTCTGTTTTTGTTGTCACAAATTATCCCCTTTTGTATTGTGAGTTTTTTACCAAATTGAAGTGGTTATATTTATTTTTGATGTTTTCTTTCCCTTTAGCATTTATGTTATAATTAAGTATTTACTAACCTATTCTGATATAGAGTTGCAATTTTCTGATTCTGTCTGTCTATTTATCATCTTGTTCAAAGCTTTGTAAACCTCTACCTTTTTGTTTCACGTAGGAAGTTTCCTTTCAACATTTCCTGTCAGGCAAGTGTAGTGGTGATGAACTCCCTCAGCTTGTTTGTCTGGGAAAACATTTATTTCTGCTTCATATCTGAAGGATAACTTTGATAGATAGAGTATTCTTGGATAACAGTTTTTATCTTTCAATATTTTGAATATATCCTGCCACTCTCCTAGCCTGTAGAGTTTCTGCTGAGAAATCTGCTGATAGCCTATTGGGAGTTCCCTTGTTGTTATTTTCTCTCTAGCCTCCTTTGCTATTCTTTCTTTGTCATTGGCTTTTGTTAGCGCTAATATAATGTATCTTAGAGAATGTCTTTCTGCCATGAGATAATTAGGGGTTCTATTAGCTTCACGTATTTGTATATCCAGTTTCTTCCCTGGGTTTAGGAAGTTATCAGCTATTGTTTCTTTAATTAAACTCTCTGCTCATTTCCTCCTCTCTTCTCCTTCTGGGACACCCATTATACTTATCTTGTTTTTACTAATTGAGTTGGATATTTCTTGTAGAATTTCTCAATTTAAAAAAAACTTATTTTTCTCTCCTCTTGCACTGAATCACTAAAGATTTATATCTTTGAGCTCTCTAATTCTCTCTTCCCTATGGTCTGCTCTATTTCCAATGCTCTCCTCTTTATTCTTCATCTCATTTATTGTGTTCATCAGCTCCAGAATTTGTTCTTGTTTTCTTTTTAGAGTTTCAATCTCTTTGGTGAAGTACTCTTTCAGTTAATAGATTTTATTCCTGAACTCATTGAACAGTCTTTCTGAGTTTTCTTATAATTCATTGAGCTTCTTCATGACAGCTATTTTGAATTTTCTGTCAGTTAGATTGCAATTTTCTGTTACTTCAAGTTTGGTTTCTAGAGAGTTGTCATTTTACTTTTATGCTATTGTGTTACTGTAGTTCTTTACAGTGTTCGAGGAGTTGTTCTTCTATTTATGCATTTGTAGCAGCCAAAACCTTTCTTATTTAGGTAAGGCTTTGTTTATTTTGATTCTGAGCTGCTTCTCATTATATTTGAAAGCTTGCACTTTCCACTCTCCACTGCCTCTACCAGAGGTGTTCCTAGTGCCCTTGTTGTGCTGCTTGTGCCTCTGAGGTTGCTGGTGCCTTGCTGCTCATGGTGGTGTTGTTGCATTTGCAGGTGTTGCCACTTGGTTCACTGGGCAGGCAAGCACCTCTGCTGCTTCTGGGGTCATCTAGGTCTTGGGTTTCCCCACTGGGGTAAGGATATAGGGAGAGTGGGGCTGGAGCTGGGATCACAAGTTCCTCCACCACATCCAGGTCTGTTGGGTCTGAAGGTGCCACTGCCATGAGTGGGGGGGGGGGGTCAAAGTTGCAGACACCACTGTAGCTGGGGGGTACCAGGGTCATGGGCTCTGCTTTTGTTACTGGGCTCTCCACAGGCTCTCTGTAGGCTTGGACACTGCTACTGTATGTGCTGCCTGCACTGCTGCTCTGGGGTTTTCTGGAAATACTGGCACTACCACTGCTGGGGCCACTGGGTTTTCAGGTGTTACTCTGGCTGCCAGGTGGGCTGGAGTGGCAGATGACACCACCACTACCACCGTGCGGGGAGGGGTACCTGGGTCACAAGGCCACTGACATTCCCGAAGCCTCTGGTCTTGGCACTGGCACAGTTCCTGGAACCTCACGTCATAGGCATCACTGCTGCTACTGGGGGCTCGGGGTCTTGTATGTAGCCCCTGCTGCTAGGAGGGCCAGGGTCAGAGGTGCTGCTGCCAGGAGAGGGAGAGGGGTTTTTGTCATAGCTGCTTCTGTGGTTCCTGGCACCTCTGGTCTTGGGCATCAGCGCAGTTACTGGAACCCCAGGTCACAGGCACCACTGCTGCTGCTGGGGTTCCCAGGGTCTTAAATGCAGCCCCTGCTGCTGGGAGGCTGGCGTCAAAGGCCCAGCTGCCAGGGCAGGGGCCGGGTCTGGGTCTCAGGTACTGTCACGGTTTCCAGAGCCTCCAGTCATGGGTGCCACAGTGGTTCCTGGAGCCCCTGGGATTGTGGGCTGCCTCAATTCCTGGGGCCTCCATTCACAGACATTGCCACAATTCTCGGGGCTTTTGCCTGCAGATGCAGCTGCAGTTCCTGGAGCCTGTAGCCCTGGGAGCTGCTACCACTGCTTCCCTGGTTCTATGATTTCCACGAGATCCAGTCCACCCACTTTGAGATGTATAGATGTATGAGTCTCTCAGATGTTCTGGTGTGCTGTGTAGAGAATCTTTTTTTGTCTATGGATGTCCTACTGGTTGCAACTTAGAGGGGAGAGACAAAGGGAGGAAATTGCTCCACCATGATGCTGAAGTCACTGCCCACTGTTGACTTTTTTTTTTTTAAAGATTTTATTTTTTCCTTTTTCTCCCCAAAGCCCCCCGGTACATAGTTGTGTATTCTTCGTTGTGGGTTCCTCTAGTTGTGGCATGTGGGACGCTGCCTCAGCGTGGTCTGACGAGCAGTGCCATGTCCGCGCCCAGGATTCGAACCGACGAAACACTGGGCCGCCTGCAGCAGAGCGCGCGAACTTAACCACTTGGCCACGGGGCCAGCCCCCCACTGTTGACTTTTTAAAAACTTTTCTTAATGAAAGACATGGTTATAAGTATCCATATCATGTCTCATAGTGTTTCTAATTAAACCTCTGACCACTTTTTAAAGTTGGATTCAGAGAGAATAGTGTGATATGATTATTAGAATCAGTTTAAGAGAAGGAAAGGGTTGAGTATTTTAATTAGTAAATATTAAACAAAAATTTAGGCCAGATACATTTTCGGTTGCTGTAATTTAAGAGGGACAACAGCAAACTGGAATGTGCTCAGAAAAGGGAAAATGAGACAGTTTGCACATTACAGATCTGGAAAACAAGTTATACAAGAAACAACTAAACAATGTAAGAATTCATTTATTCAGGAGGAAAATATGAGCCCCTCTTATATCTCTGGCATGGGACTAAAGTTTGAAGATGAAGCAAAGTCCTCTCTAAGAAAGTTTAGTAAAAGAAAAGAGAAGTTTTTGGGGAGATGTAGAAGTGACTATCATATATGTTAAGGACATCTATGTAGATAGAGGGTAGGTTAAAATTTTTATGTCTTCATTTCCTTATTTGTTAAGAAAAAGAAGGAGAAGGAGGAGAAGAGACAGAGTTTGACCAAACTGATGCTTTTCAGCAGGGGTGACCCAGATTCTGTGGGGCCTAAAGCTTATGTGATTTGGAGACCGTCTTTAACAAAAGAAAAGAAAATTATATATGTAAATTAATATTTACTTAAGATGTAAACAATGCCACAACAAATTGCAATTTTTAAAAAATTGCCAAATACTAGAAACATCCTAAAGTCCAAGATAAAAAAACCATAATGTTCTTATTCATTAGCTATCTGACACACATCTATGATACACTTTGGCCTCCATTTTGAACTTCAGACTCTTTGAACAACTCTTCATGTTACGAAACATATGATAATATAAATTTCTGTATTTATATGGAGAGGAGATCAGAAAGACAGAGAATGGAAAGATGCTTCAGTCTTCCTCCTAGAGTAGTTGGTAGGTATTTTTAATTATAGATAATTTAGAAATTTTTCCTTAAGGCAGCTCTTAGCACTGTACATTTCAAACCTTCTTTTCCCACCACTAACATGTACTTCCAGGTGCAAATGATGAGCTTCTGGGTAGGTTTGACTTTGATTTGTGGATTTCCTCCATGATGCTTCTGTGGGCATGCTTTAGGCGGATCTTGCCTGGCCCCTCCCCACCATGCACAGATCACATGGTGGACAGCCCTCTGCCCAGGTTTTAACCAGAGAAGCTCTGCTCTCCTGGGCTTTATAAAGTGGACTGCATAACATTTGGATGATTCCAAGAGTGGGTAGAAAGAGAAGACTGCCCTGGGACAGGCAACAGAGTGACTCAGAAACAATAATAAAATCAAGTTAAAGTTAGTCTGCTTTTTTTTAACACCATGTGCCAGTAATTCTGAACAATGTCAGTGAAAAATAAACTCCTCCACAAAAAAGCTTTTGTTGGTCTGAGTTCAAAATAATTGTTGCAGTTACTCTTAGGGTTTAATAATAGAGACGTAAGCTTCAGATTAGCATGTTTTTATCACTTCTATGTCAATAAACACTGTATTCTGTATGGAAGCTAATTTGGAAAACTCCCAGCATCCAGAACACACAGACTCAGTGACAGAAATTGGTGTCCTGAGTAAGTTCTTAATGGTTCTGAATCATCCCAGCCTGCTGTGGTCACTGGTCTTCAGTCTCCGTGGGATTATGTATCCCCGCGATTAAACAGTAGATTTTAAATAAACAATGTTAGCAGAGTGATTGTAGACATGAAGAAACAGAACTGGAGTCACAGGAATTTTGCCATTCTATGTGACCACGTAGAGATTTGTTTGTGTTTAAAACATGGAACTGTGAAACAGACTGCAAACTGTGAGTTTGTCTTAGTCTGTTCAGGCTGCTGTAACAAAGTACCACAGACTGGGCAGCTTTTATTTCTTACAGGTCTGGAGTCTGGAAGTCCAGGATCATGGCACAGGCAGGTTTGGTGTTTAGTGAGGACTTTCTGGTTCATAGACAGTGTCTTCCCCTTGTGTCCTCATACGGTGGAATGGGTTGGGGATCTCTCTGGACCCTCCTTTATAAAGCACTAATCCCATTCATGAGGGCTCCACCTCCATGACTTAAGCAACTCCTAAAGGCCCCACCTCCAAATACCATCACCTTTGGGGGTTAGAATTTCAATTTATGAATTCTGGGGGAACGCAAACACTCAGACCATAGCAGAGGAATACTATTTTTATTTGGTGAGTGCAAATTCTACTTTAACACTACATTACTGAATTTGAATAATATCTCTAAAATTGAAATTTAGTCTTTTTTTTAAAAACAAAGAACAATTAAAAAGTAATGATTACCGATTATCACGTTACTATAGTTGAAAATAATTTGATTGTATGGAGGAGGGAGCTGTTAAAGCATGATCTACTCCAGATGTCAAACACAACGGGCACACAGACCCACAACCAAAGTTTGGAAATCACCAGATTAGAGAGTCAAGTCACAGAGCCAGAGGTGGGACAGTCATACATGATTTCAAAAAGGGAAACTTTACTTCCCTACTCCAATGTCAAGAAATGTTGTTTTCAAATGGTTAGAATTAACAAAAAATGAAACGGACTTCTTGAGAGCTAAGGAATTTCCAGAGGAAATGTTGATGCAGAGTCTGAATGATAACTTATCCAAGATTTTCTAGAAGAAGCTCCAGGATGAAGCACAGAGCAAAAAATAAATAAATAAATAAACTCATTGAAGACTCAAAACACTTTTCAAGACGCTGTGATAGTTTTACTCAACCCACCCATAGTAGTTATTTTTTGCTGCATAAAAAGTGCCCTGAAACGTAGTGACTTTAAAGAGCACATATTTATTATTTCAGCTTCTGTGGATCAGGAATCTGGGCGGAGTTTACCAGGGAGTTCTAGCTCAAGGGCTCTCATGAGGATTCAATCAAGCCGTGGCCCGAACTGCAGTCTCTTCTGAGGACTCAGTTGGAGAAGGACCTGTCTCCAGATGGAGTCAAGCAGCTGTTGGCAGGCCTTAAACAGGAATTAACAAACTGTGTTTTGCTGGAACACAGCCATGCTCATTGTTTTACACGTTGTCTAGGTCTGTTCTTGCTCTACAATGGCAGAGTTGAGTACTTGCGTATATAACTATGTTTTCTTGTTTTCTGTATTCTTGATGCTCTGACATCTGGGGACTTGCTGACGTGGGAGGGACTGCCCCTCCGAGGGTCGCCTAATTGTTAGAGATAGTAAACAGCTTGCCTGCGAGAGCACCTTTAATATACGACCAATCAGTCCAGAGCTCATACTACCAACCACTTTCGTTTACACTCTGACCCGCTATCGCCCTGCCCTGATCCCTCCAAGGCCACGGACAAGACAACTAGGGACAGCCCCTACACCCAGAACCAACTCAAATTATTCAAACTGTGCAACGCTAAACTTGCTCAGCCTGTTTACTTTGCCTCGCCCATTCCATCCCAGGGAAACCACAATAAGTTCTCTCAACGGCAGTTCTCTCTCTCTCTCTCTGTCTCCCTCTGACCACTCATTATACTCACATACTTCCCCGCGGAGCCCTGTGGAGCCTGCTGTGTGAGTATAATAAAAACTATTTCCTTAATGACAGCCATTCTCATGAGTATGCCTTACATACCTAATAAAAACAAATCCCATGTATTATTAGAACATTGTGACAGAGATTACATGCCTGCAAAGCCTAAAATATTTGCTACCTGGCCCTTTACAGATAAAGGTTGCTGGCCTCTTCTTTGGAAGATTCTTTTCCAAGCTCATTCACAGGGCTGTTGGCAGGCCTCTGGGGATTCCAAACTCACGCACATGGGCCTCTTGCTCGGGTGACCACCTGTGTCACATACAAGACTGTTGAGGGGGAAAGGCAGGAAAGTTTCAAGAGAACTTGGATATTTGGTCAGCCAGTGAGGCATAGCAGCTAGCTTTCCCCAAATTGAGCAACTGGAGCATAAGTGTTGAAGGTGGAAGCCATGGTCCTTTTATAACTTATCCCAGGATTGATATCCCACCACTCTTGCCATATTCTATTAGAAGTAAGTTAAGTCCAGCCCACACCCAAAGGGAGATAATGTAGTACTGTGAATACCAGGAAGCGAGGCTCACTGGGGGCCAACTTAGACGCTGCCTACCACACTGTCCTCTCCTTTCCTATCTTTTTTCACTGCTACAACACTAAATGAGAAAATACATTTCAGTTTGTGTAGAACTTGAGTCAACATTTCTTGGTGCTATACTAGGTATATACGTCCATCAACACAAGAAGGGAATCAAACAAACCTAAGACACATAAACCATGCTTTGTGTGGCAAGGGCATTAGATCGAGAAAAAATGTGATTTAACGTCTACTCTGATAATTAGTATTAAACTGCTTATATCACTTATACGTGAACATCACTTATGGCGCACCTTCTCAAAGTACCTCGATGAAAATGCACAACTCAAATTTCCCTCCGGATTCAGCACTGCTTGGCAATTATCCCTTTAGTCTACATCAAACACTAAGCATCTTCAGCTATATCTGTATTTAAAATAATAGATTGGGTCATAAAAGATTCTCTCATTGATGTATTTCTTCCCTTTTTCAATTTCTATCCTTTATTCTAGAAAAGAGATCATTAGCTGAATGATTACTTAATAAGCATCTACATTCTAATTACTATTTTCCCTTAATGTGCATAATCTTTCCATTCATTTCTTTTCTTTTAGGAACATCTGCTTGAAAACATAATCTTTATTTTTAAGATATCATTTGTCCCTATAGTTCCTTTCTGTCTTGAAGCTCCAGTCTCGAGCTCTGATATCACCATTAGTTGCTACGGAAATGATTATGATACCACAAACAGAGAATATGACTTCATGACGGAAAGCGGCCTGTGAGAAGCCCACTATTTTTTAAAAAATTAACTTTCTAGCTGATTTTAAAATGAGTGGGAGGAAACTAGGTTCAAGCAAGAAAACCTTAGTTTGTTTCTCTAAGAGCACTGTTTTCAGAATTGACATCACCTGATTTAGAACTTATACCATTCGATCCGTGATTTTTCTGATGAGTCACCAAGTTTCTCAAACTTTAAAGGACCTTTTATTCAACTTATCTAAACTCTGCTCATGTCTGTATGCAGTGGGCGATGAAATTATGAATGAACGATATTGCCATTTCAGTCTCCTTAATGATAAATACCAATCTCCATAGTCATACCAATCACAGGGCAATCCCCAAAGATCATAAAGAGGGTGAAACAAATGGATTGAAAGCGCTACATTTCATGTGGTTCATAAGTATACACAGCCTCCATCTAAGATAAATATCATAGCACTGAGCAACTCATATTAATTTGAATTCTGCTGCATAAAACATGATTGAAGAGTCAGCTTCCAGAACAGCCATGTTATTTATTGCAGAGAGAAAATGCCATATGGAAAGGGAGCCCAGGGACCAAGATTCTGGATTTAGCTACTCCTAGGCTGCAGTCTATAACCTTGGGCAATTCTTGGAACCTCCCAGGGCCTCCATTTCACGAGAACAGTGATAGCAACAGGAAAACCTCTACTACAATTGCTTCCCAGGGACCTGCTAAGAATTAATGAGACAGTGTCTAAAACACATTCTGAAACCCTTAGACAAAATGAGAAAGAAAACTAAGAAATATTTTAAGATACTTTAAATCAGGATTAGATGTCCAATTTGGATTTTTTTTTTTTTTTTGAGGAAGATTAGCCCTCAGCTAACATCGGCTGCCAATCCTCCTTTTTTTGCTGAGGAAGATTGGCCCTGAGCTAACATCTGTGCCCATCTTCCTCTACTTTATATGTGAGATGCCTACCACAGCATGGCGTGCCACGTGGTGCCGTGTCTGTGCCCAGGATCCAAACCGGTGAACCCCAGGCCACCAAAGCCAAATGTTCACGCTTAACCGCTGTGCCACCGGGCCATCCTCTGACTGTATTTTTAGGATCAAATGAACAGCTATTTAAAAACCATGATGTAGATATCTAACTAATCTACATATAATATGCTGATAATGTATAAAAAAAGCAGCTTTCAAACTATCATATATGGTATAATCTGTATATGTTTTGAATATTACTAGAAGAAGTTCTTTAAGTTTGTACATGGAAATATTTACATTGGTTATCTATATAGTGAGATGTCAAGAGTTTTTTACTTTCTTTAAATAACTTTTTTAAATGCTCAGAAATTCCCCACAATAAGCAAAAAAAAAAAGCTAATTTTATTTTTTAAATTAAAATTTCTTTTACAGATGGAGATGTTACCTTTCTCTCACTTTTCTGGGTTTTGTGAAGCTCACTTGACATAACGAATATAAAAGAACCTTGCGAATTGCTCTGCCAATCTGTATTGTTAGTGATATTATGTTCCAAATTTTGAGCCCTTTAAAAATGAATACTATTTCTCTGTCCATTCCAGGAATATCTTTGCACTGCAGCTGTGTAAAAATATTTTCTTCATTTGGAAACTAACCCAAGATCACTTTTACATAAGTTAGAAAAAAGTACAACACATTTCCTTCACACCTCAAATATCACAGATGGAAAACTGTCATTTTGCCTCACTATTTTCTGTGCTAAAATGATTTTAAAAAATAATGTGGCAAATAGCTAATCTATGCCTAAAGGAAATTTAACATTTTAACTATTTCTTTGTGTAAGAAATAGAAAATTCTTCTTGATTATTTGTGAATGAATCAATTTTTGCCCAGTAATAACCATTTCTTAATGAAGTGAATGTGCAAATGTCAATGAAAATTCATTTACAATTAAGAACAAGACTCAGTGTGACCCAGTTATGTAGTGCCTGTTCCTGAACAAGTCAATCTGTATTGTTTTCAATGGAGAACCCGTTTTTGTTCCAGAATAGCTCAGATTGATAATATAAATAGATGGAAATTATATAACAACATTTCATTTCAGTTTCTGATATGTAAATCTAAAAAGTAAAATAAACAGACTTAAGAGGTAAAAAGATCATTCTGATGCTTTAAGAGGATTTGATGATTTTAGAAAGACTATATGATCAATAATACATAATCAATAATACAAGTGATAATGAGGCCTACAGTGCACCAACATCTAACAGCAAACAAGACCCCAAGGTGACTTTCAAAAGAAGACTCATTTCAAATGTTAGCATTTCTCAAATGTATCTGAGAGACTGGTTTCTACCCCTTCAGGAGATGTAGATATTTATTTTATTATTGCAAGTAAATATTACCTTAGCTGGTTAACTCAGATTCATAAACACCTCTTAAAAAGTCATGAGCTAGAGCTATAGTGGTTGTGCTTTTCCAGACCTACTATCATCAGACACCTCTGTTGCTAGATATGTTCACCAACCTTCTATTGTTTCCCATATTGTTTTATTTGTGTGTGTGTTTTTTGCCAAGGAAGATTAGCCCTGGGCTAACATCTGTGCCAATCTTCTTCCACTTTATATGTGGGTCCTTGCCACAGCATGGCCAACGTATGGCGTAAGTCCACGCCCAGGATCCGAAACCGTGAACCCGGGCTACCAAAGCAAAGCATGCCAAACTCAACCACTACACCACGGGGCTGGCCCCCTCCATCCCTGTATTGTTTTAATAGTTGCTTCTGCTACTCTTAAAAAAGACAAGTTGCAAAGTGATCCTGCTTGAGAATCTGAGCCCACAGACTTGGTACCTCCATCACGTGCACACCAGTATTCAGGTTTTGAAAGGTCTGTAGGTATCAGTAACAGAGGCTTATATCCGAGGACCAAACTTGCTATCACTGCAAAAAGATTTTCTTTTTAAATAAAATAGCAAAGTGGAATAGATAATTTTTGCAAAATATAAAAAGAAAATCATTAAAGACAAATATATAAAAGAAAATGAAGAAAATATAAAATATATAATTTCTCCAAAATAAACAGATTCTTATTACTCATTAAAATCAATACTTAGGGGCCAGCTCTGTGGCCGAGTGGTTAAGTTCGCGCGCTCCACTTCGGCGGCCCAGGTTTTCGCCAGTTTGGATCCTGGGTGCAGACATGGCACCATGCATCAGGCAACATTGAGGTGGCATCCCACATGCCAACTAGAAGGACCCACAACTAAAATATACAACAACTATGTGCTGGGGGGATTTGGGAAGAAAAAGCAAAAAAGAAAAAAGAAAAAAGATTGGCAACAGTTGTTAGATCAGGTGCCAACCTTTAAAAAAGAAAATCAACGCTAAGTCCTTAAAGACTGCTCAGAAGTCATGGTGTTCTGGAATTCTGGGCTTCAGAGAGACGTCTGCTTGATTGTCTATGGATGAGCTGATTGCAGACACTTAAAGGAAAACATCTGAGGACTTTTCCCTAACAGGTGGCTTTCTAAGGCAGAAACTCGACCCTGACTCCTAACAAGCCTGGGAACCCAGAGACCTGGAACTGGGTTCTTCTTTGGAGAATGGACATGATTATCTTTATTTTTCTTCTTCCTTTCTGTTCAAACTTTCCTGTGGAGACAAAACTCTGAAGTTTGGGTAGCCACTGATGATGTCCAAATCTGGAGCTCAGCTTGGTGTTCCAGACCTGTTTCTAAATGGCCTGGTGTAATTCATCAACTGGATGCCGCACAGCGCCCTGAAATGTCTGGAAATAAACCCACCTCTGCCAAACCTCCACCTATTCTGATATTATAAGTCATAAGTTTTAGTGTCACACTAAATACCTCAATTTTTCAAATTTCAGTATCCTCATCCATAAAATGGTGTCAATAATTTCCTTTTTATAAGGATTATGAAGCTTAAACGTGGTAATGGATGTAAAAAGCTTACAGTGTTAGCTCTTAATATATATATTAGATGTGGAACTAGTGATGGCCTCTACTTTGGCCAAATAGTTTTTGCTTATCTATTTGTTTCTGAAGCTGGAACATGAGCCTACAAGAACCCTGTCCTAGTTATCTTTAATTATCTGCTATTTGTTAAAGGGCTGGATTCATAAATATTGTATTAGGTGTATTTTAATGCTATAACTGTTTACATTTGATATAAAGCTTCTTTTGTGCTGTCTCTTTACTTTTGGCTTCAGAGCTATCTTATGAGACAGAAATTAACACTTCATGGTCCAAGGAAAGAGGATGAGAAGTTAAGTGACTTGTGTAAGTTCACGTAACCAAATAAATGGCAGATGTTAAAAATGATTCTCTGACTGAATATGTTGTGCTTCCTTTGTGGCATTAACACAATCATCTTTCTGCCAATTATACCTTATTTAATTCTAACTGGATCTGTGAATAAGGGCATAAAAGGAGCAGTTGGAACAAAAGTAACAGCCCATGTAGATTCAGAAAGATACACTTAAAGATTTCCTCAATGAGGACTTTGTCTTAGGCCAAAATGGGTTGTGATCTTCCATAAAAATCGGCTTGCCACGAAAACCAAGCTCAATAAAGGTGGAAAGATTTGCCAGTGCCTTCTGGACTGGCCAGTCCCCTCCAGAGCCAGCATAAATTCCTTTCAGCTCCAAGAGCATGACTGTATCATTATGGTCACATTTGTCCAGGCTACATTTACATATCTCAGAAAGGAATTAAAAACCAGAGTTTGGGGTGGATCAGAGAACTTAGCAATCTGTATCTGATCTTTCAGTATGAGTGTGAGCTCAGCGTTAGGTAAGACTGGCCCGGTTCTGTGCGATGGGAGACGATTTGGCTGAAAGGACGTAGCTGAAAAGGGTTCAGCTGAATCCTCGGGCGCCCTCACCAAGCACACCAAGTACAGAGAGGCAAGTAACTTGAATCTTTTCACACCAGGCAGCTCCAGGTATGTCCACGTCCTGGCACGGTGTTCACGTTTCATTTTGGATACCCAGGAAGGATCAGAGCAGAGCAGATAGTTCAACTTTTCCAGAGTCTGTAACACATTCCCGGCATGGTCTCCACTAATGACAATACTCAAATTGAAAGGGCGTATGCTGTCATTTTATGCTTGGGAATGTAATAGGAAATAAATGTGCTAAGAGCCCATGGGGAAGCCACCGACTATAGAATACAAGTTGGCAGATAGAAGCCTCTGGTAGGGTAGGCAAAGGGCTACAGTGGGGTAAATTAACATCAGACTGTGGACAGCTTATAAGCATAGATAATGGCAGTGGGATGACGACAAAAGCAATAGGCTTGAGAGATCTGATAGAAAACAACAGCTTTCTTCCTTTACGGGGAAAATTAGCACGAACACTTCTAGGGAGATGGTTTGAAAGCGCATGTGTCCCCACTCCTTCTCTTTCAAAGGAGTTTTTTATTGGAAGCACAAGGAAAAAGTACATGTGGAGGCTTTGGGGAATTTTCATTAATGTGACAGATTGGATGCACCCGGTGTCCCATGATCTTATTTTTTTGACAAGTTTCAGAGACATGCAGGCATGTTGTCAGGTTTCTCTTTTTAACAATGGAAAAGCTTTCCCATTTCTTTGCGTATGTCAGGCATATTGAAGAAATAGATAGAGACCACAGTATGGTTCTCATGTTAATCCTCCCCTCCCAGCCTCCTTCCCATTCAAAGAAAGTCCTTCCATTCTTTTGGGAAGTGATAGGTTAATGCTGACTAGATACATAATACATAAACACGGAAATACTCAAATAGGGAAAAATTTAGGCCACCCCAGTTCCATTTTCACTTCTGTGTTTGAAGTTCAGACTTTTTGTGGATCGAAGGTAAGTCAGAATAGGGCACTCAGAGCAGGTTGGAGCCCTCCGCTCTCCTGTAATGCTCTGTGGCTGCTCTCTGCACAGCCTTTTAATGATTTTCTCTTATCCTGACTTAGCTTATATTTAATTGTCTTTAAAATTAAAAACTTTGTCGAGTGAAAATGCTTCCTACTTTCAGGGAAACCTGAAATTTTCACCTTCTTGTGAAATGGCAACATTTTTGAAATGCTGCCCAAAATGAGAATTTAGAAGCGCTTTAGTGGCTTCTTGGTGTTGACAGGAGGCTGTAAATACTTCTTCATAGTCCTAGGAATTTTTAGGAGCACCCCACCCCCGCGCCACCACACACACCTAGTTGTTTGGCCGTCAGAAGACAGTCTGCAGATCTGTGGTCTTTTGTTAACTGTCCACCATAGGATGCAGTGTAAGAAGGGGGCAGCAGCTGGCTCAGAAAGGAGGGACCCTACAATGTGCCTCAAACTTTGTTGTACACTCATTAAATATTTGTCTTCATAATCATCATTCAATTAAAAAAATCATGTCTATGTATTAGTCAGATTTTACTGGGGAAGACTGTGGTAACAAATAACCCCCAAATCTTGATGACTTATGACAACAAAGGCTTGTTCCTCACTCTCATTACATGTTCCTCATGGGACCAGCTGTGTCTCTTCAGGGTGCGATTTCTTCATTCTGGGATCCAAGCTGAAAGATCAGCCTCTACCTGGTAGTACTATTCTCACAGCAAAGGGAAAAGAGCAAGAGATCTGGCAGAAACCCTTGAGCCCCTAAAGCTTCTGCTCTCCACTGGCCAACAGCAACTTCTGCTCAGATTTCACTGGCCAGAGACAGTCACTTGGGGCTCAGTGAGGTGGGGAAATATACCCCACCCACTGAAAGGCTCTATAAGTCACATGGCAACAAGCAGAGCATAATATCCTCCTATTAGATCAGGATGAGAACCATTGAAAATAAAATCTACTGTAGCCTCATAAAAGAAAAAGAGTATTCCTTATGCCAACCTCTCTCTCTCTCATATATATATATATATGTGTGTTTGTGTGTGTTATTTTAATTTTCTCTTCTAATTAGTCCTTATCCACAAACAGAAGCAACATGGCATTATTGCCACTATACCCTCAGGCTATATCATAATCCTTTATTAAATATTTATTGAGCACTTAGTAGTTGCTAAACAAAAAGTGCACATTGGGAAACAGAGCATGTTTCCTACTTTGTGTGGAGAGGGAAGAAAACTATTATTATAAGAAGCTACTATGTGAAATGGAAATATCAGTGTCATAGAAAAAGAGAGGTTAGGTGGTTTATTTTGCTAAGAGCAATGAGGAAGAATTCACAGCAACTAGGCCTTGACAGATAAATAAAAGTTTACCAGGAGGATTAGAAGAAAAGGGCCTATTAGGCACTGAGAACAACATGGACATAGATGGGTAGGAAGGAAAACTGAAGGTTCTTCATAAAAATAAAGAAGGAACAGCATCTGGAAAGATGTTTAGGACCAGAGAGTAAAGTCCTCATCTATTAAGTATCTTATCCATGCTCTGTGCCTCCACCTCCCTCTCCTACCCCCCAGAATCTTTTCTCATGCTTCCCTGTTCTGCCCTGGACCAGGAAGCTGAGCTCTCCAGAGCACATCACCAAGGTTCCTTTGTCTTCTGCCTTCCTGCTGTGTGTGACCAATGGGAGGCAGTGGCAAGACAGCAAGAAGAGAATGAGCCCATGGATTGGATCCCTACCCTGCCCTGCCTAAATAAGGGGAAGAGAAGAAATGAGGCAACTTTTGAGCATCCAGAAAATGCCAACAAAACTAAGATTACCCTCCACCATTCTTAGGACGGCAGCACAGTCACCATTTGCTTCACTGATGAATCAGTCAGCTTTTGTCACCTAATAAACTATCCTGAAACATGGTCACTTAAAACCGCAGCAGTTCCTTTGTGTAACGGTCCCGTGGGTCGAGTGAGCAGTTCTTTCAGTCTGAGCTGGTGTGCCTGCTCCCGGCTGGGCTTCCTCCTGCGCGTGGTCCACCATTGGGTCTAGCTTGGTCTCATCCACACATCTAGCGGTTGGCCACGGTAACGGGGGCAAGTGAGTCAAATGGCCCTCAGCATTCAGCAGATGAGCTTGCGTTTGCTCACATGGGGTCATCAGCAACTTCAAGCAAACAAGATTGAAGCCTTCTTGAAACCTAAACTCAGAACCACACTGACAATTTCCACCACAACCCATTGGTCAAAGCAAGTCACCAGGTCAGCCCAGACTCAAGGGATGGGAGCTGCAAAATGGCGTGGAATTTTCCCAATCTACTGCAGCCAGGAGAGTCAGCCTCACACCTATCCTGTCTCTCGATTCAATTAAATTCAATTAAAATTCCAATTCTCTTTCAGTGTTCAAGAAAACTGAACTTCCCCTTTTCCTATTCTCATCCTTATCTGTTGTTTCATCATGTTCTTGTCAGTCAGAAGCCTTATGACCATTTCTAAAATGAAATTCCTGAGGCAAAGTAAAGCACTATTGTTTTTTTTTCAGTAACCATTTCTACAAACCTAAGATTGGAATTTTCGAATTCAAACATAATAAGCAAAAGCTATTTTGCCTCTCTCCTTCCTCTTTCAGTGTCTCTTCTCTTCAAGAACATGATTACCCTTCATTCTTTTGCCGACAAGCTTTGGACTTTTACCTGCAAACTCAAGATTGTAATTATCCTTTATTCTTCTCTTGTCAATTCAAGTTTGCAAGGTAATAGTCCAAAGTTTTGAGTGGATGGCTTTTCTTTGGAGACACATACAAATAGGGTTAAGTTTGCCCCATAACACTTTCCATACATACTCACTGTGCATTTGAGCATAAATAAGCCTGTTAATGAAGTAATGTTGAAGATGACTGTTTGTGTGTTTGTGTGTGTCTGTGTCTGTGTGTGTATGAGGGGACAGAGGGGGAAAAGATGTGCTGGTCTCTGTCCAGGGAAGGGAATAGATAAATTTAGGGAAAGCTAACTAATGAGAAGCAAAAGCAGAGAGATTTTCAGAAGATATATCTGCACTACTTCCTGTGGGCAGCTGTCCAGGTGTGTGAGATGATGCTGGAAAAGCAATTGAAAATTCCCACTGGCCTCTATATAAATCCCTTCCATTCCAGGGTCATCTGTCGGTGTCTACAATGCAGGAGGAGCCTCCATCAGCTACTTGCTGTGTGCTTCTGTTTATATGATTTTTATCCTGTTGCCGAGAACCCTGTCAGATGAAGAGCAAGCCACATTTACCTGTAACTGCCTTACCCTGGCTTGTGATGCCTAATCTCTTTTATTGATCCTACTTGCTGGTTTCTGGAGACCATTGATTTTCCTGGCTGTCAGTTTGTGGCCTTGCCTCCTTAATGTTTATTTAGACCAGCCTCCATAAATTGCTTCTCCTATGGAGGGCGAGGGAGGCAGCGGGAGGTCAGGGGTGTGTGTATACCTGTCCATAAATATAAATCACAGCTTTTGTTCTTTGCTGCTGTTTGTGAACACTGTTTGCGAGGTGAATAAAAAACGGAAGTATTCCACTAAAGCGTGGGGAAGCCATTACGAATTCCCCTGTGACTGTCTTTTTTTTTTTTTTCTTGCAGTCTAGGTTTTCAATTTTCTGAATTCTAATGATGCCTCTTGTTGTCTACTCAAACATGCAATGTTTCTTTTTGTTCAAGTGGAGGAAGAAAAAAGCAAAGGCCTTGCCCGTTTGCCAGCACAGAGCTGAATGCAGATGGGTTGGTTTCTGCTTCCCACCACCCAAATTGCTTTTTATCAGTACAAGCATATATGTTCATAAATTTCCATCCTTCAGGAAAAAAGAAGCAGTGGTGGAGTTGATAGCACCTGGTTGAACAGTTGAACCAGCACAGTTCTTCATAATGAAGCGTATAGGACTAGCTATTTAGACAAAGGCCATGGCTGTAGTGGAAAAGAAGTTTGAAGGTGTGTGGCAGCTCACAGGCATCACGTTCTAATAGGGGGTTGCAAGGTGAAGTGCAGAGTGCCACTGTACCTGCAATATCAGTTGACAAGGCCGGTTGAGCACAAGGCAAAGTGGAAAATTGTTCCAAGCAGGTGGCTCCTCTGTTATAAATAATTCAAGGACACGTCCTGCAAAATCCAAGGGAAAAGCCCCACAGCTCATTATAACAGTGAGTTGGTAGACTGCTAGATCCTTAAATCACTAGAAAATGTTTTGCAACAGCTAAGAATTTTTTCTCCTCTGCAGTAGTAGACATCATAGCCACTATGAGGTGACAAGTGGTTCCCCTGAGGCCAGGAGGACAGCAATGAATAGAGGGGCAGCTTGGGCCACTACTCTCTCGGTTGATACCGAAGCATTGTGCACAGATACAACGTCCAGAATAAATCATCAGAGAAAGGAGAAGCATCTTCAAGACAGGAAAAGAAGTACCTTCCAGAAAACATCTTATGAAACAACTTGATTGATTTAGCTGTCTCCGTTTTAACTTAGCTGTTTCATATTGGTTAACAGTCTGGATCTACTTAACTTACCTAGCCTTCCTACTTCCACCCACTTCCCTAATATGCTTCTTGTTATTTTCTTACTTTATTAGCTGTAGCACTTACCAGGGTGCCATGATTTTTATATGCACTCCTTATTCTCTACATTTTATTTTATTTTATTTTATTTCTGCTTTATCTCCCCAAATCCTCCCATTATATAGGTGTATATTTTAGTTGTAGGTCCTTCTAGTTGTATCATTCTCTACCTGTTAAATCTCCAAACTCTTTAACGAAAATGATTACTTTTTACTATTATTGTCAATGCTTTTCTATTCCTCAGAAATCTTACAGCAAGTTTAATCCATACCAGGGTGTAATTACTTACATCTGATGCCTGCATTAGTCATCATAGGCTTGTTCATACTGCAGCAACAAATAAGCCCCCACATCACGGGGTTTAATTAACAAAGACTTACTTCTTGCTCATAGAGCCCAGGGTGAATCTGGAGCTCTCCTTAGTGACTTCCTTTCTAGTATTGGCTCAGGGATCCAGGCTTCTTCCATCTTGATGCTGATATATTAAATGCATGGCCTCCAAAGTAGACACAGAGAGGAAGAGAGAGTGTGGACAATTACACGATGGGTTTATAGCCAGATCTGGAAATGGAGCACATTTCTACTTTAGAAAGAATTCTTTTTTAATATTTGAGTAGTTTCTCGTCTGAAATAACCGGATCCCTACTGCATCAAGGGTAAAAGACACTCCAGATTCATCAATGATCTACACATAAAAACTTCAGAATTACAAAATATTAGAATATTGCTTAAACTTGGCAGAGGGAAGGCTCTTTGAAGCAACACAAAAAAGCAAGAAATTAAAAAAGAAAATATTAGTAGATTTGACTATACAAAATATTTTAGAAATCTACTAGGCAACAGATAGTCCCCTTAACTGTCACCACAATGTTAAAAAACAAGTCACATATAAGAAAGAAATATGCGCAATACAGAAAACAAAGAATTAATATTGCTCACATAAAATGATCTCTTACAAAGCAGTAAGGGAAAAAAACCAAACGAACAAATTTTAAAAATGTATAAAAGTCGTAATTAATCTAGTCAAAAAAGACAAAAATGCACCAATAAAAGTAAGAAAAGATGCCTAATATTTCTATTATTTAGACTCATGCAAATTAAAACAAAGAGATAAATTTTTGACCTTGCACTATCAAAATTTTAAAAATAATACAACTGCTACAGTGGTGTGAAAAAAGGCTCTGGGACATCCCATTGGTAGGACTGTAAATCAAAACCACCTTTTTGAAGCATCGTTTGGTAGTGACAATCCAAATTTAAAATGCACATAACCACCAAGCCATCAACTCCACCTCTCGGAATCTATTCCACCAGTAATTTGTGCACAAATGACCCATGATCACACACAATGATCACAGCAGTGTATGTTGTCCAAGAAAAACAAACAGAAAACCGAAAAAAGATACAAGAAATGTTAAATAAATCACAGTGAGTGAGTCCTATGGGCTACTATGCAATACTAAACAGTTTATGCAGATATACTTGCATAGATATAATAGAACATCCCTGAATATTATTGGGCACAAAAGTAAAAAAATTCAGAGAAAAAAAGTATGTACAATCCCATTTATGAAAAAATAACAAATCAGTAAAATAATGTGTGTATGATAATTCGTGTGTGTATAGGAAAAAAACTGGAAAAATAAAGACGGAATATTTCATGGGGCTTCCCATCTGGCCAAGGATTGGGGTTGCTCTCCTGCTGCTACTGCTGTTGTTACTACCACAGCCACCAGCCCTGCTGGCCAATCGTGCTGGCGAGGCTGTAAGGACTCTGCATATGTCAACTCATCGAATGCCCTCAGCACGTTTCTAAGATAAGTGTCAATATCTTCCTGATTTACAGAGGAAGAAACTGAGGCCCTGTGAGGCAGAAAATTATAGTTTTAATTCATAAATTTCTACTCTTGACCTCCCACTCAAACCTCCGCATAGATTCCCAGAGTGACCATGTTAAAACTTGAAAATCAGGTCACACCAATCCTCTGCACAGAACCTGGCCTCGACTCTCCCTCTCTTCAGGAGAACATCTAATATCCTTGCTGTGGCCTCTAGGAACTTGGGTTCTGGTCGCTCTTGGACCTCATCTTCTATCAAGCAGCCACATTTGTCTCCTCATCCTTCCCTGCCCTTTACAATAGGAGGTCACTTTATTTAGCTCCAGTCAACCAGCCTTCCACACACCACCCTATCCCTCTTGAACTCCTTATGGTGCTTATTACACATTTATTTATGCATTTGTTAATTATCTATTTGCCCCTGCAAGAATGTAAAGGCATGAAGCCATGGACCAGTTTTAGACCTATATCCTAAGTGTCTAAAGAGTATGTGGCACAGAGTAGGGGTTCATTAAATATTTGTTAAACAAATGAATGCCTGTTTAAAAACAACAACAACAACAACAAAAATGCTAAAGTGAGTTACTGCAAAAAGATGTTGTGATTAAGAAGACAAAATAACTATGAGTGTGTACATGTGAGTGTGTGTATATGTGTGTACGTGTGTGTAAACTGAAAAGATAGTTGAAAGTTGTTTAGCCTGGGATTTTCAGCAATGCACAGACAAAATGCAGATTTTCTTTTTAGCAATCAATCAGAATTAGTTTAACCCATATTTGGCACTTTATTTTGGCTCTTGGCAATCAAAATCAAAACCAAAACTGAAAAAAAGAGATAAAAGGAGGTAGTAACCCACTGATCTGGTTACTGTTACTCATCACACTTGTAACCCATGTGACTCAAACTCATCGTCCAGCAAAATGCAAGTGACTAGATCACGGACCTTTTGAGTCACTGAAAAGTAGACAAAAATAGGGCAGTTAAATTTACAAAAGTCAAAAGTTTGCTGTAAACTCACGTGTACTTTTATATGTGTCTCCCATATATATAAACACATTGCTGCAACACACACACACAAATTCCCCACACTTTCTTCTCAATCTCCCTATGCAAAATAAAAATTAGTTCTAGGTGATGGTAAACTATTAGTCACCTTGATTTGTTTTTTCTTTTTGAGAAAGATTAGCCCTGTGCTGACATCTGCCGCCAATTCACCTCTTTTTGCTGAGGAAGATTGGCCCTGAGCTAATATCCAGGCCCATCTTCCTCTACTTTATATGTGGGACCCCTGCCACAGCATGGCTTCACAAGCAGTGCATAGATCTGCACCCAGGATCCAGACCAGAAAACCCGGGGTCGCTGGAGCGGAGCGTGTGAACTTAACAGCTGCACCAGTGAGTCAGCCCCATCTTGATTTTTTTGAATTTGAAAACAATTAGCAAAAAAATGCAATCACATGGTAACTTGCTTTGAAAATCATGCAAAAATGAGTTTTACAGGGATGTGCTATACCAAAAAAGGAAGCAAATAAATAAAAGTCAAGCTAACTGCTTCGGCAAGTGAAGTATGGATTGAACTGTGAGCAATAAGTCTTTTCTGGAGATTCAGACCTGGGTGAAATTAGGTGAGAAAACACCTTGTCACCCTAAGTGATTATAGACTATTCAGGTAATTTGGAAGCCTGAAGTTAGAGGGCTGGAAATGTACATATTAAAAAATACTTAAACTTTGGAAAGTCTTATAAATAATGTGCAGCTGTCCAGCAATATGTAGAGTGTCTGCCAACTGTATAAAGTCTCCACAAATTCTGTTTTGGTTTGGCACTCAGCGTAGAAAAATAATATATCTGTTCCTTGTTTTCCACTTGAAGGCGACTATGCTTGAGTGTTCTATATACAAGTCCTTGTTTTTCCCCATGACTGACATTCAAATACCAGAAATGACAAGTTATTGGCTATTGCAGAGAATAAAAATTCATTTATGTCTATAAATATCCAAGAGTTGTTTAGTTAGGAGGAAACAGATGACCTAACAGAAGACTACATCTTGGCAAGTTGACATTCATTGGCTGAACTCTGCCAGTTTCTTTCTAGCCAGCTGGTTTCCTCTAATCCTCTCCTGTTCCTTCTGTTTGAATGATTTCGTAGGGTTTTTTTAAGCCACACGCATCCATCACCACCAACTCCAAACAAAGAGCATGCTGGGTGAGAACAAAGCACAGATGAGCTGTCTAGGGGTTCACTGTGCTAGGGAGGAGGCCAAGGAAACTCATCAAGAAATTCGCACATCCATAACTACAAGCGAGTGACAATACAGAAAATGAAATTGTAAGAGGGAGCCCCAAATCCTTTATCCTTGTAGATTAGTTAACTGGACAGCTGGAGGCTTTCCTAATGACCTTTATTTCAACCTAAATTATGTCATTCTTTTTGTACTCAAAGACTCACAGCAGAGGGGCAAGGAGTATGCAGAGAAAGATTTGCAGGGTGACAAGTTTGCTCCATTTGCATAAGGCAGCGAGTTAGTTTGTGTCAATTAAGCTTGTAATTTATTTCTTTTTAAAGATCTCAATTTTTTTCAAAATAGCCGTTTCTTGAATTTCCTTTAAATTTCATTTTAATGACACAATCAAATGAGGGTTTCATTACAATGAAACTTTTCCCTCTAAGGGCTGGAGCGCCTTGTCAAATAAAGCTGGAAGGGTAAGCCCGATGGAGGCGAGAAGGAGGCACAGGGGAAAACTTGGAGCAGGTGTGGAGTGAAGCTGAGTACCTAAAGGGAAACTGGAAGCACCGTGAAGACTGCTTAAATCTGGCCCTCCTGTTTTAATTCCTAAGAGGAGGGGCCGCAAAGAGCATTCAGAGAGAAAACAGAAACAGTTGTTTGATGGATGTTACACATTTAGGTTCTGTAATTACATGGGAAGTCGATTTATCACAGTGTCCTTGCATCAGTGAAACGTCAGGGGCGAGACACATGTGTGGCCCCATCAAAGGAGGAATTGTTTTTAGGAAGCTCTGGCTTTACAATCTAGAAACGACAAGAACAACAGGAGGCCAATGGTGTTACTTCTGAGAACTTTCAAGGCAATTAATGCATGAAATTAAACATGTAAAGAAATAGAGAAAAGGGGAAATTCAAGCACAATAAGCAATGCTCTGGCAACTTCGAGAATCGAAATACTATGTAAATGTTCCTGAGACTGATTTTGCTTAAGTAAGAGGCCAAACATTCTCACTTTCAGTCTCTTAAGACACATGAGGCTTTACTATCTGGCATATGTTTGCTCCGTGTACCACAGATGAAGAGTCTTAAAACATTTCATGATTTTTCTTGGCCTCGACAAGATGTTAAATGCCTGGACTTTGTTGTTTTTAATCATTGTTCACATTAGGAAAACGAAATACTCTTAAAGAGTAAACAATCAGGTGAAGCCAAATCTTCAGTGCCGATAAAGCTATAACAAATAAATACATGATCTTGAAAAATAGATAAGCAACTTTGAAAAATATTTAGGCCAGTAACACTAAGTAACGATAAAATCTCCATTAACTTCTTTTGCTTTGAAAATAAAGCTAAAATACTGCAGAATAAAACGAAATCAAAAAGACCCCTGAGAAGCAGACAGACTCTGTGCGGCTAACCCGGACCTAAAAATAAAATGGAATCAAGCGGCCATGACGGGACCTGGACGGAGTCATGTACTCTGTTCTCAGAAAAACCACACAGTGCACTCAAGCTTTGACTCTGCCAAAGTTCCTGATAT